>NC_135895.1:11136848-12478461 GCF_964194155.1 Cetorhinus maximus
TTCAAAACTGAGGTAATGAAGGGTTTTGGAACCAATGTAGACAGGTGGAGTTGAGGTACAGATGATCTAATTGAATGTTAGAACAGACTCGAGGGGCTGAATTGCCTACTCTAGTTCCTGGATCCCTAAGTGGTGCTGACCAGCAACAATTCGCTTTGTGGAGTGGGGGGTGGTGGGAGGGTAATGAGGTGGGGGGAGGAGGGATGGTGAGGGGTGGGGTGGGGTGGCGATGAAGAGGGGGAGGACTGATGGTGAGGGGTGGGATGGGGTGGCGATGAAGGGGGGGAGGAGTGATGGTGAGGGGTGGGGTGGTGATGAGGGGGGGAGGAGTGATGGTGAGGGGTGGGGTGGGGTGGCGATGAAGGGGGGGAGGAGTGATGTTGAGGGGTGGGGTGGGGTGGCGATGAAGGGAGGGAGGAGTGATGGTGAGGGGTGGGGTGGGGTGGCGATGAAGGGGGGGAGGAGTGATGTTGAGGGGTGGGGTGGGGTGGCGATGAAGGGAGGGAGGAGTGATGGTGAGGGGTGGGGTGGGGTGGCGATGAAGGGGGGGAGGAGTGATGGTGAGGGGTGGGGTGGGGTGGCGATGAAGGGGGGGAGGAGTGATGGTGAGGGGTGGGGTGGGGTGGCGATGAAGGGGGGAGGAGTGATGGTGAGGGGTGGGGTGGGGTGACGATGAAGGCGGGGGAGCAGGGATGGTGAGGGGTGGGGTGGGGTGGCGATGAAGGGGGGGAGGAGTGATGGTGAGGGGTGGGGTGGGGTGGGGTGGCGATGAAGGGGGGGAGGAGTGATGGTGAGGTGTGGGGTGGGGTGGCGATGAAGGCGGGGAGGAATGATGGTGAGGGGGGGTGGGGTGGCGATGAAGGTGGGGAGGAGTGATGGTGAAGGGTGGGGTGGGGTGGCGATGAAGGCGGGGAGGAGTGATGGTGAGGGGTGGGGTGGGGTGGCAATGAAGGCGGGGAGGAGTGATGGTGAGGGGTGGGGTGGCGATGAAGGAGGGGAGGAGTGATGCTGAAGGGGGGGTGGGGTGGCGATGAAGGCGGGGGGGAGTGATGGTGAGGGGTGGGGTGGGGTGGGGTGGCGATGAAGGCGGGGGTTGGTTTTCTGGTGAATGTGAAAAATCCTTCCTTGATTTCTATTTTCTCATTTTCTCTGCGCTCCCCGCTACGTTTAGTTTTTAACATGTTGCTGTCATTTTCTTTCATGAAGACCATAGATATGCCTGACACTAATCCGATTTAATCAACATTTTTTTTGCATAAAGCAATGTACGTCAATTCTAGTCGTACAAATTTATTATAGCCGAATTTGCATACCTTGCTCTGTGAAAGCTTTGAAACCCAGCGCTGATCAATCCTTCAATTGTTAATGTTTTCTTGTGACGATTAAGAATGGTTGCTGAACTACAAATATTAGGAACTTCGCTGCACTGTTTTGTAAAAATTAATATGACCTGCAGGAGAAATTTTTATATATATGTGGCAAGAAAATCAAGACTTAATTACCCCTGGGACTTGGCTCTTTAAAGAAGCTTCAATAGAAATAAGTTCAGGTGGTGAACCTTTGGCATTCTTCCTCGTAATGCAATGTACAGTGTGTTAAATTCCAGGGGACGTTGTAATGGAAGAGCAATATAACGTGCAAGTGCTAAAGAATGGAAAGGCTTTACCTTTATATAATGACGTACCTTGGAGATGTCCCAAGTGCTTCATTTCCAATTCAGTTCATATCGAGTGGAGTGACTACAGTTATGTCACCAGATGAGGGCCGCTGTACTGTGCACAGTAAGATGCCATAAACAACACTTAACCTATTTTTGAGGGAATTAAAACAGAAACTGATGGAAATACTGCTACGACCGGGACGGGAGGAGCCCACAAGCTATCATTGCCTCACGACTCCACATTAAATGTTTAATTTTCTCACCAAAATGGCCAGTTGTTTACCTGTACCTCTAGTACCCAGAAAAAAAGAGACTCTGACCAGGCTTCCTTCAAAAAGCTGAGAATGATTAATTTATTATAAAACAAAACTTCTTTTAAACAAGTTTCAAGAACTGGATGACACACACTTGTAATCTGGAAATGTGACCACCTTACCCTTTTAAACTTCTCCAGCACACACAGACACACAGACACACACAGACACACACACACAGACACACAGACACACACAGACACACAGACACACACACACACAGACACACACAGACAAACACACACACACACACAGACACACACACACACAGACACACACACACACAGACACACACAGACACACAGACAAACACACACACAGACACACACACACACAGACACACACAGACAAACACACACACAGACAAACACACACAGACACAGACACAAACACACACAGACAAGCACGCACACAGACACACACAGACACACAAACACACACGGACACATACACACAGACAAACACACACAGACACACAAACACACACGGACACATACACACAGACAAACACACACAGACACAGACACAAACACACACAGACAAGCACGCACACAGACACACACAGACACACAAACACACACGGACACATACACACAGACAAACACACACACAGACAAACACACACACACAGACAAACACACACAGACAAACACACGCACACAGACAAACACACACACACAGACAAGCACGCACACAGACACTCACACACAAACACACACACACACACAGACACAGACACAAACACACACAGACAAGCACGCACACAGACACTCACACACAGACAAACACACACAGACAGACACAGACACAAACACACACAGACAAGCACGCACACAGACACACACACACAGACAAACACACACAGACACACAGACACACACAAGACACCCAGGTAGTCTCTGGAGAGACGACAGAAAAAGAACTTTCTTCGAAAAAAAAAATTAAAGTTCACGGAGGCTCGATGCTGTCGGTCTGAAGTTCCCTCGGGTGAAGATGTGCCGCTGAGGCCCCTTTGATGTCAGGAAGTTCACCACGATACTTCAGCAAGGAGGAGAGTATAGCTGGACCAATTCTTCCTGACCCAGCTCACAAGTCCAAAGATTATGCAGACAAACTACAATCAGATGAGGATTGCCTGGCTACAGGTTGAGAACCACACACATTTTCACAAAGCAGAGAGGGAGAGAGAGCTGGTCAGGGTAGCCTTCTGTTCTCAGCCTTTCCCCCAACGAGACTGAAAGCCAAACCACAGGTTCGAACTAAAGGTTTGCCTCTGCCATGTGATTGCCATTAAGCCTTCCAGATTTCATTAATTAAAGGGATTTGCAGTTCAAAACAAACAAAAAACTCCTTCTTAAGTACCCGGCAACTCAGGTGATTGCTTGCAAGACGCCTAATGGCTGACAGTTCCAAGGTGAACTTATGACCCTTTAAAAAAAACTCCCAGACAGCTTCCAAATGTCCAAATACTGCAATATTCTTCCACATTTTAAAAAGAAAAATCCAGTTTAAAGGGATATGACTGTAACAAGACTCAGCAGGCCTAGCAGCACCTGTGGAGAGCCAACCTTTCAGTTTGATGACCCTTAATCAGAACTCCGTTTCTCTCCGCAGATGCTGCCAGACTTGCTGAGTATCTCCAACATTTCCTGATTTTAGTTCAGATTGCTCCATTTCTCTATTCAATGTAAGCATACCAATCATATGACACCGATTAGTAAAACAATAATATGGGTTCTTTGTTTGAAGATAAGACTATATACAGATAATATTAACGAGGAGGATAGGCACATTTAACTTCCACTCCTGAGGCGTGTGGACTGAATTCAAGTCTTGGGGTTATTACATCACCTTGTATTGAGGTGGTAGTGATTGACAGCACTTTAAGTTGTGTACCTTTAAAGGTACATGTACATCACATCACAACACAGATTTCCAGCATCCACAGTGTTTCAATTTTTTGAGAGGGTTGGCCAAGAAGGCATTGTTGGCTAAGAAACTTATCTTCTATGGTTGATGTCATAAGATATCTAGCATTCACCAGAACCAGCAAAGAAAGTTCAATTTAACATCTTTCCTGAAGAAGACAATATCACTTTACCTCAGCACCTCACTTTGGCATCATCCTAGATTATACATTAACATCGGAGAGCGGGGCTAAACCTGCATCCTTCTGACTCAGAGGCTGGTGTGTTACCTTCTGGATCATTTTGGTTATTTCTCAACAGCAGCTTGCATTTATACAATGCCTTCAATGTAGTGAACCTCCTAAAGTGCCTCATATTGTCGGGATTTTCCACACCCTCCCGCCCGCCGCGGGGATCTTCCAGTCCCGCCACAAGTCAATGGACTTCTGGCTGGGGCACCGTCTCGCCCGCGGCGGGTCCCACCCGCAACAGGGCCAGAAAATCCCGGCCTAGGAGTATAATCAGACAAAATTTGACACCGGGTGGAATCGTCCCAGACTTGCACTAAATGTGGTAGTGGGCGGGCGTATCAATGTTTTACCCGCCGGCCGCGATGGTGGGTTTTCACGCCTTGTCATCCCCAACCCGCCACATTAATTATGCATTCCCGGGATACATGCCGTTTCGATGGTGGGCGGGCTGTCATTCGCCATCCGCGCTGTCACCTCGCTGCTTCACCACGCCAGGCACCATGTTTAAAGTACAACCACGCTCAGTGCTTCCAGCCCAGGACAGCAGCAAAGAAGACATGGCCCCAAAAGGCAAGAAGACTGCAGCCCTCGAGCGCCTTTTGAATGCCGTGGAGGCCCCACTGTGATGTCCTCTAACCCCGCTTTGGCCACAGGAGGGGCAGCTACATTACCACTCTGGCTTGGTAGGCGACGGCAGTGGTGGTCACTGACAATGTTGCACACAAAGAGGTTGGCCATCCAATGCAGATAAAGGATGAATGATCTTTTCCATGTAGCCAGGGTATGGCAACCATCTCGTCACTCTAAACTCACCCACTCAAGCCCATCACACATTCACTAGCATCTCACTAGTGAATGCCACCTCAAGGGTCATCACCACTCACTCTCCCACACACACCCTCACACGCCCATCTGGCCTCATCTCCTCCGGAGACTGCCTCATTAGCCCTCACTATCTTGAGGCCACCTGCACAGATCAACACGTGCCCCCATACACACTCTTTGATACCCTCCTTGCCCAGTACAGCTCTCGCCCTGCAGCCTTTTCCCTTGCCTGACGCCACTTCTCCCCATTCTCCAAGCAAGCTCCAGCCTTGCAGCCATTGAAAAACCATCCACATATGGCTGATCTGGGAGGTAGAGACCTACCCATGAGCCCCCCTAAAAGTGATGAGGCGCCTCTGTGAAACCTGGTGCTGATGACTGCGAGTGATGACTGAAGCAAGGTAGGCAGACAAAGCTTGAAGTCCCGAGCAAAGTGCAGCCTGTCAAGTGCACACCTTATATATGCTGTTGTGAAACACTTTGGCGTGTTTTCCCGCCGACATGGGCGGGCAATCCAGCAGGGGGCAGGGTTGAGTCCGGCGGGCTGGCCTTATAATGATATGCTGATGTATTACAATAAGGTTCCCAATGAGGTTCCCGACATCCGATAGCGTGGAACGTGGCCTGCCATCAGCCTGCGGAGCAGACAATCGCAAACTGGTGTCACGACGTTGTGAAACCGATTTCTGGCCTTCTCGCCATATTGTCCACTCACACCACTGAACCCACCCGATGCCGGCAGACATGGAAAATCCCGGACACCAAGCCCCATACGGAGATATTAGGACAGATGACCAATAGCTTGGTCAAAGAGATAGGTGTTAAGGAGTGTCTTAAAGGAGGAAAGAGAATGAGGGAGACAGAGAGGTTTAGGGGAGGGAATTCCAGAGCTTGGGGCCTAGACAACTGAAGGCATGGCCACTAGTGGTGGAGAAATTAAATAGGGGAAGCATAAGAGGCCAAAATTAGAGGGATACAGAGAGCTAAGAGAGTTGTGGGGCTGGAGCTCAAAGAGATACCGAGGGTTGAGGCAACAGAGGGATTTAAAACCAAGGATAAAAATTTTAAAATTTAAAAAATGTTATTGAGTCAATATAGGTCAACGGGCAGTGGGTCATGGGTGAATGGGACTTGGTGCAATTTAGGACAAGGACAGCAGAATTCTGGATGAGCAGAAGTTTACCAAGGTGGGGGAAGATGAGCTCGGATAATTGAAACTTGGACCCAACAAGGGCACAGATATTTGGCTAGCCTGTAAACTTTTTTCTACATTATAATTAACGCACTTCTCATTGTGCTGCCAAAATTAATGGGAAAAAGTTCCCATAAACAGGACAGATGGTAATCTCTGGCTAAACTAACCATTAGCTAATTGGTCATGGGTAGCTTGGAAGTGCTTGTAATTTTTAACCTCATAATGAATGCATTGTTTACTATATTGTCTAAAATCTGTGCAAAACAATAGAATTGCTATTCATAAGCTGTGATCTTTTATTATTGTCCTGAAATGTGCCTTGCATTTTGACAAGAATCGGCCTACTGAATATCACACGGAGCTGGGGATTTATCTGCATCTGTCAATGATTCTCAACTCTGATAACAAAATGCTTGATGATGCAGTAGGATGTTATTAATGTTTATTACTTTGCTATGTATGTGTGATGAGGTGGTTCAAAAAAATATAGATCTTGTTTTTATCACTTTAGATTAATGTAAAAACCATCTAACCTCTGTGGAATATATTGTATGAGCAAGTCTTACACTACAAAAAGGAATGTTTTACCAAGCAATCATAAAGCGCCATTCGTGGCACTGCTCAGGGTACCTGTACAATGTTTCATGTATAAAGACAGCAGAGTTTCTCATGCTTTCTCGTTGTAGACCTTTATTGAACTGATCTCAAGATGGCAGCCACCAGAGAGCCGACCTCATGGCAGAGTCACAGGGCTACGGCAATCCAGCCAGGTATGACATGTAGAACTGATTGCACTTCAAACCCAAACATCCCCCTTTTCCTCGCGAACAATAAACGAACTTGCATGCACGATCATGTGGAACTGTGAGTTACCCAAGTTACCCACTAGGCCCACTGTCCTCGTGCATTAACAGCTGTTTGTTCTTCTAGACAGTCTCTGCTGAGCTGATGAATTCAAGGTCATGCTGGTAGTTCCTCATGTTTTTTCATGGCTACACATTGACTCTTCAAGGAGTCTTTTAAGGTCGCAACTTCTCTGCATGCCTTTTCTGCCTGCTGTTTTGTCTGGCTGTACATTTGGTTGAATGTGTTTTTAACTCTCCCTTTGTTTTTCCCACTGTGAAACTGAGGGTCATTCTTTCCTCCTGGTAGCTTTGTGTTATTGCTGAAATTTGTTTGTTCAGATTTCAAACAGCTTGGTTCATTGAAGGCTTCAGTTTATTGTGCGTTTTCAATGGTATATCCTCATCTTGATTCCTACTCTTCAGTTCAGCTCCGATATGAACATTTTCCTGTAAAACTGCTTAATTTATCTTTGGCTCGTGCATTTTATGGTATTGACATGATCGGCAACCATCTTGTGGTTTATATTGTCTCCCTTTCCCTGGGGTCTTCTGTCTCCTTCACTCTAGAGTAATTTGTTTCCTTTCTCTCTAGAGTTTTTTGTTGCCTTTTTTTGTTGGCATGTTCAGGGTTACTAGTCCAAGTTTTAGACTTGCTTTAGCTGAGATGAGTGGCCATTGCATCCAATTTATGATCTGGAATTCCAGATCCTTCTTCTTGCCATTGCATTGGGCTCTCAGGCTGATTTGTCCTCTCGGTAAGGGTACTATGCCATCATTTACCTCAACCTTATTTTTGAGGCTTCATTTTTGGATCGCCATGTTGAGCTACTTTGCACAGGTCTGTGAAGGCCATTGTGTTGCATGATGCACCAGTGTCTATCTGAGACCTCTTGTTCACTTGATATTCTCCTTCTGCAGAAAACGGTCACAAACCATTTCTCACCTATAGACTTGACGGAACCAACCTGTTGGATTGTGTATAGTTCTTCATCAGACTCTTCTGCTGATATCTCTCTGTATTGGCTTGTTTTGCTTTTTTCTTGCCAGACACTTGTGTGCAAAATGATTCTTCTGCTTCTTGCAGTTAAAACACTGCTTTCCCCATACTTTTCCTTAGTATGATTGTCAGCCGCAGAATTTGCATCCTGTCCTTTGCCTGTGATTGCTCTGCTCTTTCAGCCTGGAATGGCTCTCAGCATAACCTATCTCCTGGTCTGCTCTGCCAATCACAGGCTCTGGCTGATGTTTTACAACTTCCACATTTCTCTACACATCTATCGCTTTCTTGAACATCAGTTCCTCATCTTTCAGTAGACTTTCTCTCTTATGCCTAAGACTAATCTATCTTTAATTAGATCATCTTTGAGCTGTTTGAATTCACATGATTCTGCACGCTGTGTTACTAAGTCACATATTGACCTATGGGTTCTGTTTCATCTTGAGACCTAGTTTTGAATACATAAAGTTCATAAGTAACAGTCACTCGGATTTTGAAGCATTCGTTCATTCAAGGCTTTCAAAATCTCTGCTGTCTTTTTTCTTTGTTTGTCGGTTAGATTTAGAATGGCACACACTTTGTAACAGTCCTTCTCCAGCAGTGTTAAAAGTATGGATACTCTTATCAGTTCCAGCTTGTTAATTAATTCTGTTGCAAGCTCATAAATTTGCCATTGAAAGTGGAAAAATGCCAATTCGGCCAGATATCACCTTTCATTTGAACAGGAGCTGGAAGGGGGAAATATACAGCAGCCATGCTTACTCACTCAGTGTCTTACTTGCAGCCTTTTTTTGTTTGCTTTTCCTTATCCTTTGTGCTGTTCGCGCATTTGAACATTTTTGTGCGGCTAGGTTCTCAGTGTCTTCTCCGTAGCATTTGCAGGATTTTAAATCTTTATCTTAGCTCCACTTCCTGACACCTTGTTTCACGTTTAAAGACAGCAGAGCCTCTCGGTGCTTTCTCATTGTAGTTCTTTATTGAACTGATCTCGAGACGGCAGCCTCCAAAGAGACTGCCTTATGGCATAGGCAACATGACTACAGCAAGCCAGGTATGACATGCATTTAAAACCCAAACACACAATATAGCCACACAGACATTCAAGCTTTGCACACTTATCTCGCAGGTATCCTGTAGGGTCTTAGAGACATTGAAATGCCTTTCAAATGAAGTCACTGTGGTTATGTTGGCAAGTGAGGTAACCATTTTGAGCACATTAAGAGGCTAAAACCAACCCTGCAATGGTCAGTTGATCTGTCCCTGTGGGTGTTGGCCAAGAAAGCAATGTTGTTTAAGACAGCAGGAGGATTGTGGCACTGCATTAGTAAAATATCTGTGGGGTAGGCTAATCGGCAACCATATCCCCAGTAGAAGATTCATGGAAATTGCAGAGAAATGGCATAAACACCAGGGTTTCTGCAGGTCTTGAACAAAGTCACACCCATCACGCTCCGACAGACATTCAAACTCTGTGGTCTTTAACGAGAACACGAATGTTATATTGTGTTAGGCGCAATGACGGATAAGCCAGCTTGTCTCACTGAAAAAGGAAGGCCAAAAGATGTTTTACAGCCAATGAAGTGCTTTTGAGATGTCATCACTTTTGCAACATAGAGAACGTGACAGCCAATCAGCAAGATTCCACAAACAGCAATGTGATAATGACCAGATAGCCTTATTTTTTAACGGCATTGGTTGAGGGATAAATATTGGTCAGGACTCAGAGGTGATACTGCTTTATTTCCATTTGTTTCCATTATTTATTTATCTATTTATTTATTTCCCACTTATTTTCATTATTATTATTTTTTAAATTTATTTCCATTTTTATTCATTGTTTTATCCCCAGCTTTTAGTCTTTCCATCTTTATTTCCCACCACCGTCCCCTCCCCCCACCCCATCCCCACTAGGGCCATCGGTCACTTTCCAGAGTGTTTACCCTGGTCCTGCCATTATCACATTCTGTTTTCCACTCTTAATGTCACCATTAGCACCTCCTTTAGCCAGCACCACCACCATTAACACTCCTTCAACCTTTTGTTTGTGACACCTCTTGCAATCTCTCCGTTGCCTCTACCTATCGTTGGCCTTCTATCCATCTTCACCTGTTCCATCCCCCCTTTAACAGTACATATTTCACCACATTTCTACTTCCCTTTAGCTCTGAAAAAGAGTCATACGGACTCGAAACATTAACTCTGTCTTTCTCTCCGCAGATGTTGTCAGACCTGCTGGGTTTTTCCAGCATTTTTTGATGTTGTTGCACTAGGGAGGACTCAAATGCTGTTCTTCGAATGACAAGATCTAATTGTTAGAAAGAAACACATCCTGAGATGGAATCCTGTAAGATGGTCTTAATCGACCTTTGAGCTTCGATCTCACGTCAGTCTCGCATCTCACCTGAATACGTCAAACAGTGCAGCATTCCCTCAGTACATTTGACCTTCTGACTCAGAGGTGATAGTGCTTACCAACTGAGCCACAGTTGATACCAACACCCATAGAACGGTCATATGGGTGATCCTACCATCAGAGCAAAGTTCACCTGCTACTCAGTCAATATTTTGGACCTTCCATCCTTTGCCCCTGGGTATGTTCTTCCTCGCCAAATGTTGATCTCGCTGTTACCCCCATTCTTTGAGATGCTGACAAGAGTCTGAGAGCAAGAGGGAGAATTTGTCAGGAAAGAAGAGGTGTTGACGGTTGTTACAATTCCTGTGGAGACCGATAACTTTTTATAAGAGAGGAGTCCCCAAGACACCAATGGGAGGAAGCCGATGGACACAATTTCACTTTTTGAGACTTTTATGGTATGTTACAACCAGTTTAGGAGGGGTAAACTGACTCCTCTCTTTGTACCACTCCTGGATTGGTTATAGCAAAGTTTGAGTATAAAATGGAGGCGATATTGCCAAATTAAGATATATACTTAACTGTGTGCTGCTCAGAGTAAGAAATAAGCCAGCCAGGTTCCTTAAGTTAGCAAGTAAACAGTTAGCTTTATCGCTAAGACTCAGTCAAATAAAGCTACAGAAATAATTAACAAAAGGTTTAAAACTTACAAAATTGTCCAACTTCTCACTAATGCAAAAACAACAGACACACAAAACCTCCTCCCCACCACCACTCCCCACCGCCCGCCATCTCCCACTTAACCTTGTCGGTATGTAAAAAAGAAATAAAATTCTGTGGAGTAACAATTGAGCCAAGTAAAAAATAAAGTCAGAAAAATAATTATTCTCAGATTGTCTGGATGCTTGTTTGCAGCTGAAAGGTCACTTTTCACAAGACTTGGGTTTCTCACTAAAGCAGTCATTCTGCAGCCATGGCTGGTTGATTTTTTCTTAGAGGCAGTGGTGTTGATTTGGAATCCTCCTTTAAGAATTCTTGGTTTGCAGCAATGAGGTCTTCTGATGGGTTTTTCAAATCACAAACAACTCAGCTTTGATTAGAGAGGTTTGAAAGAAAGAGAGGGGATTAAGTTTATTGCCCCTTTGGCAGTCTCTCTGACTGCACAGGGGCAACAATCTTAAAATCCAGCAAATTCTACACCCAAGAGCTTGGTCATGTGAGCACTCTATAGTTTCAATCTGGGCTTATTTTAGCCACTGTCGCTGAGAGCTCGGTAAACTCTGTTTCTCCATCGAGCAGCTTGTCTTCTTTGCAAATGCAACATAGTAACTGTTGCAGGCCAGTGTCCTTTGTTTAGCAAAAGTGCTCTTTCCATAAAGTTCAATACATATAAATATGTCCAGCTGATGGCATTATAAATCAATATTCCATGTAACACATCATCATAACAGGTAACAAACAAATTAAAACCAACATGGATCAAAATGCAATTACCAAGCAACTGATAAACTAAAGGAAAAGGAAAGTTTTGCATTAACTGACTAACAAAACCAAAATAGGCCTTGTTGAAAAGCTTTTACTCTATGCCACGCTTCTGGAAGATATGTAGCATTAAGGGAAAAGGTCGAAGGTCACTCCAAGCTCTCCAGCAGAGATTCAACCTCTCCCCTCCACACCAGGCCAAAACCTTCAGTGTCCTTCGACAATTGTTCCGCACTGCCTGAGTTTTCTAGATCCAGTTATCACCTGCAAGGCAAGCTTCAATGATTTCCTGTCCCTTAAATCTTCAAGAACACCCTTTGTTTTGTTTCCTCTCTTTTGAACAGAAACTGAACCCTTAAAATTACCCGGCACGGTCTCTCTACCAGTTTTCCATGTTTTTTCCACAGCCTCTTCTTCTGCCCTCTGAGGTACTGTGAACCTCAACTGCGCCGCTCAACACCTCAATGGGTTTCTATTTGAGTTTCTTCTCCCCATGGCAATCTGAGACCACGTGGGCCCTTCTCTGAACTCAAGTGCTTCTAGGAAGTTCACCAGCCCTCTGTTCAGGGCTATCTATTCTACTTTAAGTCAACGGGACAATTTTAAAACATAATCATCTTGTAAAGCTCAAGTGTTCATGACACAATCCACTCCGAGAACCTAGGGTCAATAGACTCGGCGTCGAGGGGAATGATTTTGTGCATTTTTTTTCATAACAGAAGGTCAGCAATGGTTTCACATTTATCTTTAATAGAACTTACATACAATGGGGAAAGGGGGCAATTAATCCTCAACCATTGAATCTGGAGAAAAGTGGCCCAGCTCCTTCTCTCTCTCTCCCTCTATCCTGAGTATCTAAGAGGACGCTCCACAGCCTCAGTGCAAATTCACTGCGCTTTGCTACACCAGACTGCCAGAAATGACTCGAGCAGCAGTCCGCATAGAGCGGCAACTACTCAAAGATTTGAAGATATGAAGCCATTCAGCACGACATGGATGCCTTCCCCTCTATTTCTGAAAAAAAGAGATGCAAATACAAAAGGAAGAGGCTGTCAGCTCTTTCACACTGCTGAAAAGGACTGCAAATGTTACTCAGCATGACTGAATAGAGTAGGCAATTCAGTGCAGCGATGTATCAATGAATAGCACCTAATAGCGCCAATTGATTTTCAATAGAATAAAGCCGCATCAATTACAATAGCTGAATAAGCATTTGATTATTACTGAACAGCAGGCCACCCCCTCACTCTCTTCACTATTACTGCTGGCTCAACCACAAAAATTCCAAATTAATAGAAAAAAATGACAGTGCGAATACACTCGAGGGCCAAGCAAAAATAGCATTTCTGTAGCAGCGTTTTTATTTTATTTATATGACTTTTAATACAATTTTTAAATAGTATTTTAAAGGGATTTATGCAGGCCTTGTGCCTTTTTTGACTTACCCGGGAGCTGGGGGAAGAATATGGTTCCCTATTGCTTTCTCCATGGCAACACCTCGACCAATCAGAGTCGACTTGCCAACTAATCAGCGCCCCTTTTCTCCTAGAGTATAAATTGTTGTGATCATTTGAAATTTGGCATTCTTGCATTTGTCCTGATGAGGGCAAGATGAAAAACTTCAGCAACATGTCTCTCTTTTCAGCAATATTCAAAAAACACATTGCATCCTAAACAACATAGGGGATGGCTTTGGCCCTTGAAGACAACCAATGTTATTGGCATTAAGTGTTGCTGGTACCAACCATGGCTTAGTAAGAAGCATCCCTCAAAGCCATACGCCACCCTGACTTGGAAATATATCACCGTTCCTTCACTGTCGCTGGGTCAAAATCCTGGAACTCCCTTCCTAACAGCACTGTGGGTGTACCTACACCACATGGACTGCAGCGGCTCAAGAAGGCAGCTCACCACCAGCTTATCAAGGGCAACTAGGGATGGGCAATAAATGCTGGCCCAGCCAACGGAGCCCACACCCCATGAAAGAATTTTTAAAAAAACTCCTGCCTCTGAATCAGAAGTTTGTGGGTTCAGGTCAGAGGTGGAGCACAAATCTAGACTAAAATCCCACTATCAGCACCGAGGGAGTGCGGCGCTGTCGGAGGTGCCACCTTTAGGATGTGACGTTCACCCGAAGCCCCATCTGACCTCTCAGCTGGGCATAAAAGGTCCCATGGCACTCTTTGGAAGAAGAGCAAGGGAGTTCCCTCTGCACCCTAGCTGATCTTTATCCAGCATTATGATATGCAGTTTGTGGAACCTTCCTGATGTGTAAATAGGCTTGTGCATTTCCTACAGTAGAAAAGTGACTATACTTCAAAAAATACTTTCATTGGCGAGAAGGTGCTTTGGGGTTCCCTGAGATTGTGAAAGTTGTTACAGAAATGCAAATACTTCTTTCTGTAACCAGCAGAGGTTTTAGGAAGATTTCCTTATTAGGGCAGATGTTCTGCCGGGGCCCACAAGGGCACCATTAGCTCAGTGAGGCAGGAATGGCACTCGCCCCAGGCCTGGGCTTCTCATCCCAGCCAATTTCTTGTGGTCAGAGTTACTGGGATATCTGCCGCTTCAAGGTTGAGGGATGTAGCAAAACATATTTTTGATTTACTCACTTGACCTTAAAGATGTAAATTCTGTCTGCCTCCTGTTGAGCTCAATCGTTCAGTGTTTGATTATGTGTGTCTGCTGCGCTATTATTCAAGCCTGGGTGTGGTTACAGAGAAACAGACACTAAACTGAGAGAAGCAGCTAGAAGCCTGAGCGAGCAGACATTTTAAAAGCACTTGTAAATAAATCTCTTGCGCACGTAGATGTGTTACCTCTGCATATCTCCGAGGCATGAAACAGAACATGCCATCCCATGGCCCATAGCAACCCTGGACACTGGGATCCTATTGGGTGCTTGGCACCTAACATAGGAACATAGGAGTAGGCCATTTAGTTCCTTGAGTCTGTTCCACCATTTAAAGAGATCATGACCTAACTCCATGCACCAGCATTTGCCCTGTATCCCTTAAGTGGAGAGTTGGTGGCGTAGTGATAAATGTTACCAGACCAGTAATCCAGGCTAATTCCCAGGGAGCATGTGTTCAAATCCCATCCCCAGCAGCTAATGGAACTTAAATTCAATTAATAAAATTTTGCAATTGGAAGCTAGCATAGAATCATCCCAGGTTCAAACTAAGTACAATACCAGGCAGGAAAAAGAATGTTTTGCCCACCAGCCACAATGGTGGCTTTTCGTCCATAAGACCATAAGACATAGGAGCAGAAATTAGGCCAATCGGCCCATCGAGTCTGCTCCGCCATTCAATCATGGTTGACCTTCAGTCTGAGGTGATAGCACTGGCATGCTAGCACACCGAGGTTAACACTGGTAAGATGGCAATCGCCATGGAGGCCTTGGTCCAGGACATCAGCCCTGCACTGCTGCACAGGCTGAACTCCATTGCTGATGCCATTGTTGGCCTCCAACATTATCCACGCGAGAGGGCTGTGGGACAGTTCGATCTCACTCCAGCTTCCCCTCCTCCTCAAGGAGTCAGCCAGGGTCCCTCAGGCACCCATAGGGAGGAGGACCAGCAGGTGTATCTCCCTCCCCACCCCGCCCCCAACAATCCCCGGGACCATCTACCAGGTGACTCTGGGAGTGCCCGGCCCCTCCAAACCCCCTCTTCCTGTGGCCCCAGCAAATCCAGCTCCACAGGCCGAGGAGGGGGCCACTGCCACACAGCAGGCTCCCAAAAGCAGGCCAGGGCCCTCCAGAGGATGCCTGCCAATGTCATCATAGACAGGGCGTTGCAGACAGCAGGCTGCCTCCACCTCCACTGTGGATGTCAGGGGAGAACAAAGACTTAGTGGCAGGTTAAGTAGATGTAACTCTTTCGAGTACATTCACAGTTCTTGGTTTTTCCGGGAGTGGGACATGAACCTACAACCCTCTGATTCAAAGGCGAGGGTGCTATGAACTGAGCCACAGCTGACACCTCTAAGTAGATGTAACTCTTTTGAGTCAAAACAATAAATTAAATTAACAAAAACAAGGGAGAATCTAAGTAGATGTACTTGCACAGCCTGGGTGTTAATCACATGTGCATAATGTACAATATTATAAATAAACTCCCAAGAATGTCTCCCTGCCTATGTCTCCTTGTTATGATGAGCAGTGTTTGTATCACTCAGATGTGAAACCTTGGTTCCTGAACAAGATAAAGGCCAGTGTCTCAGTCCAGGGCCTCTTCCCTGTGCTTTATGCAACCTTCCCAGCACACTGATCATGTGCCTTCACTGTGACTGGTCATGTCATCGTGCCTGCACCTCAATGGGGCTTATCATTGCTGCCAGAGTGTCCTGTACTGGCAGCACAGAGTTTTGTCATTCTCTCTGTGTGCTCCCAGCACCTTTGAGGTGCTGCTGGCCCCCATCTCATCAGCCTCTGTGTCCGGTGATAGTGTGGTCCTGAAGGGTTCAGCTCACGAAGGAAGCCATAGGATTAGGACAAGTTAAATGTTCCCCACTGCATGGCCCAGTTCACAGAGCGCAAGCGAGGCTCCATCAGCCAGACAGGAGTCAGATATTCACATAAGTTATGTGAGGATCTATGGAGTCTCCCCCACTGCATGTCATCATCATCCTCCTGGAATGTAGGGACTATGGGTATCGCTGTGTCTCCATGACAGGAGCCTTATCACAGAGGGCATGTGCGCTGCCATCAGCCAGACTGGAGCCAAACGTTCACAGATGCAATGTGAGGATCTATCTTCTCTCCTCGCTGCATGTCATCACCATCCTCCACGAATCTAGCAGCCATGAGGGCCTCCGGAGCGTGCCTGCCTCATCTGGCCAGACCATGAGGGCCTCCGGAGTGTGCCTGCCTCATCGCCATCATCCTCGCCTTCGAGGACCTCCTTACTCTCATCCCCATCAACCTCCTCCTCATCGGAGGAGACATCCAGCTCCTCTATCTCCTCCTCAGCCAGCTCGTCTCCTCTTTGCAGCATCAGGTTGTGAACGGCGCAGCAAGCGACACCCTCTCTGGACTGTATTGCAGGGCTCCACCAGACCAGGCCAGGCACCAGGACCTTACTTTCAACATTCCGAGGGTTTGCTGCACCAAGTTGCGAGTTGCAGCATGAGCCTCGTTGTACCTTCTCTCTGCTGCAGTCTGAGGCCACTGCACTGGCATCATCAGCCACGTCCTCTGTGGGTAGCCTTTGTCCCCGAGGAGCCAACCCTGCAGCCTCTCTGGACCCTGGAAGATGTCAGGGATCTGACACCTACTGAGAATGTAGGAGTCATGGACACTTGCTGGGAATCGTGCACAGACCTGCAGGATGCGTTTGTAGTGGTCACACACTAGCTGAACATTCAGCGAATGGAAGCCCTTGCGATTGACGTAGTTGACCGCTTGTTGCGATGGAGATCTGAGCACCATGTGAGTGCAGTCGATGGCACCCTGCACCTGTGGGAATCCTGAGATTTGGGCAATTCCCAGGACTCTTGCTTTCTGGCTTTCCTGACCCTGGGTGAAATGCAACAAGTTGTGTGCCTTCGCGAAGATGGCGTCCGTGAGCTCATGGATGCAGTTGTGTGAGGAGGTTTGCGATATCCCAGAGAGGTCACCTGTGGGGCCCTGGAAGGAGCCACTGGTGTAAGAATTGAGCGGCGTGGTCACTTTCATGGTCACTGGCAGTGGATGCCCGCCAGTGGCGCCAAATCCTGAAGCAGGTGGCAGGTGTGACCGACCAGTTCCCTGGACATCCACAGTCTTCGGAGACACTGGTTCTCAGTCATCTGCAGGAATGACAAGCCCCGCCTATAAACCCTGGGTCTAGCTGGGTGCCGACCAGCGACGGCTCACTGTGGCTCTTCAATGGCGTGTGTGGGAGCTTTAGCTTGAGGGTGCTGTTCCTCCCTCTGCACAGCCAGGTGCCTCTGTCACTCTCTTCTCCACCGTCTCCGCTCTCTGTAAGCCGTAAGGCATACAGTTAGGTCACCAGACTCCATGATCCTGTTAACTCCTGCGGGTTGAAAGAGAGAGGCACGCGTGTGTTAGCATGGGTATGCTAAGAATCCCTTTGGTTAAGTCTGAAGGCTGCTTAACGCATCCCAGAGAGTGCTGGCCACCACTTGGATGGCCAGAGTTTAGTGCGCTGCCTGGCTGCCCGAAACCCCACCCACCTCCGCCCCACTCCACCTGACCGATTGGCAGCAGCTTTGCCCATTGGACTGCATGCTGTGCTCTCAGCTCAGGCACAGGCATTCTCCTAACCCACACTGCAAGGCTGCACTGTTAGCATGAACCATGAGGGAGACTGGTCCAAACTGGGATGTTGACATTGCATGGGGCTGTGAGCGTCTCCAGCACTGACTGCTCCATGACCAGCTTTAGCAAGGAGATTGTACAATATTTATCAGTCTTTCAATTGTTCTGCAATCCGCTAAAAAGCTCATTAATTTGCTGCCTATGCCTGAGAGGTTTAAAGCTCTGGAGCACTTGCTGGCGTTTTGGTACCTCTGCATTCTAAGTGAGCAGAGAAGCTCGGGTCCTGACTTAAATCATATCAATGTGGCTGTGCCTGAACTGTCTCAGCAGCAGAGGAACAGTCACTTTATACAAGGTTTCCCAAACGCATGGCCGCTTCTCTCCCCCAACGCCGCACGTGCTTGTGCGCTACCATTTACCGTTGCGCAGGCCTGGCTCCCCACAACTAACCTCAACCGCACTACAGCCCTTGTGTCACTGCCCATCCCACCCCCACCCCCCAACTCGCCCCCACCTGCAGTGCAGCCCTTGCCCCAGCACCGCACAGTCAGCCAGCCAGGAAAATGCGACTCCCCCGTGCCCTCGCCTGAATGCGCAGCGCCTCAACCTCGAGGTCTAACGGGCGACTCTGGCCTGCGCTGCGCAACGTTACTGTGCACTGGCCTCCGAGTTCCCTTTGAGGTGCAGCTCGCCAGGTTTACCCTGTAAACGCTGTTGTGAAACAGGTTGGTGTGCAATGAAGGCCGGCTTGCTCGGGTGCTCCAGCATGGGGGAGTGGGGGGTGGTTCTGGCGAGCTGGGTTTACAATGATATGCAGATGTGTGACAAGGAAGTCCCCAATGTACAGCGGCGAGATGTCGTGAAACTGATTTTTGGTCTTCCCTCCATTTTGTCTGCTCACGGCTACCATGATGCCCGACCCCAGCGGGCACAGGAAATTCCGCCCCTTGTCTCCAAAGGGGGAGGCGGTGGCATAGTGGTATTGTCACTGGACTGGTATTCCAGAGACCCAGGATAATGCTCTGGGGACCTGGGTTCAAATCCCACCATGGCAGATGATGAAATTTGAATTCAATAAAAATCTGGAATTAAAAGTCTGATGATGACCATGAAACCATTGCCGATTGTTGTAAAAACCCATGTGGTTGGCTCTTAAATGCCCTCTGAACAAGGGCAATAAATGCCGGCCTAGCCAGCGACCCCCACATTCCGTGAACAAATAAAAAGTAATGATGACCATAAGACTATCATCAATTGTCATAGAAACCCATCTGGTTCACTAATGCCCTTTAGGGAAGAAAAGCTTCCATCCTTACCTGGTGTGGCCTACGTGTGACTCCAGACCCACAGCAATGTGGTTGAATCTGCACTCTGAAAAGGCCTAGCAAGCCTCTCAGTTTAAGGGCAATTAGTGATGGGCAACAAATGTTGGCCTTGTCAGCAACGCTCACATCCCAAGATGCAATGAAGAAAATAAAAATTCCCTGGTTCAATGAAGAGCGCAGGAAGGCATGTCAGGAGCAGAAACAGACATACATATATATGCAGTGCAAGCCTGGTGAAGCTACAACACCGGACTACATGTATGCTAAACAGTGGAAGCAAAGACAGAGCAGAGTGTCCCCACAACCAATGAATCTGATCAAAACTCTGCACTACTACTACATCCAGTTATGGAGGAGGTCTTAAGGGCAGTGGGTTGTGTCTCTGCCCCTGAGCCAGAACATCTGGATTTGAGTCCCGCCTGAGGGCCAAGGAAGGTGCATTCATAATGTGGCCTTTAAATCTGTCCAGTTGCCTGTGGTAGGCTGTAAGAGCGAGAGAGCTTCCTGGTCAGGCAGAACTGTTTGGTACAATGCAACAGCATCCCCACGTTAAAAGGTTCCACGCACAAGCTCTTGCCATGGGCTCCGCAGCAAGTGTCCTCCTTGCTTTGAAGGCCCGCTAGAGAGACAGAGACATCCGGTCATGAAGTGGTGACCCATTAAATATCTGAAAAGAGGAGGAGGCTCCACATCAACCCCACTGATGCGGGAGCCCAGCAAGTCACAGGTTAAGACAAGGCTGAGGCGTTTGCAATAATCGTCAGCCAGAAGTGCCAAGTGGATGATTCATCTCAGCCTCCTCCGGAGGTTCCCAACATCACAGATGCCAATCTTCAGCCAATATGATTCACTCCACGTGATATCAAGCAACGACTGAAGGCACTGGATACTGCAAAGGCTCTGGACTCTGACAATATTCCGGCAATAATAATGAAGATTTGTGCTCCAGGACTTGCCGTGCCCCTAACCAAGCTGTCCCAGTACAGCTACAACACTGGCATCAACCCAGCTATATGGAAAATTGCCCAGGTATGTCCTGTACACAAAAAGCAGGACAAATCCAACCCGGCCAATTACCGCTCCAACTCTGCTCATGATTATCAGTAAAGTAATGGAAGGGGTCATCAACAGCGCTATCAAGCGGCACTTGCTTAACAATAACTTGCTCACTGATGCCCTGTTTGGGTTCTGCCAGGGCCACTCAGCTCCTGACCTCATTACAGCCTTGGTTCAAACATGGACAAAAGAGCTGAACTCCCGAGGTGAGGTGAGAGCGACTGTCCTTGACATCAAGGCAGCATTTGACCGAGTGTGGCATCAAGGAGCCCCAGCAAAACTGGAGTCAATGGGAATCAGGGGGAATACTCTGGTTGGAGTCAAACCTAGCACAAAGAAAGATGGTTGTGGTTGTTGGAGGTCAGTCATCTCATCTCCAGGACATCAATCAGGAGTTCCTCAGGGTAGTGTCCTCGGCCCAACCATCTTCAGCTGATTCATCAATGACCTTCCTTCCATTATGAGGTCAGAAGTGGGGATGTTCGCTGGTGATTGCACAATGTTCAGCACCATTCGCAACTCCTCAGATACTAAAGCAGTCCACGTCCAACTGCAGCAAGACCTGGACAATATCCAGGCTTGGGCTGACCAGTGGCAAGGAACGTTCATGTCAGACAAGTGCCAAGCAATGACCATCTCCAACAAGAAAGAACCTTACTATTGCCCCTTGATGTTCAATGACATTACCATCACTGAATTCCCCATTATCAACATCTTGGGGGTTACCAATGACCAGAAACTGAACTGGCTTAACCATGTAAATACTGTGGCTACAAGAGCAGGTGAGAGGCTAGGAATCCTGCACTGAGTAACTCACCTCCTAACTCCCCAAATCCTGTTCACCATCTACAAGGCATAAGTCAGGAGTGTGATGGAATACTCCCCACTTGCCTGGATGAGTGCAGCTCCCACAACACTCAAAAAGCTTGACACCACCCAGGACAAAGCAGCCTGCTTTGCAGCACATCCAGAAACATTCACTCCCCCCACCACCAATGCACAGCAGCAGTGTGCGCTATCTATAAGTTGCACTGCATGAATTCACCAAGGCTCCTTAGACAGCACCTTCCAAGACCCCGACCACTACCATCTAGAAGGACAAGGGCAGCAGATAGATAAGAATACCATTACCTGGAAGTTCGCCTCCAAGTCACTCACCATCCTGACTTGGAAATATATCGCTATTCCTTCACTGTCGCTGGGTCAAAATCCTGGAACTCCCTCCCTAACAGCACTGTGGGTGTACCTACACCTCATGGACTGCAGCGGTTCGAGAAGGCAGCTCACCACCATCTTCTCAAGGTCAACTAGAGATGGGCAATAAATGCTGGCCTAGCCAGCCAAGCCCACATCCCATGAATGAATAAAAAAATATATATTCCAAGAATGAATTTAAAAAGCTTTGAAGAACAAAGTTTAACCAATCTCAGTTTTAAAATTAAGAAATGATCTAGCATCAATTGCCATTTGCAAAAGAGAGTTCCAAACTTTTACCGCTTTTTGCCTTAAATTCAATCCCACATGATCCGTCTCTAATTTTTAGACTATGCCCCCAGTCCTAGATTCCCCAACCAGCATGTCTGTTCCCTTTAATATCTTGAAAACTTTGATCAAATCACCCCTTAGCCCTCCAAATTCCAGGGTTTTTTTTAACTTTTTAATTCTTGGAGTCTAGGTTTCATTCTTGTAAATTGGCATTACCTTCTCTCCAAGTCCAATATATCTTTGCTAAAGTGTTTCAAAGTATAAGTTTTCAAAATGACAAATGACTGGCTATATGCTGTAAGACATATTCTCATAATTTACATATAATTACAACATGCCCATTCATATTTTGCTGGATATGTTGTACATCCAACTCAAATGGTGCGGAACTGATGCAACAGATCCCGATCTGATTGTCCCCTTCTAGCCGACAGGGTTACATGAGATGAGGAAATTTGACACTTTTCTTATTCAGTCTACCTCCAATATTTAAAAAAATTTGTATTGACATTTGTCTGATAGTTTAAATGAAACCTGAAAAAACAAAGTAAGTTAGCTTTTAGTGCTCAATAA
Organism: Cetorhinus maximus; assembly: GCF_964194155.1. NCBI lineage: Eukaryota > Metazoa > Chordata > Chondrichthyes > Lamniformes > Cetorhinidae > Cetorhinus > Cetorhinus maximus. The sequence goes on from NC_135895.1 coordinate 11,159,382, forward strand.
ATTGAATTATGTTTAGATGCTTAGATTTGGACAATTTTGAATTAAGAGCAACATGCTGTACTTTTATTTTAGTCATTATTCCCTCAAATCCTCCAACTCTTCCAAATTTACTTTGCCTCATATCACACACACCTGTCTGATTAACTAGATCCTCACTCTCTTACCTTGCATTCTCTGACATTCAATCTCCACACAATCTCTCTCTGTAAAGTGCTCTGAGATGATAAGGGGAGCAGCATTGTTATTGATGCAAATAACCAACAGGCAACTGTCTCCTCTGTGGGCAAGTCATTTTTTGAAAGGTTTCTACAACATCAGCTTCCTTCATTTGGAAGTTCAGTCGCGAAAGTGGACTTTTTAAGAATAGAGTGTTTGGATCAGTTGAGATGTACCTTGGAATCCTCAAGAGAAATCAACAAGGAACTTTCAACTTTCTGGATTAATAGTTCAGAAGCTTAATTGGGCCTAAGAAGTGGAGTGTAGGTTATAAAATGTCAAAGGCAATCACAGGCCTCTTAATCTAACAAAGGTCTTTCTTGCGGGGGGAAAAGCCCTGGCGAGTTTTCATAGGATGTCATCAGTGTTGACCCAAAGAGAGGGAAGGCCATGAGGAGTTTAGAGGCAATCAGTTATGACTTGGTCAAGTTGCAGGTGAAATTTACTTAGAAGGCAAGGGTGATTCAGCTGAAATTGCATTGCACTCAGGTCAGACTGCACCTTGAGTACAGGGTCCAATTGTGATTAGCACAACATGACGGAGATCCTTCCAAACTGGTCTCGCAGCATCAGGGGTCTGGAGAAATCGAGAACTCAAAAGAAAGAAAAACTTGCTTTTACACAACACCATTCATGACCCCAGGAAGTTCCAAAGTTCTTTACAGATATTGAAGTGTTTTTGTATTGCAGAAAACACCTCAGCTAATTCGCGCACACAGCAAGCCCCCACAAATAGCAATGTGGTAATGACCAGATGATCTCTTGAGCTGGGAACGGGGATGAAGGCTGGAGGAATTATTAAGGGGATTGTGAGTGTGACCAGTGTAGAAAAGGTGAGCATGGAACGCCACTTTAGAATAAACTGTGACAGTCGGGTTAAAGGGAGGGTAGTAGTTAGCGCGGCAGCCTCACAGCTCCAGGGACCCGGGTTTGATCCTGACCTCAGGTGTCTGTCTGTGTGGAGTTTGCATGTTCTCCCCGTGCCTGTGTGGGTTTCCATCGGGTGCCCTGGCTTTCCCCCACTGTCCAAAGATGTGCTGGTTAGGGTGGATTGGCTACAGCAAATTGTCCCCCAGTGAGTGTGTGCCATAGAACAGTAGAAAGGTTATGGCGCAGAAAGAGGCCATTCAGCCCAGCATATCTGTGCCAGCCAGAGAAACAAACTAGCCCCTCATTTTAACCCTGGTCAGTAGCCTTGCAGGTTAGAGAACTTCAGGTGCAGACCCAGGTCCCTTTTAAGTGAGTTGAGCATTTCAGCCTCAACCACCAACTTAGGCCATGAATTCCAGATGCCCACCACCCTCTGGGTGAAAAAGTTGTTCCTCATGTCCCCTCTAATCCTTCTACCAATCACCTTAAATCTATGCCCCCTGGTAACTGACCCCTCAGCTAGGGGAAACAAGTCTTTCCTCTCTGTCCTATCTAGGCCCCTCATAATTTTGGACACCTCAATTATGTCACCCCTCAGCCTCCTCTGTTCTAAGGAAAACAATACTAGTCTAGCCAACCTTTCCCCATAGCTGTAATTTTCAAGCCCAGGCAGCGTTATTGGGATATAACGGTCCCGCCGAACTGAATGAAGATTTAAATGGCGCTGGGGGGAGACACGCCGCTGCAGAGCTGTAAAATCCTGGCCTATGGTTTTCAATCTGGAGTCAATTTAGTTGCTGAGCGCTCCCACCCAAATCAGGCAGGAATCTGATTAAAACATTTAAATCGCGGCCCTGAGTTAGGGTAAGATTCCATGAGAGAATTTTGATCTTCCACTGGGTGCTTCACGTGCTCATTGGAGCCAGTTGGCCCTTATATTAAAATGAGGCCCAGTTGTGAGAAATGGATTGGGCCTCCCAGCAATGGCAACGATTTGCGTGATATATGAAAATCGTCCCAACCCCCTCCCCTTCTCTCTCTTAATGCACTGTGTGGCTCCTGGCCCAGCAATGCCTCAGGTTTTATAACTTCATTCTTGCTTTCAAATCCCTTGGCCCCTCCCTATCTCTGTAATCTCCTCCAATCCCATGACCCTCTCAGAAACCTGCCAACCTTCGTATCTGGCCTTTTGTGCATCCCCGGTTTCCTTCACCCCCACCGCTGGTGGCTGTGCCTTTAGCTGCCTTGGTCCTTAACTTTGGAATTCCCCCCTTAAACCGTACCACCTGTAATCCTTTAAGGTTTTCCAAGGCTGGAATTGTACATCCCACAGGCGGGCGCCGCCTGACCCCAAACAGGCATAAAGTCACGCGAGGCGATGTCAACAACGTCATCGCGCACTCGCACGATATTTCGGTCAGCGGGCGCTTGCATAAGTTGAAAGAGCGCCCGCCGACAATTAAGCGGGCAATTAAGCTCATTGACATCCCAATTGTAAGGGATTTTTCACGGCCTGTCCAACCTGACGGTTAGCAGACGGGCCAATTGGCCAGGCGGGTTTTACATTTTTGATGAAACCTCATCCAAGGGCGGGATGAAATTTCCCGTTAGGATTTAAAATTAAAATAAATACCTGGGGACGGGTTTTTTTTAATGGCCAGAATTTTGAGGTCAGCAGGCGGGCGCAGTCGGCGGGTCTGCGAGTGGCCGGGAAATGGCCCACCACCTGTGATCAGCCCCCGACCGGGATTTCACGTTGTGGGGGCTAATTAGGGCCCTCCGAGCATGAGTGACAGCTCCCCACTGGTCGGGAAGGGGCGGGCGTGGGCGTGGGTTTGGGCATGTGTGGGGGCCTGTTGGCCGTCGGGTCCAATGGTGATCTGGCAGCCAGATTAAAACCGGCACAGTCAGGACCTGGAAGGCTGCCGGCAAGGAAGACATCTTCGGTCTTGTCAGCAGGTGATTAAAAACTTTGGATTCCAATGCGGCTGCAGGCGCCAGGCAGCGGGGGGAGGGGAGTAGGAAGCAGGTCGGGTGGGCACTCGACCCCCGGTTTTCGGATGAGTGCCTCGCGGTGCACCTGGAGGAGGTGGCTGCCAGGAGGGACACCCTCGTCCCGACGGATGGTAGGAGGAGGCCATCATACCTTACAAAAAGAGCATGGGAGGAGGTGGCAGTACTGGTCAGCAGCCATGATGTTGTACAGAGCACCGGGGTCCAGTGCCTCAAGAGGCTTAACGGCCTGCTGCGCTCAGGAAGGGTGAGTACCGTGTTGGCATAGATCAATGTGTTGAAGTATTATGGGATGGCCATCCCAACGTGGAGCTCGGGGGTGCTGGAGTCTGAGTGCCAACGGTCAATGACGCCGGAGCTGGCCAAGTGGGTGAGCCCTTGCTCTGAGTGCCTTGCACCTCAAGGGCCACGACTCTAATGTGCCCTGCAAGGTGCTGCTCAGGTGGGGTTGGCCAGGCTGCAGTGGCGCTGCAGGTAGAGAGTGGACTCATCAATGCTCCTCTGTCCTTTCAGGAGAAGACACCCCATAACAACATTGAAAGGTCGCGGACTGGCGGAGGCCCCGCTCACCTCTTAATCCTATCCAGATACGAGCAGGACGCCTTGGAGTTGGAGAGGCACCACACACCTCAGCTGGGGCGTCAGACGAAGGTAAGAGTGCAGTGCACAGAGCTGAGAGTTTTGGGTGGTGAAAACATTCTTGTGTAGTCTCATCAATGATAAGACCCTCAAAACTGGATTCCCCATTGATCATTGAAAGACGATGGCACCATAATGCAGATCTCCACTGTCTCACCAGGGAGCCTGGCATGCACACTGACAGTGTGATGAGTTTAACTAATGACATGTCCTTGTTCTCCCTTATGTTCACCACCATGCACCCAATCGCAGGACCCCGAAGGCCCATCCCTGATGCCAGAGGACCACCAGGCTCCACATGCACCTGCATCGCATCTGCTCTCTGAACCTGCACCAGCGTAGATACCAGCACCTCAGTGGGCGTTAGATCTACGGCTGGAATGTCGGTGCACAGCGGTGAGGGCACTTAACACTCGCTTGAGGTGCAGGCATAGGCAGAGAGTGCCCAGGGCACTGGCAGTCGGAGGACTGTTGAAGACCAGGACGAGGCTCAGTCGAAAGCAGATGATGAGACTCTGGTGTTGTCCATTAGGGGCAGATGCTGGATGTCCAGCGAGATGTGCGGGAGAATCTGGCAGAGATCCATGAGGGTATGTGTGCCATGGTCTCTGTTGTGGAAGAGTCCATGTGCAGCATGAGCACTGCGTTGACCCTCATCACTGAGCGCACTGCCTCCTCCATTGAGAGAGTGGTTACTCTCATAGAGAGGCAGCTCCAGGGACAGAATCAGGGGTTCCTGGGGATGTGCTTGGACCTGCAAGCCCTCACACAGATAGTGACCTCAGGTGGTCAGTATCAGTGTGGGGGATGGATGAGACACCCAATATCTCAGCTAGGTGCCCGTCCATCAATGGTGAGCAGGGAGGTCCAGAGCAACCTCACGTTGGCACATGAGCTGCTTGTCATCTCTGCCGGCTCCTCTCAGGGCGCTCTGGATGATGGCAGCAGCTCCTCCGCCCCTCTGCTAGTGACCGTGGCATCTGGTGAGGCTGCGGCGACTGAGGACATGCCAGCCCTGGCTCTGGCTGTTCCATCCCAGGCGGGGCCAGCACAGGCTCCATTGGCCAAAGGACGACTGCCAAGGTCATCAAGACCAACAGGACAGCAGAGTCAGCAGGCTGTCTCCAATGCTGGTGCCAGTGAGAGGGGGCACCAAGACACAGCACTTGCAAATGTAAGTTTAAGGCACCATGAGCACAAGAGGGACAGGTCACAGGTGATCTTCTGTTGTGAAATGTTTTGTTTATTTTAACTCATCCGGCGTTGAAGATCAGAGAAGGTTCTGTTAATTTGTTTAGACTGTCAACATGAGGTAAATTTTCTTTTGTCGTAATGGCCTGAAAATGCTTCATCTTTTTATTTAATGTGGTGCAGGGTACGCCAGTGTGTAATGTTGGACGTGGGTAGCTCTAAACCTTATTGCACAGGCTGAGTGGACTTTGGGGTAAAAGGAAAGGGTCATTTTAGGCATCCAGGATAGAGGCGGCAGCTCTGGCATGAGGTGGTAGCACTTATTTGGCAGCCTAGCTGAAGGGATCAAGGTGTCCCTGGTGTCCCTGCCTCCCTGAAGGTTACTGAGGTCTGACTCCCCGCCCTCAGCATTCTCCTTACCGTGCTCCCCTTTGGACTCACTACTGGATTCATCATCTGTGGCCTGTGCAGCTGCATCAAGATCCTTTTCCTCCAATGGGTCCTCTCTTGAGAGGCGGAGCCTCCTTCGGCATCGCACCTCAGACATATTGAGGTAGCTGCATCGCTGCCTGTAAACCCTGGCAGCAGGATAGTGGCATCTTCTGCAGCCTTGGACTTCCTTCTGGCCATGCGTCCCTTGTGCCTGCGCCTGTCCTCCCACAGGTCTCTCCCCTGGAGGTTGAATAGGGACACCTGGCCTCCTGCCACTTTTGCCTCTCTCTTCCCCCTCAGAGGAGGTACTTCCAGCGGAGACCACAATCCCCATTACCAGGGTAAGGGAAGGCTGCCTGATACCTGGAAGGGTCCACACGGTCTGAATTCCCCAGGGTCCTTGGAGACACCCAGGAGTCCTGAAAAGAAGCCTGTAAATTCTGACAATGAAGCCTCGAACAGAGACAAAGCTGTTATGTACCAATAAATCACCAGCAGCAAACTGTCCACCAAGCTCCTCACTCTCCACACTGGCAATGCTGCTCACCCTTTTTATCCAGCCCTTGGATGAGGCTTTTGAAATTCTCGGTGGCCGCCTGCCCATTTTGCCCGTGCGACAAGCGCGAAATCGCACGGGCAACGATAAATCGGCATCGATTGACTTTTTAATGGCCTCTTAATTTGTGGCGGATGCGCCTCCGGCACCTGCGCGCGCCTGCCAAGCAAAATATCGCACGTGCGCACGATGATGTTGGGGGCGCTCACCCAACATCACCCTACGTTATTTTACGCCTGAGTGCATCGGGCACTCGTCCGCACACCAAGCAAAAAATTCTGCCCCACGAGGTGCTTGATGGCGCTGTATAGACATATTCTGCAGCGTTTTTGTGCTTTCTTTCATTATTTGGAGGTCCGCGGCTCCCTGAGGCATCTGTCTTGCCTTCAGGGAGCTCAGTGGAAGCGCTCATCAGCACCCGCAGCGACACTGCCACCCGCCCTCTTCCCGCCCCCAGCGGCAGTGCTGAGCCTTTCCCCAGGCATGTTTCATGCTGGCCGTTAATTGGCCAGCCACCATAAGGTCACGTTCACAGCGTGACCTTGGCCGGGGTGGGGGGTGGGTTTTACATCCGTGTCCGGCCACGCCAACTTCGGGCGCACCCCGAGGGTAAAATTCAGGCCCAAGCCTTTGGTCCCCCGGTCCTAACCTATCCATGTGGATCACTGTCAATTATTACCTGATTATACCCTAGTGAAGAGCATTTGTGATGATTTATTATGTTAAATGCAAGTTAATGCCACCAGCTGCATTATTCATTATCCGCCACACCCAGTATGAGCTGCCTGAACTCAAGCCATGGTGGTGTCACCCAACCCACAAGCTTGCTTTCCAAGGCATCTCTGCCCCGCTTGTTCCACCCTCAGAAGAATAATCGCCCCATCCCTCAGCTCTTACAATCTGGCAGGCCCAATAAAATTTTTGATTTGTTTTACATCATAAATTATAAAGATAAGGGTAGGCTGGGAGGGATTGTTTACACTGGCAGAAGGGTCAGTAACCAAGGGGCACAGAGTTAAGATAATTGGCAAAGAACCTGTGAGGGAGGTGAGGAGAATTATTTTCTTCTACCCAGCGAGTTTTTATGACCTAGGATGCATTGCCTGAAATGGTGGTGGAAGCAGATTCAATGGCCCCAGGGAATTACCTATATTCCTCAAGATAAAAATATGCAGGCCTCTGATAAAAGAACGAGTGGAGTGGCATTCATTGGATAGGTCTTTCAAAGAGCCAGAAAAGCACAATGGGCTGAATGGCCTCCTCAATCTATGCCGCATGATTCTACGATCACATGAATGGCTGTCAAACTGGCTCTTGACTGACCTGTATGTGAATGCCTTGGCCTACAATTGCCATGGACTTCACACTGTTTCATAATGCATTTTACACCTAATACTTATTGCATCACGAACTGAGAACAAAACTAGAGCTACGGAATACAATTTATTCCTTAGTCCTTAAACGCATAAAGAAAATGATATCAACCATGCATTGAACAGTGAAATTAAAACGTGGTAAACCTCCATCGTTTTACAAATCTTTTTTTTTGTGGAAAAAAAGTGCAATGATTATGGATACGGATGGTCATTCAGACTTCATCGCTTCATAACCTGCAATCTCTTCCTTCGCTAACTCTTCTTTGAAATAAAGGCTTTGCTAGTTTGACGCGGATGTGACAGTGCAACCACCGAGCCATGGGCGACCCAGTTGCTTAGTAGACTGTGGAGCCCAGTTCCAGTGCCTTTAGGAGATGGATGGGGAAAACAAGGCCAGGAAAAACCAAGCTCTTAAACCATTGTTTAAAAAAAAAAGCAAAAAAGCACCGAGTGAACCAACAGCTGCTTTACAGTACATCATGTTGTGTTGGCTAAGCTCAGCTGGTAGTATTCTTGTTGCTGAGTGGGAAGTCAAGAGTTCAAGGCCTGCTCCAGGGTTTAAACACAAAATCAATGATAATACCTCAGTATGGCGCTGAAGGACTTTTGGATGTGATGCCTTTCAGGTAAGAAGTTAATCAGAGGCTCTGTTTCCCTACTCGGGATGTTAAAAGATCCCGGAAGCACTACTCAAAGCAGGGGGGAGTTCTCCCGGGTGTCCTGGACAACATTTTGCCCTTAACCAGCACCACCAATATCGAAAAGATAGGCAGGTTGGCAGAGGGGGTGGGGTTGCTTTGTTAGTAAGAAATGAAATTAAATCGATAGCAAGAAATGACGTAGGGTCAGATGATGTAGAATCTGCGTGGGTGGAGTTGAGGAATCACAAAGGTAAAAAAACCATAATGGGAGTTATGTACAGGCCTCCGAACAGTTGTCAGGATGTGGGGCACAAGATACACCAGGAGATAGAAGAGATGTGTAAGAAAGGCAAGGTTACAGTGATCATGGGGGATTTCAATATGCAGGTAGACTGGGAAAATCAGGTTGGTAGTGGATCCCAAGAAAAGGAATTTGTGGAATGTCTACGAGATGGCTTTTTGGAGCAGCTTGTGGTGGAACCCACTAGGGAACAGGCAATTCTAGATTTAGTGATGTGTAATGAGGCAGATTTGATAAGGGAGCTTAAGGTGAAGGAACCCTTAGGAGGAAGTGACCATAATATGATAGAATTTACCCTGCAATTTGAGAGGAAAAAGCTGGAATCAGATGTAATGGTATTACAGTTGAATAAAGGCAACTACAGAGGCATGAGGGAGGAGCTGGTCAGAATTGACTGGGAGATGAGCCTAGCAGGAAAGACAGTGGAACAGCAATGGCAGGAGTTTCTGGGAGTAATTTGGGAGACACAGCAAAAATTCATCCCTAGGAAGAAGAAGCATGCTAAAGGGAGGACGAGGCAACCATGGCTGACAAGGGAAGTCAGGGACAGCATAAAAGCTAAAGAGAAAGCATACAATGCGGCAAAGAGCAGTGGGAAACCAGGGTATTGGGAAGCCTACAAAGACCAACAGAGGACAACTAAAAAAGAAATAAGGAGGGAGAAGATTAAATATGAGGGTAAACTAGCCAGTAATATAAAAGAAGATTGCAAGAGTTTTTTTAGATATATAAAGGGTAAGAGAGAGGCAAAAGTGGACATTGGGCCGCTGGAAAACGACGCAGGAGAAGTAGTAATGGGGAACAAAGAAATGGCGGAGGAACTGAATAGGCACTTTGCGTCAGTCTTCACAGTGGAAGACACGAGTAACATCCCCAAAGTTCAAGAAAGTCGGGGGGCAGAGGTGAGTATGGCAGCCATTACCAAGGAGAAGGTGCTAGGAAAACTGAAAGGTCTGAAGGTGAATAAATCACCTGGACCAGATGGATTACACCCCAGAGTTCTGAAGGAGATAGCTGAAGAGATAGTGGAGGCTAGTGGTGATCTTTCAGGAATCACTCGAGTCAGGGAGGGTCCCAGAGGACTGGAAAATCGCTAATGTAACCCCCTTGTTTAAGAAGGGAGTGAGGCAAAAGACGGGAGATTACAGGCCGATTAGCCTGACCTCGGTCGTTGCTAAGATTTTAGAGTCCATTATTAAGGATGAGATTTCAGAATACTTGGAAGTGCATGGTAAAATAGGGCAAAGTCAGCATGGTTTCATCAAGGGGAGATCATGCCTGACAAATCTGTTAGAATTCTTTGAGGAGGTAATGAGTAGGTTAGACAAAGGAGAGCCAATGGATGTTATCTACTTGGACTTCCAGAAGGCCTTTGACAAGGTGCTGCACAGGAGGCTGCTCAGTAAGATAAGAGCCCATGGTGTTAGAGGCAAGGTACTAGCATGGATAAAAGACTGGCTGTGTGGCAGGAGGCAGAGAGTGGGGATAAGGGGGTCCTTCTCAGGATAGCGGCAGGTGACTGGTGGAGTTCCGCAGGGGTCAGTGTTGGGACCACAACTTTTCACTTTATACATTAATGATCTAGGTGAAGGAACTGAGGGCATCCTGGCTAAGTTTGCAGATGATACAAAGATAGGTGGAGGGACAGGTAGTATTGAGGAGGCGGGGAGGCTGCATTAGGATTGGGACAGGTTAGGAGAATGGGCAAAGAAGTGGCAGATGGAATACAACATGGGGAAATGTGAGGTCATGCACTTTGGTAGGAAGAATAGAGGCATAGACTATTTTCTAAATGGGGAGAGAATTCAGAAATCTGGAGTGCAAAGGGACTTGGGAGTCCTAGTCCAGAATTCTCTAAAGGTTAACTTGCAGGTTGAGTCGGTAGTTAGGAAGGCAAATGCAATGTTGGCATTTATTTTGAGAGGACTAGAATATAAAAGCAGGGATGTGCTGCTGAGGCTTTATAAGGCTCTGGTCAGACCACATTTAGAATATTGTGAGCAATTTTGGGCCCCGTATCTCAGGAAGGATGTGCTGGCCCTGGAGAGGGTCCAGAGGAGGCTCACGAGAACGATCCCAGGAATGAAAGGATTAACATATGAGGAACGTTTGAGGACTCTGGGTCTATACTCTATGGAGTTTAAAAGGATGAGGGGGGATCTGATTGAAACTTACAGAATACTGAAAGGCCTGGATAGAGTGGACGTGGGGAAGATGTTTCCGTTAGTAGGAGAGACTAGGACCCGAGGGCACAGCCTCAGACTAAAGGGAAGACCTTTTAGAACAGAGATGAGGAGAAACTTGTTTTGCCAGAGAGTGGTGAATCTATGGAATTCATTGCCACAGAAGGCTGTGGAGGCCAGGTCATTGAGTGTATTTAAGACCGAGATAGATCGGTTCTTGATTGGTAAGGAGATCAAAGGTTACAGGGAGACAGCACAATGGGGTTGAGAAACTTATCAGCCATGATTAAATGGCGGAGCAGACTCGATGGGCTGAATGGCCTAATTTCTGCTCCTATATCTTATGGTCTTAGGTTAAACTGGTTATTGATTCCATTGCTGCTTGTGAGACTTTGCTCCGTGCACCTTGTTTGGTGTGATGACCCGCATAGTCGCACTTCAAGAGTAATTTGTAAAGCACCTAGGATGGTTGGGGGATGTAAAAGAGATGATGTAAATGCAAATATTTCATTCAAAGCACAAGGAAACGGCACTCAGGTCAGAGATTTAAATATGCTTATTATGATAGCAATATAGATAGGTTTTGCTGAGAATTGCATGGTCTTTGAAACGTTCTTGCTTTTCATTTCTTCAATCCCTTTGCAAAGCATCAAGCGTCATAGACTCAGAGACGCTTACACGACAGAAGAAAGCCATTCGGCCCATCATGTCCAGACCGGTCAACAAAGATCTGACTACACTAACCCCATTTGCCAGCACTTGGTCCATAGTCCTGGGGGCTATGGCAAAGCAGGCGAATATCGAAATACTTCTTGAGTCAAAAGGTGAACAAAGGAGGAGGTGAATGTAGGATCAAGAGAGTCAAGAGCTTGAACCTAATGGGGTAGATCATAACTTTACATCACTTTTCCTAATTTTATTAAACTAAAAATTTATTCCACATTAAAGTCAAATCTGTCTCAATGAGTTTGAAGAAAAATACATTTGTGTTTAACTGAAATAAAGACTTCCAATTGTAGCTGGATAGAAAGTAGGTACGCTGTCTGGTTTAAATAATTTTCCCCTAAAACAATGCATCTGTCAATATTGTCCCAAGGAGAATACGTCATCTGCTCCACATTATATAATCAGCAGGCAAATCATATGCAGAATCCTCAAACTTTGCTTTGAGCAAAAATAAAGAGTTAGTTAAATTATTACATTTCAGAAAGCATGAGGGTAATTTGAAATAAATTACCCCTGTACATTTTCCACCTTCACGAGTGACTGTTCTACATTAAGTAAAAATAAATATAATTATACTTGGCCCTCCTTCCATCTATTTTTAAGTTGGGTCATTTGAAAGTTCTCTAATGAATGATTTCCCAATGGTTAGGCAACAAGGAAATTAACTTCATAAATTCTGAGCCAGTGGATCCAAATCCACTGCAGAGACTCGAGCACAAGATCCAGGCTGAAATTCGGTGCGGTACTGAGGGAGTGCTGCACAGTCAGAGGTGTTGTCTTTCAGGTGAGATGTTAAAGCAAGGCCTCACCTACTCTCTTGAGTGAATGCAAAAGATTCCTCGGCATTAGTTTGAAGAACAGCAGAGGAGTTAACCCTGCTTCCCTGGCCAATAGTTATCCCTCAACCAACATCACTGAAAATCTGAAATAAAAACAGGAGATGCTGGGACTGCTCAGCAGGCCGGCAGCATCTGTGGAGAGGGCAGCAGAGTTAATGGGTGGTATTTAAGCCAGGTATTTGGGATCTCGCCGGCCAGCTGCAGAGCCCCACCTTGTCTCCTGTGGGGAAGGCCCGCCACATGAAGTGACACTCAGGCGCTTAAGTGGCCAACCGTGGGCCTTCCCTGGGATCTTGCCACCCTCCCCTCCCCCCCTCCACTGCTGAGAGCTGCCATGGTTGGCAGCTGTCCATTGCAGGCAGCACCAATGGGAGCAGTGGCTGCTACTGGCAATGCGAATACCATTGCCGGTAGAGATGCAAGAGATCCCAGGCCACAGGTGAGTGAGGGCAGGATGAGTGAAGGGTGGGGGATCGTGGAAGAGTGGGAGGGGGGGTCAGCAGAAAGGACTCAGTGGCTTTCAGTGGGCCCTCTCCGTCCCGACGCTGTGACCCTCCATCAGGCACTGAACGGAGGGCCCGCCCCACTGGCAGCCCCCAGGCAAACCCAACCGCATTTACTTTTGGGCTTCCCACATGACAACTCCCCCCATCTGCTGCTGAGTTAATACCAGTGGTGGCAGGATAAGGCCTTTAAGGGGGCATCACTCGTCCACTAAAGGGCCTCAGTTGGCACCGGAGCTGGAAGGCCATCCACAAGCCTTCCCACCCTGGACTTCATCGGGGCAGAAGAAGGGAAGGGTGGCAGAGACCCCGCCCCCAGCACCTTCCTGCCTGATTGAATGCCCCCCGCCCTCCAATGTCGCCATAGGGGAGGGCATTAAATTTCATCCAATGTTTAGGATTGATGGCCTTTTGAACAAGCTCAGAGGCAAAACCTACATCTCTAATTTTATCCACCTCTGAAAAATGTCAACAGCCTGAAACCTTAACATTGTAGCTCACTCCACAGATGTTGCCCGACCTGCTGAGTACTTGCAGCATTTTATGCTTTCATATCGCTTGAAAAAAAAGCCCTCTGCTCTTTCTTGCATTGGTTCATGTGCGATCTTGCTGCGCACAACATGTTGCTGCATTTCCCTACGGTACCACAGCGACTACACTTGAAAAGTGCTTCGTTGGTTGTGAAGCACTTTAGGATATCCCAAAGTTGTGAAAGGGGGTTTATAAATGCGAGTTCAATGAAACTTTAGTGATTTTTGGAAAATAGGATTCAAATGATTAATCCTGTCCATCACACTGATCATGTGAGGTGAGCAATGAATAAGCTTTTAATGGTCACACAAAAGGATATAGTCCATTACCCTTATCTAAGCTCCATTTGTTGCCCACACATTTGGCAGAAAATACTGAGGCAATGAATCCGCCCATCAGCTGTTCCCACATGAAGAATAGGCCAAGTTTCTTCATAGAAACCCACAGGCAGTCAAACCTAATGTAATTACAAAAGGTAGTGTTATTTTATGCCTTATCTTAAAACACACATGTTTTTGAGAGTGTTTTCAAAGCTCTTATCACTGAGCACAAACTTGGAAGAAACCGAAACACATTTTCAACCAACCCATAGAAATTTTTTGCTGAATATTGATGATGATATCAGACCATTTCCAGCGATGGATTCCAGTCATGTTGCTCTCCTGTGCAGCATGGGGTTAATAAGTACTCTTTCCTCTCTTTGTGATTAATATATAATTTATTCAAAGGGCAGGGAGCTGCCAGCTCCTAGAAAGCATTCAAATGTCGTTGAATAGGAAACTTTCTGAAATAAAATATATTATTTTCATCATATAAAAAAAAAATGACCTTTCAGAATGCAAATGCTGTTTGATATTCTGTGTTGTTCAAGAGATGTGGAATCGTCCCAGTTTGTTAATCACAGCGCAGTTAGCACCGAGTAGCTTCCCATCTGCCCCCCTACATAAAACCTGAACTTATCCAAAACCCTTCTGCCTGTATCCTAACTTGCACTATGTATGTCCCGTTGATCCTGCCCTCCTGTGCTCACTGAACTACATTGGTTTCTGATCCAATTATTTTAAAATTCAATTTTAAAAGTCTCATCCTTGTCTTCAAATCCCTCTGTGACCTTGCTCCTCCCTAACTATATGATCTCTTTCAGCCTTTAAACCCTTTGATATCTTTGCACTCCTCCAATTCTGAGCCCCAGTTTTAAACGCTCCACCAGTTGACCACACCTTCAGTGGCTTAGGCCATGGGTTCTCATACTGTAGTACATTTACCTCTATGAGGTATGTGAGCCATCTCTGGGAGTTTCGCAGGAGAAACTAATGACAGATCCTCTCACACACTTTCTTATTTTCTCCCATTTCACTGTAACTGTTGTGTTTTCCATTAAATTAGCCGATCTCTGCAAACGTTCTTTAAAAAGTTCTTTTTAAACAGTTCAGTATATGTTTTGCCAGGCCAGTGAAATCACAGATTTATCTCGCTCATGCACAAGTCACATCATCATGACACTCTGAAATTTCTCCCCTGAACCTCCCTTCCTCATTCTCCTTTAAGATGTTCCTTAAAAACATACGTCTTTGACGCAGCTTTTGACCATCTATCCTAACACTGCCTGATGTGTCTTGGAGTCCAATATTGTCGGATAAAGGGGATGTGAAGTGCCTTGGGATATTTTATTATGCTAAAGGCGCTATATAAATACTACTACAGCAACAATCCAGGCCACCGATGGAATCGGAGACGTGCAAGAGACCAGAGTTGAACTAGCGCAGAGTTTGGTGGGTTTATGGCTGCAGGAGGCTACAGAGATTAGGAGGGGTGAGGCCATGGAGAGATTTGAAGATGAGGATGAGAGTTTTAAAACCTGGGGTGCTGTTGGACCAGGAGCCGACGCAGCTCAACTGAGCACAGGGGTGGAAAGGACATGGAGCAAATTAGGATACTGGCAGCAGATTTTGGATGAATTGATACTTACGGAGGGAGGAATGCGGAAGGCTGACCATCGGAATAGTTGAGTCTGGAGGGAACAAAAGCATAGCTGATGTTAAATGTAATCACCGGGATTTAAAATCTGACTCTTAATACTTTGCTTTACCTAACGGCAATGTCGACAGACTTAACTAAAAAAATGCTCAGCTTATCACGCAATTGCATGACCAGGAAAACCAGCATAACTTAATGTCCAAGCTCATTTAGTGAATCATCCGTCAGCTCCCTAAATCATTTCAAGCTATTTGCATAGTGGGAAGAAAGAATTCTTCGCGACCATTCACAATAGTTTCAACCATATTAGCTCATTCTGTAAAAGGAGCCCTAAATGATTGTGGAGTTGGGGGAGAGGGGCTATCTTACATCCCTGCAACCTCCACAAATCAACTTTTTGAGTGCCTGTGAGACTAAATATGAAATAAAGGTCAAAAAGCCAGGGCTTTTATTGTAGAAAAGCAGAGCAAAGCTTTTTGCAGCAATTTTTGAATTTGCATTCTGAATATTGGCAATACTTATTGAAATGGAGGTGGAAGCACATAGAATTTGTAGAACATGAAACCGAGTCATTCAGTGTGGGTATTGGAATCAGTCCCTTATTATTGCTTTTCTTTGGAGCAATGATTAAATATAAGGAAGAATGATTAATGATTCCAGACCCAGTTGCGAACATCACAGATTCCCGTCTTATATTATTTTTGTAAACATGTCAGACTCCATTTGGCAAATAAGCAAAAGAAAACTGAGCATGTATGGTCTCCATATGAGAAAAAGGCAAGCACTGGAGAACGTGCAAAAGATCCACAAGGCTGATACCTGAACTGAGAGGTGAAACATATCATGAATGGCCAAACAGGCTAGAAAACAGATGGCTCTAGGAGGTCTTTAAGATTGTGAATGGGTGTAATAAAGTAGATATAGAGGAGATGTTTTCACAGTGGGCGAGTTCAAAACTGGGGGTCATAAATATAAGATACTTGCCTATAAATCCAGTAAGAACATCAGGGGAGGATTAACTTCAAGAAACAGGCAGGTTTGAACTGAGGTGGGGTTTTTTTTATTCATTCATGGGAAGTGGGCATCGCTGGCTTGGCCAGCATTTATTTCACCCATCCATAATTGCCCTTGAGAAGGTGGCAGTGAGCCACTGCCTTGAACCACTGCAGTTCATGTGGTGTAGGTACACCCACAGTGCTGTTAGGAAGGGAGTTCCAGGATTTTGACCCAGCGACAGTGAAGGAACGGCAATATATTTCCAAGTCAGGATGCTGAGTGACTTGGAGGGGAATTTCCAGGTGCAGGTGTTCCCATGTATCTGTTGCCCTTGTCCTTCTAGATGATAGATTATGGGTTTGGAAGGTGCTGCCTAAGGATCCTTGATGAGTTCCTGCAGTGCATCTTGTAGGTAGTACGCACTGCTGCCAAAGCATTCAGTGGTGGAGCAAATGAATGTTTGCAGATGGGGTGCCAATCAAGAGGGCTGCTTTGTCCTGGATGGTGTTGGCCTTCTTCAGTGTTGTTGGAGCTACATTTGTCAAGGCAGGTGCGGAGTATCCCATCACACTCCTGACTTGTGCCTTGTAGATGGTGGACAAGCTTTGGGGAGTCAGGATGTGAGTTACTCACCACAAGATTCCTAGCTTCTGACCTGCTCTTGTAGCCACAGTATTTACATGGCTGATTCAGTTCAGCTTCCAGTCAATGGTAACCCTCAAGATGTTGATAGTGGGGGATTCAGTGATGGTAATGCCAATGAATTTCAAGGGGTGATGGTTGGATTCTCTCTTGTTGGAGATGGTCATTGCCTGGCACTTGTGTAGCGCGAATGTTCCTTGCCACTTGTCAGCTCAAGCCTGGATATTGTCCAGGTCTTGTTGCATTTGGACATGGACTGCTTCAGTATCTGAGGAGTTGCAAATGGTGCTGAACATTGTGCAATCATTAGCGAACATCCCCTTTTCTAACCTTATGATGGAAGGAAGGTTATTGATGAAGCAGCTGAAGATGGTTGAGCCTAGGACACTACCCTGAGGGACTCCTGCAGTGATGTCCTGGAACAGCGATGACTGACCTCTAACAACCACAAGAAGGACTTTTCAAGGTCGACAGGGCTGAGTTTGCCATTGTCATTTGTGGTACCTAAGTCGATGCCGCGTAGTCCATCAGGTTTCATTCCCTATAGACTTTCTAGTGGTTTGTTAAAACTGAGTGGCTTGCTAGGCCATTTCAGAGGGCATTTAAGAATCAACCACAATGTCATTAGTCTGGAATTACATATAGGCCTGGCCAACTAAGGGCAGCAGATTTCCTTTCCTGGAAGGTATTAGTGAACCAGATGATTTTACAACCATGGTTTCATGGTCATCATTAGACTTTTAATTCCAGATTTTTATTGATTGAATTCAAATTCCACCATCTGTCATGGTGGGATTTGAACCCAGGTCCATTCCTAATCCAGTGACAATACCATTCCACCTCCACCTCCCCTGAAAGTGTTTAAAGTTTTGAAACCCTGAATACCAACACCAATTTACCTTCAACCTCCCCTCTTCTGGTATTAAAAGAGGAGATGTGGGCGGCCAACCTGCTGCTAGGAAGTGAGGTGGCCCTTTAAATATTATAACAAGCATGTGTGGCCCATTTTTATTCACTATTTGAAATTCAACTTTTGAAATTCGACTGCCTAAGTTTCCCAGGCAGCAAGAAACCCATTAGCTAAACTAAGGTGAGGGGTTATTGGATATGAAGGTAAGTCCTATCACCTTACATGGACTGAAAAAGTTCCCAAGATCAGACACTGCCCCACCACAAACTCCTCCAATCTCACCTCTGAATTCCTCGCCCCAAAGCCTACAATTTCCCACACCTCCCTCCCGACCACCACCCCCACACCCCAACCCAATTCTCTCACCAAACCCTCCAGAATTCTCCCAGACGCCAATCTCCCACCCAGGCCTCCAACCTCCCTCGAGGCCTCAATTTCCCTTCAAGAGTGTCCGATTACCACTCAGGCCTCTGTACTTCCCTCAGGCCTCTGAGCTCCCTTGAGGCCTTCGACCCCCCCTTGCCAGGCCTTGACCTCCAGTTTTCTCCCACTACCCTGTCGTTGAAGGCCCTCTTTCCAGCATCACCTGAGCACCTCTTTAGAAAAAAGAGGGTCGAGATCGAGAAGAGAAAATTATTAGAAACAAGGGGCCTTCAAAAAATGCTCCGCACGTAAGTTGTTCCTCAAACACTTGTCAATTCTCCTGTCTCAAAATTCACTGAAAAGTTCTGAGAGAATTGAAAGGCCCACTCACCACTGAGAGCTGGAACATACTTTTAACGCAACTAACTTTCTCAAAAAAAAAGACTCTTTTCTCATCCAGAAGTCGTCAAAAGGATTAGTCTTATATTTCCTGGGAACAGTAAAGAAGTACCTAAAGGTGAAATCATTACTGCTAAGTGAAGCTGCCAAGGGAATCAGAAAGCTTGCCATGCTTTCTAATATTTCATAACTGCGTTTTTGCTTTTGGAAAGATGTATGCAGCATTAGAAATCAGCACAATTCCTGCTGACTATTCGTAATTGGAAAAAAGACAAAATGATGGAAAATTTAGTTCCTACAGTTTCAGCTATTGCGAGACTTGGAAGGTGTACCAGAACTGAATTATATTTAAGAAAGTGATCTATCTATCTTGCTGTTGATTTGGCCTTGCATTGATTTTATTTTCTCACTGTTGTTTATTATTATGGATCGAATCAAACTTGGTTGCTGCAGCGTGAAATTATACTTACCAACCGCTCCCCCTCCCCCTCCCCCTTCCCCCCACCTGAGCCCCCCCCCACCCACCTACTTCTCTGTGATCTGTTCTAAGTGAATGATTCCTGACACAGGTCTCTGTTACTTACCATAGTCAGCCATGTTCCAGCCATCAGTAGCATTTTTCACAGAGGCTGAGGAGATTATCTAAGCAATGAATTTAATGGTGACAAAACCACGGGGAGGCTTGCACAAATACGCCGGGAGCAAAGTTGTGGCAGGTGTACTTTGCCCTTTAAGTTATTCCCCCATTGATTGAAGAAAATAATAAGTTACATTTATGGGTGTTATAGAATGGTTATAGCACAGGGAGCGATCATACAGCCTATAATGTCCCCGCTGGGTCTCTGATCTCAGCTGATCCTTCCTGACCCTCCCCCCCTTTAACAGCACAAAACATTTCTACCTCTCTTCAGCGCTGAAGAAGAGTCATACTGGACTCGAAATGTTAACCCTGCTTCTCTCTCCGCAGTTGCTGCCAGGCCTGACGAGCTTTTCCAGCACTTTCCGTTTTTATTTCAGATAATCCGTGCCCGCCACCTTTCCCCACCACCCCCTCCAAAGCTGTGCAATTTATTTTCTCTTCGGGTACTTATCCAATTCCATTTTGAAAGCCACAATTGAAGCTGCCTCCATCACATACTGAGTGCGTTCCAGACTCTAACCTCCCGCTGTATAAAAAACGTTTTTGTCGCTTTTAGTTCTTTTGCTATTCACCTTAAATCAGTGCTCTTGACCTTACTGCAACGGGAACAGGTTTTCCCTCTCCACTCCGTCTGGACCCCCCTCATGGTTTTGAGCACCTCTATCAAATTAAAATTTCGTTTACTCGGAAGCAGCAAGGAGCATTGATTGCCGGTGTCAGATTTCGGTCAGAGTTTTACGTTGAGTGAGTGGCGGGCGCCCTACCCGAAATCGTGGGAAATGGTTCGAGAAGACATCGAGCAGCACCCCGATGCCTTCCCGCTCACACGTAACATTACAGTCAGCGGCCACACGCATGGGTTGAAAGCGTGCCCGCCGACAATTAAATGAGCAATTAAGCCCATTAAGGAGGCAATTATTAGAGATTTTACATGGCTCGTGCGCTTTTCCAGTTGGCGGACGGGCTCCACCAGCCTTCACATTTTCGCTTCACACTTGATCCAGGGCAGGGTCCGAGATGAAGTAAAACAACAGAAGATTTTTGAGGTTTGAGGTGTTATGAGCTCTGCTGTCAGTTGCTTGAATTTGCATCGCAGAGAGAGTTTGTGGCATGTTTCTTTGTGCAAGTTTTACTGGGACAGTGCTGCAGCTCCCTGAGCCAGCTCCACAGCAGTTGTCAGCCTTCAGGGAGCTCGTTGGAAATGCCTGCTCCCCCATCCTCACTTCTCAAGGGTGCCCGCCCTCTGCCCACCCATCTCCGGTAATGCTGAGCCTCTGTCAGCACACGTCTTATGTTGGCTGCCAGTTAATTGGCCAGCCAGCGTGAAATCACGCTCGGGGTCTGATCACGGAAATCACGGCTGCTTTCGCCCTGCCGTTCAAGCATGCCCAACAAGCGCAAAATCCAGGCCTTTGTCCTTTTTTTTAAAATCCAGATAAACTAACTCCACAGGAAGCTATTCCGTTATATGTTTCATCAGGTTAATTCTGCTTTTAAATTACCAGGCAACAACTTTCAAGAAGCCAATGATGTGAGAGACTGTGGTTGTTTAATGATCTTGCTATTCCTGGAATGTGTGAGCAGGAAAGAAGTTTAAGGGTGTGTGCAAACAATGTTAAGGCAAGCTCTGTCACCATTGTTTGAACAAATAATTAGATGCCCCTTTGGACAATTGCAGCTTAAGGTGAATTTTGATAGGACAGTCAATGCAACATCCTGCCCACCTTTGAAGGAAAGGTATAAAGATTATTGTAAAGAGTGATTTGGTGTTGCAGCTGAGCAATGTTGTCAGCTGCTGAAGAGTAGGATCAAACAGGTGGTGTCTGCTCACCTGATGGTCACATGTATAGCTTCTTGTAATGTATTTGTGACTACTGATTGTATCATCTTGCTAACTAACTGGCCTTCCTACCAAACCTGGTAAATATATTAGTGTTTAATTTGGCCTCATATTTCTCATCATTCTTGCATCCGACATATGCAGTAACCTGTCAAGGCTGGAAGGTTACATTGTACACATCTAATTATATTCCCTTAATGAGTCTGTCTTTAACAGTCCTACAGCTATTTACATGATCAGAAAATTCCTTTTGACTCTCACTGCCCTCTGCAATTTGTTTCACTATTAGCCCCCTTACGTATTGTAATATTTTCTTAAGCTACCTTCAACAGTCTCTTGTACAGGTTCCAATCCTCCTTATTAGTTGTTTCCTCATTTATTCTTTCTTTAGTTTCGTTCTAATCTCTTCATATTACTACATTTCTAAACAGAACATACTTTCCTCCCTTGACTTAAAATAGCCTTAAGCCAATTCAATTTTCCTCCTTGTTCTATTCTTATCTATTGTTTCCGAATTAGTGTTCCCTAAGGCTTTACGCCAGGCTCCTAAATTTCCTCCTCTGAAGTCTTGCACTAATATATTATTGTTCTAGGCCTTTACTCTCACAACACTGTCACATCTAACTGAACGAGGTTGACTGGATTCTGAACACTCAGCAACTTCTCGCTTTTTAATCAGCTTTGGTGGATTACTAGATAAATTCTGCTCAAGTTCCCACATTCTACCTCTTGTGTGAAGAAGACATATTTGATTGCCTCAGTGAAACTATTAAAATGTTTTCCCCTCCCTACCGCTTCTCCCTGAACTTATCACTCTGCTTCTGACATGTTGATTCTCCGCAACTGTCACAACCTTGACTAACATTTCTCCAGAGCCTGTGGTGTTTACTGATTAATATTTTGTTACACTTGCCTGCACTCATTTCTATTGATGCCTATATATTTCTTCAACAGCACCTCTCAAATTTGTGACTTCTGCCATCTGGAAGAACAAGGGCAGCAGGTATGCAGGAACACTCCCAACTGCAAGTTCCCCTCCAAGTCACATCCCACCCTGTAACAACTGAGAGATAGAAAATTGACAACTGACACAATCTTACCCAAGATCCAATTGCTTTTGTTAGCAAGAAAAATCTTCAACATTTAAAAAGTTACTAAGTAGTTTTAGAAAACATAGGCAAGGTTTTTACAGATGGCGCGCGGGGTCGGGCCCGAGACGCCAGCATGTAAAATGATGTGCGATGACTTTCGGGCGTGGGTCCTGGCATCATCGGGCCGTCTCGCGATGTTTCGTTTGGCGGGTGTGCGCTGGAGTCGGTTGCCTGCCCGCCGATAATTAGAATGCCTATTAAGGCCATTAAGGAACTAATTCCTTTCAAATTTACGCTGCCAAACAGTTACTCCCTATGTAGCCAGTCTAGGTTGACTGCAGGTCAATTGGATATGCCCCGACTAGGACCGATCCTTCTTCAGCAGGCTCCTACTCAATGGTCTTGCTGAAATGGTGCCGTGCCGATAAGGATTCTTAGCCTCCCTTTTATCCTTTGGCCGCATAGCATCTGTCCTTGTGTAGATCCTTCTGGTTGTCTTTTTCTGATTGATTCTTGATTGGTTTCCGGGGTACATGATTGGCCTTTGATTAGCCCACATCAAACAGAACTTTAGCCCAAGATATCATGCACATTTGGTTCTCCTTGTATTTTTCCCATGGATGCCTAACCAGAGGATGCCTGGTGCACTCGCTTTTTCTTTCTTTTAAAGTTCAACTCTTTTATGGGCGATGGTGAGACTGCCCAAGTGATGAGTCGTCAGCTGTATCAAAGGTCATTTGAGAAAACGCAACAGTAGAAAAGACAGTTACTTGCAAGCCACAATGTTTTCGAGAATTGTAACATGTTCCAAGAATGGTCAGCTTATTTCCATTGCACCTTTGCAATAATTTTAAGCATATTCTTAAAATCCTGACTTGGAAATGTATCGCCATCCCTTGAGTGCCGCTGGGTCAAGATCCTGGAACTCACTCCGTAAACAGCATTGTGGGACTGCAGCGATTCAAGAAGGTGGCTCATCACCATCTTTTCAAGGGCAATTAGGGATGGGCAAATAAATGCTGGCCCAGCCAGCAATGCCTACATCTGAAAAAAAAACTATTACTTCAACCTCTCTAGCCCTTGCTTTATTTACCCTTTCAATACTTGTGTACCATCCCTTTGCGAGAATGTAACCTTGCTTGATCAGTCCATCTTGGTGGGTGGGCTGGGAGGACCGGATACTGGGAAGTGAGGAATCCTCCAACCATCATGAGTGGGGGCCAGGCTGGATGGACTAGCTGATTTCTTTCTGCCCATTAATTTCATATCTTCGGAATACTCTTTTATCCTAACTGAGGAAGGGCAATGTGCGATTTTTTGCCATTTCTCACGCCGACTCTCCTATGCCCTGGACTGGTGTATTAGGAGCAGATTTTGGATTACAAAACATATACAGACAGAGGAAACATCCGTCCAATCAGCCAGGCCTGGCTTTGACCCCAGTTGGCAGAGATAGAAAAACAGGGTCTCACCCACTGCACCACCCGCTTTCTCCGAGCTGATACATTTTTTTCTATCCCATCCTGTCTTCCATAATCATCCTGTCTCTTTTCCTTTTCTATCTGAAGTATCCACTTCATAACTTAATAAAGATAAAAATCCCACAATTGGTTGTGTTACTGGAAGTGTAACAGTGAGATCTGCCCCACTTATCTAGCCTCTGAGACTCCGTGCCCAATCCATTAAATATTAATGGCCGCTGCTTGTCCCAGTATGAGCACAGCTAGGAAAGTAGCTTTGGGGCATTCCAAGCCAAAACCCAAAGGGTGTCAATTCTTTCCCTGGTGCTTGATCTTGGATCGATTGAGTGTGATTTGTGGGGCCTATCTTTGGCCCTTCAGAGCATGTGCCCCTGCTTCATGTGGATGTACTTATTGTTCAGATGGTGGCACTAGAGGAGCCTGGAAGAGCCAGTTGTACCTTCAAAAGTAGCACTAGAACAGGGGGCTAGGTAGGTGGGCAATGCATCCCCTCCCCACAGCTCTCACAGCCCCATCTCCTGCACCCACTCCCCCACGACCAAACCCCTCCACATTGTCCAAGTTTACCTTCTCAACCAAAAGGGCTTGGATGAAATACACTCAAGTTTCCTGTTGCACTGGTCTCGAAACATCGTAGCACTGTCCTGAAGACGACAGGCTATCTGGGTTAAAAAATCGAGAGCACGAGTGGAGACGGCAATGGGGAGACGGTAGGTTGCTATGGCGGCATGAGCAAGATGGGCCCTCCCTCTCATCTTTGTGGCCTTTGCAATCAGAAAGAAACAGAAATCGCAATAAAGAATAAAAAAGCCATTTTCTATCTCTGCTCCAGTTCTATTGCTTGATCATGCTAAGAAGCATTGGATTAAGGAAATGCAGCTCCTGAAGATACAAGCGTAAATGTAAAGCTAGCTGCCCCAGTCCTATCTTCGGCCGGTCAAAGGCTTAAAACTAAAGTATTTCATAGCGCAGTGTGTTGCTGACATGTCCAAATCACATGCACTGTGTGCCAGAACCTAAGTTATTGCAAATAGGGTGTTGCTTACCAAAACAATCAAAATCCCTCTGGTAAAATACAGATTGCAAATCGCAGAGGAAATGCGGTATGATTTGTGGCACGTTTTCTCATCATTTAATTTCAACAGAAGCTAAAAATATCCTGGTCACTTTTTTTTGTTACGTTACAAAAAGAAATCAAGTGAAGCTAAACCAAAGACTTAATGTATGTTCAATGTTGAGTTGCAAAAAGTAACAAGAGCTTTGTGGATGTATGTCTCTCACTATGCAAGGATAATGAAACTTACACACAAGTGTAATATTAAAAGCCTACTGAGAGTGATATGCATCTAACTATTGTTAAACTCATTCTCCCTGAGCCATATAATAGGGCATACAAAACAGATAAAGACCCAGGTCAATTGGAAAAAACAAAAATCTGGAAAAATCCTCTCCCAGCTCCTCAGGTGATCAAAATGTAACCATTTCTCGATGTAAAAATAAACTTTTTAAAAGCACAATACAAGGAGAGAGGCTTCACCAAACACTGAGCCAAGTCCCCTTGTTCCTTCCCATTCTTTGTATCGTTACTTTGTCAAAGCAGTGGGTTAAGGAATGTCAGAGGAAGCAGCAACTTGCCTTGAGGCCTGGTGCACCCTCCCATGTCAGAAGGGATAGAAATGAGGTGAAGACTGAGAAAAGCCAGGTCTTCACATGGGCGAGAAGTTCCATGTGACCCACACGATGTCAGAAGGAGGTACAGCCAGTGGCACACCATTTACCCACTTCCCTGTATCTTATCCCTGCGGCAAGCGATATGAATGCTCGCAAGTTACTAGTGGTCCAGCTCTATGGATTAGGGGAGCTGCATGAGGTTCATATCAAAGCCTGGGTCAGAATCTGAACCGGGGTACTCCAGAGCATTTGGAGCAAGCAAATTTGGCCCTCTTCGGAAGGCTGTCAGCGGCGGTGACTAGGCCCCTAAGCTATTTTCCAGCTGTGCATTCTCCTCCTCCATCCTCTAGTGGGTACCTAAGTTGCATCCATTTTAAAAGGAGCACCCGCCATTAAAAAATGAAATGGCTGGTCCAACTTTTCACTCTGATATTCCTTTGGGGTGCAGCCTAGGGATCGGTGGAAGATCAGGTCAGAGCATATTTGATCCTTTTCATAGTTAGCCTAATATTGGCATTGGGATTCCAGAAGTGTGTTCACAGGGGGTCCCCAGGAGTGGGTCAACATTTCCAGTGGGGTGGGGAATACCCTGAAATGTGTCCATGTTTAAAGAGAGGAACATACAAAGAGGAAGTGGCCATTCAGCCCTTCTAACCAACCCTTCATTTAATTAGATCATGGCTGATCTTTATATAAACTCAATTTAACTCTCTTCTTCAATATTTCTCAATAGCTGAATCCAACTTCCAATCCCAGGCGGGAAAATTTCAATTGACCCAGCATCCTCAGAGTTTTGAGAGAGCAAATTGCAGGAGATTCTCTGACTTCTATTGGTTAAATAAGAATGGAACCCAGCTGGGCAATGGAGGAGAGCCAATGGAGGAGGAGGGTGTAAGTCATCAGTACCAAAGGTGGCAAACAGGTCAAGAGGATGAAGAGGAATAGTTTACCACAGTCACAAAAATTGAGTTAAAAGCAAAATACTGCAGATGCTGGAAATCTGAAATAACAAAGGAAAATGCTGGAAAAACTTAGCCGGTCTGACAGCACCTGTAGAGAGAGAAACAGAGTTAACGTTTTGAGTCCATATGTGCTCAGAGCAGGAACTTGATCTGAGGATCTGAGGGGTTCAAGCATGAGGTTGCAGGAAAGTTGTCCACAGATCTGGAATGTGACCAGGGCCAGGGAGAGAAGTCATGGGCCCTGCTGCTTCACCTGTTTCCAAGCCCCTTATTCATTCCCCACCCCCCCCCACTTCTAATCCCACTTTAACCCTCCCCCTTAATCATGGTGTGATATTTTTCCCCTTTCAAGGTTCACCAATCAATTCAGCAAACAATCACAGAAAGGCCCTAGTAAAATGATGACACCCATTGTTGGCATCTGGTTACAAATATCATCCGATATATATGCAGCATGGGCCATTAATATTAAGAGAAGCAGCGATATAATGCAGTGTTAATTTGTGCGTACCCCATAGAAGTACAAATTTTACTTTGACAGCATCGTGCAATATTGTTAACTTGACAGGAAAATATCACATTAGATATGTATAACACTGTGCAGATGATAACACTGATTTCAGTGACTACCTCAGCCCTCATTAACATATTCCACACATTATGGGCAGAATATTGCCCTTGGTGGGCGTGTGGGCCCCACCAGCTCGGTGGCGGGCAGACAGCCGACCCCCATCACCGAAACGGGGCCGGCCGCCATTTTGAGTGGGCGGGCCAATTAAGGCCCGCCCAGCAGCCTGCCCGACGGGTAGTGCGATGTGCTTCCTGTTCCAGGGGGAAGGGATTCCCCATCTGTCAAAGTGCGCACTGCTCCCTGAGGCAAAGTGCTGTCTCAGGGGGAGCGCTGTCAGCCCAAAAAACTTTAAAAATAGAAAAATTAAAAAATTATTAACATGCCCCCCTCATGTGACAATGTCACACGAGATGGGACATGTTAATAAATATCACATAAAATGTATTAAAGTTTTTAAAAACGGACATGAAACCTCATCCCGCCAGTGGATGAGGTTTCATGTATTATCAGGAGCCCGCTGGGGCTCCTGGCCTCCCCGCCAGCCTTAAGGTTGGACGGGCAGACCTTTAACAATCTTAATTAGCCTGTCAATGGCCTTAATTGGCCTTTGACAGGTCGGTAGGCCCGCAGCTGATTTCGCTGTCCGCCCACCTTCTTAAAAATTTAAAGGGACCAGGATGACGTCGGGGGTTCCTCCATCCCGCGTCATTTTCACATTGGCGAGAGGGCCCCGCCCCCAAATCGCCGATGGGAAAATTCAGGCCTATATCATATGGACTCAGTGACAGTAAATTATTTTGGGGAAAGATTCAATAATTGCAACCCAGATAAACTGCCCAAGATCTTTTCCGTTCTGTAGAAGCAGAAGACTTTCTTCTGCCTCCATGCATGATATTATTCAATATAATTATTTCATACAAAGGCTGTAATTTGATTCTATTTTATCAGCAATCACACAAGGGCAGCAATATCAAACGTCTCCTCAACAACAAAGTGGAATGATTGAACAACATAGGTCTTCATTGTCACTCAGAAGCTTTGGAGCCCTCAGGTGTCTTTTTGCAACACAACTTTTAAGAGCTCTGAAGAAGAGTCATACGGACTCGAAATGTCAACTCTGTTTCTCTCTCCACAGATGTTGTCAGACCTGCTGAGTTCTTCCAACATTTTTTGTTTTTGTTACAACTTATAAGAGGCCAGAGGACAAAGAATAAATGGTTCACAATTGTATCTGGATTTTCTTGATCAGTAAGACTGAAGGCTTTGCTGATCGCTATTCTTGCTACAATATATTTTCAATATCTACAATGCAACACAAAAAACTCATAAACAGCTCCAAGATAGAGTGGGATAATAGCTAAGTAGACAAAAGGACAAGATTGAAGTCAATGGAAAAGACTCTTGAGAATCATGTGGAATATAAAGCAGGTTACTGATTCATTATGAGCCCATTACACACTCCTGTCCTGGCAATCCCACCCCACAAAGCCCGCTCACATGAAACTTCCACCAGCAACAAAATAAACAGAACCCCAGCCATGGAGTTCACGAGGGAGTGAGTGAGTGAGTGAGCGAGTGTGAGTGAGTGAGTGAGTGAGTGAGTGAGTGAGTGAGTGAGTGAGTGAGTGAGTGAGTGAATGAGCGAGTGAGTGAGTCAGTGTGTGGGTAAGCGGGTGGTTTGGTGGGTAAGTGTTTTTTTTTATTCGTCCATGAGTTGTGGGCATTGCTTGCTAGACCAGCATTTATTGCTCATTCCTTACTGCCCGTGAGAAGGTGGTGGTGAGCTGCCTTCTTGAACCACCGAAGTCCCTGTGGTGTAGGTACACCCACAGTGCTGTTAGGGAGGGAATTCCAGGATTTTGACCCAGCGACAGTGAAGGAACGGTGATATATTTCCAAGTCAGGATGGTGAGTGACTTGGGGGGGAACGTGCAGGTGGTGGTGTTGCCGTGTAACTGCTGCCCTTGTCCTTCTAGCTGGTAGAGATTGCAGCATGAAAATGCTGTGGAAGAAGCCTTGGTAAGTTGCTGCTGTGCATCTATAGATGGCACACACTGCTGCTACTGTGCATTGTTGGTGAAGGAAGTGAATGTTGAAGGTAGTGAATGGGGTGCCAATCAAGCAGGCTGCTTCATTCTGGATGGTGTCGAGCTTCTTGAGTGTTGTTGGAGCTGCACTCATCCAGGCAGAGAAGAGTATTCCACCCCACTCCTGACTTGTGCCTTGTAGATGGTGGACAGGCTGTTGGGAGTCAGGAGGTGGAATTTCCCGGCCCCTGTGTGCTGGGGACGGGGCGGGCAAATGCGGAGAGCCTTTCAAGTGTTCATTCATCCAGCTAGACCAGGAGATCCTGCCGGCGGGAGCGACCAGGAAATTATGGCCAGGCAGTGAATTACTCATCACAGGATTCTCAGCCTCTGACTTTCTCTTGTAGCCACAGTATTTATACGGCTAGTCCAGTTCAGTTTCTAGTCATTGGTAACCCCCAGGGTGCTGATAGTGGGTGGACATGGACTGCTTCAGTGTCTGAGGAGTCACTAATGGTGCTGAATATGCAATCATCAGTGACCTTCCTCACTTGTGACTTTATGATGGAAGGAAGGTCATTGATGAAGCAGCTGTAGGTGGTTGGACCTAGGACACTGCCCTGAGGAACTCCTGCAGTGATGTCCTGGAGCTGAGATGACTGACCTTCAACAACCACAACCATCTTCCTTTGTGCTAGGTATGACTCCAACCAGTGGAGAGTTTTCCCCCTGATTCCCATTGAATCCAGTTTTGCTAGGGCTCCTTGATGCCACACTCGATCAAATGCTGCCTTGACATCAAGGGCAGTCACTCTCACCTCACCTTGAGTTCAGCTCTTTGAACCAAGGCTGTAATGAAGTCAGGAGCCTAGTGGCCCTGGTGTCAGTGAGCAGGTTATTGCTGTGTAAATGCCGTTTGAAAGCACTGTTGAGACTCCTTCGATCACTTTGCTCATGATCGAGAGTAGACAGATGGGGTGGTAATTGGCTGCTTTGGAATTGTCTTGCTTTTTGTGGACAGGATATCCCTGGGCAATTTTCCACATTGCTGGGTAGATGCCAGAGTTGTAGCTGTACTGGAACAGGTTGGCTCAGGCAACAGCTAGTTCTGGGGCACAAGTCTTCAGTACTGTTTCCAGAATGTTGGCAGGGCCCATAGCCTTTGCAGTATCCAGTGCCTTCAGCCATTTCTTGAGGTGGAACGCATTGAATTGGCTGAAGACCGGCGTTCTGATGCTGGGGAATGCAGGAGCAGGCTGAGATGCATCATCCACTCGGCACTACCCGCTGAAAGTGGTTGCAAATGCTTCAGCCTTGCCTTTTGCACTGATGTGCTGGGCTCCCCCATCGTTGAGGATGGGGATATTTGTGGAGCCTCCCACTCCTGTTGGCTTTTTCATTGTCCACCACCATTCACGACTGGCAGGACTGCAGTGCTTATATCTGATCTGGATGGATGAGCGTTTGGAGGTGTGAGAGTGGGTGGTCAGGTTGGGCAGGAATAGTCTGGTCAGGGGCTGGGCAGTCAGGTTGGCGGAATGGGTAGGCAGGTTATGGGTGGGTGGTGAATAGTCAGGTTGGGGTGGTTGTGGGGTAAGGGGACAGGGAGCCAAGTTGGGAGTGGGTAGTCGGATCGGAAGTGTGGGCAGTTGGATTGGAGAGGGGTGTTTGAGTCATAGGGGTGGTCGGGTCAGGGTTGGGTAGTCAGCCTATGGCTGTGGCTATTGAGATGGGGGGTGGGTAGTCGGGCTGGGAGGTAGTTGGGTTGCTGGTGAGAGACGGGTTTTGGTGGGGGGTAGGTTGAAACGCAGTGTGTGGTTGGGTGAGTGGAGGTACGTGAGGGGGTGATGGGTTAGGTCCTACTGCCAATCACTGACCTACGCTAGAAATTAAACAGTGGGACGATACTCGGGTAAGGATCTAGGTAAGTTTTGCACATTTAGCCCAAGTCTCTGGCCCTGAGCTCAGTGTTGGAGACATTCTTGTCATAACCTTGCAGCGTAACTCAGTCCATCAGAAGCTGGACAATTACGATGCATGTGCGGGTGTCAGGACTTCCAATGGGTCCTAAAGCACAACAGCACCAACTTCTCAACATGAACCACAGTTGGTGTCAGAAGACCTAGCCCAATATTTCCAGGGGTCTCTAGATTTATAGCTAAATTTATAAGGGAAACCAGGCGTGTGTCAATATTTGCTGGAACCCCCCCTGGAATGGGTCAAGATTTACAAGGGATACCCTCCCCGAACATGCTTCAGTATTTACAGGTGCTCTCCAGAAGTGTGTCGCTATTTTCTGGGGAAATCCAGGAGCATTGAAATATTTACAGATAGTCCCTAGGAGTATGTCAATGCTTATAATAAGCTTGGACATAAACCTTGCCTGAGATATTTGACTACTCCAAGCACAGGCATCAATTTCTAACTGTTGAAATCCTTGGTCATTTGTCGGGCAGAATTTTTCGGCCAGCGGGCGGGCGCGTACCCGATCCAAACGGGAGTGAAATAGCGTCCGATGACGTCGGGTGAGCGTCCCGATGTCATCGTGCGCTCTCGTGGTTTTTCGGTCAGTGGGTGTGTGTGAGAAGCGGCAGCGCGTCCGCTGATAATTAAGAGCCCTATTAAGGCCTTTAATAAATTAATTAAATTGAGTTTTTCACTGCCCCATCCAACCGTTCGGTTGACAGGTGGGCGAATAGGCCAGGCAGCCTTTGCGTTTTTAACAAAGCCTCGACCAAGGGCGGGATGATGTTTCGAACAGCGATTAAAGAACCAATAAAAAGTTTTGAACCTCCTTTTTTTTTTAACAGGTCCCTCTTCATGTGACACAGTCGCATGTGGGGACACGATCTCCTTATTTTTGAAATCTTTATTTTGCAGGTTAAAAGTCTTCAGCTCCCTGAGGCAGTCCCGGTGCCTTGAGGGAGCTTTCCCTGAGCGCACCCCTGCGCATGCGCCCACTTCAGCACTCACGCTCCTCCCGCCCCCACCCCGGCAGCGTTGAGGCTCTTAGCGCGCCTCAATTGGCCGGCCAGCGAGAAATCGTGGTCTGAGCCCGATCGCGGGCGGCGGTCATTCTCACAGCCGTTCTCGGGCCCGCCCGCCCAACGAGGGGGAAAATCCTTCCCGTATAGCGTTTCACCGCCCTTATTGTTTTTAAATGTTATCTTCATTTCCTTTCCATGCTATTTGCTCATTTTGTTTTCCCTTACGAAGAGAGAGAGAGAAAAAAAACACACAGTGCTTTAGTCCATCCTGGTTATCGGGGAATGCGAAATCTGGGCAGGACGTGATGATCTCAGATCCTTAGTTCAGAAACAGGAAAGAAGTTTGTCAGGAAATTTGCTGCCTCGCAGTAAGGGAGCTGTGCCTCGAACATCCCAACTTCCATCACCGAGCAGGCTGAAGACTGCAGCCTCCATGAAATTCATTTTACTGTGCGGTAAGTGTGCAAACAGATCGTCTTTCTTTACAGAAAGGTCCTGGCGGCCGCTTCTAATGTGCATCGTTGCTTTTTGGGCAAGGAAATAGCGGAGAAAAGTAGATATGTAAGAGGAGAACTCTGCTCCTTTGTTTGGCACGCAGACTCATGCTAAATAAATGTTATAT
The DNA here is from genome assembly GCF_964194155.1 of Cetorhinus maximus. Taxonomy (NCBI): domain Eukaryota; kingdom Metazoa; phylum Chordata; class Chondrichthyes; order Lamniformes; family Cetorhinidae; genus Cetorhinus; species Cetorhinus maximus. The sequence continues at coordinate 11,191,578 of NC_135895.1, forward strand.
ATGTTTTCATCGCTCCATCATTGGCAGGTATGCTTTCAGCTCCCTGGGCCCTAAACTCTGGAATTCCATCCCTCAACTCCTCCATCTCCTGCTCTCTATCTCCTCCTTTAAGGTGCTTCTTAAAATCTATCTCTTTGACCAAGCTTTTGGTCGTCTGTTCTGATATCTCCTTATGCCGAATTTTGTTGGCTAAAACTCCTGTGAACCACCTACGCTAAAGGTGCTAAATAAACACAAGTAGTTATTTCCATTGTTGCTGTCGTTTCTTAAAACCTTGTCATGGTTTGATTGAGTGTTAGGTTCTGTCCTTGCTCTGCAACTTAACTGTGGTGGAAAAAGTTACTGAAACTGCCTGAAGGGCAATAATTTCTTTTAACAATGGATTTTGCTGTGAGTTTGATACGTCAGTTAATGGCATGCTGCAAGTGAAGCTGATTTAATATTCGACTGATGAGTTAAACTAGAAGGCAAGCATGCAGAAGGGAGGCTTCCACTGGCTATTGACTGTTTGCTCCATTGTAAACAGTGGCAGGATTTTCTATATTTGCTATTGCAAATTGCTGGGGTTGTTCTCTTTACAAAAGAGGAGGTTAAAGGTAGGTTTAATAGATTTAAAATGGCGAGGAGTTTTGACAAAGTAAATAAAAAGAACTTGTTTTCCATTGGCAGGCATGCTGGTAAACAGAGAACACACATTTAAGGTACTCGGCAAAGAACGGTAGGGGACATGAGGACAATTGTTACATCAGAAAGCACAGCCTAAAAGTGGCAGCAGATTCAATGGCAATTTTCAAATTGGAATTGGATATATAATCGAGAAGGGAGAAACAATCACAGGACGATAGGGAATGAGCATTGATTAGCTGTTTATAAGATCCAGCACAGGCATGGTGGATCCCAATGGTTCCCTTTTTTTCCTGTATGATTCTCAGTAAGGTCATGAAGCACTTCTAGAAGCATGGTTTTACTGTTTTGCTGGAAAACAGAATTGCAGGAAATCCTCCCGTCATGTTTACAATGTCAGCAGTACACAGTGATTAAAGCAAACCTTCCCTCCCTGGTGACCCAACTTCCATGAGAAATAACAATCAAGATTGCTAGAATTAAATATCAAACGATTAGGTAATAAAACTGTAGATTTATCAGTTACAGTTGCATTTGCCTGCAAATTTGTGGTCAAGACGCTTCGAAAGCAATTCATTGTGCGAGGCACTTTGAGTATTTTTAGCGCGATGGAAGTGTTAAGTTAATGGGTGGGTTTGCTACATTTAGCTGATCAGCGCTGATCTGAGCGAGGGCTGCCACTGTCAGAAGTGCCACCTTTCCGACGAAATGGCCAATGTTTATCCGTCAGCCAGCATCACTAAAAAATATATTGAACAGCACCTGCTGAACAACCCCGAGTTTGCAAAAAAAAAATTACACTAACAGCCAATTTAAGATTGTCAGCCGGGCTCGAAATGTGGCCCAGTTATGCTTGCTAGAATCTACATATATTCCTACACAGGGACCTGTCCTCCGCAGGCAAAGGCAACATTTCCAGGGATTGCAACTTTTTTGAACTAAACATAAGCATGGGAAGGGGGGGGGTGTGGGGATGGGGGAACAATAGATCCCTGGTGCTTTCTTCATAGCTACACCTCAACCTGACTTGCCAGGCAATCAGCACCCTTTTCTCATGCAGTGTAAATTGCTGTTCCTTTGAAATTTGGCATTCTTGCATCTGTCCTGCTGAGTGCAAGACGAAAAGCTTCGACTGCATGTCTCTTCTTTCAGTAATACTAAAAAAACATATTATTTGATCGTTATGTCATTGCTGCTTGTGGGAGCTTGCTGTGTGTAAATTGTCTGTTTTCTAATTCAAAAAAACAATTCATTGGGATAAGGTCCTACACCAATGCAAGCTCGTCCTGCATATGGGCTCTTGCCTTATAGGTCTGTGCGAGGTGGACCTTTGGGTATTTGGGCCAACATTCAACTAATCCAAGGATACAGGCCCCAGCCGCATCACAGTGTGATAAGTGGCCCTCATCCTACTACTTTATTAGGCATAAGCCCATATGATACAACTCAGAACTGCATGGGTGATTGATGGCACACCAACAACAATTCTGCCACTGCTCAGTACTGTACACGTTTATATGCAAAGTTCGCAGAGCTGAATTTCCACACAGAGTCCCTGGCAATCCCGCATTTAGGCAGAAGAATGGTGCTATCCCTGGGGAAATTACCTCTCCCGGGGTTAATCATTCACTGAAGAATTTGGCAAGAAATCAGGAGAAACTCCATGGAAAGCCTACCTTACAGCAGTTTTATCGTGACTTTTGTAACATGGATTCCTGATACATAGTAAGCCCCACCTGCTTAAAGGAGCCACAGAAAAAATTGGCTTACTTGAAGGCAATCAGGAACAGGCTCTTCCTCTCTCTGCTTAAATGTGAGCATGAACCCATTTGTTGAGACTAAGTTAACACCTCATCAAAGAAGAAAACACTTGGATGCCTCAAAGCCCTCTCACTTCTGAGTTAAAAAGTTACACTTTGGTGTAGTACTGAGGAAGCGCTGCATCATCGAAGGTGCCAACTTTTGATGTGCTATTAAAGCGAGGTTCCATCTGCCCCCTCAGGTGGATGTAAAAGATTCCATGACACTATTTTGAAGAACAGGAGAGTTCTCCCCACTGTCCTGGCCAATATTTATTCTTCGGTCAGCAATACAGATTATCTGGTTAATATCAAACTGCAGTTTGTGGGAAATTACTGTGTGCAAACTGGCTGCTGTGATTCCTACATTCTAACAGTGCTTAATTAGCTGAAAAATGTGTTGGGGCATCCCAAGGGCGTGATTGGCACTATAGAAATGCAAGTTCTTTCTTACACACCTTGTTACATACACATGGTAACAAGGGAGACTCTTTAGAACAAATAAGAGATTTAGGCTTCAAATTGAAATTTTTAAAGATTTGGAAAGAAATTCATGAAAGTGATCCAGGCACATTGTTCAGTGTCCCAAAGGGTTTAAATCCCAATGGAGATGAATGAAAAATATGAGGGATCTCATAACAAGTGAGGATAGGCAGAATTTTGGAATGAGTTAGCAGGGAAGGACTTTGAAGTAGACAGTACTTAACAAACAATTCAAAATATTTCTGGAAAGCAAAAGGATTAAAGGATGTCATGATCAAGAGGGCTTGATCTACGGCGAAGGTGTTGGCTAGTTTGGACCTTCTTCCTGTTTTTATAAAACATTTCTGTTCCTGTACACTGGGTGTTCTCTATGATTTCAAAGGACATCTGTCTTCCTCATTGTCAGACTTTTATTTCTCTCAGCAGTTTTAAGTCGCTGTCCTGAATTCGTATCGCAACCACTGGGCTGGGCAAGGGCTCCTGGATTCCCTCCAACTCACAGCTAGGAATATGATGAGGAATGGGAAAAAAATAGACGGAAACAGATTTGAACACTGAGAACTGGGCTAGTTCTGGACTGTTCTCAATCCAGACAGCTCGATTGGAGAACAGTATTGGAGCTGAGTAAAGTACCAAGTTGGATCATTTGGTCAATGTTGAATGGTGTCCCTGGGACACTACAACTGGCTTCAGTGTTCCTATATGAGAAAAAATAGACTTGCATTTCTATAGCGCTATTTTTTTTTCCAAAAATATACATTATTCATAAAATATCTGAAAGAACATTACAAAACATTTCAAAATGGCCATCACAAGAAGTGCAATCATATTCAGGTTTCCCACATAGATCATGTCGCACCCTGAGGTGCTTCAATACAATCAAGGAACATTACAGACATTTCAAAATGGGTCATAACAGACAGCACTATTCAGGGCCACAGGACATCTCAAAGCACTTTACAGCCAATGAAGTGTAGTCAATCTGTGCGCACAGCAAGCTCCCACAAACATCACTGTGATAGTGACCAGATCATCTGCATTTTTTGGTGGTGTTTGAAGAATAAATATTGGCTAGGGTGATGTGGAGACCTGCCCAATTCTTCAAAATACTGCCATGGAATCTCTTTCATTCATCTGGGTGGACAGATGGCACCTTAGTTTTAGCATCTCATCTGAAGGACAGCACTTCTTATAGGGCAACGCTCCCTCAGTATATAGGTTTCAGTCCAGACTTTTACACTCAAGGTTTAGAGTGGGACCAGAGCCTTGGGAATCAAAGGGCAGAGTACTGCCAACTGAGCCACAGACAAAACACTGAAAACTCAGCTTCCTGATTGTGCCACCTCCTCTGTTGGAAATGTGTAGCCAGCCTCACCTGTTTGATGGGGAAACTGAAGGGATTAGATTGTCTGCCCATTATATGCCTCATTCGTTTTACATTCCTTTGACTTCTTTTGAAATTTGTGGGTGCAGATGTTGAATGAGTTGAGGATAGCTTTCTTTTTTAAAAATCATTTACTGCATGTGGCCATTGCTGGCTGGGCCAGCATTTATTGCCCATTCCTAATTGCCCTGAGAAGGTGGTGGTGAGCTGCTTTCTTGAACCGCTGCAGTCCATGTGGTGTAGGTACACCCACAGTGTTGTTAGGGGGGGAGTTCCAGGACTTTGTCCCACCGACAGTGAAGGAAAGGTGATATATTTTCAATTCAGGGTGGTGAGTGACAGGGGAACTTCCAGGTGGTGGTGTTTCCATGTATCTGCTGCCCTTGTCCTTCTAGATGGTAGTGGTTGTGGGTTTGGAAGGTGCTGCCTAAGGAGCCTTGGTGAATTCCTGCAGTGCATCTTGTAGATGGTACACACTGCTGCTACTGTGCTTCGGTGGTGGAGGAGTGAATGTTTGTGGATGTGGTGCCAATCAAGTGGGCTGCTTTATCCTGGACAGTGTCAAGCTTCTTGAGTGTTGTGGGAGCTGCACTCATCCAGGCAAGCGGAGAGCATTCCATCACGCTCCTGACCTATGCCTTGTAGATGGTGGACAAGCTTTGGGGAGTCAGGAGATGAGTTACTCACTGCAGGATTCTTAACCCCTGAACTGCTCTTGTAGCCACAGTATTTATATGGCTGGTCCAGTTCAGTTTCTGGTCAATGGTAACCCCCAGGATGTTGATGGTGGGGGATTTAGCAATGGTAATGCCATTGAACGTCAAGGGACGATAGTTAGATTCTCTCTTGCTGGAGATGGTCATTGCCTGACACTTGTGTGGCATAAATGTTACTTGCCACTTGTCAGCCCAAGCCTGGATATTGTCCAGGTTTTTCTGCATTTGTACATGGACTGCTTCAAGATGGAGGAATAAATAAAAATGCTCATCCAGGTAGCACCTCATTGTGTTCTGTTGAATGTCAGTCGCTTCATGTGTGAATTGCTTTTGGACTGCAATGACTGCTTTATGTCATCAAACACGGCAATTCTGTATCAGCAATATGTCCTGCAAGCAACAGATTGGTTATAATCGTTCAAAATGTTCAAGAATAGTTCATCTGGTTTTTTTCCTGATAATGTTGTTTAAGAGTGAATGTTGACTAGGTCATCAGTGAACTCCCTGCTTCTTGTTAGACTTGTAGAGAGCCTTGGTTAGACCGCACCTAGGGCACTGTGCACAGTTTAGGTCTCAATATTACAAAAAGGATGTGAGGCTTTGATGAAAGTGCAAGAATTATATCATAGCTGAGAAGTTATAACTATCAGAAAAGGCTGAACACACTGGGGCTCTTTTCTCTTTTCTCTAGAGCATGGAAGTTAAGGTAGATACTTCCACTTGTAAGGAGCCCAAAGCTATGGGACAAAAACATAAGATGGTCATAAATAAACCCAATAAAGAATTCAGTAGCGACTTCTTTATCCAGAGAATGATTAAATGTGGACCTTGCTGCCATGTGGAATTGCTGTGGTAAATAGTCAAGATGCATTTAAGGGGAAGCTAGAAAAGTACATGCTTTGGTCAGTGATCAGGGAGAGGAGGGTGTGGCTGCAATTGAGGCAGGTAAGGGGATTGAGGAAGTAGAAGTGGAGGAACCTCAACCCTTGCAATCACCCAACAGGTTTGAGGCGCTTGCAGTCTGTACGGACGAGACTGGGGACTGCAGGGGTGGATGAGCAAACTGACCATGGCATCAGGGTACAGAAAGCCATTCAAGCTGGGAGAGCTAACAGGAATACAATCGTAGTAGGCAACAGTATATTGAGGGGGTTAGGCACAGATTTCTGCAGCTGAGAGCGAGAGACCAGAAGGCTGTGTTGCCTGCCCAGTGCCAAGGTTTGGGACACCTGCTCTGGGCTGCGGACAAACTTGCAGTGGGCGGGGGACGATCCAGTGGCCGTGGTCCACCTAGGTAACAACAACCTAGATAGGACTAGGAAGGAGATTCTGCTTAGAGAGCATGAGAAACTAGGGGCTAAATTAAAAAGCAGAACCTTAAAGGTAATTAACTCTGAGCCATGAGCAAATTGGTGTAGGGTAAATAAGATTAGAGAGTTAAATATGTAGCTCAAAGATTGGTGTGGGTGATAAAAGCAAAAAACTGCAGATGCTGGAAATCCAAAACAAAAATAAAAATAAAAATGCCTGGAAAAACTCAGCAGGTCAGGCAGCATCTGCGGAGAGGAACACAGTTAACGTTTTCGAGTTCGTATGACTCTTCAATTGGTGTGGGTGAAATGGGTTTCAATTCATGGGGCTCTGACATCAGTACTGGGGAAAGTGGGAGCTATACCATTGGAATGGTCTGTAAACTGCAACTGTGCTGGTACCAGTGTTCTGGAAAGCCTTGTAACTAGAGCATTGGAGAGGGCTTTAAACTAAATAGGGGAATTGAGGGAAGATGTGAGAAACTAAAGAGACAGGAGATGTTAAGAGGGCAGGGTTTCAATAAAGGAAATGGTTATCAGAACGTGTCAGGAAGGAACAGAGTGTACAAACATAAGAGTGCGCCCGCAGTTAAGGCTAGAGATTACGAAAATAATAAAACAGAATTAAAGGCACTCCATCTGAATACACGCAGTATTCACAACAAGGGAGATGAATTGATGGCACAAATAGATGTAAACAGATATGACCTTATTACCATTACAGAGATGTGGCTGCAGGGTGACCAAGGCTGGGAGATGAAAGTTCATGAGTATTCCGCATTTAGGAAGGATAGACAAAAAGAAAAAGGATGCAGTGTCACACTGTTAATAAAGAATGAGATCAGTATGTTAGTGAGAGAGGATCGTATATCAGAAGATGAATATGTAGAATCAGTTTGGGTGGAGCTAAGAAACAGCAAGGGGCGGCAAACTTTGGTAGTTGTTCATAGACACCAAATAGTAATGGTAATGTATAAATCAGGAAATTAGAAGTGCATGTAACAAGGGTAACACCGTGATCATGGAGAACTTCAACCTACAGATAGACTGGATAAACCTAATTAGCATAAATGCTGAGGAGAATGAATTCCTGGAATGTATACAAGATGGTTTTCTAGAAAAATATGTTGAGGAACAAACTAGAGATTGGGCTATTTGGATCTAGTATTGTGCAATGAGAAAGGGCTAATTAATATTCTCATTGTAAAGGAGCCTTTAGGGAAGAGTGACCATAATATGTGCGAAATTTCATGAAGTTTGAAAGTGATTTGGTTCAATCTGAAACTAGGGCCTTTAATCTAAACAAAGGAAACTACAAAGGTATGAGGGGCAAATTGGCTGAGGTAGATTGGGGAACTACGTTAAAATGTATAATGGTGGACAGGCAATGGCTGCTATTTAAAAAATTGAAACATGGTTTGCAACAAATTTACATTCCTTTAAGGCACAAAAAGCCAACAAGAAAAGTGATCCAACCATGGCTAACAAGAGAAGTTCCAAGCTTCTATTATATCGATGGAAGAGGCGTATAAAGTTGCCAAAAAAGTAATAAGCCTGGGGATTTGGAACATTTTAAAATACAGCAAAGGAGAAACAAGAAATTGATAAAGAAAGAAAAAATAGAATATGAAAGTAAATTATCAAGGAGCATAAAAATGGACTATAAAAGCTTCTACAGGTATATAAAAAGAATAAGGTTAGTAAAGACAAATGTGGGTCCATTACAGGCAGAAAATCGAGAATTTATAATGGGTAATAAGGAAGTGACAGAGAAACTAAACAAATACTTTGTGTCTGTCTTCACAGAGGAAGATACAGAAAACCTCCCTGAAATATTGAGGAGCCAAGGACCTAGTGAGATTGAGGACCTGAAAGAAATTAGTATTTGTAAAAAAAAGTAGTGCTGAATAAATTAATGGGATTAAGAATTGATAAATCCCCTGGACCTGATGATGTACACCCCACAGTGTTGAAAGAGGTAGCTGTCGAGATATTGGATGCATTGGTGATCATCTTTCAAAAGCCTATAGATTCTGGAACAGTGCCTGTGGATCAAAATATAACCCCGCTGTTTAAGGAAAAAAGGAGAGAGAAAACAAGCCTGTTAACTTAACATAATTGATTGGGAAAATGCTAAATTTGTTCTAAAGGATGTGATAACTAGGCACTTAGAAAATAATGGTAGGATTGGCAGAGACAACATGGATTTATGAAAGGGAAATCATGTTTGACAAACCTGTTGGAAAGTCTTGAGGATGTTACTCGCAGGATGGATAAGGGTGTATTTGGATTTTCAGAAGGCTTTCAATACGGTCCCACACGAAATTGGTAAGCAAAATTAAAGCATGTGGGCTTATGGGTCATATGCTGGCATGGATTGAGGATTGATTAATGGACAGTAAACAGACAGTAGGGATAAATGGATCATTCACAGACTGGCAGGCTGTGACTCTTGGGGAATCACAAGGATCAGTGCTTGGGCCACAGCCGTTCACAACCTATATAAATGATTTGGATGCGGGGAGCAGATGCAATATTTCCAAGTTGTTAATGACACAAAACTTGGTGGGAATGTGAGTTGTGAGGAGGACACAAAGAGGCTTCAAAAGGATTTAGACAGGCTAAGAGGGTGGGCAAGAAAAATGCAGATGGAATATAATGTGGCAAAATATGAAGCTATCCACTTGGGTTCAGAAAAACAGAAATGCAGAGTATTTTTTAAATGGGGCGAGATTGGGAAATGTTAATGTACAAAGAACCTGGGTGTTCTTGTTCAAGGTCACTAAAAACTAACATGCAGGAGCAGCAAGCAATTAGGAAGGCAAATGATATGTTAGCTTTTATTGGAAGGGGACTTGAGTGCAGGAGTAAGGAAGCCTTGCTACAGTTTATAGAGCTTTAGTGACACCACACCTGGATTATTGTGTGCAGTTTTGGTCTCCAGGAAGGACATACTGACCAACCCACCCTGGGATGGCTGGATTATCCCATTAGAGGAGACTGGGCCTGCATTCTCTAGAGTTTAGAAGGATGAGAGTTGACCTCACTGAAGTGTACAAGTTTCTTACAGGGCTCAACAGGGTAGATGCAAGAAGGATGTATCTACTGGTTGGGGATCTAGAACCAGTGGACACAGTCTCAGAATAAGGGGTAGGCCATTTAGGACCAAGATTAGGAGGAATTTCTTCACTCAGAGGGTGGTGCATCTTTGGAATTCTCTACTTCAGAAGGCTGTGGAAGCACAGTCATTGGGCAAAATTTTGCCCTTGGTGGGCGTGCAGACCCCACAAGCTCGGCGGCGGGCGGACAGCCGACCCCCGCCACCGAAACGGGGCCGGCCGCCATTTTGTGTGGGCGGGCCAATTAAGGCCCACCCAGCGGCCTGCCCGACGGGAAGCGCTATGCACCTCCTGTGCGGGGAGGGAAGGGAATCCCCAGCTGTCAAAGTGCGCTCTTTCACTTATGGGCACGAAAGAGCACACTACTCCCTGAGACAAAGTGCTGTCTCAGGGAGATTACTGACAGTGTACAAAAGTTAAAAAATAGGGAAATAAAAATATTATTAACATGTCCCCCTCATGTGACAATGTCACATGAGATGGGACATGTTAATAAATATCACATTACATTTATTAAAGTTTTTAAAAAGGAACATGAAACCTCATCCCGCCAGTGGATAAGGTTTCATGTTTTTTCTATTGCCCGCTGGGGCTCCTGGCCCCCCCCCCCGCCAGCCTTAAGGTTGGACGGGCAGGGCCTTTGATTACTTTAACCAGCCTGTCAATGGCCTCAATTGAGCTGATTTCGCTGTCCGCCCGCCTTCCTAAAAATTTAAAGGGACCAGGATGACGTCGGGTGTTCCTCCCAACATCATCCCGCGTCATTTTCCCGTCGGCGAGCGGGCTCTGCCCCCAAATCACCGACGGGAAAATCCTGGCCATTAGGTATGTTCAAAGCAAAGATCGATAGACTTCTAGATACCAATGACATCAAGCGATATGGAGATAGTGTGGGAAGATGGCATCGAGGATAAGATCAGCGATGATCTAATTGAATGGCAGAGCAGGCATGAGGGAACGAATGGTGTACTCCTGCTTCTATGTTCCTATGAGGGAGAAAGGAAGAGAAGGTCATGTTGATAGAGTTAGATAAAGTAGGGTGGGAGAAGGCTCATGTGTCATGAGCTGGCATAGACCAGTTGGGCAGAATGGCCTGTTTCTGTCCTGTAAAATCTATGTAATTATATGTATTGTAATTCATCTTCAGACAATGCTATGAGATGATTAACATGTACCAAACCAGACTAACAGGAGTTTAGTTTAAAACCTCTTCTAAAGATGGCAGTGCCAACAATCGAGGGGCTCTTCCAGGATTGCCCTCAGTCTAGATCCTGAGTGTGTTCCTGCTGTAGACCTTGAACTTTAAAACCCTGTAATTCCCAGAAATAAGAATATCACCAACTGAGCCAAGCTGAGGTGACAAAAGGTATGGATAAATGTTTCAGTGATGGGGAAGGGGTAAGGTCAAAGGGTTATGAAGAGAAATTCCCTTACACCGGGAGTTGTGATGATCTGGGATGCAGTGCCTGAAAGCGTGGCGGACTCCAATTCAATATCCACTTTCAGAAAGGAATTTGATACATACTTGAACAGGAAAATATATTGCAGGGCTCTGGAGAGAGCAAACTCTTTCAACGTGCCAGCGCAGGCGAGAATGGGCCGAGTGGTCTCCTAATGAGCGATATGATTCTAACCGGTAAACAGAATTCTAGTGGATCTTCAAGCGAGAGCATAGAAATGTATATTTTCCCATGTTTCCTTTGTTCGCTATGCTTCAAGAATCTATTGGGTGACTCTATCGCCATGTTTAGACCCGTTGATTTTGACTTTTTGATGTTTTGACTTTGTGCCCTTTGTCCAATTATGTTTTCGCCTTTCAAATTCCAGTGTGGCTGTCCAGTATGCTGGATCTCTGCTCCCTCTCGCTAAGCTCCGGCACTGACAGTAACAAAGACTGCAGCAATGAGTGCAACGCAAACGCCACCTGCACAGTGATAGGCGGGAAACTCGGGTGCTACTGCAACGCAGGCTTCACAGGCGATGGAGTACGGCACTGTGAAGGTAGGAAAACAACGTCTAAGAAAACGCAATTGGACAGAGATTCAGATACTCGTGAACAATAGGGCTGGTGAGGTGGATGATAATGGGTTCTTTGCCTCAGCCCAGTGTATTCCGAGTGTTTTTGTAACGTGGAGGGTGCTGTTGTACCTAGATCCTATTAGACTGTTCCTTTTTTTTATTTTGTGGAATGTGGGCATCACGGACAAGGCCAGCATTTGTCACCCCATCCCTAATCGCCCTGCAACTGAACGGCTCGCTCGGCCATTTCAGAGGACGGTTTAGCGTCAACCACATTGCTGTGGGTCTGGAGTCACAGGTAGACCAGACCAGCTAAGGATGGCAGATTTCCTTCCCTAAAGGATATTAGTGAACTAGATAGGTTTTTACAACAATCAATGGTAGTTTTATGATCACCATTACTGAGATTAGCTTTCAATTCCAGATTTTATTAATTGAATTTAAATTCCACCAGCTGCCGTGGTGGGATTTGAACCCATGTCCCCCAGACAATTAGCCTGGGTCTCTGGATTACAACAATATGAATGTTGACAGTCCAGGGGGCACTTAATTTAAGAAGGCCCCTGAATTGGATCCTCACCCACCAAGAAAAATCAGGGAGGGGGAATAGGGGTTAAGACCTTCACAGCTTCACCCCTTTCCGTCTCTCGAAACTTCTCCATCTCCACAATGCTCCAAGAACTCTGCATTCCCGCAGTTCTCGCCTCTTGTACACCCACCAGTTCTCACTTGCCCCTTTTTTTGTAGCCCTGCCATCAATTAAGCACAGTATTGCGCTCCCTAAACCTTTCCATCTCTCCCCTTCTCTCACCTCCTTTAAGAAGCTCCAAGTTCATTTGACTGATTCCTAGAATGAGGGGGTTGCCTTATGAGGAAAGGTTGAGCAGGTTGGGCCTATACTCATTGGAGTTTAGGTGATCTTATTGAAATGTGTAAGACCCTGAGGGGACTTGACGGGCTGGATGCTGAGGGAATCTTTTTCTTTATTGGGTAACCTAAAAACTAGGGAACACAGTTTAAAAATTAGGGGTCCCTCATTTAAGACTGAGATGAGGAGAATTTTTTTCTCGCAGAGGGTCCTTAGTCTCTGGAATTGCCTACAGAGCATTGGAGGCTGGGCCATTGAATATATTCAAGGCCGAGTCAGATAGATTTTTGATTAACAAGGAAGTCAAGGGTTATGGTGGGCAGACAGGAAAGTGGAGTTAAGGCTACAGTCAGATCAGCCATGATCTTATCGAATGACTGAGCAGGCTCGAGGGGCCAAATGGCCTACTTATGCTCCTAATTCTTGTGTTCTTGTGTACTTACCCCTTTGGCCAAGCTTTTTGTGTTCTCTCATAATGTTTTATTTCAACCAGTGTCATTTTTGTTTTGCTAACAATGCTCCTAGAATGCATCTTGAGAGGTTTTACTGCTTTAAAGGTGCTATATAAATGAAAGTTATTGTTGATAGGCAAATGTGGGGAACAAAGGAAAGAAAATCGGGAATTGCAGAGAGATTTCTTCAGATGGGTAGTGGGATAGTTTGACAATGGGCAAATGGTGATGGTCCCAGCCTCCCTTTCCTGTACCTGCACCATCGCCTCGAGGGTCAACCAAAAATCTATCCTCAACCCTTTCTTCTTCATCATCGTCAGGCACAGGGTCAACTCCATTTGAAAACTGCCAGCTCCAAATTTCCACTAATCCTCAAGGCCTTACAGCTACCCCCGCACTGTTAGAGTGCCCTATGTCAGATCCCAGATAGGTCACCACTTCCTTCACCTCAGCATCAAGAAGATCTCAGTTCCCAGTGCAAAACCCAATCTCTTGACAGTGATTCCTTGACTTCTCAAACTGAGCGAACTGTGTACAATCTTGGTGCCCTGTTCAACCTAGAAATGACCTTTAAATCCTACATTCTCTCCATCACTCACTTCTGGCCCTAGACCAGCCCTTCTGCCACAGAAACCCTGATTTATGTCTTTGTCACCTCCAGGCTCAAGTACTTTAATGAGCTCCTCGCTGGATGTGTTTTGTCCACACTCCCTAAACTCCAAGTTGCCCAAAATGCAGCTGCTTATATCTTGTCGCACTCTAAGCCCATCACTCTTGAACCTATACTGGCTCTCTCTCCTTCAATGTATTCATTTGAAACCCTCATTGTTACCTTCAATCCCTCCAGGCGTTCTCTCAACCTTACCTCTGCAATCTCCTCCGAATTTACAAACTGCCACACCCTTCAGTCTTCCAGCTCTGACCTCCTGTTGTATCCGCCTTTCTTCAGACCAGTATTATGCTTCCAGCACTCTAGTGTACAATCTAGAATTATCTGTAATTTACAGCACAGAAAGAGGCCATTCAGCTGAGCTAATCCATGCTGGTGTTTATGCACCACAGGAGCCTCCTCCCACTCTCATTTACTTTATCTGTCCCAGTGATGTATCCTCAGTTCCTTTTCCCTCATCTCGTTTATCTAGCTTCTCCTTAAATGCATCAGTTATTCCCCTCAACTGCTCCTTGTGGTAGAAAGTTCCACATTCTCACCACTCCCTGACTAAAGAGGTTTCTCATAAATTCCTGATTGGATTTAAGAGTGACTACATATATTTTTAGCCCTTTGTTCTCTGGTTCTATTCACAAGTGGAAAACAAGGATGAGAATTTTAAAATTGAAGCATTGCTCGAATGGAGATGAGGGACTTTTGTTATGTGGAGAGACTGGGAGAGCAGGGGATGGAACTCTTTAGAGCAGTGAAGGTTCAGAAGAGAATTGACAGAGGTGTTCAAATCATGAATGGTTTTGATAGAATGAATAAGGTGAAAATGTTTCCAATGACAGGAGTGTCGGTAACCAAAGGGCACAGGTTTAAGGAGAAAGCAAAAACAAAAACAAAAATAGCTGGAAAAACTCAGCAGGTCTGACAGCATCTGACAAGATACACCAGGAGATAGAAAAGGTGTGTAAGAAAGGCAAGGTTACAGTGATCATGGGGGATTTCAATATGCAGGTAGACTGGGAAAATCAGGTTGGTAGTGGATCCCAAGAAAAGGAATTTGTGGAATATTTACGAGATGGCTTTTTGGAGCAGCTTGTGGTGGAGCCCAAGAGGGAACAGGCAATTCTAGATTTAGTGATGTGTAATGAGGCAGATTTGATAAGGGAGCTTAAGGTGAAGGAACCCTTAGTAGGAAGTGACCATAATTTGATAGAATTTACCCTGCAATTTGAGGGGAAAAAGCTGGAATCAGATGTAACAGTATTACAGTTGAATAAAGGCAACTACAGAGGCATGAGGGAGGGGCTGGCCAGAATTGACTGGGAGATCAGCCTAGCAGGAAAGATAGTGGAACAGCAATGGCAGGGGATTCTGGGAGTAATTTGGGAGACACAGCAAAAATTCATCCCTAGGAAGAAGAAGCATACTAAAGAGAGGTCGAGGCAACCATGGCTAACAAGGGAAATCAGGGACAGCATAAAAGCTAAAGAGAAAGCATACAATGCGACGAAGAGCAGTGGGAAACCAGGGTATTGGGAAGCCTACAAAGACCAACAGAGGACAACTAAAAAAGAAATAAGGAGGGAAAAGATTAAATATGAGGGTAAACTAGCCAGTAATATAAAAGAAGATTGCAAGAGTTTTTTTAGATATATAAAGGGTAAGAGAGAGGCAAAAGTGGACATTGGGCTGCTTGAAAATGACGCTGGAGAAGTAGTAATGGGGAACAAAGAAATGGCGGAGGAACTGAATAGGCACTTTGCGTCAGTCTTCACGGTGGAAGACACGAGTAACATCCCCAAAGTTCAAGAGAGTCGGGGGGCAGAGGTGAGTATGGTGGCCATTGCCAAGGAGAAGGTGCTAGGAAAACTGAAAGGTCTGAAAGTGGATAAATCACCTGGACCAGAGTTCTGAAGGAGATAGCTGAAGAGATAGTGGAGGCGTTAGTGGTGATCTTTCAGGAATCACTTGAGTCAGGGAGGGTCCCAGAGGACTTGAAAATCGCTAACGTAACCCCTCTGTTTAAGAAGGGAGTGAGGCAAAAGACAGGAAATTACAGGCCGATTAGCCTGACCTCGGTCATTGGTAAGATTTTAGAGTCCATTATTAAGGATGAGATTTCAGAATACTTGGAAGTGCATTGTAAAATAGGGCAAAGTCAGCATGGTTTCATGAAGGGGAGGTCATGTCTGACAAATTTGTTAGAATTCTTTGAGGAGGTAATGAGTAGGTTAGACAAAGGAGAGCCAATGGATGTTATCTACTTGGACTTCCAGAAGGCCTTTGACAAGGTGCCGCAGAGGAGGCTGCTCAGTAAGATAAGAGCCCATGGTGTTAGAGGCAAGGTACTAGCTTGGATTGAAGATTGGCTGTCTGGCAGGAGGCAGAGAGTGGGGATAAGGGGGTCCTTCTCAGGATGGCGGCCGGTGACTAGTAGAGTTCCGCAGGGGTCAGTGTTGGGACCACAACTTTTCACTTTATACATTAATGATCTAGATGAAGGAACTGAGGGCATTCTGGCTAAGTTTGCAGATGATACAAAGATAGGTGGAGGAACAGGTAGTATTGAGGAGGCTGGGAGGCTGCAGAAGGATTTGGACAGGTTAGGAGAATGGGCAAAGAAGTGGCAGATGGAATACAACATGGGGAAGTGTGAGGTCATGAGGAAGAATAGAGGCATAGACTATTTTCTAAATGGGGAGAGAATTCAGAAATCTGGAGTGCAAAGGGACTTGGGAGTCCTAGTCCAGGATTCTCTTAAGGTTAACTTGCAGGTTGAGTCAGTAGTTAGGAAGGCAAATGCAATGTTGGCATTTATTTCGGAGGACTAGAATATAAAAGCAGGGATGTGCTGCTGAGGCTTTATAAGGCTCTGGTCAGACCACATTTAGAATATTGTGAGCAATTTCGGGCCCCGTATCTCAGGAAGGATGTTCTGGCCCTGGAGAGGGTCCAGAGGAGGTTCACGAGAACGATCCCAGGAATGAAAGGCTTAACATATGAGGAACGTTTGAGGACTCTGGGTCTATACTCAATGGAGTTTAGAAGGATGAGGGGCGTTCTGATTGAAACTTACTGAATACTGAAAGGCCTGGATAGAGTGGAGGTGGGGAAGATGTTTCTATTAGTAGGAGAGACTGGGACCCGAGGGCACAGTCTCAGAGTAAAGGGAAGACCTTTTAGAACAGAGATGAGGAGAAACTTATTTAGCCAGAGAGTGGTGAATCTATGGAATTCATTGCCACAGAAGGCTGTGGAGGCCAGGTCATTGAGTGTATTTAAGACCGAGATAGATCAGTTCTTGATTGGTAAGGGGATCAAAGGTTATGGGGAGAAGGTGGGAGAATGGGGTTGAGAAACTTATCAGCCATGATTGAATGGCCGAGCAAACTCGATGGGCCGTATGGCCTTATTTCCGCTCCTATGTCTTATGGTCTTATGTTCATCTGCGGAGAGGAACACAGTTGACATTTCGCGTCCGTATGACTCTTCCTCAGAGCTAAGGAAATAGAGAAATGAGGTGAAATATAAGCTGGTAAAGTGGGGTGGGTGGGACAGGTAGAGCTGGATAGAGGTTTAAGGTGATTAGCACAAGAAAGAGGGGTGGCATGCGGAAACGTTTTCTTACACAGTCATTTGTTGCGATCCACGACACATCTGCCTGAAAGGGCTGTGAAACCAGATTCAATAGTAACATTCAGAAGAGAATTGAATAAATACATGAAAGAAAATATTTACAGGGCTCCAGGGCAAGAGCAGGGGAGTGGGACTAATTAGATCGCTCTACTAAAAAACTGACAGTTGCGATGGCCTCCATGTGTGCTGTACCATTCTGTGATTCTATGAATGCTGTCGTTCCCAGATTATCCCAATAAAACGCAATCAAATAGACGGGGCAGCTCAATATCGAGGGTTTTGAAGCATCAGTTTTAAATTGCGATAAAATATGTTACTCTGCATTAAACCTGGGTGTCTCAAAGCAGTTAGATAATTTATTTATGGCCCCAGCCATTAAGCAAGATGAGGACCTCAAAAATCAATGCTACATGGGTAGTGCGATACCACCCTTAGATCTTTAACCAGCTACAACCTATTATAGATCAGACACCAGAAATGTTTGGCCTGCTGGGTGAATGCTTCTCTGTTTTTGGTGATAAGTTTGGTATTTCTAAGACATGTGGGAGGCCCTGTTAGCTCAGTCAGCTAGCTGGCTAACTTGGATCAAATTAGCACCAATAGCATGGGGCACAATCCCCATTCTGGCTGAGGTAGACTTGGGGCCTACCTCCTCGCCTCCCCATAGTAAAAAAAAATCACAGCACTTTGCCAATAGTTCGTCAAATAATTGCCAAAGATCTTCCTTCAAACAGAGAACAGAAAAAGGTGTGGTGTGTTACAGTCTTGATGCTGCAATACAGGTACATAAATCTCAAGCAAAACAAGCTAAGACCATAAAGAGTCCCAAGAAAGTGTGTTCCTTTGCAGAGGAACAGAATAAAAATTAAAGCAGGGAGTTAATGTTAAGTTTACAGAGAACCGTGGCTAGACCACAGTTGGCAGTAGAAATCCGACTTGGGCACAAGGCAAATTGGGAGATATTGAACCAGCCTCCTGTTATGCTTCCTACCCAATATACGGATCCATTGATGTTAATTGGATTGAATATCAAACAGAGCAAATAGCCTGCCCACTTTACTGTGTCGCACAAGATGGATGCCTACTACTCAGCCCACTGTGTGCAGTTCTAGCCTTTGTCCCACGGAATGGATATGAAGCCCTTGAACAAGTACAGAAAGGACTAACAAGGGATGTTACCAGTATTGAGAGGATTCAAGTATCAGGAAAGGCTGGGCAGGCGAGGACTCTGATCCCACAGGGAGTCTGCTGTTTTCATGTTAATGCACACTCAAAATGTGCTTTATGTTGGAGCAAAATTGGCAGCATTTGTGCCAATTGCTTTTTGTTAAAAATTGGGTTACGGGCATCGATGGCCAGGCCAACATTTATTGCCCATCCTTAACTGCCCATTAGAAGGTGGTGGTGAGCAGGCATCTTGAACCGCTGCAGTCCATGTGGTGTAGGTACCAGTCAAGCAACAGTCTGACATAATAATCCTCATGGAATCATCTCTTATAGATAACGTCCCAGACACCACCATCACCATCCCTGGGTATTTCCTGACCCACCGGCAGAACAGGCCCAGCAGAGGTGGTGGCACAGTGGTGTACAGTCAGGAGGGAGCTGCCCTGGGAGTCCTGAACATTGACTCCGGACCCCACAAAGTCTCATGGCATCAGGTCAAACATGGGCAAGGAAACTTCCTGCTGATTGCTACATACCCACCTCCCTCAGCTGATGAATTAGTGTTCCTCTATGTTGAACACCATTTGGAGGTAGAACTGAGGGTGGCAAGGGTGCAGAATGTACTCTGGGTGGGGGACTTCAATGTCCATCACCAAGAGAGGCTCGGTAGCATCACTACTGACCAAGTCTTAAAGGATATAGCTGCTAGACTAGGTGAGGAAACCAACAAAAGGGAAAAATATACTTGACCTCATCCTCACCAACCTGCCTGTCACAGATGCATCTGTCCATGACAGTATTGGTGGGAGTGTCCACCACACAGTTGCTGTGGAGACAAAGTCCCACCTTCACATTGAGAATACTCTCCATCGTGTTGTGTGGCACTACCACCATGCTAAATGGGATAGATTTCGAACAGAGTTAGCAATGCAAGACTGGGCATCCATGAGGCGCTGTGGGCCATCAGCAGCAGCAGAATTGTACTCGAACACAATCTGTAACCTCATGGCCCGGCATATTCCCCCACTCTTCCATTACCATCAAGCCAGGAGATCAGCCCTGGTTCAATGAAGAGTGTAGGAGGGTATACCAGGAGCAGCACCAGGCATACCTAAAAATGAGGTGTCAACCTGATGAAGATATAATGCAGGACTACTTGCATTCCAAACAGCATAAGCAGCAAGTGATAGACAGAGCTAAGCGATCCCACGACCAACAGAGCAGATCTAATCTCTGCAGTCCTGCCACATCGAGTTGTGAATAGTGGTGGACAATTAAACAACTAACTGGAGGAGGAAGCTCCACAAATATCCCCATCTTCAATGATGGGGGATCCCAGCACATCAGTGCAAAAGATACGGCTGAAGGATTTTCTACAATCATCAGCCAGAAATGCCGAGTCAATGATCCACCTCAGCCTCCTCTGGAGGTCCCCAACATTACAGATGCCAATTCAATTCACTCCAAGTAATATCAAGAAACAGCTGAAGGCACTGGATACTGCAAAGGCTATGGGCCCTGACAATATTCCGGCAATAGTACTGAAGACTTGTGCTCCAGAACCTACCGCGCCCTTAGTCAAGCTGCTCCAGTACGGCTACAATGCTGGCATCTACCCGGCTATGTGGAGAATTGCCCAGGTATGTCCTGTACACAAAAAGTAGGACAAACCCAACAGCGTCTATTACCGGCCCATCAGTCTACTCTCGATCATCAGTAAAGTAATGGAAAGGGTCATCAACGGTGCTAACAAGCGGCACTTGCTTAGCAATAAACTGCTCATTGATGCCCAGTTTTGGTTCTGCCAGGGCCATTCAGCTCCTTACCTCATTACAGCCTTGGTTCAAACATGGACAAAAGACCTGAACTCCCAAAGTGAGGTGACAGTGATTGCTCTTGACATCAAGGCCACGTTTGACCGAGTGTGGCATCAAGGAGCCCTAGCAAAACTGGAGTCAATGGGAATCAGGGGGAAAACACTCCACTGGTTGGAGTCATACCTAGCACAAAAGAAGATGGCTGCGGTTGTTGGAGGTCAGTCATCTCAACTCCAGAACATCACTGCAGGAGTTCCTCAGGGTAATGTCCTCGGCCCAACCATCTTCAACTGCTTCATCAATGAACTTCCTTCCATCTTAAGGTCAGAAGTGGGGATGTTCACTGATGATTGCACAATGTTCAGCACCATTCGTGACTCCTCAGATTCTGACGCAGTCCATGTCCAAATGCAGCAGGATGTGGACAATATCCAGGCTTGTGCTGATTATTGACAAGTAATGTTCACGCCACATGTTCAGCTCACTATGTGCCAGGCAATGACTATCTCCAGCAAGAGAGAATCTAACCATCGCCCCTTGACATTCAATGGCATTACCATCACAATCTCCCAGGATCAACATCCTGGGGGTTACCATTGACCAGAAGCTGAACTGGATTAGCAATATAAATACTGTGGCTACAAGAGCAGGTCAGAGGCTAGGAATTCTACAGTGAGTAACTCACCTCCTGACTCCCCAAAGCCTGTCCACCATCTACTAGGCACAAGTCAGGAGTGTGATGGAACACTCTCCACCTGCCTGGATGAGTGCAGCTCCCACACCACTCAAGAAGCTTGACACCGTCCAAGGTAAAGTAGCCCTCTAGATTGGCACGACATCCACAAACGTTCACTCCCTCCACCACTGAGGCACTGTAGCAGCAGTGTGTACCATCTACAAGATATACTGCAGGCATTCACCATGGCTCCTTAGACAGCACCTACCAAACCCATGACCACTACCATCTAGAAGGACAAGGGCAGCAGATAGATGAGAACACCACTGAAGTTCCCTTCCAAGTCACTCATCACCCTGACTTGGAAATATATCACCGTTCCTTCACTGTCGCTGGGTCAAAGTCCTGGAACTCCCTTCCTAACAGCACTGTGGGTGTACCTACACCACAAGGACTGCAACGGTTCAAGGAGGCAGTTCACCACAACCTGCTCAAGGGCAACTAGGGTTCCGTAATAAATGTTGGCCCAGCCAGCGATGCCCACATCCCATGAATAAATTTTTAAAAAGGTACACCCATAGTGCTGTTAGGAAGGGAATTACAGGATTTTGACCCAGTGACAGCAAAGGAACAGCAATATATTTCCAAGTCAGGATTATGTGTGGCTTGGAGGGGAACTTGCAGGTCATTGTGTTTCCATCTATCTGCTGCTCTTGTCCTTTTATGAGGTAGAGGTCGTGGGTTTGGGGTAAGGAAGCTTGGCAAGTTGCTACAGTGCATCTTGTAGATGGTACACACTGCTGCCATCTTGCGTCGGTGGTGGAGGGAGTGAATGTTTGTGAATGGGGTGCCAATCAAACGGTCTGACTTGTCTTGGATGATGTCAAGCTTCTTGAGTGTTGTTGGAGCTGCACTCATCCAGGCAAGCTGAGGGTATCCTATCACACTCCCAACTTATGCCTTGTAGATGGTGGACAGGGTTTGGGGAGTCAGGAGGTGAGTTACTCACTGAAGAATTCCCAGCCTCTTACCTGCTCTTGTAGCCACAGTATTTATATGCCTAGTCCAGTTCAGTGGCTGGCCATTAGTAATCCCTGGGATGTTGACAGTGGAAGATTCAGCGATTGTAATGCCATTAAATGTCAAGGAGAGTTGGTTAGATTCTCTGTCTTGTTGGAGATGGTCATTACCTGGCACTTGTGTGGCCTGAGCGTTACTTGATCTTGGGCTCATAGTGGCGAGCTACATGTAGTCACAGGGATCACAAAAGCGCCGGGCTGCGGCAGCTCCAAGCTCGTGTGCTGCATCCCTGCCCACAATGTCCCCCTCCAGTTAACAGTTTGTTGATTATATTGTTAAAGATACACGGGTGATGGGCATTGCTCGAGTAAGGACTGGGATCATATATGAAGAGAGTCAAATGGGACACTTGGGTAGTAATTAGGAGGCACAGATCCGTCAGGCTGCATGATGTGAATAAACCTACTATCAAGGATCTGTGTTTTGTTTTGTACTTCGTCTATCTTGGATCCATTTAACACCTTCTTCCCCGCTGGAGTGTGCAAGATCTCCCAAGCATCTCAGTGCCTCCGCTGCCTAACCTGAGAGGATCACAGGCAAAGCCTGCTGTTTACAGCTTTTTGATCCTCCAGTATTTATTTCCCCTCCCCCGCCCCCCACCCCTGACAAGCATTTCCCCTTCAGGATTGTCCTCTCAGTGGAGTTTGTATTGACAAGGTTAATTACATTGCTGCATGTTCGGAGACCTTGCGCCTCTCTTGCCTTGAACCGCTCACCCCACCTCCCGCAGCTAATCAAAACCACAATCGTTTTAGAGGAAGGAAGCTGTCAATTTGCTTTGGAACATGGAATCTGAATAATCTCTTTGTATTGTGCGTCTTTTGTGTGACTGCGATGGGCTTGGCACTCCTGTTTACAAAGTCGCCGTGAAATGGTCATGAAAACAAAAGTGAGAGCCTCTGTTGGCTGATATGATTGTCTAGGTGGCAACTTACCACTTGGTGAAGCGGGACTGCCATCGGGCATGTAACATATAGTCAATGGTCTGTAAATATGTGCCGTGAAAGCAGCTGCCCCCTGCAAACCGTTCAGCTGATTTTTTTTTTAGTCTGGGTCTGCAGCTTTTGAGCTGTCTGTTACTATTAATAAATGTAAGGGTATCTTTGTTGTCTCTTAAAAGGTCACCCAATTGGTAAGCGCCTTGCGTACTTTGCTTTCATGTATGCAGCTACTTTTGTTTTTAACACGATGGGACATTGTGTGGAGATTTGGCGGGAGCCCAGGACAAACAATGAGGTTTTAACTTGCCAAAAGCTCATTTGGCTCACAGTTCAGTCAATGGCCATTTCACATTAGCCAGCTCTGTACAGAAAGGAGCTCGGGCTCCAGAAAGAACTCAAAGAAAAACCTGCATTTGTATGGCCATTTTTACATCCTCAGGGTGTCCAAAAACACTTTGAAGTTAGTGAAGTGTTTTTTTTAAGTGTAGTCACGCTGTAATGTAGGAAACACAACCACCAGCTTAGGCCCAGCTAGCTCCCCCCAAACAGTGATGTAACAATGACCAGGTAATCTGTTTACAGTGATGTTGGTTGAGGGGGGGGGGATAGCTATTAGCCAGGACGATGGAGATAACTCCTGTGTTCTTCTTCAAAATAGTGCCAGGGATTTTTTTTGCATCCAACTGAAAGGGCAGAAAGGGCTTTAGTTTTTAATGTCTCATTTGAAAGATAGCATCGTCAACAATGCGCCTCTCCCTCAGTGCGGTACTGGAGTGTCAGGTTAGATTTTGTGCTCTTCTCTGGAGTGGGATCTCGAACTCTCAGCCTTTCAGTTCAGAGACAAGCCCGCGACCACTGAACCACAGCAAGCACTGGGGTCCTAAAACCACCAGAGCCACCGCTGCCCACCCTTAGCATGAGGTAGTGCAGTTTCACACATCACCCGCCTCAGTCTCTGCACACTAACTCATGTGGCAACAGGCCAAAACCACGGAGAGGGAGGAATTGCCTGCAGTAGATTTCAGGAAATCCTGTGGAAGTTCCCCTTGAGTCCCATGGCTAATCAAGCGTGTTCCAGGAGATCATGGCTATCGGTGGCAGTGCCAGCAGATGTACTGGACCAATTCACACGCTCCCGCAGCTTATTGGTATTTCCTGCTATCTGCGGGAACACGGCATTGCCCGGGATTTGGCGGCCCACTTGTATCATTTGGATGTTTCAAAGGTCACCGATTCCTAATCCACTTCTTCTTGCACACCTCCTGTGTCATAAATATTATATTTATAATGTTGTCATGTTCACTGACCATTCCTGCCTCCAGGCTCAGTAATCCAGGTAATCAGTACCCTCTGACGACGGGGTTATTCGACCTGGGTATTAATCTTTACCTGTCTAAGCCGGCACAGGGACATAGGAGCAAGAAGAAGCTATTCAAGCCCTCAACCCTGTCCGACCAATCACTTAAACCGTGGCTGACCTGTATCTTAATGCGGCATTGCTTCCATGTGCCCTGATAGCCTTACCTAACAGAAGCCAATCCAACTTAGTTTCGAAGTTTTCAATTGATCCCAGCCTCCTAGTTCTCTGGATGAGAGAATTCCAGATTTCCACTATCCTAAGAAAAATGCTTCCTGACATCACGCTGAATGAACGAGCTCTAATTTTAAGGTGTCTGTCCTTTACTCTCCCCGTCAGAGGATACAGTTTCTCTCTACCTACTCTATCCAGTCTTTTAATCATCTTGAACACCTCCATTAGATCCCCTCTTGATCTGTTATGCTTAAAAAAATCCATGTCCTCTTGTCCTGGATCTTTAGTTAATATTGACCATCTTTCGGACACTCTTTTCAGGATCTTAAGCGCATCCCTGTGACAAACTGTAGTAACCTTTCCCCATTGCGAACATTGCCAGTATCCTGAATAAGCATTTCCCAATCCCAAGCTTCCATCTCAAGAACTCACTCATTGCCTTAGTTTGTCCTGTCTCCAGACATTCCCTCTATGAGGTGGTGCCCAGAACTGTAGACCATTACTCGAGATGGGACAAATAGCATTCTCTGTAAATTAATTATAACTAAGTTGCCTTTCGTTTGTGGAATTCTGAGGGGTTTTGATAGAGTAAATAGGGAGATGCTGTTTCCACTGGAAGGAGGGTCAGTAACCAGAGAACACAGATTTAAGGTCATTGGCAAGCAAAAACAGAAGAAAGATTAAGAGATTTTTTTTTTATGTAGCAACACTTTATGGAAACAGTAGCTTTGTGGCAATGTCACTGGCCCAGTAATCCAGAGATCCAGACTAATGCTCCAAGATGAGATCATATCCTATCATGGCAGCTGGGCAAATGCAAATTCAATTAACTAAAAAATCTGGAATAAAATGCTATAATCTCTGTATTGGTGATTATAAAACTACCAGATTATCATAAAAAAAACTCATCTGGTTCCCTGCTGCCCTTTGGGGGAGGAAATCTAGCCATTCTTACCCAGTCTGACCTACCTGTGATTCCAGGCCCCTATCAATGTGGTTGACTCTTAACTATCCTCTGAAGTGACCTAGCAAGACACTCAAACTGCTACAGTACCATGTGGAGACCTTGTGGCTCTGTAGTTGTATCTCTACCTCTAGACGAGAAGCTCTGGGTTCAAGTCCCACTTCAGGACACATGGAAGGTGTGTCCATAACATGGCCAGCTAGGCTGATTACCAGACTGTAAATCTTTCCCATACACTGATGGCAAGTGGGACAGTTTCGTGGTCAGACATACTGAAAAAGGCAATGGCAAACCACTGTAGTACTTTTCCAAGCAGCATCATGGACCAATCCAAAGGAAGTCCATGGTCACCAATAACCTCTTAGGGCATGATACCTGAAGGAAGAGGACAGTACTACGTTCACTACAGATGCTCAAGAAAACAGCCCACCACCACCTTCTCAATGGCAATCGGGATGGGCAATAAATGCTGGCCCAGCCAGTGATGCTCAGTAGTAACTTTCAAAAGAGATTGAACAGGAAAAATTGCAGGGATAAGGGGGAAGAGCAAGGGAATGGCTGGCACAGAAATGACGGGACAAATGGCCTCCTTCTGTGTTGTATGATTCCATGAAATGTTAACACTTCATCCCCCTGTCACTGGTAGCTGAACACTGAAGCCGTCTGCTTTACTTCCATTTTCTTGCTTTGTCCCCATTTCCCTTTAACATTTTTTTCCTCTCTGAGTCTTTACCTAACTCTATTTTAAACACTATGCCTGAATCAGCTGCAATAGTGTGGTCATCCTCCTGGGCCACACATTATATCTCTTGAGTTGTACATCTTAAGATCCTGCTTGCCTTCTACACCATTGCTGCACAATGTGCTGACGATTGCCACTAAATCGCTCAGATCCCTCTCTAGTGTCATTTTCAGTTGAGTGTTCCCATTAATTGTGCTCTCCCATTTGTCCTGTTCCCTTCCCTCGGCTTTGCACTAAGCATCTTCCACTTAAACCCAGTTTCCCCCAAGCTGTTGACCCTCTGCAACCTCCCCTCAATTTATGGGCACTCCCACTGTGATATTATTGATAAGTCTATTGATCTTTGCTGCCGTCACTTCTGCTAGATCATTAACCTCGATTACAAACAACAATGGCCCCAGAACTGATCCCTGTGACAATCAGCCTTTTTAATATGGAAGTTGCTCATTCAACAACTACCCTTCAGACCCTCTGACTCAACCAGTTAGTCGCTGACGTCAAAAGTTCCCTATCTATTTTGTGTTTTACTTTTCTTTTAGCTGTGGCTCAATTGGTAGCACACTCACCTCTAAGTCAAGACCTTTTCAGGTTCGAGTCCCATTCCAGAGACTTGAGCCTCTTATCTAGGCTGACACTCCAGTGCAGTACTGAGGAAGTGCTACACTGTCAGAGGTGCCATCTTTTGGATGAGAAGTTAAATCAAAGCCCATCTACCCACTCAGGTGGACATAAAAGATCCCATGACACTATTTTGAAGTCCATGGTAACTCTGCTTGGTGCCCTGGCCAATACTTATCCATAAAATAAAATCACTAAAAACAATTGACCCATTATTTTATCGCTATTCGTGGAACTTTGCTACGCACAAATTGGCTCCTGCATTTGGTATGTCACAACAGTGACTGATCAGTCCATGTTCAGGTGGGTGAGGGCAACTCAGGTGACAATTGAGGTACTACAATTGGTCTCAACACACCTGGTTAAAGAGGGGTAGAATTGACCACAGTTCCCACTTCTGATTGTTAACAGGGAAGATTGCATTCATCCTGAACGTACCTTAAGTGCAGACTGCAAGAATGCATCAAATTGTCAAACGAAGGCTAGGTCTGGTTGAACCATGATTTTTCTCATGGCAGAAACAGCCAGTGGATATCAAGGACAGAGTCATCTCTGATATTCCTAAATGTCAAGACACCTGCTGACACTCACTATCTCATCTCACTAAAGACAAACAAGGGCAGGTATTTACAGTCACCGATATCAGCATAGTCCAGCAAAGATTAACCACATTCGGCAGAAGAGTGGGAGCTGGACAATATTGGTGGAAGAGGAAATTCACAATTTTCTGCCATTGCCTGTCAATTTTCTTTATAGAAACATAGAAAATAGGAGCAGGAGTAGGCCATTCGGCCCTTCGAGCCTGCTCCACCATTCATTATGATCATGGCTGATCATCCAACTCAATAGCCTGCTCCCACTTTTTCCCCATATCTTTTGATCCCTTTCGCCCAAGAGCTACATCTAACTCCTTCTTGGAAACATACAATGTTTTGGTCTCAACTACTTTCTGTGGTAATGAATTCCACAGGCTCACCACTCTCTGGGTGAAGAAATTTCCCCTCATCTCAGTCCTAAATGGTCTACCCCGTATCCTCAGACTGTGACCCCTGTTTCTGGACTCCCCCACCATCAGGAACATCTTTCCTGCATCTACCCTGTCTAGTCCTGTTAGAATTTTATAGGTTTCTTTAAGATCCCCCCTTATTCTTCTGAGCTCCAGCGAATATAATCCTAACTGACTCAATCTCTCCTCATATGTCAGTCCCGTCATCCCAGGAATCAGTCTGGTAAACCTTCGCTGCACTCCCTCCATAGCAAGAACATCGTTCCTCACATAAGGAGACCAAAACTGCACACAATATTCCAGGTGTGGTCTCATCAAGGCCCTGTATAATTGCAGCAAGACATCCCTGCTCCTGTACTTGAATCCTCTGGCTATGAAGGCCAACATACCATTTGCCTTCTTTACCGCCTGCTGCACCTGCATGCTTAACTTCAGCGACTGGTGTACGAGGACACCCGGGTGTCATTGCACATTTCCTGCTCTCAATTTATAGCCATTCAGATAATAATCTGCCTTCCTGTTTTTGCTACCAAAGTGGATAACCTCACATTTATCCACATTATACTGCATCTGCCATGCATTTGCCCACTCACTCATCTTGTCCAAATCACACTGAAACATCTCTGCATCCTCCTCGCAGCTGACCCTCCCACCCAGCTTTGTGTTATCTGCAAATTTGGAGATATTACATTTAATTCCCTCATCTAAGTCATTAATATATATTGGGAATAGCTGGGGTCCCAGCACCGATACCTCCGGTACCCCACTAGTCACTGCCTGCCATTTGGAAAAAGACCCGTTTATTTCTATTCTTTGTTTCCTGTCTACCGACCAGTTTTCTATCCATCTCAATATACTACCCCCAATCCCATGTGCTTTAATTTTACACGCTGATCTCTTATGTGGGACTTTATCGAAAGCCTTCTGAAAGTCCAAACAAATCTCATCCACTGGCTCCCCCTCATCAACTCTACTAGTTACATTGTCGAAAAATGCCAGTAGATTTGTTAAGCATGATTTCCCTTTCATAAATCCACGCTGAAAGAGTATTAAGAAAAACTAATGGCACACAAAAGTAATTTGTTTTGATTAAGTATCAAATAACCTATGAACAAAATGGAACAGGATATGTATTATCTTCAGTGAGTTTTTATGGTGAAGCCTCAAATGCAAGTTGCTTTTGCTGCTGCCTGTACATTGTTGGAGTATACCTTCGAGGGATAGCAGCATGACATCACTAGGAGGAGTGTGTCATGTGATCCAGTCTTAGTTTCACTTTTGCCATTGAAAAGAGCACGCAACCACAGCTCTGCTGCTGATGTTTTCAAGTTTTCTACCTTTGCATAAATGTTCTTATGTGCCTAGTCTAAATAAATGAACCCACAATGTGATTATACAATCCCTTATGAGGAATTGGTGCCTTTATATCATTATAACAATATGACATACATGGACTTAAACCTAATCAGGTGCAACTCAATGTAACCCACATGATCCCAGGGACAAGACTAACTTTGGGGATTTTGGCAGGTACAGTGCCCAGTTTGAATTAGGGACCACGATGATTTGGGGGATCTCATGGCTGATTCTGATGGTCATCCCTGGATCAACTGGTCTCCAGTGGTGCTGAAGGATCTGATAATGAATGCAAATCTTCTGTAAAAAGCAACCTGGAACAGTATTGGCAAAGGGCAGAATTTTCCGTGCCCACTGGCATCGGGCATGTTCAGCGACATGAGCGGGCAATATGGCGAGAAGGCCAAAAATCGGTTTCACGATGTTGTGAAACCAGTTTGCGGTCGTCCGCTCAGCCCATCGATGGCGGGCTGCGTTTCCCACCATTGGACGTCGAGAGCCTTCATTGTAATACATCTGCATATCATTATAAGGCCAGCCCGCCGGAATCATCCTCCCGCCCCCCTGGAATGTCCGCCCACGTCGGCGGGAAAGCACACTGGTGCTTCTCACAACAGCACATATAAGGAGTGCACTTGACGGCCTGCACTTTGAGGGGAACTTGGAGATGAGTGCACAGTAATGCTGTGCAGCACTTGCAAAGGTCACCTGTTGGACTTCAAGGTTGAGGCAAGTTGGAGGGGTGCAAGGGCTGCCTTGCAGTTGTTGGTGGTGCACAAGCACTTGTGGGGTGGAGGAGACGGAAATAGCCACACATTAGGGAAACCTTGTATAAAGTGACCATTCCTCTGCAGCTGAGACAGTTCAGACGCAGCCATATGTGCATGGGTGGATAGTTGGTTTATATGCCCGCTTCAGCTACGCAGAGGCATGAAAGTGCCACAAAGCGCTCCAGAGCTTTTCACCCCTCGGGCACAGGCTGTAAATTAATGAGAGTTTTAGTGGACTACAGAACAGTTAGACGACTGGGCAAGTTGTACATCTCCTTGTTAAAGCTGACCATGGAGCAGTCACTAGTGGAGACACTTACAATGTCATCATACCAGTTTGGACCAGTCTCCCCCATAGTTCAAGCTAACAGGGCAGCCTTGCAGTGCGGTTTAGGAGAATGCCTGAGCTGAGAGCACAGCCTGCAGTCCAATGGGCAAAGCTGCCGCCAAGCGGTCAGATGGAGTGGGGTGAGGAGGGTGGGGTTTCAGGCAGCCATGCTGCGCACTAATCTCTGGCCATCCAGCTGGTGGCCTGCACTCTCCTGGTGCCCTAGCTGTATGCCACATGGAGAACAAAGACGATGGAGAAGAGAGTGACAGAGGCACCTGGCTGTGAAGAGGGAGGGGCAGTACCCTCTGGAAGAAGGGGTGGCTGGGGCTCCCGCAAACGCCGCTGAAGAGCCACAACGAAACGTCGCTGGTCGGCATCTAGCTAGACCCAGGGTCTATAGAGACCATCTTTCATTCCTGCAGATGACCAAGAACCAGTGTCACCAAAGATTGCACATGCCTAGGGAACTGGTCGCTCACATCTGCCACCTGCTGCAGGATTTGGTGCCACAGGCAATTGGGGGGCATCCACTTCGCCTGGCCATGAAAGTGATGGTGGCATTCAAACTTTATGGCCAGTGGCTCCTTTCAGGGCTCCACAGGTGACCTCTGTGGGATATCACAAACCTCACCCACAAGTGTATCCATGAGGCCACAGATGCCACCCTCGTGAGGGCACACAACTTTGTGCGTTTTGTCCGGGACCAGGAAAGCCAGGATGAAAGAGCGATTGGATTTGCCCAGATTTCAGGTTTCCCACTGGTGCAGGGTTACATCGACTGCACTCACATGGCGCTCAGATCTCAGTCGCAACAAGCGGCCAATCCTGTCGGCCGTAAGGGCTTCCATTCGCTGAATGTCCAGCTGGTGTGCAACCACCACAAAAGCATCCTGCAGGTCTGCGCGTGGTTTCCAGGAACTGTCCACAACTCCTACATTCTCAGTCGGTCACAGATCCCTGATGTCTTCCAGGGTTCACAGGCATGGCAGAGATGGCTGCTCGGGGATAAGGGCTACCCGCAGAGGCCGTGACTGATGACATCCATGTGGCGGCCTCAGAATGCAGCAGAGCGATGGTATAACAAGGCTCAGGCTCCAGCTCGCAACTTGGTGGAGCAGATCATCAGGATGCTGAAAATGAGGTTCCGGTGCCTGGACCGATCTGGTGGAGCCCAGCAATATAGTCCACAGAGGGTGTCACACACAGCCCTCATCTGGGACATAAGTTCAAGGTGAGGGGCAGGAGGTTTTGGGGGAATGTGAGGAAAAAACTATTTTACCCAGAGGGTGGTGACGGTCTGGAATGCACTGCCTGGGAGGGTGGTGGAGGCGGGTTGCCTCACATCCTTTAAAAAGTACCTGGATGAGCACTTGACACGTCATAACATTCAAGGCTATGGGCCAAGTGCTGGTAAATGGGATTAGGGTAGGTAGGTCAGGTGTTTCTCACGTGTCGGTGCAGACTCGATGGGCCGAAGGGCCTCTTCTGCACTGTGATTCTGTGATCTGCTGTGCCCTCCACAACATGGATCTGCAACGGGGAGAAGAACTGGCTGAGGAGGAGATGGACAATTCCTCCAATGAGGAGGACGTTGATGGAGATGAGGGTGAGGAGGTCCTCGAAGGCAATGGTGACAGCGATGAGGCTCTCACACTAGCCAGACATGGCAGACATGCTGCGAAAACTCTCATGGTAGCTAGATTTGAGGAAGATGATGAGGACATGCAGTAAGGGGGCACCATAGTCCCTCACATCGCATCTGTGAACGTTTGACTCCAGTTTAGCTTACGGCAGCGCCAATACCCTCTGTGACAATGCTCCCGAAATGGAGATGCTGTGGAGTCCCTAATAGCAGCTTGCTTGCAGGAGGATGATGACGATATGCAGTGAGGACACTCCATAGATCTTCACAAAGCCTCTGAGAATGTCTGATTCCTGTCTGGCCGAGGTTAGCTCGCTTGTGCTCTGTGATCAGGGTCATATCATAGAGACACAGCCACGAAACTTTAAAAGCACCTGATCCTTTGTCCGCCTTCAGTACCTGACCCCTTCAGGAGCACAGTGTCACTGGTCACAGATGCTGATGAGATGGGGGCCAGCCCCACCTTAAAGGTGCTGAGAGCACACAGAGAGAATGACGGAACTCTGTGACGCCTGCCCACGACATTCTGGCAGCAATGACAAGCACCATCAGTAATATGTCCAGGGAGTGAGAGGCTGGACCATCACTTTGGTCTGAAGGTTGCACAAAGCACAGGGAAGAGGCCCTGGACTGAGACACCTGCCTTTACCAAGGTTTCACATCTGAGTAACACGAACACTGTTCATCAGAACAAGGAGCCATAGGCAGGGAGACATTCTTGGGAGTTTATTTACAATAGGAAACATTATGTATAAGTGATTAACACCCATGCCCAGGCTGTCAGCTGTGGCTCAGTTCATAGCACCCTCGCCTTTGAATCAGAGGGTTGTGGGTTCATGTCCCGCTCCCGGAAACCAAGAACTGTGAATGTACTCGAAAGAGTTACATGCGAACTGTTGATAACTCGAAAGAGTTACAGCTTCTTAACTTTCCTAACCCTGAAGCTACGTCTTGGTGCTCCCCCAGAACCCACAGTGGAGTGGAGGCTGACGGATAGGCCCTGTTTGTGGTGACATCAATGGGCGTCCTCTGGAGGGCTGAGATCTGGTGGGCCCCGGCCTACTTTCGGGAATCTGCTGTGTGGCAGCTCCTCAACCTGTGGAGCTGAAGCTGCTGAGGCCCCAAGGAAGAGGGGATTCGGATGAGCTGGACATTCTCAGAGACACCTGGGTGGATGGGCCTGTGGTGTGCATTTGCTGACCCTCCTCCCAATGAGTGTCCAAGGGCCCCTGGCTGACTCCTTGAGAGAAAGAGGAAGCTGGAGTGAGACTGAGCTGCCCATGACCCCTCTTGCATAGACCCTGTTGGAGGCCAACAATGGCGTCAGTGGTGGAGTTCAGCCCGCGCAGCAGTGCAGAAGCGACGTCCCGGACCAAGGTCCCCATGGCAGCCGCCACCCTACCAGTGTTGACCTCGGTGCGTTGGCATGCCGGCACCATAACTTCAGCCTGAACGCGGACAGAATCCTCCATTGTGCCTTGCCATCTGAGGAGTTCAGTGGACATCCCTTCCAGATGTTCCCGAGCTTGCCTTTGCAGCTGCAGCAACTGGGACATGATCGAGTCCAGAGGTTCATCATCTGACTCGGACTCAGCAAATATCTGGCCTCCAGCAGCCCTCCGAGTGCCGGGGACCTGGGAAGTCCCTGCCTCGGCCGCTTGCTGAGGATCAGACAGTGCGATGTGCTCACCAGATTGTGACCCCAAGGCTACTCTCGAACTAGGTCCCACCGAGGTGTGTGTCTCTGCGCTGGTGGAGGGTGTGGGTGAGCGCTGTGACGGGTCTTCAATGAGGGTGTCATCAGATTCCTCTTCTGTGGTTTCTTCGGGGCTTGGTGGAGACCCTGGGTCGTGGACTCTGTCAGCTGTTTCCCAGATGTGCCTGCGAAAGCAAGGAGAGATAATTAATGCATGGCATTAGCCTGTGAAAGAGGACATATCGCTCACAGCATGGTTGTCTGATGGATGTTGCACTGCTGGACCCTCACTTGGTAGAGCAGCGCCGACCTCACCATCAGCACAGGACCAGTCCAGATCCTCACCGGCCAGCTGGATGGCTCTGTTTTCAAAGTCCGTGAGGACCTTGATTTCAGGCATTCCCCCACCAGTCTGTGACCTCTCCCTCTTGTTGTGTGCCAGCTTGTCCTGCATGAATAGAGATGGAGAAAGTGTAAGCAGGACGCCTGCCAGGTCAGATGACAAGTATGCCTGGCATGTGTGGGTGGTCCCATGAACAGTATGAGGACAATCAAGGTATATGTGAGAGAGTGAATGGTGCTGTCCTTTGGACTCAATGAGTGTGGATGTGTGATGGGTTTGAGAGTGTGAGAGTTGAGAGTGATGAGAAGAGTGACTTACCCTGGCGGAATGCAAGAGATCATTCATCCTCTTGCGTCACTGGTTGGCTAGACTCTTTTGCAGGCCGTTGGCACTGACCACTGGAGCCACAGCCTCCCATGCCAGATCGGTGATGCCGCTGCCCTTTCTGCAGCCAGAATGGGGGGTAGAGGACAACACGGCGAGACTCCACGAAGTCCAAAAGGTGCTCGAGGGACACATCATTAAACCAGGGGGCTGCAGTCTTTTTACCCTTCGGGGCCATCCTGTCTCCTGTGCAGCGGTCCTGGGATGGAAGCACCGAGAGGTCTGCGCGCAGCTGCACTTTAAATATGGCACCCGGCTTGATGAAGCGGCGAAGTGATGGCGTGGCGGGCGAACGACGGCCCGCCCGCCATCGAAATGGCATGTTTCCCGGGAACGTATGATTCATGCGGCGGGTTTGGGGTGATACGGCTTGGGAAACCACCATCGTTTTCCCCGCCCACTGCCGCGTTTATCTGGGACAATTCCGCCCAGAATCAATTTTAAAGTTGTAGTTGTCTCTCTGGTCCTTTTTGCAGAGAGCAGCCACACAAACTGGAAGGGCTCAAATTTGATTTCTGGCCGGCTTATTTAGCAGATCCCACCTGGAGCTTTCTTAATCCATTCTCAGGTTACGGATGTCAATGGCAAGTCTCACATTTATTGCCTTTTCCTTAATTTCCCTTGAGAAGGTGACAATAAAGCTACTTCTTGAACAGTAAGTACTCCCACTGTTAAGTGGGGGAGTTCCAGGATTTTGAACCAGTGACGATAAAGAAGCCACAAAATATGTCCAATTTGGGATGGTGCGTGACTTGGATGGGAATGAAGAATGGATCGTGTTCGAACTGTCTTTCTAGATGGCAGAGATTGCAGGTTTGGGAGGTGCTGTCGAAGGAGCTTTGGCAATTTTCAGTGCTGCATTCTCTAAGTAGCTGCACTGCAGCTGCTACCTGCTAGTAGTGGAGGAAGTGCGTGTTTAAGATGGTGGATGGGTTGCAATCAATGGACCACATTAGTCCTAAATGGTTTTGGGTTGTTGCCGCTCCCATCCAGGCAAGTGGAGGGTATTCCATCACACTCTAAATATCTGTCTTGTAAATGATGCAGAAGATTTAGGGAGCCAGGAGGTGAGCTGATCACCACAGAATTAATAGCCAAATACTTAATACTAAAGTGAAAGTAGGTGAGCTACAACTGCTGTAAACATTTGAGTTAGGGAGAGGAAGAATCAGCCAGGGCTCTTGCTCCTTATCACCATCCAGTGCCACTTGCTGCCAAATGCATATGCTTGGACATAAGGTGAGAGCAGGAATAGACATCAGCTGCGATGGCTCCCATGCAAGATAGCTTACCAACTCCCCAAGCTAACACATGAAAGACACATAACCAGTTTATGACATCTTTGGCAATCTCTCCTTTGCCTCCACCTATCAATGGCCCTCTATCCAGCTCCACCTGTCCCACCCCCCTTAAACAGCTTATATTTCACCACATTTCTATTTCTTTTTAGTCCTGATGAAGAGTCATACGGACTCGAAACGTTAACTCTGTCTTCCTCTCCGCGGATGCTGTCAGACCTGCTGAGTTTTTCCAGCAATTTTTGTTTTTGTTTCAGATTTCCAGCATCCGCAGTATTTGGCTTTTATTTTTTTGCTTTTAACCAGTTCTTGATACTGGCAAGTGATAGGAGGAAATGGGTTTTAATGAGAACCGAGTTTCACTGTTTACCATTTAAGGATGGAATTGACTTGTTAGGGATGTTAGAATATTATTAAAGTGCTTACTCTTCTACAGAATCCTTGTCCCCGCTGCTTTAAAAGCAAACGCTTTTGTCCAAACGCTCCACACTCATTACAATCAGCATTTTAAAACATGTAATAAAATATCTCCTTTTGAAAAAGGCCTATTATGTGCCAACTATGAACCATTAATCGGTTGAGTGTCTACACTGCACTACTACACAGCCCAAACTGACTGAGGCCTCCATTAGCTGAACAGAGAGAGGAATGCAATGCAGGAGCTGAAAGCCTCCCCTGAGAACATCATTGAGGGCAGTTTTCATTCCTTTCATCCTTTTTTATTCCAGATTTTTGAAACTTCTTTCTTTACAAGGTACTTTTTTCAACAGTTTATGGGAGATGATTGCCGCAGTCCTGTCACATGCTATCTGGCAAGTCTCCCCGAGTCCCAAATAAATCACTTTATCAATAACACCACAATATAAATTATGGATGAGCTTGGTAACTATTCGATATCCTGTAGTTTAAAGTGAATGGCAGAAAATATTCCTCGAGAATTAATTGGATCAATTTAGAATAAACTTTAAAGAATCTAATTATCTTCTGATGCTAGTGATATATATACAAAAGTTGAAGTTAATGGCGTTATCTATTCAAGGTGAGATAACACGATACACAAATAATATATGAAAATGTCTTGTTAAACTAATTTGAATTTTCATCTTTCCGTGGCTTCATTTATCACACAAGATGAAACACCAAGGAACCTTATTTGAAAATGGTAATAAACAGATTCCTTTGTGTGTGGAGCATTTCCCCATAGTACCTGTGTTTGTTTTTGAACAGCCAGCTCTGAAACCCATGCAGCGATTTCCTGCCTCAAACAGAGCGCACCACTCATTGTAATCAAAGCGATTAGAGGAACAAAACACATTAGGCTTTTTGAACCGTTATCTCTGTTTAAACAGTAGGGAATGTTTGAATGTGGGTGATTCAGGATGCACTATGAAAGTAGGTGTGGATTGTAAGGTAGCATGGCCAGGGTATATCCTAGAGGAAAGTGCTCGGCAGTGGGTAAGGGATGAGTTCAGAGGCTACCATAGTCCATCTGTTTCGGGTGCAAGTCTGACACGGGAAACTCAAAGCTAATGGAATTTCTAATGTTTGCACAGCTTTATCATCAGCAGGCAGTAAGAGCAGAGGAATAGGAGGAGGCCAATGAGCCCGTCGAGCATGTTCCATCATTTAATTTGACAATGACTGACCTCTATCCTAACTCCGTTTACATGGACTTGGATCCCTAAACCTTTAATACCCTAACTTAATGAAAGACCTCGGTTTTGAAATTTTCAATTGTGGATTAGGATTTGATTTATTTCCAACTTGGCAACTTAGTAGCCGTTTTTTTGTCAATGGGTGTGGTGGAGGATACTCTGTGGGGCGGGGAGTCAGAAGTGGCCTATTCTCCTGAAGTTCATCAGTCCAAAGTTGTGGTCCATGAGCACGTAACTGCGGTGTTTGATGGAGGGATGTTATGTTGGGATCAAAAGGCTTGTTTACACAATTGTTAACAAATGATAATAATTATACCCAAGAACATTTAATTTCTTGTGCTTTCAGCGCCAAAAAATACTTTTGTAGGAAGGCTTCAGCTCCAAAGCAGAGGATGTTCTACCACCAGAAAAAAGAAGGATTTTAATAGCTCCTTTTACAACATCAAGGTGTTCCAAAGCACTTTACGAGCAATTAAGTGCTTTTTGAAGTGTAGTCAATGTTGTCACAATGGAAACTTGGCAACCATTTTACTCATAAGTTCCCACAAACAGCATTCAAACAATGACCGATTCACCTTTTTGCGTGACATTGGCCAGGACACTGGATGAGTTGGTGGGGTGGGGGTAGGTGGGGTAAATTCTCTGCTTTTCTTCAAATAGTGCTGTGGGATCTTTATCACCACCTGAGCGGGAAGACCGAACCTCAATGTCAGTCATGGCTTAGCTGGTTGCACTCTTCCCTCTAAATCCAAAAGTTGTGTGTTCCAGTCCCACTCTGGAGCAGGTTGTGTGTTGAATCTGCACTGCCTAATGGTCAGGGTGAGTAGTACCAAGTAAATATTGGGCCATTGGAGGTGCTATTTTCAGATGAGATGCCAAACTGCCCTCCCAGATCAGTGTAAGTGATCCCATTTGCACTTCTTCGAAGAAGCAGCAAAGAAGTTCCCTCTGCTGTCCTGGTCAAAAGCAATCCCTGAAACAATATCACTAAAAACAAATTGTCTGTTCATTACTACATTCCCGTTTGTAGAAATTTGCTTTGCGTAAATTGGTTTCCGTGTCTCCTACACTAGGACCAGTGACTGTACTTAACAAAGGCAGTTCACTGACTTCAATTGCCTGTAAAGCACTTGTGGACAAATGCCCTGTTGTGATGAAAGATGATATATCAATGCACATTCTTTATTCAAAAACTGACACTGTGAAGAGGGCAGCCATTGCCAGAGCACTGCACTGAAGTATCAGCTTAGATTGTGTTCTCAATTCTCCAAAATGGGATTTGAACGCCCAGCCTTTTGACTTGTAGACAAGAATGCCACCCCACGCCCTAACGAATGCTGTATTGAAGTCAAAGGATATTTTCTCATTGGCCCAGGAAAACACTTACATTAAAAAGGCTATCTCTCTTCAACATATAAGTTGAGAATTACGTAAGGTTGAAATTCAACGATCACAGGCATGGAGGTAGAAAGAAAAGCTGATGTCAGAGGACTCAGGTATGGAATGCAATGTTGATTCACTGGGATGACACCTGGGCTGAATGAATATAGTTGTAATGAGAAATAAGCTAGGGCAGTGTTTACCGAAACACATTAGCACATTAGGTTAATGCAGGAGATCTACAGGATTTGAGAGGGGAAATTGTGATTAGCTATCTTCGTCATTGATTCACTATCAAAAAAAAGCTTAAATTTAGGATTACCATAAACCACAGCGTATAAGTCACCCCAGCATATAAAAGGATCCCATTTTTCTGTCCTCCAAAAATCATATACTCAGCATATATGGCATATAAATTGACCTCTTTTCAGTCACAGCTTGTTATACGCACATTAGTAGTCAACCTCAATTTTTCACCCACAAATGCGTCTTTTACTTACTAGAACTTTAAAACTGGATGCAAGGGATCAAGCAGGTGATACAGGCTGTGTGGCGAAGATGTGCAGGAATTTAAGACGTGCCTACACTTTGGGTCGGATGCCAATGACATTTCAAAATGGCTTACACCCATAACCACGCCGATGGTTCACTTTTATATTCGGCGTGTAAGTCGACCCACATTTTTGGAGAGATGTTTTAAGGCTTCAAAAGTTGCCTTATACACCGACATCTGTGGTAGTGCCAGAGGCATTAAGGGGACATCAGAGGAAATTACGAACATATGAGATAAGAGCAGAAGAAGGCCATTCGCCCCCTTGAGCCTGCTCCACTGTCCAATAAGATCATGGCTGATCTGTTTGTGTTTTGAATTCCACATTCCCAACTACCCCCGATAACCTTTAATTCCTTTGTCTAACAAGAATCTATCTACCTCCACCTTACAAATATTCAACGACCCCACCTCCACCGCCTTCGGAGATAGAGAAATCCAAAATTGCACAACCCTCCGAGAGAGAAAAAAATCTTCATATCTCTGTCCTAAAAGGGAAACCCCTAATTTTAAAACAGTGCCCCCTAGCTCTGGACTCACCCACATGAGGAAACATCCTTTCCACGTCCACCTTGTCAATACTGTTCAGGGTCTCATATACTAAGTCACTCCTCACCCTTCTAAACTCCAGTGGAAACAAACCCAGTCATTCTAACCTTCCCTCATAAGGCAACCTGCTCATTCCAGGTATCAATCTAGTAAACCTTCTCTGAACTGCCTCCAAGACATTTGCATCCTTCCTTAAATAATGAGACCAAAACTGCATACAGTATTCAAGATGTGGTCTCACCAATGCCCTGTATAACTGAAGCAGAACATCCTTATTTTTATGACCAATTCCTCTTGTAATAAAGGATAGCATTCCATTAGCCTTCTTAACTACTTGCTGTACCTGCATACTAACTTTTTGTGACTCATGCACGAGAACACCTAAATCCCTGTGCCCCTCGGAATTCTGCAGCCGTTCTCTGTTTAAGAAATACTTTGCTTTTTTATTCTCCCTGCCAAAGTGAACAACTTCATATTTTCCTACATTGGACTTCCAGAAGGCCTTTGACAAGGTGACGCATAGGAGGCTGCTCAGTAAGATAAGAGCCCATGGTGTTAAAGGCAAGGTGCTAACATGGATAGAAGATTGGCTGTCTGGCAGGAGGCAGAGAGTGGGGATAAGGGGGTCCTTCTCAGGATGGCTGCTGGTGACTAGTGGAGTTCCACAGGGGTCAGTGTTGGGACCACAACTTTTCACTTTATACATTAATGATCTAGATGAAAGAACTGAGGGCATTCTGGCTAAGTTTGCAGATGATACAAAGATAGGTGGAGGGACAGGTAGTATTGAGGAGGCGAGGATGCTGCAGGATTTAGACAGGTTAGGAGAATGGGCAAAGAAGTGGCAGATGGAATACAACGTGGGGAAGTGTGAAGTCATGCACTTTGGTAGGAAGAATAGAGGCATAGACTATTTTCTAAATGGGGAGAGAATTCAGAAATCTGGAGTGCAAAGGGACTTGGGAGTCCTAGTCCAGGATTCTCTTAAGGTTAACTTGCAGGTTGAGTCAGTAGTTAGGAAGGTAAATGCAATGTTGGCATTTATTTCGAGAGGACTAGAATATAAAAGCAGGGATGTGCAGCTGAGGCTTTATAAGGCTCTGGTCAGACCACATTTAGACTATTGTGAGCAATTTTGGGCCCCGTATCTCAGGAAGGATGTGCTGGCCCTGGAGAGGGTGCAGAGGAGGTTCACGAGAACGATCCCAAGAATGAAAGGCTTAACATATGAGGAATGTTTGAGGACTCTGGGTCTATACTCGATGGAGTTTAGAAGGATGAGGGGGGATCTGATTGAAACTTACAGAATACTGAAAGGCCTGGATAGAGTGGATGTGGGGAAGATGTTTCCATTAGTAGGAGAGACTAGGACCCGAGGGCACAGCCTCAGAGTAAAGGGAAGACCTTTTAGAACAGAGATGAGGAGAAACTTCTTTAGCCAGAGAGTGATGAATCTATGGAATTCATTGCCACAGAAGGCTGTGGAGGCCAGGTCATTGATTGTATTTAAGACCGAGATAGATAGGTTCTTGACTGGTAAGGGGATCAAAGGTTACGGGGAGAAGGCGGGAGAATGGGGTTGAGAAACTTATCAGCCATGATTGAATGGCAGAGCAGACTCGATGGGCCGAATGGCCTAATTTCTGCTCCTATGTCTTATGGTCTTATTATACTCCATCTGCCAGATTTTTGCCCACTCACTCAACCTATCTGTATCTGTCTACAACCTCCTTATGTCTTCTTCACAACATACTTTCCTACCTATCTTTGTGTCATCTGCAAATTTAGCTACATTGCCTTCACTCCTCTCATCTAAGTAATTGATATAAATTGTAAAAAAATTGAGGCCTCAGCACAGACCCCTGTGGGACTCCATTTGTCACATCCTGCCAATCAGAAAAAGACCCATTTCTGCATACTCTGCTTTCTTCCAGCCTGCCAACATTCAATCCATGCTAACATGCTACCCCCTAAATCACGAACTTTTACTTTCTGCAATAGGCTTTGATGTGGCACCTTATCAAACTGGAAATCCAAGCATGACACGTCTACAAGACCCCCTTTATCGACAGCATCATTACTCCTTCAGAGATCTCCAATAAAATGGTCAAACATGATTTCCCTTTCATAAAACCATGCTGACTCTTATCGACTACCTTGAGTTTCTATAAGTACCCAACTATAACCTCCTTAATGCTCGATTCTGACACCTTCCCCACAACAGACGTCAAACTAACTGGCCTATGGTTTCCTGTTTTCTGCCTCCCTCCCTCCTTGAATAGAGAGTTTATATTTGCTACTTTCCAGAATCTAACAAATTTTAGAAAATTAACATCAACACATTTACTAACTCATCAGCCACCTCTTTTAAGATCCTAGGATGAAGTCCAGCTGGACCTGGAGACTTGTCAGCCCACAGCTCCATCAGTTTGCTGAGCACAGTGATTGTAATTTCACCAAGTTCCTCTCTCCTGATTTACTGGAATGTTTTTCGTATCCTCTATAGTGAAGACAGAAGCAAACTATTTGTTCATTTCATCTGCTATTTCTTTAATATCTATTATTAACTCCCCACTGTCTCTCCCTAGAGGACCAACACTCACTTAACTTACTCTTTTCCTTTTTAAATACCTGTAGAAACTCTTCCAATGCATTTTTACATTTCTAGCTAGCTTCCGCTCATATTCTAACTTCCTTCTCCTGATTAACATTTTAGTCATTCTCTGCTGTTCTTTATATTCTGACTAATCACCTGACCTGCCACTCATCTTTTGCACAGATATATGCTTCTTCCTTAAGCTTGGTGCTTTCCTTAACTTCTTTAGTTAACCACGGATGGTGGGTCCTCCCCTTAGAATTTTTCTTTATAGTAGGAGCATGCATATTCTGATACCCTGATCTTCCAGCCCCACCACGGTAGGTTTCCCTGCAGCGGATGTGGCGAGACATTCAAATCTCCGTTGACTTTGACAGAATCGGAAAGCTTGTTGGAAACAATTTTTGTGCTGATTGTATGCTCAACTAGCCCTGAAGATCTAAACCGGCTCTTGCACACTCGATGTACATAAAGATGGTTCACGTAACCCCTTTTTTTTATACTCAAAAGATGTTGTAAGCTCACCTTAGCCAAATTGTTGGAAATGGCTAATTGGTCTATAATTTGTCAATAATGTGATGAGTTAACTCCTTTG
Organism: Cetorhinus maximus; assembly: GCF_964194155.1. Classification (NCBI taxonomy): domain Eukaryota; kingdom Metazoa; phylum Chordata; class Chondrichthyes; order Lamniformes; family Cetorhinidae; genus Cetorhinus; species Cetorhinus maximus. Next base: position 11,234,336 of record NC_135895.1, read on the forward strand.
GCTCTAGCTAATTATGCACGTTGTCTTAAACTTAGAGCAATGCCTGCCTTTAAGCTATATCTCCTATCTTGACATCTTTACAGGAGTCCCGTTCATTAAGACAGACTCAACAGTCAAGGACAGTGTGTGTTCCTGATTGGGAGGGAGTCCAAGGCCTATGCCATTTCTCTCCCAGCTGTTACAGCACTTTAATTATCTCATAAAGAAATGCTAATGGAGAAATACGGAAATAGCATAAACCAACTTCTAATTAACTACTGATTATTATTTACTTATCCTTTAATTACAAGAGCAATTGAGGTACTTCCTTCTAATGAAATCATCTGTTGTTAGTCAGTGAATACTTTGGCATGCTGTTTTGGGTTAGCTTGTTGTAAAAGGTTAACAACATCAACATGGCTTATTTTTCAGTTCACATGATGTTAGTATAAATTGGCCAAGTTAAGGAAGCACACCAATAAAATGAAATCCAAAACCTAGACCAGCTTACAGAGTGCAAAGAAGGTTCACCAGACTTATTCCTGGGACGGCGGGACTGTCCTGTGAAGAGAGATTGGGGAAGCTGGGCCTGTATTCTCAAGAGTTTCGAAGAATGAGAGATGATCTAATTGAAACTTACAAAATACTTAAAGGGATAGACAGGGTAGATGCAGGTAAAATGTCTCCCCTGGCTTGGGGAGTCTAGAACCAGGGGACACAATTTCAAAATAAAGGGGAAGCCCCTTAGGATGAGGAGGTTTTTTTTATATATATATTCATTCACGGGATGTGGGCTTCACTGGCTGGGCCAGCATTTATTGTCCATCCCTAATTGCTCTTGAGAAGGTGGTGGTGAGCTGCCTTCTTGAACTGCTGCAGTCCATGTGGTGTATGTACACCCACAGTGCTGTTAGGAAGGAAGTTCCAGGATTTTGACCCAGCGACAATGAAGGAACGGTGATACATTTCCAAGTCAGGATGATGAGTGGCTTGGAGGGGAACTTCCAGGTGGTGGTGTTGCCATCTATCTGCTGCCTTTGTCCTTCTAAATGGTTGTGGCCATGGGTTTGGAAGGTGCTGTTGAAGGAGCCTTGGTGAATTCCTTCACTGCAACTTGTAGATGGCACACACTGCTGCCACTGTGCCTCTCACACTCACCTACTGTGCTGACTTTCCAGCTCCTTTTTTCCCATCCCCAGAAGGAAAAAACAGTTCGGGCCAGTGTTCTTATTTCCCAGTTTTTACTGTTTTTTCCTTCTGGGTCTGCAGCAGCCAATGTCAAGATCTGTTGCTTGGAACCAGACAGTATTTACTGCAGAGAAACTGGTTACTTGGCCTAACTGGTCTTACCAGTGTTTATGCTCTACATGAGCCTCCTTCTGCTCTACTTCACCTCACCCCAGCAGCATATCCTTCTATTCCTTACTCCCTCATGTACTTAAATAAAGGCAAAATACTGCGGATGCTGGAAATCTGAAACAAAATCAAAGAATGCTGGAAAAACTCAGCTGGTCTGACAGCATCTGTGGAGAGAAAGACAGGGTCAACGTTTCGAGTCCCTATGACTCTTCTTCAGCTGTGTTTTTCCAGCATTTTTTGATTTTGTCCCTCAAATATTTATCTAGCTTCACCTTAAATGCATCTTTGATATTTGCCTTAACTACTCCATGTGGTATTTCCACCTCCTCACCAGTTGTTCCCTGAGTACTGAAGGTTTCTAGGTGAATATGTAGCTGCTAATACAAGGAAGTACAGGAATATGGTGGATACAAGGCTGTCTGACTGTCCCATCATGATCACCTTCATGTTTTCACTGTTTTGTAATCGGCTAAACTGGCCCTACAAAACTTATTTTCACCTCTAAACATGTTTTAAAGAGATTGAAACCTGCCATCTTTTCCTCTTGAACGATTACCTGAAGCAAACAGGACTGGATGAAAGGCTGAATCAAGAACAGAAAATGCTGGAAAAGCCCCGCAGGTCCAACAGCGTCTGTGGAGGAAAAAAACAGAGTTAACATTTCGAGTCCGTATGATGAAATTTATACTGTTTAAGGGGGGGTGGAGTGGGTGAAGTTGGATAGAAGGCCAGTGATAGGTGGAGGCAAAGGAGAGATTGCCAGAGATGTCGTGGGCAAAAGAACAAAGGGGAGTTAATGATAGTGGGTACTGGCTAAAGGAGGTGCTGATGGTGGCATTAAGGTCAGAAAGCAGAATGTGATAATAGCAGGACAAGGGTAAGCACTCTGGAAAGGCTGCTCTCAAATCTGCAACGGCCTGTTTGAAGCTAGGCAGGTGGAGATTCTGAAAGGTTTGTTCAGACTCTATGGTTTTAGGTGGGGAAGCCGAAAGGGCCTTGAAGATGCTGGACATGCTTTGCTAGACTTAAACCCTGATCATGACCAATAGGCACTAAGAAGAAGGCGGCCCACCACCACCTTCTCATGATCACCTAGGAACGTATAATAGATGTCGGCCCAGGTAGTGACGCCCATCCACTGACAATTGATACAAAACATTGATAGGGTCAATGGGTAATGTTGCGAGTACCAAGGTAACCAGAGGCAACAGCCCTCTGAATAATATTATGGAGTAATCAGGCACTGTTAGAATTTAACTCTGGCATGACACTCTATTATGGCCATCACGTCTGATTGTAAATTCTCCTCTGGTCTTAGGTTTTTCCCCCGAAGAAGAACTTGCCTCTTTCATTATCATCTTCTATGTCACTTGTGTAGGAGGCCAGTTTCCTGGGATTGCACCTTTCTCCTCTTGACTATTGGCTATGCTAGTTCATTGTTGTGTTCTCCGCTAGTATCCTTTACTGAGAGCACATTGTAGTCACAATATTAACATGCCTCTACTCGTTAGCAGATACACATGAGGGAAAAGTTGACTTAATTTCTCCTATCTCATTAATTCCAGTGAGTAGCTTAATCATGTAGCCTCGACCCTGAGTGCGATATTTGGTGTGCTTTGAGTTAGTTCATTTGAGCAGAGTGGTGGTTGGGACACCATGATTATAACAGGCATAGCTGGCGATGGTTTGTGACAGAGTTCTCCCGAACGTCCTCTGTAGAGAATTATTTTCTACGTTCCCATCTTTCTGCCTCCAATTTCGCTCTAAGGGTTGTATATCTGAGCTCGAGATTCCAAGGGGGGATCCCTTCAGTTGCAATTTATATGTTTTTCTGCAGAAGACTTCAGAAGTTAAAAGTCTGAACATCAGAAGGGGGTAATTTCATCTTACACGTTAGTAGTACTGTAAACAGGGCAGGAAAATTCCTCTTGCGCGCTATTTCTAGTCAAAATCTTACAGGCATGTTAAAAGAGCTGAATCAAAACAAAACATGATGTTTGTTCCTGAGAGTAACTGCTGCTGTGCCAGAGAGGTTGAATGATACAGCGCAGAAGGAGACTATTTGGTTCATTGCACCTGTGCCAGCTCTTTGAAAGAGTTATCCAATTAGTGCCACTCGTCTGCTCTTGCCCCATAGTCCCGCAGTTCTTTCCTTTACAACTTTTTTTAAAAATTCATTTATGGGATGTTGGCGTCGCTGGCTCGGCCAGCATTTATTGCCCATCCCTAGCTCCCCTTGAGAAATATACATTCAATTCCCTTTTGAAAGCTTTGTTATTGAACGTGCTTCCATCACCCTTTTAGGCAGCATGTTCCAAATCATCATAACTCGCTGTTAAAACAAATATCTCCTCCTCACTCCCTCTAGCTCTTTTGCCAATGATCTTAAATCTGTGCCCTCTGCTCACCGAACCTTGCACCTTAATTACTCTATCCACCCCTTTCATAGTGTTGAGCACCCCTATTAAATCGGCCCTTAACCTTCTCTGATCTATAAGGAAATGTCTCAGCTTCTCCACGTGACTCGTGTTCCAGCTTTGATCTATGTTAAATTAGTCCAGTTTAGACAGGTTGACAGTAAGAGATCTATGATTTCCTTCATTGTTTTTGGGTTGGAGAGGGGATAAATAGGCCAGAACTCCCACTCTTGATTTCTGTGCAGCGAACTGCATGTGTGTGAATTACAAAAAGGGAATACTTAAAGATATGGGCATCATTAGAAAGGTTGACATTTATTGCCTTTCCCTTGCTGTTCTTGTGAAGGTGGTGATGAGCTTTATTTTTGAACTGCTGCAGTCTGTGTATCCCACAACGCTGCTTAGGTAAGGGGTTCCAGATTTTGAATCAGTGATAATGAAGGATTGGCAATGTATGTCCAAATCAGGATGGTCTGTGGCTCAGAGCGAACATAGAGGGATGGTGTTCCCATGTCGCTGTTGCCCCAGACCTTCTACAGCAGTAATTGCATCTATGCCGCTCCTTTAATGCTGTAAAGCATCCCAAGGCATCTCACAAAAGCATAGCCAAACAAAACTTGACAGCAAGCCACATCAGGAGATGGTTGAAAAGGTGATCAAAATTTTGTTTGTTAAGTCTTTTTTAAAGGAGAAAAGAGAGGTAGGGAGGTTCAGGAAGGGAATTCCAAAACTTATGTCTGGATTTTCATTCTCGAGGACTATAGGGAAAGAAGGACTAGCAGAAGAGGAAAGTGGGACTAATTGCATGGCTCTTTCAAAGAGCTGGCACAGGCACAATGGGCCAAATGGTCACCCTCTTTGCAACATCGTTCTATGATCCCATGATAGTGCAGTTTTACTTTTAAAGTAAATGATAAAGAATTGAACAGGCTTCCTGGCCATACAGACAATGAGGTCTGCGGTTTCATTTCACTGTTAAGTAATAATCTTGGCTTGACCAGCTATCTCAAGCATCTAATTTGACTGTACGAGGTTGTATGAGGCTACTTAGGATTCCCGAAGAGCCCCACAACATATTGGAGAAGCTTGTCCACCCTGCTCACATAGTCCTCACACTAATGCATGAGAGATTGAGTTTAGTCTCCGATGTTAGACCAGAGTGGGAGAAAGTGATTCACTTTAAGAATATAGTGGCCTTGGAGGGGGCGCAGTTCAGATTCAAGAGAGCAATACTGAGGTTAACGGGGTTATCCTTATGAAGAGAGGTTGCATAGATTACACTTTTCTTCCTTTGAGTGAAAAAGATTAAAGGGTGTTGTAATTGAGGTGTTTAAGATGATTAAAGGAATTGATCAAGCTAGAGGGAAAAAAAATTATTTATTCCGATGGGAATAATCCCGAACAAGAGGGCATCATTTAAAATTAGAGTTAGTCTGTTCGGAGCGCTGTCAGGAAGCATTTCCTCACACTAAAGCCAGGGGAAATCTGGAACTCTTTTCCCCAAAAAACTGAAAAAGGTTGTGGGGTGGGGGGGGGGGTCAATTGAAAATTTCAAGACTGAGGTTGATAAATTTTTGTTCGATAAGGGTACTAAGGGATATTGGAACCAGGATGGTTAAAATTAGAGCTAAGGTACTGATCAGCCATGATCTAATTGAATGGCAGAACAGGCTCAAGGGGCTGAGTGGCCTCTTCCTTGGATGAAAGAGTAAACTGGACAGCATGAAAGATGATTCACTATCACCTATCTTGAGCTCGATTTCAGCTCCATAACATTTCTGTTCTTTATGTCATGATAGTCTTTCAGAGCTACTCAATCACTTGGTGGTGGACTTTGTCCTCTGCTCTCACATGCACTGAAGAATAATGTGTGGCTGCCAGAAATCATTTCAGTTCAGATTTTCTAAAAGGTGTTAAGAGAGATTTATCCACGATACTTGGACAAGCTTGGAACCCAGTTCCCCGGGGTGAAGGACCAGTTCTTTGGAAATGAGACTTTAACTCACTTGGCCACCCACTCATCACTGCGTGAGCATTTGAAATTGAATTTGAGGTTCACCTATCTCTAGGTTGTACAAATAAACAACTTTATTTGACGTCTCCATTGCTCTTTGGTGATCATGTTACGATGTTAAGGCTGAGCAAGTTGACATCGGTGGCACAGCACCATGTTACCATCACAGTAATCATCCTTTATTCTTCACAGTAACGTGTCCGCATGGCTAAAATGACAAGATGATACATTGTTGGCTGAGGGGAGGAGGGGAGGGGTGGCTGGGTGGAGTAGCAGGATTTTCATTGTACAGTAAGTTGACTTCAGCATCCCAGAAGGGAAGATTGATGATATCCCATTGAACGCTGTTCAATTTCTGCATTGACACACAAGGGAAGATATCAGCAAAACTAAACAAATAGTTTTTTTTAATTATTTGTTCACAGGATGCTGGCAAGGTCACATTATTGCCCATCCCATAATCCCTGACCGCCTAGCGATGTAAAGAGGTTGACTCACTTCAGAGCTATTAAAAAATAACCTTCTACAGGGCGATATTGTTTATCAGTGGTGTTTAGATTCCTCAGGAGGCCTCAGTGAAAACTGACAGAACGCTCCAACATCTTGCTTATAGAACAGCAATCTGAGGGACCCACCCTGCTTAACATTGATGCACCATCATCCCCCGCAACAAGGCAACCCCAGGGACCCTCCAGTGACATCAACCCTCTCCTTGGGGCCCTTTGCTGATGATGAGATGCACCCAGGGGCTTCTGAAGGGCACAGACACACTCCCAGAGACCCCTGCCTCACAATTACTTAATGATAGATTCTGAAATCTCAGTTCCCATGAAGCATGGTGAGCCACCCAAAGGGAGAAAAGGTTTATCATTGCAGAAAACAATTTTATTAGTTTTCAGCAACAGAAATAATGGGCTTGATTTTTGTTTCTCTCTCTCTCTCCCTCGCTGGAGCTGCGATCAGAGGCAGTCGGGAGCTAAAAATAGCCCCGCCAGCCAATCATAAGACCATAAGACCATAAGACATAGGAGCAGAAATTAGGCCATTCGGCCCATCGAGTCTGCTCTGCCATTCAATCATGGCTGATAAGTTTCTCAACCCCATTCTCCCGCCTTCTCCCCGTAACCTTTGATCCCCTTACCAATCAAGAACCTATCTATCTCGGTCTTAAATACACTCAATGACCTGGCCTCCACAGCCTTCTGTGGCAATCAGTTGGTGCCCCAGCTCCAGTCCGACCCAGGGCCATGTTTTGCAGAGATGGTATTAGCGGAGGGGCAGTAAACCCCCAGGTCCCTACAGGCACGTGGGCTTGTTTAACTGCTTGGAGGCAGTTGGGGGGGAGGCCAGTACCCCAAGCAGGCCTAGAGGCCCTGCCTGCCTGCTGGGGTTCAGCAACAGCTACAGGTCACCCTCCACAGTGGCGGCCTCACTGCAAAAGCCATATTTTAATTTAAGATTTATAAAATTTGGAGGCCAGGCACTTCCATTTTGAAAGCACCCTCTCTCTTACTCACCCTCTGTTGTAGCCTGCCGCTCCTTTCAAGGTGGGGGGCATTTGACTGGGCCCCCAGCTTCAAGAGCCCACCTGCTATTATTAATCTGGCCGTCAGTTGGCCATATCTCCCCACCTCTGGGAAAATTGAGGTCCATGGCTGTATCAGCCCAGGAGTTGATTCACGATCCGAAGGCCATCCCAGCCTCTGGTTTCCATCCCCGGTGGGAATATTCTGTCCAATAAGTCAACAAATATAAGAAAGAAATATTGTAGTTATACTTCTGGCAGCACTGGTTACACAGCTTGTGATGTGTCCGACCTCAGACAGCCAGAAATCTGATAACCACCTGGAACCCATGTTTTGGCCACCAGATCCAGAGGTAGCTAGTTTGAAAACCTATAAAAAACAGAACCAATTCACACTCAGACAGCACATTTTCCAATCTCAGGATCAGTCCCAACACTGTTTCCAGCCAATAGGCACTTTTTGAAGTTTGGTCACTGTTGTAAAGTAGCAAACGCTGCAACCAGTGTGCGCACAGCAAGATCCCACAAACAGCAAATGGCAATGACCAGACAATCTTTGTTTTCGATGATCCTTCCTGAGTGATAAATATCGGCCGGGTCATCGAGGAAAGCTCTAGTACGAATGCAGATGCTAGAAATATTAAATGAGAAAAGAGAAAATGCTAGAAACACTCAGCAGGTCAGGCAGCACCTGTGGAGAGAGAAACAAAGTTAACGTTTCAGGTCAACGATCTCCCATCAGAAGAATTTAAAGCTGTATTTCTAGTATTTTTGTTATGGTTATAGGAATATTGCCGTAGGATATTTTAAGTCTACCTGAGAGGACAGAGAGGGGCCTTGTCTTAATATCTCACCTGAAAGTGAGGGGCAGTGAGTCTGAGAGCATAATTCCAGCACTATGGTCCTAGCAATACAATCCCAGCACTCTCTTGAGTTGGAAGATTGTGGGTTCAAGTCCCTTCCCAGAGACTGAAGCATAAAAGCCTAGGCTAGCACTCCAATTAACCATTAAACCAAAGGTCTGAGCTGACCTTTCAAACAATCATAAAAAATCCCATGGCACTATTTCGAAAAAGAGCAGGGGAGTTATCCCCTGTCTCCCGGCCAATATTCATCCCTCAATCACCCATCACAAAAAGCAAACTATCTGGTTAATGTCACGTGGTTGCTTGTGGCAGCTTGCTGTGCGCAGATGGGCTGCTGTGTTTCCTACATTGGCACAGGGACTACATTTCCAAAAGTACTTTGTTAGTCTTAAAGCAATTTGGGACATCCTGAGATTGTGAAAGTTGCTATATAAATGTCAGTTCTTTTGTGCTCTTGATGGCTTTAATGACAGGTATTTTTTCTATTGCAGATGACGACGAGTGTCAGAATACAACACTAACGTGTGGACTGAATGCAACCTGCACCAACACATTTGGGAGTTATTACTGCACTTGCGTGGAAGGTTATGAGTCATCAAAACAAAAGAAGGAATTCACACCAAACGATGGCACCACCTGTCATGGTATGAACAACTGGTGGCCCGAATGTATTTGAATTCAAAAGCGCAATTTAAAAGAAGCTGTCAATTTTGGAAAGTTGAAATGAGAAATACTGGAAGCCGACTCTTGATCTATTAGTGCCAAATTCTCGAGAATAAGTTAAAACTATTAGCACAGAAACAGGCTGTCTGGTCCAACAGCTTTTTGTCAGTATTTAGGCTTCATACAAGCCACTTCTCACCTAACTACATCTCAACCCTCTGAGCCTATCTTCCTATTCCTTTCTCCTGCGTGTGTTTATCCAGCTTCCATTCTGCATAGAAGCTTAAGAAATTGGAGCAGGAGTAGGCCATTTGGCCCCTCGAGCCTGCTCTGCCATTCAACTAGATCATGGCTGATCTTCTACCTGAACTCCATTTTCCCACGCTATCCCCATATCCCTTGATACCTTTAATATCAAGAAATATATTGCTTTCAATGACTGAATGACTGAGCTTCCACAACCCTGTGGGGTAGAGAATTCCAGAGGTTCACCACCCTCTGGGTGAAGAAATTCCTCCTCATCTCAATCCTAAATGGACTACCTCTTATTCTGAAACCGTGTCCCCTGGTTCTTGACCCCCACCCCCCACTCCCGCAACCAGGGGAAATATCTTTCCACCCTGTCGAACCCTGCAAGAATTTTGTATGCTTCAATGAGATCACCTCTCATCCTTCTAAACCCTAGATCGTATAGGTCCAGTCTCCTCAATCTCACCTCATAGGACAATCCTACTGTCCCGGCGAGCATCTTTTATTCACCTCAGCTGCTCTCTGCACTAGCAAGTTCCACATCCTTACCACTCTCTGTGCAAGGGCGTTTCTCCCGAATTGCTTTTTTGGATTTATTAGTCAGCATCTTATATTTACAATCCTTGATTGTGGATAGAAACATCTTCTCTACTTTCACCTGATCAAAGCCCACCATAATTTTAAAAACCTCTATCTGGTCTTCTCTGAAGAAAAAATCTTCAGCCTTTTGGGTGTGGATCCTTCACCAGCACTAGAATAGCTGCAGAGAAGAGGACCTCCATGAGACTGATCAAAAAAATAGGAGGGAAGGGGAACGGCAACATGAGAATGTCAGAAGTGTAGACATTCTGTTGGCACTTACATTTAATCACAGCCTGATTAAAAGTTGGTAAAAACCCATTCTCTGCCATTTTGTAATCGTAGTTAGCATATCCGTGCACTTGACTTCCCCACTTTTGACTCAGTCACTCCTGTGAAGGAGTCACCCCTCTGCCTGTTCCCAGCGCTGACGAGATGGGAGCATCTTCACCCCGCAAGCTGCGGGATGGGCCAAGAAGGTGACCCACCATCACCATCACCTGGCGTTGCCGGCAACACCCTAGCCCAAGACCGAAGTGGCAAAAAGAAACTCTTATCTGTGGTTGAGAGGGTTATGAGTTCAAGCCCAAGAAAACGTGTTTCCACTGACAGGAGGGTCGGTAACCACAAGATTTAAGATAATTGGCCAATGAACCAGAGGGGGAGGCAAGGATAATTTAGGATCTGGAATCCACTGCCTGAAATGGCGGTGGAAGCAGATTCAACGTTCACAATGGAATCGGATAAATACTTGAAAAAGACAAAAAAATTGCAGGGCCCTTGGGAAAGAGCCAGCGGGTGAGACGAACTCAGAGGGCTGGCATGGTCATGATGGGCAAAATGGCCTCCCTTTGTGCTGTCAGATTCTACATGGTTTGAGCTCTCAGCCTAGACTTTATACTCTCATGTTAGCAGCGGCTCAACAGTTAGAGGTGTTTTGTGGTTGAGATGTTAAAAGCTGACAACCTGCCTGCCCAGTGAGTCGGGTGAGCATTAAAGATTCCCCTGCCACTATTCCAAGAGCAGGCCAAAGATTCTCCTGGTATCCTGGGCAATATTCCACTCCAACCAACACCGTCTAAAGTCACGTGTATAATTGTTTGTTTGTGCAGTAAGGCTGGGCAAACGTCTCTTGCCTTCAGAACGGCAGCAATAAGCAGTTTCCGACATAAATCACAGCCCACAAAATATTGAGTGAGCTATTGAGAGGGCTATAGCAAATGAGGAACTCTTTCAACTCTAAGAAGCTGTGGATGCTGGGAGGTGGGAGGTTGCTATTGGAGTTTGAAGACCAAAATCGATGAAATTTTTTTTTTAGGTAAGGGTCCCAAAGGATATGGTGCAAAGTCAAGTAAGTAAGGTTGAAATACAGATCTACCTTGATGGCCTAATCCTAATGTTACTATACTACTAATCCTGAAGAATCTCACAGCATTTCATGGTCGTAATGGGCTTGAGGGTTAAAATCCTCACCAATGGCTGGGCCTACATAAAGGCAAGTGACCAACAGTGACTCGAAACCAATGCAAGTAAAGATGGGCAGAGTGAAAGGCGAGCTACCTATACGCTATTGCCCATTGAACGGCAAAGCAGGCTCGAGGGGCCGAATGGCCTACACTTGTTCCTCGATTGTTCTCATGGCCAGCGTTTTGCCTTCCAACGGGCGTTTCGTCAAAGCTGGGAAGACTCTCCCTCGCCATCTTCCGTCGCCCACCGAGAGGAGAGGAGAGGAGGAGGGTACTCTCCGACCTGCTGGGTAATGGAGGTTCCATGGCACTGACTGCCAGGGCAGCAGCTACTCCAATGAACACTGACGCTTCTGGCCTTTGTAAGCAACGTAGAGACTCGTGAAAACCCCACTTTAGAAATATGCAGCAAATAATTGATTTTCGCTGTTCGGAAGGTGGTAGAAAGTGAATTAAATATGATGAAACCTTAGCCATGATTTTAAAAAAGACTGCAGTTTGCTGTACATTTATAGACATTGATGAATGTAGTGGAGACTTTGCTAAGGGCTGTAGTGCCCATGCTCACTGCCAGAACACAATTGGAAGATTTTATTGCTCCGGTTTTAGTGGATTTCAAATATCTGCAGGGATTTCGAATTTCAAACTGGAGTCTAATTCCGCCCACATCATCTGTGAAGGTCTGTTATTACGGTGGATGAAAAAAATAATCTTTAGACTAAAAATAAATTAATCTAGGATCTCTGTGAACTTGTTATCAAACTTTTCGGAGCTAATTTGGCACACTTTGCTTCAGTCGGCGGGGGACGGGGGGAGGTGTGGAGGGATGTGGGAGAAGAGGAGAGGAGGGAGAGAAGGAGGACCAGAGGATATAGGAGGAGGCGGATGGCGGGGCAAGGAGGGGAGGATGGTGAAGGAAGTGGGTGAGGAGGGGAGGGAAGAGCGGAGGTTGTGCTGGAGGGGAGGGCAGGAAAAGGGATGGGAGGAGAGGGGGGGGAGGGAGAGGAGAGCAGAGGGGAGGAGATGAGGGGGAGGAGAAGGGGAAGAGAAATGGAGGGGAGAGGCGAGGGTAGGAGGGTTTAAACCTCAATCCCAAGACTTGAATCTAGGCTGAATGTTGAACCCTAGTGCATTTACTGGGGGGGTGCTGCACTGTCAGTTGTCCCATCCTTCTGATAAGGTTATTAAACTGAGGCTGTGTTCAGGTGGATTTTAAAGACCCCGTGGCATTATTCAAAAAGTAGGGAATTCAGTCAACATCCTTGGCCAACAGCCCTCTCTTTGCCAGTACTAAAAGATAAATGATCCTTCCTCATCTTAAAGGGCAGGATTTTCTGGCCTCGCCTGCTGTCAGAATCGTCCAGTCCCGCCAAAAATCAATGAGCTTTTGGCTGTCCCGCCACATCCCCTGCGGCAGAAGATCCCAGCAAAAGTTGCTGTTGTAGGATCATGCTGCATACCAATCACTGCACCACCAAGTAACTATTGTAGGTGAGATATTGGTATTTATATAGCTAGTCCAAATCAGTTTCTGGTCAATGGTATCCCCACCATCAACATCCTGGGGTTACCATTGACCGGAAACTGAGCTGGACTAGTCATGTATATACCATGACCACAAGAGCAGATCAGAGGCTAGGACTCCTGCTGTGAGTAACTCACCTCCTGACTCCCCAAAGCCTGTCCACCATCTACAAGTCACAAGTCAGGAGTGTGATGGAATGCTCCCCACTTGCCTGGATGAGTTCAGCTCCCACTCAAGAAGCTCAACACCATCCAGGACAAAGCAGTCTGCTTGATTGGCACCATATCCACAAACATTCATTCCTTCCACTACCGACACACAGCGGCAGCAGTGTGTACCATCTACAAGATGCACTTTAGGAACTCACCAAGACTCCTCAGACAGCACCTTCCAAATCAATGACCGCTACCATCTAGAAGGGACAAGGGCAGCAGATGCAAGGGAACACCGCCACCTGGAAGTTCTCCTCCAAGCCATAGAACGATAGAAAGGTTACAGTGCAGAAAGAGGCCATTCAGCCCATTGTGTCTGCGCCAGCCAAAAAGAGAGAAAAAAAACTAGCCTCTCATTTTAATGCCACTTTCCAGCACCTGCTCCATAGACTTGCAAGCCACTCAGCATCCTGACTTGGAAATATATCGCCGTTCCTTCACTGTCACTGGGTCAAAATCCTGGAACTCCCTCCCTAACAGCACTGTGGGGGTACCTACACCACATGGACTGCGGCGGTTCAAGAAGGCAGCTCAGCACCACCTTCTCGAGGGCAACTAGGGATGGACAACAAATGCTGGCCTAACCAGCGACACCCACATCCCATGATTAAACATACAAATTCTGAGAGATATGAGAACCTGCTATGTAGAATCATAGGGCCCGAAATCCCTTTAGATCCATGTTCAGGCCTGAAATGGCCACCAAGTGCCTTAGCCCAGGGGTCCAAGGCTAGCCTGAATTTGGGGCTCAGACCTCATTAGTACTATTCAGGGGAGCTGCTGGGCTCCTCCACCTCCGCAGGTCATTCATCCATTTTAAAATGATCACAGCTGAAGCTGCCTGTCTTGCCCAAGGTAAACCTTGGGTGGGGAATACGGAGTGTCGATGGAAGGGAAGACCAATCAGATGGGAGGAGCACTCATGCACCGTCTGACTCCCCGGGAACGCATTTTTAAATGCTTTTAAAATGGAAGGTCACCATTTGATGACTGTATAGGCCACTGAAAATCAGCATCACAAAACCAGATTACAGTATCTGGTCACACCCCATCGCTGCTTGTGGGAGTCTGCTTTGTACAAAACGGCTGCTGAGTTACAACAGAGACTACACTTCACGAGTACTTCATTGACTGTAAAGTGCTTCAAGATGGTCCGGCGGACATGAAATGTGCTCTCTAAATGCAAGTCTTTACCCCTGTGAGATGCCGTTCCCACCTTGGCTACGGGCCAAGACCTGGAAAGTGGGATTCAATTGAAGATACAATAGGCCGAATGGTTTCCTTCTGTTGCCATAAATTTTCTCTGTCACTGGGGATGAATATTAGGCTGGACACTGGGAGGAACTCCTCAGCTCTTCGTCCTTTCTTCCCAGAATCTTTCCCATCCACCCGTCAAGGCAGATGAGGCCTCGGCTTAGCAATGCAGCATAGGGGCGACACCCACCAATGGTGCAGTTCTATCCCTTGGTAGTGCACTGAAATGTCAGTGTAATAAGTATGGTTATATTTAGTGTGTAATGTACCTTTAAGAATAGTAGATGTTAGGCAAGATCACATGATCTGTCATAACCAATAGGAGAGTAGCGTGGGCTACCTCAGCAGTCAGTGTGGAGATAGAGTTGGAGTTGAAAGCACACGTGTAGTTGCTGCCGAGTATATTATAAATAAACTTAAAGTTTCCACCCAAGAAGTGTCTGCTGATCAACTCTATCATTAATAGCACAGCTTGGCCACCCTACAATAGTCAGCCTGGATTATGCCCTCAAATCTGTAGAGTGGGGGTTTGAACCCACGCCCAGCTATCTCACAGCGTTAGTCACTGACCTGCAGCTGACACCTGTGAATGAGCTGAAATATTTATTCTTCACTTCTGAGGTAAAATCATCTGAGGATTTCTATGTTGTCAATCCGACAGACAGCATTTCCTGACAAATGGCTGCATTTTCAGGGGCTGACCACTGGGTTAAATTTCTACACCATGCATTACTCTAATAGGTTAATCAGCTACAAAATTCATATTTCAAAAGTTCAAACTTAGTAATCAAGCTGTTTTCAAGGGCATTAAAAGACAGGTGATTTATTAGTTATATGATAATTATATGTCAAGTGATCAGCATTAGGCAAACTGGATGACAATGACATTGATGGGAACGCTTTGGTCGATAATAAAATCTGACTATGTGCCGGGCGCCTGGTGTTTGAAGTTAATGATTTTATTTCTCTGCTGCAATTTCAGAGATTTCAGAGACGCCCTGCCATTTAAGTAGCGAATGTCTCTCTGGAAGGATTAATGATACCTTACATCAGGTAATGCCACATCTTGAATAAGATAAGAAAACCATGCATAAAAACAAGGTCCTTTGTGCCTTATAATAAGATTGTGCGTCAAATGACCTAAAGTGCAAACTGCTGTCACTTTGCAACAAACTCATATTTTAGTAATAAATTGAGACTGAGACAAACATCTGTCAACTTTGATAAGGCATTTTGAGGAGATTTTCCTGATGGCTCAGTTCTTTAATGGCTGGTTCTGCTGAGGCATGTTTTCTCTTTAATTCATTTCTTAAAATGCAAGGCCGGCATTTATTGCTGCCCTTGAGAAAACGGTGGTCTTAGTGGATCACCGCAGTCTGTCGGTGGGGGAAGCTGCACTCACAATGCTGGTAGGATTGTGACCCAGTGACGACAATGAAGGAACAGTGATGTATGTCCATGTCAGGATGGAGTGTAACTTGGGAGAGAGACTTGGAGGTTATGGTGCTTCTTTTAACCATTTCTAAGATGCGGATATTCCTGACAGGGCCAGAATTTATTGCCCATCTCTAACTGCCCTTGAGAAGGTGGTGGTGGTGAACCACCTTTTGAATTGCTGCAGTTTTTCATAGCTGTTTTGACACAAGTTGCTTGCTTGGTCATTTCAGAGGGAAGTTAAGAGTCAACCACATTCTTGTATGTTGGAGTCACATATAAACCAGATCAGTTAAGAATGGCAGGTTCTCTCTGCTGTAAATTTTTTCAAGAAGACGCAGTTAAATGTGATTAGGGCAGTTGTGGCATATTTTGGACATTGCATCAATTCCAAATACAATCAACTGGGTTTGGTGTTTTTTGACAGCTTAGCAACATAAAGGAACCACAGGTTATCCTGGAGGAGATCGCTCGAAACACCTCTGGAACCCTATCAGCCACTGATGTGCTTTTGTACGTTGAAGTCCTTTCACGATCAATCCCGGCACTGAGTACAATCAACGAGAAAATACCTGATAGAAGAGAAATCACCAATGTCACTATGAATGTAGGTTGTTCGAAATATGCAGTTGCCTTTGTTTCATCAGCTGATGAACTTTTGAAGTCTTTTATATCCTCTGCTGAAATTCCAACTAATTGTGTTTGCCTTTATATGCACACAAACTCCAGGCACTGGTTAAGACAGTGAACAACCTTTTAAAACCAAATGAAATGGCTGTGTGGAATGAAATCACAGAAGATGAAAGGACAAAGATTGCCACAAAACTGCTGCACACTATGGAGACATCAGCGCTTGGCATCTCACACCACTTGAAAAGGACAACAGAACTCGTGTTTAAAGAGAGCGATATTGGTGAGTTGAGAGTAAAGAAGTGTTGCTTTTTTGTTTATGCATTCAAATTATCCCCATGGGGTCATCACAAGTTTAGGTAAATTTGTGCTTCTCCTTTATAAACATTTAGTTCTCATGTAGCCTTCAAAGACTGCTTCAACTCTGCTGGTGTTTTTTTTTGAGTCAATATTTTTCATGTTGCCTGCAGCCCCAGTATTTCCTTCAAATTCCAGTGTGCTTTGATCTCAAGCAATGTTTTATAGGAAGGAAGAAAGACTTGCATTTTTGCAGCGTCACAGATTTCACGATCACAGGATATCCCAAAATGCCAAGAGAATGACATTGTTTGAAAGATCATGCAGGCAGAGAGACAGCCAATTTGCTCACAGCCAGCTCCCACAAACAGCAATGTGTTAAGGGCTAGCTAATCGGTCTTTTAGTGATGTTGCTTGATGGGGTAAATATTGGCCAGAACAGCAGGGAAAACTCCATTGCTGTCCTGGCCAAAATAGTGCCATGGGGTTGTTTATGTCTACTTGAGAGAGCGGACGGGCCTCAGTCTAACATCTCATCCAAAAGGCTGTACCTTAATTGGACAGGGCAGTGGAGATTCCCTCAGTATTGCGCTGAGACCATGCTATACCTATGTTTAAAGACTGTCCAGAATAAACAAAGGGCCTTGAATATGAGTTTGTGTGAAGAAAATCACCAAACAACTTGAGTGTAATTTGTTTGTCACAGCTTGTCACAGCTAAAAGTAATTCACCATGCAAAGTGATTTGAGACACAATGGGGTCTAATTTCAACATCGCTGTGCCTAGTTGATTGATGTAAACTGGGAGCTGATTACTGATTTAGCCGGTCAGAGGGATACACCTAATCCTCACAGATGTTGGGGCTGCTGCTAAGTTAATTGGAGCCTTTACTTGAGTGGCCACAGCTCCACCTGGAATGAGTGTGAGTCTCATTTTAATATTGAAATGAGGCTCCTGCCCCAAGCTTCAGGCAATCTAGACTCCTGTACCCATTTAATCATTCGGTCTCATTCCCCCACCACCCCTCTGCTCAGTGACTTGCGTTGGCTCCCAGCCAAATAACAGCTTGACCTTAGAATTCTTATCAGTGTGTTCAAACCCCTCCGTGGCCTCAAGCATTCTTGCCCATGTAAAGACCTTCAACCTTACAGCCCTCACGATTTCTCCGTTCTTCCAGTTGTGGTCTCTTGCCCACCCCTCGATTTCCTTCACTCTAACTAGGCAGCCATGCCTTCAGTTGCCAATGCCCTAAGCTCTAGCATTCCCTGCCTAAATCTCTCTGCCTCTCTACCTCTCATTTAACTCACTCTTAAGAACCCTTCCCTTTGCCTAAGTTTTGGTCATCCATCCTGATACCCCCCTTATGTGGCTCAGTGTCAAATTTTGTCTGATAATCCATCCTGTGAAGTGCCTTGGGACATTTTACATTTTTAAACAGGTTAAGTGAGAGTTCTTCCGAGGGAGATTACTAGAGGATCATGTGACATTTACATAGAGACAAATGGAAATGTTCTACTTTTAGTAGAAGCTTAACTGCAATAAAAAGGCAAATTTTATGCTAATAATATGAATCAGTTATAAAGAAAAATGATTCAAGTCATTTTCAAGCAGTCTAAGCTGCTAGGAAACAAAGTGAATAGGAGGCTAGTTAAAAGAAAAACTATAGTTAGTGGAAATCTGATATCAACACAAACAATGCAGGAAACAGAAAGCACGTCAGTCAGCATTTTTGGAGAGAATGGGCAAGTTTTATGCCCATGTTATTATTGTGTAAAAAAAAATTGTGGTGAGGAAGAAATAGACCATGAATCATGAATCACCACACATTTCTGGATGATTTGCACATCTCCACCTTGCAAAAACCTGGAGCTCACCCTCCCCGTGAGTGTGAAGCGATTTGCATTATTGCAACAAAATAAACATGCCGCAGAAAGTTAGGGCTGGTACTTAATAGCGTAAGGACTCTTGTAATGATGAGATTTGTGTTCTTGCAATGTCATATACTCTTGGAGGTCCAAAAGTGAAACAATGGAAACTCTGGAGTCTCTTTGCTGCAGGCAGTAAGTTATTCTTCGAAGTTTTCAAATTTAAAATTTTACATTTTTCGATGCTTTCTTGCTCTTATTGTCTGTTTCCTTTCTCTCTCTTAATCCAATTTTCCCTTCTCTTTCTTAATTGTTCTATCTGGATCTATTTTGATGCTAATTGACCCTACTTCCTCTTTGGATTTTCCTTTCCTTCTCTCTCTAAGTTTAAATCTCATTAGTTAAGGAGATAGCCTATTGGTCCAGTCATTCACCGAGACTCCAGAGGCCCCATTGCCCTCACTGAGGCCATTATCAGCTTTCACTTTCCTCAAAAGAATCAAGCCGAAGGGTGAGGCAATAAATCTAACAAACAGGGCATGCCAGTAAATCCTGGGCCAATGTTTGTGAGTCATCATCACCATCATCATGTGTGCTCTTCCTGAAGACTGATCTTTGGTTCATAGTAGTCTTTCCATGTTTCTCTGTCTTGTACCAGTCTTTTCATTTACTAATAACTTCCTTCAATTTTCAAGGCATCCACCATTGATATTCTCTTCCTTCCTCTTCCTCTTTTTTTCCTTGAAATCTCCCCTCCAATGCGTCTCTGACTGGTCTGTTTCCTCTTAAGATGTGCCTTACCCAGTCTCTCTGTATGTTCCTAACTATGTTCAGGAAATTTCTTCATGAGTTCACTCTCCTCAGCACTTCACCGTTTGTTACTTTATCTGTCCTTTCCATTCTCCTCCCAATCCACACTTCAAATCTATTTCGCAAGTTGGCCTCCTCTTTCCGTAAGGTCCAAGTCTCACATCCGTACAAAAATACATCCCAAATCAAGCTCTTCACAAGTCACTTCTTGAGTAGTTTATCCATTTGTGAGTATGGACCTGAAAAATTAGAGGCGAACAGATGTGTTAATGCAATCATGCTAAAGCAGGCAGGAACAATAGATATACAAAAACGTGCAGGGAAAATGGAGTGGAGATGCCAAGCCTGCGGAGGTGACAAGGCATGGATGAGGATTCCAACAGTCAGAGGGATTGATGAGACCAGATAGATGTGGGCAATGGTATTATGTCGGCCATCTTGACAATGCAGTGAAGTGTTGGTAACTGAGACAAGCTGACAGTTATGGTGCTAGGAAATGCAAAACCCGAATAACTATCAATAGCCTCTGTAATAGTGAGCTGAAAATATTTCTGTTTAAATTCAGCATTGTGTTCTCGATTCTTACTGTGAATTGTTCACAGGCCTTGTTACATTTTACTGACAGGTGTACAGTCTATGTTTATATTTAGAAGTGTCTGAACAGATAGGGCTGACAATTCATGACTTATTAATAATATATATTCTTATGCTTTCACAGCCCTTAAACTATATGCTTTTGATTTAAGCCACGATAAGCACCCCCATCCTCATGCCAGCTTGGATGGGAACCACATAAGTATTTCTCAACAGATGACTGAAGCAGCCAACTCTAATGGTAGGTAACAATACTTTGGAGGATCAGTTAATCGTGTGGCTTCCTTGTCCTGCTTGCCAGTAATACCTATCAAAAATGCTCTTTTGTATACCATTAGGGACGCTCACAATCATTTTCCTGCAGTACAATAGCATTGGCCCCCTACTCAAACCGTCCAATGGTTCGCAAGAGAGAGACCTCAATGGGACGGTAATGCGAGAGGACTACGTCGTGAACTCACCCATTGTTGCAGCAGCCATTAAAGTAAACCCTCCAACTCTGTACCTCATGGATTATGTAACATTCACACTGAAGCACCTAGAGGTCAGTACCAGTACACGCAATGGAGATAAAGTGTGCCTCTGCTTAAGCGGGAGGCTGGAGGAGGGGCTTTGCAAACAGGAAGGTGCTTCTGATCAAAGTGCAAATGGCAGCAGACCGCATTTGTTCAGCAGACTATCAATATGCAAGGAGATCTGAATTAATCATCTCCATGTATATCAAGACCTCATGCACTGGGACACCTGAACAGAAAACCTCCATGTCTATCAAGTGGGATCCAGTTGACAGGTCCCTTTCCAACTTGGAAAATAATGATACTTTGAAAATAAAATCAAAGAGCATGTTTTTCATTTAAAGTCTTTTCCTAGTGGGTGTAGTGGATTAAGGTCACAATCAGACAGGCAAGGAGATGGCAGATTTGGATCACAGTCTATGCTGGCCTAGCCAATCTGACCCCAGGTGGCAGGGAAAATTCAGGGAAAAATTCAAATGGGAAGAACAAGCCAGTCCTGTCCACTATTTATGAACAAAGCCCATTCCCCCTAGATTTAATAACCCCATTAATCTTGGCATCTGTTATTCAAGTAGCTAAAATTTTGCAGAATGTTGAATAAATACAAAGTGAATAAATAATTTAACTAATAAATATTTAATCCTTAAACAAGAGAAGTTGCTTGATAAATGTTGTACTCTTGTGTGTTTTAATGGGGAATTTCTAATTACTGGTAGTAATTTATTTGTTAAATGACCTGCATATAATGATCCTTCTAAACAGATTGTAATTTTCATATCGCTGATCACAGCTTTGGCCTCTCTACTTTTCATTCTCTTGCTTTTCACTCGGCGTCGGTATTGTGCCCAGGAATGCGTTATTTATCAGCGTACACCCATTGCATCGAACGTCACTCTGTCCCTTCTCGTTCTCATTTGGTTACAGCCTCTGGAGAAGCGGCGAGTTATCTGTGCGTTCTGGAATTATTCCACTCTCAGCATGGAGGGGGAGTGGGCTACAGGAGGCTGTGAGACCCTTCACTTCAACGCCACACACACCACCTGTCGGTGTAATCACCTGACCAATTTCGCGGTTCTGATGTCGTCCTCCCAGATCAGTGTAAGTAGCGAGGCTGTGCAGAGGGAGTCAGCGGTGCACCGAGCTTGCCCAATTGCTCACAATGCTGATGGTGGAATTAAGTAACGCGACGTTTGCAATTTAGAGGTTAGAAAGAAAAATCTTGCATTTATGTAGCACCTTTCATGAACTCAGGATGTCGTAAAGTGTTTGACAGCCAGTTAGCAACTTTGCTGAAGTGTTATCAGTGTTGTAATGCAGGAAAAGTTGCAGCCAATTTGTGCACAGTAAATTCCCACAACCAACAAGAAAGTCATGACCAGGTGATCTGTTTTTGCAGTGATGTTGGTTGAGGGCTGAGTGTTGATCAGGGCATCCAGTAGAGATGTTCAGGAGGATAGTGGTAATGTTAGTGGGCTAGTAATCCAGAGGCCCAAGCTAATGTTGTGGGGACACGAGTTCAAACCCCACCAAGGCAGCTGATCAGGCAATTAATGGAATCTGGAATTGAAAGCTAGACTCAGTTATGGTGACCAAGAATCTATCATTGATTGTTGTAAAAAAAACTCATCTGGTTCACTGAGGTCCTTTAGGGAAGGAAATCTACTGTCCGTGCCTAGTCTACATGTGACTCCAGAACCATTGCAATGTGGTTGACTCTTAACTGCCCTTTCAAATGGCCTAGCAGGCCACTCAGTTAAAGGGCAATTAGGGATGAGCAACAAAAGCTGGCCTTGCCAGTGGCACCCATACCCCATAAAGGAACGATGAGGAAAAAGCTCCCCTCCACTAGCTTAATATTGCATCTGAAAGGCTGGGGGGGGGGGAGGAAATTCTAGCAGTTCTATACAAACCTCAAGTTCTTCTTTATATCGTTGAAGAATGCCATGCAGATAGCGGCCTGCAGCGTTGCCTGCCCCCGGAGAATCGAGTCTGAAATGCGGCACAATAACAAATGAATTTCTTCCCCAGGTTACCTGGTCATTATCCCACTGACCTTGCAGTGTCAGCCACAGCTCAGTTGGTAGCACTCTTGCCTGTGAGTCACAAGGTTCTGTGTTCAAGTTCCACTCCTAGGCCTGAGTGCAAAAATCAAGGCCGTAAGCTCCATTGCGGTACTTAGTGAGTGTTATACTGGCGGAGGTGCTGTCATTTGGATGAGACATTAAATCGGGGCCCCATCTGCTTTTTTTTTTTGGGTTCATGGGACGTGGCCTGGCCAGCATTTATTGCCCATCCCTAACTGCCCTTGAGAACTGAGTGGTTTGCTAGGCCATTTCAGAGTCAACCACATTGAGGTGGGTCTGGAGTCACATGTAGGCCAGACCAAATAAGGACAGCAGATTCCCTTCCCTAAAGGACAGGAGCAAACCAGATGGGTTTTTACAACAACCATTTTATGATTAGCGTTAGATTTCTAATTCCAGACTTTTTATTGAATTTAAATTCCACCATCTGCCATGGTGGGATTTGAACCCAGGTCCCCGGAAGCACCTGGTGACAGTACCACTACACCACTGCCTTCCCCTAAAAGATCTTGTGGCACTAGTTTGAAGAAGAGCAAGGGAGCTACCCCGGTGTCCTGACCAACATTTATCCCTCAATCAACATCACAAAGAGCATTGTAATCTGGTCTTCATCACTTTGCTGTTTGTGGGAGTTTGCTGGGCGCAGATTACCTGCCATGTGTCCTCCAGTGACTAGGCTTCGAGAAGTCCTTCATTGCCTGTAAAGCACTTTGAGACATCCTGTGGTTATGAAAAGCGCTACATAAATGCAAGCCTTTGTTTTTCTTTTCAAACTGGCTGCCATAATTCCCCACATCAATGACGACCCTTCCAAAATACATCACTAGCTGAAATTTGTGTAGGGGCGTTCCGAGGCCCTGAGATTGTGAAAGGCACTATACAAATGCAAATGCTTCCTACCGGCCTCCGATTGCATTCATCTGTGGACCAGGTCCATCGTTCACAGCTCTTCCGAGGTGTGGAAACCATGATTGTCAATAACATGGGCATCAAACCTCAAACAGTGTGTGAAATTTTACACCAGTGGGATGTTATGATCCCGCCAAAGTCAATGGACTTTTGAGTGGCTCACCACATTTTACAGAAAGATTCTGCTCTGTGTATACGCTGAGTGAGCCGCTGTGATCTGAAACGCCTTGCCTGAAAGTGTGGTGGAAGCAGATTCAACAGTAACTTTCAAAAGAGAATGTGATATGTATCTGAAACAGGAAAAAAAATGCAGGACTGTGGGGAAAGAGTGGATATAATTGGATATAAAATTGGTTATAAAGCCAAAAAATGCTTGAAATGCACAGGAGGTCAGGCAGCATTTTTGGAGAGAAGCAGAGTTAACGTTTCAGGTCGATGAAAGGCCATCTCGGCCTGAAACATTAACTCTGCTTTTCTCCACCGATGCTGCCTGACCTGCTGAGGATTCCCGGCATTTTTTTTGTTTTTATTTCAGGTTTCCATCGTCCACAATGTTTCGCTTTTTGGACTAATGGGATAGCCCTTTCAAAGAGCTGACACAGCCACAATGGGCCAAATGGCCTCCTCCCAAACTGCACGTTTCTATGGGCGGGATTTTCTGGTCCTGCCCACCGTGGGAATCGTCAAATTTGAGGGACCAGCAAAAGGTCCGTTGACATTGGGCGGGCAGGAATCTGCAGTCCTACATTGGGCAGGACCGGCAAATCCCGCCCTATGATTCTGACCGACATGTATCAACCCAATAAACCCAAAGAAAAATCAGGTTCAACTCATACTATTTACATTATACTACTCTTCAGTCCTGTGGTGAGAGAATTACTTTACCTATGTGTGAGAGCAAACCCTGGAACCTCACAATTATGTGACTAACTCATTGTCCATTGTGTGAATTCCCCTGCAAGATGACGACTGATGGAAGCCCCCTGCTGTACATTATAATTCCTGGTAAATTTCCCTTTGTAACTGGTTTCCTGCTGATCAGTTGCCCGAATATCATTCCAAGGGGAAAAAAAAATCAGTCGTCTGCTCCTGGAAAGGACGGAAGTAGAATCTTTTCCAATTTACGTTAGTTTCTCTCGTGTGCTTTTTAATGCAGAGAAAAAAAAAATGAACCTTTTAAAACGTTAAAGCTATTGACTCTTACCTCCTTGCAGGATGTCCTAAATAATAATATCCTGACACGGATTACCCAGCTGGGGATCGTCGTGTCCTTGATCTGTCTGTCAATGTGCATCTTTACTTTCTGCTTCTTCAGTGAGATTCAAAGCACAAGGACGACCATACACAAGAATCTCTGCTTCAGCCTGTTTATCGCAGAGCTGCTATTTCTTGTTGGGATTAATATGAACAGCAATAAGGTAAGGAGTGCAAGTTAACACCCCCAACCACCGACCACCCCACCCGAAGGTTATTTCCAAGTGGTCATTCAAATCATTCTATTCAGAGTCTCCAACTGCCTGTCCCTGTGTAACATCAGATAGCTAGTGTTTCCGTCACCCTTGTGATGCCACCTCATAAAGGGGATGCGGTGGCGTAGTGGTATTGTCACTGGATCCAGAGGCCCCAGGGTAACGTTTCTGGGGACCTGCGTTTGAATCCTGCCATGGCAGATGGTGAAATTAGAATTCGGTAAGGGGAAAAATCTGGGATTAAAAGTCTAATGGTGACCTTGAAACCATTGCTGGTTGTTGTAAAAACCCACCTGGTTCACAATGCCCTTTAGGGAAGGAAATCTGCCGTCCTTACCTGACCCAACGGCACTCTTGTCACCCTTGAGATGGTGGTGGTGAGCTGCCTTCTGTCTGTGTGGTGTTGTTCCCAGAGTGCTGTTCAGGAGGGACATGCAGCATTTCACCCCAGTGGCGATGAAGGTGTGACAAAAAATGCCCAAATCAGCACGGTGTGCGAGGAGGTGATGGCGATGCCTGAGTCTGCTCCCCTTGTCTCTCTGATTGGTGGAAGTCACAGATTTGGGAGGTGCTGTCAAAGGAATGTAAATGCTGACTGTCCACTAGCTGTAAGAGTCCTACGTGAAATGAAGACTGAGCTAATTCTGGCCGATTCAACACCATTATAGTGGGTGTAGCACAAAAACTGACCTCAGATTGGGACTAAAATCCCAGGCTTCAAGCCGGCAATTTCCTGACCTGTGCTCACTGGGAAGGTTACTCTACTTGGGGCACACTGGAGCATGAAACCATTCTGTAATTTGACAACCTCAATCAGTGAAGCCCCGGGAGGTGTGGAAAATGAAAAAAATAGTGACACTGTCAGTTAAGGCTGACGTTCCCCAGTTGGTCTTAAGATGAAGGGAGTGCCACTCTCCATCGAGCTCTGCTGTGGCTGATCTTTGGGAATACTTGAGGTTGACAGTAGTGAACATCCAAAATGGAGCAAAAATAGTCTGTTCCCTGACATTAACATCCCGCAGTTTGATGAATGCAAAATTGAAAAAAAAATTTTTTAAAGGAAATACAATTTACAGTTGATTGAGGTAAAGTCAGATTTGCATTACACTTGCATAATTCATCATTGGACTGTCATCCAGTATCCCAGTGGGAGTTCGAGATTGCCTTTTTACTTGGCGCAAGTAAGTTACAAGGATACTTTTCTCAAAGGTGTTGGCCCGAATGAAACAATTTCATGACTTATATTGAAATGCAACATTGGCTTTTGACTTCAGGTGTTTTGTGCCCTTTTGTCCCCCCTCCTCCAGCTCGTCTGCTCCATTGTAGCCGGACTACTTCATTATTTTTTCTTGGCTGCCTTTGCTTGGATGTGCATCGAGGGCATTCACCTTTACCTGATCGTGGTCGGGGTGATTTACAACAAAGGGTTTCTGCACAGAAACTTTTACATCTTCGGGTACGGCAGCCCATGCGTAGTCGTGGGAATCTCGGCAATTCTTGGCTACAAGTACTACGGCACCGATAAAATGTAAGTACTTAATTGGAGTTGTCTCAGGAATAACAAATTGCGTTTTTATAGCATCTTTGACGTGGTTGAAATCATCCCAAGGCACTTCCCAGGAGAAATTATTCATCATTAATTGGATACCTGTCTCTCCATCTCTTTTTATCTTCCTTTAAGATGCTTCTTAAAACCTACCTCTCTTTGCCGCCTCTCCCGACATCACTTTTTCTGGCTCAGTGTCAAACTGATGTTTAATGATGCTGCCCTGAAGAGGCTTGGGATGTTTTAGCACATTAAAGGCGCTATATGAATGCAGGTTGTCATTGTTGTTGATATTAGGCGAGGTGACCAAAAGGTTCATCAAATAGATAGGTTTTAAGGAGGGATCGTAAAGGAGGAGAGAGAGAGATGGAGAGGCAGAGATGCTAAGGGAGGGGAATTCCAGAGTTTGGGGCCTAGGCAGCTGGAGGCATGTCACCAGGAGTTGGGGGTAAGGAAGTGAGGGATGCACTTGGACAGTTGTAGAGGTGGAGGAGATTACTGAGAAAGAGAGGGACGAAGCCATGGAGGGATTTGAATATAAGGATGAAGCATTGCCGGACTGGAAGATATATTGCGATAAAAGCAAAACACTGTGGATGCTGGAAACCTGAAGTAAAAACAGAAAATGCTGGAAAAACTCAGGTCTGTCAGCATCTGTGGAGAGAGAAACAGAGTTAACGTTTCGAGTCCGCATTACTGTTCTTCAGAGTAGACATATTAAGAGCTGTAATGTTAAAAGACATGTAACAATATAATATGACTACCAGATGTCCCAAAGCATTTTACAGCCAATGAAGTGTAGTCACAGTTGTAATACAGGAAGTGCAGCAGCCGATTTGCATACAGCGATATCTCACAAACAACAATCTGATGATAACCAGTTAATTTGTTTTTGTGATGATGGTCGAGGGATAAGTATTGACTGGGGCTCTGGGAATAACTCCCTTGCTCTCCTTCAAAATAGTGCCATGGGATCTTCTGCATCCACTTGCGAGGGCAGGCAGGGCCTCAGTTTAACATCCCCTCCAAAGACAGTACCTCCGACAGTGCAGCCTTCCCTCAGTACTGCACTGGAATGTCGGCCTAGATGCAGAGCTCCAGTTCTGGAGTGGGACTTGAACCCACAATCTTTCAGACTGCTACCAATGCTACCAAGAACTGTTGAAGGGTCATGTTGGACTCGAAACGTCAACTCTTTTCTTCTCCATCGATGCTGCCAGACCTGCTGAGTTTTTCCAGGTAATTCTGTTTTTGGTTCACCTTTGAGTCACATGGTCATGGGTTCAAGTAGCACCCCTGGACTTGGGCACAAAAATTCAAGGCTGACACTCCAGTGCAGGACTGAGGGAGTACTGAGTACAGTGCAGCACTGTTGGAAGGGCCATCTTTTGGATGAGATGTTAAACTGAGGCCCCGCCTGCTTTCTCAAGTGGATGTAAATGGCAGCATTTTGAAGAAGAGCACGGGAGTTATACCTGATGTTCTGGCCAATATTTATTCCTCAGTCAACATAAGACCATAAGACATAGGAGCAGAAATTAGGCCATTCGGCCCATCGAGTCTGCTCTGCCATTCAATCATGGCTGATAAGTTTCTCAACCCCATTCTCCCGCCTTCTCCCCGTAACCTTTGATCCCCTTACCAATCAAGAACCTATCTTTCTCGGTCTTAAATACACTCAATGACCTGGCCTCCACAGCCTTCTGTGGCAATGAATTCCATAGATTCACCACTCTCTGGCTAAAGAAGTTTCTCCTCATCTCTGTTCTAAAAGGTCTTCCCTTTACTCTGAGGCTGTGCCCTCGGGTCCTAGTCTCTCCTACTAATGGAAACATCTTCCCCACCTCCACTCTATCCAGGCCTTTCAGTATTCTGTAAGTTTCAATCAGACCCCCCTCATTCTTCTAAACTCCATCGAGTATAGACCCAGACTCCTCAAACGTTCCTCATATGTTAAGTCTTTCATTCCTGGGATCGTTCTCGTGAACCTCCTCTGGACCCTCTCCAGGGCCAGAACATCCTTCCTGAGATACGGGGCCCAAAATTGCTCACAATATTCTAAATGTGGTCTGACCAGGGCCTTATAAAGCCTCAGCAGCACATCCCTGCTTTTATATTCTAGTCCTCTCGAAATAAATGCCAACATTGCATTTGCCTTCCTAACTACCGACTCAACCTGCAAGTTAACCTTAAGAGAATCCTGGACTAACCCAAGTCCCTTTGCACTCCAGATTTCTGAATTCTCTCCCCATTTAGAAAATAGTCTATGCCTCTATTCTTCCTACCAAAGTGCATAATCTCACACTTCCCCACATTGTATTCCATCTGCCACTTCTTTGCCCATTCTCTTAACCTATCCAAATCCTAATGCAGCCTCCCCGCCTCCTCAATAGTACCTGTCCCTCCACCTATCTTTGTATCATCTGCAAACTTAGCCAGGATGCCCTCAGTTCCTTCACCTAGATCATTAATGTATAAAGTGAAAAGTTGTGGTCCCAACACTGACCCCTGCGGAACTCCACTAGTCACCGGCCGCCATCCTGAGAAGGACCCCCTTATCCCCACTCTCTACCTCCTGCCAGACAGCCAATCTTCTATCCATGCTAGTACCTTGCCTCTAACACCATGGGCTCTTATATGACTAAGCAGCCTCCTGTGCCACCTTGTCAAAAGCCTTCTGGAAGTCCAAGTAGATAACATCCATTGGCTCTCCTTTGTCTAACCTACTCAAATAATTCTAAGAGATTTGTAAGGCATGACCTCCCCTTGATGAAACCATGCTGACTTTTCCCTATTTTACCATGCACTTCCAAGTATTCTGAAATCTCATCCTTAATAATGGACTCTAAAATCTTACCAACGACCGACGTCAGGCTAATCGGCCTGTAATTTCCTGTCTTTTGCCTCACTCCCTTCTTAAACAGGAGGGTTACATTAGCGATTTTCCAGTCCTCTGGGACTCTCCCTGACTCCATTGATTCCTGAAAGATCACCACTAATGCCCCCACTATCTCTTCAGCTATCTCCTTCAGAACTCTGGGGTGTAATCCATCTGGTCCAGGTGATTTATCCACCTTCAGACCTTTCAGTTTTTCTAGCACCTTCTCCTTGGTAATGGCCACCATACTCACCTCTGCCCCCCGACTCTCTTGAACTTTGGGGATGTCACTCGTGTCATCCACCGTGAAGCCTGACGCAAAGTACCTATTCAGTTCCTCCGCCATTTCTATGTTCCCCACTACTACTTCTCCAGCGTCATTTTCCAGCGGCCCAATGTCCACTTTTCCCTCTCTCTTACCCTTTATATATCTAAAAAAACTCTTGCAATCTTCTTTTATATTACTGGCTAGTTTACCCTCATATTTAATCTTCTCCCTCCTTATTTCTTTTTTAGTTGTCCTCTGTTGGTCTTTGTAGGCTTCCCAATCCCCTGGTTTCCCACTGCTCTTCGCTGCATTGTATGCTTTCTCTTTAGCTTTTATGCTGTCCCTGACTTCCCTTGTCAGCCATTGTTGCCTCGTCCTCCCTTTAGTATGCTTCTTCTTCCTTGGGATAAATTTTTGCTGTGTCTCCCAAATTACTCCCAGAAACTCCTGCCATTGCTGTTCCACTATCTTTCCTGCTAGGCTCATCTCCCAGTCAATTCTGGCCAGCTCCTCCCTCATGCCTCTGTAGTTGCCTTTATTCAACTGTAATACCGTTACATCTGATTGCAGCTTTTTCCTCTCAAATTGCAGGGTAAATTCTATCATATTATGGTCACTTCCTCCTAAGGGTTCCTTCACCTTAAGCTCCCTTATCAAATCTGCCTCATTACACATCACTAAATCTAGAATTGCCTGTTCCCTAGTGGGTTCCACCACAAGCTGCTCCAAAAAGCCATCTTGTAGACATTCCACAAATTCCTTTTCTTGGGATCCACTACCAACCTGATTTTCCCAGTCTACCTGCATATTGAAATCCCCATGATCACTGTAACCTTGCCTTTCTTACACGCCTTTTCTATCTCCTGGTGTATCTTGTGCCCCACATCCTGACTACTGTTCGGACATCTGTACATAACTTCCATTACGGTTTTTTTACCTTTGCGGTTCCTCAACTCTACCCACACAGATTCTACATCATCTGACCCTACGTCATTTCTTGCTACCGATTTAATTTCATTTCTTACTAACAAAGCAACGCCACCCCATCTGCCAACCTGCCTATCTTTTCGATAGGATGTATATCCTTGGATATTTAGCTCCCAGTCCTGAACCCCTTGCAGCCATTTTAAAAAAAGACTATGTGGTCATTTGTGGGAGCTTTCTGTGCACAAACTGGTTGCCAGTTTTCCTACATTACAACAATGACTACCCTTCAAAGGCCCTTTATTGGCTGTAAAATCCTTTGAGACATTCGGTGTTTGTGTCAAGCGCTATATAAATGCGAGCTTTTCTTTTTTCTTTTGGTCCTGGTGGTAGAAAAGGCAAAACTCCTTGGAATCAATGAGCAAAGAATTGGATGGTGTGTTTAGAAGGGCTGTGTCTTCCTACGAGACTGAGCTAAAATGGATCAAATGGCTTTTCTTCCCTACCTGCCTTGTGAGCTCATGATGTGGGAGTGACTGCCTGAGAAAGACAGACTAAGAGAGTCCAACATTTCATTCCTGGGCTTTTACTCAGTTCCAGTTAGAGTGGCTTTGCAAATGAGCAGCTGTTCCCCTTAGTTGAAGGGTCAGTCACAAGGGGACATAAGTTCAAGGTGAGGGGCAGGAGGTTTAGGGGGGATGAGGAAAAACTTTTTTACCCAGAGGGTGGTGTCGGTCTGGAACGCGTTGCCTGGGAGGGTGGTGGAGGCGGGTTGCCTCACATCCTTTAAAAATTCCCTGGATGAGCACTTGATACATCATAACATTCAAGGCTATGGGCCAAGTGCTGGTAAATGGGATTAGGGTAGGTAGGTCAGGTGTTTCTCACGTGTCGGTGCAGACTCGATGGGCCGAAGAGCCTCTTCTGCACTGTGTGATTCTGTGATTTCAATGCCTCTAGGCAAAGAAAGTAAAAGCCAAATAAAATTCCAATTCTTGATTGCTATCCTGTCTAGATAGCATACACAGTGTGGGTGTTGGGGCAGTGACAAGATTGGACTTGCCTGTGCCCATCATGGAAGGATAGCCCACTATCTAAGCCCATGCATAAGGAATGGTGACTTTGTGTGGGATAGAAAGGACTGCTCTCAAATTCATCACTGTAGATGGGTGGCTTGGGCCATGCAGAGAAGAAAGGGGAGGTGATAGCGTAGCGATATTGTCACTGGAATAGTAATCTAGAGACCCAGGGTAATGCTCTGGGGACCTGGATTCAAATCATGATAAATGGTGAAATTTAAACTTGATAAAAAATCTGGAATTAAAAGTCTCATGATGACTATGAAACCATTGTCAATTGTTTTAAAACACATCTGGGGAAGGAAACCTGTTGTCCTGACCTGGTCTGGCCTACATGTGACTCCAGGCCCACAGCAACCTGGTTGACTCTTAAATGTCCTCTGAACAAGGGCATTAGGGATGGACAATAAATGCTGGCCTAGCCAATGATACCCACAACCCATGAATGAATATATTAAAAAAAATTCTGATCTGTACAAGCCGCAGGGTTTAAAGCTTCACAGGAAAAATGATCTCCACCATCTTTGAGGGAGGAGGGGAAAAATTGGTGGGCCAGGTGAAGGAAGAAATAGTTGTGGTCGTTTTGTCACAATTATTTTTGCGTTCTTTTTCCCATAGCTGCTGGCTTAGCACGGAAAACAACTTTATATGGAGCTTCTTTGGGCCGGCATGTTTAATCATTTTGGTAAGTTTGAACTTTTCAAACCAGATACTGAAGTTTCATTGAGCCTCTTCACTGATTTTCCTCCTACTTTCATTGGGCCGGGGGTTCCAAAGAAGTCGCGCTGGACTCAAAACGTCAACTCTGTTCCTCTCCCCGCAGATGCTGCCAGACCTGCCGAGTTTTTTTCAGCATTTTCTGTTTTTATGTCAGGCAGTTCCCTTCATGGCCTGACCAACATTCCTCCAAATCCAGTGAATAAATAATTATAGGGGGGCGGGCAGGAAAGTGGAGTTATAAAGCCACAATCAGATCAGCCATGATCTTACTGAGTGGCGGAGCAGGCTTGAGGGGCCGAGTGGCCTTCTCCTGCTCTTATATCTTATATTATTATAACTGGTCACTCCCCCAATTGCTGTTTGTGGGATCCCATTGGGGTGCTCATTGACTGTAGGGTCTGCTTACATAACAACAGTAACTGCGCTTTTTTAAAAAAGTGGGCAGATTTGGCATATATTTCCCACCTCCAATTGCCCTGAGGGCATTTAAGGGTCAACCCAAAGGTGTCGGACAATAGTCACGTGTGAGGAAGACTGGATAAGGATGGAAGTTTATCTTTCCCGAAGAACATTCCTGATTATCCTTATCCGGAACAAACCCATAATTTTTACTGGCTGGAATTGTGATCTCACAACTGATTAGGCCGCCTGTACATTAATTAACCATGACACCAACCTTACCCCATCAAACCATTTGGCGCACATGAATCTCTTTGGGATATTTCTGAGAGTCATAGTGCGATGCTATACAGATAAAAGTTCCTTCTTTCAAAGTGCAAGAAGGAGTGAGGGTCCTACAGTAGGCGGCACTTAATCACTTTGAATCTGCCTTGTAGCATGATTCTGTTTACAGGGAGTTTGAAAAGAAAGACAGAACTTGTACTTACAAAGCTCCTTTCACAGTCCCTTGGACACAAAGCACTTTACAGCCAATGAGGTAGTTAATTACTGATGTAATGTCGGGAACTGCAACAGCCAATTTGTGCACAGCAAGGTCCCACAAATAACAATGAGATAATGATTGGATAATCTGTTTTTAATTATGTCAGTTGAGGAATAAATATTGGCCAAACACAAGGGAGAACTCCCCTGCCCTACTTCAAAATAGTGTAACGGCACCTTCGACATCTACCTGAGAGGACACTGAGGCCTCAGCCAGTTTCTGGTATGGAGTCTCCCGAGGCATGACCATCCGATTAAACTCAACATAAAAGGCTTCTTTTGACTCTCTTACATTTTGGAGTTGAATAGCTATTCAAGCCAATTCCCTTTAGTTCATTCATTGGTGTCGGCTGATTAAATATTTTATTAAACTGACAAAAGGACACAAATGAACAAAAGAATGTTAAAGTAATAAGTTACCGAGGCAACGCTCCGCATTATTTGCTCGTTTGTAAGTCTATTACAAGTGCTGCTGTTCAGGCTACTCAACATTTGCTGCTGGGTTAATGGCTCACCTCAGTAATTGGTCATAATAAAAACAGAAAATGCTGGAAAAACTCAGCAGGTCTGGCAGCATCTGTGGAGAGGGGAACAGTTAATGTTCCAAGGCCGCATTACTCTTCTTCAGAGCTGAAGATTAGTAGGAATGTGATGGGTTTTATACTGTTTAAGAGGAGGTGGAGCAAATAAGAAGGTTGGGGATAGGTGGGAGCTCAAGAGAGATTTGACAAAGATTTCATGGACACAAGACAAAGGGAGTGTTAATGATAATGGGAAAGATGAAAGAACGTGCTTATAGTGGCATAAAGGTAAGATAGCAGAATGTGTTAATAGCAGAACAAGGGTCAGCGCTCTGTGAAAGCAAAACATAAGAGCCTGTGGTGGTGGTGGGATGGGGTTAGGGGGTAGGGGCGGGGGGTGGTGGGGGTGTTGTTGGGGAAAGAAAATTGAATTAAAAAAGGATCAAGATGGGAGGAGGGAGTTTATGGTTTGAAGTTGTTGATCTCAATGTTAAGTCCAGAAGGCTGTGAAGTGCCCAATTGGAAGATGATAATTATTTACTTAGACAGGAACATTTTTACCCTGTTGGCCGTGGGCATCATGACGAGCGGGTGGGAGGGGAGCAATATGGCGAGAAGGCCAAAAATCGGTTTCACGCCGTCATGAGACCAGTTTGTGATCGTCCGCTCCACCTTTCAACAGCGGGTCGCGTTTCCCACCGCCACATATTGGGAACCTAATACTTTAGCATCTCATTATAAGCCCCGCTTGCCGGAATCATCCCTCCATGCTGGATCATCTGGGTACATTTGGCATCATTGCATGCTGACGTGTTTCACAACTGCACATAAGTGACATGCGCCTGATGGAGATGTGAGGGTGTGTGTGAGGGAATGAGTGGCGATGTCACTTGAGCTGCCAGTGAGTGAGATGCCAGTAAGTGTGTGATGGCCTTGAGCATGAGGTTCAAGTGATAAGATGTTTGCCTTACCCTGACGGCACGGATGAGATCATTCACCTGTTTTCTGCACTGGATGGCCGATCTCTTATGTGCAGCATCGGCACTGACCACCTCTGCCACCGCCTCCCAAGCCGGAGT
Source organism: Cetorhinus maximus (assembly GCF_964194155.1). Taxonomy (NCBI): domain Eukaryota; kingdom Metazoa; phylum Chordata; class Chondrichthyes; order Lamniformes; family Cetorhinidae; genus Cetorhinus; species Cetorhinus maximus. Next base: position 11,269,008 of record NC_135895.1, read on the forward strand.
GGTGAGACTGATGGGCCTCCTGCAGCCAGAGTGGGGGTAGGAGACATCGCGGTGGGCCTCCATGGTATCCAGGAGGCTTCCTGGGGATGTGTCACTGAATGAGGGGGCTGCACTCTTCTTGGCTTTTGGGGCCATGTCTTCATCGGAGAAGTCCTGGGCTGCTAGCATTGAGAAGCGTGCGCGCAGCTGCAGTTTAAACATGGCGTCCTGCATGAGGTAGCAGCAAGGCGAAGGCACGGTGCGCAAATCAGAGCCGCCCACCAATGAGACGGCGTGTTTCCTGTGGCTGCATAATTAATGAGGTGGGAAATGGGTGATATGCCTAAAACCGCCATTGCGACTGGCGGGTAAAACAACATTTTTCCCGCCTGCTACTGCATTCTGTGCAAACCTGGGATGATCCTGCCCTTTGTCTCTGCTGAAGGTCTTGCCTGCAAGAGCATGGGGAACCAATTCAGCCTCACATTACTCTGCATTTTTTTTGGAGATGAAAAATTCATGACAGAGGGGTGAATTTTGGTTTACAATCTCTTGCGCCCAATCTTTTTTTTTATTCCTTCAGGGGATGCGGGTGTCGCTGGCAAGGCCAGTATTTGTTGCCCAGCCCTAATTGCCCTTGAGAAGGTGGTGGTGAGCCATCTTCTTGAACTGCTGAAGTCTACCTGGTGCAAGGGCACTCTCAGTGCCATTAGGGAGGGAGTCCCAGCATTTCGATCCAATAGCTATAAAGGAACAGCGATATAGTTCCAAGTCAGGATGTTGTGTGGCTTGGAGGGGAATTTGCAGGCGGTGGTGTTCCCATGCATCTGCTTCCCTTGTCCTTCTGGATGGTAGTAGTCGTGGGTTTGGAAGGTGGTGTCTAAGGAGCCTTGGTGAGTTGTTGTTGTAGTTAGTACACACTGCTGCCACTGTGCGTCAGTGGTGGACAGAGTGAACATTTAAGTGGGGTACCAGTCAAGCATGCTGTTTTGTCCTGGATGGTGTCAAGCTTCTTAAGTGTTCTTGGAGCCACACTCACTCAGACAAATGGAGAGTTTTCCTCCACACTCCTGGCTTGTGGCTTGTAGATGGTGGACAGGTTTTCGGGAGTCAGGAGGTGAGTTACTTGTCACAGGATTCCTAGCCTCTGACCTGCTCTTATAGCCACAGTATTTTTATGGCTAGTCCAGTTCAGTTTTGGTCAATGGTAACCCCCAGGGTGTTGATGGTGGGGGAATTCACGATGGGAATGCCATTGAATGTTAAGGGGAGATGTTTAGGTTCTTTCTTGTTGGAGACTGCCAACACCTGGCTTTTGTGTGACATGGTTGTTACTTGCCCTTGAAGTGGGCCAATAGCTGAATGATTTTTATGCATTTATGGGTTGCTGGCAAAGCCAGCATTTATTGCCCGTTTATAATTGCCCTTGAGAAGATGGTGGTGAGGGAGAATGGTAGCATGCTGGTCATTTTACTGAACTTGTCATTCAGAAGTATTGACCAATGCTGCGAGACATGAGCTGGTGGAATTTAAATTTAATTAATTAATTAATCTGGAATAAAAGGTTCATCTCAATAACGATGATCACCAAATTACCAGGCTGCCGTAAAAACCCATCTGATATTCTTCAGGGAAGGAAATCTGCCATCCTGACTTGTTCTGGCCATCCACAAACCTGTTAGTGCCTATTGAAGTGGCCTAGCAAGTTTCAACACAGGATCTCAGTGAAAACGTATGTGGACCTTGAGCTGAATGTGCCCCGTTCAGGTTTTCGGCCGCCTAACCGACAGTTCTTAAAGTGCCATTCACAGCAGGGATAAGCAGACTTTTCAACCATTTCCTATCTCCTTCTGTCTTCACAGAAATAATGCAGGGCTTATCTATAGGCCCAGGTTGACCCTCTCAGCTTTGTCTCGATCTCGCCTGCCATAAAAAAGAAACAGGCGCAGTTCACAACTTTAGGATGTCCCGAGGTGCTTTATAGCCAATGAAATGATATCAAAATGAAGGGAGAGGCCAGTTTGAGCACAACCAGGTTCCACTAACAGGAACGTGAGAATGGGCACATCACCTGTACTGAGGTGAGGGAGAAATATATTGGCCAGTACACCAAGGAGAACTTCCCTGTTCTTCTTCAAGACAATAAGACCATAAGACATAGGAGCAGAAATTAGGCCATTCGGCCCATTGAGTCTGCTCCAGCATTCAATCATGGCTGATAAGTTTCTCAACCCCATTCTCCCGCCTTCTCCCCGTAACCTTTGATCCCCTTACCAATCAAGAACCTATCTATCTCGGTCTTAAATACACTCAGTGACCTGGCCTCCACAGCCTCCTGTGGCAATGAATTCCATAGATTCACCACTCTCTGGCAATACAATGGGATTTCTTCAGTTCACCTGACAGTGCAAACAGTGCCTCGGTTTAACATCTCACCCACAGGATGGGACCTCTAACCCCTCATACTGCACTGAGGTGTCAGCCTAGATGATGTCTTCAAGGTTTTGGGGTGGGATTTGAGCCCACAACCTTGTAGTCTGAAGTGAGACAGAGCGCTGATAATTGAGTCATGGCTGATGCCTAATAGGACCTAAGCGCAGACCAGCTCAGCATCAGAGACAGCCGAAATGAGGAAGGCCCCAATTGGCATCCAGTGCAGGTGAGGACCCAGTGCCAAATTTTGACCAGGCTTCAGCCCGGGCCTCTTCGGGAACTTTGGTTGCATCACATTGTTCCTCACTTCTCACACCGAGAGCCAGTGTGAGCTGAAATTCCTGCCTGTGGCCATCCCTTGTGCCCCCAACCCCTGTACCCACCACCCCTCACCGACCCCCCCTTCACCACAACACGCAGAGCTTTATTTGCCTTTATCTGTTTGCCTTTTCTTAAGCAAAGAAAATAAGCTTCGGCTTATTAAAACATTGCAAGCATCGCTTTCCTAGCCCTTATAGCTCTTGTTTACTGAAAATTTACAAAACATCAACTCCCCTGAGAGAAGCTATAATTAAATCATTTCTATACAGGATGAGCCGTCATTCTGGGCAAAACATCTGCTATTGAACAAACTTCTCAATGCCTGCCTTGGTAATATGTGAAACACTAAGAAATAATTGGTGCAGAATGAGTTTATGTCGAGTGATGGAGCAGCATATTGCATTCTACCGAAAATATTACAGGCCCAGCATGGACATTAAAATTACTTTTTTTTAACAAATCAGCTTCCCTTCTAAGCCAATGGGCCTCTTTTCAATTTAAAGAGGTGGTGCCCATGACAAGTAAGAATCTCCTTTAATGTCATGTGTGGTATTCGGGGAAAGGTTAAAAGATTCAAGGCCAGTTCATCTATTGACTTGGCGTTATAAGGATAAGATAATTATAGGGCATCATTTTATGCCTCGTGGATGGGGGTGCGCTCAGCCCGATAGGGGGGTAAAATAGCGCAAGGAGACATCGGGCAAGCGTCCCGGCGTTATCCCGCACACATGCAATCTTCAGGTCGGCGGATACGTGTGTGAGTCAGAGCCGTGCCCACCGTCAGTTAAGAAGCCTCTCAAGGCCATTAGAAGCCCAATTGAACACGATTTTACGTCGCCTGTGCGATTTCGCACTCGTTGCAAAGGCAGGCGGGCAAAACCTCATCCAAGGGGTGGGATAAAAAGATTAAGCAGCATTGCCAGTGTGAGTAGTGAGGAGTTTAGGAGAAAGTTTGCTGCTGGTTGCTTATTTGAACTTGACAGCTTCATATCCGTTCTGAGCTTCATTCTTAGCATTTCCAGGCTTCATTTCAGGACTCATTGGTGTCCTCAAGACCCCCAGAGGATTTTGAACACGTGGACCCTTCCAGGTTTCAGACAGCCTTCTGTTACCCTGGTAATGGGGACTGTGGTCTCCGCTGGTGGTACCTTCTCTGAGATGGAAGAGAGGGGCAGAAGGGAGAGGAGTCCAAGTGTCCGTAGACAGTGTCCAAGGGAGCAACTTGTGCGAGGAGAGGCGCAGGCACAAGGGGCGCAGGGCCAGTGAGGAGTCCAAGACTGACGGGGCCACAGAAAACATCACTATCCTGCTGCCAGTGTTTACAGGCGGTGATGCAGCTACCTCAATATGCCTGAGGTGCAATGCCGAAGGAGACTCCATTTCTCCAGGGAATCAATGACCTCCATTTGTCAGATGATTGGGCCTGAGATCAGCTCTAACTGTGTGGGTGGAAACCCCATGCCAATGGCTCTGAAGGTCACAGTGGCCTTCAACTTCGATGCCTCAAGCTCTTTCCAGGGGTCAGTGGGGACTTTTGTGAAGTGTCCAAATCAGCTGTCCACAGTTGCGTCAAGCTGGTGACAGAAGCTCTGTTCAGGCAGGTATTGACTTTCCTTCACTACCATACAGATGAGCCCAGCCAGGTTGAGCAAGCCAGAGGCTTTTCAGCGATTGCTGGGCTCCTCCGCATCCAGGGTGCCATTGACTGAATTCATGTGGGCATTAAGACGCCAGCGGGTCAGCCGGGTGCCTCCGTCAACAAGAAGGGACTCCACTCGATGAACGTCCAGATAGTGTGTGACCACAGGACGCAGATTCTGCAAGTATGTGCAAGGCACCCAGGCAGCTCCCGTGATGCTTATATCCTCAAACACTCCAAGGTGCCAAGGCTATTCAGTGCTCCAGCCCAACTGGATGGGTGGCTGCTGGGTGACAAGGGCTATCCATTGAAAAGGTGGCTCAGGACGCCTCTCCATCACCCAAGAACAGAGGCAGAGCAGCGGTACAACAGGAGTCATGCCTCCACAAGGGAGGTGATAGAGAGGACCATAGGTCTTCTGAAGATGCGCTTCCAATGCCTGGACCATTGAGGGGATGCACTGCAATACACCCCCAGAGCAGGTGTCACTGATAGTGGTTGCATACTGCGCTCTCCTTAATCTGGCACTGACAGGGGGGAACCCATTGGAGGAAGAGGATCTTGAGGCAGCTCCACAAGCCACAGAAGATGAACCCAGTAAGGAGTCAGAAGGGGAGCACGGTGAGGGAAACACTAAGGGTGTGGAGGCAGACCTCTGTATCCTTCAGGGAGGCAGGAACACCAATGACTCCTTTATCCAATGCTCCTTCAGGTAGGCTGCCAAAGATCTGCTTCCACCTCACACCAGGGCTATCGCCTCCATCCAGGATGTCTGAAATGACCCTTTCATTTGCACCCCAAGTCCACTCAATGCCTGTGCAATAAAGTATCGAGCCACTCACATCCAGCATTCCATACAGGAATGCCCTGCCCCAAAAATATACAAACGTGAAGCATACTCAGGCCACGAGGACAAAAACAAAATTTATCTCATTTTGACAATCCAAAAAAATTAATATCACCTTCTCTGGTCTTAATTCCCAGACCAGAAAACATGAACAAAACATTACACAATAGAAGATCACCTGTGACCAGTCCCTCTTGTACTCATGGTGCCTTTAACTTACATTTGTGAGTGCTATGTCTAGGTGCTGCCGCCTCTCTGGCACCAGCATTGGAGACAGCCTGCTGACTCTGCTGTCCTGTGGGCCTTGATGACCTTGGTGGTCGTCCTCTGGCCAATGGAGCCTGTGCTGGCCCCAACTGGGAGGGAACAGCCAGAGCCAGGGCTGGCATCTCCCCAGTCATCGCAGCCTCATCAGATGCAACAGTCACTAGCAGAGGGACAGAGGGGCTGCTGCTGTCATCCAGAGCGTCCTGAGAGGAGCCCGCAGAGACGACAAGCAGCTCGTGCGTCAACATGAGGTCGCTCTGGACCTCCCTGCTCATCATTGATGAACAGGCACCTAGCTGGGATATTGGGTGCCTTATCCATCCCCCACACTGACATCGACAACCTGAGGTCATTGCCTGTGTGAGGGCTTGGAGGTCCCAGTGTAACCCCAGAAAACTCTTATTCTGTTCCTGGAGCTGTATCTCCATGAGAGCCGCCACTCTCAGTGGAGGAGGCATTGCACTCAGCCATGAGGATCAACGCAGTGCTCACGCTCAGCATGGACTCTTCCATAACGGAGACCATGGCACTCATACCCTCATGGATCTCCACCAGATCCACCCGCACATCCCACTGGACATCCAGCATCTGCTGCCTGGTGGACGACTCCAGAGGCTCCTCATCTGCCTTCGACTCAGCATTGTCCCGGTCCCCAGCAGTCCTCCGACTGCTAGCGCCCCCTGGGCACTCTCCACCTCCACCTGCTACTCAAGCGAGTGCTAAGTGCCCTCACCAATGTGCTCCGACATTCTAGCCGAGGATCTAATACCCACCGATTTGTTGGTATCTGCGCTGGAGTCTGATTCAGAGAGTGGGTGTGACACAGGTGCATGTGAAGCCTGGTGGTCTTCTGGTATCAGGGTGGCTCTTCGGGGTCCTGCGATTGAGTGCATGATGGCGAATCTAAGGGAGAGCAACAACATGTCATTAGTTTAAGTCACTGTGCATTACAGGCACCCTGGTGAGACAATGGAGATCTGCATCATGGTGTCATTGTCTTTCAATGCTCAATGGGGACTCCAGGTTTGAGGCTCCCATCATTGATGGGACTACACAAGAATGTTTGCAACATCCAACACTCTCAGCTCTGTGTATTGCGCTCTTACTTTCGTCTGGCTCCGCGGCCGGTTGATCGAGGTGTATGGCACCTCTCCAGCTCCAAGGTGTGCTGCTCGTATCTGGGTAGGATTAAGAGGTGAGACCTTTCAATGTTGTTATGGGTCGTTTTCTCCTGAAAGGACAGAGGAGCATTGATGAGTCCACTCTCTAACTGCAGCGCCATTGCAGCCTGGCCAACCTCACCTCAGGAACACCTTGCAGGGCACATCTGAGCTGTGGCCCTCGAACAGCCCAAGCAGCCAGGGCTCACCCACTTGGCCAGCTCCGGTGTCATTGACAGTTGGAACTCAGACTCTAACACCCCTGAACTCCACGGGGCTGGGGGACGGCCAACCCTCAACACATCACCACACTGATCCACGCCAACACAGTGCCCACCCTCCCTGAGCACAACAGGCCATTAAACCTCTTGCAGCCACTGCACCCATGTGCACCACACAACATCATGGCTGCTGACCTGCACTGCCACCTCCTCCCAAGCTCTTTTTTGTTAGGTGCAGTGGCCTCCTCCTTCCATCTCTGGGGACATAGGCATCTGCCCTGGCAGCCATCACCCCAACAAGGACCACGAGGCACTCACCCGAGAACCGGTGGGGGGTGCTGAGTGCCTACCCGTCCTTCCCCCCCCAGCTTGGCCCCTCCAGCCACACATGGTGCCATAACTTCAGTGTTCACAACGCAGAAGATACATTCTTCCCTGGCAGTCTTCAAGGAGCTGCCTGTGCCCGTTTTTAAACTGTCCGCCGGGTCGCCTTTGAACCCGATAGCTGACAGGCCCCAGTCCCCGCCCGTCCCTTCCCCACCATCGGGAAGACGCGTTTCACGCTGGGGGGGCCTTAATTGGATACCCAGCGTGAAATCGCGTCCGGGGCAGATCGCAGGCAGTGGCCTGTTTCCTGATCGGTCCCAGGCCCGCCAATCGCACCTGCCCACCAGGGCTAAATTTCAGGCCATAGAATCATAGAATGATTATAACACAGAAGGAGGCCATTTGGCTAACCATGTCTGTGCTAGCTCTTTCACTGAGCTACCAATTCGTGCCATGGCCCCAGCTCATCCTTCCGTTTTTTTTAACCTGGAAACATTTGCCTGCTTCCACCAACCTTTCAGGCAGTTCACTCCAAATCGATGTGAAAAGAATTGCTTCCTCATGTCACCCCTGGTGCTTTTGCCAATCGCCTTATACCTGTGCCTTCTAATTATTGACTCTTCTGCCACTGGACAGTGGCTGCTAAATTCAGCTGCACGGCACCAGTAAATTTGGCATTACAGGAGCCACCAGATGTGAAGAATACCATTAGCACTGCTCACGAATGTGGGGCGTGCTGAAAGCCATGTTGTCGAGGGCGTTAGTTGCGTGCACGGGAATCATGCAGAATAAGCAGATCATAGCAACAATCAGCATCTCGATACTTGATACATGCATATAGAATGCTCTCCTTCATTGGCAGAGGTATAGAATATAAAAGTAAGGATATAATGTTGGAATTGTATAAAACACCAGTGAGGCCACAACTGGAGTATTGTGTGCAGTTCTGGTCACCACATTACAGGAAAGACGTAATAGCTCTGGAGAGAGTGCAGAGGAGGTTTACAAGAATGTTGCCAGGGTTAGAACAGTGTAGCTACGAGGAGAGATTGGGGTTATTTTCCTTAGAACAAAGAAGGCTGAGAGGTGTCTTGATTGAGGTGTACAAAATTATGAGGGGAATAGATAGAGTGGACAGGATAAAATTGTTTCCCTTGGTGGAGAATTCTAGAACCAGGGGACGTAGATGCAAAATAAGTGGCAGAAGGTGTAGGGGGGACATGAGGAAGAACTTTTTTATGCAGAGGGTAGTGGGTGTCTGGAATTCGCTGCCCAAATTGGTGGTAGAGGCAGAAACTCTAAACTCTTTTAAAAAGTAAGGGAACAGCAAAAAACCTGCGGATGCTGGAAATCCAAAACAAAAATAAAAATAAAAATACCTGGAAAAACTCAGCAGGTCTGGCAGCATCTGCTGAGAGGAACACAGTTAACGTTTTGAGTCCGTATGACTCTTCAATAGAACTAAGTAAAAATAGAAGAGAGGTGAAATATAAGCTGGTTTAAGTGGGGGGGCGGTGGTGGGACAAGTAGAGCTGGATAGAGGGCCAGTGATAGGTGGAGATAGCCAAAAGATGTCATAGACAAAAGGACAAAGAGGTGTTGAAGGTGGTGATATTATCTAAGGAATGTGCTAATTAAGAGTAGAAAGCAGGACAAGCAAGGTACAGATAGTCCTATTGGGGGTGGGGTGAAGGAATCAAAATAGGCTAAAAGGTAGAGATAAAACAATGGATGGAAATACATTTAGAAATAATGGAAATAGGTGGGAAAAGAAAAATCTATATAAATTATTGGGAAAAAAAGGTGCGGGGGATCGGAAAGGGGGTTGGGATGGAGGAGAGAGATCATGATCTAAAATTGTTGAACTCAATATTCAGTCCGGAAGGCTGTAAAGTGCCTAATCGGAAGATGAGGTGCTGTTCCTCCTGTTTACGTTGAGCTTCACTGGAACAATGCAGCAGGCCAAGGACAGACATGTGGGCATGAGAGCAGAGTGGCGCGTTGAAATGGCAAGTGACAGGGAGGTCTGGGTCATGCTTGCGAACAGACCGAAGGTGTTCCACAAAGCGGTCACCCAGTCTGCGTTTGGTCTCTCCAATGTAGAGGAGACCACATTGGGAGCAGCGAATGCAGTAACTAAATTGAGGGAAGTGCAAGTGTAGAGCTGCTTCACTTGAAAGGAGTGATTGGGCCCTTGGATGGCGAGGGGGGAAGTAAAAGGGCAAGTGTTGCACCACTCTATTCAATCTCTCCAAAGCCTTGACACCCTCTAAACTGTGGTGCCCAGAATCAAACTCCAGCTATTCCAATATTCCAGTTGACACCTAATCAGAGTATTTTAACGGTTTAGCGTAACGCCCATGATTTTGTACTTTATTCCATGATTAATAAAGCCAACGATTCCATATGCCCACTACATAATAAATACAGTTCTATAACAACATGCATCTGTACATCGCCTTTAATAGTAAAAGGTTCCAAGATGCTTCACAGGAGCATAACCAGACAAAGACCGACACCGAACGACCGAACAGGGAGACATTGGGACTGTGGCCAAAAGTTTGGTCGATGAAGTAGGTTTCCAAGGAGTTTCTTAAAGGACGGGAGAGAGGTGAAGAGGCGAAGTGGTTAAGGGAGGGAATTCCGGAGCATTGGGCAACTGAAGGCACGGCTGCCAGTGGTAGAGCTGTGAAAGAATTGGATGTGGGCAGAGATCTCAGAGTGTAGTAAGGCTGAAGGATGTTGCAGAGACGGGGTAGGGTGGGGGGCGAGGCCATGGATGGATTACATAGCACTCCACCATCTGAAAATAAAAGCTTCATGCACTGATTAGGACTGTGGACGGGTCAAACTGACTGTCTCAGATGGGGATAATTTAACCAGGACAAACCCATGGTAAGTCTGCTATGGAAACTTGCAAGAGATTAGGAGGGGGATAAAAGTTTTGACAGTTTGATAATGCCGTTTTAACTACGATAAAAAATAAACCTGTGGATTATTTTTAGTCTAATCTCACTGTGATAATTAGCTCTCTTTGACAAAGAGAAGTGACATCTTCCCATGATACACCCAGCAAAAAAAAACCTTGGCACTTTCGGCGCTGTAACACGGAGCCACAATTAGTGCAAGCTCTTGACATATTTCAGCTGCAGCCATCCATATTAATGCGGGAGAACTTATGCCTCTCGCCTTTCTTGTTTGATGTTGCAGACAGCGCTGATTTTCCATCTCATAAATATTATACGCACAGCTAAATTAGTGCCCCAGCAGATGGGAAGCTCCATTGAAGGATGGTGTTTACAAAGCTTGCCCAGTTTCGTTTTAGCAGAGCAGTCAGGCTGGTTTTTAGCATCGGATTCAAAAAACTTTGCCCCAAAAAAGCTGTTGGAGCACCACCACGCTGCCCTGTGATATCTTGTGAATACGTCCCGATATCAGAAACATATTAAGCCAGGCGCAATAATCTATATCAAACAGGAAGGGTTGGAAAGGAAGATTAACAATATACATCCAGAGGACAACGTAGGGTGCAGTGGCTGAATCATAGGCACTGGTCAATGTGTAGTGTGAGATTTAAAGCCACAGGGTTGTACCTTGTGGGGGTTGGTTAGCTCAGTTGGCTAGATGGTTAGAGTGTGATGCAGAGTGATGCCAACAATACATGTTAAATAAACGTCCTTGGGGTTACCATTGACCAGAAACTGAACCAGACTAGCCATATAAATACTATGGCTACAAAAGCAGGTCAGAGGTTGAGAATTCTGTAGAGAGTAACTCACCTTCTGACTCCCCAAAGCTTGTCCAGCATATACAAGGCACAAGTCAGGAATGTGATGGAATACTGTCCGCTTGCTTGAATGAGTGTAGCTCCCGCAACACTCAAGAAGCTCGACACCTTCTAGGACAAAACAGCCGGCTTGATTGGCACCCCATCCACAAACATTTACTCCCTCTACCACCTACACACAGTGGTTGCAGCGTGTACCATCTACAAGGTGCACTACAGGAACTCACCAAGGCTCCTTCATCAGCACCTTCCAGCACTGCGACCTCTACCATCAGGAAGGACAAGGGTAACAGATGCATGGGAACACTACCACCTGCAAGCTCTGAGCTCAATAACATCTTTAGATTTTCAGCTTAGCCCATCTTTTGGTTGGTCCATCTTCAAAACCAAACTTTTAACTGAGCTGGAGTCGTGTTGTGAGGCTAAAATATTGTGGAACCTGTTTCTGGAGGTTTGGGCTAAGATTACTCTTCTAGGCTTTAAGAGCATTGAGGAACCAAGCCCGGCAGCCCACTGCATTCACTGCACGCCGGTACAAGTGTGATGGTTGTACAATAAAAGCAAAATACTGCAGGTGCTGGAGATCTGAAATAAAAACAGAAAGTGCTGGAAAAGCTCAGCAGGTCTGGTAGCATCTGTGAAGGGAGAAACAGTGTTAATGTTTCAAGTCCAATATGACTCTTCTTCAGAGCTGAAGAAGAGTAATGGTTGTGTTGGTGGACTAGTCCAGAGGCTAGGACTTTGAATCAAGAGAATGGGTGTTCAAATCCCAGGGCAGCAGAATGAGAATTTGAATTCGGGTTGGGAGAAAGATAGAAATAAAGAGCTGATAATAGTGAGCATGAAGCCATCAGATTGTAGTAAAAACCCAATTGGCTCACTAATGTCCTTGAGGGAAGGAAACCCCTGTGCTTGGTTTGGCCCAGATGTGGCACCAGAACCATCACACCCCACGACCTCTACCACCAAAATAGACAAGGACATGGGAACACCACCATTTGCAAGTTCCCCTCCAAACCACTGACCAGGGTGACTTGGAAATATATCACCGTTCCTTCACTGTCACTGGGTCAAAATCCTGGAACTCCCTCCCTAACAGCACTGTGGGTGTACCTACACCACAGGGATGGCAGCAGTTCAAGAAGGCAGCTCACCACCATTTTCTCAAGGGCATTAAGGGATGGGCAATAAACACTGGCCTAGTCAGCAATGCCCACATCCCATAAAAGAATTTAAAAAAGGACATGGTTTACACATAACTGCTTTTTGAGGTACCCTAACCAGCCACTCAGCTGTATCAGATAGAAGAAAGTGCACCAACCACCCTCTTAGGGATGAGCAATAAATAATGACCTTGTCAACACCACCCACACTGCTGAAAATTAATATTTTAAGAACGTTGACACAGTCTGAGATGCAACTTAGCCTCACAACCAGGGGCAAGACCAGATCTGTGATCTGTTGATAAGGAGAATTTTTAAAAGTTTCAAATGAGTTTTGTAGATCACATAGGTATCGAACCAAATGTTAGCAAAAAGAAAAGGTAATAAGGGAGGAAGAATAAATCATGCAAAGAAAAATAAGCAAACTCCAGGGCTGTTTGTAATAGGCCAACAATACCCTGTATTAATTTTGCTTTGGGCCAATTCAAAGCCACATTTCTAAAGTGCAAAGCATAGTCAGGGCCATCTGGCTGATGATGAATTGTACTTGACTTGTTTTTTATTCTTTCATGGGATGTGAGCGTCGTTGGCTAGGCCAGCCTTTTTTGATCATCACGAATTGTCCTTGAGAAGGTGGTGGTGAGTTCCCTCCTTGAACCGCTGCAGTCCATGGATTCGGCGGGAACGAGGCCGTAAAATGCGGCGAGACATTCTCAACCCCATTGACTTCATCGGGAACGTAAAATCCCACTGCCATTAAATTTCACCCCATGGGGTGTAGGTACACCCACAGTGCTGTTAGGGAGGGAGTTCCAGGATTTTGACCCAGCGACAGTGAAGGTTAGGTGATATAATTCCAAGATAGGATGGTGTGTGGCTTAGAGAGGAACTTACAGGTTGTGGTGTTCCCATGTATCTACTGCCTTTGTTCTCCTAGGTGGGGTAGAGGTTGGAAGGTGTTTTCGAAGGAGCCTTGGTGAGTTATTGCAGTGCAACTTCTACATGGTGCACACAGTTGGAGGCCATTTGGTTCACTGTGCCAGTGATGAAAGTACTTTCCTATTAGCCCCATTCCCCTCATCTTTCCTTGTAGCACTGTATTTTTTTTTCCCTTCAAGTATTTATCCAGTTCCCCTTTGAAGGTCACTATTGAAGCTGCTCCTATCATCCTTTCCGCCAACGCATTCCAGATCAATAATTTGCTGTGTTAAACAAAGTGTTGCCTCGTGTAGCCTTTGTTTCATTTTCCAATCACCTTAAACCTGTGTACTCTGGATACCAATCCTCGTGACATTGGAAGTCTACCTACTCTACCGGAACCTCTCATCATTTTGAATACCTCTATCATATCTGCCCTTCATCCTCTTTGCTGTAAGGAGAACAATCCCAATTGCTTGAGTCTCTCCAAATAACTGAAATCCTTCATAACTAAATGGGAGCATGGAATGCTCTACCACAGTGAGTAGTTGAGTCCAATGTTGCCTGTATCATGGGGGCAGGTGTAAAAAGTATTTGAGGTGATCTGGAACCTGAATTTGTATTTTTTTTAAAGAAACTAAGAATGGATCAGTTTCCTGGAGTGTTTGTGAAGTCCCTCTGTCACACATTCCATACTCTTTCAAATCACTGCATTTTTGTTTGAGCGACTTTTCAAGATTCCATAAGAAGGAAATGGCTACCCTTCATTTGGGCTGTGTACCTAATGCCTATTTTTATAAATAGAAAAGTACTTTGCAGTCTGTCAAGGGGTATTATTGCCCCTAATCTTGTTTTTTTTTGCAATTACACAGAACAAAATTAATGCTTAGTATGTATGTCCTATACATCTCTGTTTAAATAGTGGACAAAAGAATGGTGCGTGAATTGTGTTAAACATTCACACAGTGTAATTTTAAGGCCCAAGTGATTTCAAACCTTTCTGTGCTTTAGCTTCATTAAATGTTCAGGAATTCCCCCATCCCATTTCCCTTAATCTAAAATGCAAACAGTCATCCATCAATGTCCTCTGCTGTAATTTATTCTGATAACTAATGAATGTCTGATATTGTTCATTGTATCATTAGAATTGATTCTGAATTCAAGGTGGATCTCAGTGTGTTTTGAGACAAATTACTCAGAATAATAGTTCTATAAATATAATTCTGGTATTTTTCATTTGATTAGGTTCTTATAACCTCAACGGCCTAGGAGGACAATTAGCCCATCGTTCCTGTGCTAGCTCTTCAAGTGGAGCTTTCCCAGCCTTTTTACCGCATCCTTTTATATATTCTGTTTTCAAATGCTTACTCATTTTCCCATTAAATGGTGCTTCTATCTGTGCAAAGCAATCCCCGCTGTAATAATAACCCCTCAGCATCAAAACATTTCTTCTCACATCCCTCTTTATTCTGTTTGTTTCAATCCCAAGGATGGGAATCCCACCCCCCCACCAGCCGCTGCTGGGATCATCCGGTCTCGCTGAAAGTCAGTGGGCTTTTGGCTGGGCCACCGAATCTCTTGAGGCAGATACCACCATGATAGGGCCGGAAAATCCATGCCCAAGTTTGTGAGAGTGACTTTCCTCAAGAATGTTCATACTTCACCCAACTTTTTCGATGTTACAGCAACAGGGAGGAGATTCCCGGTGTGTCCCAGTGTGTTCCCAGTTGTGGATTTGCCAATCATTGCAAGCAACCTTCTACCCTTTCCCCTCTCAGAATATACAATCATCCTGCCGATTCCTATTCAATCTCCTTTCACCTTCTTTGTTCTAGTGAAAGAAACCTTTGCATAATTTCTCACGACTATGCCCCTCATTCAGTGGTATCACTCCAATGAAGCTTCGCTGTTGCTCTAATTGCTTCAATATCCTTCTTTACAATGAGGGACCTAGAATACTACACATCCCAAATGGGGCCTAAACAGTGTCATGCACTAATTTTGCACCACTCCCTTGCTTTTATTGTATTTCAAATGAGGTGTTAAACCAAGGCGCCATCTACCTTCTCAGGTGGGTGTAAGAAATCCTGACAGATTGCTTCAAAAAAGCACAAAGGAGGTCTCCCCAGTATCCTGGCCAACATCTATTCATCAACCAAGGTCACCAAAACAGGCTAACCGGTCATTATCACATTGCTGTTTGTGGGAGATAGTTGTGCACAAATGGGTTGCCACATTTCTTACAATGTAACAGTGACCATACTTCGACAGCACTTCATTAGTTGCAAAGTGCTTTGGGATGTTCTAAGATCATGAAAGATGCTGCATAAAAGCAAGCTCTTTCTTTCTTTTATGCAATGTCCCTCGATATAAAACATGTTGCAAATTTCAGGTCTGCCCGAGATACTTTCTCAGTTCATTCCCATAAGCGGTCCAAGCACCTAACATTCGGGAGTGTGCCCATAGGGCGGAGTGGACTGCAGCAGACAATGCTGGATGAGAATCGTTAAGCTTCTTTATTTGACAAACAGCGGGTGTGAGCATCCAGAGCACAAGGTGTCGGCTTATAAACCGGATCCTGTCCCAATAAGGAGTATAATTTTTGTGCAGCACATGCCTAACAAGGCTGGTAGCTGGACCACAACAGAGCTCTTATTGGTTATCAACCCCGACCCCAGAAGGAACTTTACTGCTGTGGTAGGTAACAAGCCAGCTGAGGGACTTACATGAGTCTGGAGATGTGGGGAGGATATCAGGGACGGGTGTGAGCAGCAGCCTACAGTGTGGAGTGAGCAGAAACCCCTTGCTTCTGCTAGTCCCACATTAAGGTAAGCATTTTGTTAAAAGAAAATGCATACTATTTTGGTGCCAGCCAGCAGTGGTTTCTTTAAACACCGCTGCCACGCCTTCCTGTACGCTAGGTATTCTGGAATGCAGCAGGCCCAGTACTTGACACGAACAACACAACCCAATTTCCAGCTTGGGTCCTAAAACAGGTGCTACCTTTCTTATTTATATCTCTGAGGCGCCCAATGGCTAGTTTGGGCAGCCAACCTGCACAACGTCCAAACCAATTTGGCGTTGGATGTGTCTCAAACTCTGTTTGGGCTCCGAAGTTTGGATCCCTAAATTGGAGGGGTTTTTTTTGCATTTGTTTTCTGCCCAGAAATATGGTGCAAAAAAAGTTTGGCTTCTCCACTCGCAATTAAATCTCACCAAAACCAATTCATTTCAGGTCGTTTCTCAAGGATAAGAAAAAAGATATATATTTTTTTTAAAAGGGCCACGCTGCCCCTATTTAGTGTGCTCTGGTCAGCCTTTTGCTTCTGATTGGCTCTGGGCTTGTGGGATCTTGCTGTCCCCAAAATGGCTGCCCCACTTGCCTACTTAACAGCAGCCTCCGCCTTTCTAAGTGATTCACTGCACTTTGAGGACTTCTTTTTGAGTCTGTAGGCGTAAATCTGTCTTTTCTACACCTGCGCATCGCCTAGAGTTCTGGCCCATTACATGCGCCCTTTATTTGGATAGAACTTATTAATTCGAGCACATCTGGCTTCTTTACTGTTTCAACCCATAATCTAACTGACTCCATTTGTTTTGATCAGTATCCCAGCAAACAATTACAGAGCTTAATTATTCCACTAGTAACCTAATATTTCATTCAATGTACCAGAATTGTTGCACAACACACACACGTTTAATTGAGCCACCTGGCACAAAGGAAAAGTTGATTTGAAAGTGGTGTTATATAACTTTTGTTGCACAGTTCACCTTGTGGCTTTCCATTGCAAATGTATTAATTGTCCTGTGCCACACACTGAGTGTGTGCCGGGTATTATTCCCGTTCCTACATTTACATCCATTGGCAAGTCTATTAATTCACACAGGTAGACTCCATTATGGGAGATGTTATTCCTCCTTACCTGGTTTTCCTCTCTGCCCTGCATCGTCTAAATGATGATGAAAATTGCCCCCCTTTCGAGCGAGCGAAATATCCAATATTGTGGCGGGTGGCGGAGGAACAAGGAGGAGTTGCTCTGGCTGCTCTGTACATCTATATCGTAAAGGTGTTGACAGAGAGAGCCTGTTAACGATGCCGATTATACACAGGCCTAGTGCTCCCAGCAGGGAGATTTACATACTAGCAGCACCATCTGCTTTGGGAACATTGACTGTAGCCAAAACTTTGGTGAGCGCTCCCATCGCAGGAAACTCTGCACTGGGACAACTAGTCCAGAATATTGATCCAAGTAACAGGTCTCCCTCATCTTTGTTGCTTTTTTCAATGACATTTTTCTACCTCATAAAATCTGTCTTTTCCTATCCCTCCTGTCTCCCTGTGTATCTGCCCCTGTTTCACCCTTTGTATCTTTCTCTCTTTTCCCGCCTGTTTGTCTCTCCACCTCTGCCTTTTTCTCTCTTTATTTTACTCCCTATCTCTCACCGTATCTGTTTCTCTCGCCCTATCTTGCCCTGTATTTCTGGCCCTCTGCCTTTATCTTTCGTGCTCCTTGCCCAGATCTCTTTCTCGCTGTTTGCTTCTCGCTATCTATATTGTTCCCTGTCTCTCTCTCTCTCTCTCTCTCTCTCTCATCTCTCCGGAGTGAAATTTACAGACCCCCCCCCGGCATTTTTGAAGGTAGAGGGGCTCGAAACATAAAACGAGTAGCCTGCCCGCCACCTTCCCGCTTACCCCGACCTCTCTCCCATATAATGAGGCCACATAAGAGCCTCCATCACAATTTTATGTGCAATAGGGGAAGGCGGAGGCAAGGCCAGCAGCTTCCACAGTGTGGGCTGCTGTGAGGCAGAAGGCGGGTGGGTACCTCCTTTGGGTGAGGGTGGGGGGCATCCCCTGTATCCATCAGGGGCACCCTCCTCTAAGATCATACCCCTCCTTTATCCCTCCCTCCTGCCCTTTAAACCTCGACACCCCACTCTCCCCCTATCCATCGCTTGGGTCTGCAAGGCAAGCCTGACCAAAACCCTTTACTTACCTAAAGTCCAGGATCAATTACTTCTTCATATTCATGGACTGCCTGTTGCCCCAGCAGTGGCCACGACTCGATCCTGGGGCTACCGGGGCTGCAGAGCTGCTGGCCAATCACACTGGGTGGTAGCTCTCCAGGGAGGGGCTCCCTCCCAGATGGGGATGGTGGTCCCACTGTGATCCAGTTAAGGCAGCTTCCAGCCTATTATCACCGTGGTTTCCCTGCGTGACTGATGGACCTTTTGGCTGGAGGGGGAGCAGGTAATCTGTCCCCCTGTAAAATTCACCTCCACGTCTCCCTCTTCCCCTCCCAGTATCTCTCTCTGACTGCCTCTGTGTCTCTCTTTCTCTCCCTCTGTCAATCTTGCTCCTTGTCTATCTCTCTCTGTTTGCATTCTCTGCTTCTCTCTGTCCCTACCTGGCTCCCTGATTCCCGTTCTCTGTTTCTCAATGTCTGTCTGTCTGATTCTCTCTCTCTGGGTTGCCTTACAATGTCTATTCTTACTTTACAGGTTAATCTACTGGCATTTGGAGTTATTATTTACAAAGTATTCCGACACACGTCCATGTTGAAACCAGAAGTGAGCTGCTATGAAAATATTAGGTAAGTTTGAAACCATTCAATTAAAGCACAGTCCTAAGATTCGTAATGAAATGTTGCTCACTAACTGGGGTTATCTTATTGTTAACAAACTTCTTTCCTGCCATCAGAAAACATTTTTAAAATGTTTATTATGAAATATTACATTTTCTTAAGTGATCTGAATATACTCAAGTTATCAGTATGGGAAGGGTAATATTAAGATGGTAAAGTAACCAGTTAACACCGAATATAGTGTTGTTCTGTAACACCATGAATTGGGTACTTCACGGGATAATGAATAGGACCAGTTGATAGGGTAAAGTGGTATTATCACTGGACTCGTATCCTGGAGACCCAAGGTAACGCTCAGGGAACCCAGGTTCGAATCCCACCACGGCAGATGGTTAAAAATCTGACGATGACCACCAAACCTTGCCGATTGTTGTAAAAACCCAGCTGGTTCACTAATATCCTTTAGGGAAGGAAACCTGCTGCCCTTGTGCCTACACGTGACTCCAGACCCACAGCAATGTTGTTGACTCTTAAATGCCCCCTGAACAAGGGCAATTAGGGATGAACAATAAATGCTGGCCGAGCCAGTGATGGCCACATCCCATGAACAAAAAAAGAAAATCCAGTAATCGAAGCCCACAGGCTTATATCAACAAACAGAGTGAAAAAGCAATCAATGATTTTTTTTAACACTCCAGAGATTTTTCCTCAAAGATTTAAAGGGCGGGAGTTTTAAATGCCTTGACAGCTTAACTGTTCCATTTGACAGGTGCTTTTGACTGTTCCTCTTGACAATTTTGACAGGTCCTCTTGACAGGTCCTCTTTGTTACATTGTTAAGGTTTGTTAATTACATTGTTGAGGTTAAGAGAAACACATGATGGGTATTAATTGTCTTTGAGCACATATACATAGGGGTAGCTAGGACACTGGGCTGAATGGGAGAGGAGCTGTGAGACTGAATAAGTCAATAAACTCTCTTAATAAATAAGAGCTCTGTGTCTTGATTTCTGTTTCTTCAATCAGCTTGGATCTCATTAACACTCTTGACACGTTTGACAGGTCCTCTTGACACTTTTGATAGGTCCTTTTGACAGGACGTCTTGACATTTTTGACAGGCCCTCTAGATATTTTTGACAGTTGATTTTGATAGGTCTGTTGACAGTTCCAATGAGCTTGACAGTTAATGAGTTTACGCCCTTTTTACACACATTCATGCCTAATTTTAACAATTGCAAAGGACACCTTACCAATCCAAAGGGCACCTGACTTCCCCCAAAAGTGTCCCAGGATCAGATCCAAAAGGGCACCTCACCTTTCCAAAGGAGTACCCTGGCTATCCAAATGAATCCACAAAGTGCAAACCTGCTTTAACCAGGTCTACTCTGCACCCTCCTGGGATACAAAAATCCAACTTCAGTGGAGCCCGCTGTCGATTTAAGTGGCCAGCTGCCTCCGTGAACTGAGCATGTGCATAATGCTAAGCCCCATTCCTGCGCCCGTGAAGTGCCACGTTCAGGGCGGGACTTAATTTTTGTGAACTCCCGTCTTTCTCGCCATGGCGTAGAGGCTCTCCGTCGCGGTGAAAATCCGGCCCTAAGTAAGGACAGCAGATTTTCCCAGGTGGGTTTTTACAACAATCCAACAGCTACCATTGCTGACACTAGTTCCAGATGTATTTATTTAGAAAGGACTCCCAGCTGCTCTGGTGGATTAAATTCGTACCTTTGGATGATGAGTCCAGTAAGATAATCGTTGCGCTACTGTTCCCTATAAGAAGAAGAACGAGCTTTTCCAAATAGGAATAACCTTGTAGTTTTGGTATCAATGTTTTCTCAAGCAAATCTATGTTGTGATGAATTGTACTTTTCTGCCGTGTAACTCAAGTATTTTTTAATTCTCGCTGAAAAAAACCAATGAAAGTTCCTCAGATGTCCAAGAATAGAAAGAGGTCATGTCTGAAAATGCGACAGCTGCAGGAGAAGCCGATGTTCTCAAATACCCCTTCACGCTAAATAAGATGCATCCAGCAATCAGCTGGCCAGCAGAAGTAACAAGTGAGGACAGAGCTCCACAAACCTACGAACAGTGAAAGCTTATTAATCCCCTGTGATGAATAGCCCCTGTTCTAAAAGTGACAACAATATAATTCAGCTAAAACCTTCTCCTCAGAAAGCAGACTGCTGGAGAAGGGAATGAACTCAGGTCCAACTAACTCTCCTGTTTGGAGGTTTCTCCTTATTTTTGTTTGAAGTTCCTGTGGTGTAACAGTTATTTTCTTTCACCCATCGTTGATGCTTACTGAGGTTCACTTTCACAAGTGCCAAGGAGGGAGGCAGTGGCATTGTGGTATTGTCACTGGACTAGTAATCCAGAGACCCAGAGCAATGCTCTGGAGTTTGAGTCCCCCCATGGTGGAATTTGGATAAAAACCTGGAATTAAAGGTCTAATGATGACCAGGAAACCATTGAAGATTGGCATAAAAACCCAACTGGTTCACTAATGTCCTTCAGAGAAATCTGCAGTCCTTACCTGGTCTGGCCTATATGCGACTCCAGACCCACAGCAATATGGCTGACTCTTAAATACCCGGAACCTACAGCACACATACTGAAGTAGTTCAAGGTGATGGCTCACCACCACCTTCTCAAGGGCTATTAGGCATGGGCAATAAATGCTGGCCTAGCCAGCGATGCAAACATCCCATGAATGAATAAACAGAAAAGCTCTGCTACATTACATAAATCAATATTCTGCAGGAACAAAACATATGAACCGATAGCGCAAATAGAAATAAATAAGTACAATCTGATAGCCATTACATGGCTACAGGATGACAGAGATTGAGAACTGAATATTGAAGGGTATGTGACATTTAGGAAGGACAGGAAGTCAGGAAAAGGTGGAGGGATGGCTCTGTTAATTAATGGTGGTATTAGCACATTAGAGAGGGATGACCTAAGTTTAGGAAACCAGGATGTAGAAGCAATCTGAGTTGAGATGAGAAATGACAAAGGCAAGAAGTCACTTGTGGGAGTGGTGTACAGACCCCCTCATTGTAACTACACAGTAGGACAGAGTATAAAGGAAGAGACTTGGAGCTTGCCGAAAAGGTAAAGCAATAACCATGGGGGAATTTTAATCTACATATAAGCTGGAAAAATCAGATGGGCAAAGGTAGCGTCGATGAAGAGTTCATAGAGTGTCTTCGGGACAGTTTCTTAGGATAGCACATTTTGGAGCCAACCAAAGATCAGGCTATACTAGACCTGGTATTGTACAACAAGGTAGGATTAATTGATGGCCTCCTAGTAAAGTCACCCCTAGGTAGTAGCAATCATAATATGATTGAATTTTACATTCATTTTGAGGGAGAAACAAGTGCATCCAAAACTAGTTTTTTAAACTTAAATAAAGACAATTATGAGGGCAGGAAAGCAGAGCTAGCTAAAGTGAACCGGCAAATGAGGTTAAGGGATATGTCAATAGTGGCAGACCTTTAAAGGGATATTTCAGAATACACAGAATATATACATTCCAATAAGAAAGAAAAATTCCAAAGGGAAGAGCCACAATCCGTGGTTAACTAAAGAAGTTAAAGGCAGCATCAAACTTAAGGAAAAAGCACATAGGCCAGAATTTTACACCCCGCAGGTCGGCGCGCGCCCGACTCGAATGGGCATGAAATTGCGCGAGATGGCGCCAGGCGAGTGTCCTGACATCATGGCGCAGTCGCGCGATATTTTGCTCAGTGGGCGGGCGCAGAAGTCGGAAGAGCGCCTATCAACAATTAAGAGGGCATTTAAACCCATTAACAGCCCAATTGTCAGCGATTTTCCGTGGCCCGACCAATTGTACGGCTGGCGGGCGGGCTAATCGGCCAGGCGGGCTTTACATTTTTGATGAAACCTCATTCAAGGGCGGAATGAAATCTCCTTTAGGATTTGAAATAAAAATAAATATCTGGGGACTGTTTTTTTTTCGTGAGGTCTGCTTTCAGGCGCTTGATTGTGCTGCGTAGACATTTTTTGCAGCATTTTTTGGGCTTTCCTTTATGACGTGGGGGTCTGCAGCTCCCTGAGGTATCTGTCTGCCTTCAGGGAGCTCACTGGAAGCGCTCACCCAGCACCCGCGGTGACGCCTACACTGGCCGTCTTTCCAGCCCCAACAGCAGTGCTGAGCCTTTCTCCGGGCGCGTTTCACGCTGGCTGACCGTTCATTAGCCAGCCGGCCTAAGATCGCGGTCAAGAGCCAATCATTTCACGTCCGTTTCCGGGCCCACCAATCACATGCGCCCGACAAAGGAAACATTCAGACCGTAATTAGGCAAAGACGGGTCACAGGTCAGAAGGTTGGAAAGAATGTAAAGAACAGCAAAGAATGACAAGAATTAATAAGGAGGGGAAAATTAGAGCATAAGAGAAAGCTAGCTGGTAACACAAAAACGGATGGTAAGAGTTCCTAAAGATATATAAATTAAAAGAGAGTTAACAAAGTGAGCATTGGTCCTGTAGAGAGTGTGTCTGGGGGATTGATAATGGAAAGCTGGGAGATGGCAGATGGATTAAACAGGGATTTTGCTTCAGTCTTCACTATAGCAACATCCCAGAAATAGCTGTAAATCAGCAAATGGAAGGGAGGGAGGAACTCGGGAAAATTACAATCACCCGGGAAGTGGTATTGAGCAAATTGTTGGGGCTGCGGCTGACAAATCCCCAGGTCCAGATAAACTTCACCCTAAGGCCTTGAAAGAAATGGCTGGTGAGATAGTTGATGCACTGGTTTTAATTTAACAAAATTCCCTAGGTTCGGGGAAGGTTCCACTAGATTGGAAAATAGCAAATATAACTCCTATATTCAAAAAGTGAGGGAGACAGAAAGCAGGAAACTACAGGCCAGATGGCTTAACATCTGTCATAGGGAAAATGTTAGAAGCTGTTATTAAAGATGTTATAGCAGGGCACTTAGAATAATTCAAGGCAATCAGGCAGAGTCAACATGGTTTTGCAAAAGGGAAATAATGTTTAACCAATTTATTGGAGTTCTTTGAAGGAGTCACATGTGCTGTGGATAAAGGGGAACCAGTGGATGTACTGTACTTAGATTTCCAGAAGGCATTTGATAAAATGCCAGATCAAAGGTTATTGCAGAAAATAAAAGCTCATGGTATAGGGGATCACATATTGGCATGGATAGAAGATTGACTAGCCAATAGAAAGCAGAGAGTAGGCATAAATGGGTTTTTTTCTGGTTGGCAGGATGTGACAAGTAGTGTGTTACAGGGATCAGTGCTGGGGCCTCAACTTTTTACAATTTATATAAGTGACTTGGATGAAGGGATTGAAGTGGCTAAATTTGCTGATGATGCAAAGACAGGTGGGAAAGTAAATTGTGAAGTGGGTGTAAGGACACAAGGATCACAAGGTGACATAGATAGGTTAAGTGAGTGGTCAAAGATCTGCCAAATGGAGTATAATGTTGGCAAATGTGAAATTGTGCATTTTGGCAGGAAGAATAAAAAATAAACTTATAATCTAAATGGTGAGAGATTGCAGAGCTCAGATTCAGAGGAACCTGGATGTCCTAGTGCATGAATCACTAAAGGTTAGTGTGCAGGTCCAGCAGGTAGTTAAGAAAGCTAATAAAGTGTTATCATTTATTATGAGGGGATTTCATTACAAAAGTAGGGAGGTTATGCTTCAGTTGTACAGGGCATTGGTGAGACCACATCTGGGGTATTGTGTACTGTACTGGTCTCCTTATTTAAATAAAGATGTAAATGTGTTAGAAGCAGTTCAGAGAAGGTTTACTAGACTATAACTAAGAATGGGCAGATTGTCTTATGAGGAAGGTTGGTCAGGTTAGGCTTGTAGCCACTGGAGTTTGGAAGAGTAAGAGGTGACTTAATTGAAAGCTTTAAGATCCTGAGGGGTCTTGTTAAGGTGGATGTGGAGAGGATGTTTCCCCTTGTGGGAGAATCTAGAACTAGGTATCACCATTTAAAAATAAAGGGTCACTCATTTAAGACAGAGGTTAGGAGAATTTTTTTTCTCTCAGAGGGTTGTGAGTCTTTGGAATGCTCTTTCTCAAAAGGAAGGGTGGACGCAGAGGAGAGTAACTCAGCCCCTGACTCCCCAAAGCCTGTCCACCTTCTACAAGCCACAAGTCAGGAGTGTGATGGAATTTCTCCCCACTTGCCTGGATGAGTGCAGCTCCAACACTCGAGAAGCTGGACACCATCCAGCGCAAAGCAGCCTACTTGATTAGCACCCCATCCACAAATATTCACTCCCCCCACTACCAATGTACATCTGCAGCAATGTGTACCATCTACAAGATGCACTGTAGGAATTCACCAAGGCTCCTTCGACAGCACCTTCCAAACCCGCAACCTCTACCAGTTAGAAGGACAAGGGCAGCAGATGCATGGGAACATCACCGCCTGGAGATTCCCCTCCAAACCACTCGCCAGCCTGACTTGGAAATGTATCAAAATATATGGCTGGGTCAAAATCCTGGCACTCCCTTTCTAAAACCACATGGACTGCAGCGGTTCAAGAAGGCAGCTCATCACCACCTGCTCAAGGGCAATTAGGGATGGGCTACACCAACATGTTCCACATTTTATGAATGAATAAATAAACAAAAGAGCTTAAAAATGTTGCTACATGCAGCCCTGGTCCTGATGTCAGGCCTGCTCTCCTGCCCTTGTGCTACCTCATCATAGCTGCTACAAAACACTCCCAAACTCTGTCGGACATCCGAAAAATGCAGCGGGCAATGAAAAATTGCAGGTGACTGGGTCATTAACAAGCTCAATAGCTTGTTAATTGGTCATTTCAAGATGGCGGGTTGGCTGGCAAAGTCACTACTGAATTTAAAGAAAAGTCCCACAGACCCCAGTCCAAGGCTCTGCAGGCCAGAAACAATTCTAAGCAGAGTAGCCACATCACACAGTCTGACTGCCATGTTAGTTTGGAGTTGCTGTCTGGCTTTTAGATTCTAGTTTTTCTAAATAACCCTCTTGGTAGCCAGGGACGGCAGAATATCTGTGTCGTGTTGGCTTCGAAGGTGACATAGTATCAGTTTTGTACAAGCGAACTGACTCACAGACGGCAAGTTGAGTAATCTAAATCCTATTCCAGGAAGTGTGCAAGTTTGTAATGTCAGTGACTGAACCTGAGCAATGCTGGTCAGGTACACCCCACCCCTTGCTGAAACTGATTGGATCAGGCTGCAGAGACCCAAATGATTGGTTCCCATTAGTGCCCAACACAAGATTTTGTAGTGCTGATGAAGAAATATGATGTGTTAAATTTATTTCAGAACACATTTATGCAGTGTCCATCAAACATGACGGACATTCCAAAAACCCGCTGGCCCTCCTTAATTTCAGAAACTGTCATGATGACATCGTATTACACACCCGAAGTGATCATGCCCTATTTTATGTTCGAGCGGGGGTAAGACCCGCCCAAATAGGGGCAGTGTAATCCAGTCCCATGTATCAGTAGCACAGTGGATTAGGCGGTTTAAGCTGATCACTTCCTTCAATGAAATGTCACAAAAGCACTTCAGTTCCTGCCCGTTCCACATTCAGGTAAGTTATTTAGCACCCTGGGTAGACTTAGCAGGTGATCCCTCACCTCGGTTTACCTGAGTGAAGCTAGCACTTAGAGGCTGCCTTAGAGAGCACTAATCTTGGTGAGATGGTGGAAGTAGATTCAATAGTGGCTTTCAAAAAAATTTGGACACATACATGAGAATGAAAAAAATTTATGGATCTATGGGAAAGAGCGAGGGTGTTGTGGGGTGAAATTGGACAAATTGGGTAGTTCTTTCGAAGAGCCAGCACAAAGAAAGCAGGCCGAACGGCCTCCTCCTGTGCTGTAAAATTCTATGATGTGGAACCAATTTAAGGAATGATCACGAGTGAAGTCAACGGCCAAGAAAGAAACAATGAAACAATTGCATTTATATAGCATCTTTCACCACCTCAGGATATTCCAAAGTACTTTTGAATTGTAGCCACTGTTTTAATGTAGGAAACATGGCAGCAAAATTGCACACAGCAAGATCCCACAAATAGCAGTGCGATAATGGCATCTGTTTTTAGTGATGTTGGGACAGGGATATATGCTGACCAGGACCACCAATAAGCACTTTCCTGTTCTCCAATGAGATGAACCCTCTTCTGCTGAGGGTGGTGGGAATCTGGAACTCACTGCCTGAAAGGGTGGTAGAGGCAGAAACCCTCATAACATTTAAGAAGTGTTTGGATGTGCACTTGTGATGCCATGGCATACAAGGCTATGGGCCTAGTGCTGGAAAATGGGATTAGAATAGTTAGGTACTTGTTTGACCGGCGCAGACTCAATAGGCCGAAGGGCCTTTTTCTGTGCTGTCGACCTCTATGACTCTATAGTGCCACAGGAACATTTATGTCCACTTGAGAAAGCAGATGGTCTCCTGAAAGTGAAGACTGTGGGTTTAACCCGGGACCGTGGTTGAGTCCTTAGCCTGATGCTAGTCATAATTGTCCAGCTTTAATGCTGATGACCAAGATCTCATTAACAAACTTCCATTGTATTTACTAGGTCATGCGCTCGTGGTGCCTTAGCATTATTGTTCCTCCTTGGAGCTACCTGGACCTTCGGTGTTTTGCACATTATCAAGGGATCCATTGTGACAGCGCATCTTTTCGCCATCTCTAACGCATTCCAAGGGATGTTCATCTTTATATTTCTCTGCGTCTTGTCGAAGAAAGTAAGTGTTACCTCGCAACAAGATGGTAAATGTTTGAAAGGTGAAAGGGAGTGAATCTTTTCCAGGGTAAAGGGTGGAGTGGTGGGAGCATCAGCATTTTAACACTGTTGGCAACGCAAACCCAAAGAATGATGAAAGAAAGACCAAGTATCTTTCATAAACTCAGGCCAAAGTGTTTTACAACCAGAGAAGCACTTTTGTGGAGTATGGGCATTGTTGCAATGCAGGAAATGCAGCAGCTAATTTGTACGCAGCAAGCTCCACAAACATCTAATCAAATAAATGACCAGGTACATTGCTTAACGTGTTTGTTGAGGGATAATTATTTGCTTGAACATTAGGGAAAGCTCCCTACGTTGGGGTCTGGGTTTAATGTCTCATCTGAAAGGTGACACCTCTGACACTGCAGCACTCCATCAGCACTGCACAGGGGCATCAGCTTAGAATAGTGTTCGCTTGAGTTTCTGGAATGAGGCTTATTCACCAAACTTCCGACTCAGCGGCACATCAAACCAAACTAATTAGTTAGTTTAGCTTGATGAGGAGACACATAGGAACCCTATACAAGCCCATGAAACAAAGGATAAAGGGATAAATGTCAAAAGTTACTGCTCCCAGCCAAACATTTGTCACAATTTTTATTCGTTCATGGGATGAGGGCATCATTGGCTAGGCCAGCATTTATTGCCCTTCTCTCATTTCCTTTGAGAACTGAATGGCTTGCTAGGCCAGTGCAGAGTCAACATTGCTGTGGGTCTGGAGTCACATGTAGGCCAGACTAGGTAAAGACAGCAGATTTCCTTCCCGATAGGACATCAGTGAACCAGATGGGTTTTTGTGACCATCAACAATGGTTTTATGGTCATCATTAAACTGTTAATTCCAGATTTTTGATTGAATGGTGGGAGTTGAGCCTGGTGCCCAGAGCATTACTCTGGGTCTCTGGAATACTAGTCCAGTGACAATATCACTATGCCACAACCTCTCCCACAAAGTGGGTAGTTTAATTTGAGCAGCACAGAAACTCTAGGATTTATTGTCCTCAATTACAATGAGTTACAATGCAACTATTTGACTCATTGCAATAACATGCTTACATAGAAACAACATTTAAAGCCTTTTGTTCACTATGTTTTAGTTAAAAAAAATTCGTCCTTGAAATGATTCATCAAGGAATGTAGGGAATTCTGAGGCATCCCTCCAAAGATGAATGGGATGAAGGTGCTCCCAAACTTGTACGGAATTACTCAATGCCTCGAGGAAACAGTCACAGCTTATTTAGTTTCTTTTCACTGTAAAATGACATTATTCAGAGTCCACATTAGGGCTACAGTATCTGAAATGAACAGTGTTATTACTGTTGCTAATAAGTAAATTACCTTGTATTATTGAATTATCTACCATTGTGACCCCTAAATCTTACCCTACTGCTGACACTGCATGAGCAGAATGCCAGCCTGAATCAGGCTGTAGGTCAAATTGGTGCCCCTATTTGAACATGTTGTGAGCTGTGACCAGTATCAGCTGATGACCTAGCAGAAGAGGAGCCCAAAGGGGAAGTATGATCCAATTTCCGGGGGCTGGGAGGAAGACAGGAATAGGAGTTGACCATTCCATTCTTGTATCTGTTCCATAATTCAATTAAATCATAGCTGGCCTCGACCTCAAATCCATTTGCCTGTTTTTACACCATATTCCATAATACCCTTATCCTAGAAAACCTATCAATTTCAGCCCAGAAAGTTCCACTGTCCCCGAATCTGCAGTCTTTTTTTTGGAGAGAATATCAGATTTCTGCAGCTTGTTCTGTGTGTAGGAATGCTTCCTGATTCCACTCCTGGGGGCCCTCCTTCTCATTTTAAACTGCTGCCCTGTTTTTTTCGAGTTTTCCCAACACCCCACCAACCAGAGGATGTAGTTCCTCTGTATCTATCCTAGATTCAATCCTTCTAACATTTTGAACACATCGATCAGATCACCCCCTCAACCTTTGAACCTCCAAGACAAGTTTCTGAGGCTTGACCTTCTAAGTCCTGTGCTTTTTGCAAGCTTTGCAAAGCAAGTATGGGTCCCTGTGCCTTTGGGTGTCCCCCGCTCCATCCTCAGATCAGACCTCTCCCCCAAGAACCTCTCTTCTTCCAGTCCGGAAACCAGCTGGACAATCCAATGACCGGGAAAACCAGGAGAGATGGAAAATGGGCAGTTGATCTGATTTCACCCATTTTATTCTCATCTCCACAGCCAAAATCTACTTCAGTGTTTCTCAAGTTCTGTATTACAGATCGTGCCTCTAACTGAACTAACTCTGATGTTGTTAATGAAACGTAAAATTGGAAATGCGAAGAGCACCATAGCAATGTATTTATTAAGGGTTACTATATTACTTTAGAATCCAAATGACCAACAAAATAAATACACATAAATGGCTTTGTAGTTCTATAAATAAAAACAGAAAGTGTTGGAAATACCCAGCAGGTCTGGCAGTATTTGTGGAGGGAGAAACAAAGTTAACAATTCAAGTTGAATATGACTCTTCTTCAGAGTTGAAGGGAGTAGAAATGTGATGGGATTTATGCCACTGACATGGAGGCGGGGGTGGGGGAATGGGTGGTGGGGAGGATGGAGAACAAAAGGGAAGGTCTGGAATAGGGTCGAGGGCAGGAGAGATTAAATGACAAAGATGTCGTGCAACAAAAGACGAAGGGAGCGGTAATGATTGTAGTAAAGAAACAAAGCGTTTCTCCAGAGTGAGTGTGAACTGCAGAATATTGAGCGGCTTTGCCCGAGAGCAAAAACATGAAAAATAAGATTAAGACTGGCATGTGGCAAAAAAAAACAGAATCAAAATGGGGGGACAGAGTTCATGGTCTGAAATTGTTGAACTCAATGTTGGCTGTCAAGTGCCCAATCGAAAGGTGAGGTGCTGTTCTTCGAGCTTGCGTTGAGTTTCACTGAAACACTGCGGCAGGATGAGGACAGAAATTCGAGCGCCCGAGCAAAATGGCGAATTAAAATGGCAAGCAACCAGAAGCTCAGGGTCATGATTGTGGATAGAACGAACATATGATTTAGGAGCAGGAGGAGGCCACTCGGCCCCACAAGCATGCTTTTTTAAAATTCGTTCATGGGATGTGGGCATCGCTGGCTAGGCCGGCATTTATTGCCCATCCCTAATTGTCCCTTGAGAAATAGGTGCTGAGCTGCTTTCTTAACCGCTGCGGTCCATCTAGTGTAGATACACCCAAAGTGCTGTTGGGAAGTGAGTTCCAGGATTTTGACCCAGCGACAGTGAAGGAAGGGCGATATATTTCCAAGTCAGGATGGTGAGTGGCTTGGAGGGGACCTTCCAGTTGGTGATGTTCCCATGTGCCTGCTGCCCTTGTCCTTCTAGATGGTAGTGGTCGTGGGTTTGGAAGGTGCTGCCTAAGGAGGCTTGGTGAGTTCCTGCAGTGCCTCTTGTAGGTGATGTATACTGATGCCACTGGGCGTCGGTGGTGGAGGGAGTGAATGTTTGTAGATGGGGTGCCAATCAAGTGGACTGCTTTGTTCTGGATGGTGTCCAGATTCTTCAGTGTTGTTTGAGCTGCACTCATCCAGGTAAGTGAAGAGTTTTCCATCACATTCCTGACTTGTGGCTTGTAGATAGTGGTCAGGCTTTGGGGAGTCAGGAGGGGAGTTACTCCCACAAGAGTCCTAGCCTCTGACCGGCTCTTGTAGCCACAGTATTTATATGGCTAGTCCAGTTTAGTTTCTGGTCAATGGTAACCCCCAGGATGTTAATAAGATCATGGCTGATCTGATTTTAACCGCAGGTTCCTGCCTACTCTCAACAGCCTTTCACCCTCTTGCTTATCAAAAATCTACCTACCTCTGCCTTAAAGATATTCAAGGACTCTGCCTGAACCATCTTAGCAAAAGAGAATACCAAAGTCTCACAATCTCTGAGAGAAAAACGTTTTCCTCATCTCTGTCCTAACTGGGAGAACCTTTAGTTTGAAACAATGACCCTGAGTTCTAGATTCTCCCACAAGAGGAAACACCCTTTCCACATTCACCCTGTTAAGTCCCCTCAGGGTCTTACATGTTTCAATCAAGTTGCTTCTCACTCTTCTGAACTCCAGCAGACACAAGCCTAACCTGTCCAACCTTGCCTCTGAAGACAACCCATCTCTTCCAGGTAATAACCTGGTAAACCTTCTCTGATCTGCTTCTAGTGTATTTACATGTTTCCTAAAAAAGGGTGACCAATACTGTACGCAGCACTCCAGATGTGGTCTCACCAATGCCCTGTATAACTGAAGCATATACCTCCTAGTCTTGTATACAATTCCCCTTGCAATAAACGGTAACATTCTATTTACATTGCTAATTACTGGCTACACTGGTATACGAACCTTTTGCGATTGATGCACTGGGACACCCAGATCCCTCTGCATCTCAGAGCTCTGCAATTGCTCACCATTTAAATAATATGCCTCTTTTTATTCATCCTGCTGAAATGGACAACCTCAATATTTTCCTACATTATACCCCATTTGCCAGATCTTTGCCCACTCACCTAACCTATCTATATCCTTTTGTAGCCTCCTTATGTCCTCTGCACAACTTTACTTTCCTACCTATCTCTGTGTCATCAGCCAATTTGGCAATGACACTGTTGGTCCCTTCATCCAAAACATTTATATAAATTGTTAAGATTGGAGGCCCCAGCATTGATCCCTGTGGCACACCACTCGTTACATCTTGCCAACTAGAAACTGACCTGTTTATGCCTACTCTCTATTTCCTGTTAGCTAGCCAATCTTCCATCCATGCCAATATGCTACCCCCAACACCATGAGCTTTTATTTTCTGCAATAACCTTTGATGAGGCACATTATCAAATGCCTTCTAGAAATCTAAGTACAGTACATCCCTTTATCCACAGAACCTGTTACTTCTTCAAAGAACTCCAATGAATTGGTTAAACATGATTTCCCTTTCACAAAACCATGCTGAGTCTGCCTGATTACCTTGAATTTATCTAAGTGCCCTACCATAATGTCTTTAACAATAGCTTCTAACATTTTCCCTATGACAGATGTTAAGCTGACTGGCCTGTAGTTTCCGGCTTTCTGTCCGTAAGATGATAAGACGTAAGAGCAGAAGTAGGCCATTCGGCCCATCAAGTTTGCTCTGCCATTCAATGAGATCATGGCTGATCTGATAACCCTCAACTCCACTTTCCTGCCTTTTCCCCATAACCCTTGATTCCCTTACTGATTAAAAATCTGTCTATCTCAGTTGAATATACTTAATGACCCAGCCTCTACAGCCCTCTGCGGTAAAGAATTCCACAGATTGACTACTCTCTGAGAGAAGAAATTCCTCCTTATCTATGTCTTAAATGGGTGACCCCTTACTCTGAGATTGTGCCCCCACATCCTAGGCTCTTCCACAAGGGGAAACAACCTCTCTGCATCTACCCTGTCAAGCCCCCTAAGAATCTTATATGTTTAAATAAGGTCACCTCTCATCCTTCTAAACTCCAATGAGTACAGGCCCAACCCACTTAGCCTCTCCTCATGAGAAAATCCCTCCATACCTGTGATCAACCTAGTGAACCTTCTCTGCACTGCCTTCAATGTCAGTATATCTTTCCCTAGATAAGGGGACCAAAGCTGTTCACAACATTCTAGGTGTGATCTAACTAATGCCTTGTATAGTTTTAGCAAGACTTCCCTATTTTTATACTCCATTCCCTTTGAAATAAAGGCCAACATTCCATTTGCCTTCTCTATTACCTGATGAACCTGTATGCTAGCTTTTTGTCATTCATGCATGAGGACTCCCAAATCCCTCTGTGCTGCAGTTTTCTACAGTTTTTTTCCATTTAAATAACATCAGCTCCTCTATTCTTCCTGCCAAAATACATAACCTCACATTTTCCCACATTATATTCCGTCTGCCAAGTTTTTGCCCACTCACTTAACCTGTCGATATCCCTCTGTCGACTCTTTGTGTCATCCTCACCACTTGTCTTCCCGCCTATTTTTGTGCTATCCGCAAACTTGGTGATGGTGCATTCACTTCCTTCATCCAAGTCATTAATATATATTGTAAATAATTGTGGCCCCAGCACTGATCCCTGTGGCACTCCACTAGTTACAGGTTGCCATCCTGAAAATGCACCCCCTATCCCAAATCTCTATCACCTATTAGTTAGCCAATCTTCTATCCATGCTAATATACTACCCCCGACACAATGGGCTCTTATCTTATTTAGTAGCCTTATGTGCGGTACCTTATCAAACGCATTTTGCAAATCCAAATATATTACATCTACTGGTTCCTCTTTATCTATGCTGCTTGTTGCTTCCTCAAAGATTTCTATTAAATTTGTCAGGCATGATTTTCCCTTCATGAAGTTATGCTGACTCTGCTTGATTAGATTATGTATTTCTAAATGCTCTGCTATTATATCCTTTATAATAGACTCCAACATTTCCCCAATGATGGATATTAAGCTAACTGGCTTATAGTTACCTGTTTTTTGTCTCCCTCCATGTTTGAATAAGGATGTTACATTGGCAGTTTTCCAATCCTCTGGGACTTTTCCAGAATCTAAGGATTCTTGGAAGATTACTACCAGTGCTTCCATTATCTCTGTAGCTACTTCCTTTAATATCCTAGGACAGAATTTTGCCCTTGATGGGCGGGCGGGCCCCACTGGCTCGGCGGCGGGTGGGCAGCCGATCGCCGTCGCCGATACGGGCCCCGCCGCCATTTTAAGTGGGCGGGCTGCCCGATGGGAAGCGCTATGCGCTCCCTGTGCGGAGGTGGGGGCGGGATTCCCCAACCGTCAGATGCGCGCAAGAGAGCGCACATCTCCCCGAGGCAAAGTGCTGCCTCAGGGCGATCGCTGAAAGGCTGGCAAATATAAAAAATAGAACAACAAAAAATTCATTAACATGTCCCCCTCACGTGAAAATGTCACACGAGATGGGACACGTTAATGAAATAAACAAAAACTTTATTAAACGCTTTTAAAACCGCTATCAAACCTCATCCCGCCACTGGATGAGGCTTGTAAAAAAAAATCACCTACCCGCCTGCCCGTTGGGCCCGTGCGCTGAACCGGAGCTCGCACGGGCCCCTCAAAATCGGCGACAGTTGGCAAGTTAAAGGCCTTAACGAGGCCTTTCATTAATGGCGGGCGCGCGTCCCGCTGCATAGCGCGCCCGCCAACCGAAATATCGCGATGCCGCGCGATGACGCCGGGACGCTCGCGCGACATTTTAAGCGCTGGCGTGCGGGCTCCGCCACCCACACGCCAGCCAGAAGATTCTGCCCCTAGGATGCAACCCACCAGGTCCAAGGGACTTATCGGCCTTTAGCCCCATTAGTTTCTTTTCCTTCGTACTTTTTCCCTAGTGATAGTTATTGTATTGATTTCCTACCTCCCCCTGACTTTTTCCCCTTGATTGTTTAATATTTTTGGAATGCTATTAGTGTCTTCTACTGTGAAGAGTGATGCAAAATATTTATTCAACTCCTCTGCCATTTCCTGGTTCCCCATTATTATTTCCCCAGCCTCATTCTCTAAGGGGCCTCTGATCACTTTGGCCTCTCTCTTACTTTTTGTATATTTAAAGAAGCTCTTACTGTCTGTTTTTATATTACTTGACAGCTTACCCTCAAAGTTTATTTTCTCTCTCTTATTTTTTTGATCATCTTTTGCTGGTTTTTAAAACTTTTGCCAATCCTCTGGATTACCACTAATCTTTGCCACACTGTATGTTTTTTTTTTCAGTTTGATACTATCCTTAATTTCCTTGGTTAACCATGGTTGTTTTATCCCCTTCCTAGATTCCTTTTTCCTCACTGGGATATATCTTTGTTGTGAGTCATGAACTATTGCCTTAACCGTCTGCCATTGTTCATCTGTTCTGCTAAATTCCTTTCCCAGTCCACTCAAGCCAACTCTGCCCTCATTCCTTTGTAGTTACCCTTATTTAAGTTTAGCACAGTTGTTTCTGACCCAAGTTTCTCACTCTCAAACTCAATTCCAAATTCTACCATATGATGGTTACTTTTTCCCAGGGGATCTTTTACTCTGAGATAATTTATTAAACCTGCCTCATTACACATTACCAGATCCAAAATTGCCTGTTCCTGAATAGACTATGATTTCTTGCTCGTGGCTACCTCTGCCTATTTGATCTTCCCAATCTACATGAAGAGTAAAGTTACCCATGCTTAATGTACCGTCTTTTTGACATGCCCTCACTATCTCCTGATTTATTCTCTGTCCTACAGTACAGCTACTGTCAGGGGGCCTATAGACGACTCCCACCAATGCCTTCTTCCCCTTGTTATTTCTTACTTCCACCCATATAGATTCTACGCCTTCCGATCCAAGATCATTTTTTGCTACCGTTCTTATTCCATCTTGTACCTACAAAGCTACCCCACCACCCTTTCCTTCTTGCCTGTCCTCTCGAAAAGTCACATACCCCTGAATGTTTAATTCCTGGCTTTGATCGCCTTGTAACCACGTCTCGGTAATGGCTATAAGGTCATACCCATGACCCTCTATTTGTGTTGTTAATTCATTTATTTTGTTCTGAATACTACGTGCTAAGTAAAGAGCCATTAATTTTGCCTTTTTACCATTTTCACCCCTTTGACCCTATTTGCTCCTGTTTTTTTTACTTGTACAATCTATCCCTTCCTGTCACACTCTCCGAATCATTACTTAAAATGCTGCCCTGCAATGTGGCCATATGCTTTTGCTTTGTAAGCCTACGTATCCCATCTCCAGAACCACTCCCCCCCCCCCCAACTTATTTAGTTTAACGCCCTCTCTACAGCCCTAGTTATTCGATTCGCCAGGACACTGGTCCCAGCACGGTTCAAGTGAAGCCCATCCCAACAGAACAGCTCCCTTCTACCCCAGTACTGATGTCAGTACCCCATGAACTGAAACCCATTCCTCCCACACCAACCTTTGAGCCACGCATTTAACTCCTTGACTTTATTTACCCTATGCCAGTTTGCCCGTGGCTCAGGTAGTAATCCTGAGATTATCACCTTGGAGGTTCTGTTTTTTCATTTAGCTCCTAACTGTTCCAATTCTTTCAGCAGAACCTCCTTTCTAGTCCTATCAATGTCATTGGTACTAACACGGACAATGACAAATGGATCCCTCCCCTCACACTCTAAGTTCCTCTCCAGCCCTGAGGAGAGGTCCTTAACCCTGGCGCCGGACAGGCAACACAGCCTTTGGGACTCAAGCTCATGGGCTCAGAGGACAGTATCTATCCCCCTAATTATACTCTCCCCTCGCACTACTAGGTTCCTATTTCCTCCCACTACTTGAATGGCTCCCTGTACCATGGTTCCATGGTCCATTCGCTCATGTTCCCTGCAGTCCCCGCTCTCATCCACACAGCTTGCAAGAACCTCACAACTGTTGGATAATTTCAGGGGTCAAGGCTCCTCAAATACTACACCTGGGTCCCTTTACCTGCCTCTTCTGCAGTCGCACCCTCCAGTCCTTGATCACAGAACAAATTTGAATGACCTAATCTGAGTGGTGCGACTGCCTCCTGGACCAGTGTCCAGGTAACTTTCCCCCTTCCCTGATGTGGCGCAATGTCTGCAGCTCAGATTCCAGCTCCTCAACTCGGATCTGAAGTTCCTTGGGCTGTAAACGCTTACTACAGATGTGTTCACTCTGGATCACCTCGGTGTCCAGCAGCGCCCACATGCTGCAGCAGCAACACATCACCCGTCCTGTCATCACTGGCGTATTTCATTTAATTTATTAATTAATTACTCTAGTATCTCTGCTCTTTACACTTGAAGAATCCCCTGCTCTTTAAACTTTATTGTACTTATTTTTTATACCATTATCGATCTTATACTTAACAAGCCGTTTTTAAGCAAAAGAGAGAGAGAAAAAAAGACTAGAGACCTAAACACAAACTATAGACCTTACTTCTGCTTTTACTTTAAAGACTAGGAATACTCACCAATCCTACTCACCAATCAGCAGCTTTCCCTGCACTCCTGTCACACTGTGGTTCGTGACGTCATTTCGCCACTGGTCTCACATGAAGTCTCCCCGCTCTCCCTGATCTTTTTTAAAACGAACTCTCCCCGCTCTCCTTTATCTTTTTAAAATGAAGTCCCCCTGCTCCCCACGCAATTTTTAAAATGAAGTTTCCCCACTCGCCGCGCTCTTCTTTAAAATGAAGCCTCCCTGCTCTCCGCGCTCATTTTTTAAATGACGTTTCCCCGCTCTTCTTAAAACAAAGTCTCCGCACTCTTTTTTAAAATAATCTCTCCTAGCTCTCTGCGCTTTTTTTAAAAATGAAGTCTCCCTGCTCTCCCTGCTCTTTTTAAAATTAAGTCTCTTCGCTCTTTTTTAAAATGAAGTCTCCCCACTCTCCGTGCTCTT
This sequence comes from Cetorhinus maximus, assembly GCF_964194155.1. Classification (NCBI taxonomy): domain Eukaryota; kingdom Metazoa; phylum Chordata; class Chondrichthyes; order Lamniformes; family Cetorhinidae; genus Cetorhinus; species Cetorhinus maximus. The sequence goes on from NC_135895.1 coordinate 11,306,866, forward strand.
TTTAGAACAAAGTCTCCCCGCTCTCTGCGCTCTTTTTTAAATCTGTAACCTCATGGCCCGGCGTATCCCCCACTCTACCATTACCATCAAGCCAGGGGATCAACCCTGGTTCAATGAAGAGTGCAAGAGGGCATGCCAGGAGCAGCACCAGGCATACCTAAAAATGAGGTGTCAACCTGGTGAAGCTATAACACAGGACTACTTGCGTGGCAAACAGCATAAGCAGCAAGTGATAGACAGGGCTAAGCGATCCCACAACCAACGATCAGATCTAAGCTCTGAAGCCCTCCCACATCCAGTTGTGAATGGTGGTGGACAATTACACAACTCACTGGAGGAGGAGACTCCACAAATATCCCCATCCTCAATGATGGGGGAGCCCAGCACATCAGTGCGAAAGATAAGGCTGAAGCATTTTCTAGAATCTTCAGCCAGAAGTGCCGAGTGGATGATCTGTCTTGGCCTCCTCCGGAGGTCCCCAGCATTACAGAGGTCAGTATTCAACCAATTCGATTCACCCCACATGATATCAAGAAATGGCTGAAGGTATTGGATGCTGCAAAGGCTATGGGCCCTGACAATATTCCGGCAATAGCACTGAAGTCTTGTGCTCCAGAACTTGCCACACCCCTAGCCAAGCTGTTCCAGTGCAGCTACAACACTGGCATCTACCCGGCTGTGTGGAAAATTACCCAGGTACGTCCCTGTACACAAAAAGCAGGACAAATCCAACCCGGCCAATTACCACCCCATCAGTCTACTCTCGATCGTCAGTAAAGTAGTGGAAGGGGTCAACAACAGTGCTATAAAGCGGCACTTGCTTAGCAATAAACTGCTCACTGGCACCCAGTTTGGGTTCTGTCAGGGCCACTCAGCTCCTGACCTCATTACGGTCTTGGTTCAAACATGGACAAAACAACTGAAACGCGAGGTGAGGTGAGAGTGACTGCCCTTGACATCAAGGCAGCATTTGACTGAGTGTGGCATCAAGGAATCATAGCAAAACAGGAGGCAATGGGAATCAGGGGAAAACTCCCTGCTGGTTGGAGTTATACCTAGCACAAAGGTTGTGGTTGTTGGAGGTCAGTCATCTCAGCTCCAGGACATCACTGCAGGAGTCCCTCAGGATAGTGTCCTCGGCCCAACCATCTTCAGCTGCTTCATCAATGACCTTCCTTCCGTCATAAGGTCAGAAGTGGGGATGTTCGCTGATGATTGTGCAATGTTCAGCACCATTTGTGACTCCTCAGATACTGAAGCAGTCTATGTCCAAATGCAGCAAGACCTGGACAATGTCCAGGCTTGGGCTGACAAGTGGCAAGTAATATTCGCACTTCACAAGTATCAGGCAATGACCATCTCCAACCATTGCCCCTTGATGTTCAATGGCATTACCATCACTGAATACCCCACTATCAATATCCTGGGGGTTACCATTGACCAGAAACTGAACTGAACTAGCCATATAAATACTGCGGCAACAAGGGCAGGTAGAGGGTAAGAATAGTGCAATGAGTAACCCACCTCCTGACTCCCAACACCTGTCTACCATCTACAAGGCACAAGTCAGGAGTGTGATGGAATAATCCCCACTTGCCTGGATGAGTGCAGCTCCCACAGCACTCAAGAAGCTTGACACCATTCAGGATAAAGCAGCCCATTTGATTGGCACCACATCCATAAACATTCACTTCATGCACCACTGACGCACAGCAGCAGCAGTGTGTACCATCTACAAGATGCACTGCAGGAATTCACCAAGGCTCTTTTGACAGCACCTTCCAAACCCATGACACTACCATCTAGAAGGACAAGGGCAGCAGATAGATGGGAATACCACCACTTAGAAGTTCCCCTCCAAGTCACTCACCATCCTGACTTGGAAATATATCGCCGTTCCTTCACTGTCATTGGGTCAAAATCCTGGAACTGCCTTCCTAACAGCACAGTGGGTGTACCTACACCACATGGACTGCAGCCGTTCAAGGAGGCAGCTCACCACCACCTTCTCAAGGGCAACTAGGGATGGGCAATAAATGCTGGCCCAGCCAGCGAAGCCCACAGCCCATGAAAAAAATTTTTAAAAACAAGCCAGCCTTTGACCTTGTCGTGCTAATGCACACACACCTTCCACACCTAAATGCCTGTGTGCAAAGGATTTAATGACTTTATGTAGCAAAAAAAGAAGTGTGAACCAAAGCACTGTTGCGAATACAACAGATAGAAGCGATTCAGAATGGTTATGTTCATTGCTAACATGATTGAAAGGCATTTGCCTTCAAGCGCATCAGGCAGTTATCCCCTTCATCACTGATCCTGACTGTGTGGTTTCTCTCTTAGGTTTCTGCATTCAAGCTCAGCACTGCTGACTGACTTAAACATCTGTTTTATTTCTCCCTGTAGGTTAATTGCTGAGGGTTAACCTTGCGGTAATAGTTTGTGGCAAGATCACTTAGGCAGAAAAAGGTCACCACTTAACTAAATAGTAAACAGATTTGAAATCACTTTCCCAGTAGTAATTTCTGTCCTCATTACAGCTCTTATTTAGCAAGGATTCCCTGATAGATCTTGGCACACAATATACATTCTGCTGTTTAAAGTTTATTGATTTGGAAAGGTGTGTGTCAACATTAGCTGAGCTTGACAACATTTTTTTCAATGGTGCAATGTGGAGTTAACCAATTATGGTGAGCAAAAGGTTTCATCGCCCCTACCGGGGCAAGGTCAAAGAATATGAGCAGACAACACGCTAACTCTCCAATCAATATTCTTAGACATTTCCCCTTTAATCAATACTATCAATTTTCTTCTCAGTTTTATGTCTCATTTTCCTCATGTCAACAGAGTCACTTCACACATCACTTTGATGTTAAGCTGCTGCATTCTAAATATCGAAGAAACTTCATTATCCCATCTGTAAATGTCTATCATAGGTTCCGAGAAGCTACAACACGGGCAGAGCCCATTCTGGCTGCCGTGTCTCTCCCTGCAAGCAGAGAAAAGGGTCACTTGGCCCCACTGGTCCAGGCCACGTTTATGTTCCACGTGTGGCTTCCTCCCAACCTTACCTTCATCTCACCCGATCAGCAATTCTCTCATGTACTTAGCTGGGTTCCCAGACATCAACACTATTCCCTAACCTATTCCCTGTTGTGCCAAGTTCCACATTCTAACCCTTCTCTCAGTAAAGAAGTCTCTCCTGAATTCCTCATTGGATTTGATCATAACTATCTTATATTTATGGCCCCAGGGTTGCTATCCTCACAAGTGGAAATACCTTTATTCTCTGCATCCTTCTGCCAGGTTCTGCCCAATCAAAGACCTTCATATTTATAAAGGCCCCTCCCAAGTCACCCCTCAGACTTCTCTTTTCTAGCAGAAAGAGCCCCAGCCTGTTCAATCTTGCCGATAGCAATAATCTCTCAGCTGTGGCATCATCCATGCAAATCCTTTTCTCCAGTGACTCTATCCCCTTCTTATAATATGGAGACTAGAGCTGTACTTGGTACTCCAAGTGTGGCCTAGCCTAGATTCTAAACAAATTTAATATAGCTTCCCTGCATTTCAGCTTTATCCGCCTGGAAATGGATCTCAGGGCTTGGCTTGCATTGTTTATGGCCTTGTCAACTTGCTATTTTTTTAATGATTTCTGTAGCCTTAGATTCCTTTTCTCCTCTGCCTGATTTAGAGTCTTATACAAGGGTAAATTCACCAGCCCATGCTCTAAATAGAAGGGGTGAGTTAGAGTTAGAGCCACAGCATTGTAAGTATCAATTCATGTTCTCTAGCTTACTCTCCCTTTGAGAGGTTCAAGATTAATGAAATGACCCTATTAACTCTATCACAATATTAATTTGTGATAAAACAGTCCATGTTTAGTTTTATTCATTCATGGGATGAGGCCATCACTGGCAAGGCCAGGACTTATTGTCTATTCCTAATTGCCCACAACTTAAAGATGGCTCGCCACCTTCTTGAACTGCTGTAGTCCATCTAGTGCAGATATACCTACAATGCTGCTGTGAAAGGAGTTCCAGCATTTTGACCCAGTGACAGTGAAGGAACGGCAACATAGTTCCGAGTCAGGATAGTGTGTGGCTTGGAGGGAATCTTCCAGCTGGCAATGTTCCCATGTGCCTGCTGCCCTTGTCCTGCAAGGTGGTAGAGATCTCAGATTTGAAAGGTGCTGTCAAAGGAGCCTTGGAGAGTTGCTGCAGTGCATCTTATAGATGGTACACCCTGCTGCCACTATGCACCATTGATGGCATGTTGAGAGAGCAGTTAATAAAGCATATAGTATCTTAGGCTTTATTAGTAGGGGCATTAAGTACAAGAGTAAGGAAGTCATGTTGAAGACAATGGTTAGGCCTCATCTGGAGTACTGCATCCAGTTCTGGGCACCATGCTTGAGGAAGAATGTGAAGGCATGAAGAGAGTACCAAGGAGATTCACAAGAATGATTCCAGGGATAAACAGAATCACAGAATCTTTACAGTGTAGAAGGAGGCCATTCGGCCCATCAAGTCTGAACTGGCTTTCGAAAAGAACGTTGTACCTAGTCCCACTCCCCTGCCTTATCCCCGTAACCTTTCACTTTCTTTCTTTTCGGGTAGCAATCCAATTCCCTTTTGAATACCTCGATTGAACCTGCCTCCACCACCCTCTCAGGAAGATCGTTCCAGACTCCAACCACCCTCTGGGTGAAAAAATCTTTCCTCACATCACTTTTACTCTCTTTACAAATTATTTTGATTATGTGTCCCCTAGGTCTTGATACTCTCTTGAGTATGAACAGTTTCTCATTATTTGTCCATAGCCCTCAGGTACCTCTATCAAGTCTCCTCTCAGCCTTCTTTTCTCCAAGGGAAACAGTCCCAACCACGCCAATCTATCCTCATGGCTAATGGTGCTGAACTTTATGCAATCATCAGCAAATGTCCCCACTTCTGACCTTATGATGGAAGCAAGGCCATTGATGAATCAGCTGAAGATAGTTGGGCCTAGGGACTGAGATGATTGGCATCCAACAATCACAACCATCTTCCTGTGTATTCGGTCTGACTCCAACCAGTGGAGAGTTTTTCCCCTGATTTATATTGACTTCAATTTGGCAAGGGCTCCTTGATGCCACACTCAATCAAATGCTGCCGTGATGTCAAAGACAGTCACTCTCACCTCACCTGTTGATTTCAGCTCCTTTGTCCATGTTTGGATCAAGGCTGTAATGTGGTCAGGAGTGAAGTGGCCTTGGCAGAACCCAAACTGCGCGTGAGTGAGCAGATTATTGCTAAGCAAGTGCCACTTGATAGCACTGTTGATTACCCCTTCCATCACTTTCCTGATGATCGAGAGTAGACCGATGGGGCAGTAGGTGGATGGATTGGATTTGTCGTGCTTTTTGTGGACAGGACATACCTGGGCAATTTTTCACATTGTTGGGTAGATGCCAGTGTCGTAGCTGTACTGGAACAGCTTGGCTATGGGTGCGGCTAGTTCTGGAGCACAAGTCTTCAGTACTATTGTTGGGATGTTGCCAGGGCCCATAGCCTTTGCAGTTTCCAGTCCACATATTGTAAAAGAACTGGTGAGAAGATGAGTAAACTTTTTTTAATGACATTTGTTGTTATAATGTACTGACTGAAAGGACAGCGGAAACAGATTCAAAAGGGAATTCAACTTGAAAAAGAAAACCATTACAGGGTTATGGGGAAAGAGCAGGGAGAGTTGGACTAATTGGAATGCTCTTTCAAGAGCTAGCCCACCCACAATGGGCTGAATGGCCTCCTTTGTGCTGTAACATTCTATCATCCTGAGTCCATTTAAATAATAATTATAGGTGAAATAGTCCAACAGCAATGTGGAGCAGTGGCCAAGAAAGGACTCGCATTTTCATAGCGCCTATCATAACCCCTGAGCATACACCAGAGCAATTTATGGCCAATGAAATGCATGAAGTGAAGTTGCTGTTTAGGAAACAGGGCATGGATATTTCTTTCGAAGAGACAGCACAGACACAAAGGATCAATTCTGTAAGATTCCGTGATTCCATTTATCTCATACTTTGTATCTTAGAAACGCACGTTAAGTAACTAATGAAATTCATTTATCTTTGTGCATTTATTTAACAGATCCAGAAAGAGTACTACAGGTTATTTAAAAACGTGCCCTGTTGCTTCGAGTGCCTGAGATGAGATGGATTGAGGAAAGGAGACGGAAATTAAATGGAAGAAGACAAAGAGAAGAAAGGGTGCATTTCTGAAGAGCCGCTGGCGATGTTGATTTGTTAAGATTATAATTTATTTAAAGCTTTAAATTTGGGTTGGATGGGGTGGGAGGGCAGAGGAGTGCACTGCTCGCAGGAATTCCTTAGAATCCTTACGACTCAATAGGAACCAATTGAACCTGTTCCCTCCTCCAGCTCCTAAATTTCTTTCCATAGCTTAGATTGTTTCTTACCGAAGATGTTTAAACAATGTCTCCATCAAAATGACCGCTCAGAAAGACAGAATGTCATCTTAAATACGTGAAGTAACCTTCTACCAGGTCAGTTAATTGTAACTTCCAGGTTTGGGTTTTAATTTTTACTGGAATGCAGTTCCTCTTCTGATTAAGAAAGGGACAACATGCTGTTCGCATGGAAACATGAAGCTCTGAATCGCAGTTTTTGAGAATGCAACCTGGTAATTAAGAATTAAAACCAGACCTTCTTTCACTTTGCATTAAACAAAGTACACAAGGAATTTCTCCCCTCTCTTCCCGCCATGGCTGTGTGCTTGTTTCAAATCGCTCACCATCCTGACTTGGAAATATATCGCCTTCCTTCACTGTCGCTGGGTCAAAATCCTGGAACTCCCTCCCTAACAGCACTGTGGGTGTACCTACACCACAGGGACCTGCAGTGGTTCAAGAAGGCAGCTCACCACCACCTTCTCAAGGGCAATTAGGGATGGGCAATAAATGCTGACCCAGCCAGTGAAGCCCACATCCTGTGAATGAATTTTGAAAAAGCAAGGAGAGGAAATGAATTGGATCTTGGTCAATGACCGAAATTAATACAAGGATTGAATGGGGAGAGGTGATGTGTAGAAATTTGTTTCATCATAAAGATGGCACAGAAGAAGGCCACTCAGCTTATCACAATCTGTGCCATCTCTTTTACATAAGACTATAAGATACAGGATAGCAAGTTCTTCATTCTATCAAGTGGTTTGGTGTCCTTCAGCAGTCTGTCATTTAGCTCTAGTCTGGTATTGTCTCCAGGCTGCTAGATTATCCTTATTGCCTAGATTAGTCACACCAGCACAGTGGGAGCTCCTTCATCACATGGACTGAAGCAGTTCGAGAAGAAGGCTGTCCACCTTCTCATGGTCAAATAGCGATGGACAATAATTGGTGGTCTTGCTAGCAATGCCCATATCCCAAATCTGATACTTTAAAAATCTGCTGACGAGGTAATCTCTTGATATTACCCTGCCTGTTACCCTACCAACTTACCTCCCATACGTAATCATGGCCAGGTCTCAGCGAGAACTCTTTTCTCTTTAGGTGCCATGAAACTCTTAACTTCTGCCCAAATAAGTAAATAAAACCTCGGTTTCCACCAAAGGGTGGCAGCTACAACATCGCTGCACTGAGGTGTGGGTCTCGACTATGACTTTAACTTTGCGCCCTCAACCCATTGATTCAAAGGCAAACGTGTGACTAACTGAGCCAAGCCGGCATTGCAGTAGAGAGCCAATGGTATTACAACATGGGTCCGTTTGTGTTGCCTATCCTGAGTCAATTAGCTCGTACACCAAGTCCCATGGCATTCCATTGAGTGTGACAATCAGAGCATTGTAGCTATATGCTTCAAACTGTTATTTTAGAGTAATTCCCTCTGAATTTCAATAAAAGAGGTAATGCACTTCAAAACATGTTTTTATATTCATAACCAAATAAAAATTTCATAACTGTGTGACGAGAAACTTGGTGAATATAACACTGGCCTGCTGTTAAATGTCAAACTAATTTATTCCATGGACTTGTAGCTTAACAACATTGTATCCTGTGATTCAACAAAATCAATCCTCTTAGCAAAGACTCGATCCCAGGCTCTTGGCAATAGAGTTTCAAATAAGTTGAGGGAAAAGGCCATAGAGGATTGGAAGACTAGATTTTGTTCTAAAGAGCTTCAACTGATTGGTATTTTGGTGAAGGGTTTTTTAATGTAAATATATTTATCTGAAAAAAAGAGGAACTGTCTGCAAAAAAAAAATCTGGCTCATTTCCTTTTATGCTTTTTAATTAAAGATATTAAATTGCTTTCTTGGGTGATCCATGTAAATATACAACAGCAATAAAACTGTTTTGCATAATTTATTCTTCTCAGCACCATTGCTGAATTACTGCATTGAAAGACAAATCCAAGTCGCTGATGGTGACTTTACAGAACAGCCTTGTATGGCCAGCTCGGAGACTGGGAATCACTTTGAGGCTATACTTGCAGCAGGCTTGGTTTTGGTCCTTCACTGCCAGGGGATCAAAATCCCTGATCTCCCTACCTGACAGCCCCATTGGTGCACCTTCATCAGAATCCAAGATGGCGCCTCACAACCACCTTCTCAGAGCTAGGAAAGAGCAATAACTGCTGGCAATAAATGCCCAGGGAATAGCCATTCAGGTGAGGTATCCATGGGCCAACAAGAGGCAAGTGGTTCAATTTTGCCAAGGTCATGCTGCCAATGTGAAGCACGGCCAGCTCATGAAATCCTGAGCATGGTACCTGAGGTTTACACCAAAGATGGAGGCCATTTGACACATCTCGTCTGCACTGGCCAACAAGGAGTCATCCAGCCTAATCCCACATTCTGGCTCTTGGTAAATACCCTTATAGGCTATGGCACTTCAAGTCCGTATGATGGTTTCTGCCTGTGACACCCTTTCTAGATCTCTACCACCCTCTGGGTGAAAAAAATTTCCCCTCTGTCATTGGGAAAACGTTAAGAGTCCATTATTAAGAAAGAAATAGCAGGACATTTAGAAAAGAAAAACACAATCTGAGTCAACATGGTTTTGTGAAAGGGAAATCATGTTTGACAAATTTGCTAGAGTTCTTTGAGGATATAACAAGCAGGGTTGATAAAGGGGAACTGGTAGACATAGTGTATTTGGATTTCCAGAAGGCATTCAATAAGGTGCCACATAAAAGGTTATTGCACAAGATATTGCTCACGGTATTGGGGGTAATGTATTAGCATGGATTGAGGTTTGGTTAACACACAGAAGACAGAGAGTCGGGATTAATGGGTCTTTTTTAGGTTGGGAAAATGTAACTAGTGGAGTGCCACAGGGATCAGTCCTAGGGCCTCAATTATTTACTATCTATATTAATGACTTGGAGGAGGGGGCAGAATGTAATGTATCCAAATTTGCTGACAATACAAAAATAGGTGGTGTGTTGTGATGAGGACATAAGGAATCTGCAAGGGGGTATAGACAGGTTGAGTGAGTGGGCAAAAACTTGGCAGATGGAGTTTACTGTAGGAAAGTGTGAGGTCATGCACTTTGGTAGGAAAAATCAAAAGTCAGGCTATTATTTAAATGGAGAGAGACTCCAAAAAAGTGCAGCACAGAGGGATCTGGGTGTTCTTGTGCATGAAACAAAAAAAGTTAGCATGCAGGTGCAGCAAGTAATTAAGAAGGCAAATGGAATTTTGGCCTGTATTGCTAGGGGGTTGGAGTTTAAAAATAGGGAAGTCTTGTTACAACCGTACAGGTTGTTGGTGAGGCTGCACCTGGAGTACTGCGTACAGTTTTGGTCCCGGTATTTAAGAAAGAATATACTGGCATTGGAGGCAGTTCAAAAGAATTCCTGATTCCTGGGATGAAGGGGTTGACTTATCAAGAGCGGCGAAACAGGTTAGGCCATTATTCATTAGAGTTTAGAAGAATGAGGGGTGATCTTATTGAAGCGTACAAGATTCTGAAGGGGCTTGACAGGGTAGATGTTGAGAAGATATTTCCACTAGTGAGGGGATCTTGAACTAGGGGGCATAGGCCAGAAATTTCGCCCCCGTCGGGAGGGTGTTGTGTGGGGGTGGGCAGGCGCGAAACCGATCAGTGCCCCCGATCGGGTCCGCGTCGCCATTTTACGTGGCGGGGGGGGGGGGGTCCAATTAAGGCCCGCCCATCGTGACGCGCTCCCGGAAGTGCTGAGTGCTCCCTGTGCGGGCGAGGAATTTCCTGAGTGGTTCCCTGTGGTCTTTCACGCATGCACACGAAAGAGCGCAGAAATCTCCCTGACGCACGGATCTGCCTCAGGGAAATTTATTTCAGTGTTAAACTTCTAAATAAAGCTTTAAAAAATGTTCCCTCATGTGACACTACCACATGAGCTGGGACATGTCAAAGAATAAATGTGTAAATTTTTATTAGATTTTAAAACACCTCATGAGGCCTCATCCCGCCCGTGGATGAGATTCCATGAAAAATGCGAAGGCCGCCTGGGCTCTTCGCCTGCCCGCCAACCTTAAGGTCGGACGGGCAGCTCATTAAATTGAGTTAATTAGGTTTTAAATGGCCTTAATAGGCCTTTGACTGTTTACCGGGCGCACAGCTGAGTTGACTGCGCGTCCGCCGAACTGAAAATCTAAATGACGCGCAATGACGTCAAGACGCCCGCCCGATGTCACCCTGCGTCATTTTACGCATCGGCAAGTGGGGCCCCGTCCCCCCACTCACCGACAGGAAAATGCTGCCCATCATTACAGAATAAGGGGACACTCATTTAAAACTGAGATGCGAAGGAATTTCTTCTCTCAGAGGGTAGTGAATGCCTGGAATTCTCTACCCCAGAGAGTTGTGGAGGCTAGATCACTGAAAGTATTTGAAGAGGAGGTAGATAGATTTTTGAAATACTGGGGAGTTGAGGGCTATGAGGAGCTGGCATGAAAGAGGGGTTAAAGGCTGGGGCTGATCAGCCATGATCTTATTGAATGGCAGGGTAGGCATGAGGGGCCAAATGGCCTACTCCTGCTCCTATTTCTTATGTTCTTATGCTCTCAAATCCCCCCTCAAGTTAATACCTCTTAATCCAGATCTATGCCCCCTGGTTATGAACACTCAACCGAGAGGTTGCCCACTCCATCTAGACCCCTGATAGTTTTATACACTTTATTTGTTCTACTCTCAGCCTCCTCTGTTCTAAAGAAAACAATACTGGCCTATCCAGTCCTGCCAAGGCCATAGGTTGAGGGACATGAGACTTCCCATCGGCCATGCAAGCGCTAAAAATGGGTTGGAATGTCCTTGTGACGCAAGGAAGCCAACTTAATAAACCAGTGCCCTTGATATGTTAAATATAAGTCATGCTTCCAACAATTTACTGCATTACCACTCAGAAGGCATCAGCCTTGACTCAATAGAGAACACACTTGGTCTCTGAATCAGAAGATCATGGATTCCCAAAACTTGAGCACAAAATTCCTGGCTAACACTCTCACTGCTGCACTGAGTGCAGCACTGTCAGAGGCGCTGCTTTTTTGGATGAGACAAAGGACCCCGCTTGCCCTCAGAAGTAGATGCAGAAGATCACATGGCACTTGTTTGAGGAAGAAGGGAGAGTCCTCCCTGGTTTCCTGACCAATATTTAAGAGTAAACACGTGATCTGTTCATTATCTCACTGCTGTTTGTAGGAGCTTTCTGTGTTCAAATTGGCTGCTGCTTTTCCAACATGACAACAGTGACCACACTTCAAAAAGTATTTCATTGGCTGCAAAACTTCATTGGGCTATCCTGAGCTCTATACAAATGCCTGTTCTTTTTCTCAGTAGCTAGTAATAATTGAGTTAGCTACTGCAGTACAGGTTTAGAACACAAGTATTTCATACTTTATTCAGAACCCTGGATGTTGGCAGGTGAGTGTCTAGTGCTGTGTGAATTTGCCTTTCAAAACTGAGGCTGTCAAATCAGGGACAAATTATCCTGAATTCATTCCCATTAAAAGTCTTGAATCAGAATAAGGCTGTAAAACTTTTATTTCCACTCACGAGCCAACAGGCATGAGTGCTTAGAGACATCTCTCATTATGCATGTATATAAAATAGAGATGTACTTCATAAGAAACTTTTTGATATAAGAACTAATGTTAGGTTCGTACAAACCGAAATGGTTAAGAAGATTAGTATTTGCTATCGCATGTGCATGCATCAATTAATAATGAACATGATTGTAAAGCATAAATGTTAGCGTTTATATGTTTCTTTATCATATAATCAAAATACCATAAAGCACCTCTTGCAGGGAATTCCCTTTGTAAGTACCTGAGACAGCCAATTTGTGCAGAGCAAGATCCCAGAAGTAGCAAATGGCCAGTTCTTCTGTTTTCTGTTGGTGTTGGTTGACGGAGGACCGTGGGGCCAAAGCACTGGGAGAACTACCTGCTCATCCTCTATTGGATCTTCAACTTCCTCCTGAAGGATAGCACACAACCTGATGCAGCAATCCCTCAGTATTCTGTTGGACTATCAAACTGAAAGGTGTTGGTACTGGGCTGAGAACGAAAGTCCTATGATGCAGCAACATGAGCATTACCAATTGAGCTGAGCCGTTAAAAAATGTGCAAGGAGGCAAAACCTCCCATTGTCTTCAACAGGGCAAAAAAATTACAACAGCAGCACTTGCATTTATATAGCACCTTTAATGAAGTAAAACGTCTCCAAGCAGCTTCACAGGAGTGTAGTCAGAAAATTTGGGAAGATGGCTAAAAGCTTTGTCCAAGAGGCACATTTAAAGGCATAGCTGAAGAGAGGAGGGAAAGTGAAAGAGGCACAGAGGTATATGGAAAGAATTCCATGTGGCCGAATACACAGCCACCAACGATAGGAAATACCTTCCTTGTTTTTCTATTAAATGTACCTATTTACAGGCAAATATCCCATCTGCTTCCTTAACTGCCTTATGAAGTTCCCTGTCACCTTCAAAGATCTGTGAATATATGCTCCCAGGTCCCTCTGCTCTCACACCACCCTCAAAATAATACCATTTAGATCACCCTGCCAAACTGCAGCACTTCACATTTATCCATATTAAGTTTCTTCTGCCGTCTGCCCCGCCCACTTCACCCAGTCTCCCTATGTCCTCCTGAAGTCTGCACGCACCCTCCAGACTATATAAAATGTTGTCAAGTTTTATATCACCCAGAAGCTTTGAAACTGTACTCCCGGGTCTGGATTTTCACCCTCGAGGCGGGTAGTGGGAGAGTCAGGAAAATTCCCAGCTTGGCCCCTTGCTATGGGAGATAGTAAGGTGAGATCTTCATTGCTCAGCGGGCGGGGGGAGGGGTGGGGGGCGGGTGATGAGGAGGTGGCGGGGTGGGCGATGGCAGATGCGAGCTGGGTTCGGGCTGGCCCACCTGGGGAAAAGTTTGGAGGCAGCCATTCATAACTTTCTTCTATGTAAAAAAAAAAGACGTTTCACTAATAAAAGTGTCAATCACCCAGGCCCTTTAAAGTATCAATAACAAAAAACACAAACTCTTGAAACCATTTAACGTTGTGTAAATAAACATTTTAAAATTGATAGCAGAGGTCAGGGATCTTGAGCTGTCAATCAAATAATGTTCTCTCTGGGGTGCTGGTGATTCAACAAGAAGAATTGTTGTCTGGGCTCTCAGTCAGTCATACATAATGAGGCTTGGCTGAGGGCCCAGGGATCCAGGACACTTGTTGAAACATAGGAGAAAGTTATAAATGAGTTTACTTTTTATAACTTTTTTTTAATATATCCTACTCTCACTATGAGGTTCATTGGTTGTATACAGTGTATAGTGGTTCAATGGGCATCAAAGTGGCATAGCTTGGCATGGGGGCATGAGGAGCCATGGAGGTTGGGTGGAAGGGCAGAGCTTGGCATAGGGAGCATGAGGAGGACATTTTGAGCTTATCTTTTAAGAGGTCCCTTCATGCAGGCTAGGGTTCAGGACTCCTCTGAGGAGCCTTGAATCACAACTCTTGAAAATCCTGGCTCGCCTGCAAGAAAGTTATGGAGGAGTCGGACATGCCTGTCCCCACAATGGAGCCGGCCAGGTCCGGAGTGCCGGATGTTGGCTTTTGACAGGAACCAGCCCACAGCCTTTAAAGGCGTGCCCGAAAGTCAGACAGCTCAGGAATGGAGTCGGGAATCCTGGAATAGGGATCTGCCCATCATTTTTAATGGATTCCCGAGTCATCACGACTCAGTGAAAATCCACACACATATACCCAAACCCAGGTCATTTATATACATAGCAAAATAACAATGATCTAAGCACTGAACCCATTTATTATCTCTCGTCTATATATATTGATCCTGGCCTGTATCTTTGCTTACCTCTCTTGTATTGCAATATTAATACATCTTCTTCATTCGTGAAGACAGATGCAAAGTCCTCATCCAATAACAATGCCTTCTACCTTCAAAAGCCCCAACTTTTCCTTTAACTCTCCATTTACCTCTTATATGTTTATGAAAGGCTTTTAGGGCTTTTTTATGCAACCCACCAATCTTTTCTCATTGTCTCTCTTTGCCCTTATGTACTGCATTGTGCATATGCTGCCTGATTCTCTAAGGTTCTTTGTACCTGGCATTAGTTGTAAACCTTTGTTTCTCTGTTTTATTTTAATCATAACATTTGGCCTGTCGAGACCATGCAGGCTTCCTGTAAGAGCAAGCTAGTTTCATACCCCTGCCTTTTCCTCGTAGCTCTGCATTTTGCTTTCCTTCAGGCACTCACCCAATTCCCATTTGAAAGCCAGGATTGAATCTGCATCCACCACACTCTCAAGCAGCGCATTTCAGATCCTGGCCACCCGCTGCATGAAACAATTTTTCCTTAAGCCACCTTTGATTCTTTTGCCAATCATCTTAAACATTTAATTCCTTTGCCACCAGGGAGTCTCTAGCTCTAAATGCCCTGTCATTCTTCCTTGTGGAAGTATGTTTGATCTGAACCCAAAATATCTCTGTCTTGATGGCCTGCCATTGTTCATTTTCATTTTTCTTGGCCTGGATTGGTGCAAGATCCTTTCTCCAATTGGCCCTCTTCCAGTTGGGTATTTTCACTTTTGACGATTACTGGTTCCTTTATGTAAGTGCTTCAAACCTGGTTATATTATGTCACTATTAGCCAGATGCTTCCCCCATTGCAAAACACTCTATTTGTCCTATTTCATTCTGAAAAAAATTGATTTAGCAGTGCTTCCTTCCTCACTGGGCTAGAAACACATTGATTAAGAAAATTCTCCTGCATATTTTTAGGAATTCTTCACACAACCCCTTGCTCTTTATACCGTTTTTGCCCCCAGTTTAAAGAAGGGTAGTTAAAGTCCCTTACTTGGTTCTCTCCTGTGTCTGGTGACACATAAGGCACATGCTTACATTTGTTTTCATGGCTAGTTTTTCAGGTCTCCAGAAGTTGTAGCTTAAGGGGTACCACTCCATATCAAGTATGGCTGACCAGGGGACTCTCCTACTCTTGCCACCTGCCAAAGGTGTGTTGGAAGGATTTCCAAGTTGATAATCAACCTGTTTGACAAGATAGCTCCACCTGCTTCACCACTTCTCAAACAGCATAAATTCCACCACATCACATTTCTACTTCTCTTCAGCTCTGGAGAAGAATCATACAGACTCAAAAAGTTAACTTTGTTTCTCTCGCCACAGGTACTGCCAGAGTTTTACCAGCATTTTCTGATTTTAAGTCCTGGAGCGGGACTTGAACCTAGAGCTTCTGGCTCAGAGGCGGGGATACTACCTTGCACCACAAGACCTCCTGCCCTTACTTTTATTGCTCTATTATTTTTATATTTCTCTAAAATTTGCCTACAGATTTGCTGTTTCATCTCGTTCTCACTAGTGGGTGTTAATTTGCTTTTTGCATTATTAAGAGAAGAAAGTTGGGCAGAATCTTTAATGTCCAGAACCAAGGAATGGCTTCATCCTAACATCTGAAAAGAAAGGCTTGCTTTTGTCAAGCACTTTTCATAACTTAGTGTTCCCAAAGAACTTTACAGCCAATTAAGTATTTCGATGTTGCGATGTATGAAATGTGGAAACCAATTTGTGCACAGTAAGGTTCCACAAACAACAACAAAATAAATGACCAGATAATTGAGTGTTGGCTGCTAGTTGAATATTGACTAGGAATAACTCTCTTGCTTTTCTTCCATGAACTCTTTAACATCCATCTGTGAAGTTAGACAGAGACTGGGTGTAACATCTCAACCGAAAGATGGTACCTCCGGCACTACAGCACTCTCTCGCTACTGCACAAGAGTGTCAGCCTAGGTTATGTGCTCAAGCTTTTGGAGTTGTGCTTGAACCCTACAAACTCAAAGGCAGTCCGTGTTAACACTGAGCCATGACTAACATCTTAAGGGATAAGCCTGTACTTGCAGCTGTGAAGTCATGCTCAAAGAGAGGAGAGCCTGAAGTTAATGCACAATTCCCCAAATGACAATGCTTGTTAGTTCAAGGAAATACCCTTGAGTTTACTCTTTGCTTTGTTTTATGACAGTTGTTAATCAATTCATTTTAAGTGATAAGTAGTGTGCCACGGAAGGAAATTAAGGTAATAAGTGCCAGTATGAACAAAGTTAATTCCACTTCTGTCATGCAACACGTGTTGGGTCTTTAAAAAACAAACTCCCTTAGTTCATCACTTGTGTGTTTCCTATGTCACTATCTGTAGCTGCCAAGCTGAAAATCCCATTAGCAGGACTGAAGAAAGAGATTCGATAGAGTGTCTCAGTCCAGAAACAGTATACTGCCGTTTAGTAACAGAGCGATGACAAGGATTCTACAATATATTAAAAAAGATGAAAATACTATAGACAATTGGACTATGCCTACCATACTGAATTCCAAGCAGCACCGGTGTTATTAACTCTATAAGGCAGCAATGTGGCGCAGCCTTCAGAATTGTTCTGTCTTTTGATTGATACAAGGAGTGAAAATCTCATCCGGCTTCTGTGAGTCAGCCCAACATAGGAAAACAGTAGGAGACCACTCAGCCACTCGGACTCTGTTCTGCCTTTGAATCAGATTATGGCTGATATGCATCTCAATTCCATTTACCCATGTTTGTTCCATTTCCTTTAATACCTTAATCTAATAAAAATCTATCTTAAGTTTTGAAAATTTCAATTCTCCCAGCACCATCAGCATTTTTGGGGAGACCGTCTCAAGAGTGAAAAAAGTCCTTATTTCACACTTGAAGGGCTTCGCTCTAATTTTAAGGCTGTGCCCCCTTGTGCCATCCTAGAATAGATTCTGCTTTGTGATCACATAAGTTTAAATTCCCTGATACTGCTAGACAGGCCACTTGAGCTGCCAAATATTCATTTCTTGAGAAATCTGAACAAGCCCCAAAATGTGCAGTGCAGTTGACCCCAACACATTTATTTTAAAAAATTAAATTGAAATACATTAATTAATTAATTTTAAAACTGTTTCTATGTTATAAAAAATATCCCCGGCAGAGGAATATATGCCATTGAATTTCAAACTGGAATCTGTAGAATGGAAGACTTGTATTTATATAGTGCCTTTGGTGTCCGGGAAGTCTTTACTGCCAGTAAATTACTATTTTAATGCAGGAAACATAGCAGCTAATCTGTTTATTTATTCAAGGGATGTGGGCGTCGCTGGCTAGGCCAGCATTTATTGCCCAGGAACTCCCTCCCTAACAGCACTGCGGGTGTACCTACACCATATGGACTGCAGCGGCTTAAGAAGGCAGCTCACTACCACCTTCCCAAGGGCAACTAGGGATGGGCAATAAATGCTGGCCCAGCCAGCGAAGCCCACATCCCGTGAATGAATAAAAAAAAAAACTCGCAGTGACGTCACGGAATTAAACAGTTCAACTGTGCATGCACAGCATTGGCAACAAGTGCACTCTAGAGTAATAGAATGATGCAACACTGAGGGAGGCCTTTTGAGCCAACCTGTCTGTGCTGGCTCTTCGAAAGAGCTACCAATTCATCCCACTTTGCTGCCCTTTTTCATGGCTCTCTTAACTTCTCCCTTTAAGTATTTATCCAATTCTCTTGCGAATGTTCCTGTTGAATTTGCTTCCTCCAGCCTTTCAGGCAGTGCATTCCAGGTAACAACAATTTGCTGGGTGAGAGAAATGTTTCCGAAGGTCATCTCTGGGTCTTTTTCTAATCACCTTAAATCTGTAACCACTGGTGACTGACCCTCCTGCCAGTGGAAGCAGTTTTTTTCCCTATTTACTCTACCAAAAATCAATCACGGTTTTAAACACCTCTTATCATATCTCCTCTTAGGAGAACAGCCCCAACTTACTCACCTTCTCCACACAGCTGAAGTCTCTGCCACGCGTCTGCACATTTCACCAGGCTATTTATTCCCGAAGATAAAAACAAAAAACTACTGCGGATGCTGGAAATCCAAAACAAAAACAGAATTACCTGGAAAAACTCAGCAGGTCTGGCAGCATCGGCGGAGAAAAAAAGAGTTGACGTTTCGAGTCCTCATGACCCTTCAGCAGAACTGAGTAAAGTTAGGAGAGGGGTGAAATATAAGCTGGTTTAAGGTGGGGGAGGTGGGGTGGGGGGAGACAAGTTGAGGGGGGTTGGTTGTAGGAACAAGCAAGCAGTGATAGGAGCAGATAATCAAAAGATGTCACAGACAAAGGAACAAAGACGTGTAAAAGGTGGTGATATTATCTAAGAGAATGTGCTAATTAAGAATGGATGGCAGGACACTCAAGGTACAGATCTAGTGGGGGTGGGGTGGAAAGGCTGACAGGGCATTACAGGTATAGATTTAAAAATAATGGAAATAGGTGGGAAAAGAAAAATCTATATTAATTATTGGAAAAAACAAAAGGGAGGGGAAAGAAACGGAAAGGTGGTGGGGATGGAGGAGGGAGTTCAAGATCTAAAGTTGTTGAATTCAATATTCAGTCCGGAAGGCTGTAAAGTGCCTAGACAGAAGATGAGGTGTTGTTCCTCCAGTTTGCGTTGGGCTTCACTGGGACAAGGCAGCAAGCCAAGGACAGACATGTGGGCAAGAGAGCAGGGTGGAGTGTTAAAATGGCAAGCGACAGGGAGGTTTGGGTCTTTCTTGCGGACAGACCGCAGGTGTTCTGCAAAGCAGTCGCCCAGTTTACGTTTGGTCTCTCCAATGTAGAGGAGACCGCATTGGGAGCAACGAATGCAGTAGACTAAGTTAGGGGAAATGCAAGTGAAATGCTGCTTCACTTGAAAGGAGTGTTTGGGCCCTTGGACAGTGAGGAGAGAGGAAGTGAAGGGGCAGGTGTTGCATCTTCTGCATGGGCATGGGGAGGTGCCATAGATGGGGGTTGAGGAGTAGGGGGTGATGGAGGAGTGGACCAGGATGTCCCGGAGGGAACGATCCCTACGGAATGCCGCCAGGGGGGTTGAAGGGAAGATGTGTTTGGTGGTGGCATCATGCTGGAGTTGGCAGAAATGGTGGAGGATGATCCTTTGAATGCGGAGGCTGGTGGGGTGATAAGTGAGGACAAGGGGGACCCTATCATGTTTCTGGGAGGGAGGAGAAGGTGTGAGGGTGGATGCGCGAGAGATGGGCCGGACACGGTTGAGGGCCTTGTCAACGACCGTGGGTGGAAAACCTCGGTTAAGGAAGAAGGAGGACATGTCAGAGGAACTGTTTTTAAAGGTAGCATCATCAGAACAGATGCGGTGAAGGCGAAGGAACTGAGAGAATGGGATGGAGTCATTACAGGAAGCGGGGTGTGAGGAGCTGTAGTCGAGGTAGCTGTGGGAGTCGGTAGGCTTGTAATGGATATTGGTGGACAGTCTATCACCAGAAATTGAGACAGAGAGGTCAAGGAAGGGAAGGGAAGTGTCAGAGATGGACCATGTGAAAATGATGGAGGGGTGGAAATTGGAAGCAAAATTAATACATTTTTCCAGGTCCCGACGAGAGCATGAAGCAGCACCGAAGTAATCATCGATGTACCGGAGAAAGAGTTGTGGGAGGGGGCCGGAGTAGGACTGGAACAAGGAATGTTCCACATACCTCATAAAGAGACAGGCATAGCTGGGGCCCATGCGGGTACCCATAGCCACACCTTTCATTTGGAGGAAGTGAGAGGAGTTAAAGGAGAAATTGTTCAGTGTGAGAACAAGTTCAGCCAGATGGAGGAGAGTAGTGGTGGATGGGGATTGTTCGGGCCTCTGTTCAAGGAAGAAGCTAAGGGCCCTCAGACCATCCTGGTGGGGGATAGAGGTGTGGAGGGATTGGACGTCCATGGTGAAGAGGAAGCGGTTGGGGCCAGGGAACTGGAAATTGTTGATGTGACGTAAGGTGTCAGAGGAATCACGGATGTAGGTGGGAAGGGACCGGACAATGGGAGAGAGAAGGGAGTCAAGATAACGAGAAATGAGTTCCGTGGGGCAGGAACAGGCTGACATGATCGGTCTGCCAGGACAGTTCCGTTTATGGATTTTGGGTAGGAGGTAGAAGCGGGCCGTCCGAGGTTGGGTGACTATCAGGTTGGAAGCTGTGGGAGGAAGATCTCCAGAGGAGATGAGGTCAGTGACTGTCCTGGAAACAACGGTTTGATGTTCAGTGGTGGGGTCATGGTCCAGGGAGAGGTAGGAGGAAGTGTCTGCGAGTTGACGCTCAGCCTCCACGAAGTAGAGGTCAGTCTGTCGCACTGACCTCTACCTCAACTGCTAGAAAAATAGCAATTCCAAGTAGGAGCCAATTCTAGGAAGGACGTAATAGCTCTGGAGGGAGTGCAGAGGAGGTTTACAAAAATGTTGCCAGGGTTAGAAAAGTGTAGCTACGAGGAGAGATGGGATAGGGTGGGGTTATTTTTCTTAGAACAAAGAAGGTGACTTGATTGAGGTGTACAAAATTATGAGGGGAATAGATAGAGTGGACAGGATAAAATTGTTTCCCTTGTTGGAGAATTCTAGAACCAGGGGACATAGATTCAAGATAAGTGTTAGAAGGTGTAGGGGGGACATGAGGAAGAACTTTTTTACGCAAAGGGCAGTGGGTGTCTGGATCTCACTGCCCAAGTTGGTGGTAGAGGCAGAAACTCTAAACTCTTTTAAAAAGTACCTGGATCTGCACCTAAAGTGCTGTAAGCTGCAGGGCTATGGGCCGGGTGCAGGAAGGTGAGATTAGAAAGGGCACCTGGGTGTCCTCGGGCTGGCATGGACAAGAAGGGCCGAATGGCCTCCTTCTGTGCTGTAACATTTCTACGGTTCTATGGTGCTAGTATGCCTTCGGCCTTCTCTCTCATCAGGCTCACATGCTGCCCCCTCCCCCAGTTTACTCTGAACAGTATCCACCAGCTTAACGCCCCAAAAATCATCAGCAACCTCTCCCGGCTGGCTGGTGATCTCAGCTGTCGTGTGACCGCCAGGCGTTCAGACGAAGAAGACACTCCTCCGGCTCATTTGGTTCCATCGTCCAGTACGCCAGGTTTACCGTCTCCTCGTTTCTGCGTCTCGCTGCTTCACAAACAGACCTGGCGTCCTTTTCAAAATATAACGCTTTGGGTATGGCTGCCATCTGTGATGCCTCCATTTATTGGCTATCCCTGGCCACCCTTTAGAAGCTGCTGGCGAACCTTCTTCTTGAACCCCAGCAGCCTGTGTGGGGAAAGACTTCTCACCGTGCTGTTCAGTAGGGAGCTCCAGGATCCCGGTAACAGCGGAGGAACATCGGAATACGCCCAGGCCAGGATGGCTTGTGACTCAGAGAGGAAATCGCAGGTGCTGGAATTTCCATGTACCAGCTGTCCTTGTCCTTCTACGTGTTGGGGGGTCATGGATTTGGAAGTTGCTGTTGAAAGGGACTTGGCGAGTTGTTACAGTGCATGCATGGGTCACACTGCAGCCCATGGTGAGCCAGCGGCGGAGTGAGTCGATGATTACGATGGGGATGGGCTGCTGATCAAGCAGACTGATTTGTCCTGACTGCAGTGCCCTAGCCTGAGTCAACCCTCCTGGTGACGCGTCCCAACCGTTGATGGCCCTCTGTGTCAAGAAACATTTCCCAATGGCTGTCCTGAATTCGTCATTCACAATCCTGACCCTTGTACCCTGCTGGAAATGAGGAAGGATTCCACAGACCCAGCTGGGTGTCCGTATAGGGAAACCGTGGATGTGCAACCTGCAACTTTCCCAGATTCCCTTCCTGTGATCGATGTTCCCTGCTGGATAACAGAATTAGCTCTGCTATTCTAATTTTATCCTTTACATCCAATTTAGGGAAAGGGTTTGCATTTTGTACAGCGTCTTTCATCATGTCAGGATGACATAAAGCGCTTTACGGTCAATGAAGCACTTTGGAAGAGTAGCAATGCATGATCTTTGCCAGCCAATTTATACACAACAAGCTCACACAAACTGCAATGAAATATTTGATGGGTGACCTGCTTGTTTTGTGATGTTGAATAAGGGGTAAATATTGCCAGGACACCAGGGAAAATCCCCCTGCTCTTCTTTGAGTAGTGCCATGGGATCTTCTACATCCACCGGAGAGGTCAAGCAGGGCCTTACGCCGGGATTGTCTACGCCTGCCGCTGCTGGGTGTGCTCGGTGACGTGAGCAGGCAAAGTGGCGCCATCGATTTCACGTAAAACCAGTTGGCCTACCTTGCTTCGGGCAGCACTCGCAGCCATCAGTGCCAGGCTTCAGAGACAGCACCACATCACTTTTACAGGGGCTCACAGGCAGGTCTCTACCTGCCAGATCAGTCATATGCGGGTGACTTTTCAATAGCTGCAGGGCAAGGTCTTGCTTGGGGAAGGGGGAGAAGTGGCATCAGGCAAGGGGACGAGGATCTGTGCTGGGGAATGTGGGTAACCCAGGGTGCATGTGAGGAACACGTTGATCTGTGCAAGTGGCCTCAAGATGGTGAGGGCTGAGGGCGCCGTCTCCAGAGGAGATGAGGCCAGATGGACATGTGAGGGTATATGCGTGAGAATGGGTGGTGATTTCCCTTGAGCTGGCAGTGAGTGAGATGCCAGTGAATGTGTGCTGGGCTTGAGTGGGTGAGTTTAGAGTGATGGGATGGTTGCCATACCCTGGCAGCACGGATGAAATCATTCATCCTCTATCTACATTGGATGGCCAACCTCTTCTGTGCAGCATTGGCACTGACCACCACCGCCATCACCTACCAAGACCTAGTGGGAACGTTGCTGCCCCTCCTGCGGCCAGAGCGGGGGTAGAGGACATCACAGCAGAGCCTCCACGGTGTCCAAAAGGTGCCTGAGGGCCGCAGTCTTTTTGCCTTTTGGGGCTATGTCTTCTTTGCTGCAGCCCTGGGCTAGAAGCACTGAGCGCAGTTTGTACTTTAAACGTGGTGCCTGGCATGATGAAGTGGCGAGGTGACGGTTTGGCAGACGAATCGGAGCCGGCTGCCATGGAAACGGCTTGTGTCCCGGGGAATACATAAACAATGCAGTGGGTTTGGGGCAACACGGAGTGAGAACCCGCCATCGCGGCCGGCGGCTAACACGTCCTTTTACTCGCCCGCTACCGCACTTAGTGCAGATCTGGGGCAATTCCGCGCTTAGTTTATTGAGTCATTCAACAGTGCACCACTCCTTCAGTGCTGCACCAGAGTGTCAGCCAAGAGTTTATCATCAAATCTCTGGAGTGGGCACAAAAACACACACGCTTGTGACTCAGTGGTTGAGGTGTGCCCACCCATGACGAATATCCTTTGCATAAGTAACAACAGTGACTACATTTTGAAAATAATTGATTGTCTCTGAAGCACTTTGGGATGTCCTGATGTTATGAAAAAAGCTTTATAAATGCCTGTTATTCCCAATGTACTGTTGAATCGATGGATAGGGTTTTCTACGTCGACATGAATCATATCTTCGGGGGGGAGGGAGAGCCAAAAGGGAAGAAATTGGACAAAATGTTGAGACATTCTTAGAATCTGTACCAAATACCTGACAATATAAGAACAGTCAGGGATGAGAGAACACATCTCTGCACTTCATTAACTCTTCTATTATGCTATCTTATTTTATGTTAAATAACCCCAAGTGTTCCGGCCTCCAATTTTGCATTTCTCAGTCTTTGGGTACATTAATTTTTCCTGACCCCTTACCTAAACCTATTCTTTTCTATTAATTTCAACTATTTTTTAAATTTGTTTTTTTTGGATGTGGGTGCTATAGGCAAGGCTGCATTTAGTGGCCGTCCCTAGTTACGATTTTAAGATGACGGGCCTTCTGAATGGTTCATTAGGCCATGCACAATTCACAAACTATATAAGGTACAATAACCTGGCACTTTCGGTACTGGTCTAGCTAAATGGAGATCGATGGTTCACAATCCCAACTTTGGAAAGTTGCGTAATCAAATTCCAGAGACTTGGGTTGGCATCAAAAACATGACCATGAAAGGCACCAAACTGATTCACTAATTGCCCTTATGTGTGACTATTAGTGACACTTAATGCCCTCAACACAATAGGGATGAGCAATAGATGTTACCTGCTCAATGTTGTCCACATTCCAATTGTAAGTTTTTTTTAAAAAGCATAAGGGATTGACTGCTTCTGATTTTAAGCCATCTTTCTCAGTGTCTGCAAACCTACTGGCAAAATGACAGCTGAAGAATTTTAGAAGCCCTTCAGCAGCTCCAATTCCATGGTGTGAGAATGAAGTCGTGAGGAGCCACCCCCATTTACAACAAGCTGACAATTTTCAGGGCAGGTACTACTGTCAGCTGTGGCTCAGTTAATAACACTTATACCTCTGAGTCAGAAAGTCACAGGTTCAAGTCCCAAACCAGAAACTTGACTCCATAATCAAGATTGACACCTCGGTAGAGTGCTGCATTCTCAGTGCAAATCAAGCAGTAAGGTTCACTTCTAGAGGGACACAATTGCATGGTAGGGAGATTATGTTAAAATTGCACTGAACCTTGGTTAGGCCACACATGGAGTACTGTGCACAGTTCCAATTGCCAAATTATAAAAACGGATATGGAGACACTGAAGAGGGAGCTAAAAGGATTTACAAAAGGGTGATACCAGAAGTGTGAGGTACACCTATTGTGAATGGATGAATAGGCTGCTTCACTTTTCTCTCGAAAGCAGAAGGCTGCGGGGTGAACTAATAGAGGTCTTTAAAATGCTGAAAGGCTTTTGCCAGAGTGGATGCAGAGAGAATATTTCCTCTTGTGGGGAAGAGCATAACCAGGGCAGGTCAATATAAGATAGTCACCAAGATACCCAATAGGGAATTCAGGAGAAACTCCTTTACCCAAAGGGTGTTGGGAATGTGGAACTCACAGGGAGTGGCTGAGACGACTAGTATAGATGCATTTAAAGGGAGGCTAGACCAGTATGTGAGGGTGACACAAAATAGAGAGTTTTACTGATATTAAATGGGAAAGATGGGAGGAGGCTCAGGTGGAGTATAAATAACATTATCAACTGGTTGGGTCAAATGGCCTGTTTCTGTGCCATATATTCTATGTAATTCCATGTACAGTGCCTTTTCTCAGGTGAGACTGCTACCTGATGGATGAGGTATAAATATTGGCCAGAACACCGAGGCAAATTCCTCTGCTCTATTTCAAAAGAGCGCCATAGGATCTTTGATATCCATGTCAGAGGGCAGACAGAGTCTTGCGGTTTTCATGCCTCATCTAGCAGAGGTCAGTGTGGCCTCTACAGATGGAAAATTGCACAAAATGTGATGACTTTATTTTCGCCTTTCTCTACTCGAGCGGGCTGAGGGCACTCTCAAATGGATATGGGATACAGCAGGAAAGTGAAGTTCATGTAGAAGATCAACCATAATCTTACTGAGTGGTGGAGCAGGCTCGAGCAACTATATGTGCTAATGGTTGGTTGATACACATGTATCTTATGTGTAGGATACACATGTGATGGGCATTGTTTGATTAAGGACTCTGCTGGGACATTGGGTTAGTAGTTAGAAGGCAGAGGTCTGTCAGGCTGCGCCCTATGAATAAATCTACCATCAAGGAAAAGACCTGTATCTTGTTTCGTACTTCACAACCTGGCTAGGATCCAATTAACAATATGGTCTGCTCCCATTCCAAGATCTATATCCTAAATTCTTAATATTCTGAGCCTGCCATCTCAGGTAAAGGATCACAAGGCATAATTTTGAAGGAGTGCAAGGGAGACCTCTCTGTCCTGGCTAATACTGATCCCTTAACTAACATCGCTAAAAAATAAGATTATCTGGTCATTATCACATTGTTGTTTGTGGGATCTTTCTGTGCACAGATTGTCTACTGTGTCTCCTCCATTGCAACAGTGGCTTTGCTTCAGAAAGTACTCTGAATCGAACTGTTCTCTGCTTTTCGCTCTCAAACCCATCCCAGAGTGATAGGAAAAAAAATTGTCTTCCTTAACCTTAGTTACACAGGTTCGAGTTGCCACATCTCAGTTCTCAGTGGATACTGAGTTCAATGGCTGAAAGCTCTTTCAAGTTTGAAACTAATTGGACACGTCCTGGTCCTAGAAGTCAATCGTATGGAAAATGGAAATGTCCCCCCCTCAAAAAAGAGCATGCTTTTGAGGTTGCAGCTGAGGCACATTGTTTGACAGATCAGCAAGCAACATGGGAGCACTCAGCACTGTCATTAAGTGAAGAGAGCAAGGAACATTTCATTCTCTGGCACTGTCACCCGCACTGGGTTCGTTGATGTCAGTCGGGAGGCAATGAAGGATAGAAATTAAATTCTCACAAGACACGAAACAAAGAAGGAAAGCAAAATGAAAAGTGAGGTTTACCAGCAAACAAAAGGCTTGTAAGTGCTGCTGAGTTAGTTCCTTATTTGAAAAATTACCTGACCAATTTATGCAGTGATATCTTCTTTTGCGCACAGCTGTCCTCAGTCATACTGCTAGATAGCTAGAATTTGAATATTTGCTTAAATTGTGTATGTGTTGCCAGCAATAGTCAGGCAATTATGTGAGTGTTTTTATGTTGGTGACAATCTAGCAGCTGATTGTCTCCTCCATCGATATGTTATTCTGTACATCAGGAGAAACACAGTAATTTAACTCAGTAATTTAACTCAGCAATTTTATTCAGCAATTTAACTCAGTAATTTAACCCAGTAATTTAACTACTAAGTGCGCTGAAGGACAGATTTTACAAATGAGCGCTGGGGGCACAGAGCCGTGTGATGGGAGCATATACTGGGAATTAATTTTGTCACATGGGATTTTCCACTGCAGCTACAATGAGCAGGGGCGTTCTCCCCGGTGCCCTGGCCATTATTTACCCCTCAACCAATATCACCAGAAACAGATTACCTGCTCATTATCACATTGCTGTTTGTGCAATTTTGCTGTGAGCAAATTGGCTGCCGTGTTTTCCAAATTATGACAGTCCAAAATAAGAAGTACTTGGTTGGCTGTAAAGCACTTTAGGATGTCCTGAAGAGTGTGGGACCCCCAAAGTCGGGAATCGTACATCAGTCCAAACCTGGCTCAGCAACCCATCCACCACGTGAAACATCCACTCCCTCCACCACCGGTGTACCGTGGCTGCAGTGTGCACCATGCACTGTAGCAACTGGCTAAAGGCTCCTTCAAAAGCACCTCCAAAACCCGTGAACTCTACCACCTTGAAGGACAAGGGCAATGGCTCTGCAGTTCTGCAATCAGCAAATTACTAACAATCATTTTAGATTTGTGGAGTTCTTCCACATTTAGGGTTATGTTGGGTTCATTTTCAAGCAGTGATGGGGCTGCGATTGATGCCTAACTTTTCCAGGTTAAAAGCACCAACACTTCAGAATATAAGAATTATTTCCAACTTCCTCTATTCTGGTCCTGAACACAGTGCCTTCATGCTGAGATGCAGCTCCATAAGAACCGGGCATCAACCAGGATCCCTGTCAAACAGCCATCAACACTACTTCTGTGTTCATTCATTCTTGGGATATGGGTGTCATTCGCAAGACCAGCATATATTGGCCATCTCTAGTTGTCCTTGAGAAGATGATGGTTTTGACTTTCTTTTGAACATGTTGATTACAGTCCATGCAGTGACGATGCCCCCACAGTGCTGTTAGGTAGGGAGTTCCAGGACTGTGATCCAGCGGAGATTAATATTTGGCAGTCTATGTCCCAGATGTGTTATGTAAGGGGGAATATTGCAGGTACTGGTGTTCTCAAGCACCTTCTGCTCTTGTTCTTCAAGGTGGTAGAGTTCATGGGTTTTGGAGGTGCTTTTAAAGGAGTCTTTAACAAGTTGCAGCAGTGCATGGTACACACTGCAGCCACGGTACACCGGTGGTGGAGGGAGTGGATGTTTCACGTGGTGGATGGGTTGCTGATCCAGTGCACCGTTTTGCCTTGAATGGTACCGAGCTTCTTGAGCATGGCTGCAGACACTCCCACCCAAGCAAGTGGAGAGTAGCTCACTAGAGTTCATCACAGGGTCAGTGGTAGCAGCTACTTGACTTTGGATGCCATCATTGTCAGGGACCCAGCCTTGCCTGCACCCGAAATCCACAACCCAGTACGGGCGTCCACCTCATCAGTTTTCCACTCCAGCCTGGGTACACGCAGGTCACCTCTATTAGCCTTGTCCCAGAACAGCTAAGATGGGAACTGACTAGATCACTGTCTAACTGCAAAAATCTCTCAGAGCATGGAGGCAGCCTGACAATGCAACATTTTATTATAACAATCTGTTAATGTGCCAAAATTATAAAGCCTTTAATAAAGCCTGAGATTATTAGAATGGGACACCTTTTACTGAACAAGACATGTTATTTTCTGTCTGAAAGTGTTTGAATAGGCAATTTTAACAGTCACTTGAGATTAGATGGTTATTAGTTCCAACAATAATGATTCATTTATTTGATCTCTTCCTTTAACAAATTCAGATAATTGCGCGTATAGTTCTCATCCATCATTACCACAGGAGAGAGTGCACGGAGCCTAATATTTTATATTGTAAATAGTTTTAAAAGCTTTTTAATGGATCACTTGGCAAGTTTATATTTTTTTTCACAACTCATTTCTTCATAGAAAAATTAATGTCAGTGCAATTATAGAGAGACCAAAAAGATTGTGAAAGGAACAAGTATATCTACGTATTAATGTTAAATGTATACCTCAAACAATGCCTAAAATAGATGATCTTATGATAAATTGTGTTGCTGTTTGTGGGAGCTTGCTGTGTACAAATTGACTGCCACTTTTCCTCCATTACAACAATGACTACACTTCAAAAGCACTTCACCAGCTGTAAAGGGAAAAGAGTTTCTAAAATGCTTGGTTCTCCTCCACATGATAGGAAACCAATCAAAACTAACCATCAATATTCCTCTCTGCTGGGCACAATGAAGCTGGTCATGTTATTAGAGTGATGATCCACAGACACGATCTCAAATCCCAGCACGGTAGCTGGGGAATTTAAATTCAGTTAATTAGCAAATCTGGAGTAAAAAAAGTTAGTATCAATAAGAGTGACCGTGTTTATCTACTGGTTTGCCATAAAAACCCATCTGGTTCACTAAAGTACTTTAGGGAAATACATTGGCCGTCCTTACCTGTTCTGGCCTACATGTGACTTCAGGCCCACAGCATTGTGGTTGACTCTTGGGGAAGAATTTCCTCCCCATCGGGGGGCGCGCGCAGGCGGGCGCGGAGCCAATCGGCGCCCCCTATCGACTGGGCGCCAGCATTTTACGTGGGCGAGCCAATTAAGGCCCGCCCAGCCTGACGCGCGCCCGGAAGCGCTGAGTGCTCCCTGTGCCGGAGGTGCCTCAGGGGGATGTGTTTCAAGTTTAAACAGTCTAATAAAGTGTTGTAAAAATTTTATATGACATGTCCCCTCCTGTGAAACTGTCACATGAGCTGGGACATGCGCCATTAATTTTAATAAAAAACGTTCTGAAAATTTTAAATCATTCCTGAACCCTGTTCCCGCCCGTGGATGAGGCTCCATGAAAAATGCGAAGGCCGCCTGGGCTCTTCGCCTGCCCGACAACCTTAAGGTTGGACGGGCAGCTTTCTCAATCGGCTTGATTAGTTCATGAATGGCCCTAACAGGCCTTTGATAGTTCGGTGGGCGCACAGCCAAGTCGACTGGTCACAGCTTTGCCAGAATATCCAGATTCCCCTCGGCATAGGGAATACCACAGCACATATGAAAGGATCAAAAAGATAACAAGTCCATCAGCAAAAAAAATGGCTCCATTGAAAACAAGGGCAAGGGAGGTCATCACCGACTGCAGTAAACTGTTGGAGAGATGGGTGGAAAACTGCCTTGAGTTGCACTCTAGGGAGAACACTGTCACCGAGGAAGCTCTCCACCATAGAAAGCCTGTTTGTCATGGATATCGAACCCACAGTGGAGAAGCTGAGCAAAGCTATTAACTCACTCGCCATGGGCAAAGGTCCAGGTGCTGATTCTGTACCACGTGAACTCATCAAACACGGAAAACCGGCACTCCTGCAGTATCCGCACAAACTTCTCTGTCTCTGCCGGGGCGAAGGAGCAGTAAGACCATAAGACATAGGAGCAGAAATTAGGCCATTCGGGCCATCAAGCCTGCTCCGCCATTCAATCATGGCTGATAAGTTTCTCAACCCCATTCTCCCGCCCTCTCCCCGTAACCTTTGATTCCCTTACCAATCAAGAACCTACCTATCTCGCTCTTAAATACACTCAATGACCTGGCCTCCACAGCCTTCTGTGGCAATGAATTCCGTAGATTCACCACTCTCTGGCTAAAGAAGTTTCTCCTCATCTCTGTTCTGAAAGGTCTTCCCTTTACTCTGAGGCTGTGCCCTCGGGTCCTAGTCTCTCCTACTAATGGAAACATCTTCCCCACGTCCACTCTATCCAGGCCTTTCAGTATTCTATAAGTTTCAATCAGATCCCCCCTCATCCTTCTAAACTCCATCGCGTATAGGCCCAGAGTCCTCAAACGTTCCTCATATGTTAAGCCTTTCATTCCTGGTACCTGTGGTCAGTACCACAGGATATGCATGATACAAAGATTGTGATCCTGTACAAGAAGAAGGACAACCGCAGTGTTTGCAACAACTATCGAGGCATCGCCCTGCTGAGCATTGTGGGAAAAATATTTGCCAGTGCTGCCCATGTCAGACTGCAGGTCCTGGCTGGACACATTTACCCTGAATCACTGTGTGGTTTCAGAACTGGAAGATCTACAATTGACATGATTGTCCCAGTCCGACAGCTGCAAGAAAAAAGTTGCGAACAAAGGAGACTCACTATATACTGCCTTCATCGGTCTCACCAAGGCATTCGACTATGTCAGCAGAGGTGATCTATTGAAGCTGCTGGAGAAAACTGGCCGCACACCAAAGTTGCTCAATGTGATCTCCTCTTTCTATGACAATGTGATGGGTAAGGTCAGCTATGACAGGGCAACATCGGAACCCTTTGAGATCCACAGTGGGGTCAAACAGGATTGTATTCTGGCACTGACACTCTGGCAAATCCTTCTCTTTGCAGCTGGCCTTCAGCCCATATGTAGAAAACGTTCTTACATACCAGAACTGAGAAATCTGCTCAGCCTTGCTTGCCTGAGACCCAAGCAAAGGTGTGTCAAGTCCTCATCAGAGAGTTGCTATGTGCTGAAGGTGCTACACTAGCATGAGGAACACCTTCAGCAGCAAATGGACACTCCCTCTCATACCTGTAAAGAGTTTGGTTTGACCACCAGCATCAGGAAGACGCATGTCATGGTCCAGGAAGTTGCCATAAGACTATTTATCAGCGTTGACAATGTGATGCTGGAGACTGTTGATCACTTCACATATCTAGGTTCCACAATCACCAGCAATCTGTCACTCGATGCTGAAATCAACACGCACATTACAAAAGCTACAGCTGTTATGTCCAAGCTGAGTAACAGTGTGTGGAACAACAGCAACCTTAATGAGAAGACCAAACTGCAAGTCTACCAAGCCTGCGTCCTCAGCGCACTCCTCTACAGTGGTGAGACCCGGACAACATATGATCGGCAGGAGAAAGGCGGAACAGTTTCCACCTTCGCTGCTCCAGATGTATCGTTGACATCTCTTGGCAGGACAAGGTCACCAACTAAGAGATCCTTAGCGTGCTAATTCCATCAGCATACACTTATTGCTCAGCCAACGATGCCTGCACTAGCTCAACAATGTTCATTGGCTGGATAATGACCGTATACTCAAAGACCTTCAGTATGGTGAGCTGGCTACTTAGTCATGATCTCCCAGGCGTTCATACCTGCGCCACAAGGACACCTGCAAGTGAGATAGGAAGATGGCGGACATCTGACACTGACAACTGGGGAATAGCCACTGACAGCAGTGACCTCCGGAGGCTGCTTGGAAGGGCGATGGAAGAGGCGAGCAGAAACAGAAAGCTCAGCTGGCCAAGAAGAGGGCCCAGAGAAAACAGAGGTCAGTGAATCGTGCACCTTCTCATCCCCACTGTCTCCCTCTGCAGTAAATGTAGCAGAGACGGCCATACCAGAGTGAGACTCCTGAGCCATGTCAGGTGGTGCTTAACATGGAGTTGACCACCACAGCGCAAACCATTGTCTTGTGAAAGCTGCCACAATGAAAGAACACACCATTCACCCCATCGCAGATCATCCCATTCCCAGCTGAGTAGCCAGCTTCACTTTTTATTAGGATGTACAAGGTAGTATTTAATCCCCTGAGAGCACATCGGGTTAAGAACTCTGTAGCACTAGAGTCAGATGCAGGGCTCCTTCCTTCAAGGACATTAGCGAACCAGCTGGGCTTTAACTACTATCAGGAATCGTCCACTCCCAATTTTCTCCAGCCCCAGTCTACAAATCACCAGGTGCAGTGAGCTGGATTTTTCAATGGGCCATGGTGAGATGCATGGCGTACATCAGGTTTTAAGGCTCAGACACTGAAGCAAAAAGGTTTGATCACCCCTCCTCCAGGAAGTCTCAACTCCAGCAGCTGCTTCAGTCAATATTTCCAGTGCCCCTGGATCCAGGCTGTATTTCCAGTGACTCTGGATTCAGGCTGTATTTCCAGTGACTCTGGATTCAGGCTGTATTTCCAATACCTGGTCTGGATTCAGGCTGTATTTCCAGTGCCCCTGGATTCAGGCTGTATTTCCAGTGCCCCTGGATTCAGGCTGTATTTCCAG
The DNA here is from genome assembly GCF_964194155.1 of Cetorhinus maximus. Taxonomy (NCBI): domain Eukaryota; kingdom Metazoa; phylum Chordata; class Chondrichthyes; order Lamniformes; family Cetorhinidae; genus Cetorhinus; species Cetorhinus maximus. The sequence continues at coordinate 11,340,033 of NC_135895.1, forward strand.
TGCCTCTGGATTCAGGCTGTATTTCCAGCACCCTGGGATTCAGTCTGTATTTCCAGTGACTGTTCTGGATTCAGGCTGTATTTCCAGTGCCCCTGGATTCAGGCTGTATTTCCAGTGGCTCTGGATTCAGGCTGTATTTCCAGTGACTCTGGATTCAGGCTGTATTTCCAGTACCTGGTCTGGATTCAGGCTGTATTTCCAGTGCCCCTGGATTCAGGCTGTATTTCCAGTGCCCCTGGATTCAGGCTGTATTTCCAGTGCCTCTGGATTCAGTCTGTATTTCCAGTGACTGTTCTGGATTCAGGCTGTATTTCCAGTGACTGTTCTGGATTTAGGCTGTATTTCCAGTGCCCCTGGATTCAGATTACACTCACTCTATAACTGCAGCACCAGTTCACAGTGAAACCTGATAGCCCTGCTGCTTCAGTCACAGTGTACATGCTCCATCCCCTCTCCCCACTATAGCCACCACCTGTTACTCAAATAGTTCCAGGCTTTTAAGCTCCACTGCCCAATCTACACATCAATCAAAGAATGTGTGAGGAACTGAACTCTGTCACCATCAGAACACTGTGATGACCATTAATCAACCCCGTTATTTGACTCCGCAATCGTAACTGGCGGCGCATTCTGAATTGCTTTAAACATAGAGTATCCTTTGGAGACCCATTTTAAATTTACTTATCATCAGTTTAAATTTACGGCCTGAGGTATATATTCTGGTTTCACTTTATCTCTGCCAGTTAATACTTTTTAATGCTTCCCTTAACCTTGCTTCATTCACAGTGAGGATATTTTATTCATGGCTAACCTAGCAGTTGCCTATTAAAGCTTAACCTGATATGGTTACTGGACACAACTTCAGATTGCAATATATATTGTGGCATGTTGCAGACTGATGGACTAGGTTAACACTCACAGCTCTTTGAGCAATACATCTTATTTCAGAATCTCATAGATTTCCGAACGTTAAATAAAGGATGAATTCACCACTCCTGCACTTCCTTCAGTGAGGTCAGAGATGGGGCTGCAATGCTGGAGCACTAATACATACTCCCTGCAAGTGTAGCTCCCTACTGGGAGTGTACAAGGGGGGAAATTTACCCTTGCAAACCCAATGGAGGTCATTGCATTTCATCCAACAACGGTTATCATCTTGTTTATAGGGGAGGGAGGTGCTTTTCAGTCTGTACCCTACTGATGTGTAAATTCGATCTATCAGAACAAAAGACTTGCATTCACCTAGCGCTTTTAATGAGCTCAGGATGTCCAGCCAATGAGAGCAGCCTTTCCAAGGAGGCCAGGGCCTTCCATCATGCAGCCCGCTGGGTCGCCATTGGGCCCGGTGGCCTGAGCGTGCCTGCTGCCGCCCGCCCACCCACTCCCGCTGTGCACGGGAGTCGTGAAGCACGCTGGGCGGGCCTTAACTGGCCCGCCCGCGTAAAATGGCAGCACGGACTCGATCGTGAGCGGGCCCGCGCCCACTCCTGTAAAGTGCTTTACAGGCAGGGAGATACGTTTTGGAGTGTAACGTAGGAAACGCAAGAGCCAATTTGCATGCAGCAAGCTCTCACAACCAGCAATGTAACAGTGGCCAGGTCATTCATTTTAGACCATAAAACCATAAGATATAGGAGCAGAAATTAGGCCTTTCGGCCCATCGAGTCTGCTCCGCCATTCAATCACGGCTGATAAGTTTCTCAACCCCATTCTCCCGCCTTCTCCCTGTAACCTTTGATCCCCTTACCAATCAAGAACCTATCTATCTCGCTCTTAAATACACTCAATGACCTGGCCTCCACAGCCTTCTGTGGCAATGAATTCCATAGATTCACCACTCTCTGACTAAAGAAGTTTCTCCTTATCCCTGTTCTAAAAGGTCTTCCCTTTACTCTGAGGCTGTGCCCTCAGGTCCTAGTCTCTCCTATTAATGGAAACATCTTCCCCACATCCACTCTATCCAGGCCTTTCAGTATTCTATAAGTTTCAATCAGATCCCCCCTCATCCTTCTAAACTCCATCGAGTATAGACCCAGAGTCCTCAAATGTTCCTCATATGTTAAGCCTTTCATTCCTGGGATCATTCTCGTGAACCTCCTCTGGACCCTCTCCAGGGCCAGCACATCCTTCCTGAGATACGGGGCCCAAAATTGCTCACAATATTCTAAATGTGGTCTGACCAGAGCCTTATAAAGCCTCAGCAGCATATCCCTGCTTTTATATTCTAGTCCTCTCGAAATAAATGCCAACATTGCATTTGCCTTCCTAACTACTGACTCAACCTGCAAGTTAACCTTAAGAGAATCCTGGACTAGGACTCCCAAGTCCCTTTGCACTCCAGACTTCTGAATTCTCTCCCCATTTAGAAAATAGCCTATGCCTCTATTCTTCCTACCAAAGTGCATGACCTCACACTTCCCCACATTGTATTCCATCTGCCACTTCTTTGCCCATTCTCCTAACCTGTCCAAATCCTTCTGCAACCTCTCCACCTCCTCAATACTACCTGTCCATCCACCTATCTTTGTATCATCTGCAAACTTAGCCAGGATGCCGTCAGTTCCTTCATCTAGATCATTAATGTATAAAGTGAAAAGTTGTGGTCCCAACACTGACCCCTGCGGAACTCCACTAGTCACCGACTGCCATCCTGAGAAGGACCCCCTTATCCCCACTCTCTGCCTCCTGCCAGACAGCCAATCTTCAATCCAAGCTAGTACCTTGCCTCTAACACCATGGACTCTTATCTTACTGAGCAGCCTCCTGTGCGGCACCTTGTCAAAGGCCTTCTGGTAGTCCAAGTAGATAACATCCATTGGCTCTCCTTTGTCTAACCTACTCGTTACCTCCTCAAAGAATTCTAACAGATTTGTCAGGCATGACCTCCTCTTGATGAAACCATGCTGACTTTGCCCTATTTTATTTACCATGCACTTCCAAATATTCTGAAATCTCATCCTTAATAATGGACTCTAAAATCTTACCAAAAACTGAGGTCAGGCTAATCGGCCTGTAATTTCCCATCTTTTGCCTCACTCCCTCTTAAACAGGGGGGTTACATTAGCGATTTTCCAGTCCTCTGGGACCCTCCCTGACTCCAGTGATTCCTGAAAGATCGCCACTAACGCCTCCACTATCTCTTCAGCTATCTCCTTCAGAACTCTGGGGCGTAATCCATCTAGTCCAGGTAATTTATCCACCTTCAGACCTTTCAGTTTTCCTAGCACCTTCTCCTTGGTAATGGCCACCATACCCACCTCTGCCCCCCGACTCTCTTGAACTTTGGGGATGTTACTCGTGTCTTCCACTCTGTAGAAGACTGACGCAAAGTACCTATTCAGTTCCTCCGCCATTTCTTTGATCCCCACTACTACTTCTCCAGCATCATTTTCCAACGGCCCAATATCCACTTTTGCCTCTCTCTTACCCTTTATATATCTAAAAAAACTCTTGCAATCTTCTTTTATATTATTGGCTAGTTTACCCTCATATTTAATCTTCTCCCTCCTTATTTCTTTTTTAGTTGTCCTCTGTTGGTCTTTGTAGGCTTCCCAATCCCCTGGTTTCCCACTGCTCTTCGCCGCATTGTATGCTTTCTCTTCAGCTTTTATGCTGTCCCTGACTTCCCTTGTCAGCCATGGTTGCCTCGTCCTCCCTTTAGTATGCTTCTTCTTCCCAGGGATGAATTTTTGCTGTGTCTCCCAAATTACTCCCAGAAACTCCTGCCATTGCTGTTCCACTGTCTTTCCTGCTAGGCCCATCTCCCAGTCAATTCTGGCCAGCTCCTCCCTCATGCCTCTGTAGTTGCCTTTATTCAAGTGTAATACCGTTACATCGGATTCCAGCTTTTTCCTCTCAAATTGCAGGGTAAATTCTATCATACTATGGTCACTTCCTCCTAAGGGTTCCTTCACCTTAAGCTCCCTTATCAAATCTGCCTCATTACACATCACTAAATCTAGAATTGCCTGTTCCCTAGTGGGCTCCACCATAAGCTGCTCCAAAAAGCCATCTCGTAGACTTTCCACAAATTCTTTTTCTTGGGATCCACTATCAACCTGATTTTCCCAGTCTACCTGCATATTGAAATCCCCCATGTTCACTGTAACCTTGCCTTTCTTACACACCTTTTCTATCTCCTGGTGTATCTTGTTCCCTACATCCTGACTACTGTTCGGAGGCCTGTACATAACTCCCATTATGGTTTTTTAACCTTTGCGGTTCCTCAACTCTACCCACACAGATTCTACATCATCTGACTCTACATCATTTCTTGCTATCAATTTAATTTCATTTCTTACTAACAAAGCAACCCCACCCCCTCTGCCAACCTGCCTATCTTTTCGATAGGATGTATATCCTTGGACACTTAGCTCCCAATCCTGATCCCCTTGCAGCCATGTCTCCGTAATGCCCGCCCCATCATACCTGCCAATTTCAATCTGCGCCACAAGCTCATTTACCTTATTTCTTATACTGCGTGCATTCAGATACAACACCTTCAGTCCTGTATTTCCCGTCCCCTTTCTCATTGTCGTCCCTTTATCTGATGTGCTTGAAGTTAGATTCCTAGCCCTTTCCAAACACTCTGTCCTATTTTGTGTTCTGGAAACTTTAATAGCCTCCCCTGGGCTCTCCTTTCTTTTCAGTTTTTTCATAATTTTCCATGAAGTTGAATCCACCCCCCCACACGCTAACCTGCTCCTTTGTTTCCCATTAGTCATATTTCTTGGAGTTTTACCCTTCCTTCCCCCCCCACTTTCTAGTTTAAAGTCCTGTTGACCACCCTATTTACCCTTTTCACTAGAACATTGGTCCCAGATCGGTTCAGGTGGAGACCGTCCCAATGGTACAGATCCCTCCTGTTCCAATACTGATGCCAGTGCCCCACGAAATGGAACCCTTCTTTCCCGCACCACTCCTTTAGCCACATGTTTACTTCCCTTATTCTCGCGTCCCTATGCCAATTTGCATGTGGCTCGGGTAGTAATCCGGAGATTATAACCCTTGAGGACCTGTTCTTTAATTTAGTTCCTAGTTCCTGATAATCCCCAAACAGGTCCTCTTTCCTAGTCTTACCTATGTTATATGTCCCGACATGGACCACAGCAACTGGATCCTCCCCCTCCCTCTCCAATATCCTTTCAAGCCGGTCAGAGATGTCCCTCACCCTGGCACCGGGCAGGCAACATACCATGCGGGACTCTCGATCCTGCTTACAGAGGAAGCTATCAATTCCCCTAATTATAGAATCCCCTACAACTACCACTTGTCTTTTTGCTCCCCCCTCTTGAATGGCCTCCTGTGCCATGGTGCCATGTTCAGCGGGCTCATCCTCCCTACAGCCCTCTTCCTCATCCACACAGGGAGCAAGTACCTTGTACCTGTTGGACAAGGTCAAGAGCTGAGGCTCCTCTGTTCCTGAACACAGGATCCCTCTACCTGCCTCACTTGCAGTCTCACCCTGCTGACCCTGATCACTGACCGGACTTGAGGCACTTAATCTACCAGGTGTGACCGCCTCCTGATACAAAGCATCCAGGTAACTCTCCCCCTCCCGGATGTGCCGCAGCGTCCGGAGCTCGGACTCCAGCTCATCAATTCTGAGCCGGAGTTCCTCCAGCAACCAACACTTGCTGCAGATGTGGTCACTGCGGCTCGCAATGGGATCTGCCAGCTCCCACATCATACAGCTACAGCACATCACCTGCCCAGCCATCTCCACTTAGATAATTAATTTATTAATTAGTCTTTGCAGTGTCTTTTTTTCAAATTTGGTGCAGATGTCCTACCAATCCCAGGATTTACTCACCAATCAGCTGCTTTTTCTTTAAAATCCACTTTCAGAAGAGTGTCCCTCACAGGTCTGGTGCACTCCTGAAGGCACTGCCTCTTCCTCTCTCTCTTTTTTTTTAGGTTTGAGGAGGAGGGAGGGGGTGGAAACACTACAGCAATGTAATGTTTGGGGCTATTAAGTGAGTCAAGGGGTAAATATTGGTCAGGGTAGTTCAGGAATTCCCCTCTTCCCTTTCAAAAACAATGCCATGGAATTTTCTATCCACTGGCGAGGGCTTCAGTTTGATGCTTCATCCATAAGACAGTGCGACACTTCCGTTGTACACACAGAAGTGGCAGCTGAAATTTTCATGCTTAAGTGCCTGGATGGGGACTTGAACTCCTTCCTTTAGGGCTTTGGCGGTAAGAGAGCTAGAATATTGAGTCAGAGCTAATGCTGATCAACAAGGCACCATTTAGACAGCAGTTTATCAAAGTAAATGACCTGCTGAATAACATATGAGCCTCAGAGTATGCACAGCTCTAGGCTAATCTCTGAAGAACAAGGTTCAACCAATGTATTCACAGTCACACAACAAAAGTTTTATTGTATATCACACCCAATTTGTAACTGATGAGAATAATTTTATGTGCCACGTTATTCTATTCATGCGTGATTGTAGATATATCTGTCACCATGCTATTAAAATTACTGCTTCTTTCCCTAAATTGCTCTAAAAATATCTGGATTCACATACCAACAGCAACAACTTGCATTTATGCAGCGCCTCTCACACTGTAAAATTTCACAAGGAATTTCACAGGACTGCCATTGGGCCGAATTTGATACCAAGCCACATGAGGAACTATTAGTGACATGAGGTCAAAAACATGGTCAAAGGGGTCAATTTTAAGCAACGTCTTGAAAGAGGAGAGAAACATCAGGGGCTGAATGTCCTGGTTGGTGAGGGGGTGGAGTAGGAGCGGGCGTGGGTGGGTCTGCGCCACCTTTTTACGCAGGACGGGCCAGTTAAGGCCCGACCAGCCTACTTCACGACTCCCGTGCACAGCGGGAGTGGGTGGGTGGCAGTGGGTGCCCTCAGGCTGCCGGGCCCAATGGCGACCCGCCGGCCTGCTCAATGGAAGGACTGGCAGCCTAGGAAAGGCTGCTCTCCATGGCTGGGCGAAGGGCTGTGCAGAGGGGAGGGGCAATGAAGTTCATGCAAGTTCGGAGGGTAAGCCAGGACAGGCCGGAGGGTAGGGCGGGGGGGCCAGTGTGCCCCTCGTTTTTCAGATGACTGACTTGCTGCCCTCCGCGAGGAGGTGGCAGCACGGCGGGAGGTGCTGGTTCCCCAGGATTGGAGGAGGAGGCCCCCCCCCACATGACGAAACGTGCCTGGGAGGAGGTGGCAGAGGTGGTGAGCTCCCGCGACATGGGGCGGCGCCCCTGGATCCAGTGTCACAAGCGCTTCAACGACTTGTTACTCTCTGGCAGGGTGAGTACCATGTTGGCATTTGTCACTGAACCCAGCAGGTCGGCTTTCCCCCCTGCTGCCCCTCCCCAAGTCTGAATCATTGACAGCATGTGTCCTTTGCTAGGTGGGCCAGCAGACATTGCCCATGTTGAGGTGAGCCTGAGAGGGTGGTGAAGAGATGTGTTTTGCCCCCGCAGCATGTGTTATTCTGAGTCCCACATGACTGGTTTTGGGGACAATCTGGAGGAACTACACCTGGGCGTGGTGTTTGAACCCCAGGACATGTCCAAGTCAGGGTGCTGAGATGCTGGGAGGGGAGCTTCAAGGTGGCGTGGCAACGAACCATCTGCTGCCCTCTGCGCCCCATGTGCTTGCGCCTCCTTGCTATGGGAGGATATACTGTGTGGTGCCTAATGTGATGTAGGCAGCATGTGTCCAAGGTGGGGGCGGGGGACTGTGGAGCATCTTTGTGTGAGTGTTCGGCAGCAGCGGGGTGAGGAGGCTCTGGTGCCCTGAAATGTCCCACTCTGGTTGGGGTGGGCCATGTGTGAAGGGAGTCCATGTGCAATTTGCACTAATCAATGCTCTTCTCTCATTTTCAGGATAAGAATGCTCATAACACGGCAGAGCGTACGAGGACTGGTGGCGGGCAGGCGCAGATCGCCATTCTGAGCCGCTTCGGGCACGAGGCCCTGATTTTGGAGAGGCACCAAGTGCCCAGGTCCACGAGTGTCATTGAGGCTGGGGTGCCATGGGCAGGTATGTTTGGCCAGCAGTGAGGACTCCATTGTTCTCCCAACAGCCATGGCAGCGCTGAATGTTAATTGATTTAAGTTTGCAACATGGCTTGACCATTGCTTATGGAAGGATGAGCGCATAATGATCCAGGGCACAGGGATGCACATTGACATTGTCTCCATGTTAACTGATCTACTGTCCTTGTCCTTCCTTTCAGCATCATTGGAGCAGGGACGGGAGGAGGAGCAGCAGAGGCCCCCTCTCACACCTGAGGGGCCTGAAGTCTCACCAGCGTCACACCATCTCTGCCAGGCAGGCACCAGGGCAGATACTAGCACCTCGGTGGGAATTCAAACATCAGCTAGTGTCCCGGAGCACAGAAGTGAGGGCACTTCACAGTCGCTGGCGGAGCTGGCAGAGACAGAGAGTGCCCATGGTGCCAGCAGTCGGAGGACTGCAGGGGACCAGGCACATGCTCAGTTGGTGCCTGATGTGATGCCTCTGGAGCCGTCTGCGATGCAGCAGGTGCAGGAGATGCGGCCAGGTGTGTGGGAGCATCTGGGGGAGATACATGAGGCTGTGCTTGGCTTGGTCTCCGTGATGGAAGAGTCTACGTGGACGATCGCTGAAGCAATGGGCCACATGCCTGAGCACCATGCATCCTCCATGAAGAGAGTGGCGACTCTCATGGAGAGGCTACTCCAGGACAGTGTGGGAGATGGTCTGGGCATCAAGTTTCCCAGCTCGGTGCCCATCCATCCATGGTGAGCAGGGAGGTCTGAAGCGACCTCACGTCGGTGCAGCAGCTGCCAGGCGTCTCTGCAGGCTCCTCTCAAGGTGCTCCAGATGAGGGCGGCAGCTCCTCCACCCCTCTGCCAGTGACCACGGTACCCAATGAGGTTGTGGCGACTGGGGAGATGCCAGCTGTGGAGCTGGCAGCTCCCTCCCAGGCGGGGCCAGCACAAGCTCCATGGGCCAGAGGACGCCCGCCAAGGTCATCGAGGGCAACACAACAGCTGAGTCAGCAGGCTGGCTCAGATGCCACTCCGAGCGATGGGGCAACACCAAGACGCAGCACCCGGAAACGAAAACATAAGGCACCTTAGGCACACCACGGGTTTATCACTGGTGCTTTTGTGTTGGCCCAAGATGAGGTCCTTATGATTTGTTTTGATTTGTAACACTATTGTCTTTTTATTTGCATAACTTTGTTTGCTTGACATATTAAATTCAGATATGTCACCACGGCCTAGTGGGCCTCTCTTCTTCTGCATGTGGATGGTTTCCAAAAATGTAATAAGTGCTTTATTGGATATTCAGCTTTATCAACAAGGGCCTGAGTTACTGTTCCTAACCTGGCACATTTTGCACTTAGGAATTGAGTATGGAGACTGCAGTCCAGGCTTGTCCCCTGTGGTCCATCTGTGGTGTGCTAGCTGAAGGTTCATTGGATTAAAGCCTCCCGGGTGTCCCTGCCTCCCTGGAGTATGCCCGGCTCAGCGTCTACCCCCTCAGCATTTCCCTGTGCGTGCTCATCCTCGGACTCACTGCTGGGCTCATCATGTGCAGCCGCAGCCACTGCGTCGACATCTTCATCATCCACTGTGTCCCCCCCTTTCCAGCGCAAGATTGTGGAGAGCGCAGCATTCAACCACTATCAGCCACACACGATCTGGGGGGTACTGGAGTGCACCCCCTGAGCGGTCCAACCATCGGAAACACATCTTGAGAAGACCGATGGTTCTCTCCACCACAGCCCTTGTGGTGCCGTGGCTCCTATTGTACCGCTGCTCAGCTTCTGTTCTTGGATGGCAGAGAGGCGTCATGAGTCACCTTCTAAGGGGATAGCCCTTGTCACCCAGCAGCCAACCATCCAGCCAAGCTGGAGCACTGAAGAGACTCGGCACCTGGGAGTGTCTGAGGATGTAGGTGTCGTGGGAGCTGCCTGGGTACCTTGCACAGACTTGTAGAATCAGCATCCTGTGATCACACACTATCTGCACGTTCATGGAGTGGAAGCCCTTCCTGTTGATGAAGGCACCGGGCTCACCTGCTGGTGCCTTGATGGCCACATGTGTACAGTCTATAGCACCCTGGACACGGGGGAAGCCAGCAATGGCCGCAAAGCCTCTGGCTCACTGTGTCTGACTTGCCTGGTCCCAACGGATGTGGATGAAGGTCAATGCCCGTCTGAACAGAGCGTCTGTGACCTGCTTGACACAAGCGCGGACAGCTGATTGGGAGACACCGCAAAGCTCACCCACCGAACTCTGGAAGGAGCCAGAGGCATAGAGGCTGAGGGCAACTGTGACCTTCAGAGCCACTGGCATGGGGTGTCCACCCTCACAGTTAGGGGAGATCTCAGACCCAATCATCTGACAGATATAGTTGACTGTCTCCCTTGAGAGATGGACCTTCCTTCAGCACTGCACCTCAGACATATTGAGGTAGCTGTTTCGCCGCCTGTAAACCCTGGCAGCAGGATAGTGGCATCTTCTGCGGCACCTTCTGCCTTGGACTACCTCTTGGCCCTGCTCCCCTTGCCTGTCCTCCCAAATGTGGCTCACCTGGAGGTTGAATGTGCACTCCTTGCCTGCTACCCTTTCTAGCCCTCCTTTTCTTCTTAGAGGAGTTGCCTCTGGTGGAGAGTTCAGCTCCCATTCCCAGGCTAAGGGGAGGCTTCCTGAAACCTGCAGGCCCAGAAAAGGTTACTCACTGCAGAGTGCAGAACTGAAGGTTAAGAGTCCAGAAAAAGTTTTGAAGTACACAGATCACACAGGCAAGTTTCAATAACTTTGAAAAATAAATACTTGACAGTGCACACTCCTGACCTCACTGAGCCCTCTTATCCCACCTGTGGATGAGGTTTATACAAATCTCTCCTACCCGCCTGCCCGTTGTGCCCATGCGCCGACCTGAAGATCGCACAGGCGCTGAAAAATCTGCATTGATTGGTGAGTCAAGGGCCTTAAGTTCCTGTTAATTAATGGCCGGCGCGCATCAGACATCATCGTGCCCCCACCCAATGAAATATCGCGATGGCGTCATTTTACGTGCAGACATGCAGGTCCCGACCCCGCACACCAACGGGAAAATTCTGCCCCAGGAGAAGTTTAGAGATAGAATTCCTGGGTTTAGGGCCCAGGCAGCTGGAAGAGCTGCCGCCAATAGTGAGGTGATAAGAAAAGGGGAGACGCAAGAGGGTAGATTTGGAGGAATACAGAGGGCTGTAGGACTGGAAGAGTTTACAGAGGTAGTGAAGGGTGAGGCCATAGAGGAGCTTTATCACCAGGGTAAGAGTGTTAAGCTTGAGTCTGAGCTGGGAGCCAATGTAAGTTACCGAACACAGGGGGAATGGACAAACTGGATTTGATGCGTTAGGAGATGGGCAAGGAAAAAGCTTGCAACTTACCACATCTTATGCATGTCTCTTATTTTTGAAAAACATTCACAGTCATTTTGTGGGCAATTTTCACGCAGAAAAACCTCACAAACACCAAACATTCCAGACCCTAATCACTCGCTGCTTGAAGAAGATTTTCCTCATATCACTTTTATTTCTTTTACTAATTACTTTAAATCTGTGCCCTCTCATTTCGATCCTTTCATGAGTGGATTCAGTTTCTCCCTATCTACTCTATCCAGACCCTTTATGATTTTGAATGCCTCCATCAAATCTCCTCTCAGCCTTCCTTTCTCTAAGAAAAACAGTCCTAACTTCTCCAATCTATCTTCAAACTGAAGTTGCCCATGCCTGGAACCATTCGCATGAATCTTCTCTGCACCCTCTCTATTATCTTCACATCCTTCCTAATGTGCAGTGTCCAGAACTGGGTGCAATACTCTAGCTGAGGCCGAACTAGTGACTTATACAAGCTCGACATAACCTCTTGTACTTATGCCCCTATTAATACAGGATACTGTATGCTTTATTAACCAATCTCTCAACCTGTCCTGCCAACTTCAATGACTTATGCACACATAAACTCTGCTCCTGCAACCTCTTTTGAATTGTACCTTTATTTTATATTGTCTCTCCATGTTCTCTCTACCAAAATGAATCACTTCACATTTCTCTGCATTGAACTTCATCGGCCACCTGTTTGCCCATTCCACCAACTTGTCTATGTCCCTTTGAATTTCTACACTCTCCTCCTCACAGTTTACAATGCTTCCAAGTTTAGTATCATCCACAAACTCTGATAGTCACTAATAAATCCAATAGGGAATTCAGAAGAAACTTCTTCACCTTTGGGAGTGTTTACAATGTGGAAGTAACTACCACAAGGAGTAGTTGAGAGAATTAGCACAGATGCAGTTAATGGGAAGATGAATAAGCACATGAAGGATAAAAGCCAAATACTGAGGATGCTGGAGATCTGAAATAAAACCTGAACGTGCTGGAAATACTCAGCAGGTCTGGCAGCACCTGGGGAGAGAGAGAAGAGTTAACCCTTCTTCAGAACAGAAGAAGGGGGTAATATTGAGCCCTATTTCGTGTAGAGGAACAAAGGAACCTGAGGTAGAGATTCACAAATCATTAAAAGTAACAACAAAGACTAACAAGACCACAAAAAAATGTAAACATAGCGGTTCATTTTGAGATTAACGGATCCGAAATGCAGAAAGGTCCTGAAGAAGAGCCATATTCAAGTCAAAACAATAACTCAGTTTCTCGCTCTGTAGATGCTGCCAGGCCTACTTAGTATTTCCAGAATTTTCTGTTTTTAATAACACAGGAGGGAGCAAGGAATAGAAGGATATGTTGATAGGATTAAATGAAGGAAGGTGGAAGAGGCACCTTGTGAAGCTTAAGTACCAGTAAGGACCCATTTAGCTCAAGGGCCTATTTCTGTGCTGTAAACATTAGCCTATATTTTGCGGCCACCATTATAGTGACAGTGCTCACACATGATGCAAAGATGTAATGATTTCTGTGGGGTGGAATTCAGCATTCTTGATGTTAGTTTGAATCAGGTGGCAAGTCAAGACAATCTCCAACTGCCCAGCAACAACTTATCATCAAACAATGCAAGCAGCCAATCACATTAAAGTATTCTCACAGACAGCAAACCTGGAAGCAAAATGCACTGATTATCTTTCACTCTAAAGAAAAATTGCAGACAATGAAGTGAATGACTGGGACACGCACATTAGAAGCTGGAAATCATAAATAAACTTAACTTGGAGTTTTTAATCAGCTTTGAAAAGAATGACATTACATACATATAAAATTAATTTTCCAGACCAGAGAGTTTCTTTAGCAAAAATTGTGACTTAATACACTGCTAAAAAGCTAGTCACATCTCATTATCAAAGTATAATTTTTGGGTTGTTTTGAACAGTGTTTTTAAAGCTAAAGGGGGAATTTTCATTAGTTCAGTGCTTTCTACTTGACCGCAGTTTAATGGAAAGTGTAGAATTGCTGGCAGCACCTTCTGGATTTCTGTGTTTAATTACAGATTATGTTGTATGATGTTGTATGTGCCTGCACGGCATTATGGGCAAGTGGAGTGCAGCTGACAAACTGAGTGAAGACTTGGGGCTGGATTTTACCGTCGGCGAGCGGAGGGGGCGGGGCCCACTCGCTGATGCGTAAAATGACGCGCGGTGACGTCAGGCGGAACTCCTGACGTCACCGTGCCCCATTTAAATTTTCAGGAAGGCGGGGGTGCAGTAAAATCAGCTGCACGCCCGCCGACCTGTCAATGGCCAATTGAGGCCATTGACAGAGAAATTAAAGTAATTAGTGGACCTGCCCGTCCATTAATTAAGGTTGGCGGGCAGGCCAGGAGCCCCGGCGGGCATTGGGAAAAAGCATGAAACCTCGTCCACTGGCGGGATGAGGTTTCAGGTAGGGTTTTAAAAATTTTAATAAAGATTTTTTGGAAATTATGAACATGTCCCAACTCATGTGACAACGTCACACGAGGGGACATGTAAGGGACATTTTATTTTTCTATTTTTATCTTTTTCACATTTAGAGCCGATCTCCCTGAGGCTGCACTTACCCTCAGGGAGATGAGTGCGCTCTTTCGTGCGCATGCGCGAAAGAGCGCACTCTCGATTTTAGGAATCAACCCCCCACAGCCCGCACAGCGAACACATAGCGCTTCCCTGCGGACGTCACGCTGGGCGGGCCTTAATTGGCCCGTCCATGTGAAATGGCGCCGCGTCTCCGATCAGGGGCACTGATCGGAAGTGCGCCTGTACGCACCCGCCCATCAACTTCCCCCCCAGCGGGGGGAGAATTCAGCCCTTGGAGTTTGTTGAGATGGGATTTCGGGGAAGGAGTAGTTCATTTCCTCTTTCTATTTTTCTCACCTCATAGAAATTGGTTCTTGCTCTACTCCAGGTAAAGGAGCTAGCTGTTTGGTGAGTATCTGGTACGTGGTTAAGTTATATTCTATTCTTAAGGTTTAAAATATTACACAATTTGGTGGTAAAGGTAATCAAACATATAAGAAAGCAACATTAAATAAGCAAATAATATAATTAGGTAATTATTTAAAACACATTAGGGATGGCAGGACAGGTGATGTGTCAAGGCTGCAGCATGTGGGATCTCCTGGATAACATTGTGATCCAGGGCAAACGCGTCTGTAGTGAGTGTTTGCGGCTCGAGGAACTTCAGCTCAGAGTCATTGAGCTGGAGGCTGAGCTGCAGACACTGCGACACATCAGGGAGGGGGAAAATTGCCTGGATGCTTTATAGCAGGAGGCAGTCACACCACTTAGGATAAGGTCTCCTGATTTGGTCAGTGGCCAGGGACTGGAGGGTGTGACTATGAGTGAGGCAGGTAAGGGGACCCAGAGGGCAGGAGTGTGAGCTTCTACAATTGTCCAACAGGTGTGAGGTTCTCTCAGCTTGTTTGGATGAGAGTGGGGGCTGCAGGATGGATGAGCAAACTGACCGCGACACCATGCTACAAGGAGCCATCCAAGTGGGGGGGAGCAAAAAGGAATATAGTGGTACTGGGGACAGTATAGTGGGGGGGATTGACACTGCTCTCTGTAGCAGAGAGCGAGTGTCCATGCAGCTGTGTTGCCTGCTCGGTGCCAGGGTTCGGGACATCTGCTCAGGGCTGGAGAGGAACTTACAGTGGGAGAGGAAGGTCCAGTGGTCGTGGCCCATGTAGGTACCAACGACACAGGCAGGATGAGGAAGGAGGTTCAGCATAGTCAGTATGAAGAGGTAGGCGCCAGATAAGAAGATTATTACCTGAGCCACGTTCAAATTGGGATAAGACAAATAATATTAGAGAAATTAATGCATGGCTAAAAGACTGGTGTGGGAGAAGTGGGTTCCAGTTTGTGGGGCACTGGCACCAGTATTGGGGAAATTGGGGTTTATACCATAGGGATGCTCTACACCTGAACTGTGCTGGCGCTGATGCTCTCCCGAGCCACCTAACTAGGGAGGTAGAGAGGGTTTTAAACTGAATAGTGGGGACAAGGGATCAAACTTAGGGAGATGTGGTAAACCAAAGAATAGAGACAAGGCAAGAGAGACAGGTATTAATATGGGAAATGATCAACAGACTGACAGGAAGGGACAGAGAGTACAATTCTAAGAGTAAGTCAGCAGATAAGGCTAGATGCTACAAAAATTATAAAAGGAGAAAACTAAAGGCTCTGTATCTAAATGCACGTAACATTTGAAACAAAACAGATGAACTGATAGCGCAAATGGAAATAAGTAAATACATTACAGAGACATGGCTGCAGGATGACATATATTGGGACCTGAATATTGAAGGGTAGGGTGACATTTAGGAAAGACAGAAAGTCAGGAAAAGGTGGAGGGTGACTCTGTTAATTAATGATGGTATTGACAAATTAGAGAGGGATGACCTAAGTTCAGGAAACCAGGATGTAGAAGCGGTTTGGATTGAGAAGAGGAATGATAAAGGCAAGAAGTCACTTGTGGGAGTGGTGTACAAGACTCTTAATTGTAACTGCACAGTAGGAGAGAGTATAAAAGAAGAGATAATGGGAGCTTGTCAGAAAGGTACAGCAATAATCATGGGGAATTTTAATCTACATATAGACTGGAAAAATCAGATGAGCAAATGTAGCTTAGATAAGGAGTTCATAGAAAGTTTTTGGGATAGTTTCTTCAAACAGCACGTTCTGGTACCAACCAAAGAGCAGGCTATACTAGACCTGGTATTGAGCAATGAGATGGGATTAATTGATAACCTCATAATGAAGGCGCCCCTAGGGAGCAGTGATCATAATATGATTGAATTTTACATTCATTTTGAGGGAGAAACAAGTGCATCCAAGACTAGTGTTTTAAACTTAAATAAGGACAATTATGAGGGCATGAAAGCAGAGCTAGCTAAAGTGAACTGGCAAATGAGTTTAAGGGATATGTCAATAGAGGTTCAGTGGCAGACATTTAAAGGGATACTTCAGAATACACAGAACATATACATTCCAATGAGAAAGAAAAATCCCAAGGGGAGGTCCCACCATCCATGGTTAACTAAAAAAGTTACATACAGTGTCCAAATTAAAAAGAAGGGTATAATTATGCAAAGACAGGTGGCGGGTCTGAAGACTGGAAAGAATATAAAGAACAGCAAAGAATGACAAAAAGATTAACAAGGAGGGAAAAATTAGAGTATGAGAGAAAGCTAGCTAGTAACATAAAGGCAGATAGTAAGAGTTTCTATAGATATTTAAATAAGAAAAGTTAACAAAGTGAGCGCTGATTCTATAGAGAGCCTGTCTGGGAAATTGATAATGGAAAGTAGGAAGATGGTGGGTGAATTGAACAGGTATTTTTCTTTGGTCTTCACTATAAAGGACATAAGTAACATCCCGGAAATAGCTGTAAATCAGGAAATGGAAGGGAGGGAGGAACTCGGGAAAATTACAATCACCAGGGAAGTGGTATTGAGCAAATTGTTGGGCCTGCAGGCTGACAAATCCCCCGGCCCAACAGACTTCACCCTAAGGTCATGAAGGAAGCGGCTAGTGAAATAGTTCTAATTTTCAAAACTTCCCTAGATTCGGGGAGGGTTCCGATAGATTAGAAAATAGCAAATATAACTCCTTTATTCAGAAAGAGAGGGAGACAGGAAACAGGAAACTATAGGCCAGTTAGCCTAACATCTGTCATAGGGAAAATGTTAGAAGCTATTATTAAAAATGTTATAGCAGGGCAGGGTATTGGGTGTAACATACTGGCATGGATAGAAGATTGCCTGGCTAACAGGAAGCAGACAGTTGGCATAAATGGGTCTTTTTCTGGTTGGCAGGATGTGATGAGTGGTGTACCACAGGGATTAGTGGTTGGGCCTCAAATTTCTACAATTTACGTAAATGACTTGGATGAAGGGACCGAAGGAATGGTGGCTAAATTTGCTGATGACACAAAGATAGGTAGGAAAGTAAATTGTGAAGAGGATGTAAGGAGGCTACAAAGTGACAAATAGGTTAAATGAGTGGAGAAAGATCTGGCAAATGAAGTATAATGTGGGCACATGTGAAATCGTTTTTTTGTCAGGAAGAATCAAAATGAAGCTTATTATCTAAATGGTGAGAGATTGCAGAGCTTTGAGATTCAGTAGGATTTGGGTGTCCTAGTGCCTGAATCGCAAAAGGTTTGTATGCAGGTAGTTAGGAAAGCTAATAGAATGTTATCATTTATCTGTGGGGAATTGATTACAAAAGTAGGGAGGTTCTGCTTCAGTTGTACAGGGCACTGGTGAGACCACATCTGGAGTACTGTGTACAGCACTGGTCTCTTTATTTAATGAAACATGTAAATGTGTTAGAAGCAGTTCAAAGAAGGTTTATAGACTAATAACAGGAATGAGCGAGTTGTCTTATGAGGAAAGGTTGGACAGATTAGGCTCGTATCCACTGGAATTTAGAAGAGTGAGAGGCGACTTAATTGAAACCTTTAAAATCCTGAGGGGTCTTGACAGGGTGGATGTGGAGAGGATGTTTCCCCTTGTGGGAGAATCTAGAAGTAGGGGTCACTGTTTAAAAATAAGCGGCCGCTCATTTAAGACAGAGATGAGGAGAATTTTTTTCTCTTAGAGGGTTGTGAGTCTTTGGAACTCTCTTCCTCAAAAGGCAGTGGAAGCAGAGCCTTTGAATATTTTTAAGGCACAGCTAGATAGGTTATTGTTTAACAAGGGGGTGAAAGGTTATAAGGGGTAAGCAGGAACGTGGGGCTGATGTTCCATTCAGATCAGCCATGATCTTATCAATCTTTAGCGGCCTACTCCTGCTCCTAATTCATATGTTTGTATGCGCTTGGCAGAGCCAAGGGTTAATGTGGCCAACAGTGCAACCAAAATGAAAGACAAGGGCAAAGTTCTGCTGCAGTCAGGGAAAGAAAAGAGAAGAATAAGATCGGAAAATGTAAATCTGACACTGTAGCACAGGAAGCAGCAAGAACAAAAAGCCCTGGGTGTCTCAGACGTGCTGAGAACCACTGAGCTGAATGAAAAGATTCATAAGCTTGCAAAACAATTTGAGAATAAAACAACCAACAACTGTTTGGCTGGGATTGTGAAACAAGTGAATTCGGAGGTTCCATTTGTGAGACGTATGCGCCAAGCTCCGACATGCCGGGCACCACGGATAAAGAAATTTCGAGTCCACTCTGAGGATGAGTAGAGTGCACATTCCCTTTGCAAGGAACAGGACAAACCCACAAAGGTGTGGAAAAAAGCAGGCGAATTGTTAATAAAGTGGGACACAACTGGAAGGAGCGCAAAAAGTGAGTCGAATGGATATAACCAAGTACCAGAAACACCGAGTACTACCACCATTCCTCCAAACATGACAGACCGAGATGTGGAAGAACCGTCAAGCCTCAAGAGTTTATGAAGTCAGGGACTTGAGGTGGGGGAGAAGGGATAGCAAATAAAGATTGTATTGTTACACTCCATTGGAAGGGAGGAAACCTTTCCTTTGGAGAGGAAAGAGGGATGCTCTATGATGTTGCATGTGCCTGCATGCCATTGTATTGTGAAGGTACTTGGCAGAGCAAGAGTTTACGTGGAACTGGAGAATAGCACCTCCCATGGTATAATGCATAGCGTCACTTGGTAATAGACTGAGAGATCAGCCTAGAGAGAACACTCTAGAAGTAGCCTACCTGCATGGCAGTAGCAGCACCGTGCATGACGGTAACCTGGGATCTGTAAATAGTTAAAGACTAGCAGGAAAGGGTTAATGTTTAAATATACTCTCAAGGTCTCATCATTGAGACATCTGAAGAACCCAGATTACAACAGATTAAGTGAAGACTCCAGAAGTTGTTGACTGTTTCAGAGGAGTAATGACAGTGAACGCTGCAAACTCTAAGCCATTATGTAACTATGTAATCCACAGGACTGCCACAAAACAATGGGGAGCAGACTCACCTTTGAACCAGAAGATTGTTCAGGGTCCACTCCAGAGACTTGAACACGAAATGTCTAGGCTGACACTCTAGTGAAGTCGTGAGGGAGGGTTGTGCTGTCGTAGGTGTTGTTTTTTGGGCGAGATTAAATCAGAGCCTTTGGAGATGGACATGAAAGGCCTCACTGCAGTATTCCATAGAAAAGCAGATAAGCCCTCCCTTACTGTTCTGAACAATATTTACCCCTCATTACAGCGTTACTAAAAACAGATTATCTGGTCATTTTCTGAAGATTTATTGTGGGATCTTGCTGTGTGCGGTCTGGCTGCCACATTTCCTACTTTGCAACAGCAGCTATGCTTCGAAAGCACTTCATTGGCTGTAAAGCGCTTTGGGATGTGAAAGGTGAGACAAAAATGCAAGGTTCTTTTAGCCTATCAGAGGTGACTGCTCCACACGCCACAAGCACTGACCCCGTAGCTGAGTCACTCGGTCTGAAGTAGCTGAGGTGAGACTCTGGCCAACACCCTGGCATGTTAGAAACACCCAGTCCAACAGCAGGCTCCCCACCGCTGCCTACCTCGCCCAACCTTCGGCAGCTGTTAGAAACCAGCACAGGCTCATAACGTGGAATGATCAAGAAGGCGCTTGGAGCCCTGCATTTACAACACCTTCCTTCACAGAAAGCGCTGTAGTTCTCCTGAGCCCTCAGAGGTAATCGAATCAAGCCGCCTCTAAACCGAGTCAGTGTCTCGGGCAGAGCAGGGAAAAACAATAACCCTTTCTGGTGGGCAGGTCAGCAGCAGTGATGGCAGAGCTGTTCAGTCAAGAAGATGAAAGGAGAGAACAGAAGCCTAACACTCCACATGCTGGGACTCTGAAAGACAAACAGTAAATGTTGGAAGTGCTCAGCAGGTCAGGCAGTGTCTGCGGAAAGAGAAACGTGATCAACCATGGCCTTCCATCCGAACTGGAAGAACTGGCGTTTAAGCGGGCACAGAGCCAGTGTTAAAGGGCAGAGCAAAACCTAGGGACGATCTGTGACCAGGTGGTGAAATGACTGAAGGGAGGGTGGCACAAGGCAAACAGGGGGTGGCAATGGGTCAAGTAAAGGACATAGGTGAATAGGAACAGAATTAGGCCATTCAGCCCCTTGACACTGTCCTGCTCAAAAGTGGACCCAGAGGAAGAGGGTGAGAGGGTGGGAGAGGGGTGGGCATGGAAAAATTGGCAAAGCAGGTCTGGGATTGTGATGGGTGAAAAGATCCCAGAGATGCAGACCAGACCACTTGCTGTGAGTTAGTAGACAATCCCCACGCCAAGCACCAAACCACACCTCCTCCACTTGCACTAGCTCTGATGCAGCCATCCTCCCCCAATACCAGCCCCTGCTGCCTGACAGAACATTACAATTAATCTCCTCAAAAGAAAAGGACTCACGTAGTTTTCCTTCAAATGCTTGCTTTTCAAACTTGCTGTCGCAATATCTTTCACCTTGTGTCTCTATTTGTCCTGCTGTGCCAAAAAATTGGCTTTTAAACCGTACACATCTTCAAACATCATTGCTTTTATAAATTAACAGCAAGTACTGAAATTTTTACTGTCTGTTGCTCAGCATGTGCATTTTACCTGCGGGTGTGCTATTTTGTTAAAGTGATGCAGCGTTCTTTGAAACCAAACTGGCATCATTTTGTGACAGAGCGCAAGGTAGCTTGCAAGTGGTCAACCTCAAACAGCGCAAGGGAATCAAGAGAGATCTGCATAAAATGCGCAATGAATTTCCAGACGATGGCAACCTTTTACTCTAGCTATTCATCTCTCCAGGCATGGGCTTTGCTTGTAAGGGCAGCATTTTGTTCCCATTCCCATGCGATGGTGGGTCTTTGTCTTGAATCTATGCAGTCCATGTAGTGAAGGGTTTCTCCAGAGTGCTGTTGTGCAAGGAATTCCAGGATTTTAACCCTGCAATGATTTTTTTTAGCCAATTCAGTTAATAGAAATTGGCATGGAGAGATCCCAACTCTTGTCAAGGGAAAGCTCTTCAGCAGCTCCTTTTCTAATTCACTCTTAGACTCCCAACTCCCTCTCCTCCACCTTCAATGCCTTTGGTTCATCTAATTACCCACCATCTCTCAGCCCTGCCATTCACCCCAGTAAAGTCACCATCATCATGCCCTACGGTCCCAAGCAGCTCTAGCTTAAGAGCACTCAGCCTCATCAAATCATTTGCGTCAACTGTATAGTATTCTTCCCTCTGAGTCACCAGGTTTACTTCTCATTCCTGGCCTTAAGAGCAGAAACAAAGATGAGACTCTGGTGCAGTACTGAAGGAGTCCTGCACTGCTGAGGTGCTGTCATTTGGATGAGATTTTTAACTAAGGCTGTCTCTCGGGTGAATGTAAAAGATCGTGATGACACTATGTTGAAGATCAGGGGAGTTAGCCCTGGTGTCCTGGCCAGCATTCATCCTTCAATCAAAACCGTGAAAGAAAAACTTTATATAAATGCGAGTGTTTTATTCTATTCGTTGGCAGCCAGTTATTGCCAGATCTGTTCGAGTTATTCATTAGTCATGTCAAGCATTAACTCCACCTATTGCTCCAGCAACTTCCTGGGAGCCAGCTAGGAGAAATCAGGGCTCCTCCTCTTCACGAATGGTAAACTGTAAAGTCCTCACTTATTTCTATGTCTTTAAGATCAAAACCATTCATACAGCTCCATCTGCTGTTGCCCCACATCCTCTCCCTCCGCACACCCCCGTTCTTCTGTTCCCAACACACAGGCTCCCACCCAGTGCTTCCCCATCTTTGTCTGCTAGGGAAATGGACATCCGCGCTATGGATAAGGGAATGATTACATACTCTATAGCACTCACTAATTCTCTCAACAGCTTGCATATACAGGTAGTAGAAGCTCAGAAGAAGCCCACCATTGAAGATTGCCATCAATACCAGCCCAGGGACCTAGTCCTGGTAAAGACCTTCAGGAGAAAAGAACTGTTTGGAACCTCGATGGGAGGGGCCTTTCCAAGAAAGGACATTTTTACCACCGACCGCAATGGGGGCTTTTTGCACCATATCATCCCAATCCCAGTGCGTCCCGCCTCATTAATAATGTATTCCTGGGAAACACGCTGGATCACAGATCGGGCAACCTCTGATTCGCCCACCCCGCCGTCGCCTCAGGCCTTCAGTTGTCCTGGCGCCATATTTATAGGGCATCCTTGCACAGAGCTAGCACTCTCTAAAGCATCGGAAGCTGTTGCAAAGTGATAGCTGCCAAAGGGAGGAAATATGCTGCCCCCAAATTTAGCGGCGCCTCTCTCGAGCACCCACTGGATGCTGTTGAAGTCCGCTGTGATGTCCTCTACCCCTGCTCTGGACAAAGTCCAGCAAGCAAGGTCACCAATCCAGCATGGGAGATGGTGACAGTGGTGGTCAGCGCCAATGCCCTGCAAAAGAGCACAGGCACCCAGCGCCGAGAGAGGATGAATGATCTCCTCCATCCCGCCAGGGTAAATCACTCTCATCATCACTCTCAACTCACACACTCACAAACCCATCACACACCCACAGGGATCTCACTCACTGCCAGTTCAAGGGACATCACCATTCACTCTCTCACACATATTCATCAGTCCTGTGGATCATGTCCTCATCCCATCCATGGCACCACACACCACCCACACATGCCAGGCATCCTTCTCATCTTGCCTGGCAGGCATCCTGCTTACACTCTCTCCATCTGTATTCACACAGGATAAGCTGGCACACAACAAAAGGGAGAGGTCACAGATTGGTAGAGGAATGTCTGACATCAAAGTCCTCATAGACTTTGAAAATAGAGTCATCCAGCTGGCCGGCGATGACCTGGACCATTCCTGCGGTGACGGTGAGGTCGGCGGTGCTCAACAAAGTGAGGATCTAGCAGTGCAACTTCCATCAGACAACCAACCATGCAGTGAGTCAGTCCCTCTGTTCCACAGTCCCTGCTATGAACCAATTATCTCTCCTTCCTTTCTCAGGCACATCTGGGAAGCAGCTGAGGGGTCCACGAGCCAGGTCCTCGACTCAAGCCCAGAAAACACCTCGGAAGAAGAACCTGATGACACCTTCATTGAAGACCCGTCACAGTGCTCACCCACACCCTCCACCTGCACAGAGACACACACCTCGGTGGGAACTAATTCGAGAGTAGCCTCAGGATCACAATCTGGTGAGCACATTGCATTGTCTGATCCACAACAGGTGGTGGCAGGGACTTCCCGGGTCCCCGGCACTCGGAGGGCTGCTGGAGGCCAGAAATTTGCTGAGTCCAAGTCAGATGATGAGCCTCTGGACTCGGTCATGTCACAATTGCTGGAGCTACAAAGGCAAGCTCGGGAACATCAGGAAGGGATATCCACTGCACTCCTCAGATTGCAAGGCACGATGGAGGAGTCCATCCACCTTCAGGCTGAGGTGATAGCGCTGGCATTGCAATGCACCAAGGTCAACACTGGTAGGATGGTGGCCGTCATGGAGGCCTTGGTCCAGGACATTAGTCCTGCACTGCTGCACGGGCTGAACTCCATGGCTGACACTATAGTTGGCCTCCAACAGTGTTAATGTGAGAAGGGTGCAGGGCAGTTCGATCTCACTCCAGCTTCCCCTTCTCCTCAAGGAGTCAGCCAAGGGCCCTCGGGCACCCACAGGGAGGAAGATCAGCAGGTGCACACCCTGGGCTCCAGGAGAGTACAGCCCATCTGAGTCCCCTCCTGCTGTGACCCCAGCAGCTCCAGCTCTACGGACCAAGAAGGATGCCACTGCCACACAGCAGGACCCCGAAAGTAGGCCGGGGCCCTCCAGGCCTCAGCCCTCCATAAGACGCACATCAAAGCCATCACAAACAGGGCATTGCAGTCAGCAGGCTGGAGGTCAGGTGAGAACCAAGACGTAGCAGCAGGTTTAGGAAGGTTAAGAAGATGTAGTTGCACAGCCTGGGCATGGGTGTTAGTCACTGGTACTTAACATCCACTATTGTAAATAAACTCCCAAGATGTCTCCTTGCCTATGGTTCCTTGCTATGATGAGCATTTTTCATGTCACTCAGATGTGAAACCTTGGTTCCTGCACAGGATAAAGGCAGGTGTCTCAGTCCAGGGCCCCTTCCCTGTGCAGTGTGTAACCCTCAGAGCAAAGTGATGGCCCAGCTTCACACTCACTGGACACATTACTGATGCCTGCACCTTGATGGTTTGTTATTGCTGCCAGAATGTCGAGGGCAGACGTCACAGAGTTCCGTCATTCTCTCTGTCTGCTCTCTGCACCTTTGAGGAGGGGCTGGCCCCCATCTCTTCAGCATCTGTGACCGGTGACACTGTGCTCCTGAAGGGGTCAGGCACTGAAGGCTGACAAAGGATCAGACTTGAAGTTTCATGGCTTTTGTCTCCATGATATGACCCTGATCACAGAGCACAAGCGAACTTCCCTCAGCCAGACAGGAGTCAAACATTCACAGAGGCAATATGAAGATCTATGGGGTGTCCTCACTGCATGTCATCATCATCATCATCATCATCCTGGAATATAGTGACTATCAGGGCCTCCACTGTGTTTCCATGACATGAGTCTGAGCACTGAGGGTATGTGCGCTGCCATCAGCCACACAGGAGTCAAATGTTCACCGATGCAAGGTGAGGATGACAGGACTGTCCTCACTGCATCTCGTCATCACCATCCTCCACAAATTTTGCAGCTATGAGGGCCTCCCGGGTGCGCCTGCCTCATCCGAACAAGGCAATGGCCTCATCGCTGTCATCCTCGCCTTTGAGGACCCCTTCACTGTCCCCCCGCCTTCGACGTCCTCCTGATCGGAAGATTGGTGCAGCTCCACTATCTGCTCCTCAACCAGGTCCTCCCTCAGTTCCAGGTGGTGTGGAGCACGCAGCAAGTGGCAATGATGCGCAACACCCTCTGGGGACTGTATTGCAGTGCTCCACATGACTACCGAGATACTGGAGCCTCATTTTCAAATTGTCTATCGTTTGCTCCACCAAAGTCCGGGTCACGGCTTGAGCCTTGTTATACCGTCGCCCTGCTGTACTCTGAGGCCGCTGCACAGGCATCATCAGCTGCATCCTCTATGGGTAGCCCTTGCCCCTGAGGAGCCAACCCTGCAACCTCTGTGGACCCTGAATGATGTCAGGGATCTGAGACCTGCCAAAGGATGTAGGAGTTGTGGACACTCCCTGGGAATTGTGCACAGGCCTGTAAGATGTTTGTGGTGGTCGTACACCAGCTGAACATTCAGCAAGTGGAAGACCTTGCGGTTGACGAAGTTGACTGCTTGTTGCCATGGAGATCTAAGCGCCACCTGAGTGCAGCCAATGGCACCCTGCGCCTGTGGAAAACCTGGGATCTGCGAAAATCTCAGTGCTGTTGCTTCCTGGCTTTCCTGATCTGGGGCGAAATGCACAAAGTTCATGAAGGTGGTGTCCGTGACCTCCTGGATACACTTGTGGGTGGAGGTTTGCGAGATCCCACGCAGGTCACCTGTGGAACCCTGGAAGAAGCCACTGGTGTAAAAATTGAGCACCGCAGTCACTTTCACAGCTACTGGCAGTGGATGCCCTCCATTTCCCCATGGTGCCAAACCCTGTAGCAGCTAGCATACGTGACCAATGGGTTATGCAGTCTTCAGCAACACTGGTTCTGGGTCAGCTACAGAAATGACAGGTGTGGTCTACAGACCCTGGGTCTAGTGAGGCACCTATGAGCAACGGCTCTCTGTAGATCTTCAGCTGTGTGAACAGCAGGCCCTGCCGCCCCTTCACCTTGAGGGAGGTGCTCCTCCCTTTGCCAAGCCAGAAGCCTCCACTGCTCTCTTATTCTTCTCTGCTTCCTGTAAGCCATGAGGCAGACCACTAAATCACCAGGCCATGATCCTGATGTTCTCTCCTACAGGATCAAAGAGAGAGATGCGTGGGTTAGCATATGTGTCGTAAGAACCTCTCTTGGTTAAGATTGAAAGTCCCTTCACACATGCAGGAGAGTGCTGGCCACCACTTGGATGGCCAGTGTATAGTGCACTTCATGACTGTCTGAAACCCCACCCACCTCTGCCCCACTCCACTTGACTGATTGGCGGTAGTTTTGCCCATTGGACTGCAGGCTGTGCTCTCAGCTCAGGCACAGGCATTCTCCTAACCTGCACTGCAAGGCTGCACTGTTAGCTTGAACCATGGGGGATAATGGTCCAAACCTTAATAAAGACATTGCAAGGGGCTGTGAGCACCTCCACCAGTGACTGCACCATGGCCACCATTCGCAAGGGGATTGTACAACTTGCCCAGTCGGCCAATTGTTCCGCTGTCCCCCTAAAAGACACATTAATTTGCAGCCTGTGCCCGAGGGGTGAAAAATTCTGGAGTATTTGGTGGCATTTTCATGCTTTTGCATTGCTTGAGTGGACAGGAAAGCTTCAGACTCCAAGCAGGTCAACGGAGCTGCTGCTGAACTCTCTCAGCTGCAGAAGAATGCCCACTCTTGACAAGCTTCTCCAAGTGTGTGGCCGCTTCCCTCACCCCCACCCCCAGCCTCAGCCGCCTCCAGCAAGTGCTTGAGTATTTCCTTCAGTCTATGCTGCCTTGCACCCACCCCCCACCCCCCCCGACCTCTGTCCCGGTATCACCTGCACTGGAGCGCTTGCCCTGGCATCGCACTGAAAGCCGGCTGGGAAAAAGCAACCTGCCTGTGCCCCCTGTGAATGCGCGGTGCCCCTTCCTTGATGTCTTCCGGGCGACTCTTGCGAGCGTTGCGCAAGTTTGTGCGCACTCACCTCTGGGTTCCCCTCGAAGTTCAGCTCTCCAGGTGCACGCCTTTTAAAGGCAGTTGTGAAGCCGCCGTTGTGAGGTCATGGCGACGTGAGCAGTAAATTTGACGTGGTGGGGGGGGGGATGATTTCAGCAAGCAGGGCTTATAATTAGATGCAAATGTATTAAAATGACGTTCCTGATGTGCGGCGGTGAGAAACATGTCCCGCCATTGAAGGATGGAGCAGATGATCCCAAACTGGTTTCACGACAGCATAAAGCCGATTTTTGGCCTTCTCACCATGTTGTCCCCATCCACGTCCTCCGCCCGCCCGCCATGATGCCCAACGCCAACAGGGCTGGAAAATTCCAGCCATAGAGTCTTCCAGCACAGAAAGAGGCCATTCAGCCCATTGTGCCAGTGCCAGCTCTTTGAAAGAACTATCCAATTAGTTCAAGTCCCCTGCTATTTTCCCATAGCCTTACATTATTTTTTTTTTTCCATTTCACGTATATATCCTATCCCCTCCTGAGATTTAAGCTTTTTCCACCAGCCTTCCAAGCAGTGAATTCCCAGATCAAAACAACTCGCTGCATAAAAATATTCTCCTCACCTCGCCCCGGTTCTTTTGCCAATTCCCTCAATCTATGCCCTCGGATTACTGATTTTTACTCGCCATTGAAGAAAGTTCTCCTTATCTGCTCAATCAAAGCCCTTCATAATTTTGAATGTCTCTACTAAATCTCTCCTTAGCCTCCCCTGTTAAAAGCAGAGCAATCCCAGGTCCCCTCATCTCTCCACAGAACTGAGGTCCCTCACCCCTGGCATTCTGGAAATTGAGCAAAGCTGAACACAGGCATCAAGTTCAGGCTGCGAGCAGCATTGTGTTAGAAGATACAGGCCTCAAAACAGTGCTTTGTGGCGTCGGCAGATCAGGGAGGGTAATGGGATGAATGGTAATACAGGGTCTCCCAGGTTCTCAAGAGTTATAACTTGCTGCTTCATGACATCTCTCTGCACATCAGGAACAATGTGGATCGAGCACTGTAGAGTTCTGAAGCCGCACAGAAGTGAAAGACCAATGAGTGCTGAAACTCCACGGCAACCCAGAGGCCTGGTGAGCCAGGCATAAATAGGTTTGTCATCCCCTTGACTGCCAGAAAATCAGTGGATGATCCAATTGAGGTGGTAATATCATTACTCCCTCAGGGGAGATGGTGCTGTAGTGGTAATGTCACTGGGATAATAATCCCAAGGCCCAAGTTAATGTTCTTGGGGGTATGGATTCAAATCCCACCATGGGAGCTGGTTCACTAATGCCCTTTAGGGAAGGAAACCTGCCACATCATTACCTGGTTTGGCCTACATGTGACTCCAGGCCCCACAGCAATGTGGTTGACTCTTAACTGCCCTCTGAAATGGCCTCACAAGCCATTCAGTTCAAGAGTGATTAGGAATGGGCAACAAATGCTGGCCTTGCCAGTAATGCTCACATCCCATGAAAGGATGAATTAACTTAATAGTTTTGATAGGGTAGATATTCCCTCTGGCAGAGGAATTTTAGAACAGCGATGAAACAATGTTGAACCTTAAAATTAGACCTTGGGCATTCAGAAGTACTGTCAGGAATCACTTCTTCAGATGAGGCGGAGTGAAAATCTAGAACTCTCTCCCCCAAAAAGATGTTGATTCTAGGGAGCAATTGAAACTTTCGAGACTGAGATCGATCGATCTTTGTTGAACAAGGGTTCAGAACCAAGGCAGGTCAATGGAGTTCAGGAACCTTGATCTAACTGAATAGTAGAACAGGCCTGAGGAGCTGAATGGCCTACATCTGTTCCTGCGTGCCTAATATCAGTTACATGATCCCATTTCTGAAACTTTATGTGTACGTCTACAAAATAAACTGCCCCAAAAATATCTTCTCGTACAATTTCCAGCTCACTAGCATTCTGAGTTATTCGAAACAATTATTGCCCAGTATTCAAACTGAAGTATTTCACCCATTGTGTGGTGTGTGAATGTTGCTATTTGCCACAGTGCTTCCCCTTTTTTGTGCCTGTGGTTTGTTTTTGCCATGCAGGCACCGACCTGTAATAAACTTGGTGTACCGGATAGATTTCTTACTTGGAACAGCTAGCTTTATTTACAGAGCTCTTGAAGAAGCTACATGCTTGAACCAGAGTCCACGACTAGAAAGTTCCACCTCTAAGATTACCCACGCTTAGGGCTGATAATGTCAGTACAATCACGAGACTCCTAAAACAGTAGGGATAGTTTTACCCACAATCACTGCGTTCGTCCCCCTTTATTTTTTTTTTACATTTATTATTTACAAGAATATCTTAATCCACAACGTATACATATATACACAGATCGTGCAATTATAGATTAAGTCTCTGAGCTGGTTTTCGGTTAGAGCGACATATCTCCACGACTTGAGATTCTTCCACTGGATCGACATGATCAGGAACTGCAGCATCAGAGACATCCTTAGACAATGGCAGTTCAGAATTATTTACTTCAACAGAGACATCAGGCATGTCTATTCTAGGTCGATCTGTCACTTCAGGGATTAAATGTTCGACATCAATTACGGGTGGAATAACTGGTTGTTGGAATGTCTCTCTACTCCTCAGATGATCCACATGTTTTCAAACAATCCGATCTTCCACTTCCACTTGGTATGACAAAGGTCCAGTTTCAGAGACTATTGTACCAGGAACCCATTTAGGTCCATTTCCAAAATTTTTCACAAAAACAGTCTCTCCCACAGTAAATTTTGAAGCTTTGCTATGAATATCATGATTCACTTTCTGACTACTCTGGTTCTTCTCTACCTTCCCCTCTAAGTTTGGAAACACCAGGCTTAACCATGTACATAGGTGGCGTTTCATCAGTAATTCAGATGGTGTTGAACCCGTAGTTGCATGAGGAGTCGTTCAATAATTGAGAAGAAAACGTGAAATTCGGGTTTCGAACGTACCTTCAGATAACTTCTTCATTCCTGTTTTGAATGTTTGCACTGCTCTTTCTGCTAACCCACTGGATGAGGGATGATATGCTGCTGTTTTAATTTGTTTAATTCTATTTAAACTTATGAATCTCTGGAATTCCATACTAGTGAGGGCAGTACCATTATCTGAAACAATAACTTCTGTTAGGCCATGTCTATTAAAACATTGGCGCAGCTTTTCAACAGGTGAGCTAACTTCATACGCATCCATCCACTTAGAATGCTCATCGATGATCAATAAAAACCTGGTACCTAAAAATGGAGCTACATAGTCCATATGTGGTCTAACCCAGTGTCGACCAGATCACTCCCACGGATGCAGAGGAGTTGAAACAGGCAAATTCTGCTGCTGCTGACACTGGAAACAGTGTTTAACCATTTTTTCTATATCACTGTCTATACCTGGCCACCAGGCATAGCTTCACGCAAGCATCTTCACCTTCGAAATGCCTGGATGTGCGCTGTGAAACTCTGGCAAGAGTGGTTCTCTTCCTTGCAAAGGGACAACGACTCTTGCTCCTCACAACAAGGCTCCATCTTGACAACTTAACTCAGTTTTGCAGGCACATCTCTTCAGAGACTAGTGCATTCGACCATCCTTGAAATACCTGGGCTGGGATTTTCTCTGCCCCGTTGCAGGTGGGACCCGCCGCGGGCGAGGTGACGCCCCAGCCAGGAGCCCATTGACTTGCAGCAGGACCGGAAGATCCCGTCAGCGAGTGGGTGCGGAAAATCCCACCCCTGGTCTTGGACTTTTGACAAAAGTGGATCCTGGTTTGTACAACTCTTTAATTGCTTCACACAGACCAGCAAAGAGTCCAGGAAATTCAACACAAGCACAACTTCTTGTGGCACTGGAGCAGGTACCATGCTGTCTGGCAACGGAAGATGACTGCGGGTGTCCGCATTAACTATATGCACACCCAGACGGTGCTTAAAGACGTGCTCATATATCAACAAAATCAAGGCCTGTCATTAAATTCTGGCAGAGGCAATCAGAGATTGCTTTATCTTCACTAAATAAATCCATTAATGGTTTGTGATCTGACACTATGGTGAAATGTCAACCATGCAGGTTTCGATGGAATTTCTTTACTCCAAACATTATTCATAGCCCTTCCTTTTCAAGTTGTGAGTAACCCTTCTCAGCTACAGAGAGGGTTCTGGAGACATAGTCTATTGGCCTTCTGGAACCATCTTCCATCCTGTGTGACAATACCGCTCCCACACCGTAGGGAGATGCATCATAGGCCAATATTAATTCTTTTGATGGGTCATAATGTACTAGTAGACATGATGAGTGTAATAGCTTCTTGACTTTTATGAGGGCGTCTTCTTGTTGTGCCTCCCATGGCCATCAATTGTTCTTCTTCAATAATAAGTGTAAAAGGGCTAACAATGTTGACAAGTTTGGCAAGAAACGACTGTAATAATTTATCATGCCCAAAAAAGACTTGAGTTCAGTGATACTGATAGGAGAGGGCACCTTCTTGATTGCTCTGACTTTCTCCTGTACTGGATGCAACCCCTGGGCATCCTATCGATCACTCAAATAAATGACTTCAGTCACTTGGAAAGTACACTTCTCTTTCTTCAATCGTACACCAGCCTCCAAAAATCTTCTTAAAACCTCTTCTAGGTTGGCTAAATGTTCGGCTTCCATTGATCCTGTGATCAGGACGTCATCCAGGTATACTACATCTCAGGGAAGTCCTTGCAATAGGCTTCCCATGGTCCTTTGGAAGATTGCACAAGCAGGTGATAAACCAAAGGGTAGGCATGTATATTGATACTGGCCCTTGTGTGTGTTGATGGTTACATACCCTCTAGATGTGGTGTCTAGCTCTAGCTGTTGATATGCATGGCTCATGTCCAGTTTGGTGCAGGATTTTCTCCAGTTAGCTTAGTGTACAAATTTTCTATCCTCGGGTTAGGATAATTATCTAATTTAGCAGCCTTGTTCACAGTTAATTTGTAGTCTCGGCAAATGTGAATAGTTTGATCTGGTTTAATCACAGGAACTATGGGTGCTGCCCATTCTGAAAATGGGACTGGCTGGATGATGCCTAGCTTCTCTTAGCGGCACAATTCTGCATCCACCTTCTCCTTTAGTGTGTAAGGCACAGGCCTGGCCTTAATGAACCTCTGAATCTACATATATTTTTGCTTGCAAGCCTTTTATTTTTCCCAATTCGTCACGACATAGGCTGTCGTATTTCCTTTCCAGTTCAGGAATTCCTTCTGTTCTCACTCGAAAAATTTCTGACCAGTTGTGTTTAATTTTTTTTTGTAACCAATCATGGCCCCGAAGCCTGGGTCCTTCACCTGTTACAATAATCGCTGGAAGCTGGGCTGTCGGTTGCCTGTAGGATACAGGTGCTGTGGTGATGCCTTTTACCTGTATTGACTCTCCAGTGTATGCGTTCAGCTGACCCGTGGTTCGCTCCAGATTCAGTGGCTGGATACCTTCACTTAGGTATTTAAATGTATGTTCTCCCACCACGGTGTTTGAGGCTTCTGTGTCTACCTCCACGACTAGAGGCTTCCCATTCACTTGAAGTGTGACGGTGATTGGTTCAGTTTTTACTGCTTTGACATTTTATAGGGAATACATATCAGCAGCTTCTGGTTCTGTTATATTTAATCATCTTGGTTTGCTGTCTGATGGGCTGTCTCGATTTCGCACTGTATTGCTTTATTACATGCCCTTTTTTGTGGCAGTAAGGGCATTCTGCCTCTTTAAATCTGCAGGTCTCTGGTACATGGTCACCCCCACATCGGTAACAGATTAATTCCTGAATTGCTGGTGGGATGCTTCCAGTATGCCTTTATGCTTCTCGAGCAGCAGAGACTGTCTTCCACTTCGCAGATGTCTCTCTGGGTTTCACGCCCCACCCGGCGGCAGGTTTCCTCCCCAACTGAAGAACGGTGCCATGTTGCATGCTCTGCAAAGCCTGCGAATCCTCCTCAGCACTCTCCATTGCTAGCGCTATTTCCATGGTCTGCTTCAAATCAATATTAACTTCTGCCAGTAAACGGCGCTGAATGGCGTCATCGTTTACGTCACAAACCAGCCGATCCCGCAAATGTCATTGAGTGTATCTCCGAAGTTGCAGTGCTCAGTCAACTGCTTTAACTTCACAATATAAGTTGCAACTGACTCACCAGAGGACCCTACTCTGGAGTTGAACTTAAATCTCTGCATAATTAACGATGGCTTTGACTGAACATGTGTCTTCATGAGGTCTACCAGCTCATTAAAACATTTAGAATTGGGCGCGTTCGGGGCTGTCAGACTACAGATGAGGTTATATATCTTGCTCCCGCAAGACACTTAGAAGAATTGCTTTCTGCTTCTCCTCTGCTGTTACTTCATTCACCACAAAATAAAAACCTGGGCGCTCTATGTACTGGCTCCAGTCTTCCATTGACAAGTCATAAGGGTCGATTCTGCTGAAGAGTGGCATGACTGGTGAGTATACTTTTCTTTCCTTCCTTAAGAATTGATGTACTCACACTCACGAGGCGAGGTGCAGGGTCAGAGCTATTTATCCTCGTCGCCAAATGTAATAAACTTGGGGTACCAGACAGGTTTCTTACTTGAAACAGTTAACTTTATTTACAGAGCTCTTGAAGAAGCTACATGCTTGTACCAGGTCCACGGCGAGAGAGCTCCACCCTTAAGATTACCCACGCTTAGGGCTGATTCGTCAGTACAGTCACGTGACCCCTAAAACAGTAAGAAAGGCTTTACCCACAATCACTACATGACCCTACTCATTTTACCAAGTAGCCCTCTTGTGGATGGGGGCAACATGTTGGCTGGTTGATTGGTTGCGCTGTCAGGCTATTTGGTGCTCCTTGTGGTTTGCGTTATCATGGTCCTGCCATGTCTGGCCTTACCTGTGTCTTCGTAAGAACATAAAGAACAGGAGCAGGAGCAGAGCATGCAGCCCCTCATCCCTGCTCTGCCATTCAATAAGATCATGACTGATCTTCTACTTTAACTTCACTTCCCCTCCCCCAACCCCAACCCCATCTCCATATTCCTTAATCCCCTTAGGGTCTGAAAACCTATCGATCTCAGTCTTGAATATGCTCAATAACTGAGTATCCAGAGCACTCTGGGGTGGAGAATTGCGAAGATTTGCAATCTTTTGAGTGAAGAAAGTTTTCCTCATCTCAGTCCTAAATGACTGACCCCTTTTCCTGAGACTAGGACCCCTGTGTTCTGGACTCTCCAGCCAGGAGAAACAGCCTCTCAGCATTTACCCTGGTGAGTACTTTTAGAATTTTATAGGTTTCAATAAGATCACCTCTCATTCTTCTGTGCTCTAGAGAATACTGACCCAATCTACTGGTGCTGCTTGATGGTCTGTATGTTGCTTTTCCCTCAAGAGGCCGCTGCCATTCAATTAGATCATAGCTGATCTGTTCCTCAATCCCATTTACCTGCCTTTACTCTCAATCACTACAAAACCCATTTACCCGCTTTGCTCTATATCCCTTGATTCACTT
Organism: Cetorhinus maximus; assembly: GCF_964194155.1. Classification (NCBI taxonomy): domain Eukaryota; kingdom Metazoa; phylum Chordata; class Chondrichthyes; order Lamniformes; family Cetorhinidae; genus Cetorhinus; species Cetorhinus maximus. The sequence continues at coordinate 11,374,719 of NC_135895.1, forward strand.
AGCAAACAAAAATTGAGCAATCTCAGTATTAAAGCTTCAATTGACCCGCAGTATTCTTTAGCAGGGGAGAGTTCACGATTTCTCCAGCCCCTGGAATGAAGAAGTGCTTCCTGATTATACTCCTGAATGACCAAATATTAATGATATACATTTAATTCCAAGTAGGAACAAATGCTGGCTATTTCTTAGTGCAAAGGGTATGTTGGACTTTCACTTCTATCAACGTTAAGAATGCACCAAACCTGCCAATGTCTGTGCAGGGAAATTACATGTTTTGATAGTCCTCCTATTTATGAAACATTTCAAATTGTTGCTTTCATTGTTAATGTTCTATTAGCCTGTTCTCAAACAGAGTTAGAATTATGAACTGTGTCATTACCGTTCCCAGCTTCATTTATTTATTGACCCACATTCTCCCTCCACTACCAATTGCATTGTCACCATCTAGTGGGCAAATAGACATTGAATACTTACAGCTCTAAAGAAGCAGGCAAGTGTAAATAATTTTGCGATGTGGTTTTGAAAAGTATTTCGGTAAAAGATTTTCAATTGTGGAGTGAAACATCAAAACACGGGCTGTTAATGGGACATCAACATCTGAAATGTCTGGTGTTTGCCTCGCTTTGGGTGGGTTCATTGCTCGCATGTAGCAGCTGTAGTCTGTTTATCCACACTTGCAATTGGGCTGTTGTGCCTTGTGGAGCACTGACCCTTCCCCTCCCACCCCACCGCACCCCCACTTTTGGATGACTTGTTAAACTGAACCTGCCTCCTCAGATGGACATCCCCCATGGCATTATTCTGAAGAGGAGCAGGGGAGTTCTCCCCAGTATCCCTCAGCCAACATCAATTTTTGCCCTACCCAGAGGGTTGGTATCTGCAACTCTCTGCCTGAAAGGTTGGTAATGGCGGAAACACTCATAACAATGAAAAAGCACTTGGGGTGTGCTTTTGAAGTGCTGTAACCTACAGGGCTACTGACCAAGAGCTGGGAGATGAGATTAGGCTGGATGGCTCCTTGTCAATCGATGTGGATATGATGGGCCGAATGGCGTCCTCACGTGCTGTCATTTTCTATGATTCTGTCACCAAAACAGACTGTCCGGCCATTTGTCTCATGCTGTTTGTGGCAGCTTGCTGTGCACAAATCGGCTGCCATTCTTCCTACCCTGCAACAGTTCCTACCCTTCAAGTACTTGAATGCCTATAAAGCCTTTTAGTTGTGAAAGCCTTAAGGTTGTGCAAGGCGAGTATAAATGCAAGTATATCTTCTTTGTCTTCTTTCAACTTGGGATGGTACTAAATGCTAACCTTGCTAATCGCCCTCGGGTGAATTTTTTAAAATACCCAAATTCTGATGGTTGATTTATACGGAGCTAACACAGACCCTTGAGCTCACTAGTATTTACATCCTTGAGTACCGAGCTTTGAGGCAATGCTGTACCTAGCAACAGTGATCGCACTTGAAAAAATAATGTATTGATTGTGAAGCACTTTGACACCTAGGGAGAAGTTATATGCACATGTGTTCATCTTCTCTTCCTCAACCTGAAGCTGGATATCCGAGTGGATTAGCACATTGCCCTTTCATTCTATGCGCCGAGTTTCAGAACAGCTTAATCCAGATAACGGCCTCCAGTAGCTGCCAGTTATAAGGTTCCTACACAAAATAAATGCATGCAACAATGACCCAATCCTCAGCAGGCACAATACTGCCTTTGTATTGGCATTAAATTAATAATTGTTTTGATAAGCTGCAAGGTAGACTGATGCAGCAGATGGTAAAAAGAGGTTTGGAGCTGCTCGTCAATCTTACAAACTTTCCAAAATCGATGGCTGTTGAGGAAGTTTTTGCTGCTTTCATCAAAGAGTGAGCAGGGCATCAAATAACCTCTCAGGTGTTAAACAAAGGCACCTTCTGTCTGTTCAGATGGATGAAAACCGACCCTTTATTGCCATGTATTACCTCTGCTCCCGCTCTCTGTCAATAGCTGGTGGCACTCTTGCCTCTGGGACAGTAGGTGAAAAGAGTCAAGTCACAGTCCTCCAAAGGGTTGAGTATATAATCCAGGCTGACACTGCAGTGCCGGATTGAAGGAGTGCTGAATCGCTGGGGGTGCGGTCTTTCAGGTGAGATGTTAAACTGAGGCCCCGTATGTACCCTCTCAGCTGGATACAGAAGAACCCGTGGCACTAACAGAAGAAGAGCAAGCAAGTTATCCCTGGTATCCTGGCCAATATTTATTCAGTTACCGACATCACCAAAACAGATTATCTGGTCATAATCCCGTTGCTGTTTCTGGGATCATGCTGTGTGCAAATTGGCTGTCATGATTCATTACATTATAACAGTGACTACACTCCAAAAGTGCTTCATTGGCTGTAAAGCACTTTGGGACATTCTGTGGCTGTGAAAGGTGCTTTTTAAATACAGGGGTTGCAAAAGTCAGCTCCCTAGTGGCACTGGATTTGATACTAGCTGGGGAACCAGCTAAGAAAAAAGATGGCAGGTCCACTCCCTCTGACTTTCAGTGCAGCCGATCGCCATGCTGTGGAGGTTGATGGTGTGGACGTCCACTGTGTGTGCCAGAAGTATGCAGAGAGGGCACATTGTCACCTCAGTCAGTATCTAATGCTGACCTGCTGCCGGATCTGCTGTTTTGAGCTTGTTAACACCCTCTCTAAAACACACACAACTGAACATCTGTTCAGTCTCACAAAGCAGCCCAACCTATCAGTGCTAGATAAGGGCAGCCATTATCCAACTTTCAGATGAGGTGCTTTTTGACTATCTACTCACTATCTACTAGGGATTGGTGGAAGTATTGCACTGTTGGAGGAGCTGATTGAGGTTCTTTCTGTCAGAAAGGAGCGGTACTGGACCTTTGGAAGGAGTGGTGTGGTTTAGCCTGAGCTCTGAGCACAATACTTGTTCCTGGTCACAGGACCTATAGTTGCATTTCCTTGTGGGCTGCAGCAAGACAGGGAGATGGAGAAGAGGATGGCAGAGAGGAGAAGTTGTTCACAGCGGGAGGAGGGGGACTGATGGCTCTGATCAGGAGGCCTCACCCATCTAGGGCCTTCAGGCATCACTTCTCCTGCTTCTGCCTTAGCTAGGAGCACTGTCTGTGACAAGCCACCATTCACCAAGGAGGTACATGGTCACAGAGGTTTGCCACCACCTTGAACTGAATTTGCAGCTATAGGCACGGCCAGCGGCCAGCAATGTCACCATGACCCTAAATTTCTAGCTAGTGGCTGCTTCCCAGCTTGAGCTAGCTACATCTTCAACATATCACAGCTCACCATCCATCACTGCATCGCAGAGGTCACTGAGATGTACACCAGGTGAGCGGATTTCTCTCCATGCAGAGGGAAGCAAAAGGAACGTGCGCATGGCATTTGCCAAAATAGAGGATTCTCATTGGTGCAGGGAACCATTGACTGAACACATGTGGCTCAGCGAGTGTCCAATCTTAATACACTGCAAGTGCAATGGGTACCTCTCCTTGAATGTGCAGTTGGTGTGCGACCACACCCAGATCATCATGTTGGTGAAATGTCTGCATCCTGGTGGTATTCACAATGCCTTTATCCTGCACCAGTCTGCCGTTCCAGCCATCCTCGTGCCACCGTGGGTAATCAGAGGGTGGCTGCTCATGCACCAGGGTTACCCACTCTACACAGGGTTCTGCCCTTCTGCCGCCCAAGCACACATGGACCCCGTTCCTACAGAGTAAGCCATGCTGCAGCTAGGAACACCGCGGAGCATCAGGGTCCTGAAAACAACAGTGCTGCTGCCTGAACCCCTGGTACTCACCTCGGCATGCCTCTCCACTTGCACTGGCCTGCTGCATCCCCCACAGGCTGGTCATCGTGAGGATGCAGCCCTTAACACCGAGGCTTCGCTAACTATACCTCAGGAGGAGGATGAGTTGGAGGGAAGGAGGCATCCAGGACATCGTTACTCCAGATGGGCTGTCCTTGAGCCTCTCATTAAACTCTGGTTCCTCTGGAAAAATTCCCAGATCACCATTGCTCCATACTTGTCCAACCCCTCCTCCCCCACCATCCCTCAGACAAGGACCATCAAAGCCTGCTCTTGGCCAAAACTCTGAAATAAAAGACGCAACCAAAAAAATTCCATAACAACATTATCTAAAGAACGCTTCCAATATTCCAAACAATTCACCCATCTGCTTTTCCTTAAGGACCTGTACTGTGGGTGCCTTCGCCTCGTCTAATGCTCCTACATAGTGCTGCCCCAGTGTCTACAGCTTGGCTGGTGGAAGGCTGCTGACTGGAGACTGCAGATGGCCCTGCAGGATGCCCTCGAGCAATTCTGAGCCTAAAGGCCCGTTTTGGGATTGCGCCTCCTAGCCGTGGGCAGCAGCCGTCTGGGCTGACTGGCTGAAAGGCAACAGCGAGGGCGCTGGTGGAGTGTCACTGCTGGTAGCATGAAAGCTGTCACCCTGAGAGGGGACTGCAGGTTCATCCACCACAGAGTCACTGCTTCTCTCCCAGAGCGCTGCCTCAGCAACCCTCGTATTCTGTTGGAGGACAAGTTTCTGGACTGTTGTGAGACCCTGAAAGCCCCTTTGAGCACTGGTATCTGCAGCCATGATGGCAGGAGTCTCATCTCGTATGGCTCCAAGCTGGCTTGCAAGGCACCTTGCATGGCATCAACCAGAGACCTCATGATGCCAATCTGAGCTTCCTCTGCAGCACTCAGCCATTGGATAGGTTCTACTTGTACTGCGATGGAAGCCAAGGTATCAGTCACCAGATGTTGCATCATGGTTGGATCTGCAACTATTCTAGTGGAGTTGGCCACCACTTCCATGCTGGAAAGGGTGAGCTACGAGCTTTGTGCCTCTTTGGATCCGAACTCCTCCATGCTACACGACAGTGGCAAGAGGCTCTGTGGCAGGCCTACACACGTGAGTGGGCAAATGCATGGCAGATGCAGTACAATGTGGACAAATGTGAGGTTATCCACTTTGGTAGCAAAAACAGGAAAGCAGATTATTATCTGAATGGCTATAAACTGAGAGAGGGGAATGTGCAACGAGACCTGGGTATCCTCGTACACCAGTTGCTGAAGTTAAGCATGCAGGTGCAGCAGGCAGTAAAGAAGGCAAATGGTATGTTGGCCTTCATAGCGAGAGGATTCGAGTACAGGAGCACGGATGTCTTGCTGCAATTATACAGGGCCTTGGTGAGACCACACTTAGAATATTGTGTGCAGTTTTGGTCTCCTTATCTGAGGAAGAATGTTCTTGCTGTAGAGGGAGAGCAGCGAAGGTTTACCAGACTGATTCCTAGGTTGGCGGGACTGACATATGAGGAGAGATTGAGTCGGTTAGGATTATATTCGCTGGAGTTCAGAAGAATGAGGGGGGATCTCATAGAAACCTATAAAATTCTAACAGGACTAGACAGGGTAGATGCAGGAAGGATGTTCCCGATGGCGGGGGAGTCTAGAACCAGGGGTCACAGTCTGAGGATACAGGGTAGACCATTTAGGACTGAGATGAGGAGAAATTTCTTCACCCAGAGAGTGGTGAGCCTGTGGAATTCGTTACCACAGAAAGTAGTTGAGACCAAAACATTGTATGTTTTCAAGAAGGAGTTAGATATAGCTCTTGGGGCGAAAGGGATCAAATGATATGGGGAGAAAGTGGGAGCAGGCTATTGAGTTGGATGATCAGCCATGATCATAATGAATGGAGGAGCAGGCTCGAAGGGCCGAATGGCCTACTGCTGCTACTAGTTTCTATGTTTCTATGTACATCCGAACACACAAATTAGGAGCAGGAGAAGGCCACTCGGCCCTTCGATCTTGCTCTGCCATTCAGTAAGATCATGGCTGACCTGATTGTAACTTCAACCCCACATTCCTGCCTAACTCCAATAACTTTTCACCCACTTTTTAATCAAGAACCTATCTAGCTCTGCCTTAAAAATATTCAAAACTCTGCTTCCACTGCCTTTTAAGGAAGAGAGTTCCAAAGACTCACAACCCTCTGAGAGAGAAAAAATTCCCCTCATCTCTGTCTTAAATGAGCGACCCCTTATTTTTAAACAGTGACCCCCTAGTTCTAGGTTCTTCCACAAGAGGAAACATTCTCTCCACATTCACCCTGTCAAGGCGCCTCAGATCTTAAAGGTTTCAATTAAGTCATCTCTTACTCTTCTAAATTCCAGTGGATACCAGCCTAACCTGTCCAGCCTTTCCCCATAAAACAACCCGCCCATTCCTGGAATTAGTCTAGTATTCCTTTTCTAAACTGCTTCTCATGCGTTTACATCTTTTCTTAAATAAGGAGACCAATACTGTACACAGTACTTCAGAGATGGTCTCACCAGTGCCCTGTACAACTGAAACATAACCTCCCTACTTTTGCATTCAATTCCCCTTGCAATAGACAATAGCATTCTATTAACTTTCCTAATTACTTGCTGTAGCTGCACACTAGTCCTTTGTGATTCATGCACTAGGACACCCAGATCCCTCTGATTCTCAGAGCTCTGCAATCTCTAACCATTTAGATAAGAAGCTTCTTTTTTATTCTTCCTGCCAAAGTGGAAAATTTTACATTTGCCCACATTATACTCCATTTTCCAGATCTTTGCCCCACTCACTTAATCTATCTATGTCCCTTTATAGTCTCCTTATGTCCTCTTCACAACCTACTTTCCTACCAATCTTTGTGTGGTCAACAAATTTAGCAACCATACCGTTGGTCCCTTCATCCAAGTCATTTATATAAAATGTAAAAGTTTGAGGCCCCAGCACTGATCCCTGTGGCACAGCAACTTAGACTCCCTGAGTGAATTTTACACGCACATTGTTGTCTGGAGATACAGAGAGTGATGGTAGAGGCTCCAACTTTCTTTCCATCACACGGCTGATCAGGAATCTGTCCCATTCTCACTACCTGCCATTGGTGTGCATTGGAATTAGGATTTACAAGTTGATAGTCAACCTGTTTGGCCATGTCATGAATGCACCTTCCTTGGTCATCGGGTCTTGGGGTGGGCGTAAACCCAGAACTTCTGACTCAGAGACAGGGACACTACCCCCTGCACCACAAGACCTCCATCTATTCCTGTATGCTACCTCATTTTAACCCTTATCTGAATCCAGGATTCATCTGCAACCTCATTCTCCAGGGAGCTGACATTATGCGATCCTTTCCCTTTACAGGGAAACTTGTGTCCAGTGACGCCTCATGTTTGGATCTCTCTTCTATATACAGCGTCAGTACCTTTTTTATTATTCAGTCAAGGGATGTGGCATTGCTGGCTATCTCTGGCTAGGCCTGAATTTATTGCCCATCCCTAGTTGCCCTTTAGAAGGTGGGGGGGTGAATGCCTTCTTGAACCGCTGCAGTCCATGTGGTGTAGGTACACCCACAGTGCTATTAAGAGGGGAGTTCCAGGATTTTGACCAAGCAACAGCGAAGGAACAGTGATATATTTTTGAGTCAGGATGGTGAGTGGCTTGGAGGGGAACTTCCAGGTAGTGGTGCTCCCATCTACCTGTTGCTGTTGTCCTTCTAGATGGTAGTGGTCGTGAATTTGGAAGGTGTTATCGAAAGAGCCTTGGTGAATTCCTGCAGTGAATCTTGCAGATGGTACACACTGCTGCTACTGTGCATCGGTAGTGGGTTTTTAAGGCGGTAGATGTGGTGCCAATCAAATGGGCTGCTTTGCCCTGGATAGTGCTGACCTTCTTGAGTGTTATTGGAGCTGCGCTCATCCAAGCAAGTGGAGAATATTCCATCACACTCCTGACTTGTGTCTTGTAGATGGTGGACAGGCTTTGGGGAGTCAGGAGGCGAGGTAGTGTCTGCAGGATTCCTAGCCTCTGACCTGCTCTTGTAGCCACAATATTTATATGGCTAGTCCAGTTCAGAGTCTGCTCAATAGTAACCCCCAGGACGTTGATAGGTTGCTCCGAGTGTCAGACCAAAGTGATGGTGCTTTTTTTAATCATCTTCCTCCGGGACTTCATCCTCGGGCACCAGTCATGGGGTCTCTGAAATCGTGAATGCACAATGGAAGGGTTGTGGTGGGGGAAGTGGATGGGAAATAAGAGATGCATTGTCACACTATCTGCAGCTAGTATGTCACAGCAAGCTGCGGCATGAAGGTGAAGTGGGATTTGAAACCTGCATTAGGCAGAAACTTACCGTCCCCCTGGATTGTCCTGGTGATTTCCACAGTCTCTCTGATGACTGCACCAATAATGCCCAGCTCAGTCTCCTCCAAGGGGGTGGGGATGTTCAGCCAAGCTTGACCCCCCCACCAGTTAAGTGCTGCTGCCTTCTGTTGTGAGCCACCTTGTTCTGCAAGTGAGAAAAAAAAACGTGTCTGTGAGTTTGTTGCAATGTGTTTGAGTGATGTGTCTGTCACGGTTGAATAGCTGGAGGCATGCGGAAACTGTGAGATGTGGCTGTGAGACCTGGAGCAATGGTAAGGTGCGAGGGAACATGAATTGTCAGCATGAGATCTAATTGCTAGAGATTACTGATGGTGAGTGACAGGGGTCTGATGCATTGCGCAGTTTGTAAAGTCATTGCTGAGATGGCATTTGAACGAGCATTCACTGACCTTGACCATTCATATGAGGCCATTGAACTTTTTCAGGCACTGTATGCAGATCCTTAGGCCCTGATTCCTGACATTGACCTCCGTGGCTACCAGCTCCCACTCGCAATGCATGTCTGGTGGGCAGCAGTAAATACGTGGCCTCTCCCCTCCTTTCCATCTCCTGACATGCTAGAGCTGCACCTGAGAACATGAGATCCCTTTCCTTGGCCTGCTGCTCTATTGATTCAGTTTCCTCCTGCTCAGAATGCCCTTCTCAACCACTCCCAGCACCTGCTGCAGCCAAAATGGTCCTGTACTTTAAAAGGCGCAGGCCAGCTCAGACTTTAACCGAGGTCAGCCTCGCATGTACCTGGGCCTCCTGCTGAGCATGCTGCCACTCATCAGCATGGTTGGTGCTGGAGATGACCAAGCAGCAAGAAGTTTGCATGTTACCTTTATCACCTCCATTGGGACAGTGGAATTACGCATGGCAATTAATGGGGCTGTACGAGAATTTTCACCTCTGTTCCTTCTTTATTTCTAATTGAAGTAATAATGTGGATTTACCTGACCTAAAGCATTTAGATTTCATATACCCTGATTCACCTCCGCCCTCTTAAATAACAGATTATGAACATCTCTAATACTTCATCGCAGCTCTTCCCCCAGTGCACTGGGGATTCTGTTTTGATGCTCTTTACTGTAACCTCTTTACTGTACACAGTATGGGAGTTTAAACAAGCTCCAGCAGGAATGGATCTACTGAAGGAGCAATTAAACTTCCAGGAACCCATTGTTTTTTGCTCCTTGTGACTCTCATCCTGGTCAATTATAATTCTCTTCAAAGACTGGTGTTCAAGTTATGATGAAGAATTTCCAGTTTTAGCCTGGCCAGCAGTGGACGATTAAAACCGTTGCTCCAGACAAATGGTGCCATGAGAACCCATTTCCTTAAGACAAGTCGCTCTTTAATGAACGCAACGGGGTCATGCCCCAGGGAGGCTGTTGTAAGTTTTGCTGATTCGATGAGTTCAACAGGGGCATCTGAGATGTTTGGCCAATAATGAGTTCGGATTCAGGCTTATAGTGGGTTTAGAAAGCAAAAGTTAAATGTCACAACACTTAAAGGCTGGAATTCATTATTTTATACGACAGTGATTATTAAACTGGATCAAAATTGTTTGCGATCAAATTTCTCTGACACTGAGATAAAAACCGTGAGTGCTGGAGATACTCAGCAGGTCTGGCAGCATTCTGTGGAGAGAGAAACAGAGTTAACGTTTCGAGTTGAATATGACTCCTTCAGTGAAGACTTAAAAATGTTAACTTCGCTTCTCTCTCCTCAGCTGCTGCCAGCCTTTCAGGTTTTCATCATCTGCAGCATTTTGCTTGCATTCTCTGACAGTGACCTTGGTTTCATCTCCAAACAGTCATTTTCATACTCTATTTATAACATATCTCTTGGTACAGAATATATTATTCATTGCCAATTCTCGTTGAAGCTGTCTCAATGGTAATCACACTTTCATGGTACAGGCATGTCCCATTATAATTTTGGTGAAGGGAGATGTTTAGCCCTTTTGATTTTGGCTGCACAGAACAGCAACCCTGGCATCATCCTTTACAGCTTTTTATTTCTATTTTCATCACCAAACAATCTCATTTTACCATGCAATGCCATTCAGTGCTGCACCGACGTGTCAGCTTAGCTCACACACTCATATAGATAGAGATGTGTTGTGTTTCAACCCCTTGCTACTGAGCACAAATACACACAAATGGGATTGGTAAACTCACATGTGGGTTCTTCATTCATGAAGATTAAGTAGCACGTGTACAACCTTGGAGAGCTCTTGACAGTGCATATTACTTGGATTACACACTGCAGACTACATATCATGTGGTACCTAACATTATTTCCTATCTGGTGATCATTAGCCACACCTACTTAAACAAAGTGAAGCCATAATCTTTCAGGTCAAGGGTGAGAGATCAAGGACCCAAGGGTTGCCAACTTTGATAGGCAAGGGAGTCAAGGGTTGTTGGGGAGCAGATGGCAAAGTGGAGTTGAGACCACAATCAGATCGGCCATGATCTTATTAAATAGTGGGGCAGGCTCTAAGTGCTGAATGGCCTCCTCCTGCCCCTCAGTCCTATGATCCCATGTTCCTAACTGTGATGAGCTTTTTATATTATTTGTTGATGGGATGTGAGCATTGTCTGCAAAGCCAGCATTTATTGATGGTGTGTCCTGACTCACTGAAATCCATGTGGTGTAGGTACAAACAGTGCTGTCAGGGAGGGAATTCCAGGATTTTGACCAAGCAACAATGAAGAAATGGTGATATAATTCCAAGTCAGGGTGGTGCATTGCTTAAAGAGGAACTTACAGGCAATGGTGTCCCTCTGTGCCTTCAGCCTTTGTCCTTCTAGGCATGTTTGGAAGATGCTGTCAAAGGAACCTTGGTGAGTTGCTGCAGTGCACCTTGTAAATGGTGCATACTACTGCCACTGTGCATCGGTGGCAGAGGGAGTGGATGATTAAGGTGGTGTTTGGGGTGCTAATGAAGCTCCTCTATCCTGGATGATGTCAAGCTTCCTGAGTGTTGATGGAGCTGCTCTCATCCAGATGAGTGGGGAATATCCCATCGCACTCCTGACTTGTGCCTTGTAGGTGGTGGACAGCCTTTGGGGAGTCAAGAGGCGTTATGGCAGGTGGATGGTAAATGCCGAGCTGCTCAAATCCCAGCGGGAAACTTGAAGCAGCTGCCACAACCAATTGCAATTTGTCCTTATTTCCAGATGTGGGCTTTTAATTCAGTAAAAAGAAGGCCACCGAGTCTTAGAGAATTTTTACAAGACTAAATTAAACATTTATTGATAAAAGAAATAAGTTTAAGCACATACATAGGCCTACAAATTACTACTATGATAACTCCTAGCTCCACTAATTAATCTAACTCCCAGTTACACCTCCGTTAAGGCAACAGTAAAAACACATAGATTTGAAAAGACCCAGGCAAAGTAACATGATATCCTGAACAGTTACATTCAAACTGAGTTTTCTTAACTTCAGTTCATGCAAACAGCGGTTTGGGCACAGAAGTTGGAGGCTTTTTCACACTTGTTCGATCTTAGAATGCCTTCCCTTGTACACAGCCTTCTCTCCTTTAACTCTTTTGGAGTCAACCAATTAAACTAAATTAACAAAATAAGGGACTTCTCTCCTTATACATACTTTTCGCCTTTGAATGCAAATTCCCATTGTTTCACTATGTCTTTGGACTTTACCTCTCTGATAATAAAAATCTATCATAGCACCAATTTTACCAGTAATCTTTGGGAAAAATAAACACGCTGTTTCTTAACTTCTCCTGGCTAGGTTCGCCCGCTCTTTTGAATTCAAGCTAGTCTGATTTATTTAAAAATGCAAATGTTCCCTTTATACCTCGCATTCTAAAACTTCACCCATGTTTACCTATTTAGCATTTCAAACCTAGCTTCTCTTCCTACATCAAAGCCTTCAGACCAACTGTCTCTAATTCAGTTAAGTACAACACACACAGGCACACACACATTCATAGACACAGACCCCACTAATAATCTACTTTACAATAAATTCCAAATAACATTATGCAAATTATTATATCTTCCTGACAGGAGGTGAGTTACTCACAGGAGAATTCCCAGCCTCTGACCTTCTCTTGTAACCACAGAATTTATATGACTGGTCCAGTTCGGTTTCTGGCTAGTGGTAAGCACAGGATACTAATAGTAGGGAATTCAATTACTGTAATGCCATTGAATATCGAGGGGAAATGGTTAGATTCTCTCTTGTTGGGTGAGCAATGCCTGACCTATCTGTGTGGCACGAGTGTTACTTGCAATTTATCAACCCAAGCCTGAATGTTGTCCAGGTCTTGTTGTATGCGAACACTAACTGCTTCAGTATCTGATGACTTGAACATATGAATATACAAATTAGGAGCAGGAGTAGGCCACTCGGCCCCTCGAGCCTGCTCCACCATTCAATAAGATCATGGCTGTTCTCATTTTAACCTCAACTTCACATTCTTCCCTACCCCCATAACCTTTCACCCCCTTTCTTATCAAGAACCCAATTACTTCTGCCTTAAAGATATTCAAAGACTCTGTCTCAACCACCTTTTGAGGAAGTGGATCCCAAGGTCACGACCCTCCAAGAGAAAAAAATGTTCCTCATCCCTGTCTTAAATGGGCGACCCCTTATTTTTAAACGGTAGCCCCTAGTTCTAGATTTTCCCACAAGAGGAAACATCTTTTCCACACCCACACTGCCAAGTCCCGTCAGGATCTTATATGTTTCAATCAAGTAGCCTCTTACTCTTCTAAACTTCATTGGATACAACCCTAATCTGACAAGCTTTTCCTCATAAGACAAACTACCCATTCCAGGTAACAATCTATTAAACCTTCTCTGAACTGCTTCTAATGTATTTACATCTTTCCTTAATTAAGGAAAACAATACTGTACACAATACTCCAGATGTGGTCTCACCAATGCCGCGTATAACTGAAGCATAACCTCCCTACTTTTGTATTCAGTTCCCTTCACAATAAATGATAACATTCTATTAACTTTGCGAATTACCTGCTGTACCTGCATACTAACCATTTGCGACTCATGTACTAGGACACCTAGATCCCTCTGAATCTCAGAGCTCTGCAATCTCGTACCATTTAGATAATATGCTCCTTTTTTATTCTCCCTGCTAAAATGGACAATTTCACATTTTACCACATTATCCTCCATTTTCCAGATCTTTGCCCACTCACTTAACCTCCCTGTATCATTTTGTAGCCTCCTTATGTCCTCTTCGCAACTCATTTTCCTGCCTATCTTTGTGCCATCAGCAAATTTAGCAACCATTCCTCCAGTCCCTTCATCCAAATCATTTATATAAATTGTAAGGAATTGAGGCCCCAGCATTGATTCTTGTGGCACGCCACTCATCCTGCCAACCAGAAAATGAGCTATTTATGCTTACTCTCTGTTCCCTGTTAGGTAGCTAATCTTCTATCCATGCCAATAAGTTACCCCTACACCTTCTATTTTCTGCAATAACCTTTGGTGAGGCACCTTACTAAATAAACGCCTTCTGAAAATCTAACTACAGTACATCCACTGGATCCACTTTATCCACAGCACTTGTTACTTCTTCAAAGAACCCAAATAAATTGGTTAAACATGATTTCCTCCTCACGTTACGATGTCGACTCTGCCTGATTACCTTGAATTTATCCAAGTGCCCTGTTATAATGTCTATAAAAATACCTTCTAACATTTTCCCGATGACAGATGTTAAGCTGACTGGCCTATAGTTCCATGCCTTGTGTTTCCTTCCCTTTTTTTGGTGGGGTGCTGGGGACAGCTATTTCTGGAGCACAAGTCTTCAGTTCTACAGCTGGGAGTTTGTCAGTGCCTTGTGGGAACACTTTGCACTCTCTATCGCATGCTGCTTCTGCAGTTTCACATGCGTGCAGTCCTTTGTTGTATCCAGTGACTTCAGCCATTTCTTGATATCACGAGGGAATCGAATTGGCACTTTTGATGCTGGGGACCTCAAGAGGAGGCCAAGATGGATCACCCGCTCCGCGTTTCTGGTTGAAGATGATTGCAAATGCTTCAGCCTCACGCTGATGAGCTGGGGTTACCCATCATTCAAGATGGGGATGTTTCATGCAGCCTCCTCTTCCTGTTAGTTGTTTAACTGTCCAGAACCATTCACAACCAGATCTGGTAGGACTGCAGAGATTCATTCTGATCCATTAATTTCGCTCTCTATTGCACGCTGCTTCTGCTGTTTCGCACACATGTAATCTTGTCTTGTAGCTTCTGCAAAATACAGCAGAGAAGACAAAGGTGAACTGGTACAACAAACCTTCTGTGAGTTGATCTAAAAACGTACATAATGGATTTAATTCAAGGATGTTATTGAATTGAATTTGGCTTGTTCACTGCTGCAACATGAGCAAGATAAGAGCAATACAATGATAAGTATCTGTCGTAAAACTCAATAAATGACTAGGTGAGCTGTGGGACACTACACAGATGATATTTGAAACCTCTTCTCCTTCTTTATAAAGATTTATATGCTGAAAATCTGAAATGAAAGCACAGTTATATTGAGTGATATCATGTCTATAAAGAACCTATTTATCAGTTTCTTTCACCAGGAAAAGAAAAGAAAAATCTTGCATTTATCTCTCTCTCTCTCTCTCTCTCTCAGAGTCCCTTGAAACAAGAGAGGGTCCCTCACCACAGAGTACAGCTTGTGGTAAGAGCTTGTGTATGGTGTCTTTTAATGTCAGGAAGCTGTTCCACTGCACCAACCACACAGTGCTGGCTGTCCAGGAAACTCTCCCTCGCTTACCGTCTGCCATAAGCATATTGAAAAGATTTACAGGTTGACAATCACCCTATTTGGCCACACCAAGGACACCTTCCATGGCCATCAAACCCAGGAAGGGGACTCAAAGCCAGAGCTTCTGGCTCAGAGTTAGGGACATAACCCATTGCACCACAAAGCCTCCTTCCTTGCATTTATGTATTGCCCAACCTCAGGATGTCCTAATGTGCTTTACAGCCAATGGAAGAGTTTCTGAAGTGTAGTCACTGTTATCATATTGGTAATGCGACAACCAATTTGCACACACCAAGCTCCCACAAACAGAAGTGTGACAGATAATGTTTTTAGTGATACTGGTTGAGGGATAAATATTAGACAGAATACTGGAGAGAGCACCCAAAGGTTTTCTTTGGAGTAGTGCTATGGGATGTTTTATGTCCACCTGAAAGGACAATGGCATCCCCAACAATGCAGCACTCCCTCAGTACTGCACTGGAGTGTCAGCCTAGATTTTATGCTCAAGTCACCAGAGTTGGGAATAACTCAAAACCTTCAAGACTTTGAGATAAGAATACTATGCACTAAAACATGGCTGATAGCAAGGTCAGTGAGGTATATTGAAATTTACTTAATCCAGTGTGTTGCGTGTGGTTGCAGCTTTGTTATGTCCAGCATAACCTTGCCGGGTGAAAATGCCTGATTGTGGACATTCCTGGCAAGGTAACCTGAACTGTTTTGGAGACAGAAACACAATGAGCGTCATTACTTCACTACCCTGACGTCATGACAGTCGCTATACAATTGCAAATTGTTCCTTCTCCGTGGAAGCATCCTTTTCACATCCCGATGTCCATCTCCATATCCACTTTGATAAAAATGGACCCATCCTGGCCCCTGCCAGGGCCCCTCTCATGAGAGAACCTCGAACTGCCATCTTGCCCACCTGCTCTGATTGAGCGGGAAACCCGGAAGCTGGGTGCTATCGCCGTGGCTGAGTTTAAAAAGCCACGGCACAGCTCAACCAAGTAACCGCGAGTGGGCCTAAATGTTAGAATTCTGCCCTAGTGAGCTCATCAGACCACATCTGGCTATTTGTTGCATTTTACTTTGGTCAACCTGAGATCCCAGAATGCCAGCTGATTGACCAAGGCCTCAGACATTTAGCTGATAATCCAACAAACTGCAGATTCAAAGATAACATCCAGTTGCTCCCTGTCAAAGCAGCAGTTCATTGACACTGAGGACTGCTGGCAGCCTTTCTGCTTAGATCTTTGCTAATGATTGACTTCCATTCCAAATCCTCCAGAAGAAAGAAAAAAAAAATCACCATTTGTTTGCTTAAAATGAATCTACGCTTGACTTAACTCTCCCTGAAGAGAACACAGAAAATTTCAGGAAGGCCGATATGCCCTGCTGAAAGGATGCTGTGTTCTGTCTGCCCTCTCATGACAGGGGCCCCTGTACTTATCATTCCCCTAACAATACGTGGACCCAGCTGCAAGTTAGTTTAATGAATGGCGGGACATATCGCTGAATGGTTGCGGAGGGGAGGGGAAGTGGGTGGGGGGATGGGTTTGGTGGCGTGGATACCCTTGCATGGCGCCTGAGATTTGTGTATTAACTTTCCGGTTGATAGGCCCCGGGTACAGCTACTGAAGGGAGCGGGCACACTGTCACAGATACCAGCTGGCATTTTCCAGACCCTGCCCGCGGCAGGAATTGTCACGGGCGAGACGGAAAATTTGATGGACCAGACAAAGGCCCATTGACTCCGAGCGGGAATCTCTGGTCCTGCGGCAGTGAGACTGGAAAATCCCAGCCACTGTCTGAGGCGTCGAGTCGAAGTATTGTCTTGGGTCGATGTAAAAAGGATCCCTTGGAGTATCACCCTTTGCGCTGTAGTAGGACTTGAACCCATAACCACCTGACCCGGAGTACTACCCATTCAGACATGGCTGACTCTGTCTGAGAGAGTGGCGTGAAATTTCTGTGTTTGCTTTGGTTCCTTGGCATTAATTAGAAATATTTTCTGCGGTGATAGCGCTGTCTCCCTTTGAGTTGAGGACGTTGTCTTGTCGAAAGTTAGAACGAGACAGACCCCAGGAATTCTTCTGCGTTTCTATCGCCCCTGTGGACTATATTTGCAGGGGAAGTCCAGAACTGCATCAATATTTGGAGGTGGTCCCAGGGAGGTGGTGCCAATGTTTGCAAGATGCTCCATGTATGTGTAAGTATTTGTGCGGCATCTCTGAGATTGTATGTTTTTGCAGTATGTCAGTATTTGTAGGGGGTCCCTGTTAGTATGTAAATGCTTCAGTGTGTCAGTATTTACAGAGAGTTCCTGGGAGTTCGTCAGTAGTTTTTGAAGGTTCCCGGGAGTGTATCGGCATTTGCAGGGGTCTCTAGCAGCGTGTCAATATTCGCAGGTGATCACTGGGAGCATGTCAATGTTTGCAGGGGGTCACTGGGAGTGTGTCAACATTTGCAGGTGATCACTGGGAGCATGTCAATATTTGCAGGGGTCACTGAGAGTGTGTCAATATTTGCAAGGGGTCACTGGGAGTGTGTCAGTATTTACAGGAGGTCACTGGGAGTGTGTCAGTATTTACAGGAGGTCAGTGGGAGTGTGTCAATATTTGCAAGGGGTCACTGGGAGTGTGTCAGTATTTATAGGAGGTCACTGGGAGTGTGTCAGTATTTACAGGAGGTCAGTGGGAGTGTGTCAGTATTTACAAGAGGTCAGTGGGAGTGTGTCAGTATTTACAGGGGGTCAGTGGGAGTGTGTCAGTATTTACAGAAGGTCACTGGGAGTGTGTCAATATTTACAGGGGGTCACTGGGAGTGTCAATATTTGCAGGTGATCACTGGGAGCATGTCAATATTTGCAGGGGTCACTGAGAGTGTGTCAGTATTTACAGGAGGCCACTAGGAGTGTGTCAAAAACAAAAACAGAAACAAAAATACCTGGAAAAACTCAGCAGGTCTGGCAGCGTCGGCGGAGAAGTGCAAAGTTGACGTTTCGAGTCCTCATGACCCTTCAACAGAACTAAGTAAAAATAGGAAAGGGGTGAAATATAAGCTGGTTTAAGGTTGGGGGGTGGGGGGGTTCTGGGACAAGCAGCCAGTGATAGGTGGATATAACCAAAAGATGTCACAGACAAAAGGACAAAGAGGTGTTGAAGGTGGTGATATTATCTAAAGGAATGTGCTAATTAAGAGTAGAAAGCAGGACAAACAAGGTACAGATAGCTCTAGTGGGGGTGGGATGAAGGAATACTAAAAGGGCTAAAAGGTAGAGATAAACAATGGGTGGAAATACATTTAAAAATAATGGAAATAGGTGGGAAAAGAAAAATCTATATAAATTATTGTAAAAAACAAAAAGGAGGGGCAAGAAACGGAAAGGGGGTGGGGATGGAGGAGAGAGTTCAAGATCTAAAATTGTTGAACTCAATATTCAGTCCGGAAGGCTGTAAAGTGCCTAGTCGGAAGATGAGGTGCTGTTCCTCCAGTTTGCATTGAGCTTCACTGGAACAATGCAGCAAGCCAAGGACAGACATGTAGGCATGAGAGCAGCGTGGAGTGTTAAAATGGCAAGCGACAGGGAGGCCTGGGTAATGCTTGCGGACAGACCGAAGGTGTTCTGCAAAGCGGTCACCCAGTCTGCGTTTGGTCTCTCCAATGTAGAGGAAACCGCATTGGGAGCAACAAATGCAGTAGACTAAGTTGAGGGAAGTGCAAGTGAAATGCCGCTTCACTTGAAAAGAGTGCTTGGGCGCTTGGAGAGAGGAAGTAAAGGGGCAGGTGTTGCATCTTCTGCGGTTGCATGGGAAGGTGCCATGGGAGAGGGTTGAGGAATAGGGGGTGATGGAGGAGTGGACCAGGGTGTCCCGGAGGGAACGATCCCTACGGAATGCCGCCAGTGGGGATGAAGGGAAGATGTGTTTAGTGGTGGCATCATGCTGGAGTTGGCAGAAATGGCGGAGGATGATCCTTTGAATGCGGAGACTGGTGGGGTGATAAGTGAGGACAAGGGGGACCCTATCATGTTTCTGGGAGGGAGGAGAAGGCATGAGGGCGGATGCGCGGGAGATGGGCCAGACACGGTTGAGGGCCCTGTCAACCACCATGGGTGGAAAACCTTGGTTAAGGAAGAAGGAGGACATGTCAGAGTAACTGTTTTTGAAAGTGGCATCATCAGAACAGATGCGACGGAGGCGAAGGAACTGAGAGAATGGGATGGTGCCCTTACAGGAAGCGGAGTGTGAGGAGCTGTAGTTGAGGTAGCTGTGGGAGTCGGTAGGCTTGTAATGGATATTGGTGGACAGTCTATCATCAGAAATTGAGACAGAGAGGTCAAGGAAGGGAAGGGAAGTGTCAGAGATGGACCATGTGAAAATGATGGAGGGGTGGAGATTGGAAGCAAAATTAATAAACTTTTCCAGGTCCAGACGAGAGCATGAAGCAGCTCCGAAGTAATCATCGATGTACCGGAGAAAGAGTTGTGGGAGGGGGCCAGAGTAGGACTGGAACAAGGAATGTTCCACATACCCCATAAAGAGTCAGGCATAGCTGGGGCCCATGTGGGTACCCATAGCCACACCTTTTATTTGGAGGAAGTGAGAGGAGTTAAAGGAGAAATTGTTCAGTGTGAGAACAAGTTCAGCCAGATGGAGGAGAGTAGTGGTGGATGGGGATTGTTCGGGCCTCTGTTCGAGGAAGAAGCGGAAAGCGATCAGACCATCCCTGTGGGGGATGGAGGTGTAGAGGGATTGGACGTCCACTTCTCTTCAAGAAATGCCTACCTTGAAGAAGTTTTGTTCTACTCTCCGTCAGGATCTGTTTCTGTTTTTGTTTTGGATTTCCAGCATCCGCAGTTTTTTGCTTTTAACTAGGAGTGTGTCAATATTTACAGGAGGTCACCGGGAGTGTGTCAATATTTACAGGAGGTCAGTGGGAGTGTGTCAATATTTGCAGGGGTTCACTGGGTATGTGTCAATAATTACAGGGAGCCCCTTGGTGCTTGTCAGTATTTGCAGGGGGTCCCTGAGATGTGGCATTATTTGCATAGGGTCCCTATCGCCTTTCAATTTGAGGGAAGATATAATAAAACATTAACCATATAAATCCTGGAATTGAAATGTAGTCAGAAAGTTTGTGGTATGACTTTTTAACTATTCTACTCTTACTTTCTGATTCAGACTTTTTCAGATCAGTTTATTTTTGTCATTCCAATTCTTATTATTTCCATCTCCCTCGGGGCATACGCATTAGAATGAAGGCAGTCACATATAAAAAAAAAGTCATAAGATATGCATCTTTGTGAGACGTTTCAAAAATTCTATCATGGAGCAAAAATTTCTGAAATGATGTTCTAATATTCTATTTCTGATAATTTCCCCTGAGAAAATAAGTGGTGCATTGCTTCATGTCTTATGTTGAATTTCAATAGCTTGCGTAAAATTGTATTGTCTTGCATACAATGTACTGGAGAGGGTCGCCGGAGGTCGGTCTTGGCCTTTGCTATGGGGAAATGACCATTTAACGCAAATGGAGCGAGGGCACTCACTCCTCTGAGGTTGGGAGAAATCCATATCATTGAGGTGCTGCAAATGGAGCTTAACATTTTCATGTACAGATAGTGAGGGGGGTGATGCATGGAGGAAGATGGTGGCATAGTGGTAATGTCGCTGGACCCAGGGTAATGTACTGGGGACCCAGGTTTGAATCCTACCCAAGGTGAAATCTGAATTCATTTAAAGACCTGTAACTAAAAGCCTGATGATGAGTGTGAAACCCTTGCCGATTGTTGTGAAAACCCATCCGATTCACTCATGTCCTTATAGGGAAGGAAATCTGCTGGCCTCCATCATGTGACTCCAGACCCACAGCAATGTGGTTGACCCTTAACTGCCCTCTGAACAGGGCAATTAGGGATGGGCCATAAATGCTGGCCTAGCCAGCGACACCCACATCCTGTGAATGAATAAAAAAAAGGAACTAGTCATCCAGAGGACCAGGCTAATGCTCTGGGGTGGGTATGGGTTCAAATCTGGAAACTGAATTCAATTAATAAAATCCGGAATTGAAAACTAGGCCAGGATTTTACAACACCACTGCAGTGTGTCTCCTCGTGAGCCATTTAAATCTCCATTTAGTTCAGCGGAACTGTAATGCTGGGGAGCGAGGGGCCATAAGATCCTGGCTCTAGTCTCAGTAATGATGACCGTGAAGCTATCATTGATTGCTGTTCGAACACATCTGGTTCACTAATGACCTTTTAGGGGAGGAAATCTGCCCTCCTTATATAAAAGCAAAATACTGTGGATGCTGGAAATCTGAAAGAGAAACAGAAAATGCTGGAAAAGCTCAGCAGGATTGACAGCGTCTGCGGAGAGAGAAACAGAGGGAACGTTTAAAGTCCGTATCACTCTTCTTCCAAACTGAGGAGAGGTAGAAATGCGATGGATTTTATATGTTTAAGAGGGGTTGGAGCAAAACAGAAGGTCAGGGGTTGGTGGGAGCGCAGGAGAGATTTCACAAAGATGTCATGAGCACGGGACAAAGGGAGAGTTAATGGCAGTGTTAAAGGCTAAAGGAGGTGCTGATAGTGGCATAAAGGTAAGATAGCAGAATGTGTTAATAGCTGAGCAAGGGTCAGCGCTCTGTGAAAGCAAAACATAAAAATAGTTGACAGATGGCCCTTGGGTTGAGGGTTAGGGGGTGCGGGGCCAGTAGCAGTGTTGGGAAAAAAAATTGGATTAAAGAAGGGGTCAAGATGGAGAAGGGAGTTCATGGTCTAAAGTTCTTGAACTTAATTTTGAGCCCAGAAGGTTGTAAAGTGCCTAATCGGAAGATGAGGTGCTGCTCCTCCAGTTTGCGTTGAGCTTCACTGGAACAATGCAGCAGGCCAAGGATGGACATGTGGGCATGAGAGCAGGGTGGAGTGTTAAAATGGCAAGCAACATTGGGAAGGTCTGGGTCATGCTTGCAGACAGACCAAAGGTGTTCCGCAAAGCGGTCACCCAGTCTGCATTTAACCTTCCCAATACAGAGGAGACTGCATTGGGAGCAGCAAATACAGTACACCAAATTGAAGGAAGTGCAAGTGAAGCACTTCTTCACCTGAAAGGAGTGTTTAGGCCCTTGGATGGTGAGGAGGGAGGAAGTCAAGGGGCAGGTATTGCACATTCTGCGATTGCATGGGAAGGTGCCGTGGGAAGGGGATGAGGAGTAGGGGGTGATGGAGGAGTGGACCAGGGTGTCACGGAGGGAATGGTCCCTATGGAATGCTGAAAGGGGGGGGTGGGGAGGTGAAGGGTTTTGTGGTGGCACCATGCTGGAGTTGGCAGAAATGGCGGAGGATGATCCTTTGAATGTGGAGGCTGGTGGGGTGATAAGTGAGGACAAAGGGGACCCTATCATAGTTCTGGGAGGGAGGGGAAGGGGTGAGGGCAGGTGTGTGGGAGATGGGCCGGACACAATTGAGAACCTTGTCAACCACAGTGAGGGGATAAACCTCGGTTCAGGAAGAAGGAGTCAGAATCGTCGTTTTGGAAAGTGGCATCATCCAAACAGATGCGGCGGAGGCGAAGGAACTGAGAGAATGGGATGGAGTCCTTACAGGAAGCGGGGTGTGAGGAGCTGTAGTCGAGGTAGCTGTGGGAGTCGGTAGGCTTGTAATGGATATTGGTGGACAGTCTATCACCAGAAATTGTGACAGAGAGAGCAAGAAAGGGAAGGGAAGTGTCGGAGATGGACCATGTGAAAATGATGGAGGTGTGGAAATTGGAAGGAAAATCAATAAATGTTTCCAGGTCCAGACGAGAGCACGAAGCAGCACCGAAGCAATCATTGATGTACCGGAGAAAGAGTTGTGGGAGGGGGCCGGAGTAGGACTGGAACAAGGAATGTTCCACATACCCCATAAAGAGACAGGCATAACTGAGGCCCATGCGGGTACCCATAGCCACACCTTTTATTTGGAGGGAGTGAGACAAGTTTAGGGAGAAATTGTTGAATGAGAGAACAAATGCAGCCAGACGGAGGAGAGCGGTGGTGGATGGGGATTGTTCGGGCCTCTGTTCAAGGAAGAAGTGGAGAACCCTCAGACCATCCTGGTTTTGGGGGTTGGGGGGGAGGTGGAGATGTAAAGGGATTGGACGTCTATAATGAAGAGGAAGCAGTTAGGGCCAGGAAACTAGAGATTGTTGATATGATGTAGGGCATCAGAGGAATCACAGGTGTAGGTGGGAAGAGACTGGGCAAGGAGAGAGTAAATGGAGTCAAGATAGGAAGAAGTGAGTTCCGTGGGTCAGGAGCAGGCTGACATGATGGATCTACCAGGACAGTTCTGTTTGTGGATTTTGGGTAGGAGGTAGAAGCGGGCTGTCTGGAGTTGGGAGACTATCAGGTTGGAAGCTGTGGAGGGAAGATCTCTAGAGGAGATGAGGTCAGTGACAGTCCTGGAAACAATGCCTTGATGTTCGGTGGTGGGGTCATGGTCCAGGGGGAGGTAGGAGGAAGTGTCTGAAGAGTTGGCGCTCAGCCTCTGCGAGGTAGAGGTCAGTACGCCAGACAACAACAGCACCACCCTTGTCGACAGGTTTGATAACAAAGTCAGGGTTTGATCTGAGAGAACGGAGTGCGGCAAGTTCAGAAGGACACAGGTTAGAGTGGGTGAGAGGAACAGAGAAATTGAGACGGCCGATGTCGCGCTGACAGTTCTCAATGAAAAGGTCAAGAGCAGCCAAGAGACCAGAAGGAGGGGCCCAGGTAGAGGGAGAATACTGTAGGTGGGTGAAAGGATCCGTTGAACGGGGAGAGGATTCCTGCCCAAAGACGTGAGCACTGAGACGAAGGTGGCGGAAGAAGAGTTCAGCATCGTGCTGAGCCTGGAATTCATTGAGGTGAGGACATGAGGGGATGAAACTGAGTCCTTTGCTGAGTGCAGAACATTCAGCATCAGAGAGGGGAAGGTCAGAGGGGATAGTGAATCTACCATCCTTACCTCGTCTGGCCTACATGTGACTCCAGATCCACAGCAATGTGGCTGACATCCCTAGCTGCCCTCTGAAATGGCCTAGCAAAGCTATTCAGTTCAAGGGCAGTTAGGGATGGGCAATGAATGCTGGTCTTGCCAGCGATGCCCACTTCCCATAAAAGAATAAAGAAAAAGAAATATCTGATAGTGGGGCTAAAAACATTCGAAGGATTCAATTGGGTAGACCTAGCGAAGTATTTCCTCTGCACTTTCGAATTGATTCATGGGATGTCGGTGTCACTGGCAGCGCTCCCCTCCCCTCTCTTCGATTCCTTGAGCCAACTTTCCTCATTTCAACTGCAGATGGTAGACAAGTTGCTGAAATAAAATAGAAGAACCAGCAAAGATGGAAAGAGGATTGACTGGATGTGGCAGGAAATTGCGGAGATCAGAAGGGGCCAGTAAACAGAGGCTGGGACCAAACAGGAACAGAGGCTGCATGAGATGTGCGGACACAACAAGGGAAGGGTTGCACCGACAGCTGGATTTGCATTTATATAGCACCTTTCACCCACTCAGGACATTCCAAAGTGCGTTAAAGCCAGGGAAGTACTTTCAAAGTGCAATCGCTGTTGCAATGCGGGAGCTTCCATTGCCAATTCGCTGATAGTCAGCTCCCATAAATAACAACGTGCTGATGATGTGGATCGTCCATAATTTTTTTTGGTGATGTTCGTTGAGAACTAACTATTGGCCAGGCCACTGGGGAGAATTTTCCTGTACTTTTTCACCTCAGTTCCATGGGATCTTTTATCTCCACCAATGAGGGCAGGTAGGGCCTCGGTTTAGTTCATCACCCCAAGGGCAGAACCTCCAACTGAGAGCACTTGACGCATCATCCTGGATTAAATTCCCAATTCTCTGCAACCTAGGTTCCTCTTTTCAATGGAAAAAGCATCAATGCCAATATTACGGGTACCATAATATTTACGAGTGTCTTACTCTGTCGCCATCGGTCTGTCTCAATCGTAACTTCCATTGAGAAACCCGAAAAGACTGGATAGCCCACCCCATCGAGCGAATTGACTGTGATAAATCTGGAATGGCATTTTTAAACAATCAAACCATGTGGGTGGGGGTGGGCAGCCTCATATGGAAACGCCCTTGTGTGCGGAATAATCAGAACACACAGTCAGAATGGGATCTGACTGCAACAGTTCTCCAGCTAGCCTCTGACTGATGCTGACTGTGCTACACAAGAATATAAGGAGCAGGAGTAAGTCTCCTGCTGCCTCCAGTTCTCTCCGCCATTCAATTCGATCATAAAACCATAGAATCCAGGAACCATGGAATGATGACATCGCAGAAGGAGGCCATTCAGGCTGTCGCCTCCGTGCTGGCTCTCTGCAGGAGCAACTCACCTAGTCCCATTTCCCCGCCTTTTCCCTGTGGCCCTGAAATTTTCTTTTCTTTTCCGAGAATTATCCAATTCTCTTTTGAATGCCTCGATTGAACCTGCCTCCAACACGGTATCGGGCAGCGCGTTCCAGATCCTAACCGCCCGCAGCGTAAAAAAAGTTTTTCCTCATGCCAATTACTTTAACGTGTTGCTGTACATCAACATCCTCTTCACTTTCCCACCCTATCCACCTCAATTCTCTTCTGTCCAATGATCTATCGATCTCTGTCTTAAACATAACTCATTGACTGAGCTCCCACTGCCCCCGATGGGGGGGAGAGGATTCCAAAGGTTCACAACTCCCTGAGTGAAGAGCTTTCTCCTCGTCGCAGTCCACAATGGTTACCCCCCTTATCCTGAGGTTCTGCTCTCTTGTTCAATATCCCCCAGGCAGGGGAACAGCACCTCAGCATCTATCTTGCGAAACCCTCTAAGGATTTTAAAGGTTGTGATTGCCTCTCATTTTTGAAACTCTACCTTTACCAGGTGAATATGTCAGATTGGCCCATCGGATAGCCTGAAAAGCTTGAAGGCTGAGAGCTTGAAACCTATAACAAGGGCTGGAGCTCATCATCTAATGTGACACTCCACTGTAAAGATGCTTGGTGGAACCCTGGACTATATGGGCTTCTACTGGTGAAAGAAAAAGTTCAATTTATGCACAAATATCTCCAGCATGACGTCAAAAATGTATTAAGAAGCCAGGTGGTGTTATAGTTCACTCAGGGAGTCCAGGTTGCTGTGGCAACATTCATGCTGTGGTCTGGAGCTATGGGCTCTGATGGTAGAGGCTCCAATTTCCTTGCCATCACATGGCTGACCAGAAATCTCTCCCACTCTTACCACCTGCCATTGGTGTGTGAGGGAAGGATTTGCAGGCTGACTCTCGATCTGCTTGGTCACATTATGAACAGATGTATCTTGACCATCGAGTCCTGGGGATGGGACTTGAACCCAGAACTCTCAGTTGAGAAACAGAGATCTCACCCACAGCACGTCAAGGCCTCCAATGAAAAGCCAGGAGGAGAAGTTAATGGGTCGGCACGGCAAGTATTTGTAGAAACGTGCACATAAATCCGCTTACGCAATCAATCAGAACCCAGCGATCCCAGGTCAATAGATCTTGAGGCTGAGAAAGTGATTTTGCAACAAATATTTTCAGCTAATTTCAGCCTCGTCATGATGAACTTTCAGAGAGGTTCTCTCACTTCTCCACAATGGCGACCAGCCACCAAGCTCTTAGTTACACCTGCCAATAGAAAACTCAGGAAAACAAACTCTACCCAAAGAGTGGTGAGAATGGTGGAACACGCTGCTGCAGGGATTGTTGAAGAGAATTGTAAAAATGTATTGAAGGGGAAGTTAGCTAGACATGTGAGCAAGCATATGAGGTAGAAGGGGATAGAGCATTACGGTGATAGAGTTAGATGAGAAAGGATGGGTGCAGGCTCAAGCAGAGCATGATTGGGCCAAATGGCCTGTTTCTGTGCTGCATACCCTACACAGAGCCAGCAAGCAGCAGAAGCCCTTTCCCCTGCCTATCCCTCCTCCCACACTACAACCCTCTGGGATCTCTGCTTCCTCCAATGCTGGCTTTTCACACATCTCTGATTTTCATGACTCCACCATTGGCAGCCATGCCTCCAGCTCCAGTCTCTGGAATTCCTTCCCTAAAGCTCTCTACTTCTCATCAACGACAACAACAACTTGCATTTACACAGCACCTTTACCATAGTAAATTGTCCCAAGGTATGTCACAGGAGCAAATACCATATAAAACTTAATACTATGGCCAAAAGCTTGGACAACTAAGTGAGTTTTAAGGGGCATCTTAAAGGAGGAGAGAGAGGCAGAGAGATTTAGGGAGAGAATTCCAGGGTTTAGTGCCTAAACAGGCGAAGGCACGGCTTTCACTAGTAATTAAAATCGGGGGTGCACTGGAGCCCAGAATTGGAGAAGGGATCTCGGAACAGTTACACGGATAGGGAGGGGGGTGGGGAGAGGCGACGGCAGATTTGAACACATGAATGAGAATTTTAAAATCAAGGTGTTGCTTTGACCTCACAGCGGCATTGACCTCAGGTGGTCAGTGTCAGTGTGGGAGATGGATTGGGGCACCCAGTACCCGGCTAGGTGCCCATCCATCAATGGTGAGCAGGGAGGTCCGAAGTGACCTGACGTTGGCGCACAAGCTGCCTGTCATCTCGAAATGATGGCAGCAGCTCCTCCGCCCCTCTGCCAGTGACCGTGGCATCTGATGAGGCTGTGATGAGGCTGGGGAGATGCCAGCCGTGGCACTGGCCGCCCCCTCCCTGTCGGGGCCAGCACAGGCTCCACTGGCCAGAGGACGCCCGCCAAGGTCATCAAGGCCAACAGGACAGCACAGTCAGCAGGATGTCTCCGATGCCGGTGCCAGTGAGGGGGGAACACCTAGACATAGCACCCGTAAATGTAAATGTAAAACACCTGAAGCACAGGG
This sequence comes from Cetorhinus maximus, assembly GCF_964194155.1. Lineage (NCBI taxonomy): Eukaryota > Metazoa > Chordata > Chondrichthyes > Lamniformes > Cetorhinidae > Cetorhinus > Cetorhinus maximus. Next base: position 11,402,627 of record NC_135895.1, read on the forward strand.
CGGCTTTATCACAGGTGATATTTTGTTCCCCCATTTTGCTTCAACTTTTTTAATGGTGTGATTAACAACACCAGTTTATGTTCATTTCAGCTACGTTTCATATCCACAATGAAATTCAATTTTAATTTGTGCTATTGACCTCTGTACGCTTCACTTGTCCTGCTGGTGCAGGGTAGGCCATTATGTAATGATGGACTTGTGTCTCCTGAAACTTTATTGTACAGGCACAGAGTGTATGTTGTTCACCAGGCAAATGTTCCTGTCAGGGATCGAGTATGGAGCCTGCAGCCCTGGCATGTGGTGGTGGTTCATCTTTGGTGGGCTAGCTGAAGGAGCGTTGGGTCAAAGCCTCCTGGGTGTCCCTGCCTCCCGGAGGTTGCCCAGGTCAGCGTCTATCCCCTCAGCGTTGTCCTGAGTGTGTTCGTCCTTGGACTCACTACTGGACTCATCGTCTGCAGCCAGAGCAGCTGCATAAACATCTTCTTCCTCCACTGTGTCCCCCCCTTTCCAGCGCCAGATTGTGGAGAGCGCAGCATGTAACCTCTATCAGTGACACACGATCTGGGGGGTACTGGAGTGCGCCCCCTGAGCGGTCCAGGCATCAGAAGAGCATCTGGAGAAAACCGATGGTTCTCCCTACCACAGCCCTCGTAGTGCCGTGGCTCCTATTGTACCGCTGCATGGCCTCTGTTCTTGGATGACAGAGAGGCGTCATGAGCCACCTTCTGAGGGGATAGCCCTTGTCACCCAGCAGCCAACCATCCAGCCGAGCCGGAGCACTGAAGAGCCTCGGCACCTGGGAGTGTCTGAGGATGTAGGTGTCGTGGGAGCTGCCTGGGTACCTTGCACAGACTTGTAGAATCAGCATCCTGTGATCACACACTATCTGCACGTTCATGGAGTGGAAGCCCTTCCTGTTGATGAAGGCACCGGGCTCACCTGCTGGCGCCTTGATGGCCACATGTGTACAGTCTATAGCACCCTGGACACGGGGGAAGCCAGCAATGGCCGTAAAGCCTCTGGCTCGCTCTGTCTGGCTTGCCTGGTCCCAGCGGAAGTGGATGAAGGTCAATGCCCGTCTGAACAGAGCGTCTGTGACCTGCTTGACAGAAGTGTGGACAGCTGATTGGGAGACACCGCAAAGATCACCCACTGAGTCCTGGATGGAGCCAGAGGCATAGAAGTTGAGGGCAGCTGTGACCTTCAGAATCACTGGCATGGGGTGTCCACCTACACAGTTAGGGGAGATCTCAGGGCCAATCATCTGACAGATATAGTTGACTGTCTCCCTTGAGAGATGGACCTTCCTTCAGCACTGCACCTCAGACATATTGAGGTAACTGTTTCGCCGCCTGTAAACCCTGGCAGCAGGATAGTGGCATCTTCTGCAGCCCCTTCCACCTTGCACTTCCTGTCAGCCCTGCGCCCCTTGTGCCTGCGCCTCTTCTCCCAAAGGTGGCTCCTCTGGTGGGTGAATATGGACTCCTGGCCTCCTCCCCCTTCTGGCTCTCCCTTCCCCCTCAGAGGAGGTTCCTCCAGCGGAGAGCACAATCCCCATTCCCGGGGTAAGGGGAGGCTGTCTGATACCTGGAAGGCCCCACGTGGTGTGGGGAGCCTCCGGGGGGCCTGGGAGACACCCATGGGTCCTGAAATGAAGCCTGGAACTGCTCAGAATGAAGCCCCGAACAGAGATGAAGCTGCCCAGTTCTCAAAATCAACCAGCAGCACCCGATCCCCAAAACTCCTCATTAATCACCTCGACAAGGCTGCCGGCCCTCCTTATCTCGCCCGGGGATGAGCCTTTGCAAACTGTGGCCTGCACGCCTGCCCGCTTTGCCCGCTTTGCCCATGTGATGGCCGAAAATTCGCACGGGCCACGTAGACTCGGACACAACTGGTGGTCTCAAGGGCCTTAACTGGCCTCTTAGTGAATAGCGGGCGCACCCAGCAAAATAGCGTGAGAGTGCGCGTTGACGACAGGCACGCTCGGCCCACACCAACACGCGTCGTTTCCTGCTCGAGCGGGTCAGGCGCGCGCCCACCCACCGAGTGAGAAATTCTGCTCCCTGTAACATTTCACTGCATGAACGGTGATATATAAATGCAACTTGTGGCTGTTATTGTTGTTGTGGTTGAAAGCCACTGGATTTACCGCGTGCATGTGTGTCAACATCAAATTTAAACTTCTTGAAAGCAATGGGCAGGTTTCCCAGTGTTTTGCTGAACTACCTGAAAGATGTTAAACTGGTGGAGATCTTCCTGCAATTCTTGGTTTCCCCAGTGGATGGTGCTGCAACCTCAACCTTGTGATTTCAATCTGACAGGCAAGGTGCAAATCAGGCATCCCGAAATTGGGGTTACCAACTCTCCAGGATTTCCCTGGAATTTTCAAGGACTTGACCCTTAATCTCTTGGCACTGTTACTAAGCAACCCCAGGAGAAAAATCATCGTGGATGGGGGGGTGGGGGTGGGGGTCTGTTAAAGATTGTGTTTCTTTTTTATTTTCATTGAACACTTTTGTTTGTTACAAAAACATTGTTATAAAAATGTTGGCAATGGGATACTGTTTGAGCGCCCCCATAAAGAATCACCCAATTAGGTAATGAAGAGCTCATATACTTTCTGATTGGCTATGGTGAGGTGGGGCACCAATGGCAAGAGTGGGGCAGTTGGAGGTCACATTATGGCACCTCCTGGAATATGCACAAACAGGGTTGGCAAACCAAGCCTCGATGTAACTCAGCAATTTGAAGCCTGCAGATCAGGCCGGGTCAGCCAACAGCAGACAGAGACAGGGAGTGAGGCAATGGTTGCAGTCGTGAGGCAGGTCCTATGTAACCAGAGCCAACAGGATAAGTCAATGTTCACTTTTTCCCGGCCTCTTTAGTTCCATCGTCTTATCAGGGTGGGCACAGTGTTGCCTCGAATCAGTTCGGACTCAATATGACAATCCAGGTTCTATTTACATCTTCTTCAGTTTTCTGCGAGGAGGCAGGTTCTTTGGCAATTATTCACCGAACAGTGTCAACGTGCTGTGACTTTTTCAATCCTGTGAAGAGTAAGACCCCAAGAGTATCTCCGCCGGTGTGGGGATCGAACCCCATTTTCATGGAGTTAATCTGATTCGCAAGCAAGCTGTCTAGTCAATTGAGCTAACCAGCCCTACTATTTATATCACAGGACCCCGATTTCTATATTTAAGGGGGCCTGATGTTGAATCTGGAAGGCACCTTAGACTCCTGGAAATAAGCCTCTTTTCAAAATGTAGCTGGTAGCATTTTTTTTTATTCATTCATGGGATGTTTCTCAAACCCAATACCGCTACCATCGAGAAGGACAAGTAAATACATGGGAACACCACCACCTGGAAGTTCCCCTCCAAGCCACTCACCATCCTGACTTGGAAATATATCACCGTTCCTTCACTGTCGCTGGGTCAAAATCCTAGAACTCCCTTCCTAACAGCACTGTGGGTGTACCTACACCACATGGGCTGCAGCGGTTCAAGAAGGCGACTCACCACCACCTTCTCAAGGGCATTTAGGGTTGGGCAATAAGTACTGGCCCAGCCAGCAGCACCCACATCCCATAAGTGAATAAAAAAAAGGATGTGGCTCTGCTGGCTAGGCCAGCATTTATTGTCCATCTCTAGTTGCCCTTGAGAAGGTGGTGATGAGCTGCCTTCTTGAACCGCTGCAGCCCATGTGGTGTAGGCCGCACCCAGTGCTGGTATTAATGGCATGTTAAAGATACTGTCCCCTTTTAACATCAGGCATAGGGAGAGACAATGAACCTCATTATCCCTTTACTCAGCCATGGTTTATTTGATCGCATTCTCACCTTTGTGTCAGAAGGTTCTGGGTTCAAGTCCCACTCCAAGTCTTGAGCACAAGGAGCAAAAGTGACCCTCCAGTGCCTTACTAAGGCAGTGCTGCACTGCCAGAGGTGCTACCTTTCAGATGAGGCATTAAACCTCAGCCCCAACAGTAAGATCCCATGGCACCATCTGAAAGATCCGGGAAGTTCTCCCCGATGTCCTGGCCAATTTTTATTTCACAGCCCACAGCACAATAACAGATTATCTGGTCATTATCACGTTGCTGTTTGTGGGAGCTTGCTGTGCGCAAATTGGCTGCCGCATTTCCTGCATTGCAACAGTGACTACACTTCAAAAGCACTTCAGCGGTTGCAAAGTGTTTGGGGACATTCTGAGGTCATGAAAGGTGCTATATAAAGGCAAATCTTTCTTTTATCACTTGTAGCCATGGACCTCTCTGTCTCTTCTGCAAGTACTTCAACCACAGTCAGCTCTCAAGTGCCTCTTCAGAACAGGTTTAGCTGGTTACGTATAAACATTCCTAACATGTTCTGATGCCAGAAAAGACCTAAAAACAAACTTAGCACCATTGGTTATAAACACAGAAGCTGCATTTAATTCCCTCTGAATGCACACTGCTAAACATCTTCCCCGTTTTGGCAATTAAAATAATGAGGGTTAAAAGAGTAGCTGATGGAATTATAAATGTAATTGTCTGAAGCAGTGTGCTAAGATAAGTTTGTACAGTCACTTTAAAGGTCTTAGGGCATGGGCTAAGGAATGAGGAGTAATTTATACATTTCCATCCAAGCGATAGTATGTGAGTCAGTACCTTCCTCATGTGTAAGAGCATGAGAGTCCCTTGCGGAGTCTCACTTCGGTTCGGAGCCACACTCTGGATGGAAAAGGAATGAGTGACAATGCCAGCTAAGAATGTTAAAACAATTTTATTGAACACTGAATAATAATTATTATAATAATAATGATATAACAATTATAAATGATAATATAAAAAAGTAAGAAGTGAGAAGGAAGAGGGAAAGGTAACTTTATTGAAAGGGGAAAGCATTTTGTATATCTAAAGAAGAGAAAGAGAATTTTTTTAAAGCACATTGTTTTCTTCCACAACAGTTCCCCAAAGTGGAAAACCCAACCAGTCTGTTACACGACATGACCCTAAATTGGTAACACTCCCCTTTGGTACCCACGTTACCAAGTCTCTGAATAATCTTCACCCCGGGGTGGACTCTTCGGTCTGTCACTCCATCGATGTGCCTTCCTCCTTAGTCTTCAGTGGTTGACTAATCCACTCTGGCTGCTGGAAGCAGTCTCTCCCAAGCCGAATGTTTGGCTCCACTCCAATCTTTCGAAGGCCACGTTTAGAATTTCCCAAAATATGGATCTGAACATGAGAATTTAACAACGTTTTTTCACAGTCTTTACAAAGTCTGCGGAACTCACAGAGCTCAGGCTGAATACCCATCCTTGGTGACGTCTCTCACATGTATACTGTCCGTCAGTCAAATTGCATCTCACTGACCAGCCCAGGTGTAAGGCCATTCATTGTCCTGGCTTGTAGTTCAAGGGTCATCAGGGTCAGTACAGTCAGAGCAGTTCCTCTTTTTAAACAATGGAAAAACAACTTTCTGTTTGCAGCCACACGTCTAGAAAAAGACCATGTTCAATCACAGCAGCAGCTGTGAAAGCTCAGGTTGCAGTAGGATACCAAAGTTATCAGATGGGGTCTAGGGAGGTTCCTGTCCATCTCTGGGATCCCGAGGAATCTACCAGACTTTCAAACCTGTGGAGTAACAAATCCTCTGGGCAGGTTTGAGTTTGTTGGATTCCTGCCTGTGGAATTGCCAGACTGAAGTGACCCTTGACACTGACGTCAATGGCAATTACAACATCTCCACTGCAGACAGGATTAAGGTCAATGGCAGGCAGGGACTAACCCATGCAGGCAGCAGAACAACAAAAGATTAAAGAACAAACAAAAGATCTCAAGCATCATCGACTCTCTCAGCCTGCATCTTGAAGGCACTGGTGGAGAGAAGGAAGGAACAAGAGCAGAGGAGTTTACAGCAGGGTGGGGTGCTAAAGTAATATAGAAAAAAAGCCAGCAAGCAGAGTCAGAAAAGGATTCAATAATGTCAGTGCCTTGAAATCACAATGTGTAATATTGGTAACATTAACACAGCAGGAATTCACCATTCGACAGCACCTTCCAAACCCACAACCAGTACAAGGGCAGTAGATAGATGGGAACACCACCACCTGGAAGTTCCCCTCCAAGTCACTCACCATCCTGACTTAGAAATATATCGGCCGTTCCTTCACTGTCGCTGGGTCAAAATCCTGAAGCTCGCTCTCTAACAGCACTGTGGGTGTACCTACACCACATGGACTGCAGCGGCTCAAGAGGGCAGCTCACCACCACCTTCCCAAGGGCAATTAGGGACAGGCAATAAGTGCTGGCCTGGCCAGCGATGCCCGCATTCGATGAAAGAATAAAAATGGCAGAGGAGGCATGTTGGATCTCCCCCACCCAAGCAAGGACGGGTATTTTTGCCGGGAGTTTTATCTTATGCAGGATGACGGGTGAGTGGGGCATCTGGAGGGGTATTGCTGTAATGGGACCAGAGATTCTGGAAGCAGAGAGCTGATGGTCTGTGGTGAGGTCAGCGCTGCCTTTGGGTGCGATCCACTGGCAGGATGACACCCCCTCCTGAGTAAGGCCCTTTAAATTGATGCACATCTTGCTCCTGCATTCAAGGGTCAGCGTTTGGGCTGTTTCCCAATTACACAACAGATTTAATAAACGGCAACCAATCATTTCAACAAATTGTGTCCTTTTAGTCTCCCCACCCACGACCCACTGAACAGCAAACTACAAAGGTCTGAGTGACCTGAATATTTATAAGGAATGATAAGGCCAAAGATAATGATTCTAGAGAGCAGGAGCTGCTCATGTTAATTTGGAAATGTTGGTTTAGAAATATCTAGATGGCTCAGTGACAGGAGGTCTTGTGGGTAACGTCCTTGCCCCTGAGTCATAAGCTCCGGGTTCAGATTGTACCCCAGAACTTGATGGCCAAGGGCGATGCAGTCATCATGCGGCCAAACAGCTTGGACTGTCAACCTGCAAATCCTTCCAACACACGCCAATGGCGGGAGGCGAGAGCGGGAGAGATTCCTGGTCAGCCATGTGAGGGAAAGGCTCTAACCATCAGGATTGTAGTTCCAGGCGGCTTACGCACGTGTAAAAGTCCATGTCGCCACAGCAACTTGGGCTCCCGGAGTGATCACACTCAATGAGTGTATCCAGTCATTCGCCAAAACCATGTAGCTTCGATCCCCTGGCTCTGCTGGATTTAGTTGTACAGAATTTTGCCGTTAGGGTAAATGTCCCTCCAGAAACCCAACTCCCCCTCCCTTCGGCATAAGGTAAAACTCCCAGCAAAAATACCTGTCCTTCCCGGGCAGGGGGGGAGATCCAACTTACCTCCTTTGTCACTTCTATTCTTTAAATGGCATGAGGGTGTTGCCAGCAAGGCAATTTATAAAAATAAGCCATTCAGTCTAACAGGTCTTCGTTTATGAGCCTCCTCCCACCCCATTTTATCCAAACCCATCACCATACCCCTGCATTCCTTTCTCCTTCATGTCATTATCTAGCATCCCCCTTAAGTACATCCATGATATTCGCCTCAACTAGTCCAGATATGGGAATGCTGGACGGGAGTAGGTTCATCGGGTAGGCAAAGGGACAGGTCAACTCAACCGGAAAACTGAAGAGAGACCCCCAACACGACATTCTGACTAGGCAAAGGCGATTGTATCGAAAAGGCTGTGAAGGGTAAAGGAGCGGGGTGTGTGGGAGGCTTCTTGCACATGGCACACAAGGACCATGGCAAAGATCGATGCCTCCCTGGGCAGGTGTGATTCCGAGGGACAATGATCCAGGCAGGGTTGCACCCTTGAACATTGGGGGGCGCACACAGGCTTTCAAGTGAACAGATGCAATGAAAAGACAGCAGCCCTCCTTAAATTGCAAACTGTACATATATTAACAACTGTGCATCAACAATGAGGAGCAACAATCGCTGTCATTGTGAAATCAGAACATCTTAATTTTTCACTGCCTGTCACTGCGTCTCGATGCTTCCTCAGAATCCACAGCAGGGGTGGAGCCAGCCTGCTCACCACTACGCCCTGTTGTCTTTGATGACTTTGGGGGTCTCCTCTGGAGCAACAAGGCTCATAGACTCATAGACATTTACTGCACTGAATGAGGCCATTCAGCCCATCATGTCCACGCCAGTCAACAAAGATCTGACTACACTAATCCCATTTTCCAGCGCTTGGCCCATAGCCCTGGCAGCTATGGCAACGCAAGTGAGTTCCTAAATAATTCTTAAATGTTACAAGAGTTTCTGACTCAACCACCCTTTCGGACAGTGAGTTCCAGACTCCCACCACCCTCTGGGTGAAAAAACTTCTCCTCAACTCCCCACTTAGTCTTCTACCTTAAACCTTAAATCTATGGCCCCTGGTTACTGACCCCTTACTAATGGAAAAAGTGCCTTCCTATCCACCCTGTCTATACTCCTCATAATCTTATACACCTCTATCAGGGCCCCTCTCAACCTTCGCTGCTCCAAGGAAAACAACCCCAGCTTATCCAATCTTTCCTCATAGCTCAGACTCTCCAGCCCAGGCAGCATCCTGGTAAATCTCCTCTGCACCCTCTCCAGTGCAATCACATCCTTCCTATAATGTGGTGATCAGAACTGCACGCAGTGCTCCAGTTGTGGCCTAACCAGCATTTTATACAGTTCCAGCATAACCTCCCTGCTCTGACATTCTATGCCTCGGCTAATAAAGGCAAGTATCCAATATGCCTTCTTAACCACCTTATCTACCTGCCCTGCTACCTTCAGGGATCTGTGGATATGCACACCAAGGTCAGTACTTTCCAGGGTCCTATCATTCATAGTGTAATCCCTTGCCTTGTTAACCCTCCCCAGGTGTATTACCTCACACTTTTCCAGGTTGAATTCCATTTGCCACTGTTCTGCCCACCTGACCAGTCCATTGATGTCCTCCTGCAGTTTACGGCTATCCTCCTCACTATTTACCACTCTACCAATTTTCGTGTCATCCGCGAACTTCTTGATCATACCCCCTACATTTAAGTCCAAGTCATTTATGTACACCACAACCAGCAAGGGCCCCAGCACCGAGCCCTGTAGAACCCCACTGGAAACAGACTTCCAGTCACAGAAATATCCCTCCACCATCACCCTCCGGACCACTCCCAGAGGCCTGGAGGGCCCCGGTTTAAATTTGCAGTTTAGGCCCTGCTCTGGGGGAGGTGCATCCTCCATGGTCCCAGAGGCCGGAGCTGAAGGGACCCCAGACTATGGGGGATCTGAACAGCTAGGCACCCTCAAAGAGTCCTGAATGGAGGTCCAAGGAGCGTCCGCCTAACGCTTCTCCTCCATTTGGGTGCCCAAGGGCCAAGTGCCCCTCCCTGACTCCTTGAGGAGAAGGGGCACCTGGAGGGAGGTCAAGGTGCTCTGTCCCCCTCTAGCGTAACCACTGCAAAAACTTGCTCATGGCTACAATGCTGGAGTGCAGGTCTGCGCGCGTCTCTGGTAGAAACTGGGCGTTCTGCTGTACCAGGTTCTCCATGGCGTCCGCCACCCTCCCCACCGAGACCTTGACGCATGCACATGTCGGCACCACTTCATAATCCAGCAGGTGGATGGATTCCACATCTCATGCCTCCCTGTTGAAGGCCTCCGACACCTCTGCCTGATATTCCCTCGCCTCTCGCTGCACCTCCAACATCTTGTCCAGGGACGGTCCCAGAGGCTCCGTCATCAGACACAGGCGTAGTTGAAGCCTCTTCCCCAGCAGCCCCCTGAGTGCCGGTGACCTTAGCTGTCTCTGCCTCCTCCTGCTACGGACACGTGTCCATACGGTGACCACCAGAAAGTGAGACCCTGCCTGAACTAGGTCTACTTCCCACTGAGGTGTGTGTCTCTGGACTGGTGGAGGGTGCAGGTGCAATAGCTGTATTGTCCTCATCATCCTCACTCCCCTGTGGCAGGACCTGGAGCTGGGCTCAGTTTCAGGGTCAGACCTCAATATCTTCTTGTTGGCACCTGTAATAGAAAGAGGAGAGAATGAGTGACTGAATGGGCCACCTCCAACATGGCGCCCAGCATGACCCTTAGGTTCCTGTGTTAAGACATGGTTCCTTACTGGATGGAGGCTGGGATGCCAACCTCACCACCTGCACATGAAAGGTCCCGAATCTCCCCGGCAGCCCCGATCTTCGAATGGTGTGAGGAGCCGGAGGACAGCCGCGCCCCCTCCCAGCCTCTCTCTCTCTCTCTCTCGTGCGTTAACTTGTCCGGCGCAAGGAGAGACAGTTTGAGAGCAATTGGGATGTAGGTGGTGTTCATATGATGCCAGTCTTCGCCAACGACCCACTGGCTACTGTGTGCAATGGTGAAAGATGCACTGCGGCTCGTCCACAAGGGCTCTTCATCACCACCCTCCAGAGCGGTGAGCTCATGCAGATAGAAGGATAAGGCCGACAGAGGTATGGCAAGATGAGGAAATGCTGCTGACCTCTCAGCTAACCCATCCCCTACCCCCCCAGCCCCTGCCCCCTACCCCTCCTCCCCACACAACATGAGCTCTCTGTGCAGCACGGTCAAAGACTGGCAGTCGCCTCCCTACCTTCAGGCTACCTGGACTGGAGTGGGGTCAGGAGGCATCACCGCATCATGTTGAGACGCACTATTATGCGTGGGCAGCACAGGTCGGGACATTGCCACTGAGGCCAATGTCCCAGTTCCCAATCCGTGAGGTGAGTATGGGGAGTAGAGGGTTCGCTCACCCTGCGAGGCGCGGATGAGCTCACTCATCCTTTGCCCGCACTATCGAGCTGTCCTCTGGCGAATGCAGCTGGCACTCACCACCCAGGCGACTGCAGTCCCATGGAGGGCCGGTGAGTCAGGCGGGCCTCCTCCTTCCGTCTCTCAGGCAGAGGACGTCCCTCCTCTCCTCCACTGCATTCAGCAGTACTTCCAGCGAAGCATCGCTGAACCTTGAGGCTGGCGCTCCTTGGATCCTGGCCTGTAGTTAAGAGGACGATAAAGCTGTATCTGGTCTGGGCGCCTTTTAAAAATCCCGCCCAGATATGACGGCGGGGCACGTGACTTCCTGCCTGCAAACAACATTGGGAAACCCCAAGCTACATAATTAATTAATTAATTGCGTGATTCAACGCAATTTCCCACTGTGTTCTACAACGGACAACATTCTTGTCTCCTGCCCCTCCCTGCAACATGGGACTTAGGCCCGGAACAGTAAATCCCAGCCATAATCTTAAAGGCCTCTGTCAGACCGCCCCTCAACTTTTCCTTTCTAGAGAAAAACAGCCCCCACCTCTTCAATATTTCCTCATAAATATAACCCAGGGGTCTGTAACTTGAGACCCCGGAGGCCCAAGCGACTCTTGAACATTTCATGTGCACCTCCCAATCTTTTCCAGTTTGATCGTCGTCACATGATAAAAGACTAAAAACAACTTAAGTCAAAAAAAGTGAGGGTTGTGTTTTTATTGTGGGGGTAAAAGCCTCATCATTATTCTGTACTTTATGGTTTTAAAAGATTACTTCAATGAAAAACATCATTCTGCTCTTAATAAAACCATCTTGAGTGGTCTAGCTACACCATGGTTAGAAATAAAGTCTTTATTTCGAGGAGCAGGGTTTTATGGTTGCACCCATTATTGTTTCTATTATAGCTGAGATAATAACTTATTCTGAACGTGAATATTCTATTAGAAACTGTTTTTTATCAGGAGGACCATCAGTTGAAAAAATTGCCTTAATTCTATGCACCTGAAGTTAAAGTTTAACAATGACTTTCCTGACAAAATTAGAGTTTAAAAAAATCAAAAATGTTCAGAGGTGGGTCTACTTCAATTTTGATTCTTTTTCTGCATGTACATACATTAAATACATGTATCTTAATTTATTGTATATACAAATGCTGTGTTCCTCATGTGACACTTGGTAAGTTGCCAAGTATTTGGTTTAGAAATGCCAAATTTATTTTGTGGTTCTCAAGTTTTTATTTTAGGCATTTTTCTTTTAAAAGGACCTTCAAGTAGTAAAAGTTGCCGGCCCCCAGTATAACCTTAGAGTGCTAGTGTCATCCTTGCAAATCTTTTTGCATTTTATCCAATGCTTCTTTTTGTTCTATGATTATAGAGTCTAGAACTATGCACAGTATTCCAAGTGGGGTCAAACCAATGTTCAATAGCTTCTCTTTTTTAAGTCATTCATGGAACGTGCGTGTCATTGGCTAGGCCAGCATTTATTACCCATCCTTAATTGCCCATGAGAAAGTGGTGGAAGCCACTTTGCACTTGATTGCAATTTAGAATAGAGCGCTGGGAGTTGGGTGATCAAGGGAGTTAGCGGAGGAAGTGAGAGAGGTGCTCCTTGCTTTTGCTTTTTGCATTTGATAAAACAAGAAGAGTGGGGGGAACCAGGCCCGAGACCAGAGTGGGACCAGGAGCCAGCGCAAGAGGAGTGATGGTCTAGGTAAGTAGGACATGATGAGTATTTCTACTATCCTTAATATTCTTTTAACCAGAGGAAGTAAAAGTAAAGATAGTAATTTAAGCGTAAGTCATGACAGGACATCTCAGCCATGAGGAGTGTTCCCCCTGTGCGACATGGGAAGTTCTACTTTGGGCTGCATTAGAATGCTTAAGTTGGATTTTGGTGAGTGAGGGAGTTCAGTGAAGAGGAATGGAGGTGATCCTTTCATTTTCCACCTTTCCTCAACCCCGAGTTGCTTTACTACAGGGGAAGCCCATAAAGCAACAGGAGTTCAGAGAGAGAGAGAGCCTGGAGTTTACAGATAAAATCTAAAAGTTACATCACAGGAGTCCTGCAAGTTGATTGGTTGGTAAGTATAGGCCTAGGTATAGGATTGGATGCTGCTGGAGGGTCAGTAAGGAGTCTTAATTTTTTTTTAAAATCTTTTTGTAAAAATATAATTTTGCTTGTCATTAGCATTTAACTGAAATCTGCAGTTTAAATTCTGAAGTTCCCAGCCTTAAATAAGGGTTTAACAAGGTGTCCAGTGGATGAGCAGCTGGGCTTAGTTAATTAAAGAAACAGCTAAAACTAGCTCCTCTCTAACTGCGTCAGCTAGCCTTTGTTTTAGGAGCATATAAAGCCAGCCAACTTAGTACGACTTTGCACTTGATTGCAATTTAGAATAGAGAGCTGGGAGTTGGGTAATCAAGGGGAATTAACGGAGGAAGTGAGAGAGGTGGTCCTTGCTTTTGCTTTTTGCATTTAATAACACAAGAGGAGCGGCAGCCTTAAAGAGTGAGGGGGACCAGGCCCGAGACCAGAGTGGGACCAGGAGCCAGCGCAAGAGGAGTGATGGTCTAGGTAAGTAGGACCTGGTGAGTATTTCTACTATCCTTAATATTCCTTTAAGCAGAGGAAGTAAAAGTAAAGGTAGTAATTTAAGTGTAAGTCATGGCAGGACAGCAGAGCATGAGGAGTGTTCCCCCTGTGAGACATGGGAAGTCAGGAATACTTCCAGCATCCAGGGCGATCACATGTGCAGGAAGTATCTCCAGATGCAACTACTCAAAATCCACGTTTCGGAGCTGGAGCTGCGGCTGGACTCGCTGCGGAGCATCCACAAGGATGAGATCTTCATGGGTCGCGTATACAGTGAGGCGGTCACACCGCAGGTGAAGAGTGCACAGGCAGAAAGGGAATGGGTGACCACCAGACAGAGTAAAAGCACTAGGCAGGTAGACGCAGGAGTCCCCGGGTCCATCTCCCCCTCTAACAGATCTTCCATTTTGGATATTTCTAGGGGAGATGGTATCTCGGGGAATGCAGCAAGAGCCAAGTCCGTGGCTCTGTGAGTGGCTCAACCACATGGTGGTGGGGGGAGAAAAAAGAGTGGGAGAGCCTTAGTGATAGGGGATTATATCGTAAGGGGAACAGATCGATGTTTCTGTGGCCGCAGACATGACACCAGGATCGACTGTTGCCTCTCTGGTGCCAGGGTTAAGGATGCCACTGAGCAACCACAGGGCATTCTGAAGGGAAAGGGTGAAGAGCCAGAGGTCATGGTCCATATCAGTACCAACGACATAGGTTAAAAGGGGCATGAGGTCCTGCAAGCAGAATATAGGGAGCTAGGAAATAACTTAAAAAGCAGAACCTCAAAGCTAATCATCTCAGGATTACTCCCAGTGCCACGAGCTAACGAGATCAGGAATAGGAGAATAGACCAGATGAATGCGTGGCTAGAGGGTTGGTGTAGGAGGGGGGCGGGATTTAGATTCCTGAGGCATTGGGACTGATTCTGGGGAAGATGGGACCTGTATAAGCTGGACGGGTTGCACCCCCAGCAGGACCAAGACCAATATCCTCACAGGGGTATTCGCTACTACTGTGGGGGAGGGTTTAAACTAGATTGGCAGGGGGATGGGAACCTGAGCAAGGGGACACAAAGATAGGAATGAAAAATAAAAAGCAAAGTGGAAGGCGGAGGGCACAAGGGCTGGCAGCAAATAGGGCCATAGTGCAAAAAAAGGATGTCTACAAATGTCAAAAAGACAAGTCTAAAGGCGTTGTATCTGAATGCATGAAACATTCGCAATAAGGTAGATCAATTGACAGCACAAATAGATTTAAATGGCTATGATACGATTGCGATTACAGAGGCATACAGGGCTGCAGGGTGAATAAGGCTGGGAACTAAATATCTAAGGATATTCGATATTTAGGAAGGACAGGCAAAAAGGAAAAGAAGGTTGGGTGGCGTTGTTAGCTAAGAATGAAATCAGTGCAATAGCGGAAAGGATTTTGGCTCATAAAATCTAGGTGTAGAATCAGTCTGGGTAGAGCTAAGAGACAACAAAGGGTGGAAAACATTAGTGGGTGTTGTCTATATGCCTCCAAACAGTAATGGAAACTGCAAAGGTATGATGGGTGAGTTGGCTACATTAGATTGGGAAACTTCATTAAAAGGTGGATAGGCAATGGCCAATATTTAAGGAACAAATCTGTGCATTGCAACAGTCCTGGTGCAAAAACACAACAGGAAAAGCAGCCCAACCATGGCTAACAAAAGAAATAAAGGTTAGTATGAGATCCAAAGAGGAGTCACATAAAGTTGCCAGAAAAAGTAGTAAGCCTGAGGATTGGGAGCTATTTACAACTCAGCAAACAAAGGCTAAGAGATTGATTAAAAGGGGAAAACTTGCAAGGAACAAAAATGTGGACTGTAAAAGCTTCTATAGGTATGTTCAAAGAAAAAGATTAATGAAGGCAAATGTAGGTCCCTTACAGTCTGAAACGGGATAATTTATGACAGAGAACAAGGAAACGGCAGACCAGTTCAATTCTGTCTTCACTGAGGAAGACACAAATAACTTCCCAGAAATTCCAGGGAACAGAGGGTCAATTGAGAAGGAGGACTTGAAAGAAATTAGTATTACTAAAATAATAGTGCTGGAGAAATTAATAGGACTGAAAGCTGATAAATCCCCAGTGCCTGATAATCTACATCCTACACAAAACTAGGTGGGAATGTGAGCGGTGAGGAAGATGGTAAGAAGCTTCAAAGCGATTTAAAGAAGTTGAGTGAATGGAAATACACATGGCAGATACAGTGTAATGTGGATAAGTGTGAAGTTATCCACTTCGATAGGAAAAACAGAATGGCAGAGTATTATTTAAGTGGTGATAGATTGGGAAATGTTGATGTACAAAGGGACCGGGGTGTCCTTGTACACCAGTCACTGAAAGCAAGCATGCAGGTGCAGCGAGCAGTTAGGAAGGCAAATAATATGTTGGCTTTCGTTGCAAGAGGATTTGAGTTCAGGAGCATGGATGTCTGACTGCAGCTGTACAGGGCCTTGGTGAGAACACACCTGGAGTGTTGTGTACAGTTTTGGTCTCCTTACCTAAGAAATTATATACCTGTCATAGAGAGAGTGCAGCAAAGGTTCACCACTGATTCCTGGGATGGCAGGATAGTTGTATAGAGAGAGATTGGGTCGACTAGGCCTGTATTCACTGGAGTTTAGAAAAATGAGAGGGGATCTCATTGGCATTCCGACAGGGCTGGACAGACTGGATGCAGGGATGATGTTTCCTCTGGCTGGGGGGGTCTAGAATATAGGGTCACAATCTCAGGATATAGGGTAGACCATTTAGGGCTGAAATGAAGAAAAACTTCTGCACTCAGAGGGTGGTGAACCTGTGGAATTCTCTACCACATAGGGCTATGGAGGCCAAGTAGGAAATGGATAGACTACTAGACTCCAAAGGCATCAAGGGGTGTGGGGAGAGAGCGGGAGTATGCATTGAGATAGAGGGTCAGCCATGGAGCCAGTGGAGCAGGCTCGAAGGGCTGAATGACCTACTCCTGCTCCTATTTTCCATGTTTTTATGTTTCTTGAACCGCTGCAGTCCATGTGGTGTAGGTACACCCACAGTGCTGTTAGGGAGGGAGTTCCAGGGTTTTGACCCGAAATCCAAAGCAGCTTCTCTGTTTTGATTTCTATTGAAGTGTCAGGTTAGCATGGTGACAGCTGGAAGGTAACCTTAAGTTGCCTTAGCACACAGGCTTAAAGAGGGAAAATTTAACCAATATTCCCGCACCAAAAAGGCACATTCAGATGTTGGGTGAGGACCAGGCTAGGCTTGGCTGTGGTGTAAATAAACACCCCACTGACGCTCAATGCAAAAAGCGTGGACATGAATAATGGTCACCTGGATGAGGAGCCAGGCAAAGTATATAAGAGCGTCCTGTGCATGTGCAACGGTGCATCAGCAATGGCACAACCAGTTCAGGAAAAGGTGGGAGATAGGAATTCATGTTAACAGTGAAAATGGTTAGATTAAAACAAGGGACCTGGATTTCTAAAAGAAACTCTGCCTTCACACTTTAGGCCATATGGCAGTCCTTTTCTTTAATATTATTTGTGGGATGAATATTAGGTTGGACATCAGTAAGAAATCCTTTGCTCCTTTTCAAAGTAGTGCTATGGGTTGTGAGTCTTTGGAACTCTCTTCCTCAAAAGGCAGTGGAAGCAGAGTCTTTCAATACTTTTAAGGCAGAGCTAGATAGATTATTGATTAACAAGGGGGGTGAAAGGTTATCGGGGGTAGGCAGGAATGTGGGGTTCAGGTTGCATTCAGATCAGCCATGATCTTATTGAATGGCAGAGCAGGCTCGAGGGGCCGAGTGGCCTACTCCTGCTCCTAATTTGTACGTTCATATGTATCTTTTTATATTTGCCTGAAAGGGCAGACAAAAGGTCTCAGCTGAATGTCTCACTCAAAAGATGGTATGGGACCAGACGCTACAACTTTCTGACTAAGACAAGAGTGTTATCCATTGAGCCATGGGTGACATCTCCAGCTTTGGACATCTTGTTGTATTCCAACTGGATGAGTCCCTAATAACTCACAAGTGACTGAGTTGTCAGGTTTTTTTTTAAACAAAATAAATTCTGCATCCAGCACATATCCTCTGGGCATCTTCCACATGTGCAATGCTTTTTACATGTGTATTATGTAAGTTGTCTTCATGGTTAGAATTCAATCCCTATTCTGCAATTCACCCTGCTTACACAACGTATGGTGACCATGTGCTTTGTGGAAAAACTTATGTTTTATGTTGGGACGTTTGGTTCTTTTTAGAACTAGGTTTCTCTAAGGGTTGGTTTCTGGTAAAGCACCTGGCTTCTCGTAAATGATCACGTGACCAAGTTACCTGGGTGATAAACAATAGAATAGCCAAGCAGTGAGTAGATTGTGAGTGAGACTCTGATCCCAAGCATGGTTTTTAGTTTTTAGTTTGAGAACAACCTGGCTACAGTCCAAGGAACATCCCTTTTTATGGCCGAGTTCATTTGAAATTCATTGTGCTGGCTAAAAGAGTTTAAATCTCTTGCTAACTCAAGGATTCCTAACAGGGATTTAGATATCTAGGTTAGCCATGCTGAAAACAGAGAGAGAGAGAGTTATAGATACAAGGTTTCAGAGTTAAAGAATATGCATATCAGGAAAGTTTTGACTCAAGGTGACTACACTTAGACTATGCCTGTGTTGAACGAGGAGTCAACATCCATGGGATGGTTGGAGGAGATTTGAAGGGACAGACTTGCCAGAAGTAAATGGAAGGCCCAACAAATATAATCCCTTATTATGGTCTTCGAAACAGTCCTCAGACCAAGTGGTTAATCTTGCAAATGTTGATAAGTATCTGACTTGGGTTTTAGGGATGTAAGTCAAATGGATATAGAAGGAATTTTGAGTTAAGAAATTTGATTTAGGAAATAAGTAAGTGTGTTCATTGTATTTTTATATCTTTAACGTAACTGGCCATTTAAGACAGTGTGTGGTTAGGAATATTCATGTTCTTTGATTTTTAAATTTTTTTTCTAATATTCTAAATATTATGAATATTCATATTCTTTGATTATTTTTCTAATTTTTCTAAAATTCTTTTGATTTAAACCGTGAAGCTTATGGCTTCATTCTTTTAGTAAACACTTGAGTTTTGGATTCTAAAAAAAATATAAACACATTACGGGTCTCTAGCAAGATCATAACAATTGGTGGCCTCATCCAGGATCATGACAATTGGAGGTTTATCCAGGATCATGACAATTGGGGGTTCATCAAGGATCATGACAATTGGGGGTTTATCCAGGATCATGACAATTGGGGATTTGTGCAGGATCATAACAATATTGATATTGAGGACATATATTAACTGGTTTATTTATGTTTTCTGAAGACTATTTGACATTCCTTCAAATGTCCTACCACTAACCATGCCGAGCTACCTCAAACACTGCAAAATTATCAAAACTTCCAGGATCACCCTTCAGGCTGAAGTCCATTGCATTTATTTGTTTTATTGAGTAAACCTCTCCATGATTTGTAATCTTGACGAACCTTGACACAAAGTCACCATGACCTGCGACTGCAGTTTTGTAAGATGAAGTCTGAGATACTCCATGATTTTGTTAGTCGAGCTCAGTTGAAAGCAATTGTGTCCCTACATCAAAGACCATGGATCCAAGCCCCATGCACTAGCAGTAGCAGATGCAAACTAGAGCGACATTTTATTTAAAGGTGTTTTATTCAAGAAACACATTTTCAGCATGAAGGCTGAATTGCAGTGTAGCTTATTTTGAAAAATTCATATGTAGATGAAGTAAACAGTCCATGCCCAGCAGAGAGATCCACCAACTGCAAGGGATGTCCGTGTGTGAAGACGTCCACGTGCCATTAAAAACCAACCCCTCTCTCTCTCCATCCTCCCCCATGATGAGGCCTCCCTGACTGGCCCTGCTTTCACTCCAGGCCCCAGCAACAACCTTCAGCCTGGGCCTGCTGCAGTACCAGCAGTGGCCACCGGCTCCAGTGTTGCTGCTGGTACTGGGGAGCTGCCGGCCCCCGATGAGAGGCGGCTCTCGCGGGAGAGAAATTCCTCCTGCCCGTGATGAGGACCCTGACACCAACCAGCTAATTGCCTGATCGGCGTCAAGTCAGGTGGGCGGCTCTCAGAATGGCCACGTTCTAGACGCCCTAGGCAACGGAAACACTTTCTCTCCAATCTCCCATTCCAATTCCCTTGATAGCTTGAAAACTTCAATCAAATCACCGCTTATCCCAAGGGTTCCCAAACTGTGGATCATGATCCACGGGACAAGCAATTGGGGTTGCAAGTTCCCGCTCCCCTGAGGCAGCAGTGACATCTGTGCAGTGTTCACTCTGGTGGGTCAGCCTGGCATTGGCTCCAAGGCCGATAACATGTAGGTGCACTTCCTTTTTTCCAACAGAGCCTGCAAAACGGTAAGAGAAAGAGCATTGGTGTCTACCACCAATCCCAACCACCTCCAGCCCCCCAACTCTCACTGCTCTAGCCCCCCTACTGCTGTATCCACCCCACTGTCACAGCTCTTTCTTCCCAGCTCTCACAATACTCTACGGTTGACTGTCTCATCACTCTCACAGCTATACCCACCTCACTCTCATAACCATGTCCCCCTCACTCTCACAGCCACAGCCCCCTCACTCTCACTCTCACAGCCACAGCCCCCTCACTGTCACTCTCACAGCAACAGCCCCCTCACTCTCACTCTCACAGCAACAGCCCCCTCACTCTCACTCTCACAGCCGTATCCCCCTCACTCACACAGCCGTATCCCCCTCACTCTCACAGCCGTATCCCCCTCACTCTCACAGCCGTATCCCCCTCACTCTCACAGCCGTATCTCCCTCACTCTCACAGCCGTATCCCCCTCACTCTCACAGCCGTATCCCCCTCACTCTCACAGCCGTATCCCCCTCACTCTCACAGCCGTATCCCCCTCACTCTCACAGCCGTATCCCCCTCACTCTCACAGCCGTATCCCCCTCACTCTCACAGCCGTATCCCCCTCACTCTCACAGCCGTATCCCCCTCACTCTCACAGCCGTATCCCCCTCACTCTCACAGCCGTATCCCCCTCACTCTCACAGCCGTATCCCCCTCACTCTCACAGCCGTATCCCCCTCACTCTCACAGCCGTATCCCCCTCACTCTCACAGCCGTATCCCCCTCACTCTCACAGCAACAGCCCCCTCACTCTCACAGCCGTATCCCCCTCACTCTCACAGCCGTATCCCCCTCACTCTCACAGCCGTATCCCCCTCACTCTCACAGCCGTATCCCCCTCACTCTCACAGCCGTATCCCGCTCACTCTCACAGCCGTATCCCCCTCACTCTCACAGCCACATCCCCCTCACTCTCACAGCCGTATCCCCCTCACTCTCACAGCCACATCCACCTCACTCTCACAGCCACACCCCCCTCACTCTCACAGCCGTATCCCCCTCACTCTCACAGCCGTATCCCCCTCACTCTCACAGCCGTATCCCCCTCACTCTCACAGCCGTATCCCCCTCACTCTCACAGCCACACCCCCCTCACTCTCACAGCCACACCCCCCTCACTCTCACAGCCACACCCCCCTCACTCTCACAGCCACATCCCCCTCACTCTCACAGCCACATCCCCCTCACTCTCACAGCCACATCCCCCTCACTCTCACAGCCACATCCCCCTCACTCTCACAGCCGTATCCCCCTCACTCTCACAGCTATACCCACCTCCCTCTCCCAGCTATACCCCCTCACTCTCCCAGCTATACACCCTCACTCTCACAGCCGTATCCCCCTCACTCTCACAGCCGTATCCCCCTCACTCTCACAGCTATACTCCCTCACTCTCACAGCCGTATCCCCCTCACTCTCACAGCCGTATCCCCCTCACTCTCACAGCCGTATCCCCCTCACTCTCACAGCCGTATCCCCCTCACTCTCCCAGCTATACCCCCTCACTCTCACAGCCACATCCCCCTCACTCTCACAGCCGTATCCCCCTCACTCTCACAGCCACATCCCCCTCACTCTCACAGCCGTATCCCCCTCACTCTCACAGCCATACCCCCCTCACTCTCACAGCTATATACCCTCACTGTTATACCCACCTCGCTCTCACAGCTATACCCCCCTCGCTCTCACAGCCATATCCCCCTCACTCTCACAGCTATATACCCTCACTCTCACGGTTATACCCACCTCGCTCTCACATCTATACCCACCTCGCTCTCACAGCCATATCCCACCTCAAGCCCACAGCTATATCTCCCTGCTCTCACAACTATACCCCTCCGTCTGCATTCACCGATCCACCCAGGCCCATCTCACTCTCAGAGTTTCTCGCTCTCCTGCTATCAGATCCCCAACAGCACACCACCCAGCCTCACTCCCGGAACACAGCCATAGTCAGTGTAGAGTAAGCAGGTATGTGGAGATGGATTGCAGTTTACCCACGATCTTAATATGATCTTAATGAATGATAGAACAGGCTCATGAGGTTAAATGGCCTCCTGCTGTTTCTACACTCCTGTCACTGAATCAGGGCTGGCACTAAGAACAAGAGGTCAGTAAGGGAACGCAACACAGGAGCTGAGCTTCAGGGCAGTGTAACTAGGCAGTCCCATAATGATGCATGGGGAAACCCTCCCCCCCTCACCCTCACTCTCACAGCCGTATCCCCCTCACTCTCACAGCCGTATCCCCCTCACTCTCACAGCCGTATCCCCCTCACTCTCACAGCCGTATCCCCCTCACTCTCACAGCCGTATCCCCCTCACTCTCACAGCCGTATCCCCCTCACTCTCACAGCCGTATCCCCCTCACTCTCACAGCCGTATCCCCCTCACTCTCACAGCCGTATCGCCCTCACTCTCACAGCCGTATCCCCCTCACTCTCACAGCCGTATCCCCCTCACTCTCACAGCCGTATCCCCCTCACTCTCACAGCCGTATCCCCCTCACTCTCACAGCCGTATCCCCCTCACTCTCACAGCCGTATCCCGCTCACTCTCACAGCCGTATCCCCCTCACTCTCACAGCCACATCCCCCTCACTCTCACAGCCGTATCCCCCTCACTCTCACAGCCACATCCCCCTCACTCTCACAGCCACACCCCCCTCACTCTCACAGCCGTATCCCCCTCACTCTCACAGCCGTATCCCCCTCACTCTCACAGCCGTATCCCCCTCACTCTCACAGCCGTATCCCCCTCACTCTCACAGCCACACCCCCCTCACTCTCACAGCCACACCCCCCTCACTCTCACAGCCACACCCCCCTCACTCTCACAGCCACACCCCCCTCACTCTCACAGCCACATCCCCCTCACTCTCACAGCCACATCCCCCTCACTCTCACAGCCACATCCCCCTCACTCTCACAGCCACATCCCCCTCACTCTCACAGCCGTATCCCCCTCACTCTCACAGCTATACCCACCTCCCTCTCCCAGCTATACCCCCTCACTCTCCCAGCTATACACCCTCACTCTCACAGCCGTATCCCCCTCACTCTCACAGCCGTATCCCCCTCACTCTCACAGCTATACTCCCTCACTCTCACAGCCGTATCCCCCTCACTCTCACAGCCGTATCCCCCTCACTCTCACAGCCGTATCCCCCTCACTCTCACAGCCGTATCCCCCTCACTCTCCCAGCTATACCCCCTCACTCTCACAGCCACATCCCCCTCACTCTCACAGCCGTATCCCCCTCACTCTCACAGCCGTATCCCCCTCACTCTCACAGCCACATCCCCCTCACTCTCACAGCCGTATCCCCCTCACTCTCACAGCCATACCCCCCTCACTCTCACAGCTATATACCCTCACTGTTATACCCACCTCGCTCTCACAGCTATACCCCCCTCGCTCTCACAGCCATATCCCCCTCACTCTCACAGCTATATACCCTCACTCTCACGGTTATACCCACCTCGCTCTCACATCTATACCCACCTCGCTCTCACAGCCATATCCCACCTCAAGCCCACAGCTATATCTCCCTGCTCTCACAACTATACCCCTCCGTCTGCATTCACCGATCCACCCAGGCCCATCTCACTCTCAGAGTTTCTCGCTCTCCTGCTATCAGATCCCCAACAGCACACCACCCAGCCTCACTCCCGGAACACAGCCATAGTCAGTGTAGAGTAAGCAGGTATGTGGAGATGGATTGCAGTTTACCCACGATCTTAATATGATCTTAATGAATGATAGAACAGGCTCATGAGGTTAAATGGCCTCCTGCTGTTTCTACACTCCTGTCACTGAATCAGGGCTGGCACTAAGAACAAGAGGTCAGTAAGGGAACGCAACACAGGAGCTGAGCTTCAGGGCAGTGTAACTAGGCAGTCCCATAATGATGCATGGGGAAACCCTCCCCCCCTCACCAGAACCTGGAGGTTCCCAGGTAAGGTTTGCACTGCAATTGCCCAGGGAGTGCTAACATCCCATGAGCAATTGCCCTGCTCTGGGAACCATCCGAAAATGAGGTTTAAATCGCAAACTTTGGATGGTTCCGGCTGTGTTACATCAATAGTTACCCAGAAAAAGTTTGAAGAATTAAGATCACTTCTAACTTCTGGGTAACTATTATACTGACCCACTCCAACACCGCAAGTGACATCCCCACCGACTACGTCTCCCATACGAGTCCCCTCCCAACCCCCGAACCCACAGGGGAATCCACATTATTACACACTCCATGGAAATCACCCCCCCAACCCCCTCCCATGGGACTACCCCAGGGGACTCCCGGACCTCCCCCCCCCCCCCAACCCTCCCCTGCCAAAATCACCACCCCCCACCCCGGACTACTCACCCACGGGATTGTCCCCAACCCCCGATTATCCCCCAGGCCCTGCCCATCCATCCACACCCCCACCCCCACCCCCACCTCCACCCCCACCTCCACCTCCCCGTCTGACCAACCCGTTAACTGCCTGAAATCCCCACCCCCCCCCACACGCCCCGAATGCCTGACCCCACACCCCAAATTCCAACCACTTACCTGACAAACCTACGAGTTGGTACTCTACATAGAATCGATCAGCAGACACATCTTAGGTGGAAAACAATATGTTTATTTATATAGATACTCAGCAGCAACTACATGTGTGTTCTCACTTTAAACCCTATCTCCGTACAACTGACCACTAATTACAAAGGGAGCCCGTGCTACTCTTCTATTGGTCACTCAAGATCATGTGATCTTCCTTAACAGCATTCTTCTTAAAGGCAGATTACACATTAGATAAAACCATAGTTGCCGCAGCAACGGTGTTCCCTCCAGGTAATCTGCTTCTTATACTGACCACCGTTTTAGTAAGGAAAAAAAAAACTCCTCTTCTGTTGCCGTTAATTTGGAACCATGACCCCTTGTGCTTAAACTATGTAGAGGACAGGAATGTTTCCTTGGAACCAATTTGTCTAAACCTTATCATATGGTAAACACTTCTGTTATGACAAATGACCTAGTGTTGAACTAGGCATGTAATCCTTCCCTTGAGATCACTTTTGAACAGTTGGGACAAGTTGAACAGTGCCACCACTAACCATGCCGAGCTACCTCAAACACTGCAAAATTATCAAAACTTCCAGGATCACCCTTCAGGCTGAAGTCCATTGCGTTTATTTATTTTATTGAGTAAACCTCTCCATGATTTGTAATCTTGACGAACCTTGACACAAAGTCACCATGACCTGCGACTGCAGTTTTGTAAGATGAAGTCTGAGATACTCCATGATCCTGTTAGTCGAGCTCAGTTGAAAGCAATTGTGTCCCTACATCAAAGATCACGGATCCAAGCCCCATGCACTAGCAGTAGCAGATGCAAACTAGAGCGACATTTTACTTAAAGGTGTTTTATTCAGGAAACACATTTTCAGCATGAAGGCTGAGTTGCAGTGTAGCTTATTTTGAAAAATTCATATACAGATGAAGTAAACAGTCCATGCCCAGCAGAGAGATCCACCAACTGCAAGGGATGCCCGCGTGTGAAGACATCCACGTGCCCTTAAAAACCAAACCCTCTCTCTCCATCCTCCCCCATGCTGTGGCCTCCCTGACTGGCCCTGCTTTCACTCCAGGCCCCAGCAACAACCTTCGGCCTGGGCCTGCTGCAGTACCAGCAGTGGCCACCGGCCCCAGTGTTGCTGCTGGTACTGGGGAGCTGCCGGACCCCGATGAGAGGCGGCTCTCACGGGAGAGAGATTCCTCCTGCCCGTGATGAGGACCCTGACACCAACCAGCTAATTGCCTGATGGGTGTCAAGTCAGGCGGGCGGCTCTCAGAATGGCCACGGCGGTTTTGCCGCTGGCTCTCCAGCCACCATCACAACCATTAAATTCCGCTCGTTAACTCCGTTTCCTTCCCCACAGATCCTGCCTGACCCGCTGAGTATTTCCAGCCTTTTCTGTTTGGTTTATCATATTGATGTTTGTGGGAGTTTGCTGTGGGTAAATTGGCTGCCATATTTCCGTGTTTTTTTTTAACGGTGACCACACTTCAAAAGTAAGGCATAGGCTGAAAAACACTTTGAGAAGTCTCGAGGTTGTGAAAGGTGCTGCTCGGTTGCAAGTTATTTCTTTCTTTCGATTCAACAGCAGCGACTACACATTGGAAGCAATTTATTCTGTGAAATCCTTTGAGACATTTTTGTGTGATAATAATGTACTAATTAAATATTGAGCAAAGTGAGAATTCATTGCATGCGGTGATGGAATGGTGAGAAATTCTACTTGGTGGATTGAAATAAACAAACCCACATTTACCAATCGGGCTGGCTTTTCTCTGCCCACCAGTTCCTGGGGGAGCTGCTGAGCAGAGAATGTTCCTTTTCATTCAGCGGTATCATTAACAACGCTGGCATTTATTGTCCATCCCTTGTGGCCCTTGAGAAGGCAGAGGGGGATACACTTTCTTCCTGAACTGCTGCAGTCCGTGTGGTGAACGTAGCACTGTGCGAAGTTCCAAGGTTTTGAGCCAATGACAATAAAGTAACAATGATATATGTCCAAGTCTGTTTGGGATTTGTGGCTTAGAGGGGAACTTGGAAGTGATGGAGTTCCAATGCATCTGCTTCACTTGTAAGGAAAAATAAATCCCACATTTTACTTGTGCCTTTCACACCCTCAGTATGTCCCCAAGCATTTTACATCCAATTAAATACTTTTGAAGAGCAGTCACTGTAGGAACCACAGCAGCCAATTTGTGCACAGCAAGATCCCACAAACAACGGTGTGCTACTGACCAGATAATTTGTTTTAGTGATTTTGGTCGACAGATAAAAGTTAACCAGCAGATCAGGGAGAATGCCCCTGTTCTCCTTCAAATAGTCCAATGGGACCTTTCTTGCCAACCTCAGGACTGATGGGACCTTATTTCCACAAGACGACACCTCTGACAATGCAACGCTAACTCCCTCAGTGCTGCACCAAAGTGTCAACTTAGATTTTACACTTAAGTCTCTGGAGTGAAGCTTGACCCCACAACAATCCAACTGAGAGGCAAGATTGCTACCCACATAGCTACTGCTGACTAGATGGTAAAGGTTATGGTTTTAGGAGGTGTCAAAGTGACGTCAGATCTCTGCCCCATTATTGCATGATGTGCATTTTCTGGCAAGTGAAACCCCAGCTGGAGAAAGTTCCAATTTCAAGCAGATAAATGGATCAGCTGCCCCTTTTATTTTCTACTTCATTTTACCTTCCATTGACTTTCAGCCAGGCGTGTAGAGTTAAAATTGAGCCCAATGTCCTGATCAAAGTTATTGCCAATCATATTGCTTTTCAGGGAATCATTTTAGCAAGTCTTTCCTACCATTATTAAATATATGGACCTTTGCAGAGAACATGGGTTCCTAGCGCTGACCAAATAAAAATCCAAAATGAATGCAGATTTTAAGTTAACTTGTGTCTTTCCTGTTTGATTAATCTTCACTGCTAACAAACTCACTGGTCCTCAAAGGATGTTCAAAACTTTTCTGTAGATTTGGGCGAGGCAAAGGTATATGGTGGCTTTACTTGGGACAGAACCCAGTTACAAAGCATTACACAAGACATACAGTACAGTGTTATGATCCCAGCTGAGGCTACCCCTGAACAAGCCTGATCCCAGGGTAGAAACCAACTTGATAGATCCTCATTTATAATTGTTTGTTAGATACGTGGAGAGGGGCTACTGAACAGAGTCACCCGAGTCAGCTAATGATCTTTTAACAAAATCATAAAGCATTTATTAAAAAAGAAATGATGAACTATATTACAATACTCCTTCACCCCTTTACAGATATATACAGATTTGTATATACAAGTTACAAAAGCTATCTTATACTCTAATGTTCACAATAAGTACAGAGTCCAGGTACCAATAGGCACTCTGTGGTCAGACACACCGCACTGTGAAACCAAGTTACAGATGCCACCTCAGCCAGATGCTATAGATCTCTCATCAACTACCTCCAGGTGCTTGTTACACCGTGAGCCAACCAGTCTCACTGAACTTCGTCTTTGACATGAGGGTTTCCAATCTCCACCCTCCAAGACCTCGCCTTGGAACCTTCTCCCAAACCGACGCTTTCCCTCAGACACCTTCCACAAGGGTTCACCTCCAGGGTTTCAAACTCTCCTTCTGATGTTCCTCTCCTCTGGGTCACCACATGCATTGAAGCTGTCTTCCACGCAACCTCTCTCACTGAATGAGCTGTCAACAGTACACCACTGCTTCACATGCCCATAGCAAAGAGTTATAGACCTTCAGTTGCCTCTTTGGACCTTTTGGCTTCTCACAAGCCTTTATGTCACTTTGACTCTGCTTGCTACAGCTTGGAGCTTTAAGCTGGAAGCTTGGAGCCTTTCTCTGCACCACCCCCCAACCCATAACTTCACTTCACTGGACTTTTTCCAGGTTCCTGTCGTTCCTTTGACTAGAAAGTCTACTTGGGACTTTCTCCTGTTCCACTCTCCTGGGTTCAAGAACATTTTTCTTTAGCTTGAGACTTGCTATCCATCTGTTTTTCCAGTCTCTCCTGGCAGCTGCCTTCAAAACAACTGAACTCAAAACTGCTGTTTCTAGCTTCTTCTGTGTGTATGTGTGGGAAGGACCTGCCTCTCTAGACCCCTGTTGCCATGCAACAGCCCAGTTTCTCTACTCCTGTTAGTTTAACTTAGCTGCAACAGTCGTAAAACTCTCATTAGAAATGCAGGCACCTTTTAAAGTGAAACGCAAACTCAATTTGACCTTTTCTTAACACACAGATACAGAAATACAAATCAAACTTAAACATTAAAGCTAAAACTCATTCCTAACACCCACAAATACAAATATAACTCACTTAAATTATCTCCATTTCCTAACAACAGAAGCAGGCCATCTCGCCCAAGTGGAGTATGCCAGTGTTTATGAACCTACTCCCACCACTCTTCACCTAACAACATCAGCACTTCCTTCTATTCCTTTCTCCCTCATGTGCTTATCTAGCTTCCCCTCAAATGCATCTGTGCCAGTTGTTTCAACCAGTCCATGTAGTAGTCAGATCCCCATTTGAACCTCTTTCTGAGTAGTTTCTCTTGAATTCTCTGTTGGACTTATTGGTGATGATCTTATGTTTAGCACCTCTAGATCTAGTTTCTGCCACAGCTGGAAACACCTTCTCTACATATAGGCTATCAAACCCTTTCATAGGCCAGGATCTTACAGCCCCGCCACGTTGTGTCTCTGCCCAGCGGATGGGGTGATCCATTTAAATCTCCATTCAGTTCGGTGAGGCCATAACATCCAGCTGGGTGGGTGGGAAGGGCCATAAAATCCTGGCCTTAATCTTAAAGACATCTGTCAGGTCATTCCTGAGTTTTCTCTATCCTAGAGTAAAGACCCTGCCTGTTCAATCTTTCCTGATAGTTATAGCTTCTCAGTCCTGATATGATTCTTGTAAGTCTCCTTTGCACCTTTACCAATTTCTCTACATCCTTTCTGTAATATGGAGACCAGAACTGTTCAAAATGCTCCAAGCATGGTCTAAGCAAAGTTCTACAGGCTGGGTCTTCACTACCTTTGATTTTTCCAGTGGTTGTGAGGTAGGTAGGGACTTGCCGTGGCAGTAATTGGGACAAGATTCAGTTATGGTCTGTCCGCAAGCATGACCCAGACCTCCCTGTCGCTTGCCATTTCAACACACCACCCTGCTCTCATGCCCACCTGTCCGTCCTTGGCCTGCTGCAATGTTCCAGTGAAGGTCAACGCAAACTGGAGGAACAGCACCTCATCTTCCGGACTTAACATTGAGTTCAACAACTTCAGATCATGAACTCTCTCTTCCATCCCCACCCCCTTTCCGATCCCCCTTTTTCCAATAATTTATATTTTTTAAATATATTTTTCTTTTCCCACCTATTTCCATTATTTTTAAATGTATTTCCATCCATTGTTTCATCTCCACCTTTTAGCCTATCCCTTCCCCCCATCCCACCCCCACTAGGGCTATCTGTCACTTGCTCGTCCTGCTTTCTACCCTTAATGTCACCTATTAGCACATTTCTTAGATAATATCACCACTGTCAACACCCCTTTGTCCTTTTGTCCATGACATCTTTGGCAATCTCTTCTTTGCATCCACCTATCACTGGCCCCCTATCGAGCTCTACCTGTCCCCACCCCCTTCAAACAGCTTATATTTCATCTCATTTCTACATTACCTCAGTTCTTATGAAGAGTCATACGGACTCGAAACGTTAACTGTGTTCCTCTCCGCAGATGCTGTCAGACCTGCTGAGTTTTCCCAACTATTTTTATTTTTATTTTTGTTTCAGTTATGTTGTGTCTCCACCACATTCAATCTTTCCTCTGGCAGTCCTTGTTCAGTAACCCTCTGACTCGTCCGGGTGGTTGAGTTAGCAATTCTAACTCCAACTTCCCTTGTGACGCCTGTAGTTTACACCAAAGGCTCATGGGCTTCTATCTATAAGCTGCTCAGCAAATCTTCTCTGTGACCATAGTATTGATTCCATCATTAGTTTAAACCCTGGGTTTCCAAAACCCTGCAAAATGCAGCATTGGAATAATATGTAAACCTGAGTAATACCAAAAGGTTATCATTTCATGTCGATGGGACACAAAAGCATTTTTAAAATGTACCCAACGGGGCATTCTCAAGTGAAATAAAAAGGAAATTAGTTTTATGCTTTGAATGCTAAAGCAAAAAGACAACAGCAATTCTTTGACAAAGGGCACACACGTAGAGAATCCAGGTCACCCTAACCCATACAGCGCGACAGTGCCAAATTCCATTGCCAAGTGTGGCACAGAGAGATTGCAAACAAACTTTTAAAACAGAAAAACCTATCTCACCTCAAAATCTCCTGCAGTGACATTCATCGAGGATTTTGTTTACTGACTGAGTTTTGGCGCTTCCAAAGAAAAATTAAACGCTTTTTACTTCAAGAGCATGAGTCAAACCAATCTGACAGGAAAGTGATTGGTCACGGAGCTGGGCACATGCGATCCCATGTGTTGAGCATTTGCTATAAAGGGTGGAAAGAGGGAGAGGCCAGTTGCATTTGGTACTTATTACGATGAGGGGGATCATTTTTGCACTGACCTTCGTTCTTGTGGGTAAGTTTATAACGCCTCATGCGTCAGGGCCCTCAAGACGTTGGAGGAAAGGTTTGCTGGAATGATACAAAGGATGAGGGACTTCAGTTATCAGGACAGGATAGAGAGGCTGGGATTGTTCTCCTTAGATTTAAGGGAAGGTTTAACAGAGGTGTTCAAAATTATGCAGGGCTTTTGTAAGAGTAATTATGAATTAACCGTTTCCATTGATAGGAGGGTTGGTCAGTTCAAGGCACTGATTTAACATAAACTGACCAAAAGAACCAGAGAGGAGATGGGAGAAATGTTTTTACACAGCGAGTTGATAGGATCTGGAACGCACTGTTGGAACTGGCGGTGGAAGTAGATTCAACAGTAACTTTCAAAAAAGAGATCAAAAGAAAATTTGAAAAGGAATAAAAATTGCCGAGCTGTGGAGAGAGAGCAGGGTAGTGGATAGCTCGCTCAAAGAGCCAGCAGGAGCACAATGGGCCGAATGGTTTCCAGTTGTAAGTTTCTATAATCCTATAATGATATTCGGTTTATTTACTTATGTGAATTATTCAAGCAAGAGAAAAGCAAAATTTTAAAACGATTTCATGAATCACCTACTCTTTCTGAATTTGCTCTTTTTATTTTCCCTCAGGGAGCCAACAATATGGTAAGGATACTTCTCTTCTGGATTTACAGTGGCTGAAGAATGTCATTTTGAGGGTTACTACTGACCATGTCCATTCTTAAACCACCACTAATTACCTTTACTCACAGGGCCTTCTTTCAGTCACAGCAAGACCTATGTTTACCAGTACGAAGGGGTTGTTCTGACCGGCCTACCAGAAAATGGCTTGGCCAGGGGAGGTCTCAAGATTACCAGCAAATTGCAAATTAGCTCAATAGATCAGAGGACCTATCTCCTTAAGGTAAGGAACATTTCGATAATTGAAGAATAATCAACCAGCCTGGTTTAAACTGTACCAAAATCAAAGGGTAGCTTTCCTACTCCCTTTGGAAATCATGGGTTTCAAACGCCTCTCAACATATTGGGGTTTCCCATGTGGTCCGGCTATCTTGAGTGGGTCAACTGAACAGTGAAAATCCTGGAGACTTAAAGTAGGCCTCTGACCCTCTGGGGTGGGGGGGGAAAAAACATGAGAAAAACAGGTTAAGACTTGGATAGCGAAATTTCTCCAGGAGACGAGCATCATTTGCAAGGCTCACATTTTGTTGTCCATCCCTAATTGCCCCTGGGGAGGTAATGGTGAACCACCTTCTTGAGCCACAGCAATCCACGTGGCCCAGGTCCAGAAAATGTGAAAGCAATGAATTGAATTGAAAAATTGAATTAGATTGGGGAGGACGGGTAAGATCGCAAATCTAAAATTCTAATTTAGTAACTTTGCTTCAGTCAATCCTATAACTAGGCAGTTAGGAGAAGAAGGCGCTATCTACCTTTCCCCCTTTACCATTCTGAAATTCAAACAGTTAGCCCCATTTTTGTTTTCACTTCAGGCCCTATCAGGCCAGCCGTGCGCACTCAGAATTTTCTGTTCTTCCTTCAGGTTTCCAGCACATGCATTTTTTTTTTTTAAACGATCATTATTTATTCTATCCCTAATTATTTAAATAATACTTAGTTGTGACCACCACTAATGGTTGTCAAATTTTTGCCAAAGCGAGGATGCGGTTTTCAACTTGCCACTCCAGCGTCACCCTGCCAAGTGACTCGAACCATTCGTTATGGAAAGCGCCCATTTATTCTTTCTGTCAATGACAATGGAGATGAAGGTGAGACGGTTTCTACAGCGATTCGCAAAGGCAGCTTCAGGCACGAACGGTATGTTTCGAATCTTGCACTGTAATGCCAGGTCTTGTCATTTCCCTGAATGACTATTTTACATTTGCCATTGGATTCGTGCACTGCCTTAATAAAGTACAAATGTGCTTTTAATGGATTATAGATTCTTACAACACCAGAAAGACAAGCATTCGGCCCATTATGCCTGTGCCAGCTCTTTGAAAGAGCTATCTGTTTAGTCCAATTGAGGGATGTGGTGTAGTGGTGGTAGTAAGCCAGAGGCCCAGGCTAATGGTCTGGGGACATGAGTTTAAATCCCACCCTGGCAGCTGGTGAATTTAAATTCAGTTAATAAAACCTGGAATTGAAAGCCAGTCTCAGTAATGGTGACCGCAAAACTACCATCAATTGATGTAAAAGCCCATCATGTTCACTAATGTCCTTTAGAGAATGTAATCTGCCATCCTCACCTGGCCTGGCCTACATGTGACTCCAGACCCACAGCAAAGTGATTGACTCTTGGCTGCCCTCCAGAATAGCCTAGCCAGCCACTCGGTTCAAGGACAATTAGGGATGGGCAGCAAATGCTGACCTTGCCAGCGATGCCCACATCCCAGGGAAGAATAACGAAGTCTCACTCCCCCTGCTCTTTCTCACAGCCCTGCATCCTTTTATTTTCCTTTTGAAGTATATATCTAATTTCCTTTTGATAGTTACTATTGAATCCACTTCCATCATCCTATCAGATAGTGCATTCCAGTTCACCGTAACTGGCTGTGTCAAAATATGCTCCTCGTTTCTTCCCTGGTTCTTGTGCCAATTATCTTAAATCTGTGCCCTCTGGTTACCAGCTTTTCTACCCGTGGAAACGTTTTTCCTTATTTACTTATTTATGTTTGAAGTATTTGAATACCTCTGTGAAATTTCCCCTTAACCTTCTCTGATCTAAGGAGAACAAGGCCAGCTTCTCGAGTCTCTCCAGATAATTCTTGGTGCCATTTTAGTAAATCGCTGCTGCGCCTCTAAGG
Organism: Cetorhinus maximus; assembly: GCF_964194155.1. NCBI lineage: Eukaryota > Metazoa > Chordata > Chondrichthyes > Lamniformes > Cetorhinidae > Cetorhinus > Cetorhinus maximus. The sequence continues at coordinate 11,436,379 of NC_135895.1, forward strand.
TCTTGATATCTGTAGTGATTGTAGGTATAACCTTTCCTATTGCCTTTAGGGGGGGTCACGTGACTGTACTGACGAATCAGCCCTCAGCGCGGGTAAACTTAGGGGCGGAGCTTTCTAGTCGTGGACCTGGTTCAATCATGTAGCTTCTTCAAGAGCTCTGTAAATAAAGTTATCTGTCCGGGTAAAAAACCTGTCTGATGCCTCAATTCATTATGCTTGGCGAAGAGGAGAAAAAGCCCTGACACTGCACCTCGCCTCGTGAGTGTGAGTACGTCAATTCTTAAGGAAGGAAAGAAAAGTGTGCTCACCAGTCATGCCACTCTTCAGCAGCATCGACCCTTAGGTCTTGTCCATGGAAGACTGGAGCCAGCACATAGAGCGCCTAGGTTTTTATTTTGTGACGAGTGAAATAACAGCGGAGGAGAAGAAGAAAGCAATTCTTTTAAGTGTCTGTGAAAGCAAGACATATAAACTCATCCGAACGCGCCCAATTCTAAATCTTTTAACGAGCTGGTAGACCTTGTGAAGACACATTTTCAGCACAAGCCATGGGTGATTGTGCAAAGATTTAAGCCCAACTCCGGAGTAAGGGCCCCAGGAGAGTCCATCGCAATGTATATAGCAAAGTTGAAGCCTTTGACTGAGCACTGAGGCTTCAGAGATACACTCAATGACCTGCTGCGGAATCGGTTGGTTTGTGGCATTCACGATGACGCCATTCAGCGCCGTTTACTTGTAGAAGTTAATATTGATTTGAAGCGCGTCATGAAATAGCGCTAGTAATGGACCGTGATGAGAGAGACCCACGGGCTTTAGAGTGTGCAACACGATGCCGGTTTTTCAGGCGTGGTGCGAAAATCAGAGAGACGGTCGCGAGGAGGAAGACAGTCTCCGCTGCTCGATAAACAAAAAGGCAAAGGGAAGCGTCTCAGCAGCGATTCAGAATTTAATCTGTCACTGACATGGGGGTGACCATGTACCGGAAACTGCAGTTTTAAGGAAGCAGAATGCCATTACTGCCACAAAAAGGGACATGTAATAAAGCAATGCAGGGCAAAATCGAGACAGCCCATCAGACAGCAGGCCAGGATGATTAAAGAGCACAATATAACAGAACCAGAAGCTGCCGAAACTGATATCGATTCCCTCTACATTGTCATAGCAGTAATAACTGAACCAATAACCATCGCCCTTCAAGTGAATGGGAAGCCTCTAGTCATGGAGGTAGACACAGAGCCTCAAACACTGTGGTGGGAGAACACACATTTAAACACCTAAATGAAGGTCACCAGCCACTGAATCTGGCGAAGCCGGGCATCATCCAGCCAGCCCAATTTTTGGAATGTGCAGTGCCCGTAGTCCCTGTGATGAAACAGTTCAAACTATTCGCATTTCCAGAGACCAGAAATTAACTGTGAACAAGGCTGCTAAACTAGATAAGTATCGTATCCCAAGGATTGAAGATCTGTATGCTAAGCTAGCTGGAGGAAAATCCTACACCAAACTGGATATGAGCCATGCATACCAACAGCTAGAGCTGGACAGCTAGAGGGTATATAACCATCAACATGCACAAGGGCCTGTATCAATATACACGCCTACCCTTTGGTTTATCACCTGCCTGTGCAATCTTCCAAAGGACCATGGGAAGCCTATTGCAAAGACTTCCCAAGTTGTAGTGTACCTGGATGATGTCCTGATCACAGGATCAAAGGGAGCCAAACATTTGGCCAACCTAGAAAACATGTTAAGATGATCTTTGGAAGCTGTTGTACAATTGAAGAAAGAGAAATGTACCTTCTGTTACGATCCCAGCCGAGCTTACCCCTGGACAAGCTAGATCCCAGGATCGAACCCAGCTTGATAGATCCTAGCTTTTATTTGTTTGTTTAGGTACGTGGAGAGGGAGCTACTGAACAGAGTCACCGGAGTCAGCTAAGGAACTTTTAACCAAAGCATAAAATGTTTATTAAACAAGAAAAGATTAATGATTTCACAATACTCCTTCCCCACAACAATCCCTTTACAGATATATATATATATATACATCTGTAAGAATAACCACAAATTTAAAAAGCTATCTTATACTCTGATGTTCACAGTAAGTCCTGTTCATGTAAATCAATTGGCAACCTGTGGTCAGACATACCACACTCTGAAACCAAGACCTGAATCTTCTGGTTGGCGTGCGGGGGTGGGGAGGAGTCAGCTGCGTGCCAGCTGAACTATCATTTAAAAACCAATTGAAATCATTAACAGGGCTGCCCATCCAACCTTAAGGTTGTCGGACAGGCGAAGGGCCCAAGCGGCCTTCGCATTTCTCATGAAACCTCATCCACGGACGGGATGAGGTTTCGTGAAGGCTTTATAAATCAAATAAAATTTTTTATTGAAATTCATAAACATGTCCCAGCTCATGTGACACTGTCGTGTGAGGGGACGTGTCTGAGTAACGTTTTTAATTCTTTTTCTCCATTTTTCAGGATGAAATCAATCTCCCTAAGGCAGCTCCGTGCCTCAGGGAGATTTCTGTGCTCTTTCGCGCTCATGCGGAGCACAGGCCCAGACTCTCTCTCCTCCCCCCACCCCCCACCGCCCGCACAGGGAGCACTCAGCGCTTCCGGGTGCACGTCACGCTGGGCGGGCTTTAATTGGCCCGCCCACGTAAAATGGCAATGAGCAGCCGATCGCAGGTGACGATCGACTGCGCGCCCACCCGTGCCCACTCCCGCCCAGTCCAACCGACGGGGAGAAAATTCTCCCCCAAGTGACAGCTGGCATCCCAGGCAGATGCTATGGATCTCTCCTCAACTCCCCCAGACGCTTGTCACAATGTGAGCCAACTGGTCTCGTTGCACTTCATCTTTCACATGAGAGTTTCCAATCTCTACTTTCCAAGAACTCGCCTTGGAATCTCCTCCCAAACCCATGCTTTCTCTCAGACGCCCCCACAAGGATTCTCCTCCACGGTTTCAAACATTCCTTTCAAGGTCCCTCTCCCCGGGTCAGCACAAGCACTCGAGCTGTCTTCCACGCACTCTCGCTCACTGACTCAGCTGTCAACTGTACGCCGCTGCTTCACACGCCCATAGCAAAGAGTTATAGACCTTCAGTTGTCTCTTTGGGCCTTCTGCCCTCTCACAAGCCTTTATCTCTTTAAGCTTGAAGCTTGGGAGTCTTCCTCTCCGCTCCCGACTTTCACTTCCACAGAACAGGATCTTTTCCAGGTTCCTGTCCTGCCTTTGACTAGAATGGCCTCTTGGGACTTTCTCCTGTTCCACGCCCTGGGATTTTGGGGACTTTCTCATTTAGCGTGGGACTTGCTATCTGTCCCTTTTGCTCCAGTCTTTCACTGGCAGCTACTTTCAACCAACCTTAGCTTGGGACTGGCTATCTGTCCCTCCTAGGCAGCTGTCTTCAAAACCAACTGAACTCAAACAGCTTCCCAAATCAAACTGCTGTTTCTAGTTTCTTCTGTGTGTCTGTGGGAGGGACCTGCCTCTCTGGAACCCTGTTGCTAGGCAACAGCCCAGTTTTTCCACTCTTGCAGTTGCTTAACTTCTCTTACAGTCGTAAACTCTGATTAGAAATGCAGACACCTTTTAAAGTGAAAGTCAGTTTGACTTTTTCTTAACACACAGATACAGAAATACAAATAAAACCTAAACTTTAAAGCTTAAACTCATTCCTAACACCCACAAATACCAATATAACTTACTTAAGCTATCTCTATTTTTTAATACTTCCAAGTGACAAAAGTCACTTACTTGGGTCGCTGAGTGGATGCCCAGGGGTTGCATCCAGTAGAGGAGAAAGTCAGGGCAATCAAGGAGGTGCCCTCTCCTACCACTGTCACTGAACTCAAGTCTTTTCTGGGCATGAGAAATTATTACTGTCACTTCTTGACAAACATGTCAACAGTGTTTGCATTTATTATTGAAAAAGAACCGTCATTGGTCATGGAATACACAACAAGGAAAAGCCTTCATATAAGTCAAGAAGCTATTACAGTCATCCTGTCTACTAGTACGTTATGGCCCATCAAAAGAATTAATATTAGCCTGTGATGCATCTCCCTACGGTGTGGGAGCGGTATTGTCACACAGGATGGAAGATGGTTCCGGAAGGACAGAATCCTCTCTGCAGCTGAGAAGGGTTACTCACAGCTTGAAAAAGAAGGTTTAGCAGTAATATTTGTAGTGAAGAAATCCCATCAGTATCTGCACAGACGACATTTAACCATAGTGCCGGACCATTAACCACTAATGGGCTTATTCAGTTAGGATAAAGCCATTCCGCCAATAGCCTCAGCAAGAATTCAATGTTGGGCTTTGATTTTATGGCCATATGAATATATCTTTATGCTCTGTCCTGGTGTGCATGTTGCAAATGCAGAAGCCCTCAGTCATCTTCCATTACCAGGTAGCATTGTACGTGCTCCAGTGTCACAAGAAGTTGTGCTTGTACTGAATTTCTTGGACTCTTTGCTGGTCTGTGCGAAGCAAATAAGAAATTGAACAAAGAGGGATCCAATTTTGTCAAAACTCCGAGACCAGTATTGCAAGGATGGTCAAATTCACCAGTGTCTGAAGAGATGAGACCGTAAAACAGAGTTAGGTTCTCAAGATGGAATCTTGTTCTGGGGACCAAGAGTCATCGTCCCTTCGCAAGGAAGAGAACCGCTCTTGACAGAGTTTCACAGCGTGCATTCAGGCATATCGAGGTGAAGATGTTTGCATGAAGCTATGTCTGATGGCCAGGCATAGACAGTGACATTGAAAGCATGGTCAAGCACTGTCTCCAGTGTCAGCAACAACAGAAGTTGCCTGTTTCAGCTCCATGGGAGCGGCTTGGTTGACCCTGGGTTAGACTACATATAGACTATGTAGGTCCATTTTTGGGTACCATGTTTTTATTGATCATCGATGCACATTCTAAGTGGATGGATGTGTAACAGAATCACAGAATTGTTAGAGTGTAGAAGGAGGCCATTCAGCCCATCGTGTCTGCACTGGCTCTCTAAACATTTTAACCTAGCGCCAATCTCCTGCCTTTTCCCCATAACCCTGCACATTGTTTTTATTTAAATAACCATCTAATGCCCTCTTGAATGCCTCACTTGAACCTGCCTCCACCACACTTCCAGGCAGCGCATTCCAAACCCCAACTACTCACTGTGTGAAAAAGTTTTTATCTCACCTCGCATTTGCTTCTTTTGCAAAACACTTTAAAACTGTGCCCTCTGGTTCTCGATCCGTTTATGAGCGGGAACAGTTTCTCCCTACCTACTCTGTTCTCACCCATCATTATTTTGAAAACCCCTATCAACTCCTGTTATCCATCTCCTCTCCAATGAAAACAGCCCCAACTTCTCCAATCTTTCCTCATAACTGAAGTGTCTCATCCTTGGAACCATTCTCGTAAACCTCTTCTGCACTCTCTCCAATGTGTTCACATCCTTCCTACAGTGTGGCACCCAGAACTGTACACAATACTCCAGCTGATGTCTAACCAGTGTCTTAAATAAGTTCACCATAACCTCCCTGCTCTTGTTCTCTATGTCCCTATTAATGAAGCCTAGAATATTGTATGCTTTAGAAACAGCTCTCTCTACCTGTCCTGCCACCTTTAATGACTTATGTACAAATACACCCAAGCCTCTCTGCTGCTCCTGCACACTCTTTAGAATAGTATCCTTTATTTTATAATGTCTCTCCATGTTCGTTGTGCCAAAGTGAATCACCTTACACTTCTCTGCATTGAACTTCATCTGCCACCTATCTGCCTAATCCACCAATGTGTCTATGTCCTTTTTAAAGTACTACACTGTCCTCTTCACAATTTATAATTCTCCCAAGTTTTGTGTCATCTGCAAACTTTGAAATTGTCTCCTGCACACCAAGATCTAGATCATTTAAATATATCAGGAAAAGCAAGGGTCCCAATACAGGGAGCTGGTGGTGTAGTGGTAATGTCACTGCACTAGTAATCTAGAGGCCTAGACTGATGCTCTGGGACGTGGATTTAAATCCCACCATGGTAGCTGGTGGAATTTGAATTCAGTAAATAAATCTGGAATATAAGCCAACTATGATTGATTGTTGTAAAAACCCATCTGGTTCACTAATGCCCAAAGACCATTCTTACCTGTTCTAGCCAACATGTGACTCCAGGCCCACAGCAATGTGGCTGACTCTTAACTGTCCCTGAAATGACTGAGCAAGGTAAGTACAAGGGTGATTATGTGGCCTTGCCAGTGACATCCACATCCCATGAAAGAATAAATGGAGGGGGAGGGGATAAAAGCATCTGTCAACAAAACACCCTCCAAATTATCTGCTTATTTTCCCGCTGCTGTGTGTGGGAGCTTGATATGTGGGAGCTTGATGTGTGGGAGCTTGATGTGTGCAAGTTGCCTGTCACCTGCCTTGTTTCCTACATTATTAGGGTACCCAGATTTTCAAAAGTCAAAACTGGGACAGAAGGAAGGTGGGACTCCATGTTAATTGACATGTCGGGTGACCAATGGCAGGAGTCTTGGGGAGGTCATGTGATGATATCTCTTAGAATATGGCCAACATATTCCAGTAAAGGGTGGGACCAACAAATCCCAAATGTCGAGGGACATACAGAATTGGATAAAGAGAAAAAGGGAGGCTTATGATAGGTACTGAGGGCTCAAAACAGCGGAAGCCCTAGAGGTGTCTAGAATGTGTAGGGGGGGCTTTTAAAAAGGAAATTAGGAGAGCAAAAAGGGGGCATGAAAAAACGTTGGCAAGGAAAATCCAAAGTTATCTTACAAGTACATTAAGGGCAGCAATGCGGGAGCGGGCACGTGCGGGTGCGCCGCCATTTTATGTGGGCGGGCCAATTAAGGCCCGTCCAGCGTGACGCCCGCCTGGAAGTGCTGCGCGCTCCCTGTGCGGGTGGGGGTGGGGTGAGATTCCCTGAGCCGGATGGCGCTTTCTCGCGCATGCGCACGAAAGAGTGCACAGATCTCGCTGAGGCAAAGCGCTGCCTCAAGGAGATCGGCTCAAATGTAAAAACGTTATTAAAGGCAGAAAAATCTATTCCTGACATGTCCCCTCATGATGAGCTGGGGCATGTCCATTACTTTTATTTTAAAATCTTCCGAACATTTCAAATCCCACCCGTGGATGAGGTTTCATGCTTTTTCGGAAGGCTCTTCGCCTGCCCAGCCAACCTTAAGGTCAGACACGCAGGCCCATTAATTAGGTAAATTACTCTTTTTAAGGCCTTAAGTGGCCGCTGATGGTTCGGCTGCGTGCCCGCTGAATTGAGAATCTAAATGACGCGGCGTGACGTTGGGACGCACGCCCGACGTCACCCCACGGCATCTTATGTGCCAGCGAGTGGGCCCCACCCCCACTCGCCGACCGGAAATTGCTGCCCTAAGAGTTACAGGAGAACTAGGGAAAGAGTAGGGCCCATTAAGGACCATAGTGGTAATTTGTGTGTGGAGCCGGAAGACGTAGGTAGGGTTCTAAATGAATGCTTTGTGTCAGTGCTCACAAGTGAGAGGGACAACGTGGGTATGGAAATCAGGCAGAAGGACTGTGATATAGCTAAAGAAATTAGCATAGAAAGGGAGAAGGTTCTAAGTGGTCTGGCAGGCTTAAAAGTAGATAAATCTCCAGGCCTTGATGAAATGTATCCCAGGCTGTTGAGTGAGGCAAGAGAGGAGATAGCAGGGGCGCTGGCAATAGTTTTCAATACCTCTCTGGCCACAGGAGAGGTGCCAGAGGACTGGAGAATAGCCAATGTGGTATCGTTATTCAAGAAGGGAGGGAGGGATAAACCAGCGAACTACAGAACAGTCAGTCTAACCTCGGTGGTGGGGAAACTATTGGAAGCAATTCTGAGGGACAGAATTAATCGACACTTGGAGAAGCAGGGATTAATCAAGGACAGTCAGCATGGTTTTGTTAAGGGGAGGTCATGTCTGACCAATTTGATTGAATTTTTCGAAGAGGTGACCAGGTGTGTAGATGAGGGTAATGCATTTGACGCAGTCTACTTGGACTTCAGCAAGGCTTTTGATAAGGTCCCGCATGGGAGACTGATAACGAAAGTAAGAGCCCATGGGATCCATGGCAATTTGGCAAATTGGATCCAGAATTGGCTGAGTGGCATGAAGCAGAGGGTGATGGGCGAGGGATGTTTTTGTGACTGGATGCCTGTGTCCAGTGGGGTTCCACAGGGATCAGTGTTGGGTCCCTTGCTGTTTGTGCTTGAATGTAGGAGGGTTGATCCGTAAATTCGCAGATGACACAAAAATTGGTGGGTGTTAAATAGTGAGGAAAATAGCCATAGATTACAGGAGGATATAGATGGGCTGGTCAGATGGGCTGATCAGTGGCAAATGGAATTTAATCCGGATAAGTGTGAGGTGATGCACTTGGGCAGGACAAACAAGGCACGGGAATACACGATGAATGGTAAGACCCTGGGAAGTACCAAGGATCAGAAGGACCTTGGTGTGCATGTCCACTGGTCACTTAAGGTAGTGGGACAGGTAGATAGGGTGGTTAGGATGGCATATGGGATACTTACCTTTATTAGCCAAGACATAGAATATAAGAGCAGGGAGGTTATGCTGGAACTGTATAAAACGCTGGTTAGGCAACAGCTAGAGTATAGCGTACAGTTCTGAAATCTGCATTATAGGAAGGATGTGATTGCATGAGAGAGTCCAGAGGAGATTTACCTGGATGTTGCCTGGGCTGCAGAGTTTTAGTCATGAGGAGAGATTGGAGACTGGGATTATTTTCCCTGGAGCAGAGGAGATTGACGGGGTACATGATTAAGTTATATAAAATTATGAGGGGCACAGGTAGGGGAGACAGGAAGGAACTTTTCCCCTTGGTGGAGGGATCAATAACCAGGGGGCATAGATTTAAGGTAAGGGGCAGGAGGTTTAGAGGGGATGCGAGGAAGAATTTTTTCACCCAGAGGGTGGTGGGAATCTGGAACTCACTGCCTGAAAGGGTGGTAGAGGCAGAAACTCTCATAACATTGAAGAAGTATTTGGATGTGCACTTGCCATGCCATGGCATAGAAGGCTAAGGGCCTAGTGCTGGAAAATGGGATTAGAATAGTTAGATACTTGTTTGACCAGTGCAGATTCGATGGGCCTTTTTCTGTGCTGTAGACCTCTATGACTCTATGGGCAGAATTTTCTGCCCACCGGGCGGGCGGGCCCGACCCAATCTCCGGTGGGCGGGAAGCCGATCCCCGCTGGAGAAGCAGGCCCCACCGCCATTTTATGTGGGCGGGCCAATTAAGGCCCGCCCAATGTGACATCCGGCGGGAAGGGCTATTCGCTTCCTGTGCAGGTGGTGGGATTCCCCAAATGCAAGAGTGCAGCCTCAGGGAGATCACTTACACTTCTTAAAATATGAAAAATAGAAAAAAAAAATTCCCTAACATGTCCCCCTCATGCGACAATGTCACATGAGATGGGACATGTTTATAATTTACATAGTAAGTTTATTAAACTTTTTAAAACCCTACATGAAACCTCATCCGGCCCGTGGATGAGGTTTCATGTTTTGTTCTAGTTCCCGTCAGGGCCCCTTGCCTACCCTCCAACATTTAGGCTGATTTCGCTGCCCCCCCCGCCTTTCTGAAAATTTAAATGGGCCGGGGTGACGTCGGGTGTTCCGCCCGACCTCATCCCGCGTCGGTGAGCAGGCCCCGCCCCCTGCTCGCCAACGGCAAAACTCTGCCCTATGACTCTAATACCGACCCCTGGGGATCTCCACTACAAACCTCCTTCCAGCATGAAAAGTACCCATTAACTATTACTCTCTGTTTCCTATCCCTCTGTCAATTTTGTATCCAAGTTGTTGCTGCCTCTTTTATTCCATGACCTACAGCTTTCCTCGTAAGTCTGGGTGCCACTGTGCTGAACGCCTTTTGGAAGTCCATATAGCACCACATCAACAGCCTTGCCCTCATCAACCATCTCTGTTACCTCTTCAAAATCTCCACCAAGTTAGTTAGACATGATTTTCCTTTAACAAATCTATGCTGACTCTTCCGAATCCATCCACATTTTTCCATGTGGCTATTAATCCTATCCCGAATAATTGTTTCTAGAAGTTTCCCCACCACTGAAGTTAAACTGAATGGTCTGTAATTGCAGGGCAGGTCTTTACAGCCTTTTTGAACAAAGGCATAATATTTTCCATTCTCCAGTCCTCCGGCACCTCCCCCAAATCCAGGGAACCTTGGAAGATTATTGCCAGTGCCTCTGCAATTTCCACTCTCACTTCCTTCAATATTATTGGATGCATCTCATCCAATCCCGGTGCCTTATCAACTTTAATTACCAATAGCTTATCCAATACCTCCTCCTTATCGAGTTTAAACCTTTCTTGTGACTGAGCTTCCTCCTCCTCAGCTATGCCTCTTGCCTCTATGTGTAAATATCCTTTTTGGTCCCTAATTGGCTCTACTCCTCTTTTACCACACTTTTACTATACTTGTGCTTATGGAATAATTTTTTATTTCCTTTTATGTTAGCTGTCAGTCTTTATTCATAATCCCTCTTTGCTTCTCGTATTTGCTTTTTCACATCCCTTCTGAACCTTCTGTATTCAGCTTGGTTCTCAATTGTATTTGCTACCTCACACCTGTCATAAGCACACTTTTTCTTCTTTAACTTAATTTCTATCTCCTTTGTCATCCAGGGAGCCCTAGATTTGTTTGTCCTACCTTTCTGTTTTGAGGGAACATACCTTGACTGTGCCCAAACCATCTCCTCTTTGAAGGTAGCCTATTGTTCAGCTACTGTTTTTCCCACCAACCTTTGGTTCCAGTCTATCCGGCCCAGCTCCCTTCTTGCCCCACTGAAGTCTGCTTTCTGCCAGTTGATTATTCTTACTCTGGATTGACCAACGCCATTTTCCACCATCATCCTAAACCTTATGATACAATGATCACTGTCCCCAAATGTTCCTCCACTGTCACTTGGTCTACTTGGCCCACCTCATTCCCAAGAACTAGATCTAGCAGTGACTCCTTTCTTGTTGGACTGGACACATACTGCTGTAGGAAATTCTCCTGAACACAGCCTAGGAATGCTTGTCCCTCACTGCCCCTTACACTACCAATATCTGAGTCTAAATATGGGTAATTAAAGTCCCCCATTATGACTACTCTATGATGTTTACACCTCTCTGTAATTTCCTTGCAGATTTGTTCCTCTATATCATTCCCACTAGCTGGTGGTCTATATATTACACTGAGCAATGTAATTGCACCCTTCTTATTCCTTAGCTCTAGCCAAATCGATTCTGTCCTTGAATCCTCTGACATATCCTCTTTCTCCAGCACGTCAAGACTCTCCTTAACCAAAAATGCCACCCTTCCTCCTTTTTCCCCTGTCCTACCTTTTTCTGAACACCTTGTAACCAGGAATATTTAACATCCAGATCTGCCTTTCCATAAGCCAGGTCTCCATTATCACCACAACGTCATAACCCCACAAGACAATCTGTGCCTGTAACTCCTCAATTTTATTACCCTGTACTCCATGCATTAACATACATGCAGCGTAATCCTGAATTAGACTTGCTCCCTTCCTCTGACTGCATCTATGAACTACTGTTCACTATTTTAGCGCTATCTGCCTCTCCCAGCGTTCCTTGCACCCTGGTATCACTTTCTAATATTCTCTCCTGGTTCCCACACCCCGTGCTGGGCTAGTTTAAACCCTCCCCAACAGTTAGATCACCGACATCGTGGCAACTATGGAAAAGCTGCGCCGATGTTTTAGTGTACCTGGCCTACCAGGTGTTACTGTTTTGGATAACAGTACTGCCTTCACTAGTATGGAATTTCAGGGGTTCATGAATTGAAATGGAATTAAGCATATTAAAACAGCACCGTGTCATCCCACATCCAATGGGTTAGCTGAAAGAGCAGTGTATACTTTCAAATCAGGCATGAGGAGGTGTTGTGGGATTTCTCAATTACAATTCTTGGGGTCTATTAATTTGCTGAGAGCTTCCTGTCGAATTAGTGTGGCCTAGAGAAAACAAGAGAAAGCCACGAGACCCCCCAGCTGGAGGCGAAGACAACGTTGATTTTATTATCGTTGCAACGAGAGATGTGGACTACGCCGGAGTCACATCTAATGAATACAAGCATGTATCCAGTTTTTATAGTAAGACAGTTTCATTCATTGCTATGGCTAACAATACAGCGGAGATAGTAAACAATACGTGGAGATTGCTTCCCATTTCATATTAACGATTGTAACAATCAAGTTCATGTTACGATGCAGCCGGAGGTAAACTCTGATAAGTATTGATAGACTGTTAATGATCGGAGGTGAATTCTGATGAATGATAGTCTACTGTTGTCTACTTACAGACATCTATCTCTCCTTAACTGCCCTCCTGTAACAAGGTTATGGGTGTTCACAATGCCCAGATGATTCTGATTATTTTAAACACACAAAATACACATACAACCCACGTCAACATCTGTCCCCATCTTACACAGATTTACATTATTAACTAGCTCAGCCTAATACCTTTGTTCCCAACTGACCCAGGTTGGCTCTCGAGCAGCAGGGGTCCCAGCACTGGCACCAAGGAGTTGTCCCTACGTACCTTTTCGTCTAGGTAATGTTGCGGGGGGGTGGACCACCACACAGCCAAGGAGCCATGGAAAAACTGAGCAGGTCTGACAGCATCTGTGGAGAGGAACACAGTTAACGTTTCGAGTCCGTATGACTCCAGCATCTGGACTCGAAACATTAACGGTATTCCTCTCCGCAGATGCTGTCAGACCTGCCGAGTTTTTCCAGGTATTTTTTATTTTTGTTTTTGTTTTGGATTTCCAGCATCCGCAGTTTTTTTGCTTTTAGCCAAGGAGCCATGTTTCCTGACTGAAAATTCCCCACAACAAGAGGTTATCCGAAGGTGCTTTAGAAACTCAACTTTCACGTTTGCTTCTCAATTATCCGACAACTCCTCATGCAACTACAGGTTCAACTCTGTCTGAATTACTGATGAGACACCACCTTCATACAAGGTTAAATCTGGTGTTTCCAAACTTAGAGGGGAAAGTAAAGAAGAACCAGAGTAGTCAGAAAGTGAATCACGATATTATTAACAAAGCTCGAAGATTTACTGTGGGAGAGACAGTTTTCCTGCGGAATTTTAGAAATGGCCCTAGATGGGTTCCTGGTATAATTGTTTCTGAAAATGGACCTTTGTCATTCCAAGTGGAAGTGGAAGACCAAATTGTTTGAAAACATATGGGTCATCTAAGGAGTAGAGAGGCACTCCAGCAAACAACTGCCCCACCTGTAATTGATGTCGAACCTTTAATCCCTAAAGTGACAGGTTGACCTAGAATAGACATACCTGATGTCTCTGTTGAATCGCCTAATACTGAGCTGCCATTGTCTAAGGATGACCCTGATGCTTCAGTTCCTGATCATGTCGATCTAGTGGGAGAATCTCAAGTGGTGGGGCTACACCGCTCTAACCAAATTAGAAAACCACCACAAAGACTCAACCATTAATCACATGACCTGTGTATATATGTATATGTTGTGGGTTAAAATGTTCTTTGTAAATAGGAAATGTAAAATAACTATAGGAGGAGGAAATATAGGCCGGGATTTTCCGGCCCCATCGCAGCCAGAAGTCCATTGGCTTGTGCCGGAAGATCGCGGCAGCAGGCAGGTGTGGAAAATCCCGCCGATAGTGATTATAGGTATAACCTTTTCTACTGCCTTTAGGGGCCACGTGGTTATAATGACGAATGACTCCTAAGTGCGGGCAATCTTAGGGGCAGAGCTTTCTAGCCGTGGACCTGGTTCAAGCATATAACTTCTAAAAGAGCTCTATAATAAAGTTATCCGTTTCGAGTAAGAAACCTGTCCGGTACCTCACGTTTATTACAATACCCTAGCTAAAGTTCAGTGCCCAGAATTGCTCGACTGAAGCCAAAACAGTGATTTTTAGAGGTTTCATGTAACTTTCCTGCTTTCCTGCCTCTATCAAGACAATGAATCTTGCATGCTTTTATTAACATCGATCATTTTTGCACTTCAGTACCTGCAGCTTGTAAAAATACATTAGATCAAGGAAGAGCCCTCCCACTCTTCCGGCTCCAATTGAAGTAAGTTTTTAAGCAGAACCTACCTGTTGGTTAGGCCACAGCAAACAGAGCAGGCTCAGTGTCCAGTTTCTTGACAGGGTCCTTTAACACGTGTGTGGCCTAATATTAACATATGCAAATGGCTTAAATGCCTCTTTAAGGCTGCCTCCTTGGTCACTAGGGTTGCCAACTGTGATTACATGTGTTCCTGGAGGTTTCATCGTGTGACTTACCCCAACGGTCCAGCCATTAGTCGGCCAACACTTCCATCCTTGTGACGCACTGCCTTCCTATGCCAATTGAAAATCAAAAAGACTCATTGCCCAATTGGATGATGCTAGACTGTCAGCCAAAGAACCTTTATTTCTCTTCTCAATACCTTTATATCTGGTAACGGGAAATGTTCAAAGAAAAAGACAAAAATAAAACAATCTTTTTTAATGTCCCGATGACTTTTCTCCAGGATAGTGCACAGCAGTGTCCAGTTCCTGGAGACTCCAAGCCAATGCTGGATGGTTGGCGAGCCCATGAGGCATCTGAATGTCGCCCAAGGCCAATATGACAATGGACATATTACAGGCCTCCTTGGGGCACGAGACATAGCCTGCCAAAATTAATCCTCTTTTCACCCTCCCCGCTGCCCCTTTAACTTTTAAACTGGTAAGTAAACATACTAAGGACCAATTTCTCGCATGCTGAATCTTTAATGCTTGATGCTAAACTCTCTCTTGGCAGCAATTTGCTATCCGACTACTATAACAGAGGCCTTGATGGCTGCAATTCGTATAATACAACTGCTGCCTAAAAGTGTGGACCCATGAGTAACGCTCTCAGTATTACATACAGTAGATTCTTCACATACCATGGCACCTAATTTAGAATTATCAAACATAATAACTCCTAAAAATGTAGGTCGATGGTCTCCGAAGGGCAGTAACGTTTCTTTGAAATAGTAATCTTTTGCTGTTCCATCCTCAAGATTATCTCACCTCAAATTCAAGAGTACAGCGGGACTTGGCCAAACGCTCAATTTATCCCAGCTCGGAAGCTAACTCGGAAGCTAAGCGCACAACTGAGCAAGCCGATAGAGTTTGAATACAACCATGGTCGAGTTGGAAGTATATGGGCCCATCCAGACCTACCCGAAAATATCCTCAACATCCACAGGGGCATTTTGAACATGCTGCAGATCAGCATTAAAAAGTCACAGAACATTTATGAGTTGCAAGAGGTATGTTGATTTTTTGAAAATGGCTTTCATTCTTGAGATGTGGATGTCATTTGCAGAGCTTGTATTTACTGCCCATCCCTAGTCACCCTTGAAAAAGTTGGTGATGAGCTGCCTTCTTGAACCACTGCAGTCCATGCGGTGAGTTTGCTTTCACAATGTCATTTGGTAGAGACTTGGTTGGGATTTTGACCCAGTAACGATGAAGGAACGGCTATAAATGTCCAAACGGGGGTTGGGGTGGCTGAAGGTGATAGTGTTGGTAGGTATCTTCTGCCATTGTCTTTCTGGATCAAGGAGTTTGCAGGGTTAGAAGGTGCTGTCAATGAAGCCTTGACAAGCTGCTGTTATTCATCCAGTGGTTAGTGCACACTGTAGCAACAGTGCGCCAGTGGTGGAGGGAGTGAATGTATGAGGTAGTGTTGGGCTGCAAAATAAGCAGAGTGCTTTGTCCGAGATGGTGCCAAGCTGCTTGAGCATGGCTGCAGCTGCCATCAGCTAGGCAAGTGGAGAGAATTCCGTCACACTCCTGACTTGCGCCTTATAAGCAGAGGCTTTGGGGAGTCAAGAGGTGAGTTAATTGCTATGGAATACCTAGCCTCAGAGCTTCCCTAGTCACCACTGAGAAGGTAGTGGTGACCTGCCTCCTTGCCCTCCTGCAGGCACTCCCACACTGTCATTAGACTAGGGAGCTCCAGGATTTTGACCCGGCGACAGTGGAGGAATGGCGATATGGTTCCAAGTTGGGATTGGTGTGGGTCTTGAAGCGGAAGTTGGAGGTGATGGTGTTCCCTGCTGATTTTGCCCTTCCATTTGGTGGAGTTTGCTGATTATGGAATCCGTAATGTAATAGAGTGTTAGCGATATTTTTTTCCATGTTATATTGTACATGCACTGATAAAGTCTGCATTTATGTCTAGAATGGTGTGGAAGGCATCTGCCAAGCAAGCTATGTAATTCAGGAAAACAAGAAAAGCGGATTTATCACTGTCATAAAATCCAAGGATCTGAACAAGTGCCAGGAGAAAATCTCAAAGACCAAGGGTTCTGTTTATAGTCAGCCATGTGAAACCTGCCAGCTGGTAAATGCACAAATTATATTTCTTGTGGTAAAAAACGGAATAAGCAGAGAAGTTGGATAAATACAGAAGACATTTAAATGAGCTATCTCACCTGTTATAGCTTGATGGTTAGCACCCTAGCCTCCTGAGTTAGGTGGCTGTGGGTTCAAGTCCCACTCCAAAGGTTCGAGTACATAATCCAGGTTGACATTTTAGTGTAGTGCTGAGAGAGTGCTACACTATCAGAGGTGCCACCTTTCAGATGAGAGGTTAAATTGAGGCTCAGTCTGCACTCTCAGGCGGACATAAGAGATCCCATGGCATTGTTTCGAAGAAGACTAGGGGAGTTAGCCTTGGTGTCCTGGCCAATACTGATCCCTCAATCGCCATCACAAAAACAGATTATCTGGACATTTTCTCATTGCTGTTTGTGGGATCTTTTGCACAAATTGGAAGTTGCATTTCCCACAGGGTCAGGTATTTTGAGGCCTCCTGAGATGGTGAAAGGTGCTGTATAAATGCCAGTTCTTCCTTTCAGCCACAATAGTCTCCCAATAAAATAGTGAGCATAGGATTAAGGAGCTAAGCATTTGCACATTAAAATTATTTAAAAAGTTATCTCTGTGCTGAAATGAATATGTAAGGATTGAACACTGTTTGCATATGTGAAAAGGCTTTTTTAACATCTATTTCAAGCTCTTGGGCATATTCTGTAATAACTGTGGGTGTAGCCTCCCCTGATGTCTTTAAGGGGTCACATGATGTTCTGGGAGGCTCCGGCCAATGAGCCGTAAGCGCGGGCAATCCAGGGGGTGGAGCTTCCTGATGAGAGTCCTGATCGAGCATGTAGAACATGAAACGTTTTCTGTAATAAAGTTTATCTGTTGAAACCTGTCTGCTCCGTCAAGTCATTACATCTGATGACGAATGTAAAGTAGCTCCGACGCTGCACCTTGCCTGGTTAACGTGAATACATCGAATCTTAAGAAAAAGAAAAGACTGCTCACCAGTCATGCCGCTCTTCAGCAGAATCGATCCTCACGATGCGACTATGGAAGACTGGAGCCAGTGTGTAGAGCACCTTGGTTTTCATTTTGTAGCGAACAGAATTACCACGGAGGAAAAGTGGAAAGCAATCCCCTTGAGTGTGTGTGGAATTAAGACATACAATTTCATTCGCAATTGATGGCTTCGGTCGCGCCCAATGCTAAGTCCTATAACGAATTGGTGAACCTCTTGAACATGCTCTCCCAGCCGAAGCCAACCGTAATAATGCAGCGGTTTAAGTTTAATTGCAGAGTTATGGTCCCGGGAGAGTCCATCACAACCTATGTAGCGAAGCTGAAGCAGTTAACAGAGCACTGTGACTTCGGAGACACACTCAATGATATGCTGCGGAACCGATTAGTTTGTGAAGTTCAGGACGACGCCGTACAGCGCTGTTTACTCGCTGAGGTCGACATCAACTTTAAGCCTGTCCTAGAAACCTCCCTCACCATGGAAAGCACTGTGAGAGACTCACAGGCTTTACAACACATACAACATAGTGCTGTCCTTCATGTAGGGCGGGAATCTACCGCCAGGCGTGGCGCGAAAACCAAACCCACGGCATCGAAGCGAGTGGCAATGTTCACTGTTAGAAACATGAAAAGGCCAAGTAGAAACACTTCAGCAGTGGCTCCTAGATTAATCTATTATAGTTGTGGGGTGACAGTAGACTGGGCACCTGCAGATTCAAGGAGGCAGAATGCCATTATTGCCATAAGAAAGGTCACCTAGTAAGGCAATGCAGGGCAAAGTCGAAACAGCCCATAGAGCAACAAACCAACATGATTGAATTAAAAAATACAGCAGAACCTGAAGCTGCCGACATTTATTCTCTGTATAACATCACCACAGTAAAAACCAAACCCATCACTGTCACAGTCCAAGTGAATGAAAAGCCACTAATAATGGAGGTGGATACAGGTGCCTCAACTACTGTGGTGGGAGAGCACACTTTCAAATACCTTAATGAAGGTAGAAAGCCAATAAACCTGGAGCGGACAACCACTAAACTAAAGACATACACTGGAGAATCTATTCAGGTAAAGGACACAGTACTAGTGACTTATAGGCAACAGACAGCCCAGCTGCCTGTGATAATAATAACAGGAGAAGGACCCAGTCTTCTGGGCCGAGACTGGTTACAGAAGATCAATCTTGGCTGGTCTGAAATATTTCACCTGAAAACAGGAGTTCCTGAACTGTTAAGGAAATACAATGTGGTCATTTGAGGTGAACTAGGAAGCTAAAAAGCATCCTCAGGCGACACCACGTTTCTTTAAGGCCAGGCCTGTGTCTTATGCATTAAAGGAGAAGGTGGATGCGGAACTGTGCCAGTTAGAAAAGCCGGGCATCATCCAACCTGTCCAGTTCCCGGAATGGGAAACACCCATAGTTCCAGTGGCTAAGCCTGACCAAATCATACGCATTTGTGGGGACTATAAATTGACCATAAATAAGGCAGCAAAACTAGATAAGTACCCCCATTCCAAGGATAGATGACTTATATGCAAAGCTGGATGGAGGCAAGCCCTATGCAAAATAGGATGGTGTATTGATATTGTCAGTGGACCAGTAATCCAGAGACCCAGGGTAATGCTTTAGTGACCCGGGTTTGAATCCCACCATTGTTGATTGTAAATGCCCATTCTAAATGGATAGATGTGCACGAAGTCAGATCAGAGTACAACTATCGAGAAGCTGCGTCATTGTTTTAGCATAAATGGCCTACCAGAAATCATTGTTTCTGATAACAGTACAGCCTTTACCAGTACAGAGTTTCAGAGATTCATGAATCTGAATGGAATCAGACATATTAAAACAGCCCCATACCATTCCTCATCGAATGGTTTAGCCGAGAGAGCTGTACAAGCTTTTAAATCTGGAATGAAAAGGTTATCAGAATCTTGACTTTCCCGTTTTCTTCTCAGTTATTGTATAACGCCTCATTCGGCTACGGGTTCAACACCGCCTGAATTGTTGATGAAATGCAGCCTACGTACAAGGTTAAGTCTGGTGTTTCCAAACTTAGAGGGGAAATGGAGCAGAATCAGAGTTATCAAAAATGGAATCACGATATACACAGCAAACCTCACATATTCAGTGTAGGTGACACGGTATCCGTGCAAAATTTCAGAAGCGGACCTTGTTGGGTACCTGGAACCATTGTCTCAGAGACTGGTCCCTTATCTTTCCAAGTACAAGTGGAAGATAGAATCGTTTATAAGCATATAGATCATTTTTGTGTTAGAGAGATATTCCAACAACCAGCTATTCCGCGTGTGATTCACATCGAACCATCAATCCCTGAGGTGACAGATTGACCTGGAATAGACAAGCTCAATGTCTCTGTAGAGTTGCCAAACCCAGAACTGCTACTTTGTAATGATGTGCCTCTTGCTACAGTTCCAAATCCTGTTGAGGAACCTCAAGTGGTAGAGCTACACCGCTCTAGCCATCTAAGGAGAGCACCTCAGAGGCTAGACCTTTAATCATCTGTAACTGTATACATGTATATGTTGTTGGACATTCAATGTTCTCCTGTAAATGGGAATTGTAAAAAAAACTAAAGGGAGAGGAAATGTATTTACTGTGGGTGTAGCCTCTCCTGCTTTCTATCAGGGGTCACGTGATATTCCGGGAGGCTCCGACATAAGCCCTAAGTACAGGCAATTCCGGACGAGAGTCCTGATCGAGCATGTAGTACCTGAAAAGCTCACTGTAAAAACGTTTATCTGTTTCTTGTTCTCTCAAGTTATTACATATTCCATGAAGCTTTGTCAGATCCAGCCCTGCTCACTTGCTCTATCCACCTCTCTCTCTCTCTGTCTTGCTCTGTTGCAAACTGTCCATTCTTTCCACTTTACAGCCCATGTTTCTCTCCTGATTTGTTTTTATATTTACGTTGAAGTCAATGTAAATACATTTTCCAGAATCACACAAAGTCAGAAATTAGTCACTGCTATTATAGTCGTTTTCAAAGGTTTCCCTATGGTCTTCAAGTTAACCTCGTGTCACTGTGGTGGTTGACACTGGGGGCAAATGGTTGCCACACGTCAGGGTTTCCAATATGACTTCTTCTTCCCAGACAGCCTTATGCATATTGAAAGAAACTTAAGAAAAGGCAACAATAATCAGACAGTTTCTGTTCTCTACTGATGTAGAAAGGCAAGAGCCTGCGGAGTGTCGCCACCTACTCGTACGCTATAAAAAATATCAAAGACGAAGCAGTGATTGTCGAAGTCGTAAGTAGAGAGACACATCAGTTCACACCGTTTAATGAACGTGATGGTGCTGCCAGCACAGAGTCCAGGTAATCCTTCTTCTTGAATGTGCGAGTATTTACATAAAGTTCCAAATCTTTTATGTGTCTAATCGACCTTCCCTGCAGGTTATTTATCCACCGGCTGTGTTCTCCCCCATTTGTTTCCTGAAGACTTTCTTTCCAGGCTGTGCTACGTTAGGTATCCTAACAAAGCAGCTATTCTTCATTCTTGGGTTTCGACAATGAATTTTGCCAGACTCTTTGTCCTCACAACTAAAACTGTCCCGACCTCCACCCAGTCTCAACAGGGTGCGTAAACCTTGCGGGTCATTCTGTGGAAGGTTGTTACGAAAGAAGAGTCAGATGCAAAAACCCCAGCCCCTCCCATCCTGGATAGAGTGGACGTGGGGAAGATGTTTCCATTAGTAGGAGAGACTAGGACCCGAGGGCACAGCCTCAGAGTAAAGGGAAGACCTTTTAGAACAGAGATGAGGAGAAACTTCTTTAGCCAGACAGTGGTGAATCTATGGAATTCATTGCCACAGAAGGCTGTGGAGGCCAGGTCATTGAGTGTATTTAAGACCAAGATAGATAGGTTCTTGATTGGTAAGGAGGTCAAAGGTTACGGGGAGAAGGCGGGAGAATGGGGTTGAGAAACTTATCAGCCATGATTGAATGGCGGAGCAGACTCGATAGGCCGAATGGCCTAATTTCTGCTCCTATGTCTTATGGTCTTATGGTCTAACTCTCCCTAACCTGCATGCACCAAGCTCAGTTTTAGCAGCTTCTGCAACCAGCACAGAGTTATGCTAAGCCTTTACAAATCACTAGTTAGCCTTGGTTGGAGTATTGTGTCCAATTCCGGGCAATGCATTTTAGGAAGGAAGGCAAGGCCATGTAAAGAGTGCAGAGAAGATTGATTAGAATGTTTTGTGTTTTAGAATGCTTTACTAGTGCTTATTTTCCCTGCCATTAACACCACGATGCATTCCACATCTTTCCTCTTTCCTGGCCAGGGTTATACGGATAATCCAGTAAGTTTGCCTGGTTTAGCGATGAAGTCCCATCCAACAAGGTGAATGATGGGAATTTGCCCTTCTCAGCGGCCAGCTGTCCCCATAGTAATTCAATGCTTCTCTAAGTGTTTAACATTCTGTGTGATAACCTACCTTTGGTTTTGGAAATAGGCAGCATCTTGTCTTCTTGGATTGCAAAAATCAGTCACCGCCCATCCCAACCGAGCACCTAGAAAAGCGAGGAACCCTGAGATATCAGTTTTCCAATGAACTGCTGCAGATACCATTGCTGTTGGTCAAACCCTCGCCTAATGATACTAATAAGGTACATCTGACTGTGACTCTTGTATGAATATAGGGCATTGGTACTTTTATCGCTGGTGAGATGACCTCAGAATCCGAACACATTTTCACTCCATGCATGTTTGCTGTCATTCTATTTGAGTTATTTTAATGAAACTCTATTTCATCCGAAACTCTGCTGTCTGTATCCTAACTCGCACCAAGTTCCATTCACTGCTGTCATCGCGGAACTGCAATGGGTCCTAGTCCAACAATGTCTTGAGTCTAAAATTCTTATCTTTGTATTTAAATTGGCCTTGCCCCTCCCTATCTCTGTAATCTTCTCCAGCCCCACAACGTTTAAGGTCTCTGTACTCTTCCAATTCCGGTCTCTTGTGCATCTTCACTTTTCCCACCCCAGCAAGGAGTATGTTGGCAGTGAAGATCACTGAAAACAGAGGCATGTTACCGCAGCTTTTAGCCTTGCACTTATTAGGACAAATGGCAGAATGCCAAATTTCAAATGATCACAACAGTTTATACTACAGGAGAACAGGGTGCCGATTGGTTGGCAAGTTGACTTTGATTGGCCAAGGAGTTTACATGGAGGAAGCACAGGGAACAATAGTAATTCAAATAGGTGCAAGGATTGAATATATTCCTTTTATTTCAGAGACCGGGTCCCTGCTTCTGAATGTTTGTCACTTCTAGCAAATGTAAATGAGCCATGTTATGAACTTAACTGATTATCTTAAATTGGTTGTTAGTATAGCTATTAGCACACTCAGGATTGTCCAACAAGTGCTGCTCAGTCACGGAATCACACCTAACAGTAGACATTTTGTTTTGGGTTTTGCAGGCATAGACTGATTGAGTACAGTCTCCTGTAATATAAACTGTTTGAAATTTAGCAATCTTGCATTTGTCCTGGTGAGTTTAAGATGAAAAGATTCAGCAACATGTTTCTCTCTTCAGCAATATTCAAATTCTGTGCTACCAAATCATATCATAATGGATGAGAAAAAAGATTTGAAGTAGATTTGTCTGTTCGAGGAGATTACATGGCTGTGGGAATGGTGTGGGTTATGTGACTGGAAATTGATAATTCAGGCATATGAATGTGGGGCAGGCTTGATGAAGCAGCTGGTGTTATTCTAGCTATCAGTCTGTACATCTGTTTGTTAATGTCTCATGTAAAGAGTCTGCGAAGGGATATAAATAGCTTAAGCGAGTGGGCAAAAATTGGGCAGATGAAGTAGGGAAATTTTACTGCAGCTGCACAGAGCCTTGGTGAGACCACATCTGGAATACTGCATACAGTTTTGGTCTCCTTATTTGAAAAAGGATATAATTATGTTAGAAGCAGTTCAGGGAAAGTTCACTCGACTCATTCCTGAGATGAAGGGCCTATCTTATGAAGAAAAGTTGAACAGGTTTGGCCTATACCCACTGGAGTTTAGAAGAATGAGAGGTGATCTTGTTAAACATATTGAGGGAACCTTGTAGGATGGATACCGGAAAGATGTTTCCTCCTGTGGGAGAGACTAGAAGTAAGGGACACAGTTTAAGAATAAGAAGTCACCCTTTGCAGACGGAATTGAGGAGGAATTTTTTTTTCTCAGTTAGTATGTGGAATTCTCTTTCCCAGAGAGCAGTGGAGTCTGGTTCATTGAACTTACTTGAGGCTGAGTTAGATTTTGAATAGACAAGGGAATCAAGGGTTTTGGGGAGGGCAGACAGGAAAGTAGAACTGACACCACAATTAGATCAGCCATGATCTTATTGAATAATGGAGCAGACTGAGAGGGCTGAATGGCCTACTCCTGCTCCTAAGTCCTATGTTCCTATGTCACATAGGCATAAGGAAGATTAACTTGGGTGTACAGACTGGCCAATAAATTTAGTTCTTAAATGACAAGACTTTTCAGGCATATTTACACTCCTACTATAGTGCTGGTGTTTAGTGCTCTCAATCTGGATTCAGGGCCAAATTTAACATTGGTGTGAAGCTTCCTGGAGGAGAAACCTCATCTACTTTACTCTGGAATCAGGGTGGACCTCTTCACACTACAGTCTGATACCTGGGCTGAATTTTATTGTCCACCCCCAACCTGGTTCCCATTGCAGACATTCAGGGGTTGGGTAAGTCACCCACTCTCCCACCCATCCTTAGGCCTATTTTGAGGTCCCTAAGTGGCCAATTATTGCCCACTTGAGGCCCTCAATCCACCTCCGCTGCCATAATACATTGGACAGTGGCAGGCCAGCAAGACTGGAAAAGCCGCTTTTACAACAAATTGGCCTCCAATCCCGACCTCGCCTCCCCCCTTGCTAACCCCGCACGCCCCCACCCCACACCCCCCAACACCCACCACCCCCAACACACACACACACACCCATAAGCTCCATAATTCTTCTCTGTTCAAAACTCCAGACTTAACTCTTTCAAGTGGCCATGTCTTCTTTACCCATGGATCTGTTTGCAGTCCCAGCAATACCCACTACTGAGTTCTGGCACTGCGGGGATTGCTAGAGCCGCCGGTCAATCTGATTAGCCGTCTGATCTCAAGGGCAGGAGTTCATCCCACTGAGGGGCAGAAGTCCAACCCTCAGCTTGTTTCGGCCACCTGGAGGGTGTTATGGCTGCGGCGCGGCCTTCTTTAATGTTGGGTGGTTTGGAACCGACTTTTCTTCCGGGGAGGTTTGGCAAGCGCCTGCTAATCATCTCACGCACACAACAAAATCGAATTATCTAAGACCTTGTACGTAGCACTGTAAACAGCACAGCACATTCGGAAACCTAGTGTTCAGGGAACATAGATTATCAGATCATTGGAATTAAGCAACTTTGGCTAGAAATTTCATCCAAGATTGACTATTTCACCGGAAATGTGGCAGAAATTTAAGGTACATGTCATACAACAGGAATTCCCCCTACACATCTGGTGAAATGGGAGCAACTCCAAGAGAATTCCTGACCCAGAGCCATAGACTCATTTCGGCACAGAAGGAGGCCATTCAGCCCATTGGGTCCATACTGGTTCTCTTTAGAGCAAGCCTGTCAGCCCCATTCGCCCATTCTATCCCTGTGGCCTTTTAACTCTCCGCAAGCTTAGCGCTGGTACATTGCAGAAACTCATTTGCCTGACTACCAGCCTTATGGTTTACCTGTGCCCTGTGTTGATTTTTCACTACAATGAGGCAAGCTCGGTAGTCAGTAATTTCTACTGGACACACATTCAAAGAGGGTCACACTGTC
This sequence comes from Cetorhinus maximus, assembly GCF_964194155.1. Classification (NCBI taxonomy): domain Eukaryota; kingdom Metazoa; phylum Chordata; class Chondrichthyes; order Lamniformes; family Cetorhinidae; genus Cetorhinus; species Cetorhinus maximus. The sequence goes on from NC_135895.1 coordinate 11,461,679, forward strand.
TACCCAAATCATTCTACCGTCCTAGTTGCCTCCACAATTTTGTTTTGTTCCTTGCACATAGGCATTGCTTTCAGGGGAAGCACCCATCCTCAGCTGCCCTGAGACGCTGGTAAGTGAGTATCTATTTGGAACCACTGCACTCTGGACGGTAATTCTTTGTTGCTCTTTGATGCGACTGAGCCAGCAGCTCTCTGAGGTGGGTCTTCTTCCCGAATGAAGGGTGTAAATCCTGCCTCCAGCCAATTTAAATGGATGTGGGGCAGCCGGTATCAGCAGGGATACATTCATCGCCGACTCTTCAATTGGCGGGTCAGGGAACCCCCGCCATCTGTAAAATTCTGTCCCTGGTCCTGGGGGCTCCGGCACTCAGACAGGTGGGCCTGCTTGCCCCAGAAGTGGGCACGTCTCAAGGTGGTGCTGCTGGGAATATAGGTGGGCTGGCAGCTCAGGCCTCCTCCCAAGTGAGAAGCAGAAATCCCACCTCCCACCAATTAAGGGGATGTATTCCCCATTGACTCCTTGGGTGGCAGGTCAGGAAACCCTACCATCCGAAAAATCCTGCCCATGATGATCTGCTTGCGACCGAAGTCCTTTTAACTTCAGAAAAGGAATTTGATAGATCAGACTCCTAACTCGGCAACTCTATGAACAAGGCTTCTGTCCTGAAACCTTCTGGCAAAGTGCAGTCCAGTTAATCCTGCCATCCAAGGGGACAGCTAGGAGCTTAGACAACAATGAAGCCCACGGATTCCTGCCTCAAAATCTGCCCAAGGCCATGAACAGAAAAGCACAGTAAGATCCAAAGCCCCAAAAGCCTAACATGAATTTGACATGTAAGATAATAGTAATGGCCAGAATAAAGGATGTGCTACTGAGGGAACAAACTACGGGGTGATGAATGAGTTTGTTTTCAAAATGTAATTCCTGTATATTTATTACTTGCAGAGGCATCAATACCTAAAAAAGGACAGAATAATTGACAAATATTGTGCCTAAAATTAGTTTTGAAAAGAGTATTGATATGGGGAAATGATTTGTTAGGACTTAACAATTAAACACAGTGGGGGCAATTTCCAACATTTGGCAAATGACACCATCCCTACTAAAACCATCCCCACAAGAGGAAACATCCTCCTATCAAGTGTCCTCAGGATCTTATATGTTTCAATAAGATCACCTCTCATTCTTCTAAACTCCGATGGATACAGGCCCAACCTGTTCAACCTTTCCTCATAAGATAACCCTTCATCCCAGGAATGAGTCAAGCGAACCTTCTCTGGACTGCTTCTAGTGCAATTATGTCCTTTTTCAAATAAGGAGACCAAAACTGTACACCGTGCTCCAGGTGTGGTCTCACAAAGGTCCTGGACAACTGCAGTAAAATCTCTCTACTTTTAGATTGCATTCCCCTTGCAATAAACACCAACATTCCATTCACCTTTCTAATCAAACCATAAAAGCAAAATGCTGGAAACCTGAGCCGAAAACAGAACGTGCCGGAGAAACTCAGCAGGTCTGACAGCATCGCTGGAGAGAAGGAAGGATCATACGGACTCGAAACACCAACTCTGTTTCTCCCTCCACAGATGCTGACAGGCCTGCTGAGTTTTTCCAGCATTTTCTGTTTTTGTGCCTTTCTAATCATGTGCTGTACCTGCATACTAACTTTTTGTGATCCATATACCAGGACACCCTCTGTACCACCAAGTTCTGCAATCTCTCTCCAATTAAGTAGTATACTGTTTTTCTATTCTTCCTGCCAAAGTGGGCAAGTTCACATTTTCCCCACATTATACTCCATCTGCCAAACTTTTGCCCATTCACTTAACCTATCTATACCCATTTGCACTCTCTGCCTCCTCTTGACAACTTACTTTCCTACCTATCTTGGTGTCATCGACAAATTTATCATTCAGTCCCTTCATCCAAGTCATTGATATAGATTGTAAATAATTGACAGGAATTTAGAAACCATACAGTTAGCCCCTAGGTAGTCAGTCTAGGTTGATTTCTTTTTTTTAATTCATTCACAGGATGTGGGCTTCGCTGACTGGGCCAGCATTTATTGTCCATCTCTACTTGCCCTTGAGAAGGTGGTGGTGAGCTGCCTACTTGAACCGCGGCAGTCCATGTGGTGTAGGTACACCCACAGTGCTGTTAGGAAGGGAGTTCCAGAATTTTGACCCAGCGACAGTGAAGGAACGGCGATTAGATGACATCAATTGGATCAGATCTGACTGGGAATAATCCGCTTCCAGAGGGAATTCTCCTGTGGATGGTCTGACTCTTGATGTTACTGTGCTGATGAGGACTCTGCGCCTCTTGCAATCCTTTGGCTGCGCCATAGCTGCCCTCATGCCCGATCCTCCTGTACCCCTTGATTGGTTTATGGAGTGCATGATCAGTCTCTGATTAGTCCACATTAAGCTGAGCTTTGTCCACAGTATCATGTATAGCTGGTTTATCCCTACACGACTTTCCTGCACATACTTGTTTAACCAGCGGGTGCACCTGCCTTTTGCTATGTTCAAGCTTCAATTGTCTCCCAGGTGGTTGTGCAACCACTCCCGAGTCGTGAGTTACTGTCTGTATCAAAGGTGTTTTGAGAAAGCATAACTGCAGTGGTCCTTTAGAAAGGACAGTTTGGCAAGCCACAACGTGTTTTGAGAATTTTCAGCACAATCCCAAAGCACCTTTGCATCAAGTTCAACCAGATCTTTACGATTATTCTTACACTACCTGCACAGTGACAGCATGGGAACCCCTACTCCCTCGAAGAAGAGTCATACGGACTTGAAACGTTAACTCTGTTCCTCTCTCCGCAGATGCTAACAGACCTGCTGAAATTTTCCCAGCGTTTTCTACTTTTTTTCTCATTTCCCCTTGGTTTGTTTTAACAGATTATCACAACGTTGGAAAATTTGGTTCAAATGAACCGAGAGAGAGCTCATCCTGATGCTCCACTGAAGTTCCTGCAGCTCATTCAGCTCCTGCGTTTGGCAACTTTGGAAAACCTTCAAAGCGTTTGGGAAAAAAGTGCACTCACATCACACCACAGGTGAATAAGGGGGGGGAGGGAATAGTGGGGGGATTGGGGCACTGGAGGTAGATTAAGCACCTCAATGCAGCTTGGCTTCAACACTACATCCTTGCAGGTGCTTTCTCATGATTGCTGCAGTTGTGCATTTGACCTTGTAAGTTGGTGAGGGGTCTCCTTATTCTGAGAATTCCTGCTTCCTGGCTCAACCTTGACTGGAAAGCAGTGTGAGCTCAAGTGCATTCACCTCCAGATGGGTGCCCAGCTCATGCTGGGGAGGGGGTGTGTGGAAGGGTGATAGTGGGGGGTTGTGGAGGGATGGGAAGCAGCTCTAGTCCCTGAAGAACAGGTAAGAAATTTTGAGATCAGGCCCCTCACGTGAGGGGAGGGGGGTGGTGGTGCGGTGTCAGGTGGGTGGTGGGGGGAAGTGGGTGGGGGGGGGTGGTGGGTGTTGGATTATGGAGCCTTGGGGACAAATTTAGACTCTGGACAAGTTCCTATGATTGGAGGTTCACAGATTTTGCAGCTGCAGGAGGAAAGCTGGGCTCTGAGATTAATTCATAGAGTTGTGGCTGTCGCAAGAACACAAGAATCAGGAGCAGGAGTAGACCATTCGGCCCCTCGAGCCTGCTCTGCCATTCAATAAGATCATGGCTGATCTGGTTACGGCCTCAACTCCACTTTCATGTCTGCCCCCCATAATCCTTGACACCCTTGAAGATCAAAAATCTACCTCACTCAGACTTGACGATATTCAAAGATCCAGCACCCACTGCTCTCTGGGGAAGAGAATTCCACAGATTAACGACCCTCTGAGAGAAAGAAATTCTCTTCATCTCAGTCTTAAATGGGAGATCCCTCATTTTTAAACTGTGCCCTCTGGTTCTAGTCTCCCCCTCATGGGAAAAGGTCCTCCCAGCTGTCCATGAGTGCTCTGTAAATCCTCTGAATCTGTAAAGTCCATTTTGTGTTTATACCCATCCAAAATCTACAATGATCTTTACAGCTCACTTCGAGGCCATTCACCCCATCATGCTGTGATAGCTCTTTGCTAGAGTAAGCCAGACTGAAATCCATGAGCTGGCTCTCTCCTCATAGCTTTGTAGCTTCCTCTGCTCCCAATACTTATTTGCATTTCTTTTCAAAGATGTACAGATCCCTAATTCAATTATTCCAAGGTGGAGCATCTCATAATCCAACAACACTAAATAAATTTCTCCTAATCTTCCATTCACTCTCTTAGTGACAACTTTAGAGGCTTGTGCCATTTAGTTCCGGACCAAAGAAAATAGGCTTTGGGCACCGCAGGAAGGAAATGGATATTTGAGCTGGGAGGGGATGCAGCACAGATTCACCAGAACTACACCGGATAACAGAAGGTCAGGTTATGAGGACAGGTTGCATAGACTAGGCATGACGGTGGTGTAGCGGTAATGTCAGTAGACTAGTCATCTCAAAGTCCCAGGCTAATATTCTGGGGACAAGGATTCAAATATCATCATGGCAGCTGGTGGAATTTGAATTCAAGTAATAATCTGGAATTGAAAAGCTAGTCTCAGTAATAATGAGCATGAAAACATTGTCAATTGTTGTGAAAAAAAACCTCAACTGGTTCACTAATGTCCTTTTGGGAAGGAAATCTGCCATCCTTACCTGGTCTGGCCTACATGTGACTCCAGATCCACTGCAATGTGGTTGACTCTTAACTGCCCTCTTAAATGGTGTGGCAAGACACTCAGTTCAAGGGCAATTAGGGATGGGCAACAAATGCTGGCCCTGCCAGTGATGCCCACATCCCATGAATGAATAAAGAAAAATGTATTAAAGTATAGAAGATTAAGTGGTGATCCTATTGAAATGTTCAAGGTTGATAGAATAGATCAAGAGAAACTATTTCCTCTGGTAGGGAGAGTTTAGAATAAGTGGGCATTTCCTTAAAATAAGCAACATAAAAACATAGAAAAATTACCACACAGAGGAACTAATTTAGGGGTGATCTCCGTAGCCATTCATTGACACAAAGAGTAACGACAATCTGAAACTCCCTCCCCACGAAAAAGCTATTGAGGCTGGGGATCAATTGGAAATTTCAAAACTGAGATTGATAGATTTTGTTAGACAAGGGTACTAGGGCCTATGGAACCAAGGCGGGCAAATGGAATTAAGGTATAGGTTAGTCGTGTGAATGGCGGAACAGGTTCAAGGGGCTGAATGGCCTTCTCCTGTTCCTATGTTCTCAGTGCTTATTCTGTTTTTTTGCTCTGAAACTAGGCGCTGGATTTGGGATACCTTACCGACTGCAGGAACCCCGGAAGCAATTCAGTTCATCCGAACAAAAATTGAGCAGGGGGAACTCCTAGGCGAGGAAGCAGCCAAGGCTCTGATTTTTGTGCTACATTCCATCAAAGCTGACTGCCATGGTGTAGATAATGCGACGGTATGTCCCCACTTCTTTGATCGTGTAATGATGTGCGTCGTAGAATAAGATGTTAAAGAGGTATGCCTGCAGTTTAGCATCCGCAATGGTTAACACATTTGTGTAAAACTCTCTGTTAGCTCTTTGGATAGCCCCTTTTCAAGTCCCAGTGTGCTTCTCAACCAACTGACCAGTTTTTGAAGGGCACTCACTCCTGTTACGTAGACACATGCAGCAGCCAGTTCATGCACAGCAAGACCCCAAAAGCAACCATGACATCGGGCATCTAGGCCCTAAGCTTTGGAAATCTCGCAGCTCTCGACCTCCTTTGGGACATGCCTTAAAATGTATCTCTTTATCGATCATCTGGTCACCTGACCTCATGTCTCCTTCTTTAGATACGTGTCAGTTTTTTTTTATCCTGGTTTACAACCTTGTGAAGTGCCCTAGGACACCTTATCATTATAAAGGCACTATGTAAACACAAGCTGTTGTAAATGGGATGAATGACCAGATAATTTGTTGCTGGTGGCATCAGTTAGTGGAGAAATGTTGACCAGGTCACTGAGAGAATTACCTGACCTTCTCCAGACGGAGCCATACAATTTATTATGTCCACATGAATATAGGGCCTTGGTTTCAATCAACAAACATTTGATAATGGTATACTCGCTCATTACTCTGTTACAGATGGCGGGGAGGGGGGGATTAATTTAAACAGCCCTGATTTCTCTTCTCACCGCCACACCACCAAAAGGTGTTTTTGAATTTTGATTTCTCCCTTTATAAGCAGTGGTGTATTTCCTAACCCCTCGGTTTTGGTGTGACCTAATTTCCCATTAATAACCCCACAGCAAATACGAGATAGGATAAACTTGGAGGGTTAGTTTATTTTACGCACACTCAAAAGGCAGGAGGAGGGCCCGCAATGTCCCCCAATCCCCACCCCCTTTTTGAAACCAAGCAGTAACAGAGGGATAAAGAAAAGAAAGAGGTACAGGCAAAGACCACAGAGAAAATAAGAACTATTGTTTTATGTGAGTCCACAGTCCAGAATCCAAAGTCCAATGGTGTATTCCTTCACAGAGGTCAGCAGGCTGAAACTGATGCTGGATAATCTACTTTTCCAGAAGAGATGACTTCCACAATGACATGGTCATGCAGAGGTGAATTAGTGTTGTAGGCGATGGTACAGAAGTTCCAGTAGAAGCAGCATAAACAGGGGCCAGGCATTCAAACCCGGTCAGAGCCCTTTTCTGAGCTGCTGCTTGGTAGACGGGAGATGTCAGACTGACTGGTGGTGCAGCCAGACAGGAAACTGGTTCTCCCAGCTAGGCTCCCACTTCTCCACTTTGGCTTGGATAAAGGATGTATATTCTTGAGAGTGTTAATGTTTCAACCAGCAGACTGGCAGTCTTCGTTGGCCAGGCCTAGCTTAATAAATGTAAATGGCCTTTGCATAATCCCCTTGGGAGTTGGTCTTCTGCAGCTCACTAGGTCGTTAATGTCTCTTCAGACATAATAGGGTAGTCAGCTTCTCTGAATGCCAGAAAGTGCTTTTTGTTGAAAAAAGAGACATATTTTGTCAAAGCTTTTTGTCTTGCACTCCTTCAGGACAATTGGCCAGAAAGTAACAATGTCAGGGGAAACAACATATTTCTACTGTATGAGAAGAGAGTGCCGATTGGTTAGCAAGTGAACTCTGACTGGTAGAGGCATTGCCATGGAGACTGCACCAGTTGATGGTGACTAACAGTTAACTGCTAAGAATTATTTGAAATTTAAACTTAGGCAACTTGACTCTGATTGGTCAAGACATTGCCCTGGGGGATGAACTGCCCCAGCAAATGGCTGTCACTTATTTTGTTTGGCTGAAACAGGCGTAATGTGTGTACATGTTCTTTCTGTCTGCAAAGAACAGGTTCTGTGTATTAATATATGTAGCTTCCAGTACACACAAATGCACCAAATTGCGAGCCCGTCTGACTAACTTAAATTGATTGTCAGCACAATTCTTAGCACACTGAGGATAATTCATTAAACGTCGTCCAATCGCGGAATCACATCTAATGTTGGACACAGTGTTTTGAGTTTTCCAAGCATGGGCTGGTTGGGTGGGTCTGTACCTTGCCCGTTGTGGACAGTGGCTGGGACATGCTGTTTGATACGATCTGCCAGTCTTTGGGACATACGGCCTACATACCTAGCATCACACTGGCTCTCAAATTCGTATACCACATTACTCATTTGTGTGATAGGCAGAACGTCTTTTTGGCTTGACGGCAAAACACTGTTAGGGGTGAATACCACTCGTGTTGCTACTACATAGTAGCAACGCGAAACAGCTAGCTTCACCGATTGCTCAAATTTTTTGAGATACCTTGCCTATCCAGGGTAATCTGAGGTAGACTGGGCACTTTTCAGGGCCGAAAGTGACAGCCTTAGACCCGTTCATAAGTTTGTGTGATGTACAGCATGAAGTGATCTGACCAGGGTGGCCATTATCCCGCAGGATTTCTTCGATAGGCCCTATTTCAGCATCAAGCTGCATGGTGAGCAGCAGGTGGAAGGGCAAGGTATCTCGAAATTTTGAGAAACAGGTAAAGCTAGCTGTCTCTGCAATCTCTCACCATTTAGATAATACACTTTCTTATTCTTCCTGCCAAAATAGACAATTTCACATTTGCCTACATTTTGCTCCGTTTTACTTCTACCCACAAGATTCAAAATTGTTTGTTGAAGTTTCCTTTTTGGTAGTTGTGATACGTTTATACAAATATATACTTTGGAAAATATACAAAAATATATACTATATACTAAATAAATGTCAGGTTAGCGCCAATGTCACCTCTGAGTTAGAAGTAGTCAACATGCCACTGTAGATACTTGAGCACAAAACCTAGGCTGACATCGCCAAGGCCATGCTGAAGGAGTGCTGCAATGTCAGAAATGCTGTCTTTTGGATGCAACGTTAAACTCAGGTCCCCATCTACTCTCTCAGGTGGATGTAAAAGATCCCATGGTACTATTCAAATAAGAACAGGGGACTTTTCCCTGGTGTCCTGGGGCCAATATTTATCCCTCACCCAACATGACTAAGAACAGTTATCTGTTCATCAGCACATTGCCGGTTATTGGAGTGCTCAAATTGGCTATCGTGGTCCCTACATTTACAACAGTGCCTACGCTTCAAAGGTACCTGACTGGCTTTAACATGCTTTGAGAGGTCCGGTGGTTGTGAAAGGTGCTATATAAATGCAAGTCTTTCTTTTTTTCTTTCTTTTTAAAGAATGTCTCATTTTAACATTACTTTTGGCCTGTTTTCTGACACACTGCAGTGATGAAAGATTCTATCGCCAAGTATTATAGCAATTTATTTTTAAATTTTGAAGAGCATTAGGTCTTGACAAATTAATCTTGAACTAAGATGCTGTGGGCAAGATGGAATTGTACCGACCAACGTCTTCCAGCCAACCGGAGTAAATGGGACCAGAACACCTAATATGTAACAGGTTGGCTTCAGGGGTGTTGTAGCCCCTTCTGTCAGGAGGGCCTCAGATAAAACAAATCAAAAAGGAATATCACCTTCCCACTTCCATCCCACATCCCTTGCCCTCATTCGACATCACCATGCCCCCACCCCACTTTAAATGGGGTCTAGTTCTGCCCTTCAAAATGCCAGCTCCCTCCAAAATTACATCAGGTCCCTATGAGGCTGAGGACGCAGTGATTTGCAGGGTAGGGAGGGAGTCCTACCTCCGCCTGTGGTGCCCTTGTGCAGACCACAAATTGTGCACCCCAGCTCGCAGGCCCTGTTATCAATGGGGATTCTAAACCCAAATGGTTCATTGCCCCCACTTACTCCTCCACATGTGCCTCACTCACAGGCTTGCGCTGCGGAAGCCTTCCCCTTATCCCAGGTCTGCATGTACTTCAGTACACATTGGCCAAAATTTTACACTCCCTCTCCCCAACATCCACCCCCCACCCGGCGGGTTCTGAGGTGGGGGGTAGAGCTTGAAATTGCATGGACAGGATTCCCTCCGGGTTCCTGCCCGCCCTGACCTAATAGTGATCTTACGCAGGGACAGGCAGGGCCTCAGAGGGGAAGCCCACCCTTGCCCCTATTAAGCCCCTGATATGCTCACTTAAGACTCCAATCGCCCTCTTGGCGACCCTCCAGGCCTTCCCTACCCTCCCTGTCCTGGGACACCTGCCACCAACTATCCTCCGGTTCTTGGGACTTAGTGCCAGGCAGCTCCCTGCAGTGCCTCTTCCAGCCACTGAAATGCTGTGCCTGGAGGGACTGGAGAGCTGCCACCCAATCAGATTGGCCGGCAACGCTCCAGGACAGGGCTTCCTCCAGAGTGAGCGGCAGAAGTCCCGCCTTATGCCAATCAATGCTTGTTAGAGCGTAATATGGCATTGGGTCTGTGGGAGTCAGCAGGGATGTGTTCCCCACCAACCCTTCGAATGAATTCAGCCCATTGTGATTTTCGGTTTCTCATAAAATGACAGCAAAATGTTTCTGCTTCCACCCAAGGTTCTGCTGTCCAGCCCTTACATGCAGAGAGACCCCTTCCTTCGCAGAGTCACGTTGCTTGCTTATGGAACGTTGGTCTACAAATATTGCGCAACTCTCCGGGTTTGCCCTGATGAAGCCCTCCAGGTACGTGAGTATCAGAAACATAGTGGTGGATTTTGACCTGGATGATGACTCATAGGAGCGGATCAATAGAAGAGACAACAAAGAACAAAGAACAAAGAACAATGAAAAATACAGCGCAGGAACAGGCCCTTCGGCCCTCCAAGCCTGCGCCGATCATATTGCCTGTCAAACTAAAACATTTTGCACTTCCGGGGTCCGTATCCCTCTATTCCCATCCTATTCATGTATTTGTCAAGCTGCCTGTTAAACACCACTATCGTACCTGCTTCCACCACCTCCTCTGGCAGCAAATTCCAGACACTCACTACCCTCTGCGTAAAAAACTTGCCCCGCACATCTCCTCTAAAGTTTTCTCCTCTCACCTTAAATCTATGTCCTCTAGTAATTGAGTCTTCCACCCTGGGAAAAAGCTTCTGACTATCTACTCTGTCCATGCCACTCATAATTTTGTAAACTTCTATCAAGTCGCCCCTCAATCTCCATCGCTCTAGTGAGAACAATCCGAGTTTCTCCAACCTCTCCTCATAGCTCATAACCTCCAGACCAGGCAGCATCCTGGTAAACCTCCTCTTGCACCCTCTCCAACGCCTCCATATCCTTCTGGTAATGTGGCGACCAGACATCGGGAGGGTTCCATAACAGGCGGGCAACAGTCCACATTCTAATACCTTTCAGATCTAACTGTAGTCTCCAGCATGTCTAAAACATGCAGTCGCTTATATCAAGCAGAAAAAGACAGCCATTGGCCACTTGCATTAGTGGCAATTTCAAAGTTACCAATTAAAAATTTATTTGAGGCAGAAACAGCTGCACTTACACGCCTTAGTGAGATACGCTAAATGCAAGAGCAATCCGTAAATTGCACCTCATTATCGTTCAGTTTCCTTTTGGATATTTAAATCCTTCTCATTCATTCACATACACTCTGCCAGACGGCAGCCCTTTGACTTACTGTCTCCTGATGCTTCACCCTGAGCTGTTTCCTTGGCTGTTGCTTTTCCCAGGGGTGGTTTGCCACTGTCTTCCACTCCCAAGGGCAGTACGAGGAGCCAGTCCCAATCTACCTCAGCCTGACCAGTAATCAACCCCACTCGGGGACATAGTTTAAGAACAAGAGACCTTCCTTTTAAGACAGAGATGAGGAGACATTTTACTCTCTCAGAGTGTGGAATTCTCTTCCCCAGAAGGTAGCGAAGGCTGGCTCTTTAAGTTCCAGGCTGAGTTAGAAACATTTTTTTTTAGACAAGGGTTATAGGGGGGGAGGGGGCAGACAGGAAAGTGGAGCTGAGACCACAACCAGATCAGCCATAATGGCGGAGCAGACTCGAAGGGTCCAATGACCTACTCCTGCTCCCAAGTCCTATGTTCCTATGTTCAACACTAGCCAACTGAGCTAACCAGATCCCTTAAATATGCCTGCCCCTTTGAGGTTTGGGGTTATGATGTGTACTGAACACTGACTGCAGTTTAGTGAAACTGGTTGCATTGCATGCAACGCTCTTTAGTTTATTCAGTTGTGATCAGCCACATACTTGTTACTGTAATAGTGCTATTCTATTCTAATGGCCATCATGCAAGACACTCAAATAACATTCATGTGAATGTAAGCATCATAAAAGGTGAGGACTGTAATATTAGAAACTAAGAACATAGGAATAGAGGGGGAGGCCATTCAGCCCCTCGAGCCTATTCTGTCATTCAATCATGTCTTGCTTTCTAAACTGACCAGAAGAACCTGGTTTTTAAATTTTTCCATTGACCCCAAGGCCTCAACAGCTTTTTGAGAGACAGAGTTCCAGATTTCGACTACTCTTTGTGTGTTGAAGTGCTCCCTGACATCACCTCTGAACATCCCAGCTCTAACTTTAAGTTTATGTTCCCCGCCAGAGGAGATACTTTCTTCTCTAGCTATCTTATCACCTTCTTTAGTCATCTCCAACTCCGCAATTTTGATCACCCCTTTGGAGGAGGGGAAGCCAGCTTAGTCTATGCAATTTGTCCTAAGCATCATAGATGCCATTCTCTATTCTCCACATTGACGTTCTGTCCTTTGCAGCCACTCCACAAGCTCGTTGTTGAGGCTGGCAGCGGAGACAGTGAAGAGCAAACAATCCTCGGCCTCAAAGCCATCGGCAATGCAGGGCAAGTGGCGAGTCTGAAGCGCATCCAGAAACTCCTGCCGGGATTTGGGAATGTCGCCAGCAGCGTCACAAGCAGAATCCACGGGGAGGCCGTGATGGCATTACGCAACATCGCCAAGAAGGAGCCGCGCAAGGTGAGGCCAAAATGGCCAATCTGCCCCCGGGTGCATTTTGAATGCGATCGGAAAAGCCGACTGGGGTAAACCATAAAGTAAGGCAAACCAGGAAGTTGTGATCAGCTACATAAATGGAAAATACTGGAAATACCCAACAAGTCAGGCAGCATCTATGGTGAAAGAAGCAGAGTTAACATTTCAGATCGGTGACTTTTCATCAGAACTGGAAAATGTTACCAATGTAACAGCCCTACAACCCTCCAAGATAGCTGAGCTCATCTGATTTTAGCCTCTTGAACATCCTCAGTTTTCATCCCTCTGCCATTAGCGACCATGTATTCAGCTGCTAAGGCCCAAAGCTTTGGAACTTCCTGCTTAAATCTCTTCATTTCTCCTCCTCTCTACCCCTCTTTCCTCCTTTAAGATGCTCCTTAAAACTTTTCATCATGTATATATTCAGATCATTGGCCCTAATATTTCCTCATGTGGCTTGTCATCAAATTTTGTTTGATATCACTCCTATGAAGCACCTTGGGATGCTTTGAAGGCACCATATAAATGCAACTTGTTGTTGTTTAGAGCAACCACAGAGGTATGGAACATTCTATCAATCCTCAGACACCAACCCCCCTCCCCCGCATCAGGAGTGAGTATTGCCCCCCTGGGGCCGATTTCGAGCCTGATAGAGAGCCCAGACTAATCCCTGTCACAAAGACTGCAAGGTCCATGTTAGACTAAACTTGCTACCAATAAATCAAGTCACCTGTCTACAGGGCTCATCCATGTGGCCTTTTTTTTTGTACCAAGGAAGGAAACATCACCATTTTCCAGCCTCATGGGATGTGGGCTTCGCTGGCTGGGCCAGCATTTATTGCCCATCCCTAGTTGCCCCTTGGGAAAGTGGTGAGCTGAGTGGGCTCACTAGGCCATTTCAGAGGGCATTTAACAGTCAACCACATTGCTGTGGGTCTGGAGTCACATGTAGGCCAGACCAGGTAAGGACGACAGATTTCCTTCCCTAAAGGGACATTAGTGAATCAGATGGGTTTTTACAACAATCAACAATGGGGTTTTTGGGTCATCATTTGACTTTTAATTCCATATTTTTATTGGATTCAAATTCAAATTCCACCAACTGCCATGGCAGGATTTGAACCCTGATCCGCAGAGCATTTCCCTGGGTCTCTAGATCACTGGTCCAGCAACAATACCACTCGCCTCCCCTTAAAAACTTCTAAAGGACCCTCCTGACAAATTGGACTTATAACGCACTAGGCTGGCACCAGGTCTACCACTCGTAGGATCCTTCAGCAGCCATCAACTGAAAAAACAGCTTCCTATGAAGCCAGGTGCGGCAATGGCAGCAACACAAACTGCACCCCCCCGTCATTCTCCCATCACCACACCATTCCGTGACTTACCCAAAGCCTCCTGCTGAGGGAAGCTGCTCAAAACCAGTTCCTCACATCAGTCGAGTTAGTAGAGCCGGCAGCTGGTCCTGAGAATACACTTTAGGCCCGAGTTTCCAATTTCTATCAATCCTCGGGCCTCCCACTTCAGGAGTACAATGCCCTTGGGGCATCAAGTCTCAGCCTGAAAACAGGTCCAGACGGCAGCCTCCATCCTAAAGAGGGCAAGGCCCAAGTTTTGCGAACCTTTCTTCAATGAACCGTGTCCTCTGCTGTCAGAGCTCATGCTTATGGCCTTCTTTGTGCTGAGAGTGTGCTCATTGTCAGAGCTTTGGATACGACATTAAACAGAGACCCCTGTTCTCTCAGGTGGGCATAAAAGACACCATGACACAACTTCAAAGAAGAACGGTGGGGAGGGGGGGGGGGGGAGAGGTTTCCCTGGTGCCCTAGCCAATATTTATCCCTCAACCAGCATCACTGAATAAAAACTGGTTCATTGCTGCTTGTGGGATCTTGCTGTGTGTAAATGTGGCTGCCGCATTTACTGCATGACAGCAGTGAATGCACTTAAAGACGTACTAAATTGGCTGTGAAGTTCTTTGGGACATCCTGCTGAGAGAAAGGCACTATGTAAATGCAGGTCCTTCTATTTCGTTCCACCTGTACAATCAAGGTTGCATGTCTGTACATCAGACCCAACTGAGCTGCCATCTCTTGGACAGGTACAAGCCATCACTCTTCAGTTATTCATGAACAAACGAATCAACGCTGAATTACGAATGAGGGCTTTCATTGTCTTGATGGAAACCAAGCCATCCTTGGCTTTAATTGCATCAGTTACTGACTCACTGGTCAGAGAGACCAACTTGCAAGTGACCAGTTTTGGTTATTCCTACATGAAATCTCTAGCAGGATCCTCGGTACCCGAACTCCAGTCGCTGTGAGTATAAAGAAGCCATGGACCATTGCACTGTAACTTGACCCATTAAAGCAAGAGCTTCCCTGCTAACACAACTGCTTTTCACAGGGCCGCTAGCTGCAACCTCGCCATCAAACGTTTGAACCAAAAGTGCAGCACACTCAGTTATCGGTACAGCAAAGGTTTGCATTTTGGAGCATTTAAAGGTAAGAAGCTAAAATCTATTGTTTCATATCTTTTTCCTTTTCTTGCAAATGATGGAATAGGGAACGAAAGGGAAAATAAATTATAATTCAGGCCAACACATCCAGCTGACACAACGGAGGGAATGCTGTACTGTCAGAGGTACTGACTTTCAGAGAAGGCACTAAACCAAGGTCCTGTTTGCCCTCTCAGGTCACTATTTCAAATAAGAGGCAGGGGGGTTCTCCCAATCTCCTGGTCAATATTTATCCCTGAATCAATATCACAAAAGCTGATGATCTGGTTATTATCAAGTAGCTCTTTGTGGGAGTTTGCTGTGTTCAAATTGACTGCCATGATTTCTACAACAGTCTCTTACATTACATACACTTCAAAAAGATTCCGCATTATGTGTAAAGTGCTTTGGCACTGTCCTGCGGCCGTGAAAAGTGCTTATAAAAAAATGTATGTCTTTTTTCCGCTGTTACAATATTATTCTTGGGCCGGGATTTCTCGGCCCCGTCGTGGTGGCACCTGCCGAAGGAGATTCCAGGGCCCAGCCGAAAGTCCATTCATTGACTTTCAGCGGGGGGGATCAGTCAATCTCGGTGGTGGGTGAGACTGGAAAATCCCACCCTTAAGTGTCCACAAAGTGCTCCCTGGGCAGAATTTTGAAGTCGAGGTGTGGGCACACACCCGACCCCCATCGGGCACAAAATGACGTCAGGTGAGCATCCCAATGCCATCTCGGGCAACATTTCAGTCAGTGGGCGCGCAACCAGTGTCAGAAGCGTGCCCGCCGACAGTTAAGAAGACAATTAAATTTGTTGAGGTTCCAATTGTCCCCGATTTTTCGTGGTCCGTCCAACCTTACGGTCGGCGGACGGGCGAATCTGCCAGGCGGGCTTTGCGTTTTTGATGAAACCTCATCCAAGGGCGGGACGAGGTTTCCGTTATCAAATAAAAAAATATATGGGCAGAATTTTCATCGTGTATTATGTTCGAGTGACTGATTCTGATGCATGGACATATTTTTCCAGATTTTAAAATCTTTATTGAATTGTTTTGAAGTCTTCAGCTCTCTGCGCACAAAGAGCTTTCATTCAGTGCTCCCCCCGCGCCCACGTTTACATCAGTGCCCACCCTCCTCCCGCCCCCTACCCCGGCAGCGCTGAGCATTTCAGCATGTGCTTCGTGCTGGTCAGTTAGTTGACCAGCCGGCATGAAATTGCGGTTGGGGGCCGATTACGGGTGGCCATCTGTTCCCGGCCGCTCTCGGGCTCACCCATCGCGCCCGCACGCCCGATCTGAAAATCCTGCCCCAAGCTCTTGAACGTACCAGTTAGCAGCAGGAGTGGGCCACTGGGCCCCTTGAGCTTTCTCGGCCATTCAATAACTGCCTGGCTGATCTGATTTTAACTCTACTCCACATTCCTGCCTACCCACGATAACCTTTCACCCCACCTCATGCATGTCAATAACCTATCTAGCGCTGTCTTAAAAATATTCAAAGACTCTGCCTCCACCGCCTTTTGAGGAAGAGCGTTCCAAAGACTCACGACCCTCTGAGAAAAATAAAATTCCTCATCTCTGTCTTAAAAGCTCATGGTGTGGGGATAACATATTGGCACGGGTAGAAGATCGATTAGCTAACAGGAAACAGGGAGCATGCATAAATGGGTCATTTTCCGGTTGGCAAGATGTAATAAGTGGTGTGCCACAGGGATCAGTGTTGGGACTTATTTTCTGCAATAACCTTTGATGTGGCACCTTATCAAATATCTTCTGAAAATCTAAGTACAGTACATCCACCAGTTTCCCTCTATCCACAGCACATGCGACTCCCTCAAAGAACTCCAATAAATCGGTTAGAGACGTGATCTCCCTTCCACAAAATCATGTTAGATCTGCCTGATTACCTTGAATTTTTTCTAAGTGCCCTGCTATAACATCTTTATTAATGGCTTCTGGATGTTAAGCTATCTGGCCTATAGTTTCCTGCTTTCTGTCTCCCTCCCTTTTTGAATAAAGGAGTTATCTTTGCTATTTTGCAATCTAATGGAGCCTTTCCCGAATCTAGGGAAT
This sequence comes from Cetorhinus maximus, assembly GCF_964194155.1. Taxonomy (NCBI): domain Eukaryota; kingdom Metazoa; phylum Chordata; class Chondrichthyes; order Lamniformes; family Cetorhinidae; genus Cetorhinus; species Cetorhinus maximus. Next base: position 11,478,657 of record NC_135895.1, read on the forward strand.
TTTGGAAAATTAAAACCAACGCATCAACTATCTCACTAGCCACTCCTTTTAAGACCCTAGGATGAAGAGCATCAAGACCCAGGGACTTGTCAGCCCGCAACTCTAATAATTTGCTCAGTACTACTTCCTTGGTGATTGTAATTTTCTGGAATTCCTCCCTCCCAACCAATTCCTGATTTACAGCTATTTCTGGGATGTTATCATATCCTCACATCTGAACGGTTTTGAAATGCCGCGACCATTGAATCCTCCGTACTTGGTCACACTGCCGAATGTCCCATTGGTGCCATGAAGGCTCACGGAAATGCCTGCTTTCCCAGGAACTTCTTTAAAGCCTCGGACACCTGATCCAATGCGTGCCTCTTTCTGAGAATCCAACTCCAGTTAAGACCACGAGCCTATCCATATGTGGCACTTCAGCACAATTCCAACTATTTGAAAGCAAGCACTGATCCAGAAATTTCCAAATAGAATTTCTGCAATCTGGGACATGTAGCGGAATTTTCTGGTCCTGCCCACCAGCGGGATTTTCCAGTGCCGCCAAAGTCAATGGGCCTTTGGCTGGCTTGCCACATCCACCAGGATGGTACCCGCCACACCACAGCCAGAAAATCCCAGCCATAGTCTGTTAAATTCCATGATGTATTCCTCCATGGAACAACTATCCATCCTTCTAAATGTACCAAAGGCTGACCATGCCTTGCATGCATCTAACAGATCATCTTTCTTATAAATATTATCCAAACCTTCCTCAGTGTCCAACAGATGAGCCTCTAGCTCCAAAAACACTTTGCGCCTTATCCTGCTTTCGTTAAGAAGTGACAGTGCCAAAGCCATGTTTAGTTTTCTCTTTGTTAAGGATGTAACCCGTGTCCATATATTGGCTTCATTTCTCCATTGGCCATTAGGTTCAGATTCAGAGAATATCAGTGGAAAATTAAACCCTGGCACTTTACACTTGGTTTTAGCTATTCTTCTCAAAAGTAATTCCAGTTACAGTCTTTTATCAGAAAAAAATTATTCTTAGTTTCTAATCTTCACTTTTAGGCAACCATTCTCTGCTACCATGTTAAATGATACCAAGCCAGATGGTGAAGTACAAAACACAACAATTATTTTCCTTGATAGTAGGTTTATTCACAGGATGCAGCCTTATAGATCTCTGCCTCCTAATTACTAACTCAGTGCCCCAGCTGACTCTCTTTACATATGACCCCAGTACTTAATCAAACAATGCCTATCACTTGTGTATCTTTAACAACATTATCAATGAACCATTAACAATGTTCACCGAATCATACTTTACAGACAATGTCCCGTATACCCCCATCACCATCCCTGGCTATATTCTCTCCCAGCAACACTAACCACCATGCTAAATGGGATTGATTCAGAACAAATCTAGCAGCTCATAACTCGGCATCCATGAGGTGATGTGGGCCATCAGCAGCAGTGGAATTGTATTCCACAATGTTGGAATTGTAACCTCATGGTCTGGCATATCACTCACTCTACCATTACCATCAAACTAAGGGACTAATCCTGGTTCAATGAAGATTGCAGGAGAGCATGCCAGGAGCAGCACCAGGCACACCTAAAAATGCTGGTGAAGCTACAGCACAGGACTACTTGCCAAACAACGGAAGCAGCATGTGATAGATAGCACTAAGTGATCCCACAACCAAGTGATCAGATCTAAGCTCTGCAGTCCTGCCACACCCAGTCGTGAAGGGTAGTGGACAACTAAATAACAGGTGAAGGAGGTTCCACAAATAACCCTCTCCTCCTGAGGTCCCTGAAGCCATAGATGCCAGTTCTTCAGCCAATTCAATTCACTCAATGTGCTATCAAGAAATGGCTGAAAGCACTGGATAATTCAAAGGCAATGGACCCTGACAATATTCCAGCAATAGTACTGAAGATTTGTGCTCCTGGACTTGCTGCGCCCCTAGCTAAGCTGTTCCAGTACAGGTACAACACTGGCAGATGTGGAGAATTGCCCAGGTATGCTGTACGCCAAAAGCAGGATAATTTTTTTAAAAATTCATACTCGGGATGTGGGCTTCGCTGGCTGGGCCAGCATTTGTTGCGCATCCCTAATTGCCCTTGAGAAGGTGCTGGTGAGCTGCCTTCTTGAACCGCTGCAGTCCATGTAGTGTAGGTACACCCACGGTGCTGTTAGGATCATGCTAATTACTGCTCCATCAGTCTACCCTCAATAATCAGCAAAGTGATGGAAGGTGCCTCAACAATGCTATCAAGTGGCACTTACACAGCAATGACCCATTCACCAATGCTTATTTTGGGTTCTGCAAGGGCCACTCAACTACCAATCTCATTACAGCCTTTGTTCAAACATTGATGAAAGAGATGACATCAAGAAGTAAAGTGAACATGACTTGAAATCAAGGCAGCATTTGACTGAGCGTGGCATCAAGGAACCCAAGCAAAACTGAAATCTGTTGGAATCGGAGTAAAACTCTCCACTGGTTGGATCCAAACCTAGCACAAAGGAAGATGGTTGTGGTCGTTGGGGGCCAATCATCTCAGCTCCAGGGCATTACTGCAGGAGTTCCAAAGGGTAGTGTCCTAGGCCCAACTATCTTCAGCTGCTTCATCAATGACCTTCTCTCCATCATGAGGTCAGAACTGGGGATGTTTACTGATGATTGCACAATGTTCGGCACCATTCACAACTCCTCAGACACTGAAGCAGTCCATGTCCAAATGCAGCAAGACCTGGACACTATTCAGGCTAGGAGGGGTAAGCAGCAAGTAACATTCCCAGCACACAAATGCCAGACAACTAGAGAAAACCTAACCATCTGCCCTTGACATTTAACAGCGTTACTATCAGTGAATCCTCTACCATCAATATCTTGGGGATTACCAGTGACCAGAGACTTAACTGCACCAAGCCATATAAACAATGTGACTGCAAGAGCAGGCTCAAATTTTGCGACAAGTAACTCACTTCTGACTCCCCAAAGCCTGTCCACAATCTACAAGGCACAAGTCAGGAGTGTGATGGAATACTCCCCACTTGCCTGGGTGAGTGCAGCTCCATCAACACACAAGAAAATTGACGCCATCCAGGAAAAAGCAGCCCGCTTGCTTGGCACCACATCCACTAACATTCACTCCCTCCACCACCGAGGCACAGTAAAAACAGTGTGTACCATCTACAAGGTGCACTGCACCAGCTCACCTTGGCACCTTCCAAACCGCCACTTTTACCACCTAGAAGGACAAGGGCAACAGACATATGGGAACACCACCACCTGCAAGTTCCCCTCCAAGTTACACACCATCCTGACTTGGAAATATATCGTTGTTTCTTCACTATCGCTGGGTCAAAATCCTGGAACTCCCTTCCTAACAGCATGGTGGGTGTACCTACACCACATGGACTGCAGCAGCTCAAGAAGGCATCTCGTCACCATCTACTCAATGGCAATTAAGGATGGGTAACAAATGCTGATCTAGCCAAAGACACTCACATCCTATGAAAGAATATTTTTTTAAAACCCCCTCCCACCCGTAGCAAAGCAGAGCTGACAGGAAATGTTGGAAATACACAGCAGGTCGATCTTCATTGGTTATGAGATAAGGCAGGTGAACACCTCAAGTGTAAACCCTTCTCTGGGCTTAGGAGCATCCTGTGATTCTGTTTCAGATTTCCAACATTTGCAGTTTGCTCTTGTTTCTGTCTACAAAGCATCCTTCTACTGTATGATCAGGGCAAATGGACACACGGATGAGGGAGGCCATTCAGTCACTCTTATTTCATCCATCCGGAATAATAGAATCGTGCAGAATTGAAGATGACCATTCAGCCCATTGTACCTGTGCTGACTCTTTGAAAGAGCAATCCAATTAGTACTCAACTGCTCTTTCCCCAAGCAGATGAAAATTTCCAATATATATCCAGGAGCCTAAACCCCTCCCATTCCTGATTGTCGTAAATGATTGTCGGGGTTCTGCCTCAAACACTTCACCATTCCAAATGTTGAAGGAAGGAACTTGCATTTATATAGCACCTCTCACAGCCTCAGAATGTCCCAAAGCACGTTCCAGCCATTTTTGAGGTGCAGTCACTCTCGTAATGTAGGAAACATGGCAGCTAATTTACACTCAGTATTGAGAGACATGACCAAATAATCTGTTTTAGGAGCTGGCAGAACTCCCATGTGCTTCTAATGGTGTCATAGGACCTTCTGTCTGAGAGAGAAGACGGAGCTTTAGTGTAGCATTTCATTCCACCCTTTCTCTCTCCGGCTTGAATGGGTACTGATGCCTAGTTGCTTAACAGCCCCAAGATTGTGAAAATTATTTCAATAAATCGGGGAATTTGTAGAATGACACAGGAAACTAAACATGAAAGCTACCGAATTGACATAATCTGATTTATTGATATCCATACTACCTCTGGTCTGCATGTGGTTGTAGTCCAACTCTATATGGTTAACCAAGAGGCAACTAGAGATGAGAAATTAAAACTGCCCAAAACCTTTAAGGTGTCCTGTGCATGAGGGGCACTATAGAAATTGCTATGATTTGTTAAGATATACAGGACTGCATTTTAATAAGAGTTCGAATATTTGTTTATTGAGGTGTTGTTAACAGAACAATGAGTGTTAAAATTGTTCCTGTAGATAAGCTTTTGGCTGGAATCGATGCCAATGTTTACTTAATAAAGAAGTCAGAGGGTATTCTGCCAACTACAGCCGTAGCCAACTTCAAAGTTTATGGCCTTGGAGTCTCCTCAGATTTTCTGGAGGTAACTTGACCATGAAATACCTATAAAAGAGAGTACCGCCTGCTTCTATTTCACTAAATGTTACAGTTTCTAAACATAATAACCCTGTGCTTGTTTTGTAAAGATCGGTATCCATACAGAGGGACAATGGAAAAAAAGTCAACCCCACCAGAGGACACCAAGGAATGAACATATAATGAGGAAGGTTAGGACAATTCCTTTTATCTCCATTTTCTTCCCCTCCTACCCTGAAGGCTGTTGCTAACGTATCTTCCTCTGCTCAGCATCTGGTACCTCACTCAAGCGTCTGTCCATTGTTCGGGTGTGGCTTCTATGACATTGGGTTCTGAGGCTTTTCAACTAAAAGGGCCATTGCAATCATACACAATCCTGCAATAATGCAATGTCCACACTTATACACTTTCTGTGAAGGGACACTACTTGATGATCAATGACAGGGATTCTCATTTGTGTTGTTCAAGCTGCACTTACACACCAAGGGATGTGGGGATTACACAGCAATGTTTTAATGTACTGCAATCTGTTTTCTGATGAGATGAGACATTTAACCAAGGTCCTACATGTCCTTTCAGGTAGGTGTAAAAGATCCCATTGTCCCGGCCAACATTTATCCCTCATCCAATATCACAAAAAACAGATTAACTGGCCATCATAACATTGTTCCTATTTGTGGGAGACGGCTGTGCGCAAATCAACTGCTGTGTTTCCTAGATTGCAACAGAGATGGCACTTCAAAAAGCATTTAACTTGTTGCTTTGGGAGGTCCTAAGATCATGAAAGATGCTGCATAAATGCAAGTCTTCCTTATTCTTCATGATGACCAAACTGTCCATCGTCTGCGCCAGCATTGGCATTACCATCGCTGAATCCCCTACTATAAACATCATGGGGGCTATCATTGAACTGGACTAGCCATATAAATACTGTGGCTACAAGAGCAGGTCAGAGGCTAGGAATCCTGCAGCAGATAATTCACTTTCTGCCTCCACACAGCCTGTCCGTCATCTCCAAGTCAGGAGTGTGATGGAATACTCTCCACTTGCCTGGATAAGTAAGTCTCCAACAACACTCAAGAAGCCCGACACCATCCAGCGAAAAGCAGCCTGCTTGATTGGCACCCCGTCCACCAACTTCAATATTCACTGGCACACGGTGGCAGTAGCATGTACCATCTACATGGCTCCTTCAACAGCACCTTCCAAACCCATGACCTCTGCCACCTAGAATGACAAGGGCAGCAGGTGTATGCAGGAACTCCACCACCTGCAAATTCCCCTCTAAACCACACACCATCCTGACTTGGGACTATATCGTCATTCACTGTCACTGGAACTCCCTCCCTTACAGCACAGTGGGTGTACCTAAACCACATGGACTGCAGCAGTTCAAGAAGGCAGCTCACCACCACCTTCTCAAGGGCAATTGGGAATGGGCAATAAATGCTGGTCTGGCCAGCGATGACCACATCCCATGAAAGAAAAAAAACTGAAAATCAGAGTCACGCACCAGATCAAAATAAAGAATAGCTGATTGTCCGATAATAGCTGTGGATTTCACTATAGGTTGGAAAGTAAACTCACCAAGCCTGAGCTCCCAGCATAGACTTATTCAACATGAGCAGCGACCACATTCACAGCGCTGCTATAATGTGATTCTCAAACCCATGCCCTTTTGAAATTATAACATCAAATGCTCTCTTCTCCCACAGTATAATTTGTTAATTGATTTTCAGATTTGGGCATCCCTAATAAGACCCATCCTAGTTGCCCTGAGAGGGTCATGGTGATCATTCTTCAACTGCTGCAGTCCACGTGCTGCAGATATTCCTAATGCCTTTAGGTAGGGGCCATTCCAGGATCTTGACCCAGTGACAACGAGGGACTTTATGTCCAAGTTAGGATGGTATGTGACTTGGAGGGTGTTGCAGGGTGGCCGAGTTGTGCTATTAATGATAGAGTTGATCTGCAGACACTTCTTGGGTGGAAACTTTAAGTTTATTTACAATATACTCAGCAGTAACTACACATGTGCTTTCAACTCCAACTCTATCTCCATACTGACTGCTAAGGTAGCCCACGCTACTCTCCTGTTGCTTACTGCAGATCATGTGATCTTGCCTAACAAGTACTATTCTTAAAGGTACATTACACACTAAATAAAACCATAGTTACTACATTCCTCCCCCTTTTGCTCAGCTATATATATGATATTTACAAGTACATATTTTTCAAGACAGCATAATGTTTACACTGAGTAAGGAATTTACAAGTTCAGTCTTTCAGGTGATTTCCTGGTATGTGTGGAACATCGCAGCTCCACAACTTCAGATTCTTTGTCAGGAATCTCCTTTTCTGGAGTTGCCTGAACATCAGGTGCTTCGGTGGGCACTTACAGTTCTGTGTCCTCAACTCTTACAGGAACATCAGACATGTCAGTCCTGGGTTGAGTATTCTCAACAGGAAACGCAGACCCGGTCATGATCACTGGTGGAACCAAACCTTGATGACTTGTCTCTCTCTTCCTTAAATGGTCCATATGTTTACGGATGATCCGGCCTTCCACCTCCATGTATTAAAATAGAGGTCCAGTCACTGCACTTATTTCACCCAGTAACCACTTTGGTCCTTCCCTGAAGTTTTTCACGTATACCGGCTCTCCCACGGTAAAATTCCTCTTGCGACTATGCCAGTCGTGTCTAGTTTTCTGGCTTCCCTGATTTCTTTCCACCTCCCCCTCTAAATTCGGCCTTATTAAGCTCAATCTCGTCCTGAGACAGCGTTTCAACAACAACCCCTCAGGTGTGACACCTGTTGTTGTGTGAGGAGCAGTCCTGTAATGAAAAAGAAAGCGTACTGGCTTGGTTGCCAAGGAATGGCCAGTTAGCTTTCCCATGCCTGCCTTGAACATTTGAACCACCCTTTCGGCCAGTCTGCTTGATGAAGGGTACGGTGCAGTTTTCGCATGAACGTTTTTTTATTCATTCATGAGATGTGGGCTTCACTGGCTGGGCCAGCATTTATTGCCCATCCCTAGTTGCCCTTGAGAAGGTGGTGGTGAGCTGCCTTCTTGAACCACTGTGGTCCATGTGGCGTAGGTACACCCACAGTGCTGTTAGAAAGGGAGTTCTAGGATTTTGACCCATGAATAGGGAAGAGACGGTGATATATTTTCAAGTCAGGATGGTGAGTGACTTGGAGGGGAACCTCCGGGTGGTGGTGTTCCCGTCTATCTGCTGCCCTTGTCCTTCTAGGTGGTAGAGGTCATGGGTTTGGAAGGTGGTGTCGAAGGAGCCTTGGTGAATCCCTGCAGTGCATCTTGTAGATGGTACATACTTCTGCCACTGTACACTGCACAATTGGGGCTGCTTTGTCCTGGAAGGTGTCAAGCTTCTTGTGTGTTGTGGGAGCTGTACTCATCCAGGCAAGTGGAAAGTATTCTATCACTCCTGACTTGTGTCTTGTAGATGATGGACAGGCTTTGGGGAGCCAGGAGGTGAGCTACTTGTCACACAATTCCTAGCCTCTGACCTGCTCTTGTAGCCACAGTATCTATATGGCTAGTCCAGTTCAGTTTCTGATACCATTGAAGCTGAAAAACCATTGAAACTCAGCACTCGTAAATGCCATGCTGTTATCGGAAATGACTACTTCTGGTAGTCCGTGAATGGCAAAACTCTGACGTGGTTTCTCAATTATAGCAGCTGACGTTGGTGACTTCACCTCATATGCATCCAACCATTTTGAATGGGCATCGACAATGAGCAGAAACATTGGGCGGAATTTTACCACGACGGGACTTTACAGCCCCGCCAAGGTGAATGGAGTCCTGAGCGGCTTGCCACATCTTACGGCCCACCTCTGCCGTGACGGGGCAGTAAAATTCCGCCCATTGTTCCCAGGAAAGGTCCAACGTAGTCAATGTGTAACCGCACCCAGGGTCTACCTGGCCACTCCCATGAGTGTAATGGAGCTGTCACTGGCAACTTTTGCAGCTGCTGACATTGCACACAGTGCTTTACTAAACTCTCTATTTTGCCATCCATCCCTAGGCCACCACAGGTAGCTGCGTGCTATGGTCTTCATTCAGGAAATTCCCGGATGGGCACTATGTAGTTCACTTAAAAGTGACTCCCTTCCTTTTGGAGGAACTATCACTCATGCTCCCCACAATAAGCTGCCATCCTGGCTGGTTATTTTATGTCTTCTGTTGAAGTGCGGTTTCATTTCATCAGATACAAGCTCCTGTGATCGAGCGTGTAGCACTTGTTCTCGTATTTGAGATCGGACTGGGTCCCGACTTGTCCAGTCTCTGATCTATCGAGCACATACCGGCGAGGAATCTAAGAAATTTAACAGTAAAACAAGTTCCTGTGGAACTGGGACATGCTCATAATTTTCTTGTAAAGACAAACGGCTAAGGGCATCGGCATTTGTGATTTGATTGCCAGGCCTATGTGCGAAAGTGTATTTATTTGTATGTTGCCAGAATTAAAGTTGTATTTTTGCTGAGGCTATGGGTGGTATAACCTTGTCATCACTAATCAACCTAACGATGGTTTGTGGTCTGAAATGATTGTAAAATGGCATCCGTGTACATACTGGTGAAATTTCTTGACAGAAAAGATGATGGACAGGCCTTCTTTTTCTACCTGTGAGTATCCCTTTTCCGGTGAGGTGAGCGTTCTTGATACGTAACCTATTGGCCAGTCTGTGCTGTCGTCCATCCGATGAGAGAGCACTGCTTCCACTCCAGAGGGAGTTGCATCATATGGCAGCACCAATTCCTTTGTCTGGTCATAATGCACTAATAGATTAGACGAGTGCAACAATTGTTCCTCCTTTATGAAAGCTTCTTTCTGGAGCACGTCCCAAGACCAACATTGGTTCTTTTTGAGTTGAGAATGTAGGAGGGTCAACACTAGACAGAAATTGGACAAGAACCACCCATAATAGTTGATCATCCCTAGGAAAGATTTGAGCTCTGAGGCATTCCTTGGCGCAGGTGCCTCTCTTATGGCTCTCACTTTCTCCTCAACCGTGTGGAGGCCCTGTGAATCTACCCGGTGACCCAAATGGATTACCTCCCTCGCTTGGAATGTGCACTTTTCTTTCCAGTGCAGACTTTAATCACAGCTTCTTTTTGACTTCACTGTTGGTCAGGCTTCTCTCAGATGCAAGCTCAACTTGTTTGAGCTCAGTGGTTGAGTCTCCCAAAATTTCATTATCTGCCTGCTTCTTGGAAAATTCTGCGATTTTTGCTTCCAAAGCCTCTTTGGCTTCATTTAGCTGATTCTTCAGCTCTTCCATCTCTTTTTTGTATTTGTTCGCTGTCTCCTGGAAAATTGAACATTGTTGTGTCTTCTCTGTCAACTCATTCTTCAGTTTGTTCTGTTTCTCTTCATACATTTCCAGAGGTACAAACTTTGACCTGAGGGAATCTTGTAGTGTGTGAAGGTCTTTCAACAGGTTTTCTTTCTCCCTTCGAAGGTTGCTAACTTTGTCTCGAACTCTGTCATCGAGTAGGGTCTCTTCAAGTTTCTCCTGCTGTTCTTCCAGGTTTTGGCTTAAGACAGCCTGCATTTCTTCAGGTTGTTGAGTCCTTACACACTCCTTTTTCAAAACAGGAATGCTTCCAGCTTCCTTTTGGAATCTCAGTGGCCAATCAAGGTTGATTTCCCTTAGCCAATTTCGCCCCAGAAGGCTTGGTCCTCTGCCTCTCAATACTAACACTGGTAACTTTGCCAATTGGCTTCCATAATGGACAGTTATGCCTTTTACTTGAATGTCTCCACCCATTTATGTTTTTAGCTCGGCAGCTGTTTCTTCTAAATGTAATTGGTGTTCACCATTATTCAAATACCTGAAGGTATGTTCCCCAATTACTGTAGTGGAAGCTCCCGTGTCCACTTCCATTCTAACAGGTTTGCCATTTACTTTCATTGTGACAAATATTGGTTCTGTCTTTCCAACTTTCAGGTTAAACGAGTAAATGTCTGAATTTGTTGTTTCAGGCTCTTCTACATTATAGATTTCATTGGGCTTCTTCTTTTGTTTACTAGCCTGCTTGAATCTTTCCTTGCACAGCCTCATCATAGGTCCATTTCTGTGACAATAGTAGCATTCAATTTTTTTAAATTGCCTATTGCTAAAAGACTGATTGTATTAAAATTATTCTTTGATTTCACTGCTAAGTTATTTTTCTTTATTCTTCAGCTAGCGAGGGCTGTTTTCTGCTTCTCGGCGGAGTCTCGCTTTTTCACACCCTTTTCGGCTGGGGTTTCTCGCCTGATATGGAGGACGTTGCCTTTTTGCGCACCCTGTATTGCTTTTGAATCTCTTACAGTGCTTTCTATGGTCAGTGCTATCTTTAGCGCCTTCTTGAAATCCAGATTCACTTCGGACAATAATCTTCTCTGAATAGTGTCCTCTTTCACACCACACACTAAACGATCGCTGAGCATGTCATTCAGAGTTGTACCGAGCTCACAATTTTCCATTGACTGCTTCAAATTTGCCATATAGCATGCAGTTGTCTCACCTGGGGCTCTATTTTGCCAATTAAACCTGAGCCTCTGCATCGCTTGGGCTGAGGGCTTGGGTTGAAAGTGTTCCTTCACGCGGTCCACCAATTCATCAAAATTCTTCAAAACTGGGCCACTGGGTGCCATCAAACTTCAAATCAAGCTGTAAATTTTGCTCCTACAAGTACTCAAGAGGATCTCTTCTCTTTCCCCGTAATCTCATTCGCTTGAAAAAAGAACGTGAGGCATTCTATGTATTGAGACTAATCATCTGTGGCTGGTTCAAAAAGATCAATTCTCCCAAATTGTAGCATTTTGAGATAGGATAACTCCTTCAATTCTAACAGAGCTTGCTACTTACAATCACTGGGTGAGGTACAGTTCCAATTTCTTTCTAACCTGATTTCTTCTGTTCAGTCCTGTTTTATCCTCATTGCCAGTTTGTTGTAGGGTGGCCAAGTTGTACTATTAATAACAGAGTTGATCAACAGACACTTCTTGGGTGGAAACTTTAAGTTTATTTGCAATTTACTCAGCAGCAGCAGTACGTGTGTTTTCAACTCCAACTCTAACTTTAAATTGCCTGCTGAGGTAGCCCACGCTACTCTCCTATTGGTTGCTACAGATCATGTGATCATGCTTAACACATATTATTCTTAAAGGTACATTACACACTAAATAAAACCATAATTAATACAGAGGGGAATTGATGGTTGTGGTATTCCCATATGCACTTGCTACCCTTGTTCACGTTTAAAAGGTGCTGTCCAAGAAGCCATTGGTAAGTTGCCTGTGATGCAATGCTGTGGATAGTTCACAGTGCAGGGAATAGACCAATCAATAGCTCAGGTGTAACCTCTTCCTCGAAGCTCTGCCTGAAACATTAACCTTTCATTTCTCTTTACTGGCTGCAGATCTCTGCCATTCTCCAATTTTGTTTCAGATTTACAGCATTTATTCATCGTTTTTTTCTTCTGAAATTTGTTGCCCTCTAGGTGCCTGAATGGAAATCAATACCCATAATTAAGCCCCAGGCAGTCGTCTACATCAGGTTGTTTGGTCAAGAACTTGCTTTTGCTGAATTTCGCCAGAAAGATTTACAAGAGGTTAGTAAGGCATGGACAATGCCATTTAATTGGATTCTGCCAGTAATGAGGGACTTTGGATACTGGGATTATTTTCACTGGAGCACAGAAGGTTAAGAGAAAATTTATTATGGACAGGAAGAGGTCAGTTCAAATAGCGCTGTTTTCCTCTTATCTCTCATCTGTCAACAGAAGGTGTTTTGAATTAGTTTTCTTTCTAAAGAATAAGCAGTGTCATACTTTCCCAACCCCTCGGTTTTTGTGTGGTCCAATTTTACTAATCAATGGTGACCCTCAGGCTAAACTCACCACCAATCGTCTCTCTTTAATGAGAGAGCACCTATGGTCCTCTAGGACTCCAGCAACTTTCATTCTTTCAATAATCTACAGCAAACTCAAATTAGGAATAACTCAGAAGGTTAGTTTATTTTGCCCATTCAAAAACCATGATGGGAGTGCTCGCACACTGCACACTGCATTCACATGGTAAAGGGAGGGATAGAGAAAAGAGGTTTTAGAGTACAAGGATCACAGAAAATAATCAATATTGATTCACATGGGCGTTCAAGGAGTCCAAAGTCAGGGTCCAATGAGGAATTCTTTCCTGTGGGCGATCAAGTTTGGCTGGCTGGAGACCGGACTTGTAAGATTTGCTTTTCAAGCGGTGTCGATGTTGCAAGCTGAAGGAGGCACGCAGGGATTGAGTTGGTTCTGTATGCGCTGGTATGAAATCTTCCAGCAGATGGGCCAGTTGTCCTGCCTGGATGGAGTCTGCTTCTCTGCAGCTTGCCAGTTGTATGTTACAGCAGCAGACTGGCTGCGAAACCCCGAGTTCTAATATTAACCTGTCCAAAAGGCCAGAGTATTAGGTCATGTGACCTTCCTCCTCCACAATGACTTTAAAGAGGGATGTTTATCCAGCATCTGGAATTGGATTTGTTTTCAGGACTGATAACGTCTCAGCCATTAGTCATTGAAAGGGGTGCCATTTATGTTGAAAAGACATTAGGGAAGCTATTATCTGGGCAGACCCATTAACTCCACTAGCAAGGTTAGCTTATCAAAAGTAAATTACATTTCTGTGGGCCCCTTTGAAATTGGTCTGCACAGTCACAGATTGTCTGTTAGTTGTTCCCTAGGCGTAACGAGGTGAGACATTCCAGAAACTGAGAAGAGAATCCTTTTTTCCCAGAGACTGCTGGGGATAACTCTCAGGCAGAGGGTCAACCATTTTCTGTTGAACAAAGAAAATTACTTTTTAAAATTAAAATACAGCAATAAGGATAAAGTAGTTAAATATATACAATGGCGGGTTTCATTTCCGTGTTGTCAGAACCCAAGAATTTGTTCAAGGTTTTTAAAATATTGTGAATAGAGAAAGGCTATTTCCTTTGGTTTGGGAGTCGGTGATGAGCGGATCATCAATTTATAATTATCACTGAGAGTGAGGAGAGAGATTTTGAGAAATTTATTTCAAGGGGGGCTGTTGGAGTACAGGATTGAGTCAGAGCTCATTTAATATTTTAAGGAAAATGTAGATATATATTTGAAGCAGAAATACATACAAGTCTATGAGCAGAAGGTAATCAAAGTCAAATCAGTTCTGAATTGCTCAGAGTCATTTCAAGCATGATGGACTGCATGGCCTTTTCTTCATCCATTCATGGGATGTGGGCATCGCTGGCTGGGCCAGCATTTGTTGTCCATCCCTAGTTGCCCTTGAGAAGGTGGTGGTGAGCTGCCATCTTGAACCGCTGCAGTCCATGTGGTGTAGGTACACCCACAGTGCTGTTAGGAAGAGAGTTCTAGGATTTTGATCCAGCAACAGTGAAGGATATTTCCAAGTCAGGATGTAGTTTGGAGAGTGTTGCCATGCCTTTGCTGCCCTTGTCCACCTAGGCAGTAGAAGTCAGGGGTTTTGTAAGGTTCTGTTGAAGAAGCCTTGGTGAGCTGTTGCAGTGCACCTTGTAGATCGTAGCCACTGCTGCCACAGTGCATTGTTAGTGGATCAAGTGTTGTAAACCTCTTAGTTGGCTCTGGATGGCTATAAACTCAAGATTGAACCTGGTGGAGTCAGTAAGTGGGCACCATCTTTACGTAGGGTCACTGGACACTATGGTCACTATGGGTTCATCTCCAATGCCACCGAAGCCTAATTGTCTGCAAAATCTGCCAACTTGCCATCATGGGCGTTGCCCAGGCCATAACCCATCCCAAAAGCTACATAGTGACTCACTCCACTCCTCTGTGAGCAGGCCGATAGAAAAATTACTTACCTCTTCTTCTTGTTGCTTGCCCAAACTAGAGCCTCCTCCCTCGCACCCCCATGCCCATGCCGAACCATCACCCCTGCGCCCGACCTCCCCCCGCCGCCCCCCAACCACTACACTCAAGGACGAACTTGGAACCATCAAGAGGTAAATACACTTTAATCTCACTTAATCAATTGGTTTCCAGGAACCTAGAATTCCTAGGGTCGTGAGCTCCCACCAGCTGACATTTAAGGAGTGGATGGAAGATCCATTCTGCACAAGGCCAAGTGGGAATTCCCAGAGTCGGAAGGGGGGGTTAATGCCGCTGGACCTCTAAGGCAGGAAAGTGGAGTTGATGTAGAAGATTAGCCATGATGATATTGAATGAAAGAACAGGCTTGAGGGACCGAATGGCCTAACTCCTGCTCCTGTGCTCTTATTGGTTTTGTGGGCTTGGCCAGGCTAGCATCAGTTAAAATGGAAGATTGGTGCAATTCCCAAATAGTGTCAGGGTCATGCACTCTAACTTCTTCGCATTTTTTAAATTTTTGTCTTGCATAGCTGAAGAAGGGAAAAATAGAGAGATTGCTGAAGGAATTCATAGAGATGCTTCAGAGTGGACTGACCGTACACTGGACCAAACCCTGGCTGGCATCCGAGATTCGGTACATCGTGCCAACATCGCTTGGCCTGCCGTTGGAAATAGCGTTTTATTACACTGTTGTTTCAGTCGTGCACGGTAATGCTTTGATAGACAGTTGTGACAGGGGACTGAATTTTACCGCGGGGCCTGATATCAGGCCAAAAAGCGAGTCCTGAGCCTGCATTTGCCAACAGAGGGACAGGCTCCGCAATTTTCCCACAGGCTGCTTCCGGGCCTGCGGCCCAAAGGAGGATGGCGGGGTGGGCTCCTAATGGCTGTCGGCCCAAACAGAGGGCCGACAGTTCTGAAGCCTAAGCAGCCCCACTGGAAGGGGTGGGCGCTGCTGAGGCAGAGCCACAAACCACAAAATGGAGGCACCCTCCGAGGTATGCAAAAATTAAAATTCCGGTGGTGGGGAGGGGGGAGGCGGGAGGCAGAAGGCTCCTCAGGACGGAAGGGGGATCTCCTCTGGGTGGATCGCTGGGGATACAGGGGCTGCTGCTACTGCCTGCCACAACCTCTTTGGACCAAGCGGCCTCCTGTTACAATAAGCCCCTGTGTTGCCTCAGGGAGGCTGTCTCTAAGAAGCTGGCGGCCTCCCCCATGTGGTGGGCCCTCCTCGCCTTCATCAAAATGTCAGTACCCTTGTAACATGACCTGTAATTGGAGCTTTAATTACGTCTCCATTGGAGCAGGCAGCCAATCAGCCCAGAGAATCAGCCATTTGGGGAAACTCCACCCACCCCTATCTCTGTTCCTGCACTGCCCCCACACCACCACCACCACCACCACCCCTCTCTCGGGGGCTGGTAAAATTCACCCCAGGGTGTCTGAAATGAATGCTGCAAATGCACAGCGGAGAAAGAGAGGAATTTTAAAAAGAAGCAGGCTTGCGTTTATATCGAGCTTCTCTGCATCTTTAGAAAGATCGGAATAGGAGGATGCATTTCAGCCCTTTTACGAACAATCCATCATCCAGTCAGATCATTGCTGATTTACACCTCAATTCTATTCACTTGCCTTTGTTTACGATCCCTTACACCCCTTGCCGAACAATAATCTAGCCATCTGAGTCTCGAAAGCTCAAATTGTTCCCCAGCATCCACATCCCTTTGGGAGAGAGAATTCTATTCTTCCTACCTTTTGTGTGATAAAGCCGGTGCAGATGGGCCAAATGTCCCTTCTCTATGCTGGAACAATTCTGCGATTAAAAAAAACTGCCTGGTTTCCGTCCAAAACAATTACATTTTAATTTCGAGAATCGGACCATTCATTCTTGAATCAGCCCCTAGTGGAAATAGCTTCCTTGTATCTACCCTATTGAATCTTTTATTGTGGAGTTCAGGTTACAGTCAGATCAGCCATGATCTTACTGAATGGCGGAGCAGACTTGAGGGGCCGAGTGGCCTGCTCCTGCCCCTAATTCATATGCTCGTATGTTCATTTTCAAAATGCTTCACGCTTAACCGGCTGTTTTGAGCTATGTAGTTGCTATGCAGGCTGGAGCAATTATTTTTGCGCACCACAAGATCACATAGCAATCTGATGAAAGACCAGCGACTCTGCTTTTGGGTTATATTGTTAAGCGAGGATTTTAGGCCATGGTATTAGAAAATCCCCTTCTTGTTTTTGAACGCTGCTAAGATCTAGGTTACGACCAGAGGTCCTATATAGACGTGAACAAGGCAAATGTGGAGTATTTGGTTTGTCACCTTTGCTCTCCCGGCCATCTTTGATTTGGCGAATCCTATCAAAAGGCCTTTGACCCCAAAACATTAGCCAGTCTTTTTCCAGTTCCAACGCTGGCTGGCTTGCTGTGCATTTTCCGCGTTTATTTCAGAGTTCCAGCATTTTCAGTATGTTTTATCCTTTATTGGAACAAAGCCAGTTAATTTAAATTACCATTTTATTTCTTCAATTAATTCTTCTTACAGCCAAAGTGAAGGTTAATGTAAGCTCTTCTAATCTTACAATGGCTCAGCTCCTGAATACCAGCATTCAGGGTGATGTTCAGTTCACCGCAAGGTATTTATTTCACACATAAATATAATTAAACTGCCTGGGCGAAACGGATAAACATTTTTCATCGATTGATATTGTTGACCAAATTTATTTTCAGCTTTGCCTCCGACATTATTGCCTCTCAGTATTTGCTTTTTATTGCCTTCCTCTTCAGCTCAGTCAAAGATGTTATTGCTGTTATGGGAATAAGCACACCTCTGGTTCAGGCAGGGGTAGCAGCGCAGTTGAAAACAAATACAGTTACCACTGTGAACTTTGCCGCAGAAGTAAACTTTGATAATGGTAACGTCAAAATTGAGACAAACTCATGGAAACAGGAAGACCAGCTGTTCTTTGCTAGGTAAGGTTTGCTAGACACTCTACCTATTTGCACTCAAGGTCATTTTTAGTTTACTGTTTCTTTTTCTCACCTACAACATCAACAGCAACTTGCATTTATTTGGTGCCATTAACCTACTTAAATGTCCCCAAGGCACTTCACAGAAGCATCATTAGACAGAGCTTGACAATGAGCCAAAGGGCATATTGGGAAAAGTTGACCAAATGCTTGATCAAAGTGGCATGTTTTAAGGCAGTGTCTTAGGGGAGGAAGGTGGAGAGGTTTGGGAAGGGAGTTCCAACATTTATGGCCTGGTTGGTTAAAGCAGGGATGTCAAAGGTGGGACGAAGAAAGCTGAGAACACACAAGAGGCCTGAGCTTGGGGAAAGCAGAGCTCTGGAAGGGTTGTCGGGCTGGAGAAGGTTACCGAGGCAGAAGGCTTTGGAGAGATTGGAAGATAAGGATGAGAATCTTAAAACTGAGGTGGTGTGTACAAGGAGCCAATGTAGGTCAGCAAGCACACTGGCAGTGATTGAATGGGACATTTAGGTTATGGGCTTCACATTTTAGATGAACTCAGGTTTACTGAGGGTGGGAGGTGGGGTGTAGTGGTATTGTCACTGGGCTAGTAATCTAGAGGCCCAGGGTAATGCTCTGGGCATCTGGGTTCAAATCCCACCATGGAAGATAGTGAAATTTAAATTCAATAAAACATCTGGAACTAAAAGTCTAATGATGACTATGAAGCCATTGTTGATTGTTGTAAAAACTCATTTGGTTCACTAATGTCCTTAAGGGATGGAAATCCCATTCTTGTGGGAGAATCTAGAACCAGAGGTCACAGTTTAAAAATAAGGTGTCATTCATTTAAGAAGGAGAAGAGGAGGATTTTTTTCTTTCAGAGGTTGGTGAGTCTTTGAAACTCTCTTCCTCAAAAGGCGGTGGAAGCAGGGTCTTTGAATATTTTTAAGTCAGAGCTAGATAGATTCTTGATTAACAAAGGGGTGAAAGGTTATGACCTTATTGAACGGCTGGGTGGGCTTGAAGGCCTGAGTGGCCTATTCCTGCTCCTAGTTCGTAGGTTTGTATGTAGACATTTATCTAATGAAAATACAACCTTTAAAACACTTGGCCATAGAAAGGCAGACATGACCTTAGGATGTCACAAAGTGCTTTCCAGCCAGTTAAGTTTCTTCTTCAATATATAATCATTGTAACTTAGGAACTGTGGCAGTCAGTTTGCACACAACAAGCTCTCACAAACAGCAACGCAATTTTAGTGATGTGAGTTGAGGGACAAATTTTGGCCAGAACACCAGCGACGTTCATGTGCACCTGAGAGGGCTTGGTTTAATTTTCCATTTGGAAGATGCACCTCCAACACTGCAGCACTCCCACAGTACTGCACAGGGAGCGTCAGCCCTGGCTTTTGTGCTCAAGCCTCTGTCGCGGGATCATGTACACGCAACCTTCTGATTCAGAGGCAAGATTACCAAAGCTTCCACTAAGCCACTGCTTACACATAGGAGATTATCACATGGACTCGAGATGGAGTGAGCTTGATGACACCACCGGCCCTTAGTTCTGTTTTTATGTCTACATAGGTTATGGGCTTTTGCTTTCGCAAGAAATATTGAAGATTTGGCTGCAGAGAAAGTCACTCCACTGCTACCGAGAGGAGAGTTTGGAATAAGGAGCAGAGAATTGAGTTTAGCAAATAATTCAACAGTGGATCGCGAGGGAGTGATGGTAAAAAAAAATAACCCTTAGTTGCTTTCTGCTTGGGTCGATTGTGGTCTGCTATTGGTTTAAATGATGGTTGTGTTACAGGAGAAAGTGTTGCCTCTTGCTTTACCGCGGGGATCTTTGTGCTCTGCTGAAGATACACCAGATGTACCAAGCCCAACAGTCCGCGAGATTTGTGTGAAGTCCAGCACTTTCGGAGTCGAAATTTGTTTTAAGACCAGTACAGAAAACGCCGCTGCCTCTGCTACCGATTCTCTGCTGTACAAAATAGTTGGAGATAAATCAATTGAAGTCACAATCAGACCAGGTAAAGGCAATGATAAAAGGAAATAACTCGCACTTAAAAAGCGCCTTTCACTTATTCAGGTTGCCCGAAAGCCCCTGGCAAACAGAATGGGTGTAGCTTTAGAAATGAATCTCCTTCCTTCTCTGGCTCACAACGAGACATGTTGAATAAGCATGGACACTAGGGGGGCGTATGTTTGGGCGCCGAGTCAGGTCGGCAAGGAGGTGGGCGACCAAAAAAAAAATGGTGCCAGTGGCTCCATGCCAGTCTGCCACCTCCATCCTTAACCCTGCTGTGTTTCGCCAAGGGCAGGAAAGCGCTGTTGCCTGCACCATTCATTAGGTGCACTGATGTAATTAAGGGACTCGCTAAGAGCTCGCCTTCTAATGTCCTGAGATTTTCACAGGGGCAGGCGGCCTCTGGGGGACTGTGTAAAGCTGAACAGCTCCTCCTGGCAGGATAGGGTCAGCAGCGTTGAAAATGGTTTACGTGATTTTTTTTTTAAAGTGGCAAACCTATGGCACAGCAATGAAATTTTAAGAACAGTAACATTTCCCAACCTACCGTGGGTTCCCAGCCCCTGCGTCTGCCCTGGCCAATTTGAAAATCAGATGACTTCCTTTTTCTAAATCATTCTCATTTTGCCCAATGTGGGTCCTTCCCAACAAAAATGTCATTCAATAATAACAGAGGGGCTGGAACTATAGCTGATTTCCCGCCATTACCCCCAACTGGTTACTGATATCCCAGCACAGTTGAAAATTGTTCCCGGGATTTTCCAGCCTACCCGGCTTAGCTTCTCACTGGATAGACTTCCTGGTACATTAGGGGAAGGCCCAGTGTACATTGCACGACAGAAACTGAGCTTAACATTCATACACTGAGTGTAAATTCCAAATCTGTACTTTTGCCCATCCAGGGGAATCCCAGTGTTCCTGGGGTTGGGAGGTTGGCAAATTTTTTTTGAATGGGGTGAATTTGACCCCCCCCCACCATCCCCCACTAACCCCTCCCACCCCTGCCCCGGCACATTGGAAGGTGGGGGTGGGCCACAGGAAATAAAGTGGGTTACCAGCCTGTCACCTTCCTACTCACCCCTGAGCTGTCCCCCATTATACAGGGGGCAGGTAAGGCCTCAGGCAGCTTGCCCGTCCCGAGGCATATTGAGGCCCTTAAGTGCGCAACTAACTACCATTTAAGGGCCTCATCCCGTTCCTGCTGCAATTTTCCAGTCTGCAAGGGTAGGCGGGGGCAAGGCAACCAGCCCGGCAGCTTTTGCTGCTTGGAATGCGGGTAGACAGGAGTGGAGGGAGTGCTATCTCCTTAGGGGGGGGTGTCTCCTGTACCCACTGGGGGCACCACCCCCAAGATGATACCTATCTATTGTCCCTCCCCCCCAAACCTCTCTAACCCAACCCCCAGTCATTCCCCCCCTCCAGCCCCCCACTTCCCGCCCCCAACCTCACTGGGCTTTCCCAGTCAAAATCCTGTGACATACCCAAGTCCGGTATCCATCCTCTCGTCTTCTCCGGGACTGCCTGTAATCCCAGCAGTGGCCACTACTCTCTCCCGGCACTGCTGGGGCTACAGAGCTGCTGGCAAATCTGTTGGTTGACAGCTTTCTAGGGCTGGATTTCTTGCACAGCCCCACTCTCACCCTACGATGGCTGCTCCTGCTTATTAGCGCTATAAGGTAACCAGATTTCTGGTCAACAAGGTGCCAGACAAATAGCTCAGGGTGAGGGTTGAGGGGAGAGACGGCTAATCCATTCCCCCCCCAATTCTCTCCTCACGAACCCCCCCCCCCCACAACCCCATAAAATACACCCCTATGTATTTGGGTTATTGACAATAATGTTGGGACAATTGAAACGTTCAGGGCAAAGGTTGATAGATCTGTGTGAGGTAAGGGTATGAATGGATATGGAGCAAAGGCAGGGAAACGGATTTGAGGGAGAGGTCCAAAAATGAACTAACTGAATGATAGAGCAGGCCTGAGGGGCTGAATGGCCTGCTCCTGTTCCTACGAATCAGATTGGGAACCCCCTCCAGTGTTATACTATCACATTTACATGACTGTGAAGCAGAGACACATAACACAAAAGTGACAGTGTAAGCACAGAAATGCTGGACATGAACGTTCTGTATTTTTTCACTTTCAGATAAGGATGCACATGTTTAGCATATCAACAGATTTTTCTTTGTATATTTGTAGTTATCGCACCAATTCCAATCAAAAAGTTACAAGTCGAATTGCAGTTGAATGGAGAGGACCAGCTCAGTGCAAGAGTTAGTGACTTGATGAGGAGAAGTAACAGGAGTGAACTGACACTGCCCGAAGGCAAATTAACCCTTCTGAAATTTAAGAAAATCTTCAATGGTCGGCGTTGGGTAAATATTCTTTTATATTGGGGGCAAAGCCCCTTCTTCTGCCCTTCTGCGCCTAAAAACTATTGCCCTATTTTTGCACTCTTGCCTATGAAGGTCATGGGTTAATTCTCACTCCAAAGGGGTAATTTTGAATTCATTGCAAAAACAATCAGGAGAAGTATTTAAAGGCTGCTGAGTCAATATCACACACTTTACACTCTTGTCCAAAGTCAAAATTAATGCCCAAGACTTGAATTCATGATCTAGGCAGATGCTCCAGTGCAGTATTGGGGGAGCTCTGCTTTGCAGGAGTTTCTGCTGTTTGTCTTTCTTCCCCATTCTCTTCCCTGCTCCATTGAAAGTATTAATGCCTTGCAGTGGTAGCGTTGCCCTCCGTTACCTCACATTCTTAACATCTGGGCTTATCTTGTGAGGATCCGAAGGTTATTTGAAACCCCACACCCCAACCTCCAAAGAGAAAGAGCAACACTGGGCAGAATTTTCCGGCAGTGGGATTTTACCTTCCCGCTGAAGTCAGTGGGGTTTAGAATGTCTCACCGCATTTTACACCCCGTCCCCACCGAAACAGGGCCATAAAATTCTGCTCCCCCTGAGTCTGATTCAGTCTTGAGGCCCACACACTGCAGCGGAACTCATCAAACAGTCATCAGGTGTGGCAACCCTGGAAGACTTTCTCGCCGTCACTCAGGTTTCGTCCTGAAGCTAGGTGTAGTGTTTTACAGCTGGCCTAACTAGCACAGCGCAAGGTGGAGATCCAAACTGAGGTTCTCCAATTCTGTGTGTTTCAGCTGCTGTCTGACTTAAACAGCTGCACTGTTTGCTGAGACTGTGATCCTATAATTTAATCATTAGGACCTTGGTGGCCCTTACATGAAGGCAACAGGTATAAGCTCACACTGTTGAGATTAACTTATTGGGAGGCAGTCTGCTGTTCTATGAGGTCGCAGTAATATATAACCGTGAAGGGTTGTTGTGTTATAAATTGTTCAGATGCTGAAGCAATAACATTCAGTCGTTCCTCTTTTAACACCAAACCAAACCCTTCTACTCCTAAGCATTTGTTACCCAAATTAGATGTAAATTGTACAATGGGCTTCAGACATGTTGGCAATTCATAGCATTGTGATGAAGTAAAAATATCCTGATTGAAATTTAATCCATCGTTCTGGTCAAGAGAGTAGGATGATAATGCAAGCCCCTTGGCTGTAAGGGTGGCAAGCTGCCTTTAGTTACAAGTAGTCAAATGTTATGGACAGGGATGAGAGTGAACTGAAACCCCAATTCCCTTCCCTTACTGTCCGTAATCAGTGTGTATTTGAAAAGGAAGATGTGTATGTTTCCTAACATCTGAATGTGTTGTCAATCTGAATAATTTGCAGCAAGATTTTGTGGATCCAAACAAAGGATTATTTATTCACACATTCACTCCAAAAGTCTAATGCTACATCACTCACTCAGAACTCATACACACACACGCACACACACAAACACACACAAACACACACACAAACAAACGCACACACGCACACACACACACACACAAACACACACACACACACGCACACACAAATGCACACACACAAACACAATCACACAAACACACACGCACACACACACGCACACACAAACACACACAAACACACAAACACACGCACACAAACACACACACGCACACACACACGCACACACAAACACACACAAACACACAAACACACGCACACAAACACACACACGCACACACACACGCACACACAAACACACACAAACACACAAACACACACACACAAACAAACGCACACACGCACACACAAACACACACAAACACACAAACACACGCACACAAACACACACACGCACACACACACACACGCACACACAAACACACACAAACACACAAACACACAAACACACACACACAAACAAACGCACACACGCACACACACACACAAACACGCACACACAAATGCACACACACAAACACACGCACACACACACGCACACACAAACGCACACACACAAACACACGCACACAAACACACACACAAACGCATACACACACAGAGAAAAAAAATATAGTTAAACAGAATAGTGCACTTTTACAAGTCGTAAATGAAAGAATAGTTCATAATTCAGGTGTTTAGCTTGACTTAGGAAAAGCATGCGTTGAAGGCGCGAAGAAGAAGGCACTTTCACTCCTGAAGAATAGTCTAGGCAGATTCAATAGCTGGAGTGGCAGATCAGGATTATTGCAGGATTCCCTTGTAGAAATGGATTTTCAGCAGGTCAAGATATTAGTTACTTAATTTTGCCCTTGGTGGGCGTGCGGGCCTCACCGGCTCGGCAGCGGGCGGACAGCCGACCCCTGCCGCCAAAACGGGGCCAGCCGCCATTTTGAGTGGGCGGGCCAATTAGGGCCCGTCCAGCGACCTGCCCGGCTGGAAGCGCTATGCACTTCCTGTTCCGGGGGGGAGGGAATCCCCAACTCTCAAAGTGCGCACACTGCTCCCTGAGGCAAAGTCCTGTCTCAGGGAGTTTACTGACAGGTGAGAAAAGTCAAAAAATAGAGAAATATTAAAATTATTAAAATGTCCCCCTCATGTGACAATGTCACACGAGATGGGGCATGTTAATAAGAAACACATAAAGTTTATTAAATTTTTAAAAACGGACATGAAACTTCATCCCGCCAATGGATGAATTTTCATGATTAATCTGGAGCCCCCTGGGGCTCCTGGCCCGCCCGCCAGCCTTAAGCTTGGCCGGGCAGGGTCTTTAACAAGGTTAATTTGCATGTCAATGGCCTTAATTGGCCATTTGCAGGTCAGCGGGCGGACAGCTGATTTCGCTGTCCGCCCACCTTCCTGAACATTTAAAGGGACCGGGATGATGTCGGGAGTTCCTCCCGACATCATCCTGCATTATTTTCCCGTCAGCGAGCGGGCCCCTCCCCCAAATCGCCGAGGGGAAAATCCTGGTGATAGTCTTCTTACCAGGAGGTCAGGTTTCTGTACTAGTGGATTTGAAAAGGTACAGGCTGGAAGACCTAACAATGTTGCTGTCTCCAATTTTAAAGCTTTGTGTTTTTGTGTATACACGTTGCTGCCTTTGCTGCTGCTGTTTCTTGTTGTATGATTTGCAGACTGATTGGTTTCTCCCTGCTTCTTGGGGTAAAAAAAAAATCATTATCTGAAAACAGTTTCAGTCAGGGGACCGCATGATCAATATTTCTATTGTCCACTCAGAATGATTTGAAATTTGACGCCATTGCTGCACAGGAAGGCCATTCACACCTTCTTATGATTAACTGGTTTCTATTATCGCCATTGGAAACAGTTTCTATTTATTCTATCTAAACCCTTAATAATTTTTATATACCTCCATCAAATCCCCTCAGGCTTCTTGGCTGTAAGGAGAGCAGCCCCAGTTTCTCTGTAATCCCTCATCCCTGGAGCCATTCTAGTAACTCTCTTCTGAACCTTCTACTAAGCCGCCACATCCTCTAGAGGCCCAGAATTGAGGACCATAGTCATAGTGGGGTTGAACTGTTTATGTAGGATCAGCAAAACCTGTTGGCTTTTGTACTCTATACCTTTATTTATAAAGCCCATCAAAAGCTCAGGTTTCAGTATGATACACCTTAAAACAACAGCATTGTCAGCCAATTACAGACAACTTAGTCATTCATAATATGCAACCAACTCCTTTTCTTTGAACCTGGCCCTATGCAATATCCCAACAACAATATTCAAAAGATTTGAACCCCACAAGCACCACAAACAACAATCCCATGTACAAATGATGATATCTTGACATATTCAATTGGCACATGATTCCTGGTTTCACTTCCAAATTTCAAAATGGCAAAACCTTCCAGTAAATTAGCACCACCCAATTCAACTGCAATAATGTGCTACTTCTACCCACACAAGTGGGCTTTGTTAACAGAAAAATTACATGTTGCATTGAGTGATAAATATTTTCTCATTTTAAATTTCAACTAACCACACTTACAAATGCCCAGCATGGAGCATATAATAGGAGAGCAGAGTGCTGCAGATGCAGGAAATCTGAAATAGGAACAGAAAATGCTGGAAATACTCAGCAGGGCAGGCAGCATCTGTGGAGAGCGAAACAGAGTTAATGCTGCAGGACCACGATATGCACTCGTTCTGACGAAGGGTCACTGACCTCTGGTTCTCTCTGCACAGATGTCGCCAGGTGTGCGGAGCATTTCAAACACTTCCGGTTTCTATTGGAACAAAAAGAACCCCTTTCACCAGCCCTCCAAATAAAAAAAAATCAGATTTCTTGTGAACCTCTCGTTTGCCTTCAGCAAGAAACCCGGCAGCAGCTGCCCAAGATTTGGTTTGGTACAACATTACAGGTGAACATCAAAAAAAAAGCTAAGGTATGAAAAAAACATAAACAAGTTTCAGAGCAAAAAACAAACGTTATCAAAGCAATAAATTGATCATTTTTTAAAAATGAATAATTAATAAAAATGACTATAAAAAAGTGCCAAGCAGCAGAGCTAACTATTATAACCTTTTTTGGCTTTTCAGTTAAGAAGCAAAGCTAGAGAGACACAGACTAGGCCCAAGTCCTAGTCACCTTGTGTCGCTATTTGTGGAATTAGGAAAAGGAAAAGGAATGGAAATACAAAGTATTAAAAATAGTCATTGTCTAATTATTCTCCCCCGTGGGGATGTGCTTTGCTTCTATCTAGCTTGTTCCCAAGGTAGCAGTGCTTAAACCCGGAGCCCGAGTACAAGATTGCCAGCTCTAGTCTCAACGACGAGTCGAGCTTTGTTAACCAGCAACCAAACTTTCACTCATTCCAACATCAGCTGAAGCCCTGAGCCAGGACGTGCCTTTAGTGCCGCCTGTGGTTCTGGCCATCGACTGCAACCGCCTGCGCAAAGGGGTGGTGCTGCTGCTAAAGCCAAAGCTGTGAGTTGAACCTGGGGTCCCCCGGCCACCCAAGACCACAGGCCCCAGTTTTTTGCACCTTGTGCCCTCCCCTCTCCTGGGCCTTCCTATCGTGGACCGATCCATCTGCGACAGGTAGATTGGTGAGAATGAGGTCAAGCAGGTTTCTCTTATTGCCTGCCGGAGAGCCAGTTTAGCAGATACGTCCTTTAGGACTTGGCCAGCTCGGTCAATAATGGTGCTAAAAGTTATCCCTGGGTGATGGATATTCTTGTCCCCTTGCACAGTACAGTACAGTGAGCGCCCTTGCTACCTTCAGTGCTTCTTCCAAGTGGTGTTCAACATGGAGGAATACCAATTCATCGGCTTTTTTAAAAAATTCATTTATGGGATGTGGGCATCACTAGGTAGGCCAGCATTTATTGCCCACCCCTAATTGCCCTTGAGAAGGTGGTGATGAGCTGTCTGCTTGAACCCCTGCAATCCCTACAGTGTAGGTACACCCACAGTGCTGTTAGGGAGGGGAGACATTTGGCAGCAATCAGAACATAACAAACATACAAACAAAGAGCAGGAGTAGGCCATTCAGTCCCTCAGGACTACTCCGCCATTTAATAAGATCATGGCTGATCTGATAGTAACCTGAAATCTGTATCCCACCTACCCCCGATAACCTATCACCCCCTTGCTTACCAAGAATTTATCCACCTCTGCCTTAAAAATATTCAAAGACTCTGCTTCCACCATCTTTTCAGGGAGAGAGTTCCAAAGACTCATGACCCTCCGAGTGAAAAAATTTCTGTTTTAAATGGACAACTTCTTATTTTTAAACAGTGACCCCTAGTTCTGGATTTTTCCACACGAGGAAACATCCTCTCCACATCCACCTATCAAGATCCCTCAGCATCTTCTATGTTTCAATCATGTCGCGTCTTACTCTTCTAAACTCCAACAGATACAAGCCTAGTCTGTCCAACTTTTCGTCATTGGGCAACCCATCCATTCCAGGTATGAATGTGGTAAACCTCCTCTGAACTGCTTCCAAAGCATTTGCATCCATCCTTAAATAAGGTGACCAATACTGTACACAATACTCCAAATGTGGTCTCACCAGTGCCCTGTACAACTGAAGTATAACCTCCCTACTTTTGTATTCAATTCCCCTCGCAATAAACGATAACATTCTATTAGTTTTCCTAATTACCTGCCGTACTTGTGTACTAGCCTTTTATCATTCATGCACTTGGACACCCAGATCCCTCTGCACCTCAGAGCTCTGCAATCACTCACCAATTAGATAATATGCTTCTCTTTTATTCTTCCTGCCAAAATGGACAATTTCACATTTTCCCACGTTATACTCCATTTGCCAGATCTTTGCCCACTCACTTGACCTATCTATATCTATTTGTAATCTCCTTATGTCCTCTTCACAATTTACTTTCCTACCTATCTTTGTGTCATCAGCAAATTTGGCCACCATCCCTTCAATCCCTTCATCCAAGTCATTTATGTAAACTGTAAACAGTTGATGCCCCAGCACTGATCCCTGTGGCACACCACCCGTTACATCTTGCCAACCTGGAAAAGACCATTTATGCCTACTCTCTGTTAGTCAGCCAATCTTCTATCCATGCCAATATGTTACTCCCTAAAACATGAGCTTTTATTTTCCGTAATAACCTTTGATGTGGCACTTTATCAAATGCCTTCTGGAAATCTAAGTACTGTACATCCACAGGTTCCCCGATATCCACAGTACATGTTACTTCCTCAAAGAACTCCAATAAGTTGGTTAAACACGATTTCCCTTTCACAAAACCATGTTGACTCTACCTGATGACCTTGAGCTTATCCAAGTGTCCTGCTATAGCCTCTTTAATAATAGCTTCTAACATTTTCCCTATGACAGATGTTAAGCCAGCCAGCCTGTAGTTTCTGGCTTTCTGTCTCCATCCCTTTTTGAATAAAAGAGTTACCTTTGCTATTTTGCAGTCTAATGGAACCTTCCCTGAATCTAGGAAGTTTTGGAAAATTAAAGCCAATTCATCAACAGGTTTTCTTGTCCATGTTTGACCTGCTGTCATGAGATCTATTTCATAGGCTTTAGGACAATGTTGAGGACTCCCAGGGCAACTGCCCCCTGACTGTATTGCACAATGCTGTCAGCTCTGGTGGGTTTGAGCTGCCAGTGAGACAGGACATACCCAGGGATGGTGATGGTGGTGTCTGGGACATTGGCTGTAAAATACGATTCAGTGAGCATGACTATGTCATTCTGTTGCTTGACTGGTCGGTGAGACAGCTCTCCCAATTTTGACACCAGTCTCCAGTTCTTAGTGAAAAGGATTTTGCGGAGTTGACAAGGTTGGGTCTGCATTGGTTACTTCCGGTGCCTAGGTCAATGCCAGGTGGTCTAAGTGATTTTATTCTTATTTGACTGTTCCGTCACCATTCGATACAACTGAGTGGATGCCAACCCATTTCAGAGGGCAGTTAAGAATCAGCCACATTTCTGAGGGTCTGGAATCACATGTAGGCCAGGCCAGGTAAGAAAAGCAGATTTCAGCCGCTGAAGGGCATCAGTGAACCAGTAGGGTTTTTAACAACAACCCCCGGTAGCTTCTTGATCATCTTTGCTGAGATTATTTTTTTTATTCCAGATTTTTAATTAATTAAATTGAAATTCCCCCAGCTGCCATGATGGGATTTGAGCTCATGTCTCCGGGTCATTATTCAGACCTTTGTGTTCCTAGGTCTGTAATATCACCCCTGCACAAGCTCAGCATACTGTACCCATTCAAAGTGTCAACACATAATCCTCAAGGCAAAGTCCCACTGACTAGCTCTCCCTCAGGTGGAACTGTCTACCAGGAAGTGCTATCACTTAGACTGTAAGCACTTGACGTGCTGAGGTTTAGAGGCATGAGGGGGGAGGTGGTGGTGGCATAGTGGTATTGTCACTGGACTGGTAATCCTGAAACCCCAGGGTAATGCTCTGGGGACCTGGGTTTGAATCTCACCATAGTAGATGGTAGAATTTGAATTCAATATAAAAAAAAAATCTGGAATTAAAAGTCTGATGACCATGAAACCATTGCCAATTGTCATAAAAACCCATCTGGCTCAGGTCAATCTGCCATCCTTACCTGGTCTGGCCTACATGCAACTCCAGACCTACAGCAATGTGGTTGACTCTCAAATACCCTCTGAACAGGGGCAGTTAGGGATAGGCAATAAATGCTGGCCCAGCCAGCAAAGCCCACATCCCATGAACAGATTTTTTTTTTAAAAATTAGTTAACACCTGTTGAACCAGAAATATAAACAGAAATGCTAGAAACATTTAACAGGCTGGTGAGCATCTGTGGAGAGAGAAATAGTGTTAATGTTTCAAGCCATCAGGACATGGTGAACCAGAATTGCTTGAACATTGGTTTACCTGTAGTTAATCCTGAGTACGATTACCCCCCAGGTCTTATTATATACCCGAAAATTTTCAGCTCTGAAATCTGCGGACGAGCAGATCTCTTTGCTGTGTCATTTTCTTACGCTGCTTAATGTCAGATAACAAAACAACTTACAATTACACAGAGGCTTTAATATAGTGAAACACCCTGTACTGTTTCACTGGAGCATTACCGGACAAAAAAGTGACACAGAGCCATAGAAGCAAACATTAAGATAGGTGACTAAACACTCAAGCGAACAGGTAAGTTTTAAGCAACGTCTTGAACGAGGAGAGAAAGGCGAAGGGGCAAAACACTTTGTGGAGGAAATTCCGGAGCTGAGGGTTGAGAACCCTGAAGGCACAGCCACCAAAGGTGGGACATAAGGGCCTAAATTTAGCCCTTGGCTGGTGGGCGGGCCCCACCGGCTCGGCGGCGGGCGGGCAGCCGAACCCTGTCGCCGAAACTGGGCCCGCCGCCATTTTGAGTGGGCGGGCCAATTAAGGCCCACCCAACAGGCCGCCCGACGGGAAGCACTATGTGCTTCCTGTTCCGGGGAGGGATGGAATCCCCAACTGTAAAAGTGCGCTCTTTCACGCATGCGTACGAAAGAGCGCACTGCTCCCTGAGACAAAGTCCTGTCTCAGGGAGTTTAGTGAAGGGTAAGTAAAGTCAAAAAATAGAGACGCTTTAAAATTATTAACATGTCCCCCTCATGTGACAATATCACACGAGATGGGACGTGTTGATAACAAACTCATAAAATTTATTAAATTTTTACAAAACAGTAAAGAAACTTCATCCCGCCAGCGGATGAAGTTTCATTAATAATCTACAGGCCGCTGGGGCTCCTGGCCTGCCCGCCAGCCTTAAGGTTGGCCGGGCAGGGTGTTTAACTATCTTAATGAGCCTATCAATGGCCTTACTTGGCCATTGACAGGTCAGCCCGCAGACAGCTGATTTCACTGTCCACCCGCCTTCCTTAAGATTTAAATGGCCCGGGATGACGTCGGGGATTCCTCCCGACGTCGTCCCGCATCATTTTCCCCTCGGCGAGCGGACCCCGCCCCCCCAAATCGCCGAGGGGAAATTCCTGGCCAAGAAGTGGGATGTGCGCAAGAGTCCAGATTGGAAGAGTACAGAGATCTCACGGGTGCTGCGGGGCTGGAAGAGGCTACAGAGACAGGGAGGCGTGAGGTCAAGGAGGGATTTGAATATGAGGATCAGAATTTTAAAATGGAGGTTTTGATGGACTGGGATCCAATTTGGGCCAGGGAGAAAATAGATGTGGCTGAACAGAACTTGGTGTGAGTTAGGATACGTGCAGCAGAGTTCTGAGTGAGCTCATGCTTATGGAGCCTCAAAGAGATTTTTGGTTTTGTCATTGGGGATATTATTTTTTATTTTACTACCAGAAATAATTTTCACAAATGAGTTACTTTGTAAACAGGATAGGCAAGAGCACAAATATAGCATGAGCAGCTCAGCATCAAGTTCCCAGACATCAAGCAGAAAGACAACAGGTATCACCAGAAAAGCAAATGGAGATTATGAAAGAGCGGGCGGTGAAGCAGCGCAGAAATCCACTACGGACCGGAGAGACCAGGCATGGGACTCAGCACAAGCACTATAAACACCATAAACACGATGGGCACAACAGACATGAGCAACCTGAGTCATCAAGGTTGTTATCTTCAACTCAGTCAAGTTGTACATTTGTACATTTCAAAATATGTTCGTAAGGGATACTCCTTGTATTTATTCAAATGATTACTCGATTTCAGATGAATTTGTTTTAAAGACGAGAAGAGTTATATAGGGCCTTAGGGCATAATTTACCATTTGCTGTAAACTATCTTGGAAAATCTTAGCAAAATTAATAGATACTTCAAGGTTACAGTAGTGGGACGACCCAAGACTATGATTTGGTTGAAATAATATCCATAATGCTTCTCAAAGAGCTGGTTGGTAGTTTTCTACTCTTTCCAGCAATGCATCTGAGTATCCAGGAGAGTAATATCTGACAATTGCTTCAGGGTAACAGCTGTTAATGCCATTAATGTATTCCTGCCTCTCTCTCCCAGAATGAGCATTCTACACACCCGCAGGGTGGATCGTCAAGCTCAATGACTCAACATTCGACCACCTCTAGTTCATCATCATCAAAGTCAGGGGAAAAGGATGGTGCACGTCCTTGTGAGGGATCATCAAGGAAATCGAGTGACCTTCAATCCTCCAGCAGGTCATCTTCAGTTCAGACAAGCTGCAAGAAAGGAATCACACAGTCACCACGTCGCCCCACCAGCACCAAAAAGTGTAAGGGTGGAAGCTGTGAGAAAAAACAGCCCAAAAGTCCCTACAGGCCCAAAATCAGAAATAGCTCCTTGTCTTCAACCGCCTCCATTAGCCGATCCAGCTCCATTTCGTCTTCAGCTCAGTCGGATGCAACGTACGGTGGTGAAGATTCTGAGCGGGTATCATCAATCTCATCATCTTCAAGTGGATCAAGCTCCAGTCGCTCAGGTCGGTCGAAACGTCACCACCGCAAACACCATGGACAACGACACTCTAGCTCTTCATCAAGAGTTAACACTTCCAGTAGTTCCACGTCATGGCACGACACCGCAGAGCCATCCACAAAGCGTCACACCACCACCAAAATATGTAAAAATGGGAAATGTATCCATGAATATAGCAAATCACGTACAAGCACTGTGCGTGTAAATGAGGGCTGGAGGACCTGGATCTTTGGCTCAAGATCTGAAGAACAGGTAAAATCTTTCAGTGCCATTTCACTAGCACTTTCCTTTAACCACAATGCTTTGGTTGTAACAAAGTATTTTTAACAATACTCTTTATTGTGTATTATTATAGGAAGGAGCCAATGCAAACATCTTCCAGTTTCATTTCAAACCATCTCATTATAACCTGGTATGGTATATTTGAGGTGCCAACAAGTACCTTGGATCCACAACTGCATGTGTAATGTGGTTTAATATGGAGGGATATTTAATTCATTATACTGTTTTCCCTGTTTGAAGCTAATAATTGAACAGTTCCCAATTTATTTTTTTAGCTTGCCTGCCTGGTAGCATCCTCACATCTGAATCATTGGGCTGTTGAAAACAAGCCCAATTCTGGGACTTGAGCACATTATCTCAGTTGACACTTCAGCACAGCAGTCAAGCAGTGCTGTATTGCTGAAATGCTAAAATATTTAAGACACGTTTTAACAAAGACCCGTCCATCTGTTCAGATGGATGCAATAGAACACATGATGCTACTTAGGCCTTGTCCACCTTGACCTCTTCGGTTGCCTTTAACACGTTCAACCACATCATCCTCCTCGACGCCCTGCCTCCATTCTCCAGCTCAGTGGGACTGCCCTCACTTGGTTTCACTTTCATTGATCCAGACATAGCTACCCTGCATCCTACATCAATATCCAGTCACCTGAAACTCAGTAAATGAGCTTTCCACTGCACTATCGACAAGATAGTGAGAGGCTTAGCAGCGGTCATTAGCGATTTCCTGGTAGCTATCTATAAGCTGACATTGCAGTATCCAGGGAGTCAGAGGTGCTATCTTTCAGCTGAGATGTCAAACCATACAGAAATGCTTATTGAGGTGAATGTAAAGATCCCATGACCATTTAAAGCAAGAAGTTCTACCAGCATCCTAACAATATTTATCCCTCAACAGCACCACCAAGATAGTTTAGCTGGTCATTTATCTCATTTCCTGTTTGTGGGTCCTTCCTATCCAGAAATCAACTGTTGCAATTGCCTGTATGACACCAATGACTTCTAAAATTGTACTTCTCTGACTGGGAACTGAAAATATATGCAAATTGCTCTGTGAAGTTTCTAGATTTTGTTAATGCAGATGATCTTTAATTCCAGTCACAAACCAAAGACCGATTAAGCTTTGAGTCATCATCTAAATCCAGTTCGGGGTCCGGAATAAGTTCCTCTAGCTCATCTTCATATTCATCTTCATCTTCATCTTCATCGCAGCAGGTACATTCCAGCTAAATGACTAAAAAGGTCAACCTTAGATTTTGTGGAGTTCTGGCCAGGGGGGAATTTAAGCATCCAACGTAGCACTGGGTTGTACACATCTCTGGTCTCTGCTTAAATGATCTCTGGCAGGTAACAGCTAGCCTCAATGGCACAGTGCTGAAGAGGAGAGAGAGAGAAACCAGAGTGAAGTCTCTCCTCCTACCTATGTGCAGTCACCCCTGCAGAAAATGTATGTACATGGATGTTGCTTGAGGACAAAACTGAGCTGGGTTGTGTTGCCCATCCAGGTCTACACAGTGAGACCACATGGGAAAGTTGCCAGATGGTTGACAACTCCTACAATACTGAGCCTTAGGAAATACAGGCACCCTCAGCAAACACTGGGAACAAAATAAGATTTGTCCTGGAATATTTAATGCGATCATTTGGCGAAGCTCCATTGCCAATGCAGAACTTTGTTTTAAATGAATCACAGTGCAATGGTACAGATACTCTGGCCCATTCTTATCTCTACTGAGGCTCCAAGCCACCCAGAGGGGAGCTTCACAAATGATGGACACCATCTAGTGCTTCAACCAAATGATCGTTCATGACATGGGAGCCTTGATGAGGCTGTCACCAGGAGGTTCAGCTACAGCGAGTAGTCATATATACCAGCCAAAAACACCAATATCCATTAGCATCAACACCAATTTCAAAGCTGCCAGTTATAGAGTCTTCATCACTCCTTTTATTTTGGGGAGAAATAGCTGTGATTGCTCACCAAGGTGCGCTGATTGCAAGAACAAACACAGAATTACATAGAACTTTACTGTGCAGAAAGACCATTTGGCCCAAAAGGAGTGTGCTCTACACCAGCCTCCTCCCACCTTACTCCGCCTAACCCTATCAACACATCGTTCTATTCCTTTCCCCCTGGTACACTTACCCAGCTTCCCCTTGAATGTGCCCAGGCTATTCCAACATAAGTGAATTGTAACTCATTAAGGTGCAATCAGAAGTAAATCACACTCCTTTAAAGCTCAGTTACCTTTTGTGTGCTTAAACCTTTCTAATTCCTTATAAACAATTTGTGCTAAACAACTTCTCTCCAGTAGATAATAAAACCACTGTCATCAACAGTGATCCCCAATATAT
This sequence comes from Cetorhinus maximus, assembly GCF_964194155.1. Classification (NCBI taxonomy): domain Eukaryota; kingdom Metazoa; phylum Chordata; class Chondrichthyes; order Lamniformes; family Cetorhinidae; genus Cetorhinus; species Cetorhinus maximus. Next base: position 11,514,237 of record NC_135895.1, read on the forward strand.
AGTAGAGAACTGTCATAACATGACCCTATGATATCAGCCATTAGGGCAAATCACATTTGATTGAATGTACCTGTGACAAATGGTAAGGATTGTACTAATATACCACACGGCAAGACAATTTAAGACCCCCGAGCCCATTTCTGCACCTGAATCCCAGTGTAAGTCCTGTCTGAAGGTGGAACTATGCCAGGAGTGGGCCCATGCCAATCAAGCATCCCGGGATAGGAAAATGAGTTCTCCATTTCTCTTACAGATACCCTGCATCTCCTGTATACTGTTGGGCATTCATGAAAGGGAGACGCAATAGGCAAATCTACCTTGTGGTTTTTAGAGATGCATAGCTCATTGCCCCTTCGGGAAAATATGTTTACAATGCTGTCCCAGCCATCTTCCCAACCTTGCATCCTCTGTAAACTTGAGGTCAACCAAAACTTGGCTGTCCAAGCCCTAGCTTGCAACAAGTCCCATTCACCATCACCATCAGGGTGGATGTTTCCTCTTGTGGGAGAATCTAAAACTAGGGACACTAGTTAAAAATAAGGGGTCACCCCTTAAGACAGAGATGAGGAGAAATTTTTTCTCTCAGAAGCTCATGAGTCTTTGAAACTCTCTTCCTCAAAAGGCGGTGGAAGCAGAGACTTTGAATATTTTTAAGGGGGAGGTAGATAGATTCTTGATAAACAAGGGGTGATAGATTATCAGGAGTAGGCGGGACGAGTAGGCGGGAGGTTACAATCAGAACAGCCATGATCTTATTGAATCACTCTTATGCTCACATTAGCTCTTGGCTCATCAATGGCTAGATTTAAAAATTCTCAACCTTGTGTTCAAGTCCCTCCTTGGCCTCATCCCTTGCTATCTCTAATCTCCTCCAGTCCCACACCTTCTAAGATCTATACGCTCCTTCAACTCTCGTGCATCCCCAATTTTCATGACTCCACCATTGGTGCCTTCAGCTGTCTAGTCCCTAAACTCTGGAATCCCTTCCTCAGTCCCTCCACCTCTTTACCTTCCTCTCTTCCACTAAGATACTCCTTCAAATTTACCTCTTTGACTAAGCTTTTGGACACCTGTCCTAATATCTCTTTGATGTGAAACAAAAACCGAAAACCCTAGAAATATTCAGCAGGTCAGGTAGCGCCTGTGGAGAGAGAAACAGGGTTAACATTTCAGGTTGTGACCTTTCATCAGAGCTCTTTACGTGACTCAGCATTAAATTTTGTCTGAAACACCTAGAGACACAATTTCACGCTATTTCGCGTGCCCAATGCAAAGCTGAAAACCCAGCCCGTTGTGTTAAAGGTGCAATATAACTTTTGTTGCAATTTCAATAAAATAGCATTGCAATACTTTGCAGTAGCATTGACCATTCTGCATTGATATTTCTGAATAACAATCCATGTGCTCCTATTTGATTTTTCTGCCTCCAGTCCTTGTCCCTTGAAGACTCAGTGCCACCAATATTCGTACTGCTAACCCGAGCAATCTTGACTGATAACGAAGAGAAAGGTTACCAGACAACAGCATACATGGACAGTTCATTGGAGCAGCGAGCATTACAAGTATTTGTGGATGAACTGCAAGAAGGAGGCAGCTGGAGAGCTTGTATCGGTGCTGAGATGCCCAATGTGCACAGAGCAGTGGTAATGTACAACAGTGAAATGCACACAGGTCTCGTAAAAGTCTGTATTATATTTCAACTGAGCACCCAGTGACTGGCGGCTAACTAAGTCACAATCCATTTTTTATTCTAAAGGACTCCAGGATCTTCCAGTGTTAAAACTGTTAAAGGGGTTTTTTAACACGTCAAAAGGATTTGCTGGGGAATCGAATAGGGTATTTCCTCTGGTGGGAGAATCAAGAACTAGGAGACATCATTTTAAAATTAGAGCCAGCCATTTAGAATAGAAATCAGGAAGCAGCATATTTTCCACAGGAAGTAGTAGAAATCCAGAACACTCTCCTCCAAATGTTGATAGGGGACAATTGTAACTTTCAAGACTGAACAGGTTTGTGTTGGGTACAAGGAATACAAAGACAAGCCAGATAGATGGAATTGATGTGCAGATTAGCCATGGTCTACTTGAACGGAAGAGCAGGCCCAAGGGGCTGAATGGCCTTCCCCCATTCCTATAAGAGTATAAAACTTTTCCTATGTTCCTTTGCCAGTCCTTGGAGCATTGCATTACATATACAAGGGGGCTGCCATACTCCAATGGCCGGGGCCAAACAGGGCCCATTTCCCAAGGACCGGCTGCTGCCATAGAGCCTCATTGGTAATGAGTGTGTATTAGAGAATTGGGGCCACAACACCATTTCCATATATCTGGCCCACACTCACACCTGGCCAGGCTCCACACCTCAATCAGAACTTCACAAAGTTAGCCAAATAAAGGTTGTCCTTTATTCAAGGTTTCCTTGTGTAATGCACATTCTTTTCTTCACCCACTGAGGACTGCAGTGTCAAACTTCTGTTACTGGATGAGGAAAACTATTTTAACAATACTGTTAGAACGTCAGTTTAAATCTCAAATGGCGCATTCAGAATTTGTGTTTAGTTAAAATAAAACCTGGAAACAAAAAATTGGTGTCAGCAAAAAAAAAGGTTAGTATGAAAGAGGTGTTGGGACACTAGATGACCAAAAAATTGATAAAGAAGAGGTATTAGAAAGGCTGGCTCCACTTTAAAGTTAAAACATTAGCAGGACCAGGTCAGATGCATCTGAAGATACTGAGGAAAGGAAGGGTGGAAATTGCAGAGGCACTGGCCACAATCTTCCAATCCTCCTTAGATACAGGGTGGTTGCCATAGGACCGGGGAATTACAAATATTACACCCTTGTTCAAAGGAGAGTGTAAGGATAAGTATAGCAATTACAGGCTAGTCAGTTTAATCTTGGTGATGGAAAAGCTTTTGGAGACGATAATCCGAGCCACTTGAACAAATGTGAATTGATTTAGGAATGCTAGCACAACATTTCTTTTAAGGGAAACTCATGTTTAACCAACTTGATTGTGTTCTTTGATGAGGTAGCAGAGAGGGTTGATGAAGATAATGCAGCTCATGTGACTTCCTAGAGGCGTTTGATAAAGTGTCATTACCCTGGCTTGTCAGCAAAGTCGAAGCTCATGAATGAAAGGGACAATGAATACAAGTTGGCTGAGTGACAGGGAACAGAGAGCAATGGTGACCAGTTGTTCCTCAAACTGGAGGAAGGATATATAGTGGTGTTCCCCAGAGTACTAGGGCCAGCGTTTCTCATGATAGATATTAATCACTTCGATTTGGGTGTACCGGGCAAAATTTCAAAATTTGTGATGACGCAAAACCCCGGAAGTATTGTGAGCTGTGTGCAGGAGAGTGATAGACTTCAAGAGGACATAGGTCGGTGGAATAGGCAGACATGCGGCAGATGCAATTTAACGGTGAGAAGTATGAAGTGCTTCATTTTGGTAGGAAGAATGAGGAGCAGTAATATCCGATAAAGGATGCAGTTCAAAAGGGTGTTCAGAAGCAGAGAGACCAGGAGGTGCAAGTGTACAAATTGTTGAAGGTGGCTGGACAGATTGAGAAAATGGTTGGGGAATCCTGAGATTTATAAGTAGAGACATAGAGTACAAAAGCAAGGAAGTTATCGTGAATCTTCATGAAACACTGGTTCGGCCTCAACTGGAGTATTGTATCCAATCCTGGACATCACATTTTAGGAAGGTTGTGAAGGCGTTAGAGAGGGCGCAGAAAAGATTTACAAGAATGGTTCCGGGGATGAGGGACTTCAGTTACATGGATAGATTTGGAAAAGCTGGGCTGTCTCCTTACAGGAGAGAAGATCGTGAGGAGATTTGATAGAGAGATTCAAAATCATGGGGGTCTGAACGGAGTATGTAGGGAGTAACTGTTTCCATTGGTGGAAAGGTTGAGTAGGAAAGCATAGCAATTTAAGGTGATTGGCAAAAAGACCAAAGGCAACAAGGGGCAGGATTTTCCCGTCGGCGAGCAAGGGGCGGGGCCCACTCGCCGACGCATGAAATGACACGTGATGACATTGGGCGGAACTCCCGATGTCACCCCGCCCCATTTAAATTTTCAGGAAGGCAGGGGCGCAGCAAAATCAGCTGTGTGCCCGCCGACCTGTCAATGGCCAATTGAGGCCATTGACAGAGTCATTGAAGTAATTAATGGACCTGCCCGTCCAACCTTAAGGTTGGCGGGCAGGCCAGGAGCCCTGGCCTTTGTCATCAAAAACATAGCTCTGTGTTCGCCACACTCAGAAAAGGCATAAAACCTCATCCACGGGCGGGATGAGGTTTCATGTAAGTTCTTAAAAATTTAATTAAGGTTTTTTAAAAAGTTATGGACATGTCCCAACTCATGTGACAGTGTCACATGAGGGGACATGTCAGGGAATTTTTTTTTCTATTTTTAATATTTTTGACAGTAGAGCCGATCTCCCTGAGGCAGCACTTAGCCTCAGGGAGATGAGTGGGCTCTTTTGTGCGCATGCGCAAAAGAGCGCACTCTCAGGTTTAGGAATTCCCCCGCACGCACAGGGAGCACACAGCGCTTCTGTGTGGACGTCACACTGGGCGGGCCAATTAAGGCCCGCCCACATAAAATGGCAGCGTGCCCCCAATCTGGGGCGCCAGTCGGAGGCATGTCTCTTGTGTACACCCACAATTCAACTTCCCCCTCAACAGGGGGAGAATCCTGCCCAAGGTTCTTTTCTTGGCAGCTGTGGTTAGGATCTGGAATGCACGGCCTGAGAGTGTGGTGGAGGCAAATTCAATCATGGCTTTCAAAAGAGAATTGAATAATTATCTGAAGAGCAAAAATTTTCAGGGCTAGGGGGAAAGTGGAAAAAGTTGAGTTGTTTTGTAGAGAACCAACACAGACATGAAGGACCAAATGGCCTCATTCTGTAACCATTCTATGATTCTATGAAGCTGTTAGATCATCGTAAGAAAACCAACTGGTTCTCAAATGGGAAGGAAATCTACCATACGCTCTTGAGGTGAATCCAGTTCCATAACAACATAGTTAACTCTTAACTGTCTACTGAAGCGATCCAGCAAACCCAATTTTACAGATCAATTAGGGATGGGCAATAAGTGCTCACCTTTCCAGTGATGTTGATATCCTGAGAATTAAAAAAACATTTCTGTCCACTTTCCCATTGAAATCAAGCACGGTTTTTCTCAAATACCTCCCGAGAGAGGGGTGAAGGCAGATTCCACCCTGGCTTTCAAAATGGAACTGGATAATTACCCGAAGAGAGAAAATTTTCAGTGGGAAGAGCGGGGAATTTGGGACTAGCTGGGTTGCTGTTGCAGAGAGCTGGCACAAACACAGTGGCCCTAGTTGTCAAAAACATAGCTCTGTGTTTGCCACACTCAGTGTGGATTGGACCTATCACTCTTGTTCATAGCTGCATTTTTTTTTTGTCTTAAATGCTTCCGTAGACTAGGGACAAATGGGATAATGGATGTGGAACAGCACGTGTATGTATGTCTGTGTGTGTGTGTGTGTGTATGTGCGCGTGCGTGTGTGTGTGTGTGCATGTGTGTATATGTAGCAGCAAGGGGCACAGGAGGGGTATAGTTGATCCAGGATCAATTAGAACTTGTAAAAGGGAACTGGAATCATATATGTTTAAAAAGCTAATTGAAGGTTAAATATTAACAAATCTACAGGAGCCTATTTCAGGACAGGTCAGTGAATCCTTCGAGTGCAATCTGTTCCTCTATCTGGTCTGAGAAACATTTCTAATCACTATCTTTGCTCACTGCTGCTGAGTTTTGTGTTCAGTCCTGCACTCAGTATCGAAATAGCTTTCCTATCAATATCTTCCACCATTTTGAAGACTTGTACTTGTGAAGGAGAAAAATAGAATGTGGGAATAGGAAAGGATTTAGATTAGATAGCTCCAGCGGAAATGAATCAAATAGGCTACTCAGTGTTATAATCTCTAATTCTGTGACCACATCTCCCCTTGGTCCACTGAAAATTAATTGACACTTGAGCCTATTCACATATCTTAGTCCTCTAAGGCCAGGGAATAACCAAAATTGCACCTCAAAAAGGGACGTAGATACATTAGAAAGAACTCATTATTCACAGGATAGTCTTATTGCCATACAGTCTTCTTGCACAAACTTATAGGCAATGATTGTATAGCCAGTATGAAACAGTAATAACTTCTTTACGGTTTCTTGAAAACAGCAACTTTTCATCAGAAGAATTAGCTTGGATTTGTCAGCTTGGCTCAGTTGAAATCACTCTTGCTCCTTTAATGTCAGAGGGTCATGAGTTTAAGCCCCTGCGGTAGGAGTTGACTAACTTATTGTAAGCCAATCGTCCAGTAGAGTATAGAGGGAGTGTTGCAATGTTGGAATTGCTGGCCTTCAGGTGAGGTTTTGACATTCTTGCCTCTGAACCAGAAGGTTGTGCGTTCAAGCACCACTCCAGGACTTGAGCACAAAAAGCAAGGCTGACACTGCTGCGCGGTACAGAAGGATTACTGCTCTGTCGGAGGCACCATCTTTTGGATGAGACATTAAACCAAATGTAAAAGATCTCATGACACCATTTTGAAAAAGACCAGGGGGCTTGTCCCTGGTGCCCCGACCAACATTTATTCCTCAATTAACATCGCAAAAACAGATAATCTGCCCTTCCTACACTTCCTTTACACAGCAAAGCCTATGGAGACCAGGTTAACCAACATTGTTAGGATTTCAGCTGCTCAGTTGGCAGAGTTATGGTATACCCATTCACCACCCAGGCCAGGTCAGTGCCTCATGACCCCTGACATCATTTGATTGTCCTACTCTTGGACCCTCATCAGCATGTTGATTCCAAAAGGAAATTGAATAGACACTTGGAAATAAACTTGCAGGGTTACAGGTTTAGAGCAGGGAATGGAACTGGCTGGTTTGCTCTACAGAAAGCTAGCATGGACTCGATAGGCCAACTAGCCTCCTCAGTGATGTAATGATTCGATGGTCATTAACACAATACTGTTTTGGAAGCTGGCTGGACACTAAAGGCAGCCATGTTCCCTACATTATAACAGTGCCAACACTTCAAAAGTACCTCATTAGGGTTAGAGTGCTTCAATATGCCCTGTGGTCATCAAAGGTGCTAAAAAAAAATGCAAGTCTTTCTTTCTTTGAGCTGAGTCCACATCAGCCTGCTCAGATTGACATTGAAGATCCCAAGGCAGTGTCTGAAGAAGAGTTGAGAGATTTCCTGAACTGCTAGCATCACAGACCGATCAACCATACATTCACCAAATGAATGTCTGTTGGATTTTAAATCTGCGATGTACCAAGCCATGCTTCAGAGTAATTTACTGCTCAAGAAACACCAATTAGCTGTTTCTTTTAATAATTTTGCTTTGTCTAAGGAATGGAAATAACATTTATTAATGTTAAAATTTCAGGCATCGTTGAAATGGGGCAAAAATTGCCAAGACTACAAGATTGCAGCAAAGGCATCTACTGGTCACTTTGAGCATCATCCTGCTGTACTGTTCAAAGCACAATGGGACAAGATACCTCAAACCCTAAAAGAAATTGCAGGAATGTAGGAGCCGCTCTAATTAACAAACATCTTTCGCTGTATTACTGTGCATTCAGAGTGCTGTGCAGAAGACTAACTCCCCCTCACTTCCATTACAGTGTGACTGACAAGCTGGCCGGGATTGCCTTCACGCTAGGGTTCTCAGAGAGGCATAAGAAGAGTCCTGCCCATCAGATTTCAGTGGTTGCTGCCGCAACATCTCAACAAACACTCAATGTTGTGGTGAAAACTCCAAAGGTATTTCTCATTTCACTAACATTTCCTCTGCAAATTTTCTCCCCTCAGTATCTGTCGCTAGGCACTGTCCAGAAGCCTTCACCAAGCAGCCACTCGTGATATGAGGCCTATTGTTAGCAGGTGTAACGCCTACAAGGGGGTTGACAGAATGCAATCTTGCTCTCGTCTGATTGGATGGACACAACTCCATTGGGAGCCAATCTTGATCCCTCCCTGAAACCAATTGTAGTGCCCAAATGGCAGCTGGAGTCCTGTACACAAACCTGGAATAAAAACCTTAAACGCAATCTGTAAAGTTTAGGCATCTACAGTGGCTCAGTGGGTAGCACTCTCACCTCTGGGGCAGAAGGTGATAAGGTCAACGTCCACTCAAGAGAGTTTAGTGCAAAGGTCAAATGGCACCCCCAGTGCACAGCTTGCCGGAGGTGTTGTCTTTTGGATTAAAGTGAGGCACCAGCTGCCTTCTCAGGTGGATGTAAAAGATCCCATGGAAATATTCGAAGAAGAATGGGAGAATTTTCCCTCGTGTCCTACCCCTCAACCAACATCACAAAAAATCAGAGTATCTGGTCATTATAGCGTTGTTGGCTTTGGGATCTTGCTATGCAATAAGTAGCTGCCCACAAGTACATTTCATTGGCTACTTTGAGATGTCCTGAGATTGTGAAAGGAGGTAAAGAAAGGCAAGTATTTCGTTTCTTACCTGATCAGATCAACACTGGCAGTCGCTGGATGATATAATCAGGAGCTGGAACCTTGGCTGGTTTGCCCCTCATTAAACCGAGGATTCTGCGCTTTTGATCTGTACGGCATAAGCTCCTAATGGATAAACTCACTGAGCAAGGCAGGCCTGCATCCATACGTTTTAGTGATAAGATTCCCCCTGTGAAATTGCTTTTTGAGAAACCTTAAATGCACTTTATTATGTGCGGGTTTAGGATTTCAATGCATCATTGCATAGAGGAGGTTTCCAGTCTCAATACTCTAAATCTATCATGACACTGCTTCTTTTCTATTTAGCATGTATTCAGTCGCCAAGGTCTCCACATCCCAGCACCGTTACCTTTTAATGTAAACTCTCCCTCAGTGCAGAAAAGAGGATTACTTGTCTTTGTGGATTTACCTGCCATGGTTTCAGCAACGTTCACAGGTACATCATCTTGTTTTCTCTACTTTTACATCGGACATCATTAGACAGCTGAGTATGCCAAATGAAGCGTACCAGGGACCTCTCGGCTCTGTGTCCAACTCTGGGCACCATTTAAGGCAGGATGTCAAGGCCTTGGAGAGGATGCAGAGAAGATTCACTAGAATCGTACTGGGAACGAGAGACTTCAGATCTCCGAAGAGGTTAGAGAAGCTGGAGCTGTTCTCCTTAGAGCAGAGGTTAATTAAGGGACGATTTAATAGACATGTTCAAAATTATAAGGGGTTTTGGTAGAGTAAATAAGCAGAAACTGTTTTCACTAGCAGGAAGGTTGGTAACCAGAGGGCTCAGATTTACAACAGGTGCCAAAAGAATCAGAGAGGAGGTGAAGAGATTTTTTTTAAGGTTGTTCTGAAATGAGCTGAACTGAGTGAAAGGTGGAAGCAAACTCAATGGTAAATTTTGAAAGGGAAATGCTTTCGTACTTTGAAAAGAAATATTCTCCGGACTCTGGGGAAAGAACAGAGGATTGGGATTAATTGGATAATCCTTTCAAAGAGCTGACAAGGGCCATGCCAGGCTGGATGGCCTCCTTCTGCGCTGTAAGGCTCTATGATTCAATGGCCTGAGTTTTTCAGTCAGCGTGCTGGGTCGGGCCCGACACATCGGCGCACAAAACGACGGATGATGACACCAGGTGTGCGTCCCGACATCATCGCGACGTTGCGTTTGGCGGGCGTGCGCCAGTGTCATTGTTAACGTTGCCCGTCCAACCTGAAAGCTGGCAGACAGGCGTTTTTTTAGGAAACCTCATCCTCCAGCGGGATGAGGTTTCCTAAAGCTTTTATGAATCGAATAAAAACGTTTTGTGAAATATAAAAACGCGTCCCATCTCTCGTTGACACAGTCGCATGAGCGGACATGTTTAATTCAAATTTTTTCCATTTATTTAATTATTTCAATAACAATTCAATCTCCCTTGAGGGAGCTCCGTGCCTCAGGGAGATTGGAGCGCTCTTTCACGCGCATGCGCGAAAGCGCGCTGGCCTCGACTCTCCCCACCTCCCCCCCACCCGCACAGGTAGCGTTGCGCTACCGCTCACGTCTTACAAGGCCCGCCCGCGTAAAATGGCGGCGTGGAGCCGATCGCGGGCAGCGGTCAGCTCTGCGACCACCCCCGCCCACTCCCGCCGACTGAAAAATTCAGGCCTACATTTTCTGAAATGATTAGCTTGGTAATGGCTAGGGTCCCACCGTCACACCAGCTCATTAATTGGTCGGTAACTAATTACAGAGATTTTCCAAGCACTGATTATTATGATTTTTGTTTTACAGCTGAATGCACAGTTGTGCAAAACACTTTCACCCCATTTACCAAGGACAGTTTTGAGTACCAAATGCCTGAAGGCTGTGCTCATGTATTGGTCCAAGATTGTACCCCTGAACTGAAGTTCATCGTACTATTAAGACGCAGTGCAGAATCACTGTTTGTACAGCTGAATTGTCCTTCTAGGTAAGGGACACTAACGTGTTCAGCAGATAAGAAGCATTCAACAAGGTCACACTTTTGATAATGCACTATCTTTTTCTTTTTGAAAAGTGCAATAGAAATGCAATCGACAAAAACAGGAAAAATCCAATTGTTCGTCAATGGGACCAAGGTGTCAATCGCAAGCCTTCCATTTACAGGTCCAAGTACGTAACTTTGCTTCTTCAAGATAAACGTTGAAAGTCTCACACAAGCTTTCAAAGTGTTGCAGAAAAGGGACGTAAGGTTGATCCCTTTGTGGAAGAATACAGCAGGGAGCTATTGTCCCCCATATTTGTACCCCCACACTCCTCTGTCGGCAAGAGGAATATGTCCAGGCATTGAGCCTTTTTTGAATTAAATAAAGGCATGGGGGATAATGATTCCCTGGCGCATTCTCTATGGCAACATCTCGACCAATCACAGTCAACTTGCCAACAATCAGCACCCTTTTCTCATGCAGTATAAATTGTTGCTCCCTTTGAAATTTGACATTCTTGCATCTATCCTGGTAAGTGCAAGACGAAAAGCTTCTCTTTTTTTCAGCAATACTCAAGTCCTGTACTACCAACTGACTGTAAGGACTGAGTTCTGAGGAAAGATCAGTGTTAATTATATATCGCTTTGGGGTTAATTGTATTCTGGTTGTGGGCATTAATTGTGCTCATATCCATGTATAAAGGAACAGGGTGAAAGAGAGGTTGTTGGTGTTGATCTGAAGGTGCATGATATGTAATATTTGTCTCTGTAAATAGCAGCTGTAAGTGTATGAAGACTAGGCTTCAGTTCAATCCTTCACTGCCTGGCTGTGTGAGTTGTAACCATTAAAAGATAGCAAGTGGAGTTGTCAATGCTGAGCATTATTTCAATGGCTGATGATTGCAAGACAAGACAAGACAGGTATAAACTGCTGAAGAGCAATTCAGAAGAGCTTTCAACTAAAACTCAATGGGCAGATCCCCCCCTTGGATGTGTTGGAAAGGGAAATCAGACAGGATGGATTGTGCCCTGTGTAAGGAAGGACTCCCGGTTTACAGTCTGTTTAATTGAATGGGTTGGAATCAAGATGGGCTGCTTCCTAATAGGCCCGTGATCCACCCAGCCAGATCCTTCTACATCACCTGCATCCAGCTAATTTAATATAGACAATGGCAATCACAGGAAAGTGCCTGTTTGAATAGTAAGATTGTGATTAGAGCCACCTATACCATTCCCACAAGCAGTTATAATGATTGCTGTTTGGCTTTAAGTGGAATTTAGTTTGAACGTGTGGGCTGAGGGTTCCCCTGCTGGCTCCATTGGTTTAGGCAATGACTGCCTCATCCATGTTGACAGCGAGGTTCCCTCATCTGCATTCAAATGTGAGGAATTGCCACTTGGCCAAGACACTTCAGGGCACCTGCATTCCCAGGAATCTCTCGCTGGTTTCAGAAAAGGCGGGGGGCAAAAAAAAGCCTGCCTTTGACAAGTTCCCCAGGCAAGGCTTCATCCCTACAGGGAGCTCAGTATCTTCAATTCGCCAACCACTGTCCCATCACTTAAAGTTCTGCAATGGTGACGCTCAATGGTAGAATATACCTCAAGCTAATTTTACAGTAAACCACAGAAGTATGACCCAATATTTGAATCATTCAATGTTTCTGTCCAACAGCTTCTGAATTGGCTTTCAGTGTTGCAGTGTGCTCATTGTGAATTCCAGTAATTGCATTAGTTCGATCAGCCATCATCTTATTGAATGGCGGCAAAGGCTTGAAGGGGCCGAGTGGCCTAATCCTGCTTCCAATTTGTATGTTCGTGTGTTCATGTTCAGTGTCCACTTCGCATTGCAAAACGTCAAACTTAATTTTGGATTAAATTCTCTTTCCCAAATTCAAGGCTCGTGCTGATTTGTCTCTAACGGGAAGCAGAGCTCCTGAAACTCACATCGCACTCTGACCGACTTGTGTCTGACTTTGTCTAACGCTGACCTTGACTGTTACAGGATCCTTGGTCATCGAGAGAAGTGAAAATGGGGTGAAGATAAAAGCGCTAGGGATCGGTCTTGAAAAGCTCTTCTTTGATGGCAAAGAGGTCAAGGTGCTTAACATTCCCTGCTGTTATCTCCTTTTCAGATAAAGAAAAACCTAATTTTAAAAAATTTAAATCTGAGCTCCACAGGAATCTTATTACGAAACACCAGAGAGTGCATTAGCTGGGTTGACACTTCAGTGCAGTACTAAGGGAGCACTGCACTGTCAAAGGTGCTGCCTTTTGGATAACTCAGGGAACTGAGGGCCCACCTGACATCTCAGATGTAAGGTTCCATGCACTATTTGAAGAACAGCAGGGCAGTTAGTTCCCCACTGACCAACATTCATCCCTCAACCAACATTACGATCTATGTCCCTTTGCAGACGCTTAACATGGTTTTTTTTTGTGGGACTGCATTTCACGCAACACAACAATGTCTATACTTCAGAAGTTCTTCATTGGTTGTAAAGTGGTTTGGAATGTCCTGAGGTTGTACAAGGCACTTTATAAATTAAAGTCTTTCCTTTTGTCTTTTTTTCCTTACCTTCCATCATAGACTCCTGCCTGAGTTGGGTCAGGCACATTAAGCTGCCCCAGAGCAGAAATGGAGCAGTAAATAGACCAGAGTGACCTTAACTTCTACTGGGCAGGGAGAGTTAAAATCACCCTTCTCATAGCAACTTGAGCGGCCTTGAATGGAGGATCATATTGTCATTGCATTGAGCTGCTCTTTTCTCTGTCTCCCTAATCCAGGTTGCCGTGGGACCATGGATGGCTGAGAGTACTTGCGGATTATGTGGGCGAAGTGATTCCCAGAGGAAGACTGAGTATCCACAACCAAATAAACGCAGCACCGACGAAATTCTCAAATTTGCACACTCGTGGTTACTGCCAGGGGAAAACTGTACAGATGGTAAAGGAATACATTCCAGAGTCTTCAAATAGGAATTCAAGCATTCTGGGATCTTTCAGACCCCAACCTGGTAGAAGTTTCCCACATACTTACTAACAGACCCTTTTTGAATAATTCGGACCAACGTGCCTGGATGTGATTTCCTTCCTTAAAAAGGCTTTCGCTTTTTGACTTTATCATTTTCCTCGAATCTTTCACCCAAAGTGGCTGCACAGATAGCAGATGCATTGGCTGTGAGCTTCCAAAATTCCCCAGATCCCGGAAAGGTCCCAGCAATTGGAAAACTGCAAATATAGCACCGTTATCCAAGAAAGGAGGCACACAGAAAGAAGGAAACTATGGATGAGTTAGCCCAACATCTGTCACTGGGAAAACGCCAAAAATCCATTCGTAAGGAAGTGGTAGCAGGACATTTAAAAATAAAAATACAATCAGCAGAGTCAACATGGTTTCATGAAAGAGGAACCATGTTTGACGAATTTATTGAAGTGCTTTGAAGATGTAACAAGTAGGATGGATAGAGGGGGACCAGTAGATGCAGTGTATTTGGATTTCTAGAAGGCATTCGATAGATTGCCACATAAAAGGTTACTACACAAGATAAGAGTTCATGGTGTTGGGGTTGATACATTAGCCTGGGTAAAGGATTGGCTAACTGACAGGAAACAGAGAGTTGGGACAAATGAGGAAAGCTGTAACTAGTGGGGTGCTGCAGGGATCAATGCTGGGGCCTCAACTATTGATGATCTGTATTAATGGCTTGGATGAAGGAACAGAGTGTATTGTAGCCAAATTTGCTGATGACACAAAGGTATAGATGGGAAAGCAAGGTGTGAGGAAGACACAGAGGGCGGGATTTTCTCAGCCCCTCCTGCCTGCGGGATCTTCCAGTCCCACTGAAGGCGACGGGGATTTGAATGGCTTGCCACGTCCGCCAGGAGGAAACTGGCCCCAGCGGAGCCAGCAAATCCCAGCCAGAGTCTGCAGAGGGATGTAGATAGGTGGATAGGCAGATGGAGTAAAATGTGGAAAAATGTGAGTTGTTCACTTTGGTTGGGAAGAATTGACCATAAAACCATAAGACGTAGGAGCAGATGTAGACCAATCAGCCCATCGAGTCTGCTCCGCCATTCAATGAGATCATGGCTAATCTGATCATCCCCAACTGCAATTTCTTGCCTTTTCCCATAACCCTTGATTCCCTTACTGATTAAAAATCTGTCTATCTCGGCCTTGAATATACTTAATAACCCAGCCTCTACACCCTCTGTGGTAAAGAATTCCACAGATTTACTACCTCTGAGAGAAGAAATTCCTCCTCATCTCTGTTTTAAATGGGCACCCCCGTACTCAGAGATTATGCCCTCTAGTCCTAGACTTCCCACAAGGGGAAACAACCTCTCAGCATCTACCCTGTCAAGACCCCTAAAAATCTTATATGTTTCAATACGTTCGCCTCTCATTCTTAACTCCAATGAGTACAGGCCCAACCTACTGAACCTGTCCTAATAATAAAATCCCTCCATCCCCGGGATCAACCTAGTGAACCTTCTCTGGACTACGTCCAATGCCAGTATATCTTTCCTTAGATAAGGGGACCAAAGCTGTTCACAGTATTCTAGGTGTGGTCTAACTAGTGCCCTGTACAGTTTTAGCAAGACTTGCCTATTTTTATACTCCATTCCCTTTGCAATAATGGACAATATTCCATTTGCCTCCCCTAATACCTGTTGAACTTGCCTGTTAGCTTTTTGGATTCATGCACAAGACTCCCAAATCCCTCTGTGCCGCAGCCCTTCTGCAGTCTTTCTCCATTTAATTTTTTAAAAATTAATTCATGGGATGTAGGCTTCTCTGGCTGGGCCAGAATTTATTGCCCATCCCAAGATGCCCTTTGAGAAGGTGGTGCTGAGCTGTCTTCTTGAACCGCTGCAGCCCATGTGGTGTAGGTACACCCACAGTGCTGTTAGGGAGGGAGTTCCAGGATTTTGACCCAGCGACAGTGAAGGAATGGCGATATATTTCCAAGTCAGGGTGGTGAGTGACTTGGAGAGGAACTTCCAGGTGGTGGTGTTCCCATCTACCTGCTGCTCTTGTTCTTCTAGATGGTAATGGTTCTGGGTTTGGAAGATGCTGGGCAGAATTTTGCCCTCGGATGGCGGGCGGGCCCCACTGGCTCGGTGGCGGGCGGGCAGCCGCCGAAATGGGGCCGGCTACCATTTTGAGTGGGCGGCCTTCCCAACAGGAAATGCTATGTGCTTCCTGTGCGGGGGGTGAAGGGATTCCCCATCTGTCAAAGTGCGCTCTTTCACACATGCGCACACTGCTCCCTGAAGCAAAGTGCTGTCTCAGGGAGTTAACTGACAGGTGAGAAAAGTTAAAAAATAGAGAAATATTAAAAATTATTAACATGTCCCCCTCATGTGACAATGTCACACGAGATGGGACATGTTAATAAGAAACACATAAAGTTTATTAAATTTTTTTAAAACGGACATGAAACTTCATCCCACCATGGATGAAGTTCCATGAATAACCTGGAGCCCGCTGGGGCTCCTGGCCTGCCCGCCAGCCTTAAGCTTGGCCGGGCAGGGTCTTTAACAAGGTTAATTAGCCTGTCAATGGCCTCAATTGGCCTTTGACAGGTCAGCGGGTGGACAGCTGATTTCGCTGTCTGCCCGCCTTCCTGAACATTTAAATGGACCGGGATGACGTTGGGGGTTCCTCCCGATGTCGGTTCCTCCCGACATCATCCCGCGTCATTTTCCTCTCTGCAAGCAGGCCCTGCCCCCAAATCGCCAAGGGGAAAATCCTGGCCGCTGTCTAAGGAGCCTTGGTGAATTCCTGCAGTGCATCTTGTAGATGGTACACACTGTTGTTACTATGTGCCAGTGGTGGAGGGAGTGAATGTTTGTGGATGTGGTGCCAATCAAAGGGCTGCTTTGTCCTGGATGGTGTCAAGCTTCTTGAGTGTTTTTGGAGCTGCACTCATCCTGGCAAGTGGGGAGTATTCCATCACACTCTTGACTTATGCCTTGTAGATGGTGGACAGGCTTTGAGGAGTCAGGAAGTGAGTTACTCATCACATGATTCCCAGCCTCTGACCTCTCTTGTAACCACAGTATTTATATGGCTAGTTCAGTTCACTTTCTGGCCAATGGTAACCCCCAGGATGTTGATAGTGAGGGATTCAGTGATGGTAATGCCATTGATCATCAAGGGGCGATAGTTGGATTCTCTCTTGTTGGAGATGGTCATTGCCTGGCACTTGTGTGGCATGAATATTACTTGCCACTTGTCAGCCCAAGCCTGGATATTGTCCAGGTCTTTCTGCATTTGGACATGGACTGCTTCAGCATCTGAGGAGTTGAGGATGGTGCTGAACATTGTGCAACCATCAGCGAACATCCCCACTTTTGACCTTATGATGGAAGGAAGGTCATTGATGAAGCAGCTGAAGATGGTTGGGCTGAGGACATTACCCCTAGGAACTGCTGCAGTGATGTCCTGGAGCTGAGATGACTGACCTCCAACATCTACAACCATCTTCCTTTGTGCTAGGTACGACTCCAACCAGCGGAGAGTTTTCCCCCTGATTCCCATTGACTCTAGTTTTGCTAGGGCTCCTTGATGCTACACTTGGTCAAATGCTGCCTTGATGTCAAGGGCAGTCACTCTCACCTCGCCCCAGGAGTTCAGCTGTTTTGTCCACGTGTGAACCAAGGCTGTAATGAGGTCAGGAGCTGAAAGGCCCTGGCGGAACTCAAACTGGGCGTCAGTGAGCAGGTTATTGCTAAGCAAGTGCTGCTTGATAGCACTGTTGATGACCCCTTCCAATACTTTACTGATGATCGAGAGTAGACTGATGGGGCAGTAATTGGCTGGGTTGGATTTGTCCTGATTTTTGTGTGCAGGATATAGTCCTGGCTATTGCAGGGTGTGTCCCGCAGAATGAGCAATATCTCCAGACCTTCCAATGCCTGTCGTGACATTGAAAGTTTTTTTGCCCCCATCCTGATTTAGTATTTCAGACTGCACCTAGGGTGCTGCCATACAGTTTTGGTCTCCTTACGGAAGGAGGCAGTATAGAGAAACTTCATTAGGCTGATTCCTGGAATGAAAGGGCTGTCTTATGAGGCAAGGTTGAGCAGGTTGGATTTATACTCATTGGAGTTTAGAAGAATAAGAGGTGATGATATTGAAATGTATAAGATTCTGAGGAGGTTTGTCAGGGAAGGTGCTGAGAGGATGTTTCCTCCTTTGCAGGAATCTATAACTAGGGGGCGTTGTTTCAGAATAAGGGGTCACCCATTTAAAATGGAGATGAGGAGGGATTTCTTCTCTCAGAGGATCATTAATCTTTAGAACTCTCTACCCCAGAGAGCAGTGAGGGCTGTGTCATTGAACATATTCAAGGCTGATTTAAACAGGTTTTTGATCAACAATGGAGTTGAGGTTTACGGGGGACAGACAGGAAATTGTAGTTAAGGCCACAACCAGATCAGCCATGATCTTGTTGAATGGCAGAGCAGCCTCGCTGGGCTGAATTGCCTACTCTTGCTCCTGTTTGTGTTCAACACTATTATGGTGTTAGTCTCCCTCTGGTGTCATGCCTATTGGGTTGTGTGATCCCTGATGGTGCATGCTGGAAATGATGGTGGAGCCGTAGGGACAACAGAGCAAAGCCCAATTCAGACCTTGAGCAATGACTCACTCCCTACTGGAGTCACTGGATTGCAATCAGGAATTAGGAAAAGCGGACAATTTCACCTCTTTACCTGAGGTGGGAGGGTGAGGTTGAGCTCAGCGATAGCACCCACCTAGTTACGAAGTCAGCGCAAGCAAGAAATTGGAACTAGAGCCCTCCCAGTCTGTACGACATGCTGAGTTGCTGGCTGAACCACTTCAGGTTCACAGTTTGGCTTCCGGCATCCAGTGTGGGGAGTCAAGCACCCTCAGCTATGGAATATGTGCAGAGGAAAGCTCCATCTACATAGTCCCAATAATATACCTCAGTCTGAGTTTCATCAGAACATTCTCCTACTGAACTTCCTACATTCTCTATCCTCCGTGAATAAAATTACCAAGTTAGGCCTAGAAATTAATGGACAACCATCTAATCGTAGTCTATAATTTTAACGCCGGCATTGATTTGTTTGCTTTGAATGCCTCCACTAAAATAGTGCACAATGTGATGTCAAAGCAAAGTATTAAGCAGTCCCCTTTAATATTTCTGTCAGTCATTTCTAGGTTTGATGCTGAATTAAGAGGAGCTTTCCACTGTTCTGTCCATAGCCCAAGGAATTCAGCCTGTCGAAATTCTATTACAGCAGCACCTCCCAGGCTGAGGTTTCCCAAAGCCTTGGAGATCTTTGGTCTGGTATCAGTGAACCAGGAGATGGCTTAATTTGAATCTTGTGGCAGGATCTTCCAACTCTATCTAAAGCTGCATGGATAATGTAGATAGGGGAGGGCAGGAAAACAGCAGGCATGGGACACCTGTTTGAGAATGGCACAGTTAGCACCTTCTGGAGCTGCCCAAAAGATTTAGTATTATTCTGCAATTTTTATCTTGTTGACTGCAACTGATCACATGAGGCAAGACTGCCCTATTTAACCTCTCATCCCCACTCCCTTAGCAACGCAGAATACCCAGAATGCTCTGGCTGCCCTCTTGCCTCTTATTGCAGAGCAATGTCATACTAATGCACCATCATTAGCATCTCATTTGAATACATCTCATCCAAATATGGGAAGTCCCGCAAGTGTCAACAGGCCCCGGGCAGCTAGCAAAACGTCTCCAGCCCAAATAACCAAGATCAGTTAACTAGAAAACTTAGGCCTCACAGATGACAGAAACAGCCTGTGGATACCTGGAATGAATGGCTTTCTTATGAGGAAAGGCTGGACAGACTGGACTTGTTTCCACTGGAGTTTAGAAGAGTGAGGGGTGATTTAATTGAAGTATACAAGATCCTGAACGGCCTTGACAAGGCGGACGTGGAAAGGATGTTTCCTCTTGTGGGTGAGTCTAGATCTAAGGGGCCCTGTTTTAAAATTAGGGGTCGCCCTTATAGGACAGAGATGAGAAGAATTTTTTTCTCTCAGGCAGTTATGCGACTTTGGAACTCTCTGCCTCAGAAGGTGGTGGAGACGGACTCATTGAATATTTTTAAGGCAGAGGTAGATAGATCCTTGTTAGGCAAGGGAATCAAAGGTTATCGGGAGTAGATGGGAATGTGGAAGTCGAAACACAAACACATCGGCCATGATTTTATTGAATGGTGGAGCAGGCTCGAGGGGCCGAATAGCCTACTTCTGCTCCTATTTTGTATGTTCATATATTGTCTATAATAATAACTGTGGTATTTATCTAACTCTTGTCTTACCATATTTTCAGCTTGTAAACTGACGAAAAGAACCGTGAGACTAAACAACACAGTTAACATACACGGACAGGAATCCAAATGCTACACTGTTGACCCGGTTTTAGGCTGTCAGGCTAGATGTTCACTGCTGGAAACAGCCCCAGTTGTCTACGGCTTCCACTGTCTTCCAGCCGGTATGGTTCGCAGTTTGTTTACATAGCTATGTTATCCAGGCTCCATTATAGTGGTGGTGAACCAGTTTGAAATCGTAGCCATTATAGAATAGAATCAGGTGGCACAGGAGGAAACTGTTTGGCCTATTGTGCCTGTGCTGACTCGAGCCATCCACTTAGACCCACTACCCCCTGATTTTTCTTCATAGCCTTGCAAATTATTTCTCTTCAAGTGTACTTCCTATTCCCTTTTAATGCACTTTGTTAACATAGCCCCATTTTGTGGAGCAGAGGAAAGAGTTTCCATTTATATAAGCACCTTATCTAGAACTGTTCTAAAGCACTCCAATCCAAAATAAGGCTATATTCATCATGTGTCCATGGGCAATACTGAGCAATTTATTTGCATCTTCTAAAAAAGTAAATAGTTTTGTATCAGCTGACTCAGCTGGTAGTACTCTTACCTCTGAATCAGAGGGTTCGAGGTTCAATTCCCGCTCCAGGACTTGAGCATCTTTAACCAAGGCCAATGCTCTGTAGCAACATTGGTGAAATACTGCATTGTTGGAGGTACTCTGGATGGTAACGCAAGGGTCCTTCCACCTATTCTATGTGGTTTAATCGGATGTTTTGACACTCCTTGAAAAAAAAGCAGGGAGTTCTCCATGTATCCTGACCAACATTCCTCATTAATGATTAAATATACAGGAAGAGTTTTGGAACACTTCTGAGAGACGTGACAACAAGCTATACTCATGCAAGATGTTCCTTGTCTTAGTAACAGCAGTCCATTATAACACACTGGGTAGCTTTCCCCCAGGCCAAACTAAACATGGTTTAATATTTTGCAGATTCTCATGCGAATCCTAGCGATGAACAGCTGATATCTGCCAACTTTGGTCAGAAGAGTGAAGACTTGACAGGCACTGTTGAAGCCCACACTGCCTGTTCATGTCCTTCTGAATGCAGCTAAGCAAATAACTGGAATACATGTCTATTTGAGGCAAAGGCCTATGGCTAAATACCTGTATTACTGCTGCAATTAAAGCGATAATGACGTGATGATATAATGCCACATTCAACAACTTTTTAAATGAATTTGTTTTAGATGCACTGAACTGTCATTTATTGTTCTCAATAAATCAGCTTTTAGCAGGCGTAGTAATTTATCATTCAGCATACAATTTGTATGTTGCACAAAATAAATTGTAACCTTAAAAAAAATAGCTTTGTTTGCAGAATGAAGTGCTGAGTTAGATAAACGCTGAAGTATTCATGCTTCACTCGGGTTGTTTAACAGCTCAATTGGAAGAGACCATACTTATGCCTTAGTTATACACATCAGAAGGGTCAGGTCTGTGCTGTTAGATGAGGTGACAGTGCTGGGTGTTCCCGCGCTAATGAGGAGACATTCTGGTATACGTGTGTGGATATTCAATGAACCCAGGGTGAAACTTATCCACCCCTGTACATGCCGAGGAATTATAAGGCAAGAAGTTAACTTACATAGCACTTCTTCCAGCCACACTTTGCAGGGTTACCTGGCTTCCCCAGGCCCAAGCATCTATGGGTCACTTCCTGTGAGGCCTGGGCAGCATCTGAGTTGATTATGGATGCATGGAGCTCCGATGCCTGTGTGTGCCCGAATGCCTTGCATTGCCGCTATCCTGGCATCGCACAGCCTAGCCAGCTGATGTGATGCCAAGACACCAAAATTGGACAATGTAGATTCTGGCAATGCCTCCATTGTCCACTCCTCAAAAAAGAAGCTTGAAGCAACATGATGGGCCCTGGAGTCATGTTATTTAAAGGATTGAGTACCCTCACTGCAGGTTAAAAAAAAAAATGATGGAACCTTTTCTATTGTAAAGTGTCAGAAGGTACCTCTGGAGGGTTTTTGGGGATGTTTTGGTGCATTTTCCAGAGACTGTCGCCACACCCTCACATGGATGGCAAAGCGATAGGTGAACACAGAGGCTGGGTGGGGCGGGGGGTGGGGGGGGGGGGTTGTTGGCGCGGGAGGAATGACACTGCCTCTGGATCAGCAACACGACAGGGAGATACAGCAACGGCCACGGAGAGGGCGAGCTCTGCGCGCATCCCTCTGCCAAGTTGGGGCCAGAATCGTCCAGGCTCATGTTTCTCTCCCCACAAGGTGGCACCTGACCTGCTGAGTGCTTACAACATTTCTGCTGCTCTCTTAGAACTTCTGTTTACCACTATAAAGTGTGCATTTACAACCTGAACAGAGGCAAGACCTGAAGCCAGAGCAGATGGGAGTAGGTTGACATGAGCTAAGAGTCAGGGGGGCAATTTTTCAAATCTCTTTTTTCAGAACCTCCTGGTTGCAGTGCACAGAAGGAGCTCAGATGGAGAGGATGACAAACCTCTAACATCGCCATCTATGTGCTGTTGTGAGGTGATCTTTCTCTCAGCAAATGGATGTTTCGTTCTCAGAACCAGCAATTGTATTTCCTCATTATTAGAAACAGATTAACATTTCCCCCAAAATACCAGGGATAAGAACTTCAGAACGACACACTGAGTGCTCATACTCTATTATTTCATGGAAACACATTTCAGCTGCTAATATGCTAATAAATAAGAGCATAAGAAGACATGGCCCCGAAAGGTAAGAGGACTACAGCCCTCCAGCACCTTTTGGATGCCATGGAGGTCCGTTGTGATGTCCTGTATGCCCACTCTGGCCACAGGTCTCTGAATGGAAAATGTGCGCGTCAAGATTGGCTGTTCCCCTGGGCGATGTTCCTTGTCCGGAGAGTGTCATTCCCGTGGCGCTTGTCGCCTTGGTGACAGTTGGTGTTCCATTCCTGTTGTTGGGGACCCATGGACCTCTGGGATTGATGGTAGTTCTATACTCAGTACAACTGGTGAGAATCCCTTCTTCTTGACTGCCCGATTGCTGTGAAGGAACAGCTTTGCTCATTGGGCCCGCATGTCTGTGGTTGCGCCTGCATGTCTGGTTGAGTTTTTTCCAACTCCCGCTTTGAGTTGCCAACTGTGGAATTTTGGGTCATTCTTTCCTCCTGGTACCTTTGCGTTGGCCCTGAAATTTGTTTGGTCAGATCTCGCCCAGCTTGGTTCATTGACGATTTCAGTTTGGCGCACGTTTTCAAAGGTATAGAATCTTGCGCTTCAGCTCTTCCAGTTCAGCTCTGATGTGAACATTTTCCAGTGATTTACCTTTGGCTCATGCATTTAGTTGCGCTGATGTAGTTGGCAACCATCTTGCAGTTTACTTGAGTATTGTCTCCCTCTCTCTAGGGTCTTCTGTCTCCTTCACTCGGGGGTCTCTGGTTGCCCTTTCTCTGTTGGCACCTTCAGGGTTACCAGCCCAAGCTTGAGTCTTGCTTTAGCTGAGATGTGTGGGAATTGTGTTTCATCTATGATCTGGAACTTGAGACCTTCCTTCTTGCCATTGCATTATGCTGTCAGACTAATTTGTCCTCTCGGTATGAGTCATGTACCATCGTACAGTCTCAATCTTACTTTCGAGGGCTTCATTTTTGGATTGCCAGGTCTGTGAAGGTTACAAAGTTGCATGACGCACCCTTTTCTATCTGACATTTCTTATTCGCTTGATACTCTCCTTCTGGGGTCATCATTGTAACAGGCACAAACCACTTGTCTCCTATAGACTTAACAGAACCAACCCGGCATACCATGTATAGTTCTTTATCAGACTCGACCGCTGATAACTCTGCAGTGGCCATCTGTGTGGGCTTGTTTTGCTTTTTTCTGGCCAAGTACTCGCGGGTGAAATTATTTTGCTTCTTGCAGTTAAGACACCTGCTTTCCCCATGCTGGGCAACTCTTCTTCGCCTGTGCATGCTGTCTTCCACAACATTTAAATCCTGCACTTTGTCTGCAAGTGCTTCTGGACCGTCTCTCAGCATAACATATCTCCTGATCTGCTCTGCCATACATATGCTGTAGCTGACATTTCACAACTTCTGCAATTGTGCGTCAGTTTCTCATCTTTTAGTAGACTTGCGCTCACCGAAGGGTCTCTCAAGCCTAAAACAAATCTATTACTAATCAAATCATCTTTTAGCTAATCAAAGTCACATGATTCTGCTAGCTGCATTACTGCCAACGCATATCGTTCAATGGTCTCGTTTTCACTCTGAACTCTAGTGTTGAATACATATCATTCCTATGTAACATTCATTCAGGGTTCAAAATATGCATTCAAGACTTTCAACATTTATGTTGCCTTTTTCTTTGCTCATCTGTTTGATTTAGAGTGGTATACACTTTGTAGCAGTTCTTCCCCAGCAGTGTTAAAGTTTGGCTACCCTGATCAGTTCAGGCTTATTCATTAAGCCTGTTGCAATCTCATAGTTTTGCTATTGTAAGTGGAAAAACTGCCAGTTTTGCCATGCATCATTTTTCAAATGGACATGGGATGGGACTGGAACCATTTTCACTCACTCAGTAATTTTCTTGCAGCCTCTGGGCTGAATTTTGCCGTCGGTGAGCAGGGGGCAGAGCCCACTCGCCGACGCGCAAAATGACGTGCGATGACGTTGGGGGGAACCCGTCCCATTTAAATTTTCAGAAAGGCAAGCCCAACAGTTATACAACTTGTCAGCCATCTCCCTGAGGCAGCACTTAGCCTCAGGGAGATGTGCGCTCTTTTGTGCACATGTGCGAAAGAGCACAATCTCCCATTTGGGGAATGCCCTCCCGCCCACACAGGAAGCGCATAGCGCTTCCCACCGGCCGTCACGCTGGGTGGGCCTTATTTGGCCCGCCCACTTAAAATGGAGGCGGGGCTCGCTTCTGCAGCGGGATTGGCTCCCCGCCCGCCGGAGATTGGGTCGGGCCCACCCACCCGGCAGGCAGAAAATTCTGCCCTCTGGGTGTGTAGCCAGTGATTTCACTCGCGTGTGCTTTTATTTTGTCCTTTTTCCAGCAGCCTCTTTTGCAGATTTGTACTTTTCTGTGTGTGTCTTTCTGAGCTGTCTCACTCACAGCCTTTCAGCCTTGCTCTGCTCTCCTTTGTTCTTTTGAACAGCTGTTTTGCAGATTTGAACCTTTCTGCGTTCCTGGGTTCTCAGTGTCTCCTCTGCCCCTTTTGCAGGGTTCAGAAATCTATTTTTTCTTCACTTCTGTGCACCATGTTTCCTGGTGAGGCCAGCCGTACTTCTTCAGTGTGTACTCAGTGAGAGCCTTTACTGAACTGATCTTAAGATGTCTGTCTCCAGGGGCAGAGTGCCTCAAGGCACAGTCACATGTCTATGGCAAGCCAGTTGGTCAGTAAAGCATTGCATTTCCATACCCCTAACAGGCAGCTCTGGGAAGACCAGCATTCCGATTGCTCAAGAGGGTGATGTTGAGCTGCCTTTTTCAGTACATGTGGATTTCAAAACGGTTTTGATATAACTAAGTGGGTTGCCGGCCACCAGAGGGAAGTTAAAAATCAACCACATGGCAGGAGTAAAAAAATCTCATGTAGACCAGGCCAGGTAAGGGTGGCAGATTTCCTTCCCTAAAAGGCATTCATGAACCAGATGGGTTTTTAATGACAAACCACTAGGTTCATGGTCACCGTTACTGAAACTAGCTTTTTATGCCAGATTTCTTTGTAGTTCCCAACTGGCACGATGAGATTTGAACTCATGTCTCCAGGGCCTCTGAATTATTTATCCAGTGACATAATCCTATGCCACTGTACCCATAACTTCTTGCCCATCCTTAGTTGCCCTGAAAAGGTGGTGGTGAGCCTTCATCCTGAACCTCTAGTGATTTGATACAACTGAGTGGCTTGCTACGCCACTCACGGGATAGTTATGAGGTGGTATGGGAACAGGAGTCATATATAGACCAGAATGGATAAAGATGGGAGATTTTCTTCCTTAAAGAATATTTGTATCTGGCTGCCATGGTAACCAATCTACTAATAAGCTACTGGATGGTCTGAATATACTTGAGAAATGGGTGGTACTCCTAAATTCTCAGAGGTACAATCACCAAGGTCTAAACATCATCAAAATAGATTGATGATAGGAATGTAGTGAATTCATTAAAAGACAAAATAATATCTAAACAATAATCCACACATTTATCAGTTACATACCACATAAAAAGCAATTTTATGAGATATTCAATTCCTCCCAAGTAAAATATATTCCAAAGAGGAAGAAAGATGGTAAGAGGGGGAAAAAGCATCCATGGCTAAGCAAGGAAGTTAAAGATAACATAAAGGCAAAAACTGAGGCATACCAAATTGCAAAGGTCAGTGGCAGGCTGGAGGGTTGGGAAACTTTTGAAGATCAGCAAAGGGTTGATAGAAAAATAATAAAAAGAACAAAAGTAAATTATGGAAGAAAACAAGTGAAAAATGTAAAAACTGATAGCAAAAGCTTCTGCAAGCATATATAAGGAAAGAGAGCAGCTAAAGTGAATGTTGGTCCCTTGGAGGATGAGACTGGGCAGCTAATAGAGGATATGTTCCTGCGAATGGGTTGGAGGGGGGAGGGTTTCCGGGCAGGGATGGTGGGAGAGAGGTGATCCTAAAGGGCGGGGATGGTGCTGTCTGGGCTGGGGTCCTGGGGATTGAACTGAGGGTACTGGGCAGCGGAGGGAACAGTCACAGTGAGATGGGGCTGCGGTAGGGTGTGGCAGGACAAGAGTCATGGCCAGGTAGCGGACAGTCTCATGGTGGTGGAGGGGTGGGGGGGGGTCGGTGGGGTGATCACAGGAATGGACAAAAACAGGTCCAGCAGAGCAGGAAGTGGCATGGGTGTCGACAGCCTGCCTGACCCCACAGCAGGATTCGCTGTGCATGAAAATCTAATGCACTGACCACCGTTTAATCACGTGAGAAAAGCCATCCTGCCCCCAAGTGGGAGTGTTGCTCACTTCTGTTCCTACCGCCAAACTTTTACTCCAGAACAAAAGATTCCGCTCAGTGTCTGAAAATTAGATCTTAAACTGCCCATTGCTCTAAGGTCAGTCTTAATTCAACAGTTCAGTGGGCACTGCATCAAAATTGGCCCATACTTCCTTATTGATCTTGGTCAGATGCTAAACTTACTGCAATGTAGGGAGAAATCAGCAGGGGTACAACATTAACAGACATTACAGCAGTCTGATGAATTCTTTCCTTACACTATCAACCGTAGTATCTCTCTCATTTACATTTAATTAAATAATTCTGCACACAACTGGGTGTTCGGGTCTGGAATGCACTGCCTGGAAGTGTGGTGGAGGCAGGTTCAATCGAGGCATTCAAGAGGGTATTGGATGATTGTTTGAATTGAAACAATGTGCAGGGGTACAGGGGAAAGGCAGGGCAATGGCACTAGGTCATAATACTTATTTGGAGAGCCAGCGCAAATACGATGGGCTGAATGACTTCCTTCTGTGCCATTAAAATCCTGTGATTCAGTGAAGACTGTGAGAAGGCGGAGATGCAAGTGGAAAAGATTGTTAACAAGTTTTTTAGTTCAGTCAGACTCGAGGGGAAACTATTCAGTTACTATCAGAGGAAAAATGGGACAGAGTAGTTAGAAACATATCTACTACGCTGGAGATGAATTACCAAGGTTCTCCAAAAAACCATCTGCATATCGTAACATTTGCTGCAGTGCAGACAGCATTAAAATATCTGTAGCACAATCTAGCTCATGACTTGACCAATAATTTTTCACTGGAATTATGCATGTAATTGGAATACTGAGTTGCTTCTCAACTTCCAACACCTAGGAAAAAAAACATTTCAATTATGATGGAGATATTATAAGGAATAAGACATTTGCCTCATCGAGCCCATCCTTACCCAGGGCAGTTCAATATCCGTTTAATCACATTATCCACATTTTCTCCACATCCCATAATTACCAGACTTCCCAAGTAGGTAACTATCTCCTTAGAGTACAGGAGGAGGCCATTCAGCCGATCTCATCTATGTTGGCTCTTTGCTAGATCGGTCCTTCCATTGTCGTGCTCTCCCTCCATGGTCACCGCAGGTGGTGTGCCCATCATCTTTCCTCTGCCAAGCCAGCTTGCCAGCAGCCAATTAAGGGCCTCATCTCGCCCCCCCTGCTGGCATTTTGCCAGCACTTGATGTGCCCTCTGCCATACGGAAGCCCACCAGGTAAGCCCTGACAGTCCCTGGTGGGCTCCTGGGTGGGGGGTGGGGGAGCCCTAATTTCCAGACACTTATTTGGCCCACATTGGAGTGCCCCAGTGGCAATGGCCACCTTGCAGTAATGGCACGACTGTCCATCTGCGCTTCCCACACCCCCTCTCCGCGACGGGGCCTGCCCAATGCGCCCTCATCCTCCAGGTGTAGCCCCATGCATGGCCACTGTGCCCAATGGCACTGCCAAGCTGTCAGCCCTTTGGTTGGCCGGCAACTCTTGGGGTCAGTTGACAGTCCTTAATTGGGAAGGCAGTCCCTGCTGCTACACTAACAATCTGCGGCCAGGGATCCGCATCCACTGAATCAGGTTCACTATCGAAACCTTCAGCCGGAGCAGTGGGGTCCCTGCCACCATCATTAAGTCCAGCCTCTTATTCACGTGACCTGAACCAGAGCTGCATCTTGAGTAACCACATTCTGCAGAGTGCAATCCAGAAACTCCTCCCGTGCTCCACATCTATGCTTTTCTGGAACAATGTACCCCTGTGTGCATTATACTTTAGCCATTTGAGTTCTAATTCCAAGCTACTGGATCCTTGTTTTTGCTCATTCACTGCAGGGAAGAGCCATTCCTTATAGACCTTTTCAATTACCTTCATTGTTTTACACAGCTCAATCAGATCACCCATTGGCCTGCTCATCTCCAAGAGATACAAAATCTGTTCACTGTTATCAAAGCCTTCATCCCAGATATCAATTGACCTTCTCCAAGGTTCATATGCTGCCACTTGCAACAAATAAAGGCTCAAATTTTAGTTAAAGTGCCATGAACACCTTGAACCATCAAAGAATTAGAGAATATTACAGCACAGAAAGAGGTCATTCAGTGCATCATACCTGTTCACAAGAACACAAGAAATAGGAACAGGAGTAGGCCATTTGGCCCTTCGAGCCTGCTCCGCTATTCAATATGATCATGGCTGATCTTGGGCTTCAACTCCATTTTCCCACCAGCTCCCCATATCCCTTAATTCCCTGGGAGACCAAAATTCTGTCTACCCCAGCTTTAAATGTATTCAACAATGGAGCATCCACAACCCTCTGGGGTAGAGAATTCCAAGTATTCACAATCCTTTGAGTGAAGTAATTTCTCCTCATCTCAGTTTTGAGACCCACCCCAGCTTTTTCCCAATAACCCTGCAAATTAGCCCCCTTCAAGTACATGTCCAACTGCCTTTTGCAAGCTCCCTTGGAATCTGATCTCACCATCCTTCAGATGGTGTGTTCCAGATCTTAGCAATCCTCACGTGAAGAAATTTCTCCTTAGTTATTTTCTTGTTATTTTCTTGTTATTTTGCCAATTATTTTAAATCTATGATCTCAGGTTATGAGCCCGTTTGCCAGAGGAAATGGTTTCTCCCTATTTGCTCCATCAAAACCCATTGTGGTTTTGAGTATCTGGGAAGTCTCCAGTAAGCTTCCTCTGCTCTAGGGAGGACAATCCCAGATTCTCCAACCGTTCCGCATAATTGATGTTCTTCATCCCTGATATTGTTGTAGGGTGGCTGAGTTGATACTCTATTAATGATAGAGTTGATCAGCAGACACTTCTTGTGTGGAAACATTAAGTTTATTTACAATATACTCAGCAGCAACTACACATGTGCTTTCAATTCCAACTCCATCTCTACACTGACTGCTGAGGTAGCCTGCGCTGCCCTCCTATTGGTTACTACAGCTTAACCAGTATTATTCTTAAAGTTACATTACACACTAAATAAAACCATAATTACTACAGATACCTCCTCTGTACTGTCTCCAAGGCCTTGACATCCTTCCTAAAGTGTGCCCAAGGTTGGACACAAGACCCTAGCTAAGGCCTAACCAGAGTTTTGTATATTTGTACAGGAAGGATGTCAAGACCTTGGGGACAGTACAGAGGAGGTTTCCCAGGATGTAGCAATTATGGTTTTATTTAGTGTGTAATGTACCTTTAAGAATAATACTGGTTAAAGAAGATCACATGATCCATAGTAACCAATAGGAGAGTAGCACAGTACCTCAGCCATCAGTGTAGAGATAGAGTTGGAGTTGAAAGCACACGTGTAGTTGCTGCTGAGTATATTGTAAATAAACTTAATGTTTCCACACAAGAAGTGTCTGCTGATCAACTCTATCATTAATAGTCAGCTCAGCCACCCTACAACAATATCAGGGATGAGGAACATCAGTTATGCAGAAAGTTTGGAGAATCTGGGGTTGTCCTCCCTAGAACAGAGAAAGCTTACTGGAGAATTCACAGATATTCAAAACCACAGTTTAGCACAGTTTCCTGATTTTTCTATTCAATTTATAAAGCTACATATCCCATATGCTTTCTTAACCACCTTAACAATTTCCCCCGCCACCTTCAACAATTTGTCAGGTCCCTCTGTTCTTGCGCCCCCCACCCACCCCCCCCTCAAAATAATACTATTTAGATCATGCTGCCTCTCCATGTTGTTTCTCACAAAGTGCTCACTTCACATTCATCTGCAGTAAACTGACTCTGCCACCCGTCTGCCCATTCACCAGTCTGCCTCTGCCCGCTTGAGATTTGTTACTGTCCTGCTCACCATTTAGCACTTTGCCACGTTTTGTATCATCTGCAAACTTCAAAAGTGTACTCCTCATAGCCAAGTCCTAATTCCAATGCCTGAGGGACCCCACTGCAAGCTTTTCTTCAGACAGGAAAGCAGCCATTCAGCACTACTATCTGCCACCTAACTCTTAGCTAATTTTTTTACCCAAGTTCCCACCATTTCTTTAATACCATCTGCTTCTATTCTCTGAATAAGTCTACTGTGAGGTAATTCAGCAAATGCCTTGTGTCCATATGTACATCAAATACACTGCCTTCTTTAAAGAACACAATTAGATTAGTCAGACGCGATATGCCTTGAACAAATCTGTGCTCTCTGCCCCTTATTAGCAAGCGCGCGTTGTGAATGATGAAGCCGCCACAATTGGCTGTACCATGGTACACGCACCTGTTTTTCAATCAGATCACTCCTATAGACATTTTCCACATTTTTCCAAACCAGGGAGCACTCTTTATCCACCTTGGTTAACAAAACAATCTGCGGTATCTCTATGTAATGAAAGAAATCAATTTTTTATTAGTATATCTGCCATTGGGATTGCTCACAACAGCTCAGAGGATAAGGACAGCAGTATCATATCAGGGAATGCACATTGAAATCTATTTTGTGGCATTAAAGAGATGGGATCTGATAACACACAATTCCACGATGGGAAGAGAATAACTGCACTTCACAAGCACATCTTCACGTCAAGTAGCGACCCATTGTTATTGGTCGAGCATGTCTTTTGAAGGTTCACAGCTGCTCATCCATAACCAACTCCTCCCCAGGGTCAGAAGAAACCAATAGCAAATGAGTGACTTTCTTTCTGATTTTTAATATTTTTTTAAAAATTATGACAGAGAGATAAGCAAGTGTGTTAAACAGCTCTGCCTCAAAGGTGTCAGACGTGCACTGGATGTAAGATGTGAAACGGACCTCTTTTGATATTGTCCTTAGTTTAAAAGAAAGCAGAAAGTAATTGCAATTATGTAACATCTCACATCTCCTTAGGAAACCCCAAAATGCCTGACAGTTAATGAATTAATTTTGAAGTTCAGTCCCTACTGTTGTGTAGGCAAATGTGGCAGCCTATTTAAAACCAGGAAGCTCCCACAGATAGCAACGGGATAATGACCACGTAAGTTGTTTGTCACGTGGGTCGTGTGAAAAATATTGGCCAGGATAGTGGAGAACTCCTTCCTTTTACTTGGTGCTATGGGTTTTTTTTTTACAGATGGGACCTCAGATAAATGCCTCAGCCAAAACATGATACCGTTGGCAATATACAGACTGTAATGCATGACTCCATTTTAAAATTCATGAAAAAACCTTTTCAATAATTCTACATAATTTGGAGTCTATATATTGTCTTTCATGTGAAAAGCACCATAAGTATGCAAGCTCTCACTTCTTTCTATGTCCAGCACAACAATCATTTATGGGGGAGATAGTGGTGTAGCAGTAATATCACTAAATCAATAATCTAGAGCTAATACTCTGGGGACATCCCACCATAATTAATTAATAAATCTTCAATACAAAGTAAGTCTCAGTCATGATAACTAACATCAATTGTTGTAAAAATACATCTGATTCATTAATGTCCTTCAGGGAAAGAAATTTGACATCCTTATCTGGTCTAGCCTACATGTGACTCCAGACCCACAGCAATATGGTTGACTCTTAACTACCCTGCCCTTTGCAATGGGCAACAAGTGCTGGCCTTGCCAGTGACCCCATATCCCATGAAACATTAAAAAATGTGACTGAATGGAGGGACTTCCACCATATATGAAATGTAAATTGTTAGATAATTACTAATATCAAAATTTGGAAATTACACTGAAGACATTTCCAATACAAATGGTTTAAATTAAATTCCATTTACATTGGATTGTGAGATTAGTTTTCCACTGTGTGGGTTGAAGAAAGGCAGAGGGGTTCTCCCCAGTGTTCTGGTCAACATTTATACCTCAAACAACATCACTAAAACAGATTATCCTGTCAATTATCTCATGGTTGTTTGTGGGATCTTGCTGTGTAAAAATTGGCTACCCCATTTCTACAAGGCACAATTCAGGAATGTGATAGAATACTCTCCAGTTGCCTGAATGAGTGCAACTCCAAAATTACTCAAGAAACTCAACACCTTCCAGGATAAAGCAGCCTTTTTGATCAGCACCCCATCCATCACCTTAAACAACTGCCCCATCCACCACCAACGTTCAGAGGCAGCAGTGTGCACCATCAACAGAATATACTGCAGCAACTCACCAAGACCCCCTCCACAGCACTTTCCAAACTCATGGCCTGTAACACCCAGAAGGACAAGGGCAGCAGATGCATGGGAACACCACCACCTGCAAGTTCCCCTCCAAGGCACACACCATCCTGACTTGGAAATATATCGTCGTTCCTTCATTGTCACTGAGTCAAAATCCTGGAGCTCCCTTCCTAACAGCACTGTGGGTGCTTCTACACCACGCAGAGTGCAGCGGTTCAAGAAGGGTCTCACCACCAGCTTTTCAAGGGCAATTAGGGATGGGCAATAAATGCCAGTGACACGCTATCCTATGAAAGAACAAAAAAGCCTAACGGAAACTTCACTAAGTATGGTTCATTGGCTGTGAGGTTCCTATTGTTTTGTTATCTGAGGCGAGAGAGTCATAGTGAGCAGTGAATTATTCCAGTGAATAATAAGGAAAGCAGATAATCATTCTTGAGCTAATACAAGTTATACTGTGTGTTGAGGCATAAAGGACGGGAATGCAAAAGGGGCAATGGACAATTGGTAACCACACCACCCGATTTTCTTCTCAGTTGAAGTCAATAGAAAATCAGTTAACTCAACTTCTCTGCTTGAGATTCCCCTCGGCCCTTTTGGCTAAAGATAAGTGTTGGAATGAAAAAGCTGTCGCTCCCAGAGGAACCACTGTGACTTTACATAATTGTGACTAACCTAATTGATCCCCTGTGAGACTGATTACTTTGCTCTAATCTTTACTCCGTCCATTCCAGTTAGGCTCTTCAGGATACCTACAATAGAGACTTTCCCAGAAACTTCTTCAGAAATATCCTGCTGATGGCAGGGGGGTGGGTGGTGGTCAATGGGGGGAGGGAGAATGAGAAGTGAGGAGTGAAAAATTCACCCTTAACCCTCTCCCAACTGAAATATGAAGCTCCCCTGAAAATTAGGCAAAATCCAGGTGAAAGCAGGCTCCATCTGTGTCCATCCCCAGCTTGTCTGGTGCCAGAAATTTCACACTTCAGCAACTTTGGATCTTGGAGACTAAAGCTGCTGTTTCTAGGTGTACATCAGTACAAGCTTGGCAGACCAGAGCACAGGCCGCATTTAGCCTATGTCCTACTTCCTGAACAGTCACGGACTACAACACTCACCAAGCCGATTTATCTGTGATCGAATGGCACAAATTTTCTTTTCCATTTTGTTAGAGAGGATGGTGCCTTTGTTTGCATCAAACACATACACAACACAGTGTATCTTCTCACTGACAGGCACATGTTTAATGCAGCTCTTGGTATCAGACTGAATTGGCAAAGTTGATTTAAACTGCAAGAAAAACAACATGATGTCAAAAGAATACCTTATTTTTAAATCATTTTCAGGATGTAAGCATCATTGACAAAGTGGGCATTGATTACCCATCCTACTTGCCCCTCAGAAGTAGGGCTAAAGAGCTCCAGGATTTTGACCCAGTAACAATGAAGGAACGACAATACATATGCAAGTCAGGGTGATGTGTGACTTGAAGGGGAACTTGGAGGTGCACCTTGTAGACAGCACATATTATGGCCATGGATACACCAGTAGTGGAGGGAGTGGGTATTTAAGGTAGATATTAATGGGGGATCGGTCCAGGAGACTGTTTCCTCCTGAATAGTGTCAAGCTTCTTTTGAGTGTTGTTGCAGCTGCACCAATCCAAACAAGCGAAGGGTATTCCATCCCACTTATGCCTTTTATGTGATGTTATGGAGGATTACCAGGGAAAGAGTAGGGCCCATTAGCGACCAAGGGGGCAATCTAAGGATGGAGCCAGAGGACATCGGTAGGTTGATGAACGAATACTTCACATCCATCTTCACCCCAGAGAATGAGGATGAAGGTATTGAACTCGGGGAGAGAGACTGCGAGGTTCTTGCGCAAATTGATATAGGGAGTGACAAGGTATTGGAGGTGTTGGCAGGCTTAAAAGTGGACAGATCTCCAGATCTGGATGATTTGTGTCCCAGACTGCTGAGGGAGGCAAGGGGGAAGATCGCAGGGGCTCTGACCCAAATTTTTAATTCCTCTCTGGCCACGGGGGAGGTGCCAGAGGACTGGGGAACAGCTAATGTGGTTCTGCTACTTAAGAAGGGTTGTAGAGATAAGCCAGGGAACTACAGACCAGTGAGTCTCATGTCAGTGGTAGGGAAACTATTGGAGAAAATTCTGAAGGAGAGAATCTATCTCCACTTCATCAGGGATAGTCAGTATGGCTTTGTCAGAGGGAGGTCATGCCTAACAAATTTGATTGAATTTTTTGAGGAGGTGACCAGGTGTGTAGATGAGGGTAGTGCAGTTGATGTAGTTTATATGGATTTCAGCAAAGCCTTTGACTAGGTCCCACAAGGGAGACTTATAAAGAAGGTAAATGCACATGGGATACAGGGTAATTTGATAAGGTGGATTCAAAAGTGGCTTAGTTGTAGGAGACAGAGGGTGATGACAGAAGGATGCTTTAGTGACTGGAAGCCAGTGTCCAGTGGCGTACCACAGGGATCTGTGCTGAGTCCCCTATTATTTGTCATTTATATAAACGACATAGCTGATTATGTGGGGGGTAGGATTAGTAAGTTTGCGGATGACACAAAGATTGGCTGGGTGGTTAACAGTGAGGTTGAGTGTCCTGGGCTACAGGAAGATATAGATGGTCAAATGGGCAGATAAATGGCAGATGGAATTTAACCCTGAAAAGTGTGAGGTGATACACTTTGGAAGGAGTAATTTGACAAGGAAGTATTCAATGAATGGCATGACACTAGGAAGTTCTGAGGAACAAAGGGACCTGGGTGTGTGTGTTCATAGATCTCTGAAGGCGGAGGGGCATGTTGATGGGGTGGTGAAAAAGGCATATGGGACACTTGCCTTTATCAATCAAGGCATAGATTACAAAGTAGGGAGGTCATGTTGGAGTTGTATAGAACCTTGGTGAGGCCACAGCTGGAGTACTGTGTGCAGTTCTGGTCGCCACATTATAGGAAGGATGTGATTGCGATGGAGGGGGCGCAGAGGAGATTCACCAGGATGTTGTCTGGGATGAAACATTTAAGTTATGAAGAGAGGTTGGATAGACTTGGGTTGTTTTCGTTGGAATAGAGAAGACTGAAGGGTGACCTGATCGAGGTATACAAGATTATGAGGGGCATGGACAAGGTGGATAGGGAGCAGCTGTTCCCCTTAGTTGAAGGGTCAGTCACGAGGGGACACAAGTTCAAAGAGTGGGGCAGGAGGTTTAGGGGGGATGTGAGGAAAAACATTTTTACCCAGAGGGTGGTGACGGTCTGGAATGCACTGCCTGGGAGGGTGGTGGAGGCGGGTTGCCTCACATCCTTTAAAAAGTACCTGGATGAGCACTTGGCACGTCATAACATTCAAGGCTATGGGCCAAGCGCTGGTAAATGGGATTAGGTAGGTAGGTCAGGTGTTTCTCATGTGTCGGTGCAGACTCGATGGGCCGAAGGGCTTCTTCTGCACTGTGTGATTCTGTGTGTGATGGTGAGACTTTGGGGAGTTAGGGGGCGAGCAAAACACTATAAAATACCAGGCCCCTGAACTTTCCTAGTAACCACATTGTTTATATGCATAATCTAAATGTCTTTCTCATCAATGGTAACCTTCATTTTGATGTTGATGATGTAGGTTTCAACAATGTTAATCCTCTTGCTTATTACAGATGGTTATTGCCTGGCACTTAACATGGCATGGATATTACTTGCACTTATCAGCCCAAGTCTTGCTGCATGTTGGCACCAACACCTTCATTATCTGCGAATCTCCTGTGTCAGTGTCTCTTTATAAGTACTCAAGTAACCATCCAATCAAATGCTCCCCACTTGTATATACTTAACTTCAATTCATATAATTAACACAAGTTTTCAATACTGCAGCTAGAATGTTGTCAGGGCCCAGAGACTTTGCTGTATCCAATGGCTTCAGCTGTTTCGTGATATCACGTGGAGTGAATCGAATTGGCTGAAGACTGGCAGCTGGGGACCTCCGGAGGAGGCCGAGATGGATCACCCACTCGGCACTTCTGGCTGAAGTTGGTTGCAAATGTTTCAATCTTATCTCTTACCCTGATACATTAAATCAGGACCAGAAAGCCGACCGCATTGTTTCTGTCAATCCAGAATCGACAAGTGCACTTTTATATTCAAGATATTAATAACTAGCTCACAAACCTTTAATAAAAGAATAGCAGAAAGCAAAACCAGTCTTTTCTCACAATTCTCAGAGTAACTGGTAATACAGAGCAGCACCACAGAATTCTGTTTACTTGTCTGGTCAGGGATGGTGCATGGGAAAAGAATAGACAGATGAAATATGATATTGTTAATAACAGATTACCTGATATTTGGTCGGAACAAGTCCTTCGATTATGTTGAAAATATCATCACTGTGTATCCCAGAGTCTGTGCCTTCTGTAAGTCCCATTGTATCACAGAGAATAAGAGGGGCGCATATGCCATCCTCTTCTCCTCTGAAGGAGTACGTTGAGTACTGCAATTAAACAAAGGTACCAGGGTGTTTTGAGTGCATCGTCAAAATGAAATCAGTGACAAAATCACTTGAAAACATACCAGAAAAATTTCCAAACTTCTAACATGAGAATTTCTTAAATTAAAAAAAAAGACAAGACCCATCTAGCTTTCCTTCTATCATCTGTGTTGTCACCTGATACAGCAATAACGGCTGATGTTGGCCGATTTTAATTGTAGGAATCAATATTTGCAGTCCCATCCTTCACCCGGGCAGATTGACTACTTGGCCAGCAGTCTGGAGTGAGAATTCTGGCAGCAGGAGGCCATGGTAACGTTCCCCAGCAGTTATTGCTTGAGGAGATTCCCTGACTTCCATGTGGAAGGAACAAGACAAGGTTCGAACTTCCTGACAGATCAAGGAATGGGTTTTCCCTTGCTGGGACATTGTGCTGGTGATGCCCCAAAAACTGGGAGAATGCCAGTGTTGGGGATACCCGAAGAATGTTAGTGTGCCAAGGCCTGAGGGGCTGGGAGGGGCCAGGGGAGTCCTCCTGTTCCTCAAAGCCTACAAAGAGTTCAAAAACAGGCAAAGCTTTTAAGCTTACCAACATACCAGTTGGTTACAATACCAGTCACATCATCAGCCAGCTCATTTTGAAACTTAAGTAGGTTCCTGTCTGCTTTTAGCAAAGGCTTAATGAGGAGCTTCCGTGAATATTACAATAGCTGAAAACATGGCAGCTCAGTTACAGGATCCCAATTTTTAAGATTTAAACCCCTCACACACAAGGACACAAAGAGATTGGACCAGGAGTAGACCATATTCCCCGTCGAGCCTGCTCTGCCATTCAATGTGATCGTGGCTAATCCTGCGCTTCAACTCCACTTTCCCACCCACTCCCCATATCCCTCGATTCCCTGAGAGACCAAAAATCTGTCCATTCCAGCCTTAAAATATTGAACGATGGAGCATCCACAACCCTCTGTGTTAGAGAATTCCAACGATTCACAACCCTTCCCAAGTGAGGAAATTTCTCCTCATGTCAGCCATAAATGATCAGCCCCTTATCCTGAGACTGTGCCCCGTATTCTAGATTCCCCAGCCAGTGGAAACAACCTCTCAGTATCTACTCTGTCAAATCCTTTCAGAATCATATATGTTTCAATGAGATCACCTCTCATTCTTCTAAACTCTGGCGAGTATAGGCCCAATTTACTCAACTTCCCATCATAGGACAACCCTCTCATCTCAGGGACCAATCTAATGAACCTTCGCTGTCCTGCCTCCAATGCAAATATGTCACAGAATCACTGAATTGCTGCAGCACAGAAGACGACCATTCGGCCGTCGTGTCTCTGCCACTCCCTGAATGAACAATGCACCTAGTACCACTACCCTCCACGTCTCCCCGTAAATCTGCAAATTCTTCCTTTTCAGATAATAATCCAACTCCCTCTTCAATCTCGATTGAATCTGCCTCCACCACACTGTCAGGCGGCACATTTCACGCACTGCCTGAAAATGTTTTTCCTCATGACTCTATTGCCCCTATTGCTAATAACCTTCAATCTTCTTGTTCTTTTCTTAAATGTGGAGACCAAAATTGCAACCAGTATTCCAGATGTGATCTCTCCAAAACCCTGTACAACTGCAACAAGATTTCTTTACTCCTGCACTGCAATCCCCTTGCAATAAAGGCCAAAATGCCTTCTGCCTTCCTAATTGCTTGCTATAGTTCCTTATTTGAGCATACCCAAAGTTCCCTGAACATCAACATTTACAAGTTTCATGCCTTTTTAAAATTATTCTGTTTTTCTATTCTTACAGTCAACGTGAATAGCCTAACACTTTCCCACATTATACTCCATATGCCACCTTGTTGTCCACTCACTTAACCTATCCATATCTCTTTGCAGCCTCTCTGTGTCCTCTTCACAATTTGCATTTCCACCTAGCTTTGTATCATCAGCAAACTTAGGTGCTACTCCTTGTCTCTTTGTCTAAGCCATTAATATAGTTTGTAGATAGTTGAGGCCCCAGCACTGATCCTTACTGCACTCCACTAGTCACAGCCTGCCAACTTGAAAATGCCCCACTTATGTCTATTTTTTGCTTCCTGTCTATTAACCAATCCTCTATCCATGCTAACTTATTACCTGCAACCCCATGAGCCTGTATCTTGCCTATTAACCTTTAATGTGGCACCATATCAAATGTCTTCTGGAAATCCAGGTATACTACATCTACTAGTTCTCCTTTATCTACCCTACTAGTTACATCTTCAAAAATACCTAATAAATTTGTCAAACATGATTTCCCTTTCATAAAACCATGTTGACTTTCCCTGATCATACTATGATTTTCTAAGTGCATTGTTAAGATTTCTTAATATGACCCTTTCATGCCCAGAGGGTGGGATGAGTCCACAATTTCCACAGATTTTTTTGATTTTACCCCCTTTCAAGCACAGCTCAGTCTGCTGATCTAGACAAGGAAAACTGACTTGTTATGGTCTATGTAATCTAGTCTCTTTAGTATCCTAAGAACCACAATCATAATACCTTTCAACCACCTCTTTTCAATTGTAAACGTGCACAACCTATATAATTGCTACTCGTAATCCATCTCTCCATCCCCTCATTTATTCTAATTGTTCTTTTGTATGTCCTCCCAATAGCTGCTATATCCTATTTTGCATTGTGATGACCATAATTATATTCCTTATTCTAAGTGTGGTCTAAGTATTGCTGAAAAAAGACACTTTGTTGAAGTTTTTCATCTTGCACTCATCAGGACAATCACAAGAATACCAATGTCAGGGGATGCAACAACTTTACATTGTATGAGAAGAGAGTACTGATTGGTTGGCAAGTGGACTCTGATTGGTAGAGGTGTTGCTTCAACAAAGCTTCAATAAAAAAGTCTTTTTTTCAGCAATACTCAAGTTCTGCGCTACCAAACGACTATTTATGATCTAAGTGTAAAACTCAGGATTCTCACTCTTGACCACCAACAATGGGCAGAATTTTACCGCTGGCGAGCAGGGGGCGGGGCCTGCTCGCCAACGTGTAAAACGACGCGGGATGATGTTGGGCGGAACCCCCGATGTCATCCCGCCCCATCTAAATTTACAGGAAGGCGGGGGCACAGAAAAATCAGCTGCAGGCCCGCCGACCTGTCAATGGCCAATTGAGGCCATTGACAGGATCACTTAAGCAATTAAAGGACCTGCCCGTCCAACTTTAAGCTTGGCGGGCAGGCCAGGAGCCCCAGTGGCAAATAGAGAAAACATGAAACCTCATCCAGCGGCGGGATGAGGTTTCATGTACGGTTTTAAAAATTTTAATAAAGTTATTATGTAAATTATGACCATGTCCCAGCTCATGTGACATTGTCACATGAGGGGGACATGTTAGGGAAATTTCTTTTCTATTTTTAATATTTTTAAAAGTGTAAGTGATCTCCCTGAGGCAGCACTTAGCCTCAGGGAGATGTGCGCTCTTTCATGCGCATGCGCGAAAGAGTGCACTCTCGCTTTTAGGGAATCCCCCCCTGCCCGCACAGGGAGCAAATAGCACTTCCCGTCGGATGTCATGCTGGGCGGGCCTTAATTGACCCGCCCACATAAAATGGCGGCGGGGCCCGCTTCTCCAGCGGGGATCAGCTCCCCGCCCACCGGAGATTGGGTCGGGCCCGCCCAACAGGCAGAAAATTCTGCTCAATGACCTATATTGATATAACATCTTTAACGTAATAAAATGTCCTAAGCTGTTTCACATAAAACAAAATCTGACATCAAGTCACATAAAGCGACATGAGACCAGGTAGCCCCCAACACATAACGTTGATGTTGACACGTAATTAACAACGGATGAATAAGCCCATTGAATTATATCTCAACATGGGATGGAAAAGAATGAAATACATTAGCAAGAAAAGATATAAAGCCCTTCAGGTTGGTTTACCATTGTTGTTGCTCCACTTCCAGCCAAAGCTTGACTAGTAACATAGCTACGGAAAACCGAACTGACAGAGTTGATGAAGCTAGACTTGCCTCCACCGACTGGTCCAATTAGTAAAACCCGTGCTTTAGGTACGGAACTTCCATACAGCTTAAAGTTCTTAATGCCGTCCATCAATTCTTGTCTTCTGTTGGCAAGAACATTTATATTAACAAAGACCATAATTTTTATAGACCAACCTGAACATAGCTCACAGTGAAATAGAACCAGGAAATACTGGAAAAACTCAGCAGATCTGGCAGCATCCGTGGAGAGAGAAACAGAGTTAACGTTTCGAGTCCGTATGACTCTTCATCAGAGCTAAAAAGCAGTAGAAATAAGATGGATTTTATACTGTTTAACAGGAGGTGGAGCAGGTGGAATGAGCTAGAAGGTCAGGGATAGGTGACAGCTAAGGAGAGATTGACAAAAGGGTCATGGACACCATGACCAAGGGAGTGTCAATGGTGGTGGTGAAGAGTAAAGAAGGTGCTGGTAGTGGCATAAAGGATAGCAGAAGATGTTAATAGCAGAGCAAGGGTCAATGCTCTGTGAAAGCAAAACATAAAAACAAGTGACAGGTAGGCATGTGAAGAGCCCAGGCGGCCTTCACATTTTTGAGGAACCCTCATCCATGGGCGGGATGGGTTTCCTGAAGGTTTTATTAAATTAATAAATAATTTTTGCTCAATTCATACACATGTGCCAGCTCATGTGATACTGTCACGAGGGGAGGTGTGTAAATAATTTTTAACTTTCTTTATTAAAAATTCTCAATATGTCCTTAATCTCCCTGAGGCAGCTACGTGCTCCAACTCTCCCTCCACCCCCCCCGCCCGCACAGGTACCATCTCAGTGCTACTGACCATGCATCACGCTGGGCGGGCGTTAATTGTCCCAGGTAAAATGGCAGCACCGCTCCCATTTGGGGCCCACCCAGCCTGACATGGGGAAACTTCTTCCCCTGGTTATTTCTTGCACATGGTGGTTTTCCCCTGGGTATACAGATCTTGTCCTCCTAGGTGGTAGAGGTCACGGATTTGGTATCTGCTGACAAAGGAGCCAAGGCGAGTTGCTGCAGTGCATCTTGTAGATGGTACACACAGCTGCCACTGTGCATCGGTGGTGGAGGAAGTGAATGTTTGTGGATGGGGTGCCAATCAAGCGGGCTGCTATGTCCTGGATGGTGTCGAACTTCTTGAGTGTTATGGGAGCTGCACTCATCCAGGCAAGAGTATTCCATCCAAGTACTCCAAGGGGTATTCCATCTCATGGGACTTAATTGGCCCACCCAGCAGGAAATCACAGCCTGGCCCCAATCGCTGACCACCGCCCACCCGCCCCCACCGAGCCCACCCGACAAGGGCAAAATGCTACCCATAAAGAATGCGCACTGGGGAAGGTGTCTGAGGGGCACTGGCACCTGTGGAATTGGACCTTCACCAGAGTAAGGAAGAAAAGGACACAGATAAATCAGATAATGACTAACTTCAACCTAAAGATCTACTATGTTTATCACGGCCACACTGAAATGGGTTATGGGCCCAAGCACAGAAACAGAGGGCTGAATTTTCCCCCCATCGGGGGGGAAGTTGATGGATGGGAGCATGTGGGCGTGCTTCCGATCGGCGCCCCCAATCGGAGGCGCGGCGCCATTTTACATGGGCGGACCAATTAAGGCCCACCCAGCATGACATCCGCAGGGAAGTGTTATGCGCTCCCTGTGCAGGCAGGTGGGGAAATCCCTAAACCTGAGAGTGCGCTCTTTCACGTATGTGCACGTAAGAGCTCACTCATCTACCTGAGGCTAAGTGCTGCCTCAGGGAGATCGGCTGTAAATGTGAAAAAGCTCAAAATAGAAAAATAAAATTTCCCTAACATGTCCCCTCGTGTGACAATGTCACATGAGTTGTGACATGTTCATAATTTCCAAAAAAGATTTTATTAAAATTTTAAAAACCCTACATGAAACCTCATCCCGCCAGTGGATGAGGTTTCATGCTTTTTCTAATTCCCGCCAGGGCTCCTTAAGGTTGGATGGGCAGGTCCTTTAATTGCTTATTTGTCTCTGTCAAAGGCCTCAACTGGCCGTTGACAGCTCGGCGGGCGTGCAGCTGATTTCGCTGCGCCCCCACCTTCCTGAAAATTTAAATGGGGTGCGGTGACATCGGGAGTTCCGCCCAACGTCACCGTGTGTCATTTTACGCGTCAGTGAGCGGGCCCCGCCCCGCCCCCCCTGCTCGCCGACAGTAAAATCCAGCCCAGAAACTAGAGAGTGAATAAACAAAAACAAAAATAGCGGGAAAAACTCAGCAGGTCTGACAGCATCTGCAGAGAGGAAGACAGTTAACGTTTCGAGTCCGTATGACTCTTCAACAGAGCTAAGGAAATAGAGAAATGAGGTGAAATATAAGCTGGTAGAGGGGGGGGTGGTGGGGGACAGGTAGAGCTGGGTGGAGGGCCAGTGATAGGTGGAGGCCAAGAAGAGATTG
The DNA here is from genome assembly GCF_964194155.1 of Cetorhinus maximus. Taxonomy (NCBI): domain Eukaryota; kingdom Metazoa; phylum Chordata; class Chondrichthyes; order Lamniformes; family Cetorhinidae; genus Cetorhinus; species Cetorhinus maximus. Next base: position 11,558,189 of record NC_135895.1, read on the forward strand.
CCAAAGATGTCATAGACAAAAGGACAAAGGGGTGTTGACGGTGGTGATATTAGCTCAGGAATGTGCTAATGGGGACATTAAGGGTAGAAAGCAGGACATGTTAGTGGCAGATGGCCTTAGTGGAGGTGGGGTGGGGGGAAGGGATCAATAATGGGGACATTAAGGGTAGAAAGCAGGACGAGCAAGTTAGTGACAGAAGAAGCAGAAATGCCCATGAAGGAACTTACTCTGTCATCCAATTTAGACTTCTCCAGGGAGCTTTCAAATCTGGAAAACACGGGTAAATACTGCATGAAAGAAATTCAGTAACAATTAGGTGGTGCATCCCGTTCCCGGTATAAAGACGGAGTCCTCACCTTCCACGCATTAAATTTCACATTCTACAAGCTCCCACATCACATCCATACAGGTCACGCTGAGTAAAACTGAAGGACTGGTCAGAATACTGTTCGATCCTATTGCCGTGCTGCATAAAATCCCAAGACCTACGAAAATGGGACCAGAATCCGACATACGAACAGCTTTGGAACCTGGCTTCACAGGGGAACTTTAATGGCTCGCCCCTTGCCTCGCTTGCACGGACGAAAGAGAAAGGACTTATCATCCGGAGCTTTAACATAACGCTCCAAATCTTCACTTGTGTAACCTCCAAAAATGTAACTCTTTCGAGTTATCAACAGTCACAGATTGTAACTCTTTCGAGTACATTCACAGTTCTTGGTTTCCGGGAGTGGGACATGAACCCACAACCTTCTGATTCAAAGGCTAGGGTGCTATGAACTGAGCCACAGCTGACAGCCAGCCTCGTTGTACCCCACGGTTAATGTTGGTACTTGCTCTTCACATCTGGTTTGGACAGAGCTCCCACTGAAACCATGGACACTCGCTTTGAAAAGTAAATGTTAAGTTTACATTCTCGAGAAGCTGGCACCGTTGTTTTCCGATCTTGGTGTGTGAGCCGTGATGTTAACCCGAGACATTTCCGAAACCTACAAAACATTTGACGAAAATGGATATTTTAAGTGACCCGACGTAACAAAAAGTCGACCATAACCTGAGTGCGCTCGGCCTCGTCCCGGAGGAACACTTCACCTGGCCGTCCCTGCGAGATTCCTTTAAAGAACTCACTCTGCTAATTGCTCCGTTCGCTAAACACACTGGACGCTAAGTTGCAATCAGTAACAGTCACAGGTCTAACCTCCTCTCCCACAAACATCAAACGATCCAAGTTTCACAATCTGCAAGAAAAATAAAAGCTAGACTAACAGAATTTGCATGTACATGGCACAGTCTGACAACTGCAATGGCCAACCAAGATAAAAACAAAAAACTACTGCGGATGCTGGAAATCCAAAACAAAAACAAAAACAGAATTACCTGGAAAAACTCAGCAGGTCTGGCAGCATCGGTGGAGAAGAAAAGAGTTGACGTTTCGAGTCCAATGACCCTTCCACAGAACTGAGTGTAGTTAGGAGAGGGGTGAAATATAAGCTGGTTTAAGGTGGGGGGTGGGGTGGGGGGAGAGAAGTTGAGGGTGGGGTGGTTGTTTGATCCTTTTGTCTGTGACATCTTTTGATTCTCTGCTCCTATCACTGCTTGCTTGTCCCTACAACCACCCCACCCTCAACTTCTCTCCCCCCACCCCACCCCTCACCTTAAACCAGCTTAAATTTCACCCCTCTCCTAACTATACTTCAGTTCTGTTGAAGGGTCATTGGACTCGAAACGTCAACTCTTTTCTTCTCCACCGATGCTGCCAGACCTGCTGAGTTTTTCCAGGTAATTCTGTTTTTGTTTTTGTTATGGTCAACCAAGAGTCGTTTCAAATCCTTTGGCTCTGATTTAAGTGAAACGAAAGTGAAAGTGAAAGTGAAACTGATGTTCCCTTCTCGGGAACATGATGGTTTCTTTCAAGAAATGGTTACAAGTTCCTTTCCTTGACTACAAATTATCCTGAGATCGAGTTTTCAATCGTGACATTAAAGATGAAGCTCCAGAGAACTCGAATCTAACCCAGCAGATGAAACTGAGATCAATATTTTATTAATGATATTTCACATTGCACCCCCTGTAAATATTATCGCATCCCTGATCCCCTGTAAATATTAACGTACTCCACACATTGTAAATATTAACACACTCCACCACCTGTGAATATTAACACACTCCACACACTGTAAATATTAACGCACTCCACACATTGTAAATATTAACGCACTCCACCACCTGTGAATATTAACACACTCCACACACTGTAAATATTAACACACTCCACACTGTCTTTAAATATTAGTACACTCCACACTCCGTCTAAATATGAACGCACTCCACACTCCCTGTAAATATTAACACACTCCACACTCCCTGTAAATATTAACATTCCACACTCCCTGTAAATATTAACACACTCCACATCCCTTTTAAATATTAACACAATCCACAATGCCTGTAAATATTAACACACTCCGCACCCCCTGGAAATATTAACAATCTCCACACACCCTGTAAATATTAATACAGTCCACACCCCCTGTAAATATTAACACACTCCAAACCCCCTTTAAATATTAACACACTCCAAAACCCCTGTAAATATTAACACTCCAGACTCACTGTAAATATTAACACACTCCACACTCACTGTAAATATTGACACACTCCACATTCCTTGGAAATATTAACACACTCCACACTCACTGAAAATGTTAACACACCCCACAACCCTCTAAATATTAATACAGTCCACACCCCCTGTAAATATTAACACACTCCACACCCCCTTTAAATATTAACACATTCCAAAACCCCTGTAAATATTAACACTCCAGACTTACTGTAAATATTAACACACTCCACACTCACTGTAAATATTGACACACTCCACGTTCCTTGGAAATATTAACACACTCCACACTCACTGAAAATGTTAACACACCCCACAACCCTGTAAATATAAACACACTCCACACCCCTTGTAAATATTAGCACACTCCACCCTCCCTGTAAATATTAACACACTCCACACTCCCTGTATATATTAACACACTGCACACCCCCTGTAAATATTAACACACTCCACACTCACTGTAAATATTAACACACTCCACCCTCCCTGTATATATTAACACACTGCACACCCCCTGTAAATATTAACACACTCCACCCTCCCTGTAAATATTAACACACTCCACCCTCCCTGTAAATATTAACACACTCCACACTCCCTGTAAATATTAACACACTCCACCCTCCCTGTAAATATTAACACACTGCACCCTCCCTGTATATATTAACACACTCCACCCTCCCTGTAAATATTAACACACTCCACCCTCCCTGTATATATTAACACACTGCACACCCCCTGTAAATATTAACACACTCCACACTCACTGTAAATATTAACACACTCCACCCTCCCCGTATATATTAACACACTGCACACCCCCTGTAAATATTAACACACTCCACACTCCCCGTAAACATTAACACACTCCACACTCCCTGTAAATATTAACACACTCCATACTACCTGCAATTTTAACACACTCTGCAATCTCTGTAAATATTAACACACTCCACTCCCCCTGTAAATATTAACACACTCCACTTCCCCTGTAAATATTAACACACTCCACACCCCCTGTAAGTATTAACACATTCCAAACCCCTGTAAATATTAACATACTGTGCTCCTCCTGTAAATATTAACACACTCCACACCCTGTAAATGCTAACACACTCCACAGTCCCTGTAAATATTAACACACTCCACATTCACTATAAATATTAACACACTCCACACCCCTTGTAAAAAAACAATACACTGCGCTCCCCCTGTAAATGTTAACACACTCTGCACCCTGTAAATATTAACACACTCCACACCTTGCAAATATTAACACACTCCACTCCTGTAAATATTAATACACTCCACACTCCTTGCAAATGTTAATACACTCCACATTCCCTGTAAATATTAATACACTCCATGTAGACACACATATGGACATACAAATTTGAAGCAGGAATAGGCCACTCGGCCCCTTGAGCCTGCGCCACCATTCAATAAGATCATGGCTGCTCTGGTCGTAACCTCAACTCCACATTGTCACCTACCCAGATAACCTTTCGCCCCCTTGATTATCAAGCATCTATCTACCTTTGCCTTAGAAATATCGGAAGAATGTTCTTCCACTGCCTTTTGAGGAAGAGAGTTCCAAGGCTAATGACTTCCTGAAACAAAAGATTCCTCCTCACCTCTCTGTTAAATGGGCGATCATTATTTTCAAACAGTGGCCCTTTGTTCTGGATTCTCCAACAAGAGGAAACATCCTCTCCACATCCACTCTGTCAAGACCCCTCAGGGTCTCGATATGTTTCAATCAAGTCGATCCTAACATTTCAAACTCCAGCAGATACAGGGGTAGACTGTCCAACCTTTCCTCATAATACAACCTGCCCATTCCGGGTGTTAGTCTAGTAAATGTTCTTTAAACTGCTTCCAACACATTTACATCGTTCCTCAAGTAAGGAGAAAAATATTGTGCACAATGCAGATGTGGCCTCACCAGTGCCCTGTATACCTGAAGCATAACCTCCCTACTTTTGTATTCAATTCCCCTCACAATAAACAATTCCAATCTATTAGCTTTCATTATTTGGGTTCCACCAAGGGCACTCGGCTCCTGATCTCACTACAGCTTTGGTTCAAACAGGGGACTGAATTTTCCCAGAATTGCACTAAGTGCGGTAGCTGGCGGGAAAAATGGAATCCTACCTGCCGACGAAAATGGCGGGTTTTCACGCCGTATCGTCCTGAGCCCGCCACATTATTTATTCACTCCCGTGAAACGCGCCGTTTCCATTGCGGCAGGCTGTCATTCGCCCGCTCGCCATCACCCCGCTGTTGCATCACGCCGGCCGCCATCTTTAAAAAGCAGCCGCAAGCAAAGCGCTCATCGCCACCAGCTCACCACCGCTGCCCGGGAACATGGCCAGGAAGGGAAAAATGGCTGCAGCCCCCCACCCCACCATTTCAACGATGGGACCCTTGGGCGACTGCTGGATGCCGTGGAGGTCCGCCGGGATATGCTCTACCCCCGCTCTGGCCGCAGGATGGGTAGAAATGTCACAATCTGGCTTGGGAGGTGGTGGCAGCGGTGGTCAGTGCAAACACCCTGCAGAGGACAGCCACCCAGTGCTGCAAAAGGATGAATGATCTCCTCCATTCCGCCAGGGTAAGTCACTCTTTTCATCACTCCCGACTCACACCCTCACAAACCCATCACACATCCACAGGGCCCTCGCTCACTGCCAGTGCATGGGACATCACCAAGCACTCTTTCACACACACCTGCAATGTTCTCAGCCCGTCCATGGAACCACTCACCACCAAACAGGGCTACCATACTTATCATCTGGCCTGGCAGGCGTCTTGATACAGCCTCCCCATCTCTATCCATGCAGGACAAACTGGCACACAACAGGAGGGAAAGGTCGCAGACAGGTGGAGAGATGCCAGAGATCAAAGTTCTGACAGAATTCAAGGAGCCCTAGCAAAACTGGGGTCAATGGGAATCAGGGGGAAACTCTCCTACTTGGCACAAAGGAAAATGGTTGTGGTTGTTGGAGGCCAGTCATTTCAGCTCCAGGACATCACTGCAGGAGTTCCTCAGGGTAGTGCCCTCGGCCCAACCACCTTCAGCTTCTTCATTAATGACTTTCCTTCCTTCATAACGTCAAAAGTGGGGATGTTCGCTGATGATTGCATAATGTTCAGCACCATTCATGACTCCTCAGATACTGAAGCAGTGCATGTCCAAATGCAGCAAGATCGGGACAATATCCAGGCTTGGGCTGACAAGTGGTAAGGAACATTTGCACCACACAAGTACCAGGCAATGACCATCTCCAACAAGAAAGAACCTAACTATCGCCCCTTGACATTCAATGGCATTACCATCACTGAATTCACCCACTATCAACATCCTGAAGATTACCATTGACCAGAAACTGAACTGGACTAGCCATACAAATATTATGGCTACAAGAACGAGTCAGAGGCTAGGAATCCTGCAGTGAGTAACTCACCTCCTGACTCCCCAAAGCCTGTCCACAATCTGCAAGGCACAAGTCAGGAATGTGATCGAATACTCTCCTCTTGCCTGAATGAATGCATTTCCCACAACACTCCAGAAGCTTAACACGATCCAGGACCACATCCACCCTCCACCACCGATGCATGGTAGAAGCAGTGCATACCATCTACAAGGTGCACTGCAGGAATTCACCAAGGGTCCTTAGGCAGAACCTTCCAAACTCACAACCACTTCCATACAGAAGGACTAGGTCAGCAGATACATGGGAACACCACTACCTGGGAGTTCCCCTCCAAGCTATTCACCATCCTGACTTGGAAATATATCACTATTCCATCTCTGTCGCTGAGTCAAAATCCTGAACTTCCTCCCTAACATCACTGTGGGTGTATCTACACCACATAGACTGTAGCAGTTCAAGAAGGCAGCTCACCATTACCTTCCCAAGGGTAATTAGGGGTGGGCAATAAATGCTAGCCTAGCCAGCAAATTACTTGCTATACCTTCACACTAACCTTTTGCAATTCATGCACTAGGACATCTAAATCCTTCTCCATCTCAGTGCCCTGCAATATCTCACAATTTGGATAGTATGCTTCTTTTTTATTCTTCCTGCCTAAATGGACAATTTCTTCACATTTTCCAATATTGTACTTAAGCTGCCAGATCTTTGGCCACTTACTTAATCTATCTATATCCCATTGTAGCCTCCTTATGTCCTCTTCACATCTTACTTTCCTACCTATCTTTGTTTCATCAGCAAATTTAGCAACTATACCTTCGGTCCCTTCATCCAAGTCACTTATTGCTGAAGAAAGTGACGTGTCGAAGCTTTTCATCTTGCACTCATCAGGACACTTTGTATTATGACCGATGCAGTTGGTACAGCTGATTTATTTAAAAATCCCAGAGGGAAACTTTAAACAACTGTCATAACCTATAATTTTAAGTGTTATGTTTGAGATGTGACTCTAAATTCAGGAATCAGTCTACCAGTTCTCGAGTTTTTACATTAAACTAAATGAAACATTTTATTAATTTACACAGGTTAAAATATACATACACATGACTACAAATGACTACTTATCATAACTTTAAACAAATTCTGAAACTAATCTCCAACAAGGCAACAAAAACCCACAGACTTAACCAGACACTGGGCAAAGCCTTATGAATTCAAAATGAGGTTCTTTTCACTTTCGTTTCTGTGGAGACAGTGGGCGGATCACAGTTGCTTTGATGTTACATTGCCTCTGCTCTACACATACCATACTGCTGAAGTTATACCTAGCAAAGCCCATTGAATGTAAATTCTCATTGTTATCACCGACTTCTGAACTAAACCTCTCTAACAATCAAACCCCTTTCATAGTACCAATTTTATTAGTAATATAAACATATTGCTTGGTATCTGCTAGATAGGTATCAGTTTTCACCCCACTTCTTGAATGCTCTATTCAAAAAATGCAAATGCACGCTATCTCTCTTACATATCAAAACTAGTACACATCAAACCACCCGGACTAGCTGGCTTTAATCCAATTAAAACACATCCACAGACTAAACCTCTATTTTAAAAGAAAAATAGTTTCCAATAATATTATATACATTAATAGCTTCATGACACTTCACAAGAATTCCAATATGGGGGAAAACAACAATTTATACTGTATGTGAAGAGTACTGATTGGTTGGCAAGTGGACTGTGATTGGTAGAGGCGTTGCCATGGAGAGTGAACCAGTGATGGTGACTGACAGTTAACTTCCAAGCATCGTTTGAAATTTAAACTTGACAGCTTGACCTTGATTGGTCAAGATGTTTCCCTGAGGAATGAGTCAGCGAGTGGCTGTCACTTATTTTGTTTAGCTGAAACAGGCACAATGTGTGCACATATTCTTTCTTTCTGCAAAGAACAGTATCTGTGTATTAATATATGTAGCTTCCAGTACACGCAAATGTGCCATACTGCAAGCCTGACTGACAATCTTAAATTGGTTGTCAACATAATTCTTCACACACTGAGGATTATTTAGCAAATGTTGTCCAATCGCGGAATCACATCTAATGTTGGACACTGTGTTTTGAGTTTTGCAAGCATGGGCTGGTTGGGTACGGTCTGTATCCTGCCCATTGTGAACAGTGGCTGGGACATGCTGTTTGATACCACCCGCCAGTCTTTGTGACATATGGCCTACATACCTAGCATCACACTGGCACTGAAATTCATATACCACATTCCTCATTTGTGCGATAGGCAGAACATCTTTTTAGGCTTGACAGCAGCATCCTGTTAGTGGCGTGAAACAGCTAACTTCACCTGTTTCTCAACTTTTTGAGGCACCTTACCCTTCCAGGATAATGTGAGGTAGACTGGGCACTTTCCAGGGCTGAAAGTGATGGTCTCAGGCCCATTCATGAGTTTGCGTGATAAACAGCATGAAATGATCTGATCAGGGTAGCCATTATCTCACAGGGTGTGTTTGATGCACCCTATTTCAGCATCAAACTTGCATGGTGAGCAAGTGGCTCAGGCTTTATTTAGAAGGTTGCTGATAAGGCCAATCTTATAGGGTAGGAGGTTAGGTGTCATTGCGTCAAAACATGTTTCTTGTGGATCCCAACAAAGCGAGAGCTGTGTCCAAGTTTTGTGCTACAAAATGACTACAAGTTATTTATATAAATCGTAAAAAGTTGAGACTCCCGCACTGATCCCTATACCACACCACTCATTGCATCTTGCCAACCAGAAAATGATCCATTTATGCTTACCCTCTGTTTCCTATTAGCTAGCCAATCTTCCATCCATGCCAATATGTTACCATGAGCTTTTATTTTCCGCAATAACCTTTTACGTGGCAGTTTATCAAATGCCTTCTGGAAATCTAAGTACAGTGCATCCACCAGTTCCCCTTTATCCACAGCACATATTCCTTCAATAAATTGGTTAAAGATGATTTTCTTTTCACAAAGCCATGTTGACTTTGTCTGATTACCTTGAACTGATCGATGCCCTTCTTAATGTCTTTAATAATAGCTGCTAACATTTTCCCTATGACAGATATTAAGCTAAGCTGTGCTGTAGTTTCCTGTTTTCTGTCTACCTCCCTTTTTGCTATTTTCTAATCTAATGGAAGCTTTCCTGAATCTAAGGAATTTTGGAAAATTAGAACAAACGCATCAATCATCTCAATAGCCAGTTCTTTTAGGACTCCAGGATGAAGTCCATTAGGACCCGACGACTTTTCAGCCTGCAGCTTAATTTGCTCAGTACCACTTCCCTGGTGATTGTAATTTTCATGAGTTCCTCTCACCCTTCCATTTCCTGATTTACAGCTATTTCTGGAATGTTACTTTCATTCTCCATAGTGAAGACTAATGCAAAATACCTGTTCAATTCATCCACCATCTCTTTATTTTTTTCTTATTAATTCCCCAGTCTCACTTCTAATAAGACCATCGCCCACTTTGCTAATTCTTTTCTTTTTTACATATGTATCGAAACTCCTACCATCTGTTTTATTTTTCTAGCTAGCTTTTTCTCATTCTTTAATTTTTCCCTCCTTACCAATCTTTTAGTCATTCTTTGCTGTTTTTTTTTTATTCTGTTCAATCTTCTGACCTGCCACCCATCTTTGCACAATTATATGCTTTTTCTTTAAGTTTGATACTATCTTTAACTTTTCTAGTTAACCATGGATGGTGGGTGCTCCCCTTGCAATTTTTCTTTCTTGTTGAAATGTATCTATTTTGTGTATCCCCTTCAGTGTGTGCCACTGCATCTCTATTGGCCTGTCCCTTCTCTAATTTGCCAGCTCGCTTTAGCTAGCTCTGATTTCATGCCCTCATAATTGCCCTTTTTTAAGTTTAGAAAACTAGTCTTGAACCCACTCTTCTCTCCCTCAAACTAAATGTAAAATTAAATCATATTATGATCACTGCTACCTAGGGGTGCCTTCACTATGACATTATCAATTAATCCTATCTCGTTGTGCAATACTAGGTCTAGCCTAGCCTTCTCTCTGGTTGGCTCTAGAACGTGCTGTTCTAAAAAATATCCCAAAAACATTCTATGAATTCTTCATCTAGGCTACCTTTGCCCATCTGATTTTTCCAGTCTATATGTAGATTAAAATCCTCCATGAGTAATGCCATACCTTTCTGACAAGCTATCATTATTTCTTCCTTTATACTCTGTCTTACCGTATGGTTACTCTTAGCAGGCCTGTACACCACTCCCACAAGTGACACTTTGCCCTTATCATTTCTCATCTCTACCCAAAGCGCTTCTACATACTGGTCTCTTGTCCCCCTTCAGAGGTCCAAGGTACAGCAGCCATAGTGATGGTGAAGGCTGGCAACAAGGAAATGCAGCTAAAGGTGAGTAAATTGGTCAGTCAGTGAAGAGTCTTCCAAGCCTTCCCCACTTGGAAGTTTCACTGATGAAGATCACGTGCTCAGCACTTACCCCAGTGACTCGAGTGAATTTTTGAACTTCTGACAGCCAGTTGGGTGAAGGAAAAGGCCAGAAGTCAATCTTCAGTCAGATTTATTTATTCACTTTAGATTTATTCGCAAAGCGAAACATTACGAGTGGAATCTTGTGAAGCACCTGGGAGTGGGAAACAAGGCAGGCGGGAGCACTTCATTGACCAGGATGCAAAATGTCAGCTTCCCAACAGCAGGATGAAAGTTGATGAAGTTGGCAGCGGATTGAGGGCAGATCGCACTTCCCAGAGGGAAGCGATGGGATCCTCTCTTTAATACATTAGCATGTCATGCATACTCATTAAAATCCACATTCATTAACACACAACTTCGCCAGGTTAAATTCTATCTTTGGAATTAAGTATGCAGCAAATGAGAAACACCTCCATTCAGATTCACAAATGGTTAAGGTGGCGTGCAGCAAGCGAGGTAGTCTTCCTAGCGGAGTTGGACTGAGTACAAGTTGCTTTTCTTGTACAGGAAATTTTGTTGAACCAGGGGAGAGGAAGCATTGATGATTGAGATCGGACGGTGGCTGTGAAAGGGGAAATGGGCATGGCTGACCGAGGGAGGGAGGTGGAAGCCCAACAAAGGCTCATGAGGGAAGGTGGACTACACAGGGAAGACCAATGTCTACAGACGATAGGTCAAGCCTGATTGTGAGGAGATCAAGTATGATGAAGGTACTTCCACATTGTGCTGTTAGGTTAGGAGCTCTAGGATTTTGACTATTGATGAACAGACGTTGGCATATTTCCAGATTGGGATGGCGTGTGACTTGAGAGTGGTGGTGTTCCTGTGAGTCTGCTGCCCTTGTTCTTCTAGATGGTAAAGGTCACACGTTTGGGAAGGGTTATCAAAGAAACCCTGGTGCGTTGCTGCAGTGCATTTTGTAGATGGTGCACACTGCTGCCACTATGCTGTAAGGCATTTTGATATTTTGTGTATTTTTGTCATGCTGTAAGGCCTTTCTTTGTTTCTTTTTAACCTGCCCTATCTTTATACTTGTATTAAAATGTAACCAGTTGTGAGGTGGACCAACGTCCTGAGCTCAAAACTGGGCGACAGGAACAGGGAGTGCGGAGGACATCAGACAAAAGGAAAATAATTCACACCAAAGACATCGACGCCGAGGCTTATATCGAACTTTTAAAAGTAAAGACTGAACAAGTACACACAGACAGGCACAGACATACCAGGACAGGCCAGTGGGGCGGTGACTAACCACCAGACGCCCTGATTACAGAAACTGACCTGGACAATGGTCTCTCGGGAATGTATGACTGGCGCTCCTCCTGCCTTACCAAGATGCAGAAATCACACCCATCGCTGGAGACACACCTCCTGCTGAGAGCAGGAAATGACCACGCGCAGGTTGTGTTTGCATGGCCAGGGTGGGATTGATGATCCAATCAGATGACTCAGTTTTAGACATTGCCTTGTGTGCTGAGAGACCAGAAAGGGGCAGAAAGCCACAGATCCCAAGGGCATTGCTGCTGCAGCCAGGAAGCGTGACTTGGTCAGTCAGAGCAAGTCATGTAGAAGAAATCGTTCAGCTGTCCCACCACCCAAGAACGAGCTCCTGCATCTGGGCCTTATGAAGCAACTGGTGTTGTAAGTATATAGCATTGCTTGATAAAGGTTTTCCACATAAAGTGGAAATTATATCCATAGCTTGTTCCGTGTTGTTGATACCATGGTACACGGTAGGGACCTTGGAAGGTAGTGAGACCCCCTGCAGTACGCTGGCAGTGGAGGGAGTGAATGTTTAAGGCAGTGGATGGGGTATGATCAAACAGGCTGCTGTATCAAGCTTCTTGAGTATTGTTGGAGCTGCACTCCTCCAGGCAAGTGGATCATCAAATCGGTCACACCCTTGACTTATGCTTTGTAGATGGTGGAAAGGCTCCACCACAAAGTGGCACTGTGCAGCAGCTTATAGAAGTCTCTCTTCCTGACCCAGCCACCAGCTTCTTTTTGAAACAAAGTCATATTTTTCAACTGTCAACATCCAGCAATTTGCTGGTAGATTCTATATTTGTTGAGTAACTGTTCTCGTATCAACGAACTCCATTGTTAGCATTTTTACCTCTGAATCAGAAGGTTATAGGGTCAAATCCCACTCCAGCAATTGACTATTAGTTTTAGGTTGATATTCCAGGGCAGCACTGGGGTATTGCTGCATTGTTGGAAGTGCATTACTTTGGATGTGAAATAAAGACCCTGTCTGCCTGTTCCTTGTGGTTCAGTTGGAACTTATGGCACTATTTGAAGAAAAGCAGGGCGTTCTCCTGGTATCCTGGCCAACATTCCTCCCTATTGAATGGCAGAGAAGCAATTTAACAACCATTTATCTTGTGGCTGATTGGTGTGTTCAAACTGACTGTTTCATTTACCTGCATAACATTCTTTTAAAGCAGTTTGTTACTTTTGAAGTGTTTAAAGATGCTCCTGAGACCCCTGACATCTTGCCATATTCACGCAAGACCTTATTTATCTTCATAGCAGCAATGACATCGTAACACAGCAGAGACGAAATTTGGGGACCTTCAGGCCCCCACAACCACCAGGTTGACCTAAATATGGTTTAATATTTTTGTAGCTTCCCTCACATATCCCACAGAAGTACAACTGACATGTCCTTGTGAATGCAGTTAAGCAGGTTATTAGAGATTTCTGTCTATTTGATGCCAAGCTTATTCGTAAATACATTTTTCTTAAATTAATTCTTGGGATGTGAGCATTTATTGCCCCATCCCTAATTGCCATTGAGAAGGTGGTGGTGAGATGCTGTAGTCCGTGTGGTGTAAGTACACCTACGGTGCTGTTCGGAAGGGGGTCCCAGGATTTTGACCCATTGACAGTGGAGGAACGGCGATATTGTTCGTAGTCAGGATAGTGTGTGGCTTGGAGGGGAAATTGCATAAACATTAATGTTTCAGATCATTGACCTTTCTTTAATTAAAGGGTATAAGTCACTATAGATGACGACTGACCTGCTGAGTATTTCCAACATTTTCAGTTGATCCATTTTTAAACAACAGCTTTTTTTTTGCTCCCTCGATAGTTCATTTGGAAGAGAACAAATATTTACCTCAGTTAGACAAACCAAGAAGGCCCAAGGTCCTGGCTTGTGCTGTTGCCCACAGTAACAGTGGTGGATGCTACAAATGGCCTCAGTGCTCCCAAGCTAACAAGGGGCAAATCTGGCAGGTGTGTCTGGGTAGTCAGTGACCCTGGGAAAAACTCCTCTCTGAGTGCCAACTCTCACTACTCAAGCTCACAATGGCCACTTGGGTGAGGTTCCAGGAGGCAATTTAAGGAAATGGAAAAGGCAGAAAAACTGGTATAAAAGCTCAATCATCACAACCTTATTACTATCATACGATTTAAAAACAGCACCTTATTTCCTATTTTAGCTCGCCTTTGGCACAGTGGAGCTATCGATATTCTAAATTACACTTCTCCCACATCCTGAAATTTAGGCCAAACCTAAGGCCCTACATCTCAATACAGAAATTCAAAGCAATCAGAAGGATTCTGCAGAAGCTTGACTGAACTATCCACGTCAACTCAATGGCTACAAAGGCAAGACAGAGTCTGGATACTCTCTGTAGCTCACCTTCCGATCTTCAAACCCTCTCCACTATATTACACAGCTCAAATTAGGGGCGGAATTTTAGGACCCCTCCCACTGGCGGGATCTTCCGGTCCCGCCGAAGTTAATGGAGTTTTGAACGGCTCGCCAAATTTTCCGGCCCGGCCCCACTGCGCCAAGCCTGTAAGATTCCACCCAAGGAGTACAAAGGTTAAAAAGTTTAATAAGTTAAAGACAGCCTCAAACTTAAAGAAAAAAACGCATAATTATGCAAAGACAGGTGGCAGGTCAGAAGATTGGAAAGAATATAAAGAACAGCAAAGAATGACAAAAAGATTAATAAGGAGGGAAAAATTAGAGTATGAGAGAAAGTTAGCTAGTAATATGAAGACAAAGTAAGAGTTTCTATGGAAAAACAGTTAACAAAGTGAGTGTTGGTCTTATAGAGAGTGCGTTTGGAGAATTGATAATAAAAAGTAGGTAGATGGCAGGTGAATTAAACAGGTATTTTGCTTCAAGTCTTCGCTATAAGAGAACACAAGTAACATCCCGGAAATAGCTGTAAATCAGGAGATGGGAGGGAGGAACTCGGGAAAATCACCATCACCAGGGTTGTGGTATTGAGCAAATTGTTGGGGCTGCGGGCTGACCAATCAATCCCCGGGTATGGATGGGCTTCACCCTGAAGCCTCGAAAGAAGTGAGATAGTTGATGCACTGGTTTTAATTTAACAAAAGTTCGGGGAAGGTTCCATTAGATTGGAAAATAGCAAATTCTTTATTCAAACTCCTTTATTCAACTCCTTTATTCAAAAAGGGAGGGAAACAGAAAGCAGGAAACTACAGGCCTATATTATTAAAGATGTTATAGCAGGACACTTAGAAGCTTCAAGGCAATCAGGCAGAGTCAACATGGTTTTGTAAAAGGGAAATCACGTTTAACCAATTTATTGGAGTTCTTTGAAGGAGTCACATGTGCTGTGGATAAAGGGAAACCGGTGGATGTACTGTACTTAGATTTCCAGAAGGCATTTGATAAAGTGCCACATCAAAGATTATTGCAGAAAATAAAAGCTCATGATGTAGGGGGTCACATATTGGCATGGATAGAAGATTGGCTAGCTAACAGGAAACAGAGGGTAGGCATAAGTAGGTCATTTTCTGGTTGGTAAGATGTAACGAGTGGTGCACTACAGGGATCAGTGCTGGGGTCTCAACTTTTTATGATTATATAAATGACTTGCAGTCATTTTGTAGCACAGAACTTGAACACAGCTCTTGCAAACATCTTTGTTGGGTTCCATGCTTCGATGGAATGACAACTAACCTCCGACCCCTCACATATTTCCAATATGCATATGATACATTTGCTAGATTTAAATCCACAGCTGCATGTAATAATTTCCTCACATGTCTTAATGGAGAGTTGGCACAAATTGGTCTTTTTATGGTTGGCAGGATGTGATGAGCGGTGTGCCACAGGGATCTATGCTGGGGCCTCAACTTTTTACAATTTATATAAATGACTTGGATGAAGAGGCCGAAGGAATGGTGGCTAAATTTGCTGACGACACAAAGATAGGTAGCAAAGTAAATTGTGAAGAGGTCGTAAGGAGGCTACAAAGTGACAGCAAGGTTAAGTGAATGGGCAAGGACCTGGCAAATGGAGTATAATGTTGGCAAATGTGAAATCATTCATTTTGGCAGGAAGGATAAAAAGGAAGCTCTTTATCTAAATGGCAAGAGATTGCAGAGCTCTGAAATTCAGAGGGATTTGGGCGTCCTAGTGTATGAATCACAAAAAGTTAGTGTGCAGGTACAGCAGGTAATTAGGGGAGCTAATAGAATGTTATCATTTATTGTGAGGGGAAATAATTACATAAGTAGGGAGGTTATGCTTCTGTTGTACCGGGCACTGGTGTATTGTGTACAGTACTGGTCCCCTTATTTAAAGAAAGATGCAAATGCATTAGAAGCAGTTCAGAGAAGGTTTAATAGACTAATGTCAGGAATGGGCGGGTTGTCTTATGAGGAAAGGTTGGACAGGTTAGGCTTGTATCCACTGGAATTTAGAAGAGTAAGAGGCGACTTAATTGAAACCTTTCAGATCCTGAGGCGTCTTGACAGGGTGGATGTGGAGAGGATGTTTCCTCTTGTGGGAGAATCTAGAACTAGGGGTCACTGTTTAAAAATAAGGAGTCGCACATTTAAGACAGAGATGAGGAGAAATGTTTTCTCTCAGAGGGTTGTGAGTCTTTGGAACTCTCTTCCTCAAAAGGCAGTGGAAGCAGATTCTTTGAATATTTTTAAGGCAGAACTAGATAGATTCTTGATTAGCAAGTGAGTGAAAGGTTATCGGGGGTAGGCAGGAATGTGGGGTTGAGGTTACATTCAGATCAGCCATGATCTTATTGAATGGCGAAGCAGGTTCGAGGGGCCGAGTGGCCTCCTCCTTCTCCTAATTTGTATGTTCGTACATATAATCATGTGTACTCACTACTCTCTTGGATGAGAGTAGCCATGGCACTCAAGAGGTTTGACATAGGGCACTGAAATCAGCATCATCGCCTCCATGATTGGCACACTCACAAACCCATCACACATCACATGCCAGTGCAAGGGACATCACCAAGCACTCTCTCACACACACCTGCAATGTTCTCAGCCCATCCATGGAACCACTCACCACCAAACAGGGCTACCATACTTATCATCTGGCCTGGCAGGCATCTTGATACAGCCTCCCCATCTCTATCCATGCAGGACAAACTGGCTCACCACAGGAGGGAAAGGTCGCAGACAGGTGGAGAGATGCCAGAGATCAAAGTTCTGACAGAATTCAAGGAGCCCTAGCAAAACTGGGGTCAATGGGAATCGGGGGGAAAACTCTCCACTGGTTGGAGTCATACCTAGCACAAAGGAAAATGGTTGTGGTTGTTGGAGGCCAGTCATTTCAGCTCCAGGACATCATTGCAGGAGTTCCTCAGGGTAGTATATGCTATCCACAGGACGCACTGTAGCAATTCACTTGTTACTTCAACAGAACCTTTGCCCCCTGTAATCTCTACCACTGAGAAGGACAAGAGTATCATTATCGTGGAAAGACCAACTCCTCCAAGTTCCCTTCCAGATCCCATTCCATCCTGGCTTGGCTGTATATTGCTGTTCCTTCCTTCGTGGATCAAAATCCTGGAATTCCTTACCCAAACGATCATGGAAAACACCATCAGCACGAAAGACTGGTGTAGTTCAAGAACGTCCATCAACATCTTCCCAGCTGGACTTACTGATGGACAATAAATGCACTTTTGTCAATATTGAACAATTGAGAATGTTGAGAACCAATATAAAAAGATTAAGAATTTGGGCAGTCTCAATCCAGTTCCTTCTGGATCACAGCCAACTTCCTCCTATATCAACACCGAGCCACTCATATTAACTCTCAAAGGCAGTTAGCTGTGTGCCACAAGGTGTCAGGTGTAAGATGTAGTAAGTGGTACATTTCTGAAGTCGGAACTGAAGCTCTCAATGGGGAACAGTACTGGCATCTTTCATTTGTATCCAGCTATGTTGAGCCTGACGTGAGTGTGCTTGATTCAGGCAACTGGATGCCTGACATTGGAAATTTTTCTGTTTACCAGTCCTGAAATGCCTCATTTGATTAAGAAAAATTCAAAGAAAAAGCGCTCACCTTTAACCCTAATCTAAGCGGACACGGCTCTGTGTGTATCTGCAGGCCTCATAGAGTTGAATTAGTGACTATAAAATATTTACCCAGTACATTTGTGAAACTAAGGACGCAACAAAGCATCTGCATCACAGAGTAACTCACCTGCCTGAGGCATATTACTGCACTGAATGAGACGTGAAAATCAGGGCCAGGGTCTGCTCTCTCAGGCGGACTGAGAAACCATTATGGCACTATTTGAAAGAGAGCGGACAAGTTCTCTATGGTGTCCTGGCCAACACTTATCCCTCAATCAACATCATTAAACTGATCATTTGACCATTTATCTCATTGTGGTTTGTGGGATCTCACTGTGAGCAAAGTGGAGGTTGCATTTCCGTGCATTAGAACAGCAACTAACACTTTGACTGCAAAGCACTTACTGTCTTCCCGATGATGTGAAAGGCGCTGTTTAAACAAACACAAGCTCTTCCTGTTTTTCGTTCTCTATTATTGACTGCCACTGATAAAGGTAAGTAGGTAAGGACTTCCCTGAGATACATGGCGTTTTGGCTGCTACAGTAAGCCCCCAATCTACGAACGAGGACACTGGACACTCGGTTAGAAACAGTGGGCAGGATCGTCCCAGATTGGCACAAAGTGCGGGAGCAGGGGGGAAAACCGCACGATTTACCCGGCGGCTGCAATGGTGGCTTTTCGCGCCGTATTGTCCCGTTCCCAGCATTGACAGGGGACAGGCCAGCTTGCCGATGGGCGGGCTCAGAATTCCCCGCCAAGCCGTGACCTCAGCACTTCCTCGCTCTGGCCGCCATATTTAAAGAGAGCCCAGAGTGCAGCTCGCTTCACGGCCAGAATTTTTACCTCGCCAGGCCTGCGTGCGCCTGACCCAAATGCACGTAAAATGACGCGCGGCGACGCTGGGCAAGCGTCCCGATGTCATCGCGCACTTAGCGATATTTCGATCGGCAGCTGACAATTAACCGGCCTATTAAGGCCATTAAACTACCAATGAAATGTAATTTTTTGCTGCCCACTGGCGGGATGAGGTTTCCGACAGCAATTAAAAATAAAATAAAAATTTTAACTTTTCATCAATGACAAGTCCCTGCCCTTGTGACAGAGTCACATGAGGAGGCGTGTCCTTTAACCTTTTTAAATTCTTTAGTTTTAATTTTTTTTACATCTTCAGCTCCCTGAGGCAGCTCTGTCCCTCATGGAGATTTACCTGCGAGCATGTGTGAAGCTCCCCGCTCACCCTCCACACCCCCCACCCCCCCCAAACACACAGGCAGCGCTGAGCACTGCAGCACGCGTTTCACACTGGGCGGGATTTAATTGGCCCGTCCGCGTGAAATCGCGGTCACGGCCCAATCGCGGGCAGTGGTGGGCTTCCTGGCCGCTCCCGCTCGCC
The DNA here is from genome assembly GCF_964194155.1 of Cetorhinus maximus. Taxonomy (NCBI): domain Eukaryota; kingdom Metazoa; phylum Chordata; class Chondrichthyes; order Lamniformes; family Cetorhinidae; genus Cetorhinus; species Cetorhinus maximus. The sequence goes on from NC_135895.1 coordinate 11,577,472, forward strand.
ACCGCCAAGCCCACCCGACGAGGGCAAAATTCTGCCCCATGGCTTCAGACCAGGACTGCTCCAGGTGACAGGGGGCCCCAAAAGCAAAGAAGACAGCAACTCCCAAATTTACCAATGCCTCTCTGGGGCGCCTGCTGGGCGCAGTGGAAAGCCGCCGTGGGTCTCTTCTAATCCCGCTCGGGCCACAGGAGGCCCACCAGAGTCACCAATCCGGCCTGGGAGGTGGTGGCAACGGCGGCCAGTGTCACTGGAACACAGAGGAGGTCAACCATCCAGTGCAGGAAGAGGATGAATGGTTTCATCCACTCCACCAGGGTAAGTCAACCACCTCAACACTCCCAAACCCATCACACATTCACAGGGATCTCACACCTCAAGGGACAACACCACTAACTCTCTCACACACCCTCACATCTCCATCAGGCTCATATCCTCTGGAGCTTGTGTTCGCATCCCATCCATGGCTCCGCCCACCACACAAACATTCCACACGGTGCCAAGTGTCCTGCTCACACTCTCTCCATCTGTTTTCATGCAGGAGAAGCTGTCTCACAATAGCAGGGAGAGGCCCCACACCGAGGGTACAGTGGCCCACATTAGGCCCCTCACTCACTTTGAGGTGTGTGCCATCACACTGACTGGTGAGGATGGGGACCATGCCTGCGGTGATGGTGAGGTCGGTGGTGAACACCCACATGAGGATCCTGCACCACATCATCCCTCTCTCAATGCAAATTTGAGTGCTCTCTCTCCTACTTTTTACCCTACTGACATGCACTAATTATCGCTACTTTGGTCCACAGGGAGCTCTGCCAAGCGACTGACACCCTCAGCCAGCCAGTCCCTCAGCTCCATCCACGTCCTCACCTCCAGCCAAGAGGACACCTCCTCCATTGAAGAGCTGGAAATAAGCAGCCTGGAAGACCCGCCACAGCGCTTACCCACACCCTCCACCAGCGCAGAGACACACACCTCGGTGGGACCTAGATCTAGAGCAGGCTCGGGTCCACAATCTGGTGGTCACCACATGGACACGTGTCCACAGCAGGAGGAGGCAGGTTCAGCCGAGCTCCCCGGCACTCAGAGGACTGCTGGGGAAGAGGCATCTGTGAGGTCCGAGTCAGATGACGGGCTTCTGGCTTCAGCCTTCCAGCTCATCGTGGAGAGTCAGGAGAAGGCGGGGGAACATCACACAGAGCTGTTGGAAGCCCTCAACAGAGTGGCACGTGAGGAGTGTGTCCACCTGCTTTCTGATGAAGTAGTGCCCACATGTGCGTGTATGGAGGTCTCCATGGGAACAATGGCAGACATCATGGAGACCCTAGTCCAGCAGAGAACACAAAGATGTACACAGACTTGCACTCCATCGCAGTAGCCATGGATGAGTTCCTGCAGTGGCAACGTGAGAGGGAGACAGGGCACCTCAACATCCCTCCAGGTGCTCCTTCCCCTCAGGGTGTCAGCCCGAGGCCCTTAGACACCCGAAGGGAGGAGGAGCGGCAACTGGACATCCCTGGATCATCCACTCAGGAATCTCAGAGGATGTCCTCTTCCTCCGAGTCCCCTTTGCCTGTGACCCCCTTTTCACCACAGAGGGAGCCGTTGGCCCACAGGAGCACTAGAGTGCTGCTTTGGGCTGCATTAGGATGCTAAAGTTGGAACTTGGTGGGAGAGGGACTTTTAAGCGTTAATTTCTATCTAAAGTCTAGTCTTTCTATAATTTTGCAATTTACTAAAACTCGCTCTTTGGGTTTGGAGAAAGTGGGTTTTAGTCCAGCTTAAAACAGGGGTTATACAGACTCTGCTTACTGCTGCAGCTAGTTAATCAGATAACTAGTTTGAACAGCTTTCAGAAGCTAAATTCAGGCAGCATAAAAGCGGGCCATCTTACAGTGCTGCTTTTGTCTGTGCTGGAGTGCTGCTTTGGGCTGCATTAGAGTGCTACAGTTGGAGTTTGGTGAGAGGGGGAGTTCAGTGAAGAGGGAAGGAGGTGATCCTTTCATTTTCTTCCTTTCGTCAGAAAGAAGAGCAATGGCCTTGGTAAGTAGGACCTGGTGAGTATTTCTTCTGTCCTTAATATTCTCTAAACTAGAGGAAGTAAATGCAGAGGGGGTAATTTAAGGGTGAGTCATAGCAGGGCAGCTCGATCATGTGGAATGCTCCTCCTGTGCAAAGTCAGGGACACTTCCAGCGACCAGAATGGCCACATGTGCAGCAAGCGTCTCCAGCTGCAGCCACTCGAATTCCGCGTTTTGGAGCTGGAGCTGCGGTTGAAGTCATTGTGGAGCATCTGCATGGATGAGATCTTCGTGGATAGCACGTACAGAGAGGTGGTCACACTGCAGGTAAAGAGTGCACAGGCAGAAAGGGACTGCGTGACCATCAGACAGAGTGAAAGCACTAGGCAGGTAGTGCAGGAGTCCCCTGGGTCCATCTCCCTCTCCAACAGGTTTCCCATTTTGGATACTGCTGGGGGAGATGGTTTCTCAGGGGAATGTAGCAAGAGCCAAGTCTGTGGCACCACGAGTGGCTCAGCTGCAAAGGATGGGAGAAAAAAAGAGAGGGAGAGCAATAGTGATAGAGGAATCCATCGTAAGGGGAACAGGTGGGCGTTTCTGTGGCTGCAGATGTGACACCAGGATGGTATGTTGCTTCCCTGTCGACAGGGTCGAGGATGTCACTGAGCGGCTGCAGGACATCCTGAAGAGGGAGGGTGAACAGTCAGAGGTTGTGGTCCTTATCGGTACCAATGACATAGGTGAAAAGAGGGATGAGGTCCTGAAAGCAGAATATAGGAGATAGGGAGCTAGGAAATAAATTAAAAAGCAGGAACTCAAAGGTAGTAATTGCAGAGTTACTCCCAGTGCCACGAGCTAGCGAGATCAGGAATAGGAGAATAGACCCAAATGAATGCATGACTGGAGAGATGGTGTAGGAGGGAGGGATTTAGATTCCTGAGGCAAAAGCAAAATACTGCGGATGCTGGAAATCTGAAATAAAAAAAGAAAATGCTGAAAAAACTTAGCAGGTCTGACAGGATCTGTGGAGAGAGAGAGAGAAACAGAGTTAACGTTTCGAGTCTGTATGACCCTGTATGACAGGTGCTGTCAGACCTGCTGAGTTCTTCCATCATTTTCTGTTTTTATTTTAGATTCCTGAGGCACTTGGGCCAATTCAGGGGAAGATGGGACCCATATAAGCTGGATGAGTTGCACCCCAGCAGGACCCGGACCAATATCCTCACAGGGGTATTCCTGGTACTGTCGGGGACGATTTAAGCTCGATTGGCAAAGGGGGTGGGAACCTCAGCAGGGAGACAAAAGAGAAGGAAACAAAGATAGGAATGAAGGGCAGAAAAGTAGAAAGCAAAAGTGGAAGGCAGAGGAAACAAGGGCTAGCAGCAAATAGGGCCATAGTGCAAAAGAAATGTGTAATAATGTTTAAAAAAAACAAGTCTAAAGGCACTGTATCTGAATGTATGGAGCGCTCGCAATAAGGTAGACGAATTAACAGCGCAAATAGATGTAACCGGGTGCGATATGATTGTGACTATGGAGACATTTCTGCAGGCTGAGCAAGGCTGGGTGCTGAATACACAAGGGTTACCTAATAGTTAGGACGGACAGGCAAAAAGGGAAAGGAGGTGGTGTGGCGTTGTTAGTTAAGGATGAAATCAGTGCGATAGTGAGAGAGGATATTGCCTCAGAACATCTAGGTGTAGAATCAGTCCGGGTGGAGCTAAGAAGCAACAAGCCCCTTGGGAAACATTAGTGGGAATTGTCTATAGGTCTCCAAGCAGTAGTGATAAGGCAGGGAACGGCATTAAACAGGAAATTAGAGATGCATGTAACAAGGGTGCTACAGTAATGATAAAAGACTATAATATATATATATATATATATATAGACTGGGCAAACCAAATCAGGTTTGGGGTGGGATGAATTCCTGGAGTGTATACGAGATGGTTTTTTTAGACCAGTACGTCAAGGAACCAACTAGGGGACAGGTTCCCCTAGATTTGGAACTGTGCAATGAGAAGGGGCTAATTAGTCATCTTGTGCAGGGTCATTTAGGGAACAGTGACCATAACATGCTAGAATACTTCATCAGGATGGAAAATGAAGTAGTCCAATCCGAAACTAGGGTCCCAAATCTAAACAAAGGAAACTGCGAAGGTAAGAGGTATGAGTTAGGTAAGATAGATGGGGAACTTCATTAAAAGGAATGACAGTGGATGGGCAATGGCTAATATTTAAGGAACAAACGTACAAATTGCAACAGTTATGCACTCTTTCCTGGCACAAAAAACACAGCAGGAAAAGTGGCCCAACCATGGCAAACAAAAGAGACTAAGGATAGTATTAGACCCAAAAAGGAGTTATATAAAGTTGCTAGAAAAAGTATCAAGCCTGAGATTGGGAGCAGTTTGGAATGCAGCAAAGGAGGACCAAGAGATTAAGAGGTGAAAAATAGGGCAGAATTTTGCCCTTTTTGGGTGGTCTCAGCAGGAGTGGCCAGGAAGCTGACTGTCGCCTGCGATCGGGGCCGGGCCGTGATTTCACACTGCCGGGCCGGTTAAGGTCCGCCCAGCGTGAAACGCGCGTGGGGGGAGGGAGGAGAGGGGAGTGGGAGGAGCGTGAGCGGGAACTTCACGCATGCGCACAAGTGCGCGCTGGAAAAGCCCCCTGAGGGGGCACAGAGCTGCCTCAGGGAGGTGAACAGTTTTCAAAATAAAAAATAAAGAATTTTAAGCTGCAAAAAAAAAAACGTGTCCCTTCATGTGATTCTGTCACACGAGCAGCGACATGTTATGGACAAAATGTTTTCATTTTTATTTTATTTTTATCTGCTGTTAACCTGCCCGTGGATGAGGTTTCCTCATTTTCACCTGCCCACCAACCATAAGATTGGACTGGCAGTGAAAAATTTATTTCAATCCCCTTTTTAATGGCCTTAACAGGCCTTTTAATTGTCGGCGGACATGCTGCCGACTCCAGCACATGCCCGCTGACCGAAATATCACGCAAGTGTGCGATGGCATCGGGACGCTCAACCTGACATCATCGTGCATCATGTTACGCTCAAGCGAGTCAGGTGTGCGCCCGCCCAGCAAAAAATCCTGGCCGTAGAGCATGAGAGTAAACTTACAAGGAACATAAAAGCCGGACTGTAAAAGCTTCCATAAATATGTAAAAAGAAAAAGATTAATGAAGACAAATGTAGGTCCCGTACAGTCTGAAACAGGAGAATCCATAATAGGGAACAAGGAAATGGCAGAGCAATTAAACAACTACTTTAGTTCTGTCTTCATGGATTAAGACACAAAGAACTTCCCAGAAATGCTAGGGAACCCAGGGTCCAGCGAGAAAGAGGAATTCAAGGAAATTAGTATTGCTAAACGGTGGTGCTGGAGAAATTAATGGGACTGAAAGCCAATAAACCCCTCGGGCCTGATAATCTACATCCCAGATACTAAAGGAGGTAGCTATGGAAATAGTGGATGCGTTGGTTGTCATCTTCCAAAATTCTGTTGATTTGGAACAGTCCCGGCAGATTGGAGGGTGGCAAATGTAACCCCACTATTTAAAAAAGGAGGGAGGGAGAAAAAAGGGAATTATAGACTGGTTAGCCTAAAATCAGTAGTAGGGAAAATGCTAGAGCCTATTATGAAGGATGGGATAACAGGTCACTTAGAAAATATCAATGGGATTAGACAAAGTCAACATGGGTTTATGAAAGGGAAATCATGTTTGACAAACCTACTGGAGCTTATTGAGGATGTAACTAGCAGAATAGATAAGGGAGAACCAGTGAATGTGGTGCATTTGGATTTTCAGAAAGCTTTTGATAAAGTCCCTCATAAGAGGTTAGTGTGCAAAATTAAAGCACATGGGATTGGGGGTAATATATTGGCATGGATTGAGAATTGGTTAGCAGACAGGAAACAGAGTAGGAATAAATGGGTCTTTTTTGGAGTGGCAGGCAGTGACTAGTGGGGTATCAGAGAACAGTGCTTGGGCCCCAGCTATTCATAATATATTTCAATGGCTTGGATGAGGGAACCAAATGTAATATTTCCAAGTTTTCTGGTGACACAAAACTTGGTGGGAATGTGAGTGGTGAGGAGGGTGTTAAGAGGCTTCAAGGCGATTTAGAAAAGTTGAGTGAGTGGGCAAATACACGGCAGATGCAGTATAACATGGATAAGTGTGAAGTTATCCGCTTCAGTAGCAAAAACAGAATGGCAGAGTATTATTTAAAAGGTGATAGATTGAGAAATGTTGATGTAGAAGGGACTTTGGTTTCCTTGTACACCAATCACTGAAAGCAAGCATGCAGGTGTAGCAAGCAGTTAAGGAAGCAAATGCAATGTTGGCCTTCATTGCGAGAGGACTTGAGTACAGGAGCGAGGATGTCTTACTGCAGCTGTACAGGGCCGTGGTGAAACAACACCTGGAGTATTGTGTCTTCTTATCTAAGAAAGGATATACTTACCATAGAGAGAGGGCAGCAAAAGTTCACCAGACTGATCCTGGGATGGCAGGATTGTCGTATAAGGAGGGAGTGGGTGGATTAGGCCTGTAATCACTGGGGTTTATATGAATGAGAGGGGAATATCATTGAAATGTATAAAATTCTGACATGGCTGGACAAACTGGATGCAGGGATAATGTTTCCTCTGGCCGGGGGGTCTAGGACAAGGGGTCACAGCCTCAGGATATGGGGTAAGCCATTTAGGATTGAGAGGAGGAAAAACATCACCATTCAGAGGGTGGTGAACCTGTGGAATTCTCTAACACAGAAGGCTGTGGAGGCCAAGTCACTGATTATATTTAACAAGCAAATGGATTTCTAGACTCTAAGGGCATCAAGTGGTATGAGGAGAGAGTGGAAGTACAGCGTTGAGATAGAGGATCAGCCATGATCATATTGAATGGCGGAGCAGGCTCGAAGGGCCAAATGACCTAACCCTGCTCCTATTTTCTATGTTTCTATGTTTTAAGACCTTGGCTCTCCAGAGAACGCATGCCAAAGGCATCAGAGGCAACCATTGCACAGGCTGCCTCCAATCCTCCTGCGGATGTCAGGGCAGCACCTAGAAGAAGTGTTGGGCCTAGAAAGGTTAAGAAATTCTGATCACAAGTGTTTGCACGGGTGAACACATTTTGTCACTTTATAATCTGAAAATATATCCGCTTCCACTGAATAATGTGTAATGGGGTCTTTCAGCTTCATTGACAGGCTTCGCGAGTCCTCCCTCTGCATCCCTTAGCAGTTCAGCTGCATGCAGCCGGCCCACGAGTGATTCTGGAGGGAGAAGTGTGTTTGTGACAGGGCTTTTCAGAGCCTCGTGCAAGCACTCTCCCAAGCACGCGGAGCCTTCCTCCATCACACTCATCTCATTGTCCTGAGCATTTTCATTGCTCCCTGCCGGGGTTCTCTTTCAGTTGTCCATCTGAGCTGACCTGCTTCTCCGCCCACCCACTGATCACACTCCCATGCAGCACCTGTGCCCGTCCAACATGAGGCGCCGCTCACTTACAATTTGAAAAACATGGTCGTGGTAAAGTTTCTTCTCAGCTACCCCATCCTTTCCCCTACCCAGTCATCCATGTCCTTTCCCTCATCACTGTCAACCCTCCTGGGATCACCTTGCACCTCCCCACCGTCACCTATCAACCAGAACTCTTTTCTTTCCAGGATTTCCAGGTGAACATGAACTTTCCCTGCCTTCCTGAGAATCTCATTCCCCCTTATTCAAATTTACCTCCCCAACATCCTCCTTTCCACCCCCCAGGTCTGTGTTTGCCTCCGAGTTCCCACCAACCACCCTCGCCACCCCTTCCTCCGCTACCAACGCACCCTCACCTTCCCACTCTTCCGGTTCACTCTGACCTCTCTCATACTAACCATTCCTTCCTACCATGCCCACCCTCAGTTCACTCCCCAGGAGTCATCGGCTCCACAGACCCCTCTCTTGTACATTCACCAGAACATCTCCCCCCAAACTCCCTTCTCAGCCCTTACTACTTCCTCGACCCTTACTCCCTCCTCCCGCCGGACTCCTTACCCCCTCAGACTCCTTCCCCAGTTCCATACTAAGCACTGGCTTCTCAAAAGGATGATGTGTTTGCATATGTTTCCTCCTGTAGAACTTCTTATCAACAAATTAATGATCTCTCAAATGTACCAGTATGCATTAGAATATTTTTTAATAAGATATTAAACTGACCATTACATTAAGGTCAGTCATAATTCAACAGTTCAGTGGTTACTACATCTAAAATTACTTAACGGGCAAAATCTAAAGGTTACTACAGCTACAATAATAAAGATCATGCAACAGCATTCCCCTCCAAGACACTCGCCACCCCGACTTGGAAGTATATCGCTGTTCCGTCACTGTCGCTGGGTCAAAGTCCTGGAACTCCCTCCCAACACAGCACTGTGGGTGTACCTACACCACATGGACTGCAGTGGCTCAGGAAGGCACCTCACCACCACCTTCTCAAAGCCAATTAGAGATGGGCAATAAATGTTGGCCCAGGCAGCGGCACCCACATCCCAGGAACAAATAAAAAAAAAGCAGATTTCAGGACGTTCTGATTCATCCTTCCCTTAATATCAACACTAGGATTCCGCCTAAGCTACATCTTTAAAATTATTCTTTCCAAGAGTGCGAGATCACAGAAATGCAAGAGAGGGAATGATTGATAGCAGTATTTAAATTATTTCAAACCAAAGGTAAAACTATTCAGTAACTATTTATGACTCAAAAAAACACAGAGTCATTAGAAAGCATCCTAACAGGCTGCATGAAGATTCTCAAAATAATCATCTGCATATCGCAGTATCTGTACCAGCGCAGAGAGTATTAAAACATCTGTGGCATAATCAAGCTCATGATCTGACCAGTAATTTTTCACAGGAATTATGCATGAAATCGGAATACCGAGCTGCTGCCCAATTTCCGTGACCTAGAAAAAAAGCACAGAGCTTATTAATGACGTAAGAACACAAGTAAGACATTTGATTCATCAAGCCCGTCCTTACCCATTTCGATATCCATTTAATCCCCTTAACGAGCTATCTTTACTCCACGCCCTTTACAAACCAAACTGCCCAAGTGAGTATCGATCATGCTTAGAGCCACGGAAGTTCACAGCATAATAGAAAGACATTCAGCAGAATTGTCCCAGATTTGCACTAAAGTGGGGAAAAAGGACGTTTTACCCGCTGGCTGCAATGGCGGGTTTTCAAGCCTTATCATCCCATTCACGCCTCATTTATTATGAAGCCAGAGGAAACACGCCTTCTCACTGATGGGCGGCCTCCGATTTGCCCGCCACACAGTTACCTCACTGCCGCCTCATGCTGGGCGCCATATTTAAACTGCATCCATATGCACACACTTCTCAAAGCTTACAGCCCAGGAGGACACTGGTGAATACATGGCCCCAAAAGCCAAGAAGAGTGCAGCCCCCCTCACATCAACCTCCCCCCACCCAACCCCCACCCCCACCCCCCCACCCCCTCGATTCAGTGACGTATCTTTGATCTTTGGGACACCTTCTGGACATGGTGGAGGCCCACCACGATGTCCTCTACCCCCGCTCAAGCCTCAGGAGGCCCATCGATTTCACCACTCCAGCTTGGGAGGCGGTGGCAGAGGTGGGCAGTGCCAGTGCTGCACACAAGAGGTCGGCCATCCAGTGCAGGAAATGGATGAATGATCTCATCTGTGCTGCCAGGGTAGGGCAACCATCTTATTGTTCTAAACTCACACACTCACAAGCCCATCACACGTGCACTGGCATCTCACTCACTGCCAGTCCAAGGGACATCACCACTCACTCTCTCACGCATACCCTCACATCTCCATCTGGCTTCAACTCCTCTGGAGACTGCCTCCTCAGCCCTCACCATCTTGAGGCCACTTCCCCAGTCCAGCCCTCACCCTGCAGCCTCTTCCCTTGCCTGAGGTCACTTATCCCCCTTCCCCAAGCAAGCCCTAGCTTTGCAGCCGATGAAAAGCCACCCCTACCTTACGGCTGGCCTGATAGAGTAATAGAGGTCTACAGCACAGAAAAAGGCTCTTCGGCCCATTGAGTCTGGGCCGGTCAAACAAGTACCAAACTATTCTAATCCCATTTTCCAGCACTAGGCCCATAGCCTTGTATGCCATGTGGCATCGCAAGTGCACATCCAAATACTCCTTAAATGCTATGAGGGTTTCTGCCTCTACCACCCTTTCAGGCAGTGAGTTCCAGATTCCCACCACCCTCTGGGTGAAAAAAATTCTTCCTCACATCCCCTCTAAACCTCCTGCCCCGTACCTTAAATCTATGCCCCCTGGTTATTGATCCCTCCACCAAGGGGAAAAGTTCCTTCCTCTCTACCCTGTCTATGCTCCTCATAATTTTATACACCTCAATCATGTCCCCCCTTCAATCCCCTCTGCTTCAGGGAAAATAACCCCAGTCTGTCCAATTTCTCCTCATAACTAAAACTCTCCAGCCCAGGCAACATCCTGGTAAATCTCCTCTGCACTCTCTCTAGTGCAATCACATCCTTCCTATAATGCGGATTCCAGAACTGCATGCAATACGCTAGCTGTGGCCTATCCAGCGTTTTATACAGTTCCAGCATAACCTTCCTGCTCTTATATTCTGTGCCTCGGCTAATAAAGGCAAGTATCCCATATGCATTCCTAACCACCTTATCTACTGTCCCACTACCTTGAGGGACCAGTGGACAAGGTCTCTCTGATCCTCGGTACTTCCCAGGGTCCCACCATTCATCGAGTATTCCCGTGCCTTGTTTGTCCTGCCCAAGTGCATCACCTCACACTTATCCGGATTAAATTCCATTTGCCACTGATCAGCCCGTCTATATCCTGCTGTAATCTAAGGCTATCCTCCTGACTATTTACCACCCCACCAATTTTCGTGTCATCCACGAACTTCCTGATCAACCCTCCTACATTCAAGTAGGTAGAGACTTGCCCGGGAGCCCCCCTAAAAGTGATGTGGTGCTGCCTGTGAAGCCTGGCGCTGATGACTGTGAGGCTAATGAAGGCAGATAGTCAAACAAACCATGAAGTCCTGAGTGAAGTGCAGCTCGCCAGGTACATGTCGCTTATGTACAGTTCTGAAACACGGCGGCATAGTTGGGGGGGTGATTCCGGCGAGCAGGGCTTATCATGAGATGCTAAAGTATTGAAATGATGTTCCCGACGTAAGGTGTTGGGAAACGCAGCCACCATTGATGGGTGGAGTCGACGATCGCAAACTGGTTTCACAACGACATAAAACCAATTTTTGACCTTCTCACCGTATTGTCCTCCTCACCCGCCATGACACCCGACACCAACAGGGCCAGAAAATTCCAACCTTTGAGTCTAATGTTTCCACACTGGCCCTATGCTAGAACAATCCAAAATTGATCCATTGCCTCGTTCTCTCCCCATGGCTCTCTACTAATCCCCACTGTCCTGCTCTCTCCTCATGGTCCTGTAACAATCCAAAACTAATCCCATTCCTCAACTCTCTCTCCATCTCCCTGAATCTTTCTCTGCTACAAATATTTATCCAAATTTCCCTTAAAAATTCCAAAAGCCTCTGCCTCAAATATTCCCAATGACAAAAAGTTCCTCACTCCAATCATCCTTTGTGTAAAGACACTTTTCCTAACCTTTGCCCTCATTCTTCTCATGAGAATTTTAAATGCGTAGCCCCATCACTTATTCTCACAAGAATTTACCCTCAGGGTGTAGGCGATGCTGACACAGATGCGCTGGATGGCCAATGCACGTACACTTTCTTTCCTGAGTAATGTATTCAACCAGTTAGGACACCCAAAGGCTGTGAAATAAATGCATAGCTTGTATGGGCTGGGTTTAAAGTCACAACCTCAAGGCCTCCTAGTCTAGTACCACTGCCACTGCATTACTGGATCAATGGGGGGACAGTGGCATAATGGTATTGTTGCTAGACTGGTATTTTAGACATCTAGTGCTCTGGGGGCCTAGGTTCAAATCCCACCATGGCAGATGGTGAATATTAAATCCAATAAAAATCTGGAATTAAAAATCTGATGATGACCATGAAACCATTGTTGATTGTCATTAAAAACCCATCTGATTCACTAATGTGCTTTAAGGAAGGAAATCCTTACCTGGTCTGGCCTATGTCTGACTCCAAACCCACAGCAATGTAGTTGACTCTTAAAATGTCCCCTGAGCAAGAGCAATTAGGGAAGGGCAATAAATGCTGGCCTAGCCAGTGGTGTCCACATCCAATGAATAAAAAAGGATGTGCCACATCTATGCTTTTTCTGGGACAGCGTGTTCTTCAAACTTTGTGTGAAGATATTTTTCCTGCATTAACTTTTAACTAACTTTTATTTCTAATTAGAAGCTATTGATCTTCTTTACTGCAGGGAGAAAACATTCCCTGCCCATCCTTAAACAGCTTAATAACATCGCCCTTTGACTTACTCATCTGCAAGAAATGGAAAAGCGTGTTACAGCAGAGTGAGACCAACAGGGGTTTAATGAGTTTGGCGGTTTAGAGCCAGCCCTATTTAAAAAAAATCAAGAAAAAGGGGTCTCCTATTTAAGACAGGGATGAGGAGAAAAGAGAGCCATTAGTCTGTGGAATTCTCTTCCCCAGAGAGCTGCGGAGGCAGGGTCACTGAATATTTTTAAGGCTGAATTAGACAGATCCTTGACTGAAAAGGGAGTCAAAGGTTGTAGGGGGTTGGCCAGGAAAGTAGAGTTGAGGCTACATTCAGCCATGATCTTATCAAATGGCTGAGCAGGCTCGAGGGGTCGAGTGGCCGACTCCTGCTCCTAATTCGTATGTTCCTATGCTCAGGCAGTTGAAACCTGTCCCTTGCAATTCCTGTGCCAGGAGGGAACTTCATGACACTTCATGTGTCTTGGGGAATCACATCTGTCGGGAGTGTCTCCAGCTGTTTGAGCTCGAGCTCCGGATTCCCAAGCTTGAGGTGCAGCTGGAGTCGCTGTGGAACATCAGGGAGGATGAGAATCTCCTGGATCCCACAGGCAGTAAGAGTTCAGGATAGCAGATGGGTGGCTAGCAGGTAGGCTAGGAAGAGGCAGAAGGGCAGAAGTCTTCAGGGTGTGTACTACTCTCAAACAGCTGCCCAGCACTGGAGACTGCTGGTAGTGATGACACCTTGAAGGAATGCATTTCAGACCATGGCACCAATGGACAAGGGACTGCATAGGAGCGATGTGTAGAAATGCAGTCATTATGGGAGATCCCATAGTCAGGGGAACAGTCAAGCATTTCTGTAACCATCATTATGAGTCCCTCATGATATGTTACCTCCCTGGTGCCATGATAAAGGACATCTTGGGGAGGGTGAGAATACTCTGCAGGATGAAGGGAGTGACCTAGAAGTTGTGGTCACCTTGGTACAAGACATAGAGAGGGAAAATATTGAAGTTCTATGGTCAGATTTACAGGAGCTAAGAAAGAAGTTAAAAGGTAGGCCCTCAAAGGTAGTGACCTCTGGATTACTGGGTGGTGATCTCTGCTGCATACTAGTGAGAGTATAACTAGGAAGGTAGGGAGGATCAAGATGCAACTTGAGGCATAGCGTTGGAGGAAGAGTGTTAGATTCTTGTCATTGGGACCAGTTCTGGGACTATTCAAAAGGGATGAGCTTCACCTCAACAGGACTGGGACCAAATTCCTCACGGGGAGGTTCACTGTGTGACTGGGGGAGGGTTTAAGCTAAATTGGCAACAGGGAGAGCAGCAATAGCATATAGAAGTAGAAAAGAGAAATAAGGTGCATAAAGTGAATGTGCTAGACAGTACCAGAGAAGAAAGTAGTGCTGTATTAGATAGGAGCAGACTTGGTGGTGTAGTTAATAAGAGTGGTGAACTACAAATAGCTGTGTGGGAATATGTTGCAGTTGCAATAACGGAAACATGGCTTAAAAATGTGAAGACTATTCATTTAATATTCAAGGATACAAAGGGCAGGAATGAGAAAAGGGATGTGGGGTGGCTGTTCTGATTAGGGAAGAAATTGTACCGTTGGAAAGAAAGGATGTCGCTGGGGTGGGGGGCAAGAAACTCCATTTAGTTAAGAGTTGAGAAGTAAAAAAGGTATGATCACACTAATGGGGTGTTCTATAAACCCTCTAGTGAGGGAGAGAGATAGAGAAGCAAACCTGCAAGGAAGTCACAGAGATATGCATAAACTGCAGAGTGGCGATATTGTGGGAATTTAATAACCCAAATATTGATTGTGATAATGTCAGAATAAAGAAGAAAGAGTGGTGGGGGTGGTGGGGTGAATTTTGTGAAATGTGGTCAGAAGGATTTCCTTAAACACTATGTTCCTGTTACAATGAGGAAGGGAGCATTGATGGATCTGGTGCTGGGGAATGAAGTGGACCAAGGGGTGAATTTTACAGGCCCTCCCTTGCCACTAGCATGTTTGAAGGCGAGTATGCTCCTATAATGCAGCGTGTGATCTGTGTGCCACCATCCAGCCCACCCCTGACCTGGCTCTCATTTTACAGCGAGCGGTAAAAGTGTTGGATGGCCAGCACACCCTCGGGCCTACTGAGGCTCTGAGGTAATGAATTAATGGCTATTTAAGTGTCTCATGCTCCCTCTACTGCTATTTTACCCACAACAGGGGGGGGGTCCCACGCCATGCAGATAGCCCAGCAGCTTTTACTAGGCGAGCTGGTGTTGGGCGAAGTGGGGTAATTCCCCCTTTGGAGCTCCACTGTGCGTATCGGAGGCATCCCCACTCCAGGTCATATCCACACCCCCTCCCCCAAGCTTTAGCCCCACCCCCATGGCCTCTCAAACCTGAACGCCAATCCCCTCAACTTCCCAGGGTCTGCCAGCCAAGCCCCCCTATCACCCAGGGCTTTCCTTCAACCCGGCCTCCATAACCTCCTCTTCTTTGGCACTGCCAGTAGTCCCAGTAGTGGTCGCTGCTCGAACCAGGTGCTGCTGGAACTACCGAGCTGCCAGCCAATCAGATTGACCACCAGCTCTCTAATGGGGCTTCCTCCCCAGATGGGGGCAGAAGTCCCACCCTGAGCCAATTAATGCCCCGCCGAGTGTAAAATGCCTTTTTGGTGGGCAGGCTTCCGACCGATTTTTTCGTTGAAGGGGGCAGGGAATCCAGCACTCCATAAAATCCAACCCCAATGTATGTGAGGAAACACTGGGATAAGGGTATCATCATACCCTAGGGTTGAGAGCAGGGATGGAGAAGAGCAAGGACAAGTTAAAATAGGGCTTCTAAATTGGAAGAGGGCTAATTTCAATAGGATGAGAAGGGATTTAACCAGGGTAAAATGGAACCAAAGACTGACAGGGAAAACTGTAAAGGAATAATGGAATAATGGGGGAGGCGGTGGCATAATGGTAATGGCGCCGAGCTTGTAATCGTCTGTTGTTAATAGTCGGGGGCGTGGGTTCAAATCCCACCATGGCAGCTGGTGGAATAAAAACTCAATTAATAAATTTGGAATTGGAGGCTAGTCTCAGTAATGGTGACAATGAAACTATCCTGACTTGGAAATATATATCGCCATTCCTTCATTGTCACTGGGTCTAAATCCTGGGATTCCCTCTCTAGCAACACTGTGGTTCAAGAGGGCAGCTCACCACCAGCTTCTCAAGGGCAATTAGGGAGGGGCAATAAATGCTGGCCCAGCCAGCGACGCCCACATCCCATGAATTAATATATATAAACTATCATCAATTGTTGGAAAAACCCATCTGGTTCACTGGTGCCCCTTTAGGGAAGGAAATCTGCCATCCTTAATCTGGTCTGGTCTGGCATACATGCAACTCCAGACCCCCACAGCAATGTGGTTGACTCTGAAATGGCCTAGCAAGCCACTCAGGTCAAGGACAATTAGGGATGAACATACATAGGGAGCAGGAGTGGACCACTCGGTTGGCTTTGCCAGCGATGCCCACATTCCATGAAAAGAAAATAATGGGTGGTCTTTAAGGTCAATGTTTCAGGTACCTTTAGCATAGGGGAAAACAAACTTGGATGACTGAGGGAGATGGGGAATATGATGAAACAAAAATGAGGGAGTACGATGCATAATCAGGTGAATTCTTCAAGGGAGAACCAGGCCAAATACAGTAAGTTGAGAGGGGAAAGTGAAGAGGAAAATAAGGCAAGCAAAGAGAGAATATGAGAATACAATGGCAATCAACATAAAAGGGAACCCAAAAACCTTCTAATGTGATGCAAACAGTAAGAGGCAGAGTGGGTCCTTTCAGGGACAAAGAGGGAGATATAAGCTTTGAGGCACAAAGCAAAGCCAGAATACCTAATGAGTACTTTGGATGTCAACGTTTACTAAGGTAGAGGAAGCTGACAAGTATTGGTCGAAGCAGAGATGGTAGAGCCAATGGATGAGGAGAAAATTGATAAGCAGAAGCCACTGGAAAGGCTGGTTATGCTTAGAGTGGACAAGTCACATGGTCCAGATGGCTTATATCCCAGGTTGTTAAAGGAAGTTGGGATGGAGATAACGGAAAGGCTTTCCATAATCTTTCAATCTTCTGTAGGATTAGGGAGAGGATTGAGGAGTGACAACTGTGGCACACTTATTCAAGAAAGGCCTAGAAACTATAGGCCGGTCAGCTTAACACCTGTGGTACATAAAGTTTTAGAAACAAGAATCAGGGAAAAAAATTGTAAAGAAAATATCATTTTTCCAATATTACTGTGGGATACTGTGAAGCAGACTTGTGGGGGCTATGTGTATGTTGTGTGTTTGTTGTGTATGTGTTGTGTGTGACTAATTTAACAAAACTGAAGACAGTGAGACTGCAAGGTTTCAGTTATCAAAGAGTTAGGTGCAGAAGCAGGCATTTTGAAGTGGAGATGGACAAGCTAAGATGGGAAACCAGTAGAGAGAGCATGAATTGGAATTTGCATTAGGAGATAAATGGGGAGTGGATTTTTAGCTGTTGAATTTCAAAGAAAAAAGGGAAGTTTTAAAACTGGCAAAGATCATGAATGAATAAAGCATGGTTATTAAGTTGATTTTTCCTGGAAGTAGTGGCCATAAAGACAGCATGAAAAAATTTTATATTTTGAGAAAGGTACCTTCCAAAGAAAGTTAAGAAAATTGGATTTAAAGATGAAAGAGAAAAAACATATTTAAGGAAAGATTGAAAGCTGTTTGGGGTGTGTGACCATATGAGATCTTGAAGAGTGTGCTGTGCGAAGACAGACCTGTGAATTAATCAGCCTCTAACCACCCCAGAGAAGTGTTTTTGTTCCAGAAACAAGGTTTTGTTATAAGCCTTGGATTTCCATGTTTGAGTGAGAGGGAGGTAGAAGCTTGTGAAATACCTCCCCTACAGCAACAGTGGGTGCCTTGCGGTAACACTACTGGATGTTTTATAGATTAAGAATCTATGGGGACTGTTGCCTGGAAAAGGGTATTTATTTGTGAGTCTAGCTAAGTAGAAATCTTTTGAGAAGTGCTATAAGACTAAATTTAACTGTGTAACTGTAAACTTGTGTGTTTAAGTTTTTTTTCTTTTGTTAATAAATATTTTAATTTAATATTTAAAATCTCCAGAAGTGGTAGTGGAATCTTTACTTCTAACTTCAGTACACATACCTTCTTGTAATAAATACAAATTGCAAATCGTTGTGATATCTTTACCAAGTTTCCCTTTGGGATTTGATCAGCCCGGCAATCACCATCTGCTACATCAGAACAAAATCAACAGGTACTTGGAGAGGTTAATTAAGGAGAGCTAGCACGGATGTGTAAAAGTCAGTCGGACTAATCTAACTGAATGCTTGATGAAGTAACAGAGTAAGTTGATTAAGGGAATGCAGTGGATGTTTTCTGAATGAATTTTAAGAAAGCATTTGACAAAGTACCACATAAAAGGCTGGTTGGCAAAATTGGAATAGGAGAGTCAGTAGAAACTTGGATAAAAAATTGACACAAGGACAGAAAACAGTGAGTCGTAGTAAATGGTTGTTTATCAGACTGGATGATGGTAGACAGTGCTATTCCACAAGGTTCACTGCCAGGACCACTGCTGCATTTGATATATGTACAAATGACTTGGATACTGGAATACAAAGTAAAAGTTAAAAACTTCTGATGAAACCAAACTTGTAGGAGGGGCAAACAGTGGGGATGATATGACTGCAACAGGATATAGATAGGCTAACAGAATGGGCAGAAATGTGGCAGATGGAATTCAATACAGAAAAGCGTGAATTGATGCATTTTTGCAGAAGAGATAGGGAGAGGAAGTTTGGCTTAATGGCACAGTTCTAAATAGTGTGCAGGGGCAGAGGGACCTGGGGTGCATGTGCATGGATCTTTGAAGGTGGCAGAACATATTGAGAGATTGATTAGCAAAGTAGAAGGGATCTTGAGCTGCATGAATTGAGGTATTGAGTGCAAAAGCAGGGAAGTTATGCAGAATCTTTATCAAGCTTTGGTTAGGCCAAAACTATAGTATTGTGTCCATTCCTGGTCACCACACCTTAGGGAGGATATGAGGGTCCTTGGGAGTGTGCAGAAGGGATTTTACCAGAATGGTTTCACGGGATGAGGGATTTTAGCTACACAGCTGAGATGGAGAATCTGGTGTTAGTTGTCTTGGAGCAAAGGAGATTGAGGGGAAATTTGGTTGAGATGTACAAAAGCATGACAGGTTTTAAATAAAGTAGACAAGGGGAAGCTGTTCCCATTAGTTGATCATAAAGGACAAAGGGATGCAGGTTTAAGGTTTGGGCAAGACGTGCAGGGGGAATGTGAGGAAGAACTTTTTTTATGCAGTTAATGATAACGACCTGGAATTTGCTGCCTGTGAGGAAGTGATTTCAAAAGGGAATTGGATGGAGTTTTGAGGAAAATGAACTTACAGGACTACAGGGACAGAGCTGGGAAATGGGACTGACTAGATTGCTCTACAGAGAGTCAGCATGGACTCAATGGGTCGAATGGCCTCCTTCTGTGCTGTAATGACTCTACGATTAGTATGGCACCACTTACTAGGAATAAAGAAAGCCCCAAATTCATACCTTAAACACCAACAAGTGCACATTGTGAATGATAACGCTACTGAACTTGGTAATATGGTAGAAATGGTACCTTATTTGAAATGAGGTCACTGCGATAGACCATTTCCAGATCGTTTGCAACCAAAGGGCATTCTTTATCCACTTTTGTTAATAAAACAATCTGTGGTATCTCTATAGAATGAAAGAAATCATTTATTTATTAACAGATCTCCCATGGGATTCTCACTATGACTTAGAGGGTAAGGACAACAATATTCCATCATGGAATGCACAGTGAATTATTATCTTTCAAAGGTGGAGCTGTGTATTATCAGGCCCACCTCATTAATGGCTTAAAGTCTAAGTTGCTCTCCATAGGCATAGCTTGAAGACATAGCTAACTGCTATTGGTGGGAACATGTCATCGTAGTTCACAGCTGATTATAAAGATCAACTCCTGCCAAGGACAGAACCAACAGTAGGGAATGACTGACTTTCTGATTTTTAATATATTTAAATACAACCCAGTGATAAGTGCTCTGCCTGAAATGTGTCAGATACACATCAGATGCATGATGTTAAGCAAAACAAATGGAACGTTGGCCTTTATTGCAAGGGGAATGAAGTAAAAATGTAGGGAGGTCTTGCTACAACTGTACAGGTCATTGGTGAGACCACACTTGGAGTATTGCATACAGTGTTTGTCCCTTTTGGAGGAAAATGTTGTATACACTACTTGCTGTGTGTGGTGGTGGTAGAATTGGTTGAAACAGGTCCGCGACGTGAACGCTTCTACCTTGGTCCCTCAGAAACCGTGAAGCCAAACGCCAGCTTAAAGTAACCTGGTGTGGAGCAACACTGACACATTGCGAGCACCCTATCTACTTAGGAGTCACCCTTAACAGATGCCTCACCTTCCAGAACCACATCGAAAAGACAAAGGCAAAAGTGAGCGCACGAAACAACATCCTGAATAAGCTCACTAACACAAAATGGAGAGCAAGCTCAAAAACATTGCGAACCAGTGCACTTGCTCTTTGCTATTCCACTGCCGAATACCCCTGCCCTGCATGGGAAAGATCTACTCATGCTAAGAAGATGGATGCCATTCTGAATGCAAGCTGCCGACTTATCACAGGTTGTTTAAAACCAACAAACACCAACAGCCTATATATCCTGGCGGGTATCGCTCCCCCTGATATAAGAAGAACGGTAGCCAGCAGAAAAGAGCGACTCCGTCAAACATCAGATGAGAGGCACCCTCTACATGGTCATACACCTACACCCAGCCACCTAGAATCAAGGAAGAGCTTCATGAACAATGTTGTTCCATTACAATCAATCCCATCTGAAGCTCGCATCGCCTTGTGGAAAGATCGGCTCGCCAGTCTCAAACAACCCCCAGCGATGGAAATGCTACGGATGAAAGCCTTCCCCCAGGAGCTAATTGCAACTGGGCAACCTGGAAGTGCCTTAACAGACTTAGGACTGGTGTAGGTCGTTCAAAGCTGTCACTAAGCAAATGGGGATATACAACCTGCCTGACGACTTGTGAATGTGGAACTGAGCCACAGACTATGCAACATCTCCTGCAATGCCTATCGCTAGGGGAACCCTGCACTGTTGCAGATCTTGCCGAATTCAACAACAAGCCGCAAAAATGTGTCCAGTTCTGGCTGGACCACGATTAGACTGTCCATGGACATGATAAGAAGAAGACTTTGGAGGAATATACTTGCATTGGAAGCACTTCAGAGAAGGTTCACTGGGCTGATGGCTGGGATAAAGGGATTGTATTATGAGGCAAGTTTGAGCAGATTGAGACTATATTCATTGCAGTTTTGAAGAATGAGAGGTGATCTCATTGAAACATGAAGCTTCGGAGTGGGCTTGACAGGCTGTTGCGCTCATGGAGGAAACTAGAACTAGTGGTTTCAAAATAAGGGGGTCTCCCATTTTAGACAGAGATGAGGAGGAATTTCTTCTCTCAAAAGGATCATTAGTCTTTGAAATTCTCTTCCCCAGTGAGTATGGAATCTGGGTAATTGAATATATTCCAGGCTGAGTTAGACAGATTTTTGATCGACAAGGGAGTCAAGGGTTATGGGAGACATGCAGGAAAGTGGAGTTAAGGCCACAATCAGATCAGCCATTGCCCTACTGAATGGTGGAGGAAGCCGAATGGTATCTCCTGCTCCGACTTCTTATGATCTTATGATCAGACCTCCTGTGGCATTATGCTTAGCTTGCAAAAGAAAGAGGAATTGAAAGAAGGATTTGCATTTATGGGCGGAATTGTCCAGTCCCATTGACACCAGGCATCATGCAAGCATGAGCAGACAATATGGTGATCAGGCCAAAAAGCAGATTTAGGCCATCATGAAACCATCCACTCCACCCATCAATGGCAGGCCACATTTCCCATGGCTGCACGTCGGGAAACTAATTTCAATACTTTAGCATCTCATTATAAGCCCTGCTCGCCGGAATCATCGCCCCCACCGCTGGACCATCTGGGCACTTTCACAAATGTAATAAGTGACGTGCACTGGGCGGGCTGCACATCGCTCAGGACCTCAAGGTTTGTTTGCCTACCTTGCTTCGGGCAGCACTCACAGTCATCAGCGCCAAGCTTCACAGGCAGCACCACATCACTTTTAGGGAGGCTCATGGGCAGGTCTCTGCCTACCAGATCAGCCAGAGGGCAGAGGCAGCTTTGTATGGCTGCAGGGCTTAGGCTTGCTTAGGGAGAAGTGGCCTCAGGCAAAGGGAAGAGGCTGCAGAGTGAGGGCTGTACTGAGGAAGGGGGGGTTATCCCAGGGCGTGTGTGAGGGCACAAGTTGATCTGTGCAAGTGGCCTTAAGATGGTGAGGGCTGAGAAGGCAGTCTCCAAAGGAGATGAGGCCAGGTGGAGATGTGAGGGTGTGTGTGAGAGAGAGCGAGTGGTGGTGTCCCTTGAGCTGGCACTGAGTGAGATGCCAGTGAATGTGCGATGGGCTTACAAGTGTGTGAATTTAGAGTGATGAGACAGTTGCCTTACTCTGGAAGAATGGATGAGGTCATTCATCCATTTTCTGCACTGGATGGCCGACCTCTTGTGTGCAGCATTGGCACTGACCACCTCGGCCACCATCTCCCAAGCTGGAGCGGTGACACTGATGGGCCTCCTGCGGCCAGAACGGGGGTAGAGGACATTGCGACGGGTCTCCATGGGGGTCCAGAAGGCATCCCAGGGATGCATCACTGAATCGGGGGGTCTGAACTCTTCCTGGCTTTTGGGGCCCTGTCTTCACTGAAGCAGTCCTGGGCTGCTAGCGTTAAGAAGTGCTCACGCAGCTGCAGTTTAAATATGGCGCCCAGCGTGAGGAAGCGGTGAGGTAACAGTGTGGCGGGCAAATCGGAGGCTGCCCGCCAGCAAGATGGCGTGTTTCCTGTGGCTGCATAACTACTGAGGAGGGGGAGGCGATGATATGGTGTGCAAACCCCACCATTGCAGCCGGCGGGTAATACGTCTTTTATCACACCCACTACTGCATGTAGTGCAAATCTGGGAAGATTCCACCTTCTTTGACGTCTTCCATGTTCTCAGGATGTTGCAAAGCACCTGCCAACTAATTACTTTGGAAGTGTAACCCCCTATTATTGTTGTTAAATGCAGCAGTAATTTGCATGCAAAATGATCAATTAACTTGTTTCTTGTGTTGGTTGAGGGATAAGTATTGTCCAGTACACTAGGAACATAGGAAATAGAACAGGAGTAAGGCCATTCGGCCCCTTGAGCCTGCTCCACCATTCAACTAGATCGTAGCTGATCTTCTACCTCAACCCCATCTTCCCACAATATCCCCATATTCCTTTACTGTCTAGAAATCCATCAATCTCTGCCTGGAACATACCCAATGACTGAACCTCCACAGCCCTCGGGGGTAGAGAATTCCAAAGATTTTCCACGCTCTGAGTGAAGGAATTCCTTCCTCGTTCTCCTATTCTCAGACGGTGTCCCACACCACCACCCACCATAACCTCCCCCGCCCCACCCCACCCTATCCCCAGCCAGGGGAAACATCCTTCCTGCATCTACCCTAGGATAACCCTCTTTCCACAGCTTAGTGCCATGAGATCTTTTACACCCACCGAAACAGCGGATGGGGCCTCAGTTTAAAGTCTTGGCCTAAGGACCTCTGACAATGTACAAATATAGTAATGCGTGATTCATTTTCAAAACAAACAGACTTTTAAAAAAATTCTTCATAGAATTATAGAATCAAACATAGAAAACAGTGACAATTTTACACATGGCGCCTTCACATGAAAGATAATATACGAATTAAAATTCTTTCCATGTCCAGTGCAACTTTCATAATTTGGGCTTAATGGACAGACCCTCATCATATATAAAATGCAAATTAATGGACATCCACTCATCCCAAAAGTTTGGACAAAACAGTGAAGACATTTCCAATAGAAATAATATAAATTAAATTGAATCTTTAATGGATTCAAAAGTTAGTTTCCTGTCTCACAATTTGAAGAAGAGCGTATGTGCCCTGTTCAATATTTATTCCTTAACTAGTGTCATGGAAAAAAGATCATTTGGTCAATTTTTATCATTGTTGTTTGTTGGATCTTGCTGTGTGCGTATTGGTTGCCAAATTTCCTACATAATGACAGCAACTTCACTGCAAAAGTTCTTAATTGGTTGTGAGGCATTTTGAAATGTGCAATGGTTGTCAAAGGTGCTATATAAATGCAGGACCTTTCTTCAGATTATCTAAGGTAGGAGAAGAGCAGTGGACAGGACAATTGGAATCAATTGGTCGTGGGCCAGGTCATGAGCTGCATTTGAACTCTGATCTATTTCTTAGACAGTCAGTCTTGGAATACAACACTCACCCAGTTGATTAATCTGCGATTGAATGGCATGAATTTTCTTTTTCATTTCAGGGGAGAGCATGGTGAGTTTGCTTGCATCAATCACATATGCAACACAGTGTATCTGCACACCAATAGTTGCTGATTTAATGTAGCCATTTGTATCAGCTTGAATTGGACAAGTTGGGTTAAACTGCAAGAAAAAGAATATATTTTTATTCATTCTCAGGATTTGTTACAAAGTGTAAATGCAAGATAAACTAAATCTAAAAGTAAATAAAATATATAAATCCACCCAAATACTTGATTGAAACATATAACATAAGATGCTGAGGGTAGATGTGGAGAGGGTGCTTTTAGAATAACTTAACTATTATCTATCTTAATGTTGGACCCCCTTTGTTTGAGAGATTCTTAAAGATCAAAATCACGTTTCTCTAAATGCAGGTGCATCTGTTCAACTGCAAACAGATTCAAAGCCTGTCTCCCTGTCTAGAAAAGCCTCTCCTCCAGGCCTTTGTGTCTGCAGGCGTATGTGGAATCACTGGCCAGAATTTTCAGGTGGGTGGGTGCGATTGGCTGGCCTGGGGAAATGGACTGCCAACCGTGATCGCCCCCCCCCCCGCCCCCCCCGATCGCGATTTCACGCTGGCTGGCCAATTAACGGGCAGCCAGCGTGAAATACGCGCTGAAATGCTCAGCGCCGCTGGGGCGGGAGGAGGGCGGGCGCTGACGTAAGCGCTGGAGTGGGTAAGCACAGAGTGAAAGCATCCTGAAGGCAGAGAGCTGCCTCAGGGAGCCGAAGACTTCAAAACAATTAAAGATTTTAAAGTCAAAACAAAAATGCCCAAGCATCACAGACAGTCACCTGAACATACGCATGTTAAAAATTCTGTCCATAGATTCTTTTTTTAAATTTAATAACGGAAACCTCATCCCACCCTTGGACGAGGTTGCATGAAAATTGCAACGGCCGCCTGGCCGATTCGCCTGTCCGCCAACCATGAGGTGGGGCAAACCACGAAAAACCTTGGACAATTGGAACTTTAATTGTCCTCTTTAATTGCTTGACCATAAGACCATAAGACCATAGGACATAGGAGCAGAAATTAGGCCAATCGGCCCATCGAGTCTGCTCCGCCATTCAATCATGGCTGATAAGTTTCTCAACCCCATTCTCCTGCCTTCTCCCCGTAGCCTTTGATCCCCTTACCAATCAAGAACCTATCTATCTCGGTCTTAAATACACTCAATGACCACTGCCCTCAGGACAACATCGGGGTGACCGCCTGACGTCCGTCTCCTGCGATTTTGAGTCCACTCAGGTCAGGCGCGCACCCACACACTGATCTGAAAATCCTGCCCATTGTGTGTGAATTTTTCCAAGAATTTTTAGCTGAGCTTTTAGCCGAATTAAATGTTTAACCCATTCATTAGCTGGGTCAACCCCTTAACAGAATAAACTATAAATGCTAAGCATTTAATTATAAAGTATACACACATGAATGCTATAAGTATTGAAAAGGAGATACGTGAACATGGGATACCTGAACTTCAAACTCTTTCAAAGGCCTTGACACACTTTCTTAAGTGGAATTCCCAGAATCCTACACAACACTCCAGCTCAGACTTAATGAGTATTTAGTTTAAAATAAAACAGAAAATGCTGGAAAAACTCAGTAAGTCTGCATGGCAGCATCTGTGGACAGAGAAACAGAGTTAACATTTCAAGTCCACATGACTCTTCTTCAGAGTCATATTGTAGTAATTATAGTTTTGATAAACTTAGGACTGTAGCTTTAAGAATAATCCTGTGTTGTAAGATCACATGATCTATGTAAACCAATTAGTTAGCAGCACTGAGAACCTCTAGGCGGAGCTCTTCTTTAGTTATAGAGTTTGATGCACACATGTAGCTGCTGCTGCTGTCTTATAAATAAAGTTCAATGTTTCCACCAAGAAACGTTGCCTAGAAAATCAACTCTAGAGCAAACTAGCCATGAGGATGGGATCAGATCCAGTACTGTCCCTTGCCCAGCGATTGTGAGTATCAAAGGTAATTAAAAAGAAAGGAAGATATGCTCATCTGAGATGCCACAGTTTGGCAGAATCAATCCCTTTGAGCCAGCCACAGACGACGGGTGTCAATATATAGAACAGCTTCAGTTCTGCTTTCAATCCAATGAGATTATGGGGGAGGAAAAGAGGAGAGTAATTCCCCTGAGTATTTGTGGGAGCAAGACCTACAGTTTCATTTGAAGCTTGGCAGCTCCCAGTGCCCCTGATTCGAAGATCTCCAGTGAATTAGTAGACCTTGTTAAGCGACATTTTCAACTCAAGCCCTCAGTCACAATGCAGAGGTTCAGGTTCAATTCACAGAATAGAGGGCAGGCCATTGCTACCTATGTGGCGAAATTAAAACAACTAACGGAATATTGAGATTTCGGTGAAACCCGTCATGAAATGCTCAGGGAATGTTTGGTCTGTCGTGTGCAGAAGGATGCTATTGAGCGAAGATTGCTGGCTGAAGCGGATCTTGATTTTAAGAAAGCGCTAGAAATAGCGCTTGCGATGGAAAACGCTGTAAGGGATTCACAAGCAATTCAAGGTACACAAAATGGTGCCGTTCTCTTAGTTGGATGGGAACAGTCAGCCAAAAGCGGTGTGAAAAGCCAGGACTCTGTCGCGGATTGGGAAACAGCCCCGCTAATCGAAAATTTAGAGGAAACAGCTCAGCAGCAAATTCGAAAACAACATGGAAACCATCATACTCCTAACGATTGGCAATTTAAAAAGGTGGAATGTTATTTTTGTAACAAAAGTGGACACACATTGAAACGTTGCAAAGCGAGATTAAAAGAGGCTTCAAGGCAACAAATGAATCCCAGTAAAGTATATAGTGTGGAAGAGCCAGAAACAAACAATTCTGACATTTATTCCTTATTCAACATGAAAGTTGGGAAGACAGGGCCAATTATTGTCACAGAGCAGGTGAATGGTAAACCCTTAAAAATTGAAGTAGACACTGGTGCTTCTACCACTGTAGTAAGAGAACACACTTTCAGATATTTAAATAAAGGTGTCAACAAATAAATTTGGAAACTTCTGCCAAGTTGAAAACGTACACAGGTGAAAAAACCCAGGTAAAAGGCATCACCAGAGTAACTGTTCATTACAGACGCCAAACAGCACAACTACCAGTGATGGTATTAGAAGGCAGAGGACCAAGCCTTCTAGGTTGAAATTGGTTGAGGGAAATTAACCTTGACTGGCCAGTGAAATTTCACAAGGAAGCAGGAAGAGTTCCTGGGTTGGAAAAGGATCAAGGCAAGGTACTTCAGAAAGAGCCTGGAGAGTCCAAGGACTGCAATAGGATGAAAAAGGTGTGTGTAGCCATTCAGCAACCTGAAGAAATGAAGACTGTCTTAAACAAGGACATAGAAAAACAGCAGAATAAACTCAAGGAGACTCTGCTGAATGACTGGATTCAAGATGAAGTGAGTGAGTTTTGCAAAGTAAAGGAAAACCTGTTGAAAGACCTTCACACAGTACAAAGATCACTCAGGTCAATTGTACCTCCGAAGAATTACGAAGAGAAACAGGGAGAATTTAATGTCACTCTGAGCAAACTGAAGAACCAACTGGCAGAGAAGACGCAGCAACATTCAAGTTTCCAGGAGGAAGACAACAGATACAAGAAGGAGACAGAAGAGCTGAAGAATCAGTTGAATGAAGCTAAAGAGGCTTTGAAAGCAAAAGTCGCAGAACTTTCCAAGGTGTGAGTAGATAATGAAATTAAGGGTAGCTCAACTACCGAACGAAGACAAGTTGAGATTTCACCTAAGAGAAGTCTGGCCGACAGTGAAGTCAAAAAGAAGGCCGAGACTAAATTCTGTGGTAGAAAGGAGACACGTAGGAAAAGGATGCAGAATTACTGATGAGGCTCAGTCTTTGAACAAGGGTAAGCTTGATGCTTCCCAATTTGGAGGGGAAGGTGGAGAAAAGTCAAGGGAACTAAAAAGCAACTCATGATTTGTGCAGTCATGGACGACAATTTATTGCTGGAGAAGCAGTTTATGTAAGGAATTTCTGTGGAGGACTGAAGTGGTTACCTGGTAAAGTAAGCTCTGTGATCAGACCATTGTTGTACCCCGTGGAAGTGGAGGGCCATGTGGATCATTTAAGAAGAAGAGAGATACCCCAACAAAATGATATTCCACCTGTAACCATTGCTGAATCTGTGGTTCCTGTTGAAGTTGCTCAACCAAGGTTAGACATGCCCAGTGTCTCTGTCAGAGTGGAAGACACTGAACTGCCTGTGCCTAATGATATACCTAATGTTAATGCGGTTCCTGAGAATGTGGCTCCTGTCAAAGATTCGGAAGTCGTGGAGCTACAATAGAAACATAGAAACATAGAAACTAGGAATAGGAGTAGGCCATTCGGCGCTTCGAGCCTGCTCCGCCATTCATTATGATTGTGGCTGATCATCCAACTCAATAGTCTGCTCCCGCTTTCACCCCATATCCTTTGATCCCTTTCGCCCCAAGAGCTATATCTAACTCCTTCTTGAAAACATATAATGTTTTGGCCTCAACTACTTTCTGTGGTAACAAATTCCACAGGTTCACCACTCTCTGGGTGAAGAAATTTCTCCTCATCTCACTCCTAAGTGGTCTACTCCATATCCTCAGACTGTGACCCCTGGTTCTGGACCCCCCCTACCATCGGGAATATCCTTCCTGCATCTACCCTGTCTAATCCTGTTAGAATTTGATAGGCTTCTATGAGATCCCCTCTCATTCTCCTGAACTCCAGCGAATATAATCCGAACCGACTCAATCTCTCCTCATATGTCAGTTCTGCCATCCCAAGAATCAGTCTGGTAAACCTTCGCTGCACTCCCTCTATAGCAAGTGCATCCTTCCTCAAATAAGGAGAACAAAACTGCACACAATATTTCAGGTGTGGTCTCACCAAGGCCCTGTATAATTGCAGCAAGACATTCCTGCTCCTGTACTCGAATCCTCTGGCTATGAAGGCCAACATACCATTTGCCTTCTTTACCGCCTGCTGCACCTGCATGCTTACCTTCAGCGACTGGTGTACAAGGACACCCAGGTCTCGTTGCATATTTCCCTTTCTCAATTTATAGCCATTCAGATAATAATCTGCCTTCCTGTTTTTGCTACCAAAGTGGATAACCTCACATTTATCCACATTATACTGCATCTGCCACGCATTTGCCCACTCACTCAGCTTATCCAAATCTCACTAAAGCATTTCTGCATCCTCCTCACAGCTCACCCTCCCACCCAGCTTTGTGTCATCTGCAAATTTGGAGATATTACATTTAGTTCCCTCATCTAAATCATTAATATATATTGTGAATAGATGGGGTCCCAGCACCGATCCCTGCGGTACCCCACTAGTCACTGCCTGCCATTCGGAAAAAGACTCGTTTATTCCTACTCTTTGTTTCCTGTCTGCCAACCAGTTTTCTATCCATCTCAATACACTACCCCAAATCCCATGCACTTTAATTTTACATGCCAATCTCTTATGTGGGACTTTGTCGAAAGCCTTCTGAAAGTCCAAATAAACCACATCCACTGGCTCCCCCTCATCAACTCTATTAGTTACATCCTCGAAAAATTCCAGTAGATTTGTCAAGCATGATTTCCCTTTCATAAATCCACGCTGATTCTGTCCGATTCTGCCACTGTTTTCCACATGCTCAGCTACTGAATCTTTTATAATGGACTCTAGAATTTTCCCCACTACTGACGTCAGGCTGACTGGTCTATAATTCCCTGTTGATGTTCCACATGGATCAGGAAACCACCTGAAAGACTGAACTTGTAATTTCATGACCTGTGTAAATATTGTAATGTCATGAGATCAATATCCTTGTAAATGCAGAATGTACAGAAAAGTTAAAGGGGGAGGAATGCAGTAATTATAGTTTAATAAGTATAGGACTGTAGCTTTAAGAATAATCCTGTGTTGTAAGATCACATGATCTTTGTAAATCAATCAGTTAGCAGCGCGGGGAACCTCTGGGAGAGAGTTTTTCTATAGTTATAGAGTTAGATGCACACATGTAGTTGCTGCTGCTGACTTGTAAATAAAGTTCAATGTTTCCATCAAGAAAAGTTGCCGGGAAAATCAACTCTATAATACAAAAACAGAATTACCTGGAAAAACTCAGCAGGTCTGGCAGCATCGGCGGAGAAGAAATCAGTTAACGTTTCGAGCCTTCATGGCCCTTCGGCAGAACTGAAGCATAGTTAGAAGAAGGGAGATATATAAACTGGTTTAAGGTGGGTGGGGTGGGGGGGGGGGGAAGAGAGACATTGAGGGTGTGGTGATTGTGGAGATGAGCAGATAATCAAAAGATGTCACAGACAAAAGGGTCAAAGAGGTGTTGAAGTTGGTGATATTTGTCTAAGAAAAGTGCTAATTAAGAATGGAAGACAGGATATTGAAAGTACAGCTCTAGTGGGGGTAGGGTGGAAAGACTAACGAGGTTTTAGTTTTAGATTTAAAAATAATGGAAATAGGTGGGGAAAGAAGAATCTATATAAATTATTGAAAAAAAAAAGGCGGAGGGGTGGGGGGGAGAAACGGGGTGGGGATGGGGGGAGGGAGTTTAAGATCTAAAGTTGTTGAATTCAATATTCAGCCCGGAAGGCTGTAAAGTGCCTAGTCGGAAGATGAGGTGCTGTTCCTCCAGTTTGCGTTGAGCTTCACTGGAACAATGCAGCAAGCCAAGGACAGACATGTGGGCAAGAGAACAGGGTGGAGTGTTAAAATGGCAAGCGACAGGGAGGTTTGGGTCTTTCTTGCGGACCCGCAAGAAAGACCCAAACCTCCCTGTCGCTTGCCATTTTAACACTCCACCCTGTTCTCTTGCCCACATGTCTTTCCTTGGCTTGCTGCATTGTTCCAGTGAAGCTCAACGCAAACTGGAGGAACAGCACCTCATCTTCCGACTAGGCACTTTACAGCCTTCCGGGCTGAATATTGAATTCAACAACTTTAGATCTTAAATTCCCTCCCCCCATCCCCACCCCGTTTCTCCCCCCCACCCTCCCGCCTTTTTTTTTTCAATAATTTATATAGATTCTTCTTTCCCCACCTATTTCCATTATTTTTAAATCTAAAACTAAAACCTCGTTAGTCTTTCCACCCCACCCCCACTAGAGCTGTACTTTCAATATCCTGTCTTCCATTCTTAATTAGCACTTTTCTTAGACAAATATCACCAACTTCAACACCTCTTTGACCCTTTTGTCTGTGACATCTTTTGATTATCTGCTCATCTCCACAATCACCACACCCTCAATGTCTCTCTTCCCCCTACCCCCTCCCCCCCCCCACCCCCCCACCCACCTTAAACCAGTTTATATATCTCCCTTCTTCTAACTATGCTTCAGTTCTGCCGAAGGGCCATGAAGGCTCGAAACGTTAACTGATTTCTTCTCCGCCGATGCTGCCAGACCTGCTGAGTTTTTCCAGGTAATTCTGTTTTTGTTTTGGATTTCCAGCATCCACAGTAGCTTTTAGCTTTTTGTTTTTAACTCTATAATACGTATGGACTCAAAACATTAACTCTGTTTCTCTCTCCACAGATGCTGCCAGATCTGCTGAGTTTATCCAGCATCCTCTGTTTCTATTTCAGATCTCCAGTCCTGAGTTTATCGCTTGTCACGTGCGCGTGATCAGTGGGCCCGGGAGCAGACAGGAAACTGTCCCCCCAACCACAATCGGCCCCCAGCCGCAATTTCATGCTGGCTTGGCCAATTAACAACCAGCCAGCATGAAGCGTGCACTGAGAAAGGCTCAGCGCTGCTGGTGGGGGTTGGAAGAGGGCGGGTATTGACGTCACCGCGGGTGCTGGGTGAGCGCTTCCAGTGAGCACCCTGAAGGCAGACAGCTGCCCCCGGGGAGCTGCGGACCCGCACAGAATAAACAAAACAACAAAAATGCTGCAAAATACGTCCGTGCATCACAGCCGAGCACCTGAAATCATACCTCATAAAAAAACCCGTCCCCAGATATGTCTTCTTATTTCCCCATGAGGATTTCACCCTGCCCTGGATCGAGGTTTGAGCCAAAAACGTAAAGGCCGCCTGGCCGATTGGACCGTCCGCCAACTGTAAAATTGGACAGGCCGCGAAAAATCGCTTTCAATGGGCTTAATCGCCTGCTTAACTGTCAGCCGGGGGCGCTTCCCACAGCCACATGCGCCTGCCAAGGGAGATAGCGTGCAAGTGCGCAATGACGTCGGGATGCTCGCCCATTGTCATCTTGCGCTAGTTTGCGGCCAGACAGGTCGGACGCGCAGCCGGACAGGTTGGGTGCACGCCTGCCACTCCCTGGGACTTGGAACTCTGGCCCCTGTGTTTAGTTTAACTTCCTTGATTGAGGAACATTGGAAAATAGGGGCAGGAGTAAGATTTAGTTGGAAGGTTAAAAATTTGGTCCGGTGGGGGGAGAAAGTTATAAGCCAAATGGATAGTTTTAAGAATATTTAGTCAAAGCTAACAGCGTGAGTATATGCTACTCTCCAACAGGTCAAAAATAAGGAGATTATTTATGCTACGAAGTTATGAGCGAAGCGATTAATTTAAACAGGAATCTCAGTTGGAAAAAACTAGGTGGTTCAGAGTATGAGTTAATAAATATCACTTACGGCTGCTTCACAAGCTAATTTGTCAGGGCACCCATTAGATTTTAAACTTAAAGGAGCAATTGAGTAGGCTCACTGGCTTGTGATCCTCCATGTCCAGCTGGTCCCAGATAAAGAACCAGGTAAACCTACCTCGATGTCTCACTCCTGCAATCATTCTCCCCGGCTTGAAACTCGCTGATTGAACTTACACAGGCTGAACCCATGATACTATCCGGGAAGGGATACTGGGGAGGTGCTTATCCTGATCAATGCATAAGGACTGGAAAATCACCTAGAAAGTTCCTGTAAATCCAGCTGTAGTGATTGTATCTCTGTCTGCACCGACATTCAGAACATGAACAAGCAGTTAACAAGCCCTTAACAACAGTATAGGCAGTAAAGTGAGGGCATCAAGCCCACCTTTCTCTCATACCTTTCAGGGTAACTGATCATAGAGCAGTAACACAGAGATAAGACTGTTTGAATGTTTAGCAAGGGGGATAATACATGAGAGAGAGAGAGAAAAGCAGAAGAAATATGATTTTGTTAATAACATTACCCGATACTTGTTAGGGACATGGCCTTTGATGATGCTGATAAGATCATCACTATGCATCCCCGATTCTGTGTCTTCTGCAAGTCCCATTGTATCACAAAGAATAAGAGGAGCAGATGTGTCACCCTTTCCTCCTCGGAAGGTATACGTTGAGTACTGCAATTAAACAAATACACCAGGGTGTTTTCAGTGCAGAATGAAATCACTTTCAATGCTAAAATCGCTTTAAAACATACAAAGAGAATCTGTCAACACAGAATATGGCAAATGCTTAGACAAAAAGAGACAAGGGCTGGGATTTTCTGTGCCCGCTGGCGTCGGGCGTGTTTGACGGCATGAGCGGACAATGTGGCGAGAAGGCCAAAAATCGGTTTCACAATGTCGTGGAACCAGTTTGCGATCGCCGCCCTGCCTGCCGATGACAGGCCGCATTTCCCGCCATCAGACGTCGGGAACCTCGTTGTAATACATCTGCAGGTCATTATAAGGCCAGCCCGCCGGGATCGCTCACCCCCCCTACCCCCCCGCTGGACCGTCTGCCCACGTTGGTGTGATTGCATGTCAACGTGTTTCACAACAGCATATAAAAAGCGTGCACTTTGAGGTGAACTCGGAGGTGAGTGCAGAGTAACACGGATCACCTGTTGGACTTCAAACCTGAGGTGCGTTGGGGGGTGGGTGGGTGCCAAGGGCTGACCTGCGGTTGAAGGTGCCGCACAAGCAGGTGCAGGGTGAGGGGTTTCATGAGGGAAGCAACCACGCATTAGGGAAACCTTGTATAAAGTGACCATTCCTCTGCAACTGAGGCAGTTCAGGCACAGCTACCTTGACATGATTGGAGTCGGGCCTCTAGCTTATCTGCCCACTCAAGCAAAGCAGGGGCATCAAAGTGCCACCGAGTGCTGCAGAGCTTTTCACGCCTCGGACACAGACTGCAAACTAATGAGCATTTTAGTGGACTGCAGAACAGTTGGAGGACTGGGCACGTTGTATAATCTCCTTGCTAAACCTAGCCATGGAGCAGTCACTGGTGGAGGTGCTCACAACCCCTTGCAATGTCAGCATCCCAATTTGGACAAATCTCCCCCCGGTTCAAGTTAACCCACCTTGCAGCGTGGGTTAGGAGAATGCCTGAGCCTGAGCTGAGAGCACAGCATGCAGTCCAATGGCCAAAGCTGCCACCAATCGGTCAGATGGAATGGGACGGAGGTGGGTGGGGTTTTGGGCAGCCATGCAGTGCACTACACTCTGGCCATCCAAGTGGTGGCCAGCGGTCTCCAGGATGTGTCAAGGGTCTTGAAGACTTAACCAAGAGAAGTTCTTATAGCACCCAAGCTAACCCACACGTCCCTCTCTTCCATCCTGCAGGAGGAGTACATCAGGATCATAAAGCCTGGTGAACTAGCTTTTTTTTAATTCATTTACAGGATGTGGGCTTCGCTGGCTGGACCAACATTTATCGCCCATCCCTAGTTGCTCTTGAGAAGGTGGTGGTGAGCTGTCTTCTTGAACTGTTGCAGTCCATGTGGTGTAGGTACACCCACGGAGTTGTTAGGGAGGGAGTTCCAGGATTTTGACCCAGCGACAGTGAAGGAATGGTGATATATTTCCAAATCAGGATGGTGAGTGACTTGGAGGGAAACTTCCAGATGGTGGTGTTCCCAACTATCTGCTGCCCTTGTCCTTCTAGATGGTAGTGGTCGTGGGTTTGGAAGGTGCTGTCAAAGGAGCTTTGGTGAATTCCTGTAGTGTATCTTGTAGATGGTACACACTGCTGCTACTGTGTGTCGGTGGTGGAGGGAGGGAATGTTTGTGCATGTGGTGCCAATCAAGAGGGTTGCTTTGTCCTGGATGGTGTCAAGCTTCTTGAGTGTTTTGGGAGCAGCACTCATCCAGGCAAGTGGAGGGTATTCCATCACACTACTGACTTGTGCCTTGTAGATGGTGGACAGGCTTTGGGAAGTCAAGGGATGAGTTACTTATCACAGGATTCCTAGCATCTGACCTGCTCTTGTAGCCACAGTATTTATATGGTTAGTCCAATTCAGTTCCTGGTCAATGGTAACTCCCAGGATGTTGATAGTGGGGGATTCAGTGATGGTAATGCCATTGAGCATCAAGGGGTGATGGTTAGATTCTCTCTTGTTGGAGATAGTCATTGCCTAGCACTTGTGTGATGCCAATATCACTTGCCACTTGTCAGTTCAAGCCTGGATATTGTCCAGGTCTTGCTGCATTTGGACATGGACTGCTTCTGTATCTGAGGAGTCACAAATGGTGCTGAACATTGTGCAATCATCAGCTAACATTCCCACTTCTGACTTTATGATGGAAGGAAGGTCATTGATGAAGCAGCTGAAGATGGTTGGGCCGCGGACACTACCCTGAGGAACTCCCACAGTGATGTCCTGAAGCTGAGATGACTGATCACCAACAACCACAACCATCTTCCTTTGTATTAGGAATGACTCCAACCAGCGGAGAGTTTTCCCCCTGACTCCCATTGACTCGAGTTTTGCTAGGGCTCCTTGTTGCAACATTCGGTCAAATGCGACCTTGATGTCAAGGGCAGTCACTCTCGCCTCACCTCGGGAGTTCAGCTCTTTGTCCATGTTTGAATGAAGGCTTTAATGAGGTCAGGAGCTGAGTGGCAGTGCCAGAACCCAAACTGGGCATCAGTGAGTAGGTTATTGCTAAGCAAATGCTGCTTGATAGCACTGCTGATGACCCCCTTCCATTACCTTACTGATGATCGAAGGGGCGGCTGGGGCTCCCACACACGCTGGTGAAGAGCCACCACGAGCTGTCGCTGGTCGGCACCTAGCTAGAACCAGTGTCTACAGACGCCGCCTTCAGTCCTGTAGGTGACCAAGAACCAGTGCCCTCAAAGACTGCACATGTCTAGGGAACTTGTCTTTTGAAAATAACGTTGAGGTTTGAAACTGTCAGCAATCAAGATGGATAGACTCACTGCCAGAGCCAGCAGAACAGCTCCAAAGGGTTTTGCGATCCAACTATTCCACATTGCAAGCCTGCTTTAAGCGCTCTCAAAGGGTGGTGACAGCTGGTTAACTGAAGTGTTCTGTTTCTGACAGTGGTGCTCTAGTTTATTCCAAAAAAACAAATTTCTTCAAGAGTAAACTGTCTCTATTTTATCGGAATCGACATTTTAAGAGACATGGAAGGGGAAAGCTTCAATAAATCTGCATATTGACTTCAGCATTCTGACTCTTGCCTTAGTTACGCTCTGTCACCTGCCATTTCTGAACTGTGTCCAGACATTTCATAGACTGTTATCTCATGGCCAGCACTCTATAACTTCTCCTTTTACCCCAATTGCATTCTATTTCTTTCAATTACTCATTTCAACAGATCTATTAAGATGAAGCCTGGGCACATTTGGAGGTGGCTGCACCACTCCAGCTTGCCAAGGTTACACATTTCAACCCTCATCGGCAGCCATTCAGCACAGTCCATCGCTCACACACCTCAACTGTTAAGTGAACACTGCCAACTACCACCTAAGCAAAACCAAATTCTTCAGTTGGCATCTCCTGGGTCACTAGGTTCTCCGTGAAAATTTCAAGAACAATCAGACCACTTTTCTTCTGAAGGCTGGTCCTGCTTTACAAGCACTTCACAGAGTGGTCTCACAGGTGTAAACGTATCATCATTTAGAGGGAGAACAGGAACAGAGAAGGTAACAATCAGTGGACTATTTTTCTTGTTTCCTTGAGGAAGTGCCCCTTCTGCTTCCAGGTCACTAGAAACCTGAAAACTGAACTATATTCTGACATTTTATATACTGCATTTGTTGGGCAGATGGTAGTGTAGAGGTAATGTCACTAGGTTGGTAATCCAGAGGTCCAGGCTAGTTCCCAGAGCACAGGGTTTCAAATCCCAGGATGGTAGTGGGTGGAGTTTGGATTTGAAAGCTAATTTTGGTAATGGTGACCATGAAACTATCATCAACTGTTGTAAAAGCCCATCTTGTTAATGCCTCCTAGGAATGGAAATCTGTCATCCTTACCAAGTCTGGCCTACATGTGTACTCCAGCGATGTGGTTGACCCTAGAATGGCCTTGTTCACACAAAAACCTCTACGGAAAAGTCAAAAGGATGAAAACAGAACTGACCAACTGGTGACAAGGGCACACCCAGCCTGTCGACCCTTCAACATCCACTGGAGAAGAGACTCTGATATATCTGAACCCTGATACATCATTAGTCAATTTAATGGTCTCTTACCTTTTAAGGACAGTGACCTACGATCAATCGTTTTAGTGAAAATATACTGAAATAATCATTGCATTATGACAGCTGAAGTTAGCAAGAGCTTTTAAACTTACTCGTCAAAAGGTTCTTGTAAAGTGGCTTGCACCAGCTGTTTTTCATGGCATTACAAATCTTTTCAGTGATCTCAAGAGAGTATCATCGGAAAACCGGTAGTAGGAAGTGATCAAAGATGGTTTTTACCTGTGATAGGCACAATGGGAGCTGTGAAGCCATGTGAGATAGTGAAGCCAAGTGGGTGGCCCAAATATGGGTAGGGGAGTTAATATGAAAGTAGAGACAGAGCAAGGATGGCAGGGCAGTGAACTCAAGAAGAGAGAGAGATTATGGGCAGGAATTTCAGCTCGGCGTGCAAGAGCGTGAAATAGCGCGCGCACTCGTGCAATATTTTGGCCGGCGGGCAGGCACGACAGTTGGCAGGACGCCAGCCGGCAATTAAGAGTCCTATTAAGGCCCTCAATCAAATGATTATCAGCTATTTTTCGCTGCCCGTCCAAACCTTAATGGCTGGCAGGCAGGCGAATCGGCCAGATAGCCTTTGGATTTTTTCATGAAACCCCATCCACGGGCGGGATGAGGTTTCCAGCAGTAATTTTCCAAAAAAAATTTTACATGCCGTTTTTAATATGACCCTGTTCACGTGACTGGGTCACGCGTGGGGACACGTTCCTCTCATTTTTAAATTCTTTATTTTTCTTTCCATAATTCGTCAGCTCCCTGAGGCAGCTCAGCGCCTTTCCCCGCGCAGGCGCAGACTTTGGCACTCGCACTCCTCCCACACCCCGCGGCAGCGCTGAGCTCCTCGGCGGGCCTTTCGTGCTGGCTGGCCGTTAATTGGCCTGCCAGCCAGCCAGCCAGCGTGAAATCGCAGTCGGGGCCCGATCGCGGGCAGCGGACGGTTTCCTGGCCGCCCGACGACAGGAAAATCCTGGCCCATGAGTTGAGACAGAGTTTGAAATCATTGTATCCCGTCAATATACAGGGGAGGTGGTGGCATTGTGGTAACGTCGCTGGACTAATGACCCAGAGTCCTCAGGCTAATGCTCTGGGGACATGGGTTTGAATCCCACCATGATAGCTGGTGGAATTTGAACTCAGTTAATAAATCTGGAAAATAAAGCTCGCCATAGTGACCCTCAAACTATCATCAATTACCACAAAAACCCATCTGGTTCACCAATGTCCTTAAGGGAAGGGAATCTGCCGTCCTTACCTGATCTAGCCGACATGTGACTCTAGACCTACGGCAAAGTGGTTGGACCTTAACTGCCCTCTGAAATGGCCTAGCAAGGGTAATTATGGATGGGCAACAAATGCTGGCCTTACCAGTGATGCCCACGTCCCATGAAAGAATTTTTAAAAATGGCTGCAATATACTTTCTTCAATGAGCAACCAAAACTCTACACAGCGTTTTCAGTAATTCCCAGTCTATATAATACAACCTAAACTATCTTTAAAAAGCTCTAAATTGCCTTTAAAAAAGCACAACTAAATACGGCATCCAGTTCTGTTCACCACACACTTTAGGAAAGATGTGAAGGTCGTTGAGAGGGTGCAGAGGAGAATTACCAGGTTGGCTTCCAGGGATGAGGGATTTTATCTACAAGATTAGAAGAAGCAGGAATTGCTCTCCTTGGAGCTCAGGAGGTTGAGAGGACATTTGATAGAGGTGTGCTAGATTATGACAGGTTTAGATAAGGCGGACAGTGAAAAACTGTTTCCATTAACTGGTAGTAACAGGACAAGGAGACACAGATTTAAGGTTTTGGGCAAGAGATACAGGCAGGATGTGAGGAAAAACAATTTTAAGCAACGAGTGGTAATGGCCTGGAATGTGTTGCCTACAAGGGTGGAGGAAGCAGAGACAATCAATCATTTCAGAAGGAAATTGGTTGGGCACCTGAGGGAAATAAACAAACTTACAGGGCCACAGGGACAGAGCAGAGGAATGCAGTCGAGTGTCAGCAGGGAGTCGATGGACCGAATAGCCTCCTTCTGTTAGTAATGTCTCTGGGCCAAACTATCCAGTCCCCAGATCACTGAAGACTGGGCGTACAAATGAAGATGCACATCATGACTATATGGAAATTCTGACTTGCGGAGCTACCTTGGAATTGCCCAGGAGTTTAAACTTTTGATGGACAATTCCTCTGCTGCCTGACAACCTCTGCGAATGTCTGCAACTTTGAGCTAGAATCGGAGACCATGGGGAGTGTTGGTGGGTTTTCCATGTTGGATTGAGACCCCCTCCGCAATGTTCACTATCGGTGTTGATACATAATGAGCAGTGTATCAAAGGACGTCTGAGTCTACTCCACAATATCTCAGCAAGGGATGGAAGGGAGCAAAATACATTGACAAGAGAAAACATTCTGGCTGCATTTCTGGATTTACCATTGTAGTTGTGCTTGTCGGTCCGCTTCCAATCACAACCCGATTGGTGACATGTCCACGGAAATTCGAATTGACAGAGTTGATGAAGCTAGACTTTCCTCCTCCAACTGGTCCAACTAGCAAAACCCGTACCTTAGTAGCAGAGCTGTCATATGGCTTATAGCCGCTGACGAACTCAAGCAGTTCTTGTCTTCTCCTGAAAGCAAGGATATTTATATGAAAGAAGTCACTAATGGATCTGCCTTAGCATTGCTCACAGGAAGCTGAATGATACTCTGGTTGATAAGAATAGCGTTATTTCAATGGGGCTGATTTTAACTACTGGCTAAGAACAGAGCAACAACGGGCAAGGGATCTGAGTCACTCTGTGGCCAGCATCTTGTTTACATTCCACCGGTGAACTGCAACTATCAAGCAGGCACACAACTGGTTCTGGGAGGGTAGAGCATTAGCTGACTCCATCACACTGCCCTCTTTGCTTTAAAACTCTTATGATTCTATAGAAATAAAACATAGGACAGGGTTTTTAGGATGGCAGGATTTCCCTTCCTGTACTCCGAAGAGGAACACATCCCCGCCAACACTGCCTGCCCCTCAGCGATTTCATGCTCCAACGAGCACCCCTCCCTCAGGAGGAAGTCCCGCCTCAGAGAGCTGCCGGTCAATGTGATTGGTCGGCAGCTCTCTAGTCTATGCAGTGGTTCGGGCTGGGACTGCTAGCAACCCCCGGTGTCTAAGTCCAGGGATTCCAGGAACAGGTAAGTTTTGGGCGTCTCAGAGTGGGGAGGCCTGGGGGGAGTTGACAGAGGGGGATTGTGGTGACGACGGAGAGGCTGGGGGCCAAGGGAGGTCCTGAGTTACCGGACCGTATGGGTGGAGGCGCCCGATGTTATAAGGAGGTGACCCCCTGCCCTCTCGCCCCCCCCCATCCTGTCCGAGGCCCGAACCTGATTCCTTTTCCGGCTTCCCCTATACCCCATAACCCTTCCCAGCCAGCCTGAAAATTGAGGCTGGCAGTAAACGGCCCCAACGCGTTCAATACTTGGCCACATAAGGGCCTCAATAGGGGCAAGGGCGGGCGGTCCGGCCAAGGCCTCGCCTGCCCCAGCGTAAAATAACAGGGAGGTCGAGGGGTGCAGGAACTCAACCGAGGCCTGAATTTTATGCTCACCAACCTCCCACCCACAAGCCCGGCGGTGGGGGTGCATAAAATTCTGCCCATAATCATCACTAAAAAAGGCAGCTGAGACAAGAAAATGTAAAAGAGCAAATCCATCCAAAAGAAAATCAAAAGAGAAAACTAATACAGCCAGTCAAAAAAGGCACTCAGTTTTAATCTTCAGCAAGCCGTACAAGATTGGACCCGTGCTCACTAGAGGTACTGATTCACACCGCGTGCATTACTTGGGCCTGGAAATATCAGAGGTACTTTCTGGTTGGGATTAAGAGGAGTGGGTGGTGAACATCAAAATTCAGGGCTGACATAATCAGAGATGTTGAGAGAACGGAGCCAAGTTAATGAAAATGGAAATGGGAAAAGATAGACAGAAAGAAGCCAAATAGATGGATTAAACGAAAGCATGTAAGAAAGGAAAGGTAAAGAGAAAAAAGTTGTTCTTTTCATTATTTCTTGGCAAATGATAGTATTTTTTGTTAAACTTGTGTTGGGAGGTATTTTTGCTTCTATGTCACTCTGGTAATACCAGTCACATAGGTTTTAGTTGTGATTACAATAAAAACAAATGTGCAACCCAACCTGTTAAATTTCAGGTATTGTCGATAATTATTGAGTCAATACTTCTGAACTCCAGGGTGAGTATATTTGGGAGGGTAGCCCAAAGATGTGCTGGGGAACCGCCCCCCTTCCCCTCACCCCGGAGGTTCCCAGGTAAGGATTGCATGGCAATTGCTTGGGAAGTGCAAACTTCCGATGGGCAACTTCCCTGCACGGGAAACCATCCAAAAATGAGATTTAAATCGTAAACTTTGGATTGTTCCGACTGTATTGCAGCAAGAGCTACCCAGCAAAAGATAGAAACATTAAAACCGCTTCTAGCTTCTGGGTAAATATTGTACTTACCCCACCGACG
This sequence comes from Cetorhinus maximus, assembly GCF_964194155.1. Taxonomy (NCBI): domain Eukaryota; kingdom Metazoa; phylum Chordata; class Chondrichthyes; order Lamniformes; family Cetorhinidae; genus Cetorhinus; species Cetorhinus maximus. The sequence goes on from NC_135895.1 coordinate 11,619,428, forward strand.
ACCACCGACTAGACACCACCACCACCCACCCCAACTCCCCCACGGACTCCCCGCAGCCCCCTGCTATCCACCTCCAAGCTACCCCCCCCCACTCCACCGACTACCCCCCCAACCTGCGAATACTCTCCCACCTGCCAGGCCTAACTCCCCCCACTCAACCCCCGACTCTCCGCCCAACCCCCGACTCTCCGCCCGACCCCCCCACTCCCAAGCTCGACTCCCGAACCCAGCCTCCCGACCCAATTTCCCCCACACCCCCACTAAGGACCACCCTCACCCTACCACTTGTCAAAGGCCTAGAGGGACAAGGGAAGCGGACACATCAGAACACCACCACCTGGAAGTTTCCCTCCAAGCTACACACCATCCTGACTTGGGACTATATCGGCATTCCTTCACTGTTGCTGGGTCAAAATCCTGGAACTCCCTTCCTAATAGCACTGTGGGTTTGCCATGAAGCTATTAATGTATATAATGTTGAATTTTTTTTTAAATAGAGATTAAGTGGGTGTGTCTGTGTGTGTCTTAATTGGATTAAAACCAGCTAGTCTGGGTGCTTTGATGTGTACTAGTTTTGAGATGTAAGAGAGGCAGAGTGCATTTGCATTTTGTTGAATAGAGTATTCAAGAAGGGGAGTGAAATTTGGCACCTAGCTAGCAGAGACCAAGCAACGTTTATATTACTAATAAAATTGGTACTATGAAAGGGGTTTTATTGTTAGAAGAGGCTGGTGACTCAATGAGAATTTACATTCAATGAGCTGTGCTGGGTATAACCGATAGCAGTTTTGTGTGTGCAGGGCAGAGGCAATGTAAGATCAAAGCCTGTAACCTTACCATTGCGTTTGCAAAGGAGCCAAAGTGAAAGGAACCTCATTTTGAATTTGTAAGGCGTATGTGCTTTGCCTGGTATCTGCTTAAAGTTTATGGGTTGCTGTTGCTTTAGTGGAGATTAGTTTGGGCATTTGTCAAAAGTTACGGTAGTAATAATTTGTAGGCATGTGTATATATCAAACGTGTAAATTAACAAATGTCTCATGTGGTTTGATATAAAATCCTCTCGAGAACTGGTGGTCTGATTCCTGAATTTAGAGCTGCATCTCAAACATACCACTTAAAAATGTAGGTTATGACAGTTGTTTAAAGTTTCCCTCTGGGATTTTTAAATAACTCAGCTTTACCAACTACTGTGTTATAACAGTGTACCTACACCGCATGGACTACAGCGGTTCAAGAAGGCAGCTCACCATCACTTTCTCGAGGGCAGCTAGGGATGGGCAATAAATGCTGGCCCAGCCAGCAAAGCCCACATCCCTGAAATGAATTTAAGAAAACCTTTACACTTGGCTGGACCTTTAATCTTACCTGCTTAATGGAAGCTAGTGCCATAAAAAAGTGGGTGTGACTTATTTACCTGTGATTGACCTGGCCTCGACTGCAGGCCCCGGGAGCACGCTGCACTGCATAGATTTCACCCATCCTGAGTGGGAAGGTCAGGCAGGATAGATCGTCTGGATTTCTAGGTAAATAATTTTGAGCGGACTGGCAATCCAACTCAATTGCCACTCCATCATAGCTTAAGGCCCATTGTATTCTGGGAAACTGTGCACATGTGTCATTTTACAATTTAATGGAAAAGTTGTTTTTTCAAGTGGGGAGGGAGTGTCGTACATTGTAAGAGCTGCTGTCTCTGCTGCCCTCTCTGCTGGAGCGGTGTAAATAAAGTGCCTTCAACATGGCTGCTTACAACTGAGTCCACATGCATGAGTATTTTTTTAGTGCAGTACACAACATGGACCTTCTTGAGAGGAAAGGAGAAAACCAGTGAAGATAAATCGGATAATGAGCAGCTTCAACTTAAATATCACATTCATCACAGCTACATCAAAATAGATTCTGAGCCCAAGCAACAGAAATGGAAACTAAAGGATGAATAGTTAAATTATTAAAATACCCAATGAGGGGTTTTCATTTATATTATCTCATTTTTTTAACTTACTTTTGCACCTATTCATTAATCAGAAATGCCCATTAAGAAACTTACTTTGTCGTCCAAGTTACATTTCTCCAGGGAGCTCTTAGCTCTGGAAAACACGGATAAATAGAAATCAGAGTTAGTGTCAGAAACGTAACTGCACCTCAGCCATTCCTGGAAAAAATGAAGGAGTCCTCACCTTGCACGCGGTAAACTTCACATTCCACAGCATCTACATCGCAGCCAGAGAGGTCACCTTCATATAAATTGTAGGACAATGGATGTTTCAATTGGAGTACAACAGCTTTGCCTTTGAACAGAAAATGAAGTATTCCTCCGAAATTGGGACCATAGGAAAGATGATTACGAATAGCAACAGCACCTTGGTTTACGGCAAACTTCTTTGGCGTTCCTCCTGCCTTTTTGGCACTTAGTCGAAAGAGAAAAGCCTTGTTATCCTTCACTTCACATCCATAAGTATCAAAATCTTCACTTGTGTAACCTCCAAAAATGTAACCCGCTTTGTTGTACCCGACAGTTAATGTGGGTCCTTGGCTATCACATTTAGCATGGAAAACATCAGCTCCAAAACCTTGAACACTTGCTTTGTAAAGTAAATGTAAGTTTACTTTCCCAAGAAGTTGAGACAATTCTTTCCGATTTGCTGCGGTGAGCCAAGGCTTTACATCAGGCATGCTGAAACCTAGAAAACATTTGATTAAAATATATTTTATTCAATGCGATGGCTTGAATTTAGTTTGCCCAAAAAAAAACACCTCGTGGAAATAATCCATCGGGTTCTGTAAGGGGCTCTCTGTGGTGTTAACGTTGGCTCAGTTGTAGCACTCAGGCCTCTCGGTCAGAAGGCGGTAGATTCAAGATCTACTAGAGAAACATTATCACATAACCCAGTCCAGCAGTTCAGTGCAGTACTGAGGGGGAGCTGCACTACTGGAGCTGCTACCTTCTGGCTGAGACGTTAGGGCCCCGTCTGCCCTACATGATCCCATGGCATTATTTTGAAGAAGTTCCTTCACTGTCGCTGGGTCAAAATCCTGGAATTCCCTCCCTAACAGCACTGTGGGTGTACCTACACCACATGGGCTGCAGCGGTTCAAGAAGGCAGCTCAGCACCCCCTTCTCAAGGGGCAACTGGGGATGGGCAATAAATGCTGGCCCGGCCAGTGACGCCCACATCCCGTGAATGAATTTTTAAAAAGTGCAGGGGTATTCTCCCCGGTTTCCTGGCCAATGTTCATGCGTCAAATTTTATGATGCATTTCCTACATTACAATAGTGACAACACTTCAAAAAAAAGTACTTAATTTGCTGAAACTTGAATGACCTTTTTAAGCGAAATGGCCACAGGTTTGCACTAAATGCGGTAGAGGGCAGGAGAAAGAATGTTTTACCCGCCGGCCGCAATGGTCGGTTTTTCACGCCATATCATCCCAATCCTGCCTCAATAATCAAGCTTCCTGGGGAACATGCTGGGTCACTCACTGGCAGTTGGCTTCCAATTCACCTGCCTCAAGGTCACCTCGTTGCTTCCTCACGCTGGGCGCCATACTTAAAGTGCAACTGCACACACACCTCTCAGTGCTTCCGGTAACACAGAAGACAAGGCCCGAAAGGCAAGGAGGCTGCAGCCCCCCCCCGCTTTCACGTCACTGGAATGCCTTTTGGACTCAGTGGAGTACTGCCGCAGAGTCCCCTAACCCCCCCTGCTCTGGGCAAAGGCCAGCAAGCAAGGTCACCAATCCAGCATGAGAGGCGATGGCAGCAGTGGTCAGTGTCAGCGCCCTGCAAAAGTGGACAGCCAACTGGTGAAGGAAGAATGGTCTCTTCCGTTCCACCAGGGTAAGTCACTCTTCTCATCACTCTCAACTCACACACTCATAACTCCATCACACATTCACAGGGATCTCACACCTCAAGGGACAACACCACTAACTCTCACACACACCCTCACATCTCCATCAGGCTCATATCCTCTGGAGCTCGTGTCCTCATCCTGTCCATGGCTCCGCCCACCACACAAACATTCCACACAGTGCCATGTGTCCTGCTCACACTCTCTCCATCTGTTTTCATGCAGGAGAAGCTGACTGACAACAGCAGGGAGAGGTCCCAGACCAGGGGTGGAGTGCCCCACATTAGGTCCCTCACTCACTTTGAAGAGCGTGTCATCGCACTGAATGGTGAGGGCGTGGGCTGTGCCTGCGGTGATACTGAGGTCAGCGGCGAACACTCACGTGAGGATCCTGCACCTCTCTCAACACAACTGTAAGTGGTCTCTCCATCTCCTGTATTTGACTCTGCTGCCAAGCACTAATTAGCTCTAAAAGAAACAAAAATTGCTGGAAAAACTCAGCAGGCCTGACAGCATCTGTGGAGAGAAAGACAGAGTTAACATTTCAAGTCCATATGACTCTGAAGAAGAGTCATACCATTGACTCTTCCATTGAAGGACTAGGAATAAGCAGCCTGAAAGTCCCATCACAGCGCTTACCCACACCCTCCACCAGCGCAGAGACACACACCTCGGTGGGACCTAGATCTAGAGCAGGCTCGGGTTCACAACCTGGTGGTTACCGCATGGACACGTGTCCACAGCAGGGGGAGGCAGGTTCAGTCAAGCTCCCCGGTACTCAGAGGACAGCCGGGGGAGAGGCATCTGTGAGCACTGAGTCAGATGACGAGCCTCTGGGTTCAGCCTTCAAACTCATTGTGGAGAGTCAGAAGGCAGGGGAACATCACACAGAGCTGTTGGAAGCCCCTTATAGAATGGCCTGCAAATAGGAGTGTGTCCACCTGCTCTGTGATGAAGTGGTGCTCACATGTACATGCATGGAGGTCTCCGTGGGAAGGATGGTGCGGTGAAGTGAGGTATCCTGTCCCTTTAAGAGAATGCAAGTGTAATAAACATGTGACAGCACTGACGAATAAAGTGTGGGAATCTGTGAACTGTAAGTCTAGTCTGGGGGCACAGCCTCAGAGTAAAGGGAAGACCTTTTAGAACAGAGATGAGGAGAAACTTCTTTAGCCAGAGAGTGGTGAATCTGTGGAATTCATTGCCACAGAAGACTGTGGAGGCCAGGTCATTGAGTGTATTTAAGACCGAGATAGATAGGTTCTTGATTGGTAAGAAGATCAAAGGTTACGGGGAGAAGGCAGGAGAATGGGGTTGAGAAACTTATCAGCCATGATTGAATGGCGGAGCAGACTCGATGGGCCGAATGGCCTAATTTCTGCTCCTGCGTCTTATGGTCTATGGTCTTCTGGAGGTTTCTGAGTGAGCACATATGATCTGGTGCTCTGCCCTATGTCTCAATAAACCATCACTGTTTATTCTTACATCAGTCTCTCCCTATTATTGATTGCAAGCAGCAATTGAGAGAATGTAGGAAGGTGTGCAGTTAGAGCTCGGTTGGCCAATGAGCTCATTTACCCAAGACAGAAAAGTGACGACGAGGATAAAGAACAAAAGAAGATAAATTTCAAGACGGGTGAGCAAAGCATTGGAAAGAGCATCTGTGCTTATCTTGTAAAATAGGCGACAGCCGGAAATCGGAGCAGAAAGCAGTGCTGCAGTTTAAAATTTTTAAAAAACCCTGCAGAATCGCGATCGCAGGGATCCCGCCAAAACTCAAAAAGAGCATGAAACACAGCAGAGCAAAGTGAACAGCTGCAGAGACAGGGTTAAAATAAAAAAAGTAACTGCTCTTAAAGTGCCAATACATTTAAACTGGTAAATCCATGAAAAATGGCTATGGGCAGAGACAATTGTAAGAGATCCCAGAGAGAGTGAGACTCGGCGGTAAGTCAAACACCTAAATCCGTCATTACCTGGAAAGCCTATCGGAAGTGCAGTCCCCTTGCAGTCGTTCGCGATGCCGCAGTTCGGGCGTGTCGATCCATTCGACCCCTGGCCTCAGTGTGTCGAATGCCTAGCATTCATTTTTACCGCTAATGACATCGTGGGGAGGAGAGGAAGAGGGCAGTTCTTTTGTCCACATGCGGGAGCAAAACATATGGGCTAATCCGCAGCCTCCCGTCACCTAAACACCTCCCGACTCGAAGACTTTCGACGAGTTAATAAAAATTGTACAGAGCCACCTGAGACCAAAGCCCTCAGTTACTACGCAGCGTTTCAAGTTCAATTCAAGGAACAGGCTTCCAGAGGTGACAATAGCTGACTATGTGGCATTAACTGAGCATTGCAAATTCGGAACGTCCATTAGTGATATGTTGAGAGAACGGTTGATATGCGGGATTGGAGATGATACTATCCAAAGGCGTTTGCTAGCCGAACCTAGTCTAGACTTCAGTAAGGCATTAGAATTAACCACCGTGATGGTGAGTGCTGTTAGAAATTCTGAAGCTATAAAAGACACACAAAATGGCGCCGTCCATCCGGTTGGTTGGGACAATCCAGCAACAAAAGACACAAAAACTTTGAACTCCAGGGAAAGGCGGGAAACGGGCTCTAGCTCCAGGCCATTGAAAAACAACGGCACTGCAGTGAAAAACCCATGAAATGAGTGAGAGAAATACATCCAGGCCTCTAGTGAGCAAATGGCAACTCAAACAAGTCGAGTGCTTTTTTTTCTGCCACTGCTATTTGTCACATAAGGGGGCACTGCGGAGAAAGGCTAAAACAACACTATAAAGGCAGAAGGGAAAAGTCATGAAATATGCCTCATGGAAGAGCCAGAAGAAATAGAATCAGACGTCCATTCGTTATATAACCTCCAAGCAGGTAGAACCGAGCCAATCCAAGTAGCCATTACAGTTAACGGACAAGCCATTAGGACGGAAGTTAATACGGGAGCATCGATGTCCATCATTGGAGAGCGTACATTCAGATATCCAAGTAAAGGAATCGATCCTTTGAAGTCAGAAGTTTTGGACACAAAGCTGAGGACATACACAGGTGAAGAAATAAGACTGAAAGGGTTATGTCAAGTCTCGGTGATGTAGGGAGATCAATCTGAAAGGTTTGGTGGTTGGAGAGGGCCTCAGCTTAATAGGCCGCAACTAGCTCGAAAAGATTAAATTGAAATGGGCCGAAATTTTCCAAATTACAAAGAAAGGCCTACAGGAATTGTTGCACAAGTATACTTCCGTTTTCAAAGACGGGTTAGGAAGGATTCGAGGGCTACAGGCCGAGATCCATGTCGACCCAAACACAATCCCTAGGTTTATAAGAGCCAGACCAGTTCCTTACGCTCTATGGGACAAAACTGAAACCGAACCGGATAGAATGGAAAAATCGGGCATCTACAACCAGTACAATTCTCTGAGTGGGCGGCACCCATCATCGTACCTGTACTGAAGCCGGACCAAAATGTGCGTTTATGCGGTGACTATAAGCTAACTGTCAATAAGGTGGCCAAACCTGATAGACGCCCAATACCCAAGATTGAGGAATTGTATTCGAAGTTGGCAGACGGCACCACAAATTCGAAATTAGACATGAGCCATGCCTACCAGCAGGTAGAGTTGGAAAAGGAGTCTAGGGAATTCATCACCATTAATGTGCACCAAGGATTGTATCAATGCACACGTCTACCCTTTAGGGCCTCCTCGCGTCTGCTATTTTCCAAAGAACGATGGAAAACTTGCTCCAAGGATTGCTCCATGTTATCGTTTACTTGGATGACATATTGGTCACGGGACTGACCAACAATGAACACTTAGCAAATCTAGAAGAGGTGCTCAAACACTTCGCACAAGAGGGGGTGCGTTCAAAACGAGAGAAGTATCTGTTCCAAGCTGAGGAGGTAGTTTACTTGGGCCACAAGGTTGATGCGCAGGGCCTGCATCCTGTGGAAGACGAAGTCCAGGCCATTCGCAAGGCACCTGCCCCAAGAAATACCACCGAGCTCAAGGCCTTCTTCAGCATGGCAAACTACTACGGCCGATTCCTCCCAAACCTGTCGACTGTGCTGGCTCCATTGTACGGCCTGTTTAAGAAGGATCAGAAATGGAGTTGGCAAGCCCTGCACCAGGATGCCTTCCTGAAAGTGAAATGATTCTTAAGATCGTCGGCCTTGTTGGTCCACTTTGACCCCAAGAAATAATTAATTTTAACATGTGATGCGTCCCCCTATGGAATAGGGGCTGTCCTTTCACATTGGTTGGTGGATGGCTCTGAACGACCCATTGGTTATACATCTCGCACCCAGTGTCGCAGAGTGACGATATTCCCAGATTGAAAAGGACGGCTTATCTATTTTGTTTGGCATCCAGAAGTTTGATCAATATTTCCACGGTTGCCATTTCCATATTATAACTGACCACAAGCCCCTACTGGGATTATTTGGAGAAGATAAAGCGATACCACCTATCTCACCAGCTCACATCCAGAGATGGGCACTAATATTAGCCGCCCACGAATAGACTTTTGTTCACCGTTCGGGAACTCAAATCGCACAGGCTGACGCACTAAGCCACCTTCCCCTGCCAGCTAATAACAGGGAGGCTCCGATTCCCCAGGAACTAGTCTTAGTGCTAAATTTTCTGGATTCCTCCCCTGTTCAGACGAGACAAATCCCTGAGTGGACAAGCCAGGACCCATTATTGTCTAACGCCTGGGGGCAGGTCTTGAATGGATGGTCAGGTGGATCTAAATCCGAGGTGATGAAGCCCTATCCTGATCGCAGATATGAACTCTCCTGCCAAGACGGCAAATTACTCTGGGGAGCAAGGGTTATCATGTCCCCGAGGGGCCGAAGGCCAATATTAGCCGAGCTACACAACGCTCACCCAGCCATTAGCAGAATGAAGATGCTCACACGCAGCTATTTGTGGTGGCCAGGCAGTGACTTGGATATAGAAACCCTGGTCAAAAGCTGTCCTCAAAGCCAACAGGTGCAAAAGATCCCCCCCAACCCTTAGCTCCATTACACCCATGGGAATGGCCCGGGCGGCCATGGTTGCCCCACCACGTCGATTACTTGGCACCGTTCTTGGGCACAAAAATCCTCTGATTGATTGCCTGTCACTCCAAATGGATGGACGTCTATAAAGTCCGGTCATACACATCGGCTGCCACCATAGACCGTTTGCGGCAGGGTTTTGCAGTGTATGGGTTGCCGCAGCTCCTTCTGTCCAACAACGGGACCACTTTTACCAGAGGGAGGAGTTCCACAGGTTCACGACCCCTAACAGCATTACCCATATCAAAACCTCATCCTACCACCCAGCATCGAACGGCATGGCCAAGCGGGCAGTCCAAACCTTTAAATCCGGGATGGAAGGGGATTCCATCAGCACGAGATTGTCCCAGTTCTTGTTCATACACCGGACCACACCACACACGCCAACCGGCATTCCCCCTGCAGAACTACTAAAGAAGAGACATCTCCACACCCACCTGACCCTTATCTGGCCGAATTTAGGGGGTAGGGTGGAGAAAAGCCAAGAGGTGCAGAAGACCAGGCACGATGGTCATGGTCACGGATGGTGGGAGATGCAGTTCTTGCGAAGAATTTTGGAGATGGGCCCAATTGGCTGTTAGGCGAGGTGAGTGCAGTAACTGGACCCATCTCCTATAATGTATCGGTAAACGGCCGGATAATTAGACGACTCATGGAGCCGCAAAAGAACATCAGTCCCACAAGAAGAAATGCAGTCTTCATCTTGAGTTTGTGCCGCATGTAGAGGACAAGCCACACGATTTGGAAGCACTGGTGGGGCCTGTGGGACCCGAGGGGCTCGGGGAGACAAACCTGCCAATTTCCACTGAGGAACCAGTGGACAACTGTCCCCTGAGAAGGAGGTCTCGGAAACACCAGCCGAGGTTGTTGAACTGAGATGCTCCACACATCCTTGAAAGCCTCCTGAGAGACTTAACGTGTAAATAGTTATTGTGTAAATAGTTAAAATGTTTTAAGGTTGTTAGCTGTATTTTTGAGTAAAGGGTGTGGTAAAGTGAGGTGCCCTGTCCCTTTAAGATAATGCAAGTGTACTGATCATGTGATAGCACTGACGAATCGCTGTACAGTGCGGACAACTGTGAACTGTAAGTCTAGTTCTGGAGGTTTCTGGGTGAGCATGTATGATCTGGTGCTCTGCCCTATGTCACTATCAACCATCACTGTTTATTCTTACATCAGTCTCTCCCCCTTTTTCATTGCAAGCAGCAATTGATGAGAATATAGAAAGGCGTGCAGTTAGAATTCAGTTGGCCAACGAACAAATTTACCCAAGACATAAAAGATGGCAGATGCCATGGAGACCCTGGTCCAGCAGAGCGCGGAGATGCACGCAGACCTGCACTCCATCACAGTAACCATGGGTGACCTCCTGCAGTGGAAATGCGAGGGGGAAACGGACCACTTCAACGTCCCTCCAGGTGCTCCTCCCCCTCAAGGAATCAGGCCGGGGCCCTCAGGCACCCGAAGGGAGGAGAAGCAACAGCTGGACACCCCTGGGTCATCCACTCAGGAATCTCAGAGGCTGTCCACTCCTTCCGAGTCCCTTTTGCTGTGACCCCCTCAACCGCATCCTCTGTCAGCACAGAGGGAGCAGCTGGCCCACAGGAGGACAGCCAGAGCAAGCCGGGGCCCTCAAGGCCTCAGCACTCCAGAGGCTGCTCACCGAAGTCATCAGAGGCAACATGGCCACCATTGCACAGGCAGTCTCCACCCCTGCTGCGGATGTCAGGGCAGCACCTAGACGTGTTAGGCCTAGAAAAGTTAAGAAATTCTGATCATAACTGGTTGCATGGGCGAACACATTTTGTTACTTTATAATATAAATATATTCACTTTCAATCAACAATGTGTAACGGTGTCTTTCAGCTTCATGCACAGGCTTCACGAGTCCTCCCACTGCATACCCCCCCCACCCCGCTACCAGTTGTTTAGCAACATGCAGCTGGCCCACAAATGATTCTGGTGGGAGAAGTGAGTGAGTGAGTGTATGTGTATGTATGTGTGTGTGTGTGTGTGTGTGTGTGTGGTAGGGCCTCTCTGAGCCTCGTGCAAGCTCTCTCCCCTGCTCACAGATCCTTCCCCCATCACACGCATCTCAATGTTCTGGGCATTTTCAATGCTGCCTGCTGGGTCTCTCTTTCAGTTGTCCATCTGAGCTGACCTGTTTCTCCGCCCTCCCACTGACCTCACTCCCATGCAGCACCTGCTCCTGCCCAACACGAGACCCCGCTCACTTTCGGATTTAGAAGCATGGTGCTGGTAATATTGGTCTATAGCTCCCCCCAGTCACCCACGTCCTCTCCCCCATCACTGTCGAGCCCCCGGGCATCACCTCCTCACCGTTATCTACTAGTCTCAACCCTTTTCTTTCCGGGATGTCCAGGTGATCGTTCACCTTCCTTACTGGCCCAAAAATCCCAGCCCCATCCCCATTGACCACCCCAACCTCTTCCTCCCCACCCCCAGGGTCCGTGTCTGCCTCTGAGTCCCCACCAACCACCCTCGCCGTCCCTTCTACCGATACCATCATGCCCTCTCCCTCCCACCCTACCACCTCACTCTAGCCTTGGTCATTCTCACCATTCCCTCCTACCATGCCCACCCCATCCTCATTTTGCTCCTAAAGAGGCAGCCATTGGCTCCACAGAGCCCTCCCTTGCACCTTCACCTGGACATTCCCACCCCTTAGTCCCTCCTCCCCCCTTACTCCTTCCTCCCGGACTCCTTCCCCCCTCCGAACTTCTACCCCCAAAGTCCTGCCCCCCCTCCGAACTGCTTCCTCCACCTGAAGTCCTCCCCTCTCTGAACTCCTTCCCCCCTCCGAACTCCTTCCCTTACACCTTCCTCCCCCCTTACACCTACCTCCCCAGTTGCCGTATTCTCCTCCGTTACACCCTCCTCCCACCGTACTCGCTCCCCCCCGCAACCTCCCCCTCCGACACCATCATTCCCCGACTCCCAACCGACACCCCCAACACCATCGTTCCTCCCCTCCCAATCTCACCACCCCCCATCCGATACGCCTTCTTCTCCCAACCAAACCTGGGCCTTCCTCTCCCGCCCTTCTTGACGATAAGTCACGGCTTCCACACGTCACACTTGCATTCTACACCAGCGTGTTTTCCCGCCGACGTGGGCAGTGAATTTGACGTGGGGGGTGGCGGGGGGTGATTCCGGTGAGCAGGGCTTCTAATGATATGCAGATATATTGAAATGAAGTTCCTGACATGCGGCGGCAGTGGGAATCGCGGCTCGTCACTGATGCGTGGAGCGGACAATTACAAGCTGGTGGAAACTAATATTTGGCCTTCCCGTCATATTGTCTGCTCATGCCGCTGTGCCGCCCGACGCCAACAGGCACAGAAAACTCCGCCCTTAAACTCCCAAATGAATGTGCTAATTAATTATACATCAGCTAACACAAATTCCACAAACACAATCAGTTACTTATAGGCTCTCAGCATTCTCAATTGCCAGTGTTTTTAGCAAAGGCAATCCTCAATCCCAGCACTTTGCACCAACTATTCGAATTTATCTTAATATCTATACTACCGCCCCCCCCCTCCCCCACCACCCCAACCCGCCCCCCCCCGCCCCCCCACCCCCCCCGCCCCCCGACCCCACCACCACCCCCCCACCGGATTACTTTAGTAATCTCCACCTCCTGATTTTCTCATCGTATTTGAGTTTATGCGTCCTTGCTGTTATACAGCACTCTGGTCCGCAGCCAATCACTCACCTGCTGAACACAGATCACAGGTTCATCATTGTCACAGGGTGAGCTTCCTCGAGTTCTGTACCTAGCAGACCTATGAAAGCAGGTTCAGCACAAGAGCTGCACTGGTTTAAGAAAGGGGTGTATCGCCAACAGCTGGTGTAGCTTTCGGAATAGAATTTGATCCTTCCAGCATTTCCCACACCCCCAAGGACAAAGGTCTTTTTAAGCCCTCCCCCAATACTTCATCAACTGGGTTTCACCATCAGCAGCGACTGGCCTATCACTGTCAGGACCTATACAAAGTCATGTCAACATCAAAATAACTTGAACTTCAATCTAATCAATTGCTCCCCAATGCTTGGCTCAGTGCTGGACCCAGCACACAATGGGCAAAATTCAGGCAAATTTCTACTTAATTTAGTCTCCTCTTGCATAAAAAGACATAAAAGAGAGACTTGCATTCATTTAGTGCCAGGCGTCTCAAGCCAATGAAGCACATGTGAAGCTACACAGCTGTGAAGTGTAAGTCACTGTTGTAATGTCGGACACACAGCAGCTGAAAAATCGTGGAGCCAAATGCCAAAAATGGAAGGAAGATAATGAGCAGATAATCTATTAACTTTTGCATTGTTACTCGAGGGATAAATATTGGCCAGGACACCAGGGATAACTCTTCAGCTCTTCTTCAAAAAGCGCAATGGATCAGTTACAGGCTGGCCAGATGGGGCCTTGATTTAACATCTGATCTGAAAGACAGCAGCTCCAACAGTGCAGCGCTCCCTCAGTACTGCACTGGAGTGTCAGCCTTGATTTTTATGCCAACAAGCCCTGGAGTGGGACTGAAACCCAAAACCATGTGAGGCAGAGGCCGAGAGTGCCTTCAACTGACTGACATGCATCGCACTCGTTAAGTGCAACAGAGAGAAAAAAAAATCAAGGTTATTACATATATACCCTTTCAGTTCATTTCAGTACTTTACACACCACAATCAGATCCCCTTATTTCCAGAGAACATATGATCAGACGTAGGCCATTCAACATTCAAACCTCTTTGACCCTTAGGTTAGATTAACGGTGACCTGTAACGCAAATCTGTTTACCTGCCATGGGTCCAATTCCTTTAGCATCCTTACGTAAGAACTCTAGCATAAACGGGGAGTGAGTCTCATTTCTTAAACAAAAAACGATCACAGAACACTCACCCCTTAAAGCGTCCCTGTCTTTAAAAGATTGAACCTGTGGCTGCACCAATTCTCAATGCACAGGCGCACCCTGTTCTCAATGAGAGACCTGATGTGCCTGTCCCACACAATGCACAAACTCAGAAAAACCGTAACACCAACCAAAGCCGCTGATAACATGTTACCTTGACTTCAGCATACAATTACCTACCCGAGTTTTCGAACAGGCTTAGAAATCTGCAAGTGACTGTTCCGAAAACAAACTCCTGGCAGACTGAGATTCAGGATTAGTTTCAGTTTCATTTCCAGCAAAACCAAACCAAGAAATCGAAATCGCATCTTATAGAGGGATCCAGCTGCAAGTCATTTCATAATCTCGAAGAAACACTCCCTGTAAATATTAACACACGCCACACTCCCTGTGAATATTAACACACTCCACCCTCCCTGTAAATATTAACACATTCCACACTCCCTGTAAATATTAACACACTCCACACTCCCTGTAAATATTAACACATTCCACACTCCCTGTAAATATTAACACACTGCACTCTCCCTGTAAATATTAACACACTGCACCCTCCCTGTAAATATTAACACGTTCCACCCTCCCTGTAAATATTAACACGTTCCACCCTCCCTGTAAATATTAACACGTTCCACACTCCCTGTAAATATTAACACACTGCACCCTCCCTGTAAATATTAACACACTCCACCCTCCCTGTAAATATTAACACACTCCACACTCCCTGTAAATATTAACACATTCCACACTCCCTGTAAATATTAACACACTCCACCCTCCCTGTAAATATTAACACACTCCACCCTACCTGTAAATATTAACACACTGCACCCTCCCTGTAAATATTAACACACTCCACCCTCCCTGTAAATATTAACACATTCCACACTCCCTGTAAATATTAACACACTCCACACTCCCTGTAAATATTAACACACTCCACGCTCCCTGTAAATATTAACACGCTCCACACTCACCAAGACATAGCGGCAGGGTTAGGAATGTTAAGAAGGTGTAACTCTTGTGGGAGTCAACCAATTAAACTAAGTCAACAAAATAAGGGGTAAAACAAGCACAGCCCCTAAGTCAGGTCAGCTATAAAACCAAGGACAAAGTTTAAAGGAAACTTACAAATATCAAACCAAAATGTGATTAAAGGGGTCGATAAAACACCCCAGTTCCCGTGGTCGCCCACTGGGCACGGAAGGCCTCGAGGGTGCCGGCAGACGCCGCGTGCTCCCTCTCCAGGGACACCCGGCCGTGGAAGAGGGCCAAACAGTCGGGCGGGACGACCCCCTCGATCGCCCGCTGCCCAGACCTGCTAATGGCCAACTTGGCCAGGCCCAGGAGCAGGTTCACGAGGAGGTCCTCCTCCTTCCCGCCCCCCCCCCTCTCATCGGGTGTCCGTAGATCAGGAGCGTGGCTCCGAAGTGCAAACAAAACAGTAATAAAAGGTTTTTTAAGTAACTGAAAAGGGAGTGCAGCCTATGACACCCTATGTAAACGTAGTCCACGGACTCCACAAGACCACAAAAAGGGCAGGTATCTTGGGAGTCCGTGAACCTACACATTCTCCGATTGTAGGGGACTGCTGCGTGCAACACCCTCCAACCCAGGTCCCCGATAGAAAGCGGGAGGACACCTCTGTAGAGGGCCTCCCACCGGGGACCTCTGCCGCCGGACAGCAACAAGGCACGCCAGGGTGTGTCCGGACGGCGAACCAGGGCGAAAAAATGGAAGGTGTGCAGCAACAGCTCGTACAGAAAGCTCCTCCGCGCCGTGCCAAATGGCACAGAGGGCTCATATTATTGCGGGGCACCGGCACCCGAGGGATGGTTCAGGGCTTGGGGCCAATGTGGAATTCCGTCCGAACAGGGGAACGTTCAGGCGGAAGACCACTGCGCACCTGGGCCACATCGAGACCTAAAATTACGTCGGGTCCGAACACGACCGTCCTTAGGTTTAGGATGGCATCGGCCGCGAGCCAGACACTCACAGACGCGCCAACTCCTGCGGGAGCATCCAGCCCACTCCTCCACCACTCAGCACGTCCCCGATCCTGGTCACCCCGGCAGCCACAGCACTCCTCTCCGCCAGCCACTGAAAAGGACGGAGGGGCGGATTCCTGAGCAGCGGCTCTCTGACAATAGCCGCTACTCCTGATGGGGGAGAGCTGCGTCACGAGGCGACCACGTTCCAGACTTTGATCAGGTCCTGGTAAAAGACGGGCAATGCCTGCAAGGAACCACCAAGGCCCCTCTGCTCTATAAACAGGAGCTGCACATCATAATTCAGGCCATGCACCTGGCGGAAGAAATACGCGTGATAGTGGGGTTGGTAGGCACGCGGCATAGCCGGCACCCCCGCCAAGGGCAAAATCCTACCCAGAGTTCTCTCATTCCCTCGATGTGCTCTCAGTACCTCTATGGATGGGCTGTCCCCCATCTCTTCAGCGTCTGTGATCACTGATGCTGCGCTCCAGCTCCTGAAGGGCTGAGGTGCTGAAGGCAGACACAGCATCAGTTGCTTCTAAAGTTTCTTGGCTGCGTCTCTATGATCTGACCCTGATCATGGAGCACAAGTGAGCTGCCCACAGCCAGACAGGAGTCAGACATTCTCAGAGGCTATGTGAAGATCTATGGAGTGTCCTCACTGCATGTTGTCATGGAGTGACTATTAGGGCCTCCACTGTGTCCCCATGACAGGAGCATTCTCACAGAGGGTATTGGTGCTGCCATAAGCCAGACTGGAGTCAAATGTTCACAACTGCGATGTGAGGATTTATGGGGTCACCTCACTGCATGTCGTCATCATCCTCCACAAATCTGGCAGCTATGAGGGCCTCCCAAGCACACCTGCCTCATCTAGCCAGTGCGAGAGCCTCATCCCCATTCATTGTCGCCTCCGAGGACCTCCTCACCCTCATCCCCATTAGCGTCCCCCTCAGCGGAGGAGATGTGCAGCTCCTTCATCTCCTCCTCAGCCAGCTCCTCTCCCCGTTGCAGTGCCAGGTTATAAAGCGTGCAGCAGACAATGATGATGTGTGACACCCTCTGTGGACTGTATTGCAGGGCTCCACCAGACCGGCCCAGGCACCGGAATCTCATCTTCAGCATCCCGATGGTCTGCTCCACCAAGTTGCGAGTTGCTGCATGAGCCCCATTATGCCGTCGCTCTGCTGCAGTCTGAGGCCACCTCACGGGTGTCATCAGCCACAGCCTCTGCGGGTAGCCCTTGTCCCCGAGGAGCCATCCCTGCAGCTCCTGTAGACCCTGGAAGACTTCAGGGATCTGTGACTAACTGAGGATGTAGGTGTTGTGTACACTCCCTGGAAACTGTGCGCACACCTGCAGGATGTGTTTCTGGTGGTTGCACACCAGCTGCACGTTCAGTAAGTGGAATCCCTTGTGGTTGATGTAGTTCACCGAGAGTAGCGATGGAGACCTGAGCGCCACATGGGTGCAGTTGGTCGCAACCTGAACCTGTGGGAATCCCGAGATCAGGGCGAATCCAATGGCCTTTGCATCCTGGCTGTCCCGATCCCGGGCGAAATGCACAAAGTTGTGTGCCAAGGAGAAGGTGGTATCCGTGACCTCATGGATGCAGTTGTGGGTGGCGGATTGTGAAATCGCACAGAGGTCGCCTGTGGAGCCCTGAAAGGAGCCACTGGCATAGAAATTGAGCACCGCAGCCACTTTCACAGCCACTGGCAGTGGATGCCCTCCATGTCCCCTTGGCGCCAAGTCCTGCAGTAAGTGGCAGATGTGAGTCACCAGGTCCCTAGACATGCGCAGTCATCAACGACATTGGTTCTCAGTCATCTGCAGGAATGGCAGGCGGTATCTATAGACCCTGGGTGTCGCTAGGCACCGACCAGCTACGGCTCACTGTCGCTCCTGGGCAGCGTGTGTGGGAGCCCCTGCTGCCCCTTCTTCATGAGGTTGATGCTCCTGCCTTTGAGCAGCCAGGAGCCTCAGTCACTCTCTTCTATACCCTTTGCTCCCTGTAGGCCATCAGGCATACAGCTAGGTCACCAGGATCCATGATCCTGATGTGGTCCTCCTGCGGCATGAAATAGAGAGAGAGACGTGGTTATCATGGCTGTACTTAGCACCTTTCCTGGCCCTGTGTGACCGCCCCTCAACGCTTCCTGGAAAGTGTTGACCCCCATTGGATGCCACAGACAAGTGGGCTGCGTGGCTGCCTTGTCAGCCTGCAACGTGGGGGAGACAGGTCACAACTGGAGTGCTGAGATTGCAAAGGGCTGTGAGCACCTCCAGCAGTGACTGCTCCATGGCCAGTGTTGGTGAGGAGATTGTACAACGTGCGCAGTCCAACTGCTCTGCGGGCCAATAAAGTGGTCACTGGCTCACAGTCTGCCCCGGTAGGGTGGGGTAGGGTGGCAGGGTAAGGCCTGGAGCGCTGGGTGGCCCCTCTGGTGCCTCAGCGTTGCTTGCATGGGTGGGCAGGCTAGGAGACTGACCCCAGTCATAGCACTGTGGCTGCGCCTGATCTGTCTCAGTTGCAGAGGGTTGGTCAGTTTATACAGGTGTCCCGAATGCGTGGCCAGCCCCCTCGCCTACCCTGACCCCCACCTCGATTTCTTGTGCACGGGATCCATCGCCAGGATAGCAGTTACCCAACCACCCAACCACCTCTCCCCCCCTCTAACCTCTCCACTGCCCCCCTCCACCCCGCAGACAACAGCAATAGCTCCCTCCGAGCAGGGAAGCAATTGCCCCCGCCCCGGACATCACCGCCCTGAAAGCAGTCGCCTCCGAGGCAGAGTGGCACTTCAACCCAGGTGCCCCGGCACATTGAAGCCGGCAGAGTAACAGGCGACCCTGGCGAGCTGTGGAGAGCGATGCAGCTCAGTACCCCCTAAGTGAAGGCCGCCAATTGCACCTCGCCTGCGTGTTGTGGTGAAACATCGGCGTGCTTTCCCGCCGACATGGACGGACTGTCCAGCAGGGTCCAGGAGACTGGCGGGATGGCCTTTTAATG
Organism: Cetorhinus maximus; assembly: GCF_964194155.1. Taxonomy (NCBI): domain Eukaryota; kingdom Metazoa; phylum Chordata; class Chondrichthyes; order Lamniformes; family Cetorhinidae; genus Cetorhinus; species Cetorhinus maximus. The sequence continues at coordinate 11,638,282 of NC_135895.1, forward strand.
AGAGGATAATGAGCTCCCAGATGACCGTTGGCAGGAATTGCGGACCACCATTGGCGGGTTGAGTGGACAATCGCGACCTGCCTTCCTGCTGTTGTGAAACCGCTCACGCCATAGTGTCCGCGCATCAACTATCAGCGTCATTGGCAGCGGCATGGAAAATTCCACCTATTAACTCCACATTCCCTGTAAATATTAACATAATCAACACCCCCTGTAAATATTAACACACTGCACTCTCCCTGTAAATATTAACACACTCCACCCTCCCTGTAAATATTAACACACTGCACTCTCCCTGTAAATATTAACAAACTCCACCCTCCCTGTAAATATTAACACACTCCACCCTCCCTGTAAATATTAACACACTCCACCCTCCCTGTAAATATTAACACACTCCACCCTCCCTGTAAATATTAACACACTCCACACCCCCAGTAAATATTAACACACTGCACTCTCCCTGTAAATATTAACACACTGCACTCTCCCTGTAAATATTAACACACTGCACCCTCCCTGTAAATATTAACACACTCCACCATCCCTGTAAATATTAACACACTGCACCCTCCCTGTAAATATTAACACACTCCGCCCTCCCTGCAAATATTAACACACTGCACCCTCCCTGTAAATATTAACACACACCACCCTCCCTGCAAATATTAACACACTCCACCCTCCCTGTAAATATTAACAAACTCCACACTCCCTATAAATATGAACACGCTCCACATTCCCTGTAAATATTAACATACTGCACCCTCCCTGTAAATATTAACACACTCCACCCTCCCTGTAAATATTAACACACTCCACCCTCCCTGTAAATATTAACACACTCCACCCTCCCTGTAAATATTAACACACTGCACCCTCCCTGTAAATATTAACACACTCCATGTAAATATTAACACACTGCACCCTCCCTGTAAATATTAACACACTGCAACCTCCCTATAAATATTAACACACTCCACCCTCCCTGTAAATATTAACACACTCCACCCTCCCTGTAAATATTAACAAACTCCACACTCCTTGTAAATATTAACACACTGCACCTTCCCTGTAAATATTAACACACTGCACCCTCCCTGTAAATATTAACACACTCCACCCTCCCTATAAATATTAACACACTCCACCCTCCCTGTAAATATTAAGACACACCATAGCCCCTGCAAATATTAACACACTCCAACCTCAGTGCAAATATTAACACACTCCACCCTCCCTGTAAATAATAACACACTCCACCATCCGTGTAAATATAAAGACACACCATAGCCCCTGTAAATATTAACACATTCCACCCTCTCTGTAAATATTAACACACTGCACCCTCCCTGTAAAAATTAACACACGCCACCCTCTCTGTAAATATTAACACACTGCACCCTCTCTGTAAATATTAACACACTCCACCCTCCCTGTGAATATTAACCCACTCCACCCTCCCTGTAAATTTCAACATACTCCACCCTCCCTGTAAATATTAACACACTGCACCCTCTCTGTAAATATAAACACACTGCACCCTCCCTGTAAATATTAAGATACACCATAGCCCCTGTAAATATTAACACACTGCACCCTCCCTGTAAATATTAAGACACACAATAGCCCCTGTAAATATTAACACACTGCACCCTCCCTGTAAATATTAACACACTCCACACTCCCTGTAAATATTAACACACTCCACCCTCCCTGTAAATATTAACACACTCCGCACTCCCTGTAAATATTAACAAACACCACCCTCCCTGTAAATATTAACACACTCCACACTACCTGAAAATATTAACACACTCCACCCTCCCTGTAAATATTAACACACTCCACCTTCCCTGTAAATATTAACACACTCCGCCCCCCCCTGTAAATATTAACACACACCACCCTCCCTGTAAATATTAACACACTCCACACTACCTGTAAATATTAACACACTGCACCCTCCCTGTAAATATTAACACACTGCACCCTCCCTGTAAATATTAAGAAACTCCACCCTCTCTGTAAATATTAACACACTCCACCCTCCCTGTAAGTATTAACACACTCCACCCTCCCTGTAAATATTAACACACTGCACCCTCTCTGTAAATATTAACACACTACACCCTCCCTGTAAATATTAACACACTCCACAGTCCCTGGAAATATAAACACACCCAATACTCCCTGTAAATATTAACACACTACACCCTCCCTGTAAATATTAACACACTCCACAGTCCCTGGAAATATTAACAAACCCCATACTCCCTGAAAATATTAACACAAACCACACTCCCTGTAAATATTAACACACTCCACACTCCCTGTAAATATTAACAAACTCCACCATCCCTGTAAATATTAAGACAGATCATAGCCCCTGTAAATATTAACACACTCCACACTCCCTGTAAATATTAACACACTCCACCCTCCCTGTAAATATTAACACACTCCACCATCCCTGTAAATATTAAAACACTCCAGACTCCCTGATAATATTAACACACTCCATAGCCCCTGTAAATATTAACGCACTCCACCCTTCCTGTAGATATTAACACACTACACCCTCCCTGTAAATATTAACACACTGCACACTCCCTGTAAATATTAACACACTCCACACTCACTGTAAATATAAACAAACTCGACCCTCCCTGTAAATATTAACACACGGCACCCACCCTGTGAATATTAACACACTCCAGCCTCCCTGTAAATATTAACACACTGCACCCTCCCTGTAAATATTAAACACCCCACACTCCTTCTAAATATTAACACACTCCACACTCCCTGTAAATATTAACACACTCCACCCTCCCTGTAAATATTAACAAACTGCACCCTCCCTGTAAATATTAACACACTGCACACTCCCTGTAAATATTAACATACTCCACCCTCCCTGTAAATATTAACACAATCCACACTAGTTGTAAATATTAACACACTCCATACTACCTGTAAATATTAACACACTCCACCCTCCCTGTAAATATTAACACACTCCAGCCTCCCTGTAAATATTAACACACTCCACACTCCCCATAAATATTAACACACACCACCCTCCCTGTAACTTTTAACACACTCCACCCTCCCTGTAAATATTAACACACTCCACCCTCGCTGTAAATATTTACACACTCCACCCTCCCTGTAAATATTAACACACTCCACCCTCCCTGTAAATATTAACAAACTCCACACTCCATGTAAATATTAACACACTGCACCCTCCCTGTAAATATTAACACACTGCACCCTCCCTGTAAATATTAACACACTCCACCCTCCCTGTAAATATTAACACACTCCACCCTCCCTGTAAATATTAAGACACACCATAGCCCCAGCAAATATTAACACACTCCAACCTCAGTGTAAATATTAACACACTCCACCCTCCCTGTAAATATTAACACACTCCACCCTCCCTGTAAATATTAACACACTGCACCCTCCCTGTAAATATTAAGACACACAATAGCCCCTGTAAATATTAACATACTGCACCCTCCCTGTAAATATTAACACACTCCACACTCCCTGTAAATATTAACACACTCCACCCTCCCTGTAAATATTAACACACTCCGCACTCCCTGTAAATATTAACACACACCACCCTCCCTGTAAAAATTAACACACTCCACACTACCTGTAAATATTAACACACTCCACCCTCCCTGTAAATATTAACACACTCCACCTTCCCTGTAAATATTAACACACTCCGCCCTCCCTGTAAATATTAACACACACCACCCTCCCTGTAAATATTAACACACTCCACACTACCTGTAAATATTAACACACTGCACCCTCCCTGTAAATATTAACACACTGCACCCTCCCTGTAAATATTAAGAAACTCCACCCTCTCTGTAAATATTAACACACTCCACCCTCCCTGTAAGTATTAACACACTCCACCCTCCCTGTAAATATTAACACACTGCACCCTCTCTGTAAATATTAACACACTACACCCTCCCTGTAAATATTAACACACTCCACAGTCCCTGGAAATATTAACACACCCCATACTCCCTGTAAATATTAACACAAACCACACTCCCTGTAAATATTAACACACTCCACACTCCCTGTAAATATTAACAAACTCCACCATCCCTGTAAATATTAAGACAGATCATAGCCCCTGTAAATATTAACACACTCCACACTCCCTGTAAATATTAACACACTGCACCCTCCCTGTAAATATTAACAAACTGCACCCTCCCTGTAAATATTAACACACTCCACCCTCCCTGTAAATATTAACACACTCCACCCTCCCTGTAAATATTAACACACTCCACACTCCCAGTAAATATTAACACACTCCATACTCCCTGTAAATATTAACACACTCCGCACTCCCTGTAAATATTAACACACACCACACTCACTGTAAATATTGACACACTGCACCCTCCCTGTAAATATTAACACACTGCACCCTCCCTGTACATATTAACACACTCCACCCTCCCTGTAAATATTAACACACTGCACCCTCCCTGTAAATATTAACACACTCCACCCTCCCTGTAAATATTAACACGCTCCACCCTCCCTGTAAATATTAACACACTCCGCCCTGCCTGTAAATATTAACACACTGCACTCTCCCTGTAAATATTAAAGACCCCACACTTCCTGTAAATATTAACACACTCCACCCTCCCTGTAAATATTAACACACTGCACTCTCCCTGTAAATATTAACACACTCCACCCACCCTGTAAATATTAACACACTGCACTCTCCCTGTAAATATTAACACACACCACCCTCCCTGTAAATATTAACACACTGCCCTCTCCCTGTAAATATTAACACACTGCACTCTCCCTGTAAATATTAACACACTGCACTCTCCCTGTAAATATTAACACACTGCACTCTCCCTCTAAATATTAACACACTGCACTCTCCTTGTAAATATTAACACACTGCACTCTCCCTGTAAATATTAACACGCTCCACACTCCCTGTAAATATTAACACACTGCACTCTCCCTGTAAATATTAAAACAGTGCACTCTCCCTGTAAATATTAACACACTGCACTCTCCCTGTAAATATTAAAACGCTCCACACTCCCTGTAAATATTAACACACTCCACAGTCCCTGGAAATATTAGGACACTCCACAATCCCAGTAAATATTATCACACTCCATACTCCCTGTAAATATTAACACACTCCACCCTCCCTGTAAATATTAACACAAACCACACTCCCTGTAAATATTAACACACTCCACACTCCCTGTAAATATTAACAAACTCCACCATCCCTGTAAATATTAACAAACTCCAAACTCCCTGTAAATATTAACACACTCCACCCTCCCTGTAAATATTAACACACTCCGCCCCCCCTGTAAATATTAACACACTGCAACCTCCCTGTAAATATTAACACACTCCACCCTCCCTGTAAATATTAATACACTCCACACTCCCTGTAAATATTAATACTCTCCACAATCCCTGATAATATTAACACACTCCATAGCCCCTGTAAATATTAACGCATTCCACCCTTCCTGTAAATATTAACACACTCCACCCTCTCTGTAAATATTAACACACTCCACCCTCCCTGTAAATATTAACACACTTCACACTCCCTGTAAATATTAACACACTCCGCACTCCCTGTAAATATTAACACACTCCACACTCACTGTAAATATTGACACACTGCACACTCTCTGTAAATATTAACACACTGCACCCTCCCTGTAAATATTAACACACTCCACCCTCCCTGTAAATATTAACACGCTGCACCCTCCCTGTAAATATTAACACACTCCACCCTCCCTGTAAATATTAACACGCTCCACCTTCCCTGTAAATATTAACACACTCCGCCCTCCCTATAAATATTAACACACTGCACTCTCCCTGTAAATATTAACACACTGCACTCTCCCTGTAAATATTAACACACTGCACTCTCCCTGTAAATATTAACACACTGCACTCTCCCTCTAAATATTAACACACTGCACTCTCCCTGTAAATATTAACACGCTCCACTCTCCCTGTAAATATTAACACACTGCACTCTCCCTGTAAATATTAACACACTGCACTCTCCCTGTAAATATTAACACACTGCACTCTCCCTGTAAATATTAACACGCTCCATACTCCCTGTAAATATTAACACACTCCACAGTCCCTGGAAATATTAAGACACTCCACACTCCCAGTAAATATTAACACACTCCATACTCCCTGTAAATATTAAAACACTCCACCCTCCTTGTAAATATTAACACAAACCACCCTCCCTGTAAATATTAACACTCTCCACACTCCCTGTAAATATTAACAAACTCCACCATCCCTTTAAATATTAAAAAAACTCCACCCTCCGTGTAAATATTAACACACTCCACCCTCCCTGTAAATATTACACACTCCACACTCCCTGTAAATATTAACACACTCCATAGACCCTATAAATATTAAGGCACTGCACCCTCCCTGTAAATATTAACACACTCCACCCTCCCTGTACATATTAACACAATGCACCCTCCCTGTAAATATTAACACACTCCACACTCCCTGTAAATATTAACACACTCCACCCTCCGTGCAAATATTAACAGACTCCACCCTCCCTGTAATTATTAACACACTCCACCCTCCCTGTAAATATTAACACACTCCACCCTCCCTGTAAATATTAAGACACTGCACCTTCCCTGTAAATATTAACACACTCCACCCTCCCTTTAAATATTAACACACTCCACACTCTCTGTAAATATTAACACACTCCGCCCTCCCTGTAAATATTAACACACTCCACACTCCCTGTAAATATTAACACACTCCACCCTCCCTGTAAATATTAACACACTCCACACTCCCTGTAAATATTAACACACTCCACCCTCCCTGTAAATATTAACACACTCCACCCTCCCTGTAAATATTAACACACTGCACCCTCCCTGTAAATATTAACACACTCCACCCTCCCTGTAAATATTAACACACTCCACCCTCCCTGTAAATATTAACACACTCCGCCCCCCCTGTAAATATTAACACACTGCACCCTCCCTGTAAATATTAACACACTCCACCCTCCCTGTAAATATTAATACACTCCACACTCCCTGTAAATATTAATACACTCCACACTCCCTGATAATATTAACACACTCCATAGCCCCTGTAAATATTAACGCACTCCACCCTTCCTGTAAATATTAACACACTCCACCCTCTCTGTAAATATTAACACACTCCACCCTCCCTGTAAATATTAACACACTTCACACTCCCTGTAAATATTAACACACTCCGCACTCCCTGTAAATATTAACACACTCCACACTCACTGTAAATATTGACACACTGCACACTCTCTGTAAATATTAAAACACTGCACCCTCCCTGTAAATATTAACACACTCCACCCTCCCTGTAAATATTAACACACTCCACCCTCCGTGCAAATATTAACAGACTCCACCCTCCCTGTAATTATTAACACACTCCACCCTCCCTGTAAATGTTAACACACTCCACCCTCCCTGTAAATATTAAGACACTGCACCTTCCCTGTAAATATTAACACACTCCACCCTCCCTTTAAATATTAACACACTCCACACTCTCTGTAAATATTAACACACTCCGCCCTCCCTGTAAATATTAACACACTCCAACTTCCCTGTAAATATTAACACACTCCACCCTCCCTGTAAATATTAACACACTCCACACTCCCTGTAAATATTAACACACTCCACCCTCCCTGTAAATATTAACACACTCCACCCTCCCTGTAAATATTAACACACTGCACCCTCCCTGTAAATATTAACACACTCCACCCTCCCTGTAAATATTAACACACTCCACCCTCCCTGTAAATATTAACACACTCCGCCCCCCCTGTAAAAATTAACACACTGCACCCTCCCTGTAAATATTAACACACTCCATCCTCCCTGTAAATATTAATACACTCCACACTCCCTGTAAATATTAATACACTCCACACTCCCTGATAATATTAACACACTCCATAGCCCCTGTAAATATTAACGCACTCCACCCTTCCTGTAAATATTAACACACTCCACCCTCTCTGTAAATATTAACACACTCCACCCTCCCTGTAAATATTAACACACTTCACACTCCCTGTAAATATTAACACACTCCGCAGTCCCTGTAAATATTAACACACTCCACACTCACTGTAAATATTAACACACTCCACCATCCCTGTAAATATTAACACGCTCCACCCTCCCTGTAAATATTAACATACTCCGCCCTGCCTGTAAACATTAACACACTGCACTCTCCCTGTAAATATTAAAGACCCCACACTCCCTGTAAATATTAACACACTCTACCCTCCCTGTAAATATTAACACACTGCACTCTCCCTGTAAATATTAACACACTCCACCCTCCCTGTAAATATTAACACACTGCACTCTCCCTGTAAATATTAACACACACCACCCTCCCTGTAAATATTAACACACTGCCCTCTCCCTGTAAATATTAACACACTGCACTCTCCCTGTAAATATTAACACACTGCACTCTCCCTGTAAATATTAACACACTGCACACTCCCTGTAAATATTAACACACTGCACTCTCCTTGTAAATATTAAAACACTGCACTCTCCCTGTAAATATTAACACGCTCCACACTCGCTGTAAATATTATCACACTGCACTCTCCCTGTAAATATTAAAACACTGCACTCTCCCTGTAAATATTAACACACTGCACTCTCCCTGTAAATATTAAAACGCTCCACACTCCCTGTAAATATTAACACACTCCACAGTCCCTGGAAATATTAAGACACTCCACACTCCCAATAAATATTAACACACTCCATAATCCCTGTAAATATTAACACACTCCACCCTCCCTGTAAATATTAACACAAACCACACTCCCTGTAAATATTAACACACTCCACACTCCCTGTAAATATTAACAAACTCCACCATCCCTGTAAATATTAACACACTCCACCATCCCTGTAAATATTAACACACTCCACACTCCCTGTAAATATTAACAAACTCCACCATCCCAGTAAATATTAACAAACTCCACCCTCCCTGTAAATATTAACACACTCCACCCTCCCTGTAAATATTACACACTCCACACTCCTTGTAAATATTAACACACTCCATAGTCCCTGTAAATATTAACGCACTGCACCCTCCCTGTAAATATTAACACACTCCACCCTGCCTTTAAATATTAACACACTGCACCCTCCCTGTAAATATTAACACACTCCACACTCCCTGTAAATATTAACACACTCCACCCTCCCTGTAAATATTAACACACTCCACCCTCCCTGTAATTATTAACACACTCCACCCTCCCTGTAAATATTAACAGACTCCACCTTCCCTGTAAATATTAACACACTCCACCCTCCCTGTAAATATTAACACACTCCACCCTCCCTGTAAATATTTACACACTCCACCCTCCCTGTAAATATTAACACACTCCATCCTTCCTGTAAATATTAACACGCTGCACCCTCCCTGTAAATAATAACACACTCCACCCTCACTGTAAATATTAACACACTCCACCCCCCCTGTAAATATTAACACAGTCCGCCCCCCCTGTAAATATTAACACACTGCACCCTCCCTGTAAATATTAACACACTCCACCCTCAATGTAAATGTTAAGAACCTCCACCCTCCCTGTAAATATTAACACACTGCACCCTCTCTGTAAATATTAACACACTCCAACCTCCCTTTAAATATTAACAAACTCCACGCTCCCTGTAAATATTAACACACACCACCCTCCCTGTAAATATTAACACACTCCGCCCCCCCTGTAAATATTAACACACTGCACCCTCCCTGTAAATAATAAAACACTCCACCCTCCCTGTAAATATTAAGAAACTCCAGACTCCCTGTAAATATTAACACACTGCACCCTCTCTGTAAATATTAACACACTCCACCCTCCCTGTAAATATTAACACACTGCACTCTCCCTGTAAATATTAACACACTGCACTCTCCCTGTAAATAATAACATACTGCACTCTCCCTGTAAATATTAACACTCACCACCCTCCCTGTAAATATTAACACACTGCACTCTCCCTGTAAATATTAACGCACTGCACTGTCCCTGTAAATATTAACACACTGCACTCTCCCTGTAAATATTAACACACTGCACTCTCCCTGTAAATATTAACACGCTCCACACTCCCTGTAAATATTAACACACTGCACTCTCCCTGTAAATATTAACACACTGCACTCTCCCTGTAAATATTAACACACTGCACTCTCCCTGTAAATATTAACACGCTCCATACTCCCTGTAAATATTAACACACTCCACCCTCCTTGTAATTATTAACACAAACCACCCTCCCTGTAAATATTAAGACACTCCACACTCCCTGTAAATATTAACAAACTCCACCATCCCTGTAAATATTAACACACTCCACCCTCCCTGTAAATATTAACACTCTCCACACTCCCTGTAAATATTAACAAACTCCACCATCCCTTTAAATTTTAACAAACTCCACCCTCCGTGTAAATATTAACACACTCCACCCTCCCTGTAAATATTACACACTCCACACTCCCTGTAAATATTAACACACTCCATAGCCCCTGTAAGTATTAACGCACTGCACCCTCCCTGTAAATATTAACACACTCCACCCTCCCTGTACATATTAACACACTGCACCCTCCCTGTAAATATTAACACACTCCACACTCCCTGTAAATATTAACACACTCCACCCTCCGTGCAAATATTAACAGACTCCACCCTCCCTGTAATTATTAACACACTCCACCCTCCCTGTAAATATTAACACACTCCACCCTCCCTTTAAATATTAACACACTGCACCTTCCCTGTAAATATTAACACACTCCACCCTCCCTTTAAATATTTACACACTCCACACTCTCTGTAAATATTAAAACACTCCGCCCTCCCTGTAAATATTAACACACTCCACCTTCCCTGTATATATTAACACACTCCACCCTCCCTGTAAATATTAACACACTCCACACTCCCTGTAAATATTAATACACTCCACCCTCCCTGTAAATATTAACACACTCCACCCTCCCTGTAAATATTAACACTCTGCACCCTCCCTGTAAATATTAACACACTCCACCCTCCCTGTAAATATTAACACACTCCACCCTCCCTGTAAATATTAACACACTCCGCCCCCCCTGTAAATATTAACACACTGCACCCTCCCTGTAAATATTAACACACTCCACCTTCCCTGTATATATTAAAACACTCCACCCTCCCTGTAAATATTAACACACTCCACCCTCCCTGTAAATATTAATACACTCCACACTCCCTGATAATATTAACACACTCCATAGCACCTGTAAATATTAACGCACTCCACCCTTCCTGTAAATATTAACACAGTCCACCCTCTCTGTAAATATTAACACACTCCACCCTCCCTGTAAATATTAACACACTTCACACTCCCTGTAAATATTAACACACTCCGCACTCCCTCTAAATATTATCACACTCCACACTCACTGTAAATATTGACACACTGCACACTCTCTGTAAATATTAACACACTGCACCCTCCCTGTAAATATTAACACACTCCACTCTCCCTGTAAATATTAACACACTCCACCTTCCGTGCAAATATTAACAGACTCCACCCTCCCTGTAATTATTAACACACTCCACCCTCCCTGTAAATATTAACACACTCCACCCTCCCTTTAAATATTAACACACTGCACCTTCCCTGTAAATATTAACACACTCCACCCTCCCTTTAAATATTTACACACTCCACACTCTCTGTAAATATTAACACACTCCGCCCGCCCTGTAAATATTAACACACTCCACCTTCCCTGTATATATTAACACACTCCACCCTCCCTGTAAATATTAACACACTCCACACTCCCTGTAAATATTAACACACTCCACCCTCCCTGTAAATATTAACACACTCCACCCTCCCTGTAAATATTAACACTCTGCACCCTCCCTGTAAATATTAACACACTTCACACTCCCTGTAAATATTAACACACTCCGCACTCCCTGTAAATATTAACACACTCCACACTCACTGTAAATATTGACACACTGCACACTCTCTGTAAATATTAAAACACTGCACCCTCCCTGTAAATATTAACACACTCCACCCTCCCTGTAAATATTAACACACTCCACCCTCCGTGCAAATATTAACAGACTCCACCCTCCCTGTAATTATTAACACACTCCACCCTCCCTGTAAATATTAACACACTCCACCCTCCCTGTAAATATTAAGACACTGCACCTTCCCTGTAAATATTAACACACTCCACCCTCCCTTTAAATATTAACACACTCCACACTCTCTGTAAATATTAACACACTCCGCCCTCCCTGTAAATATTAACACACTCCAACTTCCCTGTAAATATTAACACACTCCACCCTCCCTGTAAATATTAACACACTCCACACTCCCTGTAAATATTAACACACTCCACCCTCCCTGTAAATATTAACACACTCCACCCTCCCTGTAAATATTAACACACTGCACCCTCCCTGTAAATATTAACACACTCCACCCTCCCTGTAAATATTAACACACTCCACCCTCCCTGTAAATAATAACACACTCCACCCCCCCTGTAAATATTAACACACTGCACCCTCCCTGTAAATATTAACACACTCCACCCTCCCTGTAAATATTAACACACTCCACACTCCCTGTAAATATTAATACACTCCACACTCCCTGAAAATATTAACACACTCCATAGCCCCTGTAAATATTAACGCACTCCACCCTTCCTGTAAATATTAACACACTCCACCCTCTCTGTAAATATTAACACACTCCACCCTCCCTGTAAATATTAACACACTTCACACTCCCTGTAAATATTAACACACTCCGCTGTCCCTGTAAATATTAACACACTCCACACTCACTGTAAATATTGACACACTGCACACTCTCTGTAAATATTAACACACTGCACCCTCCCTGTAAATATTAACACACTCCACCCTCCCTGTAAATATTAACACACTGCACCCTCCCTGTAAATATTAACACACTGCACTCTCCCTGTAAATATTAACACACTGCACCCTCCCTGTAAATAATAACACACTCCACCCTCCCGGTAAATATTAAGAAACTCCAGCCTCCCTGTAAATATTAACACACTGCACCCTCTCTGTAAATATTAACACACTCCACCCTCCCTGTAAATATTAACACACTGCACTCTCCCTGTAAATATTAACACACTGCACTCTCCCTGTAAATTTTAACATACTGCACTCTCCCTGTAAATATTAACACACACCGCCCTCCCTGTAAATATTAACACACTGCACTCTCCCTGTAAATATTAACACACTGCACTCTCCCTGTAAATATTAACACACTGCACTGTCCCTGTAAATATTAACACACTGCACTCTCCCTGTAAATATTAACACACTGCACTCTCCCTGTAAATATTAATACGCTCCACACTCCCTGTAAATATTAACACACTGCAGTCTCCCTGTAAATATTAACACACTGCACTCTCCCTGTAAATATTAACACACTGCACTCTCCCTTTAAATATTAACACGCTCCACACTCCCTGTAAATATTAACACACTCCACAGTCCCTGGAAATATTAAGACACTCCACACTCCCAGTAAATATTAACACACTCCATACTCCCTGTAAATATTAACACACTCCACCCTCCTTGTAAATATTAACACAAACCACCCTCCCTGTAAATATTAACACACTCCACACTCCCTGTAAATATTAACACGCTCCACCCTCCCTGTAAATGTTAACACACTGCAGCCTCTCTGTAAATATTAACACACTCCACCCTCCCTGTAAATATTAACACACTTCACACTCCCTGTAAATATTAACACACTCCGCACTCCCTGTAAATATTAACACACTCCACACTCACTGTAAATATTGACACACTGCACCCTCCCTGTAAATATTAACACACTGCACCCTCCCTGTAAATATTAACACATTCCACCCTCCCTGTAAATATTAACACACTGCACCCTCCCTGTAAATATTAACACACTCCACCATCCCTGTAAATATTAACACGCTCCACCCTCCCTGTAAATATTAACATACTCCGCCCTGCCTGTAAACATTAACACACTGCACTCTCCCTGTAAATATTAAAGACCCCACACTCCCTGTAAATATTAACACACTCTACCCTCCCTGTAAATATTAACACACTGCACTCTCCCTGTAAATATTAACACACTCCACCCTCCCTGTAAATATTAACACACTGCACTCTCCCTGTAAATATTAACACACACCACCCTCCCTGTAAATATTAACACACTGCCCTCTCCCTGTAAATATTAACACACTGCACTCTCCCTGTAAATATTAACACACTGCACTCTCCCTGTAAATATTAACACACTGCACACTCCTTGTAAATATTAACACACTGCACTCTCCTTGTAAATATTAAAACACTGCACTCTCCCTGTAAATATTAACACGCTCCACACTCGCTGTAAATATTATCACACTGCACTCTCCCTGTAAATATTAAAACACTGCACTCTCCCTGTAAATATTAACACACTGCACTCTCCCTGTAAATATTAAAACGCTCCACACTCCCTGTAAATATTAACACACTCCACAGTCCCTGGAAATATTAAGACACTCCACACTCCCAATAAATATTAACACACTCCATACTCCCTGTAAATATTAACACACTCCACCCTCCCTGTAAATATTAACACAAACCACACTCCCTGTAAATATTAACACACTCCACACTCCCTGTAAATATTAACAAACTCCACCATCCCTGTAAATATTAACACACTCCACCATCCCTGTAAATATTAACACACTCCACACTCCCTGTAAATATTAACAAACTCCAACATCCCAGTAAATAATAACAAACTCCACCCTCCCTGTAAATATTAACACACTCCACCCTCCCTGTAAATATTACACACTCCACACTCCTTGTAAATATTAACACACTCCATAGTCCCTGTAAATATTAACGCACTGCACCCTCCCTGTAAATATTAACACACTCCACCCTGCCTGTAAATATTAACACACTGCACCCTCCCCGTAAATATTAACACACTCCACACTCCCTGTAAATATTAACACACTCCACCCTCCCTGTAAATATTAACACACTCCACCCTCCCTGTAATTATTAACACACTCCACCCTCCCTGTAAATATTAACAGACTCCACCTTCCCTGTAAATATTAACACACTCCACCCTCCCTGTAAATATTAACACACTCCACCCTCCCTGTAAATATTTACACACTCCACCCTCCCTGTAAATATTAACACACTCCATCCTTCCTGTAAATATTAACACGCTGCACCCTCCCTGTAAATAATAACACACTCCACCCTCACTGTAAATATTAACACACTCCACCCCCCCTGTAAATATTAACACAGTACGCCCCCCCTGTAAATATTAACACACTGCACCCTCCCTGTAAATATTAACACACTCCACCCTCAATGTAAATGTTAAGAACCTCCACCCTCCCTGTAAATATTAACACACTGCACCCTCTCTGTAAATATTAACACACTCCAACCTCCCTTTAAATATTAACAAACTCCACGCTCCCTGTAAATATTAACACACACCACCCTCCCTGTAAATATTAACACACTCCGCCCCCCCTGTAAATATTAACACACTGCACCCTCCCTGTAAATAATAAAACACTCCACCCTCCCTGTAAATATTAAGAAACTCCAGACTCCCTGTAAATATTAACACACTGCACCCTCTCTGTAAATATTAACACACTCCACCCTCCCTGTAAATATTAACACACTGCACTCTCCCTGTAAATATTAACACACTGCACTCTCACTGTAAATAATAACATACTGCACTCTCCCTGTAAATATTAACACACACCACCCTCCCTGTAAATATTAACACACTGCACTCTCCCTGTAAATATTAACGCACTGCACTGTCCCTGTAAATATTAACACACTGCACTCTCCCTGTAAATATTAACACACTGCACTCTCCCTGTAAATATTAACACGCTCCACACTCCCTGTAAATATTAACACACTGCACTCTCCCTGTAAATATTAACACACTGCACTCTCCCTGTAAATATTAACACACTGCACTCTCCCTGTAAATATTAACACGCTCCATACTCCCTGTAAATATTAACACACTCCACAGTCCCTGGAAATATTAAGACACTCCACACTCCCAGTAAATATTAACACACTCCATACTCCCTGTAAATATTAACACACTCCACCCTCCTTGTAATTATTAACACAAACCACCCTCCCTGTAAATATTAAGACACTCCACACTCCCTGTAAATATTAACAAACTCCACCATCCCTGTAAATATTAACACACTCCACCCTCCCTGAAAATATTAACACTCTCCACACTCCCTGTAAATATTAACAAACTCCACCATCCCTTTAAATTTTAACAAACTCCACCCTCCGTGTAAATATTAACACACTCCACCCTCCCTGTAAATATTACACACTCCACACTCCCTGTAAATATTAACACACTCCATAGCCCCTGTAAATATTAACGCACTGCACCCTCCCTGTAAATATTAACACACTCCACCCTCCCTGTACATATTAACACACTGCACCCTCCCTGTAAATATTAACACACTCCACACTCCCTGTAAATATTAACACACTCCACCCTCCGTGCAAATATTAACAGACTCCACCCTCCCTGTAATTATTAACACACTCCACCCTCCCTGTAAATATTAACACACTCCACCCTCCCTTTAAATATTAACACACTGCACCTTCCCTGTAAATATTAACACACTCCACCCTCCCTTTAAATATTTACACACTCCACACTATCTGTAAATATTAAAACACTCCGCCCTCCCTGTAAATATTAACACACTCCAGCTTCCCTGTATATATTAACACACTCCACCCTCCCTGTAAATATTAACACACTCCACACTCCCTGTAAATATTAATACACTCCACCCTCCCTGTAAATATTAACACACTCCACCCTCCCTGAAAATATTAACACTCTGCACCCTCCCTGTAAATATTAACACACTTCACCCTCCCTGTAAATATTAACACACTCCACCCTCCCTGTAAATATTAACACACTCCGCCCCCCCTGTAAATATTAACACACTGCACCCTCCCTGTAAATATTAACACACTCCACCTTCCCTGTATATATTAAAACACTCCACCCTCCCTGTAAATATTAACACACTCCACCCTCCCTGTAAATATTAATACACTCCACACTCCCTGATAATATTAACACACTCCATAGCCCCTGTAAATATTAACGCACTCCACCCTTCCTGTAAATATTAACACAGTCCACCCTCTCTGTAAATATTAACACACTCCACCCTCCCTGTAAATATTAACACACTTCACACTCCCTGTAAATATTAACACACTCCGCACTCCCTCTAAATATTATCACACTCCACACTCACTGTAAATATTGACACACTGCACACTCTCTGTAAATATTAACACACTGCACCCTCCCTGTAAATATTAACACACTCCACTCTCCCTGTAAATATTAACACACTCCACCTTCCGTGCAAATATTAACAGACTCCACCCTCCCTGTAATTATTAACACACTCCACCCTCCCTGTAAATATTAACACACTCCACCCTCCCTTTAAATATTAACACACTGCACCTTCCCTGTAAATATTAACACACTCCACCCTCCCTTTAAATATTTACACACTCCACACTCTCTGTAAATATTAACACACTCCGCCCGCCCTGTAAATATTAACACACTCCACCTTCCCTGTATATATTAACACACTCCACCCTCCCTGTAAATATTAACACACTCCACACTCCCTGTAAATATTAACACACTCCACCCTCCCTGTAAATATTAACACACTCCACCTTCCCTGTATATATTAACACACTCCACCCTCCCTGTAAATATTAACACACTCCACACTCCCTGTAAATATTAACACACTCCACCCTCCTTGTAAATATTAACACAAACCACCCTCCCTGTAAATATTAACACTCTCCACACTCCCTGTAAATATTAACACACTCCACCCTCCCTGTAAATATTACACACTCCACACTCCCTGTAAATATTAACACACTCCATAGACCCTATAAATATTAAGGCACTGCACCCTCCCTGTAAATATTAACACACTCCACCCTCCCTGTACATATTAACACAAT
This sequence comes from Cetorhinus maximus, assembly GCF_964194155.1. NCBI lineage: Eukaryota > Metazoa > Chordata > Chondrichthyes > Lamniformes > Cetorhinidae > Cetorhinus > Cetorhinus maximus. Next base: position 11,656,697 of record NC_135895.1, read on the forward strand.
GCACCCTCCCTGTAAATATTAACACACTCCACACTCCCTGTAAATATTAACACACTCCACCCTCCGTGCAAATATTAACAGACTCCACCCTCCCTGTAATTATTAACACACTCCACCCTCCCTGTAAATATTAACACACTCCACCCTCCCTGTAAATATTAAGACACTGCACCTTCCCTGTAAATATTAACACACTCCACCCTCCCTTTAAATATTAACACACTCCACACTCTCTGTAAATATTAACACACTCCGCCCTCCCTGTAAATATTAACACACTCCACACTCCCTGTAAATATTAACACACTCCACCCTCCCTGTAAATATTAACACACTCCACACTCCCTGTAAATATTAACACACTCCACCCTCCCTGTAAATATTAACACACTCCACCCTCCCTGTAAATATTAACACACTGCACCATCCCTGTAAATATTAACACACTCCACCCTCCCTGTAAATATTAACACACTCCACCCTCCCTGTAAATATTAACACACTCCGCCCCCCCTGTAAATATTAACACACTGCACCCTCCCTGTAAATATTAACACACTCCACCCTCCCTGTAAATATTAATACACTCCACACTCCCTGTAAATATTAATACACTCCACACTCCCTGATAATATTAACACACTCCATAGCCCCTGTAAATATTAACGCACTCCACCCTTCCTGTAAATATTAACACACTCCACCCTCTCTGTAAATATTAACACACTCCACCCTCCCTGTAAATATTAACACACTTCACACTCCCTGTAAATATTAACACACTCCGCACTCCCTGTAAATATTAACACACTCCACACTCACTGTAAATATTGACACACTGCACACTCTCTGTAAATATTAAAACACTGCACCCTCCCTGTAAATATTAACACACTCCACCCTCCCTGTAAATATTAACACACTCCACCCTCCGTGCAAATATTAACAGACTCCACCCTCCCTGTAATTATTAACACACTCCACCCTCCCTGTAAATGTTAACACACTCCACCCTCCCTGTAAATATTAAGACACTGCACCTTCCCTGTAAATATTAACACACTCCACCCTCCCTTTAAATATTAACACACTCCACACTCTCTGTAAATATTAACACACTCCGCCCTCCCTGTAAATATTAACACACTCCAACTTCCCTGTAAATATTAACACACTCCACCCTCCCTGTAAATATTAACACACTCCACACTCCCTGTAAATATTAACACACTCCACCCTCCCTGTAAATATTAACACACTCCACCCTCCCTGTAAATATTAACACACTGCACCCTCCCTGTAAATATTAACACACTCCACCCTCCCTGTAAATATTAACACACTCCACCCTCCCTGTAAATATTAACACACTCCGCCCCCCCTGTAAATATTAACACACTGCACCCTCCCTGTAAATATTAACACACTCCATCCTCCCTGTAAATATTAATACACTCCACACTCCCTGTAAATATTAATACACTCCACACTCCCTGATAATATTAACACACTCCATAGCCCCTGTAAATATTAACGCACTCCACCCTTCCTGTAAATATTAACACACTCCACCCTCTCTGTAAATATTAACACACTCCACCCTCCCTGTAAATATTAACACACTTCACACTCCCTGTAAATATTAACACACTCCGCAGTCCCTGTAAATATTAACACACTCCACACTCACTGTAAATATTAACACACTCCACCATCCCTGTAAATATTAACACGCTCCACCCTCCCTGTAAATATTAACATACTCCGCCCTGCCTGTAAACATTAACACACTGCACTCTCCCTGTAAATATTAAAGACCCCACACTCCCTGTAAATATTAACACACTCTACCCTCCCTGTAAATATTAACACACTGCACTCTCCCTGTAAATATTAACACACTCCACCCTCCCTGTAAATATTAACACACTGCACTCTCCCTGTAAATATTAACACACACCACCCTCCCTGTAAATATTAACACACTGCCCTCTCCCTGTAAATATTAACACACTGCACTCTCCCTGTAAATATTAACACACTGCACTCTCCCTGTAAATATTAACACACTGCACACTCCCTGTAAATATTAACACACTGCACTCTCCTTGTAAATATTAAAACACTGCACTCTCCCTGTAAATATTAACACGCTCCACACTCGCTGTAAATATTATCACACTGCACTCTCCCTGTAAATATTAAAACACTGCACTCTCCCTGTAAATATTAACACACTGCACTCTCCCTGTAAATATTAAAACGCTCCACACTCCCTGTAAATATTAACACACTCCACAGTCCCTGGAAATATTAAGACACTCCACACTCCCAATAAATATTAACACACTCCATAATCCCTGTAAATATTAACACACTCCACCCTCCCTGTAAATATTAACACAAACCACACTCCCTGTAAATATTAACACACTCCACACTCCCTGTAAATATTAACAAACTCCACCATCCCTGTAAATATTAACACACTCCACCATCCCTGTAAATATTAACACACTCCACACTCCCTGTAAATATTAACAAACTCCACCATCCCAGTAAATATTAACAAACTCCACCCTCCCTGTAAATATTAACACACTCCACCCTCCCTGTAAATATTACACACTCCACACTCCTTGTAAATATTAACACACTCCATAGTCCCTGTAAATATTAACGCACTGCACCCTCCCTGTAAATATTAACACACTCCACCCTGCCTTTAAATATTAACACACTGCACCCTCCCTGTAAATATTAACACACTCCACACTCCCTGTAAATATTAACACACTCCACCCTCCCTGTAAATATTAACACACTCCACCCTCCCTGTAATTATTAACACACTCCACCCTCCCTGTAAATATTAACAGACTCCACCTTCCCTGTAAATATTAACACACTCCACCCTCCCTGTAAATATTAACACACTCCACCCTCCCTGTAAATATTTACACACTCCACCCTCCCTGTAAATATTAACACACTCCATCCTTCCTGTAAATATTAACACGCTGCACCCTCCCTGTAAATAATAACACACTCCACCCTCACTGTAAATATTAACACACTCCACCCCCCCTGTAAATATTAACACAGTCCGCCCCCCCTGTAAATATTAACACACTGCACCCTCCCTGTAAATATTAACACACTCCACCCTCAATGTAAATGTTAAGAACCTCCACCCTCCCTGTAAATATTAACACACTGCACCCTCTCTGTAAATATTAACACACTCCAACCTCCCTTTAAATATTAACAAACTCCACGCTCCCTGTAAATATTAACACACACCACCCTCCCTGTAAATATTAACACACTCCGCCCCCCCTGTAAATATTAACACACTGCACCCTCCCTGTAAATAATAAAACACTCCACCCTCCCTGTAAATATTAAGAAACTACAGACTCCCTGTAAATATTAACACACTGCACCCTCTCTGTAAATATTAACACACTCCACCCTCCCTGTAAATATTAACACACTGCACTCTCCCTGTAAATATTAACACACTGCACTCTCCCTGTAAATAATAACATACTGCACTCTCCCTGTAAATATTAACACTCACCACCCTCCCTGTAAATATTAACACACTGCACTCTCCCTGTAAATATTAACGCACTGCACTGTCCCTGTAAATATTAACACACTGCACTCTCCCTGTAAATATTAACACACTGCACTCTCCCTGTAAATATTAACACGCTCCACACTCCCTGTAAATATTAACACACTGCACTCTCCCTGTAAATATTAACACACTGCACTCTCCCTGTAAATATTAACACACTGCACTCTCCCTGTAAATATTAACACGCTCCATACTCCCTGTAAATATTAACACACTCCACCCTCCTTGTAATTATTAACACAAACCACCCTCCCTGTAAATATTAAGACACTCCACACTCCCTGTAAATATTAACAAACTCCACCATCCCTGTAAATATTAACACACTCCACCCTCCCTGTAAATATTAACACTCTCCACACTCCCTGTAAATATTAACAAACTCCACCATCCCTTTAAATTTTAACAAACTCCACCCTCCGTGTAAATATTAACACACTCCACCCTCCCTGTAAATATTACACACTCCACACTCCCTGTAAATATTAACACACTCCATAGCCCCTGTAAATATTAACGCACTGCACCCTCCCTGTAAATATTAACACACTCCACCCTCCCTGTACATATTAACACACTGCACCCTCCCTGTAAATATTAACACACTCCACACTCCCTGTAAATATTAACACACTCCACCCTCCGTGCAAATATTAACAGACTCCACCCTCCCTGTAATTATTAACACACTCCACCCTCCCTGTAAATATTAACACACTCCACCCTCCCTTTAAATATTAACACACTGCACCTTCCCTGTAAATATTAACACACTCCACCCTCCCTTTAAATATTTACACACTCCACACTCTCTGTAAATATTAAAACACTCCGCCCTCCCTGTAAATATTAACACACTCCACCTTCCCTGTATATATTAACACACTCCACCCTCCCTGTAAATATTAACACACTCCACACTCCCTGTAAATATTAATACACTCCACCCTCCCTGTAAATATTAACACACTCCACCCTCCCTGTAAATATTAACACTCTGCACCCTCCCTGTAAATATTAACACACTCCACCCTCCCTGTAAATATTAACACACTCCACCCTCCCTGTAAATATTAACACACTCCGCCCCCCCTGTAAATATTAACACACTGCACCCTCCCTGTAAATATTAACACACTCCACCTTCCCTGTATATATTAAAACACTCCACCCTCCCTGTAAATATTAACACACTCCACCCTCCCTGTAAATATTAATACACTCCACACTCCCTGATAATATTAACACACTCCATAGCCCCTGTAAATATTAACGCACTCCACCCTTCCTGTAAATATTAACACAGTCCACCCTCTCTGTAAATATTAACACACTCCACCCTCCCTGTAAATATTAACACACTTCACACTCCCTGTAAATATTAACACACTCCGCACTCCCTCTAAATATTATCACACTCCACACTCACTGTAAATATTGACACACTGCACACTCTCTGTAAATATTAACACACTGCACCCTCCCTGTAAATATTAACACACTCCACTCTCCCTGTAAATATTAACACACTCCACCTTCCGTGCAAATATTAACAGACTCCACCCTCCCTGTAATTATTAACACACTCCACCCTCCCTGTAAATATTAACACACTCCACCCTCCCTTTAAATATTAACACACTGCACCTTCCCTGTAAATATTAACACACTCCACCCTCCCTTTAAATATTTACACACTCCACACTCTCTGTAAATATTAACACACTCCGCCCGCCCTGTAAATATTAACACACTCCACCTTCCCTGTATATATTAACACACTCCACCCTCCCTGTAAATATTAACACACTCCACACTCCCTGTAAATATTAACACACTCCACCCTCCCTGTAAATATTAACACACTCCACCCTCCCTGTAAATATTAACACTCTGCAACCTCCCTGTAAATATTAACACACTTCACACTCCCTGTAAATATTAACACACTCCGCACTCCCTGTAAATATTAACACACTCCACACTCACTGTAAATATTGACACACTGCACACTCTCTGTAAATATTAAAACACTGCACCCTCCCTGTAAATATTAACACACTCCACCCTCCCTGTAAATATTAACACACTCCACCCTCCGTGCAAATATTAACAGACTCCACCCTCCCTGTAATTATTAACACACTCCACCCTCCCTGTAAATATTAACACACTCCACCCTCCCTGTAAATATTAAGACACTGCACCTTCCCTGTAAATATTAACACACTCCACCCTCCCTTTAAATATTAACACACTCCACACTCTCTGTAAATATTAACACACTCCGCCCTCCCTGTAAATATTAACACACTCCAACTTCCCTGTAAATATTAACACACTCCACCCTCCCTGTAAATATTAACACACTCCACACTCCCTGTAAATATTAACACACTCCACCCTCCCTGTAAATATTAACACACTCCACCCTCCCTGTAAATATTAACACACTGCACCCTCCCTGTAAATATTAACACACTCCACCCTCCCTGTAAATATTAACACACTCCACCCTCCCTGTAAATAATAACACACTCCACCCCCCCTGTAAATATTAACACACTGCACCCTCCCTGTAAATATTAACACACTCCACCCTCCCTGTAAATATTAACACACTCCACACTCCCTGTAAATATTAATACACTCCACACTCCCTGATAATATTAACACACTCCATAGCCCCTGTAAATATTAACGCACTCCACCCTTCCTGTAAATATTAACACACTCCACCCTCTCTGTAAATATTAACACACTCCACCCTCCCTGTAAATATTAACACACTTCACACTCCCTGTAAATATTAACACACTCCGCTGTCCCTGTAAATATTAACACACTCCACACTCACTGTAAATATTGACACACTGCACACTCTCTGTAAATATTAACACACTGCACCCTCCCTCTAAATATTAACACACTCCACCCTCCCTGTAAATATTAACACACTGCACCCTCCCTGTAAATATTAACACACTGCACTCTCCCTGTAAATATTAACACACTGCACCCTCCCTGTAAATAATAACACACTCCACCCTCCCGGTAAATATTAAGAAACTCCAGCCTCCCTGTAAATATTAACACACTGCACCCTCTCTGTAAATATTAACACACTCCACCCTCCCTGTAAATATTAACACACTGCACTCTCCCTGTAAATATTAACACACTGCACTCTCCCTGTAAATTTTAACATACTGCACTCTCCCTGTAAATATTAACACACACCGCCCTCCCTGTAAATATTAACACACTGCACTCTCCCTGTAAATATTAACACACTGCACTCTCCCTGTAAATATTAACACACTGCACTGTCCCTGTAAATATTAACACACTGCACTCTCCCTGTAAATATTAACACACTGCACTCTCCCTGTAAATATTAATACGCTCCACACTCCCTGTAAATATTAACACACTGCAGTCTCCCTGTAAATATTAACACACTGCACTCTCCCTGTAAATATTAACACACTGCACTCTCCCTTTAAATATTAACACGCTCCACACTCCCTGTAAATATTAACACACTCCACAGTCCCTGGAAATATTAAGACACTCCACACTCCCAGTAAATATTAACACACTCCATACTCCCTGTAAATATTAACACACTCCACCCTCCTTGTAAATATTAACACAAACCACCCTCCCTGTAAATATTAACACACTCCACACTCCCTGTAAATATTAACACGCTCCACCCTCCCTGTAAATGTTAACACACTGCAGCCTCTCTGTAAATATTAACACACTCCACCCTCCCTGTAAATATTAACACACTTCACACTCCCTGTAAATATTAACACACTCCGCACTCCCTGTAAATATTAACACACTCCACACTCACTGTAAATATTGACACACTGCACCCTCCCTGTAAATATTAACACACTGCACCCTCCCTGTAAATATTAACACATTCCACCCTCCCTGTAAATATTAACACACTGCACCCTCCCTGTAAATATTAACACACTCCACCACACCTGTAAATATTAACACGCTCCACCCTCCCTGTAAATATTAACATACTCCGCCCTGCCTGTAAACATTAACACACTGCACTCTCCCTGTAAATATTAAAGACCCCACACTCCCTGTAAATATTAACACACTCTACCCTCCCTGTAAATATTAACACACTGCACTCTCCCTGTAAATATTAACACACTCCACCCTCCCTGTAAATATTAACACACTGCACTCTCCCTGTAAATATTAACACACACCACCCTCCCTGTAAATATTAACACACTGCCCTCTCCCTGTAAATATTAACACACTGCACTCTCCCTGTAAATATTAACACACTGCACTCTCCCTGTAAATATTAACACACTGCACACTCCTTGTAAATATTAACACACTGCACTCTCCTTGTAAATATTAAAACACTGCACTCTCCCTGTAAATATTAACACGCTCCACACTCGCTGTAAATATTATCACACTGCACTCTCCCTGTAAATATTAAAACACTGCACTCTCCCTGTAAATATTAACACACTGCACTCTCCCTGTAAATATTAAAACGCTCCACACTCCCTGTAAATATTAACACACTCCACAGTCCCTGGAAATATTAAGACACTCCACACTCCCAATAAATATTAACACACTCCATACTCCCTGTAAATATTAACACACTCCACCCTCCCTGTAAATATTAACACAAACCACACTCCCTGTAAATATTAACACACTCCACACTCCCTATAAATATTAACAAACTCCACCATCCCTGTAAATATTAACACACTCCACCATCCCTGTAAATATTAACACACTCCACACTCCCTGTAAATATTAACAAACTCCAACATCCCAGTAAATAATAACAAACTCCACCCTCCCTGTAAATATTAACACACTCCACCCTCCCTGAAAATATTACACACTCCACACTCCTTGTAAATATTAACACACTCCATAGTCCCTGTAAATATTAACGCACTGCACCCTCCCTGTAAATATTAACACACTCCACCCTGCCTGTAAATATTAACACACTGCACCCTCCCTGTAAATATTAACACACTCCACACTCCCTGTAAATATTAACACACTCCACCCTCCCTGTAAATATTAACACACTCCACCCTCCCTGTAATTATTAACACACTCCACCCTCCCTGTAAATATTAACAGACTCCACCTTCCCTGTAAATATTAACACACTCCACCCTCCCTGTAAATATTAACACACTCCACCCTCCCTGTAAATATTTACACACTCCACCCTCCCTGTAAATATTAACACACTCCATCCTTCCTGCAAATATTAACACGCTGCACCCTCCCTGTAAATAATAACACACTCCACCCTCACTGTAAATATTAACACACTCCACCCCCCCTGTAAATATTAACACAGTACGCCCCCCCTGTAAATATTAACACACTGCACCCTCCCTGTAAATATTAACACACTCCACCCTCAATGTAAATGTTAAGAACCTCCACCCTCCCTGTAAATATTAACACACTGCACCCTCTCTGTAAATATTAACACACTCCAACCTCCCTTTAAATATTAACAAACTCCACGCTCCCTGTAAATATTAACACACACCACCCTCCCTGTAAATATTAACACACTCCGCCCCCCCTGTAAATATTAACACACTGCACCCTCCCTGTAAATAATAAAACACTCCACCCTCCCTGTAAATATTAAGAAACTCCAGACTCCCTGTAAATATTAACACACTGCACCCTCTCTGTAAATATTAACACACTCCACCCTCCCTGTAAATATTAACACACTGCACTCTCCCTGTAAATATTAACACACTGCACTCTCACTGTAAATAATAACATACTGCACTCTCCCTGTAAATATTAACACACACCACCCTCCCTGTAAATATTAACACACTGCACTCTCCCTGTAAATATTAACGCACTGCACTGTCCCTGTAAATATTAACACACTGCACTCTCCCTGTAAATATTAACACACTGCACTCTCCCTGTAAATATTAACACGCTCCACACTCCCTGTAAATATTAACACACTGCACTCTCCCTGTAAATATTAACACACTGCACTCTCCCTGTAAATATTAACACACTGCACTCTCCCTGTAAATATTAACACGCTCCATACTCCCTGTAAATATTAACACACTCCACAGTCCCTGGAAATATTAAGACACTACACACTCCCAGTAAATATTAACACACTCCATACTCCCTGTAAATATTAACACACTCCACCCTCCTTGTAATTATTAACACAAACCACCCTCCCTGTAAATATTAAGACACTCCACACTCCCTGTAAATATTAACAAACTCCACCATCCCTGTAAATATTAACACACTCCACCCTCCCTGAAAATATTAACACTCTCCACACTCCCTGTAAATATTAACAAACTCCACCATCCCTTTAAATTTTAACAAACTCCACCCTCCGTGTAAATATTAACACACTCCACCCTCCCTGTAAATATTACACACTCCACACTCCCTGTAAATATTAACACACTCCATAGCCCCTGTAAATATTAACGCACTGCACCCTCCCTGTAAATATTAACACACTCCACCCTCCCTGTACATATTAACACACTGCACCCTCCCTGTAAATATTAACACACTCCACACTCCCTGTAAATATTAACACACTCCACCCTCCGTGCAAATATTAACAGACTCCACCCTCCCTGTAATTATTAACACACTCCACCCTCCCTGTAAATATTAACACACTCCACCCTCCCTTTAAATATTAACACACTGCACCTTCCCTGTAAATATTAACACACTCCACCCTCCCTTTAAATATTTACACACTCCACACTCTCTGTAAATATTAAAACACTCCGCCCTCCCTGTAAATATTAACACACTCCAGCTTCCCTGTATATATTAACACACTCCACCCTCCCTGTAAATATTAACACACTCCACACTCCCTGTAAATATTAATACACTCCACCCTCCCTGTAAATATTAACACACTCCACCCTCCCTGTAAATATTAACACTCTGCACCCTCCCTGTAAATATTAACACACTTCACCCTCCCTGTAAATATTAACACACTCCACCCTCCCTGTAAATATTAACACACTCCGCCCCCCCTGTAAATATTAACACACTGCACCCTCCCTGTAAATATTAACACACTCCACCTTCCCTGTATATATTAAAACACTCCACCCTCCCTGTAAATATTAACACACTCCACCCTCCCTGTAAATATTAATACACTCCACACTCCCTGATAATATTAACACACTCCATAGCCCCTGTAAATATTAACGCACTCCACCCTTCCTGTAAATATTAACACAGTCCACCCTCTCTGTAAATATTAACACACTCCACCCTCCCTGTAAATATTAACACACTTCACACTCCCTGTAAATATTAACACACTCCGCACTCCCTCTAAATATTATCACACTCCACACTCACTGTAAATATTGACACACTGCACACTCTCTGTAAATATTAACACACTGCACCCTCCCTGTAAATATTAACACACTCCACTCTCCCTGTAAATATTAACACACTCCACCTTCCGTGCAAATATTAACAGACTCCACCCTCCCTGTAATTATTAACACACTCCACCCTCCCTGTAAATATTAACACACTCCACCCTCCCTTTAAATATTAACACACTGCACCTTCCCTGTAAATATTAACACACTCCACCCTCCCTTTAAATATTTACACACTCCACACTCTCTGTAAATATTAACACACTCCGCCCGCCCTGTAAATATTAACACACTCCACCTTCCCTGTATATATTAACACACTCCACCCTCCCTGTAAATATTAACACACTCCACACTCCCTGTAAATATTAACACACTCCACCCTCCCTGTAAATATTAACACACTCCACCCTCCCTGTAAATATTAACACTCTGCACCCTCCCTGTAAATATTAACACACTCCACCCTCCCTGTAAATATTAACACACTCCACCCTCCCTGTAAATATTAACACACTCCGCCCCCCCCTGTAAATATTAACACACTGCACCCTCCCTGTAAATATTAACACACTCCACCCTCCCTGTAAATATTAATACACTCCACACTCCCTGTAAATATTAATACACTCCACACTCCCTGATAATATTAACACACTCCATAGCCCCTGTAAATATTAACGCACTCCACCCTTCCTGTAAATATTAACACAGTCCACCCTCTCTGTAAATATTAACACACTCCACCCTCCCTGTAAATATTAACACACTTCACACTCCCTTTAAATATTAACACACTCCGCACTCCCTGTAAATATTAACAAACTCCACACTCACTGTAAATATTGACACACTGCACACTCTCTCTAAATATTAACACACTGCACCCTCCCTGTAAATATTAACACACTCCACTCTCCCTGTAAATATTAACACACTGCAACCTCCCTGTAAATACTAACACACTCCACCCTCCCTGTAAATATTAACACGCTCCACCTTCCCTGTAAATATTAACACACTCCGCCCTCCCTGTAAATATTAACACACTGCACTCTCCCTGTAAATATTAACACACTGCACTCTCCCTGTAAATATTAACACACTGCACTCTCCCTGTAAATATTAACACACTGCACTCTCCCTGTAAATAGTAACACACTGCACTCTCCCTGTAAATATTAACACGCTCCACACTCCCTGTAAATATTAACACACTGCACTCTCCCTGTAAATATTAACACACTGCACTCTCCCTGTAAATATTAACACACTGCACTCTCCCTGTAAATATTAACACACTCCACATTCCCTGGAAATATTAAGACACTCCACACTCCCAGTAAATATTAACACATTCCTTACTCCCTGTAAATATTAAAACATTCCACCCTCCGTGTAAATATTAACACAAACCACCCTCCCTGTAAATATTAACACTCTCCACACTCCCTGTAAATATTAACAAACTCCACCATCCCTTTTAATATTAAAAAACTCCACCCTCCGTGTAAATATTAACACACTCCACCCTCCCTGTAAATTTTACACACTCCACACTCCCTGTAAATATTAACACACTCCATAGCCCCTGTAAATATTAACGCACTGCACCCTCCCTGTAAATATTAACACACTCCACCCTCCCTGTACATATTAACACAATGCACCCTCCCTGTAAATATTAACACACTCCACACTCCCTGTAACTATTAACACACTCCACCCTCCATGCAAATATTAACTGACTCCACCCTCCCTGTAATTCTTAACACACTCCACCCTCCCTGTAAATATTAACACACTCCACCCTCCCTGTAAATATTAAAACACTGCACCTTCCCTGTAAATATTAACACACTCCACCCTCCCTTTAAATATTAACACACTCCACACTCTCTGTAAATATTAACACACTCCGCCCTCCCTGTAAATATTAACACACTCCACCTTCCCTGTAAATATTAACACACTCCACCCTCCCTGTAAATATTAACACACTCCACACTCCCTGTAAATATTAACACACTCCACCCTCCCTGTAAATATTAACACACTCCACCCTCCCTGTAAATATTAAAACACTGCACCCTCCCTGTAAATATTAACACACTCCACACTCCCTGTAAATATTAACACACTCCACCCTCCCTGTAAATATTAACACACTCCGCCCCCCCTGTAAATATTAACACACTGCACCCTCCCTGTAAATATTAACACACTCCACCCTCCCTGTAAATATTAATACACTCCACACTCCCTATAAATAGTAATACACTCCACACTCCCTGATAATATTAACACACTCCATGGCCCCTGTAAATATTAACGCACTCCACCCTTCCTGTAAATATTAACACACTCCACCCTCTCTGTAAATATTAACACACTCCACCCTCCCTGTAAATATTAACACACTTCACACTCCCTGTAAATATTAACACACTCCGCACTCCCTGTAAATATTAACACACTCCACACTCACTGTAAATATTGACACACTGCACACTCTCTGTAAATATTAACACACTGCACCCTCCCTGTAAATATTAACACACTGCACCCTCCCTGTAAATAAAAACACACTCCACCCTCCCTGTAAATATTAAGAAACTCCAACCTCCCTGTAAATATTAACACACTGCACCCTCTCTGTAAATATTAACACACTCCACCCTCCCTGTAAATATTAACACACTGCACTCTCCCTGTAAATATTAACACACTGCACTCTCCCTGTAAATTTTAACATACTGCACTCTCCCTGTAAATATTAACACACACCACCCTCCCTGTAAATATTAACACACTGCACTCTCCCTGTAAATATTAACACACTGCACTCTCCCTGTAAATATTAACACACTGCACTCTCCCTGTAAATATTAACACACTGCACTCTCCCTCTAAATATTAACACACTGCACTCTCCCTGTAAATATTAACACGCTCCACACTCCCTGTAAATATTAACACACTGCACTCTCCCTGTAAATATTAACACACTGCACTCTCCCTGTAAATATTAACACACTGCACTCTCCCTGTAAATATTAACACGCTCCACACTGCCTGTAAATATTAACACACTCCACAGTCCCTGGAAATATTAAGACACTCCACACTCCCAGTAAATATTAACACACTCCATACTCCCTGTAAATATTAACACACTCAACCCTCCTTGTAAATATTAACACAAACCACCCTCCCTGTAAATATTAACACACTCCACACTCCCTGTAAATATTAACAAATTCCACCATCCCTGTAAATATTAACACACTCCACCCTCCCTGTAAATATTAACACTCTCCACACTCCCTGTAAATATTAACAAAGTCCACCATCCCTTTAAATATTAACAAACTCCACACTCCACGTAAATATTAACACACTCCACCCTCCCTGTAAATATTACACACTCCACACTCCCTGTAAATATTAACACACTCCATAGCCCCTGTAAATATTAACGCACTGCACCCTCCCTGTAAATATTAACACACTCCACCCACCCTGTACATATTAACACACTGCACCCTCCCTGTAAATTTTAACACACTCCATACTCCCTGTAAATATTAACACACTCCGCCCTCCGTGCAAATATTAACAGACTCCACCCTCCCTGTAATTATTAACACACTCCACCCTCCCTGTAAATATTAGCACACTCCACCCTCCCTGTAAATATTAACACACTGCACCTTCCCTGTAAATATTAACACACTTCACCCTCCCTTTAAATATTAACACACACCACACTCTCTTTAAATATTAACACATTCCGCCCTCCCTGTAAATATTAACACACTCCACCTTCGCTGTAAATATTAATACACTCCACCCTCACTGTAAATATTAACACACTCCACACTCCCTGTAAATATTAACACACTCCACCCTCCCTGCAAATATTAACACACTCCACCCACCCTTTAAATATTAACACACTGCACCCTCCCTGTAAATATTAACACACTCCACCCTCCCTGTAAATATTAACACACTCCACCCTCCCTGTAAATATTAACACACTCCGCCCCCCCTGTAAATATTAACACACTGCACCCTCCCTGTAAATATTAACACACTCCACCCTCCCTGTAAATATTAATACACTCCACACTCCCTGTAAATATTAATACACTCCACACTCCCTGATAATATTAACATACTCCATAGCCCCTGTAAATATTAACGCACTCCACCCTTCCTGTAAATATTAACACACTCCACCCTCTCTGTAAATATTAACACACTCCACCCTCCCTGTAAATATTAACACACTTCACACTCCCTGTAAATATTAACAAACTCCGCACTCCCTGTAAATATAAAAACACTCCACACTCACTGTAAATATTGACACACTGCACACTCTCTGTAAATATTAACACACTGCACCCTCCCTGTAAATATTAACACACTCCCCCCACCCTGTAAATATTAACACACTCCGCCCCCCCTGTAAATAATAACACACTGCACCCTCCCTGTAAATATTAACACACTCCACCCTCCCTGTAAATATTAATACACTCCACAGTCCCTGGAAATATTAAGGCACTCCACACTGCCAGTAAACATTAACACACTCCACACTCCCTGTAAATATTAACACACTCCACCATCCCTATAAATATTAACACAAACCACACTCCCTGTAAATATTAATACACTCCACACTCCCTGTAAATATTAACACAGTGCACCCTCCCTGTTAATATTAAAAAACTGCACCCTCTCTGTAAATATTAACACACTCCACCCTCCCTGTAAGTATTAACACACTCCACCCTCCCTGTAAATATTAACACACTGCACCCTGTCTGTAAATATTAACACACTCCACCCTCCCTGTAAATATTAACACACACCACAGTCCCTGGAAATATTAACACACTCCACACTCCCTGTAAATATTAACACAAACCACACTCCCTGTAAATATTAACACACTCCACACTCCCTGTAAATATTAACAAACTCCACCATCCCTGTAAATATTAAGACAGATCATAGCCCCTGTAAATATTAACACACTCCACACTCCCTGTAAATATTAACACACTCCACCCTCCCTGTAAATATAAACACACTCCACACTCCCTGTAAATATTAATACACTCCAAACTCCCTGATAATATTAACACACTCCATAGCCCCTGTAAATATTAACGCACTCCACCCTTCCTGTAAATATTAACACATTCCACCCTCTCTGTAAATATTAACACACTCCACCCTCCCTGTAAATATTAACACACTTCACACTCCCTGTAAATATTAAAACACTCCGCACTCCCTGTAAATATTAACACAGTCCACACTCACTGTAAATATTGACACACTGCACCCTCTCTGTAAATATTAACACACTGCACCCTCCCTGTAAATATTAACACACTCCCCCCTCCTTGTAAATATTAACACAATGCACCCTCCCTGTAAATATTAACACACTCCACCCTCCCTGTAAATATTAACACACTGCACCCTCCCTGTAAATATTAACACACTCCGCCCTCCCTGTAAATATTAACATACTGCACTCTCCCTGTAAATATTAAACACACCACACTCTCTGTAAATATTAACACACTCCACCCTCCCTGTAAATATTAACACACTGCACTCTCCCTGTAAATATTAACACACTCCACCCTCCCAGTAAATATTAACACACTGCATCCTCCCTGTAAATATTAACACACTCCACCCTCCCTGTAAATATTTACACACTCCGCCCCCCCTGTATATACTAACATACTGCACCCTCCCTGTAAATATTAACACACTCCACCCTCCCTGTAAATATTAAGAAACTCCACCCACCCTGTAAGTATTAACACACTGCACCCTCTCTGTAAATATTAACACACTCCACCCTCGCTGTAAATATTAACACACTGCACTCTCCCTGTAAATATTAACACACTACACTCTCCCTGTAAATATTAACACACTGCACTCTCCCTGTAAATATTAACACACACCACCCTCCCTGTAAATATTAACACACTGCACTCTCCCTGTAAACATTAACACACTGCACTCTCCCTGTAAATCTTAACACACTGCACTCTCCCTGTAAATATTAACACACTGCACTCTCCCTGTAAATATTAACACACTGCACTCTCCCTGTAAATATTAACACACTGCACTCTCCCTGTAAATATTAACACGCTCCACACTCCCTGTAAATATTAACACACTGCACTCTCCCTGTAAATATTAACACACTGCACTCTCCCTGTAAATATTAACACACTGCACTCTCCCTGTAAATATTAACATGCTCCACATTCCCTGTAAATATTAACGCACTCCACAGTCCCTGGAAATATTAAGGCACTCCACACTGCCAGTAAATATTAACATACTCCACACTCCCTGTAAATATTAACACACTCCACCATCCCTGTAAATATTAACACTAACCACACTCCCTGTAAATATTAATACACTCCACACTCCCTGTAAATATTAACAAACTCGACCATCCCTGTAAATATTAACAAACTCCACCCTCCCTGTAAATATTAACACACTCCTCACTCCCTGTAAATATTACAAACTCCACACTCCCTGTAAATATTAACACACTCCATAGCCCCTGTAAATATTAACGCACTGCAACCACCCTGTAAATATTAACACACTCCACACCACCTGTTAATATTAACACACTGCACTCTCCCAGTAAATATTAACACACTCCACACTCCCTGTAAATATTAACACACTGCACTCTCCCTGTAAATATTAACACACTGCACTCTCCCTGTAAATATTAACACACTCCACCCTCCCTGTAAATATTAACACACTGCACTTTCCCTGTAAATATTAACACACTGCACTCTCCCTGTAAATATTAACACACTGCACTCTCCCTGTAAATATTAACACACTGCACTCTCCCTGTAAATATTAACACACTGCACTCTCCCTGTAAATATTAACACACTGCACTCTCCCTGTAAATATTAACACGCTCCACCTTCCCTGTATATATTAACACACTGCACTCTCCCTGTAAATATTAACACACTCCACACTCCCTGTAAATATTAACACACTGCACTCTCCCTGTAAATATTAACACACTGCACTCTCCCTGTAAATATTAACACACTGCACTCTCCCCGTAAATATTAACACGCTCCACACTCCCAGTTAATATTAACACAGTCCACAGTCCCTGTAAATATTAAGACACTCCACACTCCCAGTAAATATTAACACACTCCACCCTCCCTGTAAATATTAACACACTCCACCCGCCCTGTAAATATTAACACAAACCACACTCCCTGTAAATATTAACACACTCCACACTCCCTGTAAATATTAACAAACTCCACCATCCCTGTAAGTATTAAAACACTCCACCCTCCCTGTAAATATTAACAAACTCCACACTCCCTGTAAATATTAACAAACTCCACCTTCCCTGTAAATATTAACACACTCCACCCTCCCTTTAAATATTAACACACTCCACACTCTCTGTAAATATTAACACACTCCACCCTCCCTGTAAATAATACACACTCCACACTCCCTGTAAATATTAACACACTCCATAGCCCCTGTAAATATTAACGCACTGCACCCTCCCTGTAAATATTAACACACTCCACCCTCCCTGTAAATATTAACACACTGCACCCTCCCTGTAAATATTAACACACTCCACACTCCCTGTAAATAATAACAAACTCCGCCCTCCCTGTAAATATTAGCACACTCCCCCCTCCCTGTAAATATTAACACACTCCACCCTCCCTGCAATTATTAACACACTCCACCCTCCCTGTAAATATTAACACACTCCACCCTCCCTGTAAATATTAACACACTGCACCTTCCCTGTAAATATTAACGCACTCCACCCTCCCTTTAAATATTAACACACTCCACACTCTCTGTAAATATTAACACACTCCGCCCTCCCTGTAAATATTAACACACTCCACCTTCCCTGTAAATATTAACACACTCCACCCTCCCTGTAAATATTAACACACTCCAGCCTCCCTGTAAATATTAACACACTCCACCCTCCCTTTAAATATTAACACACACCACCCTCCCTGTAAATAATAACACACAGCTCCCTCCCTGTAAATATTAACACACTCCACCCTCCCTGTAAATATTAACACACTCCACCCTCCCTGTAAATATTAACACACTCCGCCCCCCCTGTAAATATTAGCACACTGCACCCTCCCTGTAAATATTAACACACTCCACCCTCCCTGTAAATATTAAGAAACTCCAGCCTCCCTGTAAATATTAACACACTGCACGCTCTCTGTAAATATTAACATACTCCACCCTGCCTGTAAATATTAACACACTGCACTCTCCCTGTAAATATTAACACACTGCCCTCTCCCTGTAAATTTTAACATACTGCACTCTCCCTGTAAATATTAACACACACCACCCTCCCTGTAAATATTAACACACTGCACTCTCCCTGTAAATATTAACACACTGCACTCTCCCTGTAAATATTAACACACTGCACTCTCCCTGTAAATATTAACACACTGCACTCTCCCTGTAAATGTTAACACACTGCACTCTCCCTGTAAATATTAACACGCTCCACACTCCCTGTAAATATTAACACACTGCACTCTCCCTGTAAATATTAACACACTGCACTCTCCCTGTAAATATTAACACGCTCCACACTCCCTGTAAATATTAACACGCTCCACACTCCCTGTAAATATTAACACAATCCACAGTCCCTGGAAATATTAAGACACTCCACACTCCCAGTAAATATTAACACACTCCATACTCCCTGTAAATATTAACACACTCCAAACTCCGTGTAAATATTAACACAAACCACCCTCTCTGTAAATATTAACACACTCCACACTCCCTGTAAATATTAACAAACTCCACCATCCCTGTAAATATTAACACACTCCACCCTCCCTGTAAATATTAACACTCTCCACACTGCCTGTAAATATTAACAAACTCCACCATCCCTGTAAATATTAACAAACTCCACCCTCCCTGTAAATATTAAGACACTCCACCCTCCCTGTAAATATTACACACTCCACACTCCCTGTAAATATTAACACACTCCATAGCCCCTGTAAATATTAACGTAATGCACCCTCCCTGTAAATATGAACACACTCCACCCTCCCTGTACATATTTACATACTGCACCCTCCCTGTAAATATTAACACACTCCACACTCCCTGTAAATATTAAAACACTCCACCCTCTGAGCAAATATTAACAGACTCCACCCTCCCTGTAATTATTAACACACTCCACCCTCCCTGTAAATATTAACACACTGCACCCTCCCTGTAAATATTAACACACTGCACCTTCCCTGTAAATATTAACACACTCCACCCTCCCTTTAAATATTAACACACTCCACACTCTCTGTAAATATTAACACACTCCGCCCTCCCTGTAAATATTAACACACTCCACCTTCCCTGTAAATATTAACACACTCCACACTCCCTGTAAATATTAACACACTCCACCCTCCTTGTAAATATTAACACACTCCACCCTCCCTGTAAATATTAACACAATGCACCCTCCCTGTAAATATTAACACACTCCACCCTCCCTGTAAATATTAACACACTGCACGCTCCCTGTAATTATTAAAACACTCCGCCCCCCCTGTAAACATTAACACACTGCACCCTCCCTGTAAATATTAACACACTCCACCCTCCCTGTAAATATTAATACACTCCACACTCCCTGTAAATATTAATACACTCCACCCTCCCTGATAATATTAACACACTCCATAGCCCCTGTAAATATTAACGCACTCCACCCTTCCTGTAAATATTAAAACACTCCACCCTCTCTGTAAATATTTACACACTCCACCCTCCCTGTAAATATTAACACACTTCACACTCCATGTAAATATTAACACACTCCGCAATCCCTGTAAATATTAACACACTCCACACTCTCTGTAAATATTGACACACTGCACCCTCTCTGTAAATATTAACACACTGCACCCTCCCTGTAAATATTAACACACTCCACCCTCCCTGTAAATATTAACACACTGCACCCTCCCTGTAAATATTAACACACTCCACCCTCCCTGTAAATATTAACACGCTCCACCTTCCCTGTAAATATTAACACACTCCGCCCTCCCTGTAAATATTAACACACTGCACTCTCCCTGTAAATATTAACACACTGCACTCTCCCTGTAAATATTAACACGCTCCACACTCCCTGTAAATATTAACACACTGCACTCTCCCTGTAATTATTAACACACTGCACTCTCCCTGTAAATATTAACACACTGCACTCTCCCTGTAAATACTAACACGCCCCACACTCCCTGTAAATATTAACACACTCCACAGTCCCTGGAAATATTAAGACACTCCACACTCCCAGTAAATATTAACACACTCCATACTCCCTGTAAATATTAACACACTCCACCCTCCGTGTAAATATTAACACAAACCACCCTCCCTGTAAATATTAACACAGTCCACACTCCCTGCAAATATTAACAAACTCCACCATCCCTGTAAATATTAACACACTCCACCCTCCCTGTAAATATTAACACTCTCCACACTCCCTGTAAATATTAACAATCTCCACCATCCCTGTAAATATTAACAAACTCCACCCTCCCTGTATATATTAACACACTGCACTCTCCCTGTAAATATTACACACTCCACACTCCCTGTAAATATTAACACACTCCATAGCCCCTGTAAATATTAACGCACTGCACCCTCCCTGTAAATACTAACACACTCCACCCTCCCTGTACATATTAACACACTGCTCCATCCCTGTAAATATTAACACACTCCACACTCCCTGTAAATATTAACACACTCCACCCTCCTTGTAAATATTAACACACTCCACCCTCCCTGTAAATATTAACACAATGCACCCTCCCTGTAAATATTAACACACTGCACTCTCCCTGTAAATATTAACACACTGCACTCTCCCTGTAAATATTAAGACGCTCCACCATCCCTGTATATATTAACACACTGCACTCTCCCTGTAAATATTAACACACTCCATACTCCCTGTAAATATTAACACACTGCACTCTCCCTGTAAATATTAACACACTGCACTCTCCCTGTAAATATTAACACACTGCACTCTCCCCGTAAATATTAACACGCTCCACACTCCCAGTTAATATTAACACAGTCCACAGTCCCTGTAAATATTAAGACACTCCACACTCCCAGTAAATATTAACACACTCCACCCTCCCTGTAAATATTAACACACTCCACCCGCCCTGTAAATATTAACACAAACCACACTCCCTGTAAATATTAACACACTCCACACTCCCTGTAAATATTAACAAACTCCACCATCCCTGTAAGTATTAACACACTCCACCCTCCCTGTAAATATTAACAAACTCCACACTCCCTGTAAATATTAACAAACTCCACCTTCCCTGTAAATATTAACACACTCCACCCTCCCTTTAAATATTAACACACTCCACACTCTCTGTAAATATTAACACACTCCACCCTCCCTGTAAATAATACACACTCCACACTCCCTGTAAATATTAACACACTCCATAGCCCCTGTAAATATTAATGCACTGCACCCTCCCTGTAAATATTAACACACTCCACCCTCCCTGTAAATATTAACACACTGCACCCTCCCTGTAAATATTAACACACTCCACACTCCCTGTAAATAATAACAAACTCCACCCTCCCTGTAAATATTAGCACACTCCCCCCTCCCTGTAAATATTAACACACTCCACCCTCCCTGCAATTATTAACACACTCCACCCTCCCTGTAAATATTAACACACTCCACCCTCCCTGTAAATATTAACACACTGCACCTTCCCTGTAAATATTAACGCACTCCACCCTCCCTTTAAATATTAACACACTCCACACTCTCTGTAAATATTAAAACACTCCGCCCTCCCTGTAAATATTAACACACTCCACCTTCCCTGTAAATATTAACACACTCCACCCTCCCTGTAAATATTAACACACTCCAGCCTCCCTGTAAATATTAACACACTCCACCCTCCCTTTAAATATTAACACACACCACCCTCCCTGTAAATATTAACACACAGCTCCCTCCCTGTAAATATTAACACACTCCACCCTCCCTGTAAATATTAACACACTCCACCCTCCCTGTAAGTATTAACACACTCCGCCCCCCCTGTAAATATTAACACACTGCACCCTCCCTGTAAATATTAACACACTCCACCCTCCCTCTAAATATTAAGAAACTCCAGCCTCCCTGTAAATATTAACACACTGCACCCTCTCTGTAAATATTAACATACTCCACCCTGCCTGTAAATATTAACACACTGCACTCTCCCTGTAAATATTAACACACTGCCCTCTCCCTGTAAATTTTAACATACTGCACTCTCCCTGTAAATATTAACACACACCACCCTCCCTGTAAATATTAACACACTGCACTCTCCCTGTAAATATTAACACACTGCACTCTCCCTGTAAATATTAACACACTGCACTCTCCCTGTAAATATTAACACACTGCACTCTCCCTGTAAATGTTAACACACTGCACTCTCCCTGTAAATATTAACACGCTCCACACTCCCTGTAAATATTAACACACTGCACTCTCCCTGTAAATATTAACACACTGCACTCTCCCTGTAAATATTAACACGCTCCACACTCCCTGTAAATATTAACACGCTCCACACTCCCTGTAAATATTAACACAATCCACAGTCCCTGGAAATATTAAGACACTCCACACTCCCAGTAAATATTAACACACTCCATACTCCCTGTAAATATTAACACAGTCCAAACTCCGTGTAAATATTAACACAAACCACCCTCCCTGTAAATATTAACACACTCCACACTCCCTGTAAATATTAACAAACTCCACCATCCCTGTAAATATTAACACACTCCACCCTCCCTGTAAATATTAACACTCTCCACACTGCCTGTAAATATTAACAAACTCCACCATCCCTGTAAATATTAACAAACTCCACCCTCCCTGTAAATATTAAGACACTCCACCCTCCCTGTAAATATTACACACTCCACACTCCCTGTAAATATTAACACACTCCATAGCCCCTGTAAATATTAACGCACTGCACCCTCCCTGTAAATATTAACACACTCCACCCTCCCTGTACATATTTACATACTGCACCCTCCCTGTAAATATTAACACACTCCACACTCCCTGTAAATATTAACACACTCCACCCCCCGTGCAAATATTAACAGACTCCACCCTCCCTGTAATTATTAACACACTCCACCCTCCCTGTAAATATTAACACACTGCACCCTCCCTGTAAATATTAACACACTGCACCTTCCCTGTAAATATTAACACACTCCACCCTCCCTTTAAATATTAACACACTCCACACTCTCTGTAAATATTAACACACTCCGCCCTCCCTGTAAATATTAACACACTCCACCTTCCCTGTAAATATTAACACACTCCACACTCTCTGTAAATATTAACACACTCCACCCTCCTTGTAAATATTAACACACTCCACCCTCCCTGTAAATATTAACACAATGCACCCTCCCTGTAAATATTAACACACTCCACCCTCCCTGTAAATATTAACACACTGCACGCTCCCTGTAATTATTAAAACACTCCGCCCCCCCTGTAAACATTAACACACTGCACCCTCCCTGTAAATATTAACACACTCCACCCTCCCTGTAAATATTAATACACTCCACACTCCCTGTAAATATTAATACACTCCACCCTCCCTGATAATATTAACACACTCCATAGCCCCTGTAAATATTAACGCACTCCACCCTTCCTGTAAATATTAAAACACTCCACCCTCTCTGTAAATATTTACACACTCCACCCTCCCTGTAAATATTAACACACTTCACACTCCATGTAAATATTAACACACTCCGCACTCCCTGTAAATATTAACACACTCCACACTCTCTGTAAATATTGACACACTGCACCCTCTCTGTAAATATTAACACACTGCACCCTCCCTGTAAATATTAACACACTCCACCCTCCCTGTAAATATTAACACACTGCACCCTCCCTGTAAATAT
Source organism: Cetorhinus maximus (assembly GCF_964194155.1). NCBI lineage: Eukaryota > Metazoa > Chordata > Chondrichthyes > Lamniformes > Cetorhinidae > Cetorhinus > Cetorhinus maximus. Next base: position 11,682,014 of record NC_135895.1, read on the forward strand.
TAACACACTCCACCCTCCCTGTAAATATTAACACGCTCCACCTTCCCTGTAAATATTAACACACTCCGCCCTCCCTGTAAATATTAACACACTGCACTCTCTCTGTAAATATTAACACACTGCACTCTCCCTGTAAATATTAACACGCTCCACACTCCCTGTAAATATTAACACACTGCACTCTCCCTGTAAATATTAACACACTGCACTCTCCCTGTAAATATTAACACACTGCACTCTCCCTGTAAATACTAACACGCCCCACACTCCCTGTAAATATTAACACACTCCACAGTCCCTGGAAATATTAAGACAATCCACACTCCCAGTAAATATTAACACACTCCATACTCCCTGTAAATATTAACACACTCCACCCTCCGTGTAAATATTAACACAAACCACCCTCCCTGTAAATATTAACACACTCCACACTCCCTGCAAATATTAACAAACTCCACCATCCCTGTAAATATTAACACACTCCACCCTCCCTGTAAATATTAACACTCTCCACACTCCCTGTAAATATTAACAATCTCCACCATCCCTGTAAATATTAACAAACTCCACCCTCCCTGTATATATTAACACACTGCACTCTCCCTGTAAATATTACACACTCCACACTCCCTGTAAATATTAACACACTCCATAGCCCCTGTAAATATTAACGCACTGCACCCTCCCTGTAAATACTAACACACTCCACCCTCCCTGTACATATTAACACACTGCTCCATCCCTGTAAATATTAACACACTCCACACTCCCTGTAAATATTAACACACTCCACCCCCCGTGCAAATATTAAAAGACTCCACCCTCCCTATAATTATTAACACACTCCACCCTCCCTGTAAATATTAACACACTCCACCCTCCCTGTAAATATTAACACACTGCACCTTCCCTGTAAATATTAACACACTCCACCCTCCCTGTAAATATTAACACACTCCACACTCCCTGTAAATATTAACACACTCCACCCTCCCTGTAAATATTAACACACTCCACACTCCCTGTAAATATTAACACACTCCACCCTCCCTGTAAATATTAACACGCTCCACATTCCCTTTAAATATTAACACACTCCGCCCTCCCTGTAAATATTAACACACTGCACTCTCCCTGTAAATATTAAACACCCCACACTCTCTGTAAATATTAACACACTCCACCCTCCCTGTAAATATTAACACACTGCACTCTCCCCGTAAATATTAACACACTCCACCCTCCCTGTAAATAGTAACACACTGCACTCTCCCTGTAAATATTAACACACTCCACCCTCCCTGTAAATATTAACACACTGCACTTTCCCTGTAAATATTAACACACTGCACTCTCCCTGTAAATATTAACACACTGCACTCTCCCTGTAAATATTAACACACTGCACTCTCCCTGTAAATATTAACACACTGCACTCTCCCTGTAAATATTAACACACTCCACCCGCCCTGTAAATATTAACACAAACCACACTCCCTGTAAATATTAACACACTCCACACTCCCTGTAAATATTTACAAACTCCACCATCCCTGTAAATATTAACACACTCCACCCTCCCTGTAAATATTAACAAACTCCACACTCCCTGTAAATATTAACAAACTCCACCTTCCCTGTAAATATTAACACACTCCACCCTCCCTTTAAATATTAACACACTCCACACTCTCTGTAAATATTAACACACTCCACCCTCCATGGAAATAATACACACTCCACACTCCCTGTAAATATTAACACACTCCATAGCCCCTGTAAATATTAACGCACTGCACCCTCCCTGTAAATATTAACACACTCCACCCTCCCTGTAAATATTAACACACTGCACCCTCCCTGTAAATATTAACACACTCCACACTCCCTGTAAATATTCACAAACTCCACCCTCCCTGTAAATATTAGCACACTCCCCCCTCCCTGTAAATATTAACACACTCCACCCTCCCTGTAATTATTAACACACTCCACCCTCCCTGTAAATATTAACACACTCCACCCTCCCTGTAAATATTAACACACTGCACCTTCCCTGTAAATATTAACGCACTCCACCCTCCCTTTAAATATTAACACACTCCAAACTCTCTGTAAATATTAACACACTCCGCCCTCCCTGTAAATATTAACACACTCCACCTTCCCTGTAAATATTAACACACTCCACCCTCCCTGTAAATATTAACACACTCCAGCCTCCCTGTAAATATTAACACACTCCACCCTCCCTGTAAATATTAACACACACCACCCTCCCTGTAAATATTAACACACTGCACCCTCCCTGTAAATATTAACACACTCCACCCTCCCTGTAAATATTAACATACTCCACCCTCCCTGTAAATATTAACACACTCCGCCCCCCCTGTAAATATTAACACACTGCACCCTCCCTGTAAATATTAACACACTCCACCCTCCCTGTAAATATTAAGAAACTCCAGCCTCCCTGTAAATATTAACACACTGCACCCTCTCTGTAAATATTAACACACTCCACCCTCCCTTTAAATATTAACACACTGTACTCTCCCTGTAAATATTAACACACTGCACTCTCCCTGTAAATTTTAACATACTGCACTCTCCCTGTAAATATTAACACACACCACCCTCCCTGTAAATATTAACACACTGCACTCTCCCTGTAAATATTAACACACTGCACTCTCCCTGTAAATATTAACACACTGCACTCTCCCTGTAAATATTAACACACTGCACTCTCCCTGTAAATGTTAACACACTGCACTCTCCCTGTAAATATTAACACGCTCCACACTCCCTGTAAATATTAACACACTGCACTCTCCCTTTAAATATTAACACACTGCACTCTCCCTGTAAATATTAACACAAACCACCCTCCCTGTAAATATTAACACTCTCCACACTCCCTGTAAATATTAACAAACTCCACCATCCCTGTAAATATTAACAAACTCCACCATCCCTGTAAATATTAACAAACTCCACCCTCCCTGTAAATATTAACACACTCCACCCTTCCTGTAAATATTACACACTCCACACTCCCTGTAAATATTAACACACTCCATAGCCCCTGTAAATATTAACGCACTGCACCCTGCCTGTAAATATTACCACACTCCACCCTCCCTGTACATATTTACGTACTGCACCCTCCCTGTAAATATTAACACACTCCACACTCCCTGTAAATATTAACACACTCCACCCTCCGTGCAAATATTAACAGACTCCACCCTCCCTGTAATTATTAACACACTCCACCCTCCCTGTAAATATTAACACACTCCACCCTCCCTGTAAATATTAACACACTGCACCTTCCTTGTAAATATTAACACACTCCACCCTCCCTTTAAATATTAACACACTCCACACTCACTGTAAATATTAACACACTCCGCCCTCCCTGTAAATATTAACACACTCCACCTTCTCTGTAAATATTAACACACTCCACACTCCCTGTAAATATTAACACACTCCACCCTCCTTGTAAATATTAACACACTCCACCCTCCCTGTAAATATTAACACAATGCACCCTCCCTGTAAATATTAACACACTCCACCCTCCCTGTAAATATTAACACACTGCACCCTCCCTGTAAATATTAACACACTCCGCCCCCCCTGTAAATATTAACACACTGCACCCTCCCTGTAAATATTAACAAACTCCACCCTCCCTGTAAATATTAATACACTCCACACTCCCTGTAAATATTAATACACTCCACCCTCCCTGATAATATTAACACACTCCATAGCCCCTGTAAATATTAACGCACTCCACCCTTCCTGTAAATATTAACACACTCCACCCTCTCTGTAAATATTTACACATTCCACCCTCCCTGTAAATATTAACACACTTCACACTCCCTGTAAATATTAACACACTCCGCACTCCCTGTAAATATTAACACACTCCACACTCACTGTAAATATTGACACACTGCACACTCTCTGTAAATAATAACACACTGCACCCTCCCTGTAAATATTAACACACTCCACCCTCCCTGTAAATATTAACACACTGCACCCTCCCTGTAAATATTAACACACTCCACCCTCCCTGTAAATATTAACACGCTCCACCTTCCCTGTAAATATTAACACACTCCGCCCTCCCTCTAAATATTAACACACTGCACTCTCCCTGTAAATATTAACACCCTGCACTCTCCCTGTAAATATTAACACACTGCACTCTCCCTGTAAATATTAACACACTGCACTCTCCCTCTAAATATTAACACACTGCACTCTCCCTGTAAATATTAACACGCTCCACACTCCCTGTAAATATTAACACACTGCACTCTCCCTGTAAATATTAACACACTACACTCTCCCTGTAAATATTAACACACTGCACTCTCCCTGTAAATACTAACACGCCCCACACTCCCGGTAAATATTAACACACTCCACAGTCCCTGGAAATATTAAGACACTCCACACTCCCAGTAAATATTAACACACTCCATACTCCCTGTAAATATTAACACACTCCACCCTCCGTGTAAATATTAACACAAACCACACTCCCTGTAAATATTAACGCACTCCACACTCCCTGCAAATATTAACAAACTCCACCATCCCTGTAAATATTAACACACTCCACCCTCCCTGTAAATATTAACACTCTCCACACTCCCTGTAAATATTAACAAACTCCACCATCCCTGTAAATATTAACAAACTCCACCCTCCCTGTATATATTAACACACTGCACCCTCCCTGTAAATATTACACACTCCACACTCCCTGTAAATATTAACACACTCCATAGCCCGTGTAAATATTAACGCACTGCACCCTCCCTGTAAATATTAACACACTCCACCCTCCCTGTACATATTAACAGACTGCACCCTCCCTGTAAATATTAACACACTCCACACTCCCTGTAAATATTAACACACTCCACCCTCCGTGCAAATATTAAAAGACTCCACCCTCCCTGTAATTATTAACACACTCCACCCTCCCTGTAAATATTATCACACTCCACCCTCCCTGTAAATATTAACACACTGCACCTTCCCTGTAAATATTAACACACTCCACCCTCCCTTTAAATATTAACACACTCCACACTCTCTGTAAATATTAACACACTCCGCCCTCCCTGTAAATATTAACACACCCCACCTTCCCTGTAAATATTAACACACTCCACCCTCCCTGTAAATATTAACACACTCCACATTCCCTGTAAATATTAACACACTCCACCCTCCCTGTAAATATTAACACACTCCACCCTCCCTGTAAATATTAACACACTGGACCCTCCCTGTAAATATTAACACACTCCACCCTCCCTGTAAATATTAACACACTCCACCCTCCCTTTAAATATTAACAGACTCCGCCCCCCCTGTAAATATTAACACACTGCACCCTCCCTGTAAATATTAACACACTCCACCCTCCCTGTAAATATTAATACACTCCACACTCCCTGTAAATATTAATACACTCCACACTCCCTGATAATATTAACACACTCCATAGCCCCTGTAAATATTAACGCACTCCACCCTTCCTGTAAATATTAACACACTCCACCCTCTCTGTAAATATTAACAAACTCCACCCTCCCTGTAAATATTAACACACTTCACACTCCCTGTAAATATTAACACACTCCGCACTCCCTGTAAATATTAACAGGCTCCACATTCACTGTAAATATTGACACACTGCACCCTCTCTGTAAATATTAACACACTGCACCCTCCCTGTAAATATTAACACACTCCACCCTCCCTGTAAATATTAACACACTGCACCCTCCCTGTAAATATTAACACACTCCACCCTCCCTGTAAATATTAACACGCTCCACATTCCCTTTAAATATTAACACACTCCGCCCTCCCTGTAAATATTAACACACTGCACTCTCCCTGTAAATATTAAACATCCCACACTCTCTGTAAATATTAACACACTCCACCCTCCCTGTAAATATTAACACACTGCACTCTCCCCGTAAATATTAAAACACTCCACCCTCCCTGTAAATAGTAACACACTGCACTCTCCCTGTAAATATTAACACACTCCACCCTCCCTGTAAATATTAACACACTGCACTTTCCCTGGAAATATTAACACACTGCACTCTCCCTGTAAATATTAACACACTGCACTCTCCCTGTAAATATTAACACACTGCACTCTCCCTGTAAATATTAAAACGCTGCACTCTCCCTGTAAATATTAACACGCTCCACACTCCCTGTAAATATTAACACACTCCACAGTCCCTGGAAATATTAAGACACTCCACACTCCCAGTAAATATTAACACACTCCACACTCCCTGTAAATATTAACAAACTCCACCCGCCCTGTAAATATTAACACAAACCACACTCCCTGGAAATAATAACACACTCCACACTCCCTGTAAATATTAACAAACTCCACCATCCCTCTAAATATTAACACACTCCACACTCCATGTAAATATTAACAAACTCCACCCTCCCTGTAAATGTTAACACACTCCACGCTCCCTGTAAATATTACACACTCCACACTCCCTGCAAAAATTAACACACTCCATAGCCCCTGTAAATATTAACGCACTGCACCCTCCCTGTAAATATTAACACACTGCACCCTCCCTGTAAATATTAACACACTGCACCCTCCCTGTAAATATTAACACACTCCACACTCCCAGTAAATATTAACAAACTCCACCCTCCCTGTAAATATTAACACACTCCACCCTCCCTGTAAATATTAACACACTGCACTCTCCCTGTAAATATTAACACACTCCGCCCTCCCTGTAAATATTAACACACTGCACTCTCCCTGTAAAAATTAAACACCCCACACTCTCTGTAAATATTAACACACTCCACCCTCCCTGTAAATATTAACACACTCCACCCTCCCTGTAAATATTAAGACACTGCACTTTCCCTGTAAATATTAACACACTGCACTCTCCCTGTAAATATTAACAAACTGCACTCTCCCTGTAAATATTAACACACTGCACTCTCCCTGTAAATATTAACACACTGCACTCTCCCTGTAAATATTAACACACTCCACCCGCCCTGTAAATATTAACACAAACCACACTCCCTGTAAATATTAACACACTCCACACTCCCTGTAAATATTTACAAACTCCACCATCCCTGTAAATATTAACACACTCCACCCTCCCTGTAAATATTAACAAACTCCACACTCCCTGTAAATATTAACAAACTCCACCTTCCCTGTAAATATTAACACACTCCACCCTCCCTTTAAATATTAACACACTCCACACTCTCTGTAAATATTAACACACTCCACCCTCCCTGTAAATAATACACACTCCACACTCCCTGTAAATATTAACACACTCCATAGCCCCTGTAAATATTAACGCACTGCACCCTCCCTGTAAATATTAACACACTCCACCCTCCCTGTAAATATTAACACACTGCACCCTCCCTGTAAATATTAACACACTCCACCCTCCCTGTAAATATTAAGAAACTCCAGCCTCCCTGTAAATATTAACACACTGCACCCTCTCTGTAAATATTAACACACTCCACCCTCCCTGTAAATATTAACACACTGCACTCTCCCTGTAAATATTAACACACTGCACTCTCCCTGTAAATTTTAACATACTGCACTCTCCCTGTAAATATTAACACACACCACACTCCCTGTAAATATTAACACACTGCACTCTCCCTTTAAATATTAACACACTGCACTCTCCCTGTAAATATTAACACAAACCACCCTCCCTGTAAATATTAACACTCTCCACACTCCCTGTAAATATTAACAAACTCCACCATCCCTGTAAATATTAACAAACTCCACCATCCCTGTAAATATTAACAAACTCCACCCTCCCTGTAAATATTAACACACTCCACCCTTCCTGTAAATATTACACACTCCACACTCCCTGTAAATATTAACACACTCCATAGCCCCTGTAAATATTAACGCACTGCACCCTCCCTGTAAATATTAACACACTCCACCCTCCCTGTACATATTTACATACTGCACCCTCCCTGTAAATATTAACACACTCCACACTCCCTGTAAATATTAACACACTCCACCCTCCGTGCAAATATTAACAGACTCCACCCTCCCTGTAATTATTAACACACTCCACCCTCCCTGTAAATATTAACACACTCCACCCACCCTGTAAATATTAACACACTGCACCTTCCCTGTAAATATTAACACACTCCACCCTCCCTTTAAATATTAACACACTCCACACTCTCTGTAAATATTAACACACTCCGCCCTCCCTGTAAATATTAACACACTCCACCTTCTCTGTAAATATTAACACACTCCACACTCCCTGTAAATATTAACACACTCCACCCTCCTTGTAAATATTAACACACTCCATCCTCCCTGTAAATATTAACACAATGCACCCACCCTGTAAATATTAACACACTCCACCCTCCCTGTAAATATTAACACACTGCACCCTCCCTGTAAATATTAACACACTCCGCCCCCCCTGTAAATATTAACACACTGCACCCTCCCTGTAAATATTACCAAACTCCACCCACCCTGTAAATATTAATACACTCCACACTCCCTGTAAATATTAATACACTCCACCCTCCCTGATAATATTAACACACTCCATAGCCCCTGTAAATATTAACGCACTCCACCCTTCCTGTAAATATTAACACACTCCACCCTCTCTGTAAATATTTACACACTCCACCCTCCCTGTAAATATTAACACACTTCACACTCCCTGTAAATATTAACACACTCCGCACTCCCTGTAAATATTAACACCCTGCACTCTCCCTGTAAATATTAACACACTGCACTCTCCCTGTAAATATTAACACACTGCACTCTCCCTGTAAATATTAACACACTGCACTCTCCCTGTAAATATTAACACACTGCACTCTCCCTGTAAATATTAACACGCTGCACACTCCCTGTAAATATTAACACACTGCACTCTCCCTGTAAATATTAACACACTGCACTCTCCCTGTAAATATTAACACACTGCACTCTCCCTGTAAATACTAACACGCCCCACACTCCCTGTAAATATTAACACACTCCACAGTCCCTGGAAATATTAAGACACTCCACACTCCCAGTAAATATTAACACACTCCATACTCCCTGTAAATATTAACACACTCCACCCTCCGTGTAAATATTAACACAAACCACCCTTCCTTTAAATATTAACACACTCCACACTCCCTGCATATATTAACAAACTCCACCATCCCTGTAAATATTAACACACTCCACCCTCCCTGTAAATATTAACACTCTCCACACTCCCTGTAAATATTAACAAACTCCACCAATCCCTGTAAATATTAACAAACTCCACCCTCCCTGTATATATTAACACACTGCACCCTCCCTGTAAATATTACACACTCCACACTCCCTGTAAATATTAACACACTCCATAGCCCCTGTAAATATTAACGCACTGCACCCTCCCTGTAAATATTAACACACTCCACCCTCCCTGTACATATTAACAGACTGCACCCTCCCTGTAAATATTAACACACTCCACACTCCCTGTAAATATTAACACACTCCACCCTCCGTGCAAATATTAAAAGACTCCACCCTCCCTGTAATTATTAACACACTCCACCCTCCCTGTAAATATTAACACACTCCACCCTCCCTGTAAATATTAACACACTGCACCTTCCCTGTAAATATTAACACACTGCACCCTCCCTTTAAATATTAACACACTCCACACTCTCTGTAAATATTAACACACTCCGCCCTCCCTGTAAATATTAACACACCCCACCTTCCCTGTAAATATTAACACACTCCACCCTCCCTGTAAATATTAACACACTCCACACTCCCTGTAAATATTAACACACTCCACCCTCCCTGTAAATATTAACACACTCCACCCTCCCTGTAAATATTAACACACTGCACCCTCCCTGTAAATATTAACACACTCCACCCTCCCTGTAAATATTAACACACTCCACTCTCCCTTTAAATATTAACAGACTCCGCCCCCCCTGTAAATATTAACACACTGCACCCTCCCTGTAAATATTAACACACTCCACCCTCCCTGTAAATATTAATACACTCCACACTCCCTGTAAATATTAATACACTCCACACTCCCTGATAATATTAACACACTCCATAGCCCCTGTAAATATTAACGCACTCCACCCTTCCTGTAAATATTAACACACTCCACCCTCTCTGTAAATATTAACAAACTCCACCCTCCCTGTAAATATTAACACACTTCACACTCCCTGTAAATATTAACACACTCCGTACTCCCTGTAAATATTAACAGGCTCCACACTCCCTGTAAATATTGACACACTGCACCCTCTCTGTAAATATTAACACACTGCACCCTCCCTGTAAATATTAACACACTCCACCCTCCCTGTAAATATTAACACACTGCACCCTCCCTGTAAATATTAACACACTCCACCCTCCCTGTAAATATTAACACGCTCCACATTCCCTTTAAATATTAACACACTCCGCCCTCCCTGTAAATATTAACACACTGCACTCTCCCTGTAAATATTAAACACCCCACACTCTCTGTAAATATTAACACACTCCACCCTCCCTGTAAATATTAACACACTGCACTCTCCCCGTAAATATTAACACACTCCACCCTCCCTGTAAATAGTAACACACTGCACTATCCCTGTAAATATTAAGACACTCCACCCTCCCTGTAAATATTAACACACTGCACTTTCCCTGGAAATATTAACACACTGCACTCTCCCTGTAAATATTAACACACTGCACTCTCCCTGTAAATATTAACACACTGCACTCTCCCTGTAAATATTAAAACGCTGCACTCTCCCTGTAAATATTAACACGCTCCACACTCCCTGTAAATATTAACACACTCCACAGTCCCTGGAAATATTAAGACACTCCACACTCCCAGTAAATATTAACACACTCCACACTCCCTGTAAATATTAACAAACTCCACCCGCCCTGTAAATATTAACACAAACCACACTCCCTGGAAATAATAACACACTCCACACTCCCTGTAAATATTAACAAACTCCACCATCCCTGTAAATATTAACACACTCCACACTCCATGTAAATATTAACAAACTCCACCCTCCCTGTAAATGTTAACACACTCCACGCTCCCTGTAAATATTACACACTCCACACTCCCTGCAAAAATTAACACACTCCATAGCCCCTGTAAATATTAACGCACTGCACCCTCCCTGTAACTATTAACACACTCCACCCTCCCTGTAAATATTAACACACTGCACCCTCCCTGTAAATATTAACACACTCCACACTCCCAGTAAATATTAACAAACTCCACCCTCCCTGTAAATATTAACACACTCCACCCTCCCTGTAAATATTAACACACTGCACCCTCCCTGTAAATATTAACACACTCCGCCCTCCCTGTAAATATTAACACACTGCACTCTCCCTGTAAATATTAAACACCCCACACTCTCTGTAAATATTAACACACTCCACCCTCCCTGTAAATATTAACACACTGCACTCTCCCTGTAAATATTAACACACTCCACCCTCCCTGTAAACATTAACACACTGCACTCTCCCTGTGAATATTAACACACTCCACCCTCCCTGTAAATATTAACACACTGCACTCTCCCTGTAAATATTAACACACTCCACCCTCCCTGTAAATATTAACACACTGCACTTTCCCTGTAAATATTAACACACTGCACTCTCCCTGTAAATATTAACACACTGCACTCTACCTGTAAATATTAACACACTGCACTCTCCCTGTAAATATTAACACACTGCACTCTCCCTGTAAATATTAACACACTGCACTCTCCCTGTAAATATTAACACGCTCCACCCTCCCTGTATATATTAACACACTGCACTCTCCCTGTAAATATTAACACACTCCACACTCCCTGTAAATATTAACACACTGCACTCTCCCTGTAAATATTAACACACTGCACTCTCCCTGTAAATATTAACACACTGCACTCTCCCTGTAAATATTAACACGCTCCACACTCCCAGTTAATATTAACACAGTCCACAGTCCCAGTAAATATTAAGACACTCCACACTCCCAGTAAATATTAACACACTCCACCCTCCCTGTAAATATTAACACACTCCACCAGCCCTGTAAATATTAACACAAACCACACTCCCTGTAAATATTAACACACTCCACACTCCCTGTAAATATTAACAAACTCCACCATCCCTGTAAATATTAACACACTCCACCCTCCCTGTAAATATTAACATACTCCACACTCCCTGTAAATATTAACAAACTCCACCTTCCCTATAAATATTAACACACTCCACCCTCCCTTTAAATAATAACACACTCCACACTCTCTGTAAATATTAACACACTCCACCCTCCCTGTAAATAATACACACTCCACACTCCCTTTAAATATTAACACACTCCATAGCTCCTGTAAATATTAACGCACTGCACCCTCCCTGTAAATATTAACACACTCCACCCTCCCTGTAAATATTAACACACTGCACCCTCCCTATAAATATAAACACACTCCACACTCCCTGTAAATATTAACAAACTCCACCCTCCCTGTAAATATTAGCACACTCCCCCCTCCCTGTAAATATTAACACACTCCACCCTCCCTGCAATTATTAACACACTCCACCCTCCCTGTAAATATTAACACACTCCACCCTCCCTGTAAATATTAACACACTGCACCTTCCCTGTAAATATTAACGCACTCCACCCTCCCTTTAAATATTAACACACTCCACACTCTCTGTAAATATTAACACACTCCGCCCTCCCTGTAAATATTAACACACTCCACCTTCCCTGTAAATATTAACACACTCCACCCTCCCTGTAAATATTAACATACTCCAACCTCCCTGTAAATATTAACACACTCCACCCTCCCTTTAAATATTAACACACACCACCCTCCCTGTAAATATTAACACACTGCACCCTCCCTGTAAATATTAACACACTGCACTCTCCCTGTAAATTTTAACATACTGCACTCTCCCTGTAAATATTAACACACACCACCCTCCCTGTAAATATTAACACACTGCACTCTCCCTGTAAATATTAACACACTGCACTCTCCCTGTAAATATTAACACACTGCACTCTCCCTGTAAATATTAACACACTGCACTCTCCCTGTAAATGTTAACACACTGCACTCTCCCTGTAAATAATAACACGCTCCACACTCCCTGTAAATATTAACACACTGCACTCTCCCTGTAAATATTAACACACTGCACTCTCCCTGTAAATATTAACACGCTCCACACTCCCTGTAAATATTAACACGCTCCACACTCCCTGTAAATATTAACACTCTCCACAGTCCCTGGAAATATTAAGACACTCCACACTCCCAGTAAATATTAACACACTCCATACTCCCTGTAAATATTAACACACTCCAAACTCCGTGTAAATATTAACACAAACCACCCTCCCTGTAAATATTAACACACTCCACACTCCCTGTAAATATTAACAAACTCCACCATCCCTGTAAATATTAACACACTCCACCCTCCCTGTAAATATTAACACTCTCCACACTCCCTGTAAATATTAACAAACTCCACCATCCCTGTAAATGTTAACAAACTCCACCCTCCCTGTAAATATTAAGACACTCCACCCTCCCTGTAAATATTACACACTCCACTCTCCCTGTAAATATTAACACACTCCATAGCCCCTGTAAATATTAACGCACTGCACCCTCCCTGTAAATATTAACACACTCCACCTTCCCTGTACATATTTACATACTGCACCCTCCCTGTAAATATTAACACACTCCACACTCCCTGTAAATATTAACACACTCCACCCTCCGTGCAAATATTAACAGACTCCACCCTCCCTGTAATTATTAACACACTACTCCTACCCTGTAAATATTAACACACTCCACACTCCCTGTAAATATTAACACACTCCACCCTCCTTGTAAATATTAACACACTCCACCCTCCCTGTAAATATTAACACAATGCACCCTCCCTGTAAATATTAACACACTCCACCCTCCCTGTAAATATTAACACACTGCACGCTCCCTGTAATTATTAACACACTCCGCCCCCCCTGTAAATATTAACACACTGCACCCTCCCTGTAAATATTAACACACTCCACCCTCCCTGTAAATATTTATACACTCCACCATCCCTGTAAATATTAACACACTCCACCCTCCCTGTAAATATTAACACTCTCCACACTCCCTGTAAATATTAACAAACTCCACCATCCCTGTAAATATTAACAAACTCCACCCTCCCTGTATATATTATCACACTGCACTCTCCCTGTAAATATTACACACTCCACACTCCCTGTAAATATTAACACACTCCATAGCCCCTGTAAATATTAACGCACTGCACCCTCCCTGTAAATATTAACACACTCCACCCTCCCTGTACATATTAACACACTGCTCCATCCCTGTAAATATTAACACACTCCACACTCCCTGTAAATATTAACACACTCCACCCTCCGTGCAAATATTAAAAGACTCCACCCTCCCTGTAATTATTAACACACTCCACCCTCCCTGTAAATATTAACACACTCCACCCTCCCTGTAAATATTAACACACTGCACCTTCCCTGTAAATATTAACACACTCCACCCTCCCTTTAAATATTAACACACTCCACACTCTCTGTAAATATTAACACACTCCGCCCTCCCTGTAAATATTAACACACCCCACCTTCCCTGTAAATATTAACACACTCCACCCTCCCTGTAAATATTAACACACTCCACACTCCCTGTAAATATTAACACACTCCACCCTCCCTGTAAATATTAACACACTCCACCCTCCCTGTAAATATTAACACACTGCACCCTCCCTGTAAATATTAACACACTCCACCCTCCCTGTAAATATTAACACACTCCACCCTCCCTTTAAACATTAACAGACTCCGCCCCCCATGTAAATATTAACACACTGCACCCTCCCTGTAAATATTAATACACTCCACACTCCCTGTAAATATTAATACACTCCACACTCCCTGATAATATTAACACACTCCATAGCCCCTGTAAATATTAACGCACTCCACCCTTCCTGTAAATATTAACACACTCCACCCTCTCTGTAAATATTAACAAACTCGACCCTCCCTGTAAATATTAACACACTTCACACTCCCTGTAAATATTAACACACTCCGCACTCCCTGTAAATATTAACAGGCTCCACACTCACTGTAAATATTGACACACTGCACCCTCTCTGTAAATATTAACACACTGCACACTCCCTGTAAATATTAACACACTCCACCCTCCCTGTATATATTAACACACTGCACCCTCCCTGTAAATATTAACACACTCCACCCTCGCTGTAAATATTAACACGCTCCACATTCCCTTTAAATATTAACACACTCCGCCCTCCCTGTAAATATTAACACACTGCACTCTCCCTGTAAATATTAAACACCCCACACTCTCTGTAAATATTAACACACTCCACCCTCCCTGTAAATATTAACACACTGCACTCTCCCCGTAAATATTAACACACTCCACCATCCCTGTAAATAGTAACACACTGCACTCTCCCTGTAAATATTAAGACACTCCACCCTCCCTGTAAATATTAACACACTGCACTTTCCCTGTAAATATTAACACACTGCACTCTCCCTGTAAATATTAACACACTGCACTCTCCCTGTAAATATTAACACACTGCACTCTCCCTGTAAATATTAACACACTGCACTCTCCCTGTAAATATTAACACACTCCACCCGCCCTGTAAATATTAACACAAACCACACTCCCTGTAAATATTAACACACTCCACACTCCCTGTAAATATTTACAAACTCCACCATCCCTGTAAATATTAACACACTCCACCCTCCCTGTAAATATTAACAAACTCCACACTCCCTGTAAATATTAACAAACTCCACCTTCCCTGTAAATATTAACACACTCCACCCTCCCTTTAAATATTAACACACTCCACACTCTCTGTAAATATTAACACACTCCACCCTCCCTATAAATAATACACACTCCACACTCCCTGTAAATATTAACACACTCCATAGCCCCTGTAAATATTAACGCACTGCACCCTCCCTGTAAATATTAACACACTCCACCCTCCCTGTAAATATTAACACACTGCACCCTCCCTGTAAATATTAACACACTCCACACTCCCTGTAAATATTCACAAACTCCACCCTCCCTGAAAATAATAGCACACTCCCCCCTCCCTGTAAATATTAACACACTCCGCCCTCCCTGTAAATATTAACACACTCCACCTTCCCGGTAAATATTAACACACTCCACCCTCCCTGTAAATATTAACACATTCCAGCCTCCCTGTAAATATTAACACACTGCACCCTCCCTGTAAATATTAACACACTCCACACTCCCTGTAAATATTCACAAACTCCACCCTCCCTGTAAATATTAGCACACTCCCCGCTCCCTGTAAATATTAACACACTCCACCCTCCCTGTAATTATTAACACACTCCACCCTCGCTGTATATATTAACACACTCCACCCTCCCTGTAAATATTAACACACTGCACCTTCCCTGTAAATATTAACGCACTCCACCCTCCCTTTAAATATTAACACACTCCACACTCTCTGTAAATATTAACACACTCCGCCCTCCCTGTAAATATTAACACACTCCACCTTCCCTGTAAATATTAACACACTCCACCCTCCCTGTAAATATTAACACACTCCAGCCTCCCTGTAAATATTAACACACTCCACCCTCCCTGTAAATATTAACACACACCACCCTCCCTGTAAATATTAACACACTGCACCCTCCCTGTAAATATTAACACACTCCACCCTCCCTGTAAATATTAACACACTCCAGCCTCCCTGTAAATATTAACACACTCCACCCTCCCTGTAAATATTAACACACACCACCCTCCCTGTAAATATTAACACACTGCACCCTCCCTGTAAATATTAACACACTCCACCCTCCCTGTAAATATTATGAAACTCCAGCCTCCCTGTAAATATTAACACACTGCACCCTCTCTGTAAATATTAACACACTCCACCCTCCCTGTAAATATTAACACACTGCACTCTCCCTGTAAATATTAACACACTGCACTCTCCCTGTAAATTTTAACATACTGCACTCTCCCTGTAAATATTAACACACACCACCCTCCCTGTAAATATTAACACACTGCACTCTCCCTGTAAATATTAACACACTGCACTCTCCCTGTAAATATTAACACACTGCACTCTCCCTGTAAATATTAACACACTGCACTCTCCCTGTAAATGTTAACACACTGCACTCTCCCTGTAAATATTAACACGCTCCACACTCCCTGTAAATATTAACACACTGCACTCTCCCTTTAAATATTAACACACTGCACTCTCCCTGTAAATATTAACACAAACCACCCTCCCTGTAAATATTAACACTCTCCACACTCCCTGTAAATATTAACAAACTCCACCATCCCTGTAAATATTAACAAACTCCACCATCCCTGTAAATATTAACAAACTCCACCCTCCCTGTAAATATTAACACTCTCCACCCTTCCTGTAAATATTACACACTCCACACTCCCTGTAAATATTAACACACTCCATAGCCCCTGTAAATATTAACGCACTGCACCCTCCCTGTAAATATTAACACACTCCACCCTCCCTGTACATATTTACATACTGCACCCTCCCTGTAAATATTAACACACTCCACACTCCCTGTAAATATTAACACACTCCACCCTCCGTGCAAATATTAACAGACTCCACCCTCCCTGTAATTATTAACACACTCCACCCTCCCTGTAAATATTAACACACTCCTCCCTCCCTGTAAATATTAACACACTGCACCTTCCCTGTAAATATTAACACACTCCACCCTCCCTTTAAATATTAACACACTCCACACTCTCTGTAAATATTAACACACTCCGCCCTCCCTGTAAATATTAACACACTCCACCTTCTCTGTAAATATTAACACACTCCACACTCCCTGTAAATATTAACACACTCCACCCTCCTTGTAAATATTAACACACTCCACCCTCCCTGTAAATATTAACACAATGCACCCTCCCTGTAAATATTAACACACTCCACCCTCCCTGTAAATATTAACACACTGCACCCTCCCTGTAAATATTAACACACTCCGCCCCCCCTGTAAATATTAACACACTGCACCCTCCCTGTAAATATTAACATACTCCACCCTCCCTGTAAATATTAATACACTCCACACTCCCTGTAAATATTAATACACTGCACCCTCCCTGATAATATTAACACACTCCATAGCCCCTGTAAATATTAACGCACTCCACCCTTCCTGTAAATATTAACACACTCCACCCTCTCTGTAAATATTTACACACTCCACCCTCCCTGTAAATATTAACACACTTCACACTCCCTGTAAATATTAACACACTCCGCACTCCCTGTAAATATTAACACACTCCACACTCACTGTAAATATTGACACACTGCACACACTCTGTAAATATTAACACACTGCACCCTCCCTGTAAATATTAACACACTCCACCCTCCCTGTAAATATTAACACACTGCACCCTCCCTGTAAATATTAACACACTCCACCCTCCCTGTAAATATTAACACGCTCCACCTTCCCTGTAAATATTAACAAACTCCGCCCTGCCTGTAAATATTAACACACTGCACTCTCCCTGTAAATATTAACACACTGCACTCTCCCTGTAAATATTAACACACTGCACTCTCCCTGTAAATATTAACACACTGCACTCTCCCTGTAAATATTAACACGCTCCATACTCCCTGTAAATATTAACACACTGCACTCTCCCTGTAAATATTAACACACTGCACTCTCCCTGTAAATACTAACACGCCCCACACTCCCTGTAAATATTAACACACTCCACACTCCCTGTAAATATTAACACACTCCATAGCCCCTGTAAATATTAACGCACTGCACCCTCCCTGTAAATATTAACACACTCCACCCTCCCTGTACATATTAACAGACTGCACCCTGCCTGTAAATATTAACACACTCCACACTCCCTGTAAATATTAACACACTCCACCCTCCGTGCAAATATTAAAAGACTCCACCCTCCCTGTAATTATTAACACACTCCACCCTCCCTGTAAATATTAACACACTCCACCCTCCCTGTAAATATTAACACACTGCACCTTCCCTGTAAATATTAACACACTCCACCCTCCCTTTAAATATTAACACACTCCACACTCTCTGTAAATAATAACACACTCCGCCCTCCCTGTAAATATTAACACACGCCACCTTCCTTGTAAATATTAACACACTCCACCCTCCCTGTAAATATTAACACACTCCACACTCCCTGTAAATATTAACACACTCCACCCTCCCTGTAAATATTAACACACTCCACCCTCCCTGTAAATATTAACACACTGGACCCTCCCTGTAAATATTAACACACTCCACCCTCCCTGTAAATATTAACACACTCCACCCTCCCTTTAAATATTAACAGACTCCGCCCCCCCTGTAAATATTAACACACTGCACCCTCCCTGTAAATATTAACACACTCCACCCTCCCTGTAAATATTAATACACTCCACACTCCCTGTAAATATTAATACACTCCACACTCCCTGATAATATTAACACACTCCATAGCCCCTGTAAATATTAACGCACTCCACCCTTCCTGTAAATATTAACACACTCCACCCTCTCTGTAAATATTAACAAACTCCACCCTCCCTGTAAATATTAAAACACTTCACACTCCCTGTAAATATTAACACACTCCGCACTCCTTGTAAATATTAACAGGCTCCACACTCACTGTAAATATTGACACACTGCACCCTCTCTGTAAATATTAACACACTGCACCCTCCCTGTAAATATTAACACACTCCACCCTCCCTGTAAATATTAACACACTGCACCCTCCCTGTAAATATTAACACACTCCACCCTCCCTGTAAATATTAACACGCTCCACATTCCCTTTAAATATTAACACACTCCGCCCTCCCTGTAAATATTAACACACTGCACTCTCCCTGTAAATATTAAACACCCCACACTCTCTGTAAATATTAACACACTCCACCCTCCCTGTAAATATTAACACACTGCACTCTCCCCGTAAATATTAACACACTCCACCCTCCCTGTAAATGGTAACACACTGCACTCTCCCTGTAAATATTAACACACTGCACTCTCCCTGTAAATATTATCACACTCCACACTCTCTGTAAATATTAACACACTCCACCCTCCCTGTAAATAATACACACTCCACACTCCCTGTAAATATTAACACACTCCATAGCCCCTGTAAATATTAACGCACTGCACCCTCCCTGTAAATATTAACACACTCCACCCTCCCTGTAAATATTAACACACTGCACCCTCCCTGTAAATATTAACACACTCCACACTCCCTGTAAATATTCACAAACTCCACCCTCCCTGTAAATATTAGCACACTCCCCCCTCCCTGTAAATATTAACACACTCCACCCTCCCTGTAATTATTAACACACTCCACCCTCCCTGTATATATTAACACACTCCACCCTCCCTGTAAATATTAACACACTGCACCTTCCCTGTAAATATTAACGCACTCCACCCTCCCTTTAAATATTAACACACTCCACACTCTCTGTAAATATTAACACACTCCGCCCTCCCTGTAAATATTAACACACTCCACCTTCCCTGTAAATATTAACACACTCCACCCTCCCTGTAAATATTAACACACTCCAGCCTCCCTGTAAATATTAACACACTCCACCCTCCCTGTAAATATTAACACACACCACCCTCCCTGTAAATATTAACACACTGCACCCTCCCTGTAAATATTAACACACTCCACCCTCCCTGTAAATATTAACACACTCCAGCCTCCCTGTAAATATTAACACACTCCACCCTCCCTGTAAATATTAACACACACCACCCTCCCTGTAAATATTAACACACTGCACCCTCCCTGTAAATATTAACACACTCCACCCTCCCTGTAAATATTATGAAACTCCAGCCTCCCTGTAAATATTAACACACTGCACCCTCTCTGTAAATATTAACACACTCCACCCTCCCTGTAAATATTAACACACTGCACTCTCCCTGTAAATATTAACACACTGCACTCTCCCTGTAAATTTTAACATACTGCACTCTCCCTGTAAATATTAACACACACCACCCTCCCTGTAAATATTAACACACTGCACTCTCCCTGTAAATATTAACACACTGCACTCTCCCTGTAAATATTAACACACTGCACTCTCCCTGTAAATATTAACACACTGCACTCTCCCTGTAAATGTTAACACACTGCACTCTCCCTGTAAATATTAACACGCTCCACACTCCCTGTAAATATTAACACACTGCACTCTCCCTTTAAATATTAACACACTGCACTCTCCCTGTAAATATTAACACAAACCACCCTCCCTGTAAATATTAACACTCTCCACACTCCCTGTAAATATTAACAAACTCCACCATCCCTGTAAATATTAACAAACTCCACCATCCCTGTAAATATTAACAAACTCCACCCTCCCTGTAAATATTAACACTCTCCACCCTTCCTGTAAATATTACACACTCCACACTCCCTGTAAATATTAACACACTCCATAGCCCCTGTAAATATTAACGCACTGCACCCTCCCTGTAAATATTAACACACTCCACCCTCCCTGTACATATTTACATACTGCACCCTCCCTGTAAATATTAACACACTCCACACTCCCTGTAAATATTAACACACTCCACCCTCCGTGCAAATATTAACAGACTCCACCCTCCCTGTAATTATTAACACACTCCACCCTCCCTGTAAATATTAACACATTCCTCCCTCCCTGTAAATATTAACACACTGCACCTTCCCTGTAAATATTAACACACTCCACCCTCCCATTAAATATTAACACACTCCACACTCTCTGTAAATATTAACACACTCCGCCCTCCCTGTAAATATTAACACACTCCACCTTCTCTGTAAATATTAACACACTCCACACTCCCTGTAAATATTAACACACTCCACCCTCCTTGTAAATATTAACACACTCCACCCTCCCTGTAAATATTAACACAATGCACCCTCCCTGTAAATATTAACACACTCCACCCTCCCTGTAAATATTAACACACTGCACCCTCCCTGTAAATATTAACACACTCCGCCCCCCCTGTAATTATTAACACACTGCACCCTCCCTGTAAATATTAACATACTCCACCCTCCCTGTAAATATTAATACACTCCACACTCCCTGTAAATATTAATACACTCCACCCTCCCTGATAATATTAACACACTCCATAGCCCCTGTAAATATTAACGCACTCCACCCTTCCTGTAAATATTAACACACTCCACCCTCTCTGTAAATATTTACACACTCCACCCTCCCTGTAAATATTAACACACTTCACACTCCCTGTAAATATTAACACACTCCGCACTCCCTGTAAATATTAACACACTCCACACTCACTGTAAATATTGACACACTGCACACACTCTGTAAATATTAACACACTGCACCCTCCCTGTAAATATTAACACACTTCACCCTCCCTGTAAATATTAACACACTGCACCCTCCCTGTAAATATTAACACACTCCACCCTCCCTGTAAATATTAACACGCTCCACCTTCCCTGTAAATATTAACAAACTCCGCCCTGCCTGTAAATATTAACACACTGCACTCTCCCTGTAAATATTAACACACTGCACTCTCCCTGTAAATATTAACACACTGCACTCTCCCTGTAAATATTAACACACTGCACTCTCCCTGTAAATATTAACACACTGCACTGTCCCTGTAAATATTAACAGGCTCCATACTCCCTGTAAATATTAACACACTGCACTCTCCCTGTAAATATTAACACACTGCACTCTCCCTGTAAATATTAACACACTGCACTCTCCCTGTAAATACTAACACGCCCCACACTCCCTGTAAATATTAACACACTCCACACTCCCTGTAAATATTAACACACTCCATAGCCCCTGTAAATATTAACGCACTGCACCCTCCCTGTAAATATTAACACACTCCACCCTCCCTGTACATATTAACAGACTGCACCCTGCCTGTAAATATTAACACACTCCACACTCCCTGTAAATATTAACACACTCCACCCTCCGTGCAAATATTAAAAGACTCCACCCTCCCTGTAATAATTAACACACTCCACCCTCCCTGTAAATATTAACACACTCCACCCTCCCTGTAAATATTAACACACTGCACCTTCCCTGTAAATATTAACACACTCCACCCTCCCTTTAATTATTAACACACTCCACACTCTCTGTAAATATTAACACACTCCGCCCTCCCTGTAAATATTAACACACGCCACCTTCCTTGCAAATATTAACACACTCCACCCTCCCTGTAAATATTAACACACTCCACACTCCCTGTAAATATTAACACACTCCACCCTCCCTGTAAATATTAACACACTCCACCCTCCCTGTAAATATTAACACACTGGACCCTCCCTGTAAATATTAACACACTCCACCCTCCCTGTAAATATTAACACACTCCACCCTCCCTTTAAATATTAACAGACTCCGCCCCCCCTGTAAATATTAACACACTGCACCCTCCCTGTAAATATTAACACACTCCACCCTCCCTGTAAATATTAATACACTCCACACTCCCTGTAAATATTAATACACTCCACACTCCCTGATAATATTAACAAACTCCATAGCCCCTGTAAATATTAACGCACTCCACCCTTCCTGTAAATATTAACACACTCCACCCTCTCTGTAAATATTAACAAACTCCACCCTCCCTGTAAATATTAACACACTTCACACTCCCTGTAAATATTAACACACTCCGCACTCCCTGTAAATATTAACAGGCTCCACACTCACTGTAAATATTGACACACTGCACCCTCTCTGTAAATATTAACACACTGCACACTCCCTGTAAATATTAACACACTCCACCCTCCCTGTAAATATTAACACACTGCACCCTCCCAGTAAATATTAACACACTCCACCCTCCCTGTAAATATTAACACGCTCCACATTCCCTTTAAATATTAACACACTCCGCCCTCCCTGTAAATATTAACACACTGCACTCTCCCTGTAAATATTAAACACCCCACACTCTCTGTAAATATTAACACACTCCACCCTCCCTGTAAATATTAACACACTGCACTCTCCCCGTAAATATTAACACACTCCACCCTCCCTGTAAATACTAACACACTGCACTCTCCCTGTAAATATTAACACACTCCACCCTCCCTGTAAATATTAACACACTCCACCCTCCCTGTAAATATTAACACACTGCACCCTCCCTGTAAATATTAACACACTCCACACTCCCAGTAAATATTAACAAACTCCACCCTCCCTGTAAATATTAACACACTCCACCCTCCCGGTAAATATTAAAACACTCCAAACTCCCTGTAATTATTAACACACTCCACCCTCCCTGTAAATATTAACACACTCCACCCTCCCTCAAAATATTAACACACTGCACCTTCCCTGTAAATATTAACACACTCCACCCTCCCTTTAAATATTAACACACTCCACACTCTCTGGAAATATAACACACTCCGCCCTCCCTGTAAATATTAACACACTCCAATTCCCTGTAAATATTAACACACTCCACCCTCCCAGTAAATATTAACACACTCCACCCTCCCTGTAAATATTAACACACTACACCCTCCCTGTAAATATTAACACACTCCACCCACCCTGTAAATATTAACACACTGCACCCTCCCTGTAAATATTAACACACTCCACCCTCCCTCTAAATATTAACACACTCCGCCCCCCCTGTAAATATTAACATACTGCACCCTCCCTGTAAATATTAACACACTCCACCCTCCCTGTAAATATTATGAAACTCCACCCTCCCTGTAAATATTAACACACTGCACACTCTGTAAATATTAACACACTCCACCCTCCCTGTAAATATTAACACACTGCACTCTCCCTGTAAATATTAACACACTGCACTCTCCCTGTAAATATTAACACACACCACCCTCCCTGTAAATATTAACACACTGCACTCTCCCTGTAAACATTAACACACTGCACTCTCCCTGTAAATATTAACACACTGCACTCTCCCTGTAAATATTAACACACTGCACTCTCCCTGTAAATATTAACACACTGCACTCTCCCTGTAAATATTAACACGCTCCACACTCCCTGTAAATATTAACACACTGCACTCTCCCTGTAAATATTAACACACTGCACTCTCCCTGTAAATATTAACACACTGCACTCTCCCTGTAAATATTAACACTCTCCACATTCCCTGCAAATATTAACGCACTCCACAGTCCCTGGAAATATTAAGGCACTCCACACTGCCAGTAAATATTAACACACTCCATACTCCCTGTAAATATTAACACACTCCACCCTCCCTGTAAATAATAACACAAACCACACTCCCTGTAAATATTAATACACTCCACACTACCTGTAAATATTAACAAACTCCACCCTCCCTGTAAATATTAACACACTCCACCCTCCCTGTAAATATTACACACTCCACACTCCCTGAAAATATTAACACACTCCATAGCCCCAGTAAATATTAACGCACTGCACCCACCCTGTAAATATAAACACACTCCACCCTCCTTGAAAATATTAACACACTGCACCCTCCCTGTAAATATTAACACACTCCACACTCCCTGTAATTATTAACACACTCCACCCTACCTGTAAATATTAACACACTCCACCCACCCTGTAATTATTCACACACACCACCCTCCCTGTAAATATTAACACACTCCACCCTCCCTGTAAATATTAATACACTGCACCTTCCATGTAAATATTAAAACACTCCACCCTCGCTTTAAATATTAACACACTCCACACTCTCTGTAAATATTAACACACTCCCCCCTCCCTGTAAATATTAACACAATCCACCTTCCCTGTAAATATTAACACACTCCACCCTCCCTGTAAATATTAACACACTCCACCCTCCCTGTAAATATTAACACACTCCACCCTCCCTGTAAATATTAACACACTCCGCAATCCCTGCAATTATTAACACAAACCACCCTCCCTGTAAATATTAACACACTCCACACTACCTGTAAATATTAACACACTCCACCCACCCTGTAAATATTAACACACTCCACCTTCCCTGTAAATATTAACACACTCCGCCCTCCCTGTAAATATTAACACACACCACCCTCCTTGTAAATATTAACACACTCCACACTACCTGTAAATATTAACACACTGCACACTCCCTGTAAATATTAACACACTGCACTCTCCCTGTAAATATTAAGAAACTCCACCCTCTCTGTAAATATTAACACACTCCACCCTCCCTGTAAGTATTAACACACTCCACCCTCCCTGTAAATATTAACGCACTGCACCCTCTCTGTAAATATTAACACACTCCACCCTCCCTGTAAATATTAACACACTCCACAGTCCCTGGAAATATTAACACACCCCACACTCCCTGTAAATATTAACACAAACTACACTCCCTGTAAATATTAACACACTCCACACTCCCTGTAAATATTAAGAAACTCCACCATCCCTGTAAATATTAAGACAGATCATAGCCCCTGTAAATATTAACACACTCCACACTCCCTGTAAATATTAACACCCTCCACCCTCCCTGTAAATATTAACACACTCCACCCTCCCTGTAAATATTAATACACTCCACACTCCCTGATAATATTAACACACTGCATAGCCCCTGTAAATATTAACGCACTCCACCCTTCCTGTAAATATTAACACACTCCACCCTCCCTGTAAATATTAACACACTCCACACTCCCTGATAATATTAATACACTCCATAGCCCCTGTAAATATTAACACACTCCACACTCCCTGTAAATATAAACAAACTCCACCCTCCCTGTAAATATTAACACACGGCAACCTCCCTGTGAATATTAACACACTCCAGCCTCCCTGTAAATATTAACACACTGCAACCTCCCTGTAAATATTAAACACCCCACACTCCTTCTAAATATTAACACACTCCACACTCCCTGTAAATAATAACACACTCCACCCTCCCTGTAAATATTAAGAAACTGCACCCTCCCTTTAAATATTAACACACTCCACACTCCGTGTAAATATTAACACACTCCAACCTCGCTGTAAATATTAACACACTCCACACTAGCTGTAAAAATTAACACACTCCATACTACCTGTAAATATTAACACACTCCACCCTCCCTGTAAATATTAACACACTGAACCCTCCCTGTAAATATTAACACACTCCAGCCTCCCAGTAAATATTAACACACTCCACACTCCCCGTAATTATTAACACACACCACCCTCCCTGTAACTTTTAACACATTCCACCCTCCCTGTAAATATTAACACACTCCACCCTCCCTGTAAATATTTACACACTCCACCCTCCCTGTAAATATTAACACACTCCACCCTCCCTGTAAATATTAACAAACTCCACACTCCTTGTAAATATTAACACACTGCACCCTCCCTGTAAATATTAACAAACTGCACCCTCCCTGTAAATATTAACACACTCCACCCTCCCTGTAAATATTAACACACTCCACCCTCCCTGTAAATATTAAGACACACCATAGACCCTGCAAATATTAACACACTCCAACCTCAGTGTAAATATTAACACATTCCACCCTCCCTGTAAATAATAACACTCCACCATCCCTGTAAATATTAAGACACACCATAGCCCCTGAAAATATTAACACATTCCACCCTCTCTGTAAATATTAACACACTGCACCCTCCCTGTAAAAATTACCACACGCCACCCTCTCTGTAAATATTAACACACTGCACCCTCTCTGTAAATATTAACACACTCCACCCACCCTGTGAATATTAACCCACTCCACCCTCCCTGTAAATTTCAACATACTCCACCCTCCCTGTAAATATTAACACACTGCACCCTCTCTGTAAATATAAACACACTGCACCCTCCCTGTAAATATTAAGATACACCATAGCCCCTGTAAATATTAACACACTGCACCCTCCCTCTAAATATTAAGACACACAATAGCCCCTGTAAATATTAACACACTGCACCCTCCCCGTAAATATTAACACACTCCACACTCCCTGTAAATATTAACACACTCCACCCTCCCTGTAAATATTAACAAACTCCGCACTCCCTGTAAATATTAACACACACCACCCTCCCTGTAAATATTAACACATTCCAAACTACCTGTAAATATTAACACACTCCACCCTCCCTGTAAATATTAACACACTCCACCTTCCCTGTAAATATTAACACACTCAGCCCTCCCTGTAAATATTAACACACACCACCCTCCCTGTAAATATTAACACACTCCACACTACCTGTAAATATTAGCACACTGCACCCTCCCTGTAAATATTAACACACTGCACTCTCCCTGTAAATATTAAGAAACTCCACCCTCTCTGTAAATATTAACACACTGCACCCTCCCTGTAAGTATTAACACACTCCACCCTCCCTGTAAATATTAACACACTGCACCCTCTCTGTAAATATTAACACACTCCACCCTCCCTGTAAATATTAACACACTCCACAGTCCCTGGAACTATTAACACACCCCATACTCCCTGTAAATAATAACACAAACCACTCTCCCTGTAAATATTAACACACTCCACACTCCCTGTAAATAATAACAAACTCCACCAACCTTGTAAATATTAAGACAGATCATAGCCCCTGTAAATAATAACACACTCCAGACTCCCTGTAAATATTAACACACTCCACCCTCCCTGTAAATATTAACACACTGCACTCTCCCTGTAAATATTAAAGACCCCACAATACCAGTAAATATTAACACATTCCACCATCCCTGTAAATATAACACACTGCACTCTCCCTGTAAATATTAACACACTCCACCCACCCTGTAAATATTAACACACTGCAATCTCCCTGTAAATATTAACACACACCACCCTCCCTGTAAATATTAACACACTGCACTCTCCCTGTAAATATTAGCAGACTCCACTCTCCCTGTAAATATTAACACACTGCACTCTCCCTGTAAATATTAACACACTGCACTCTCCCTGTAAATATTAACACACTGCACTCTCCCTGTAAATTTTAACACGCTCCACACTCCCTGTAAATATTAACACACTGCACTCTCCCTGTAAATATTAAAAAACTGCACTCTCCCTGTAAATATTAACACACTGCACTCTCCCTGTAATTATTATCACGCTCCACACTCCCTGTTAATATTAACACACTCCACAGTCCCTGGAAATATTAAGACACTCCACACTCCCAGTAAATATTAACACACTCCACCCTCCCTGTAAATATTAACACACTCCACCCGCCCTGTAAATATTAACACAAACCACACTCCCTGTAAATATTAACACACTCCACACTCCCTGTAAATATTAACAAACTCCACCATCCCTGTAAATATTAACACACTCCACCCTCCCTGTAAATATTAACACGCTCCACACTCCCTGAAAATATTAACAAACTCCACCTTCCCTGTAAATATTAACACACTCCACCCTCCCATTAAATATTAACACACTCCACACTCTCTGTAAATATTAACACACTCCACCCTCCCTGTAAATAATACACACTCCACACTCCCTGTAAATCTTAACAAACTCCACACTCTCTGTAAATATTAACACACTCCACCCTCCCTGTAAACATTAACACCCTCCACCCTCCCTGTAATTATTAACACACTCCACCCTCCCTGTAAATATTAACACACTCCACCCTCCCTGTAAATATTAACACACTGCACGCTCCCTGTAAATATTAAGACACACCATAGCCCCTGTAAATATTAACACACTGCACCCACCCTGTAAATATTAACACACTCCACACTCCCTGTAAATATTAACACACTCCACCCTCCCTGTCAATATTAACACACTCCGCCTTCCTGTAAATATTAGCACACTCCGCCCTCCCTGTAAATATTAACACACAGCACCCTCCCTGTAAATATTAACACACTCCACACTACCGGTAAATATTAACACACTGCACCCTCCCTGTAAATATTAACACACTCCACCTTCCCTGTAAATATTAACACACTCCGCCCTCCCTGTAAATATTAACACACACCACCCTCCCTGTAAATATTAACACACTCCACACTACTTGTTAATATTAACACACTGCACCCTCCCTGTAAATATTAACACACTGCACCATCCCTGTAAATATTAAAAAACTCCACCCTCTCTGTAAATATTAACACACTCCACCCTCCCTGTAAATATTAACACACTGCACCCTCTCTGTAAATATTAACACACTCCACCCTCCCTGTAAATATTAACACACACCACATTCCCTGGAAATATTAACACACTCCACACTCCCTGTAAATATTAACACAAACCACACTCCCTGTAAATATTAACACACTCCACACTCCCTGTAAATATTAACAAAGTCCACCATCCCTGTAAATATTAAGACAGATCATAGCCCCTGTAAATATTAACACACTCCACACTCCCTGTAAATATTAACACACTCCACCCTCCCTGTAAATATTAACACACTCCACACTCCCTGTAAATATCAATACACTCCACACTCCCTGATAATATTAACACACTGCATAGGCACTGTAAATATTAAACACCCCACACTCTCTGTAAATATTAACACACTCCACCCTCCCTGTAAATATTAACACACTGCACTCTCCCTGTAAATATTAACACACTCCACCCTCCCTATAAATATTAACACACTGCACTCTCCCTGTAAATATTAACACACTCCACCCTCCCTGTAAATATTAACACACTGCAATCTCCCTGTAAATATTAACACACTGCACTTTCCCTGTAAATATTAACACACTCCACCCTCCCTGTAAATATTAACACACTGCACTTTCCCTGTAAATATTAACACACTGCACTCTCCCTGTAAATATTAACACACTGCACTCTCCCTGTAAATATTAACACACTGCACTCTCCCTGTAAATATTAACACGCTCCACCCTCCCTGTATATATTAACACACTGCACTCTCCCTGTAAATATTAACACGCTCCACACTCCCTGTAAATATTAACACACTGCACTCTCCCTGTAAATATTAACACACTGCACTCTCCCTGTAAATATTAACACACTGCACTCTCCCTGTAAATATTAACACGCTCCACACTCCCTGTTAATATTAACACACTCCACAGTCCCTGGAAATATTAAGACACTCCTCACTCTCAGTAAATATTAACACACTCCACCCTCCCTGTAAATATTAACACACTCCACCCGCCCTGTAAATATTAACACAAACCACACTCCCTGTAAATATTAAAACACTCCACACTCCCTGTAAATATTAACAAACTCCACCATCCCTGTAAATATTAACACACTCCACCCTCCCTGTAAATATTAACACGCTCCACACTCCCTGAAAATATTAACAAACTCCACCTTCCCTGTAAATATTAACACACTCCACCCTCCCATTAAATATTAACACACTCCACACTCTCTGTAAATATTAACACACTCCACCCTCCCTGTAAATAATACACACTCCACACTCCCTGTAAATATTAACACACTCCATAGCCCCTGTAAATATTAACGCACTGCACCATCCCTGTAAATATTGACACACTCCACCCACCCTGTAAATATTAATACACTGCACCCTCCCTGTAAATATTAACACACTCCACACTCCCTGTAAATCTTAACAAACTCCACCCTCCCTGTAAATATTAACACACTCCACCCTCCCTGTAAATATTAACACACTCCACCCTCCCTGTAATTATTAACACACTCCACCCTCCCTGTAAATATTAACACACTCCACCCTCCCTGTAAATATTACACACTCCACACTCCCTGTAAATATTAACACACTCCATAGCCCCTGTAAATATTAACGCACTGCACCCTCCCTGTAAATATTAACACACTCCACCCTCCTTGTACATATTACCTCACTGCACCATCCCTGTAAATATTAACACACTCCACACTCCCTGTAAATATTAACACACTCCACACTCCGTCCAAATATTAACAGACTCCACCCTCCCTGTAATTATTAACACACTCCACCCTCCCTGTAAATATTAACACACTGCACCCTCCCTGTAAATATTAACACACTGCACCTTCCCTATAAATATTAACACACTCCACCCTCCCTTTAATTATTAACACACTCCACACTCTCTGTTAATATTAACATACTCCGCCCTCCCTGTAAATATTAACACACTCCACCTTCCGTGTAAATATTAACACACTGCACTCTCCCTGTAAATATTAATACACTCCACACTCCCTGATAATATTAAAACACTCCATAGCCCCTGTAAATATTAACGCACTCCACCCTTCCTGTAAATATTAACACACTCCACCCTCTCTGTAAATATTAACACACTCCACCCTCCCTGTAAATATTAACACACTTCGCACTCATTGTAAATATTAACACACTCCACACTCACTGTAAATATTGACACACTGCACCCTCTCTGTAAATATTAACACACTGCACCCTCCCTGTAAATATTAACACACTCCACCCTCCCTGTAAATATTACCACACTGCACCCTCCCTGTAAATATTAACACACTCAACCCTCCCTGTAAATATTAACACACTGCACTCTCCCTGTAAATATTAAGCACCCCACACTCTCTGTAAATATTAACACACTCCACCCTCCCTGTAAATATTAACACACTGCACTCTCCCCGTAAATATTAACACACTCCACCCTCCCTGTAAATATTAACACACTGCACTCTCCCTGTAAATATTAACACACACCACCCTCCCTGTAAATATTAACACACTGCACTCTCCCTGTTAATATTAACACACTGCACTATCCCTGTAAATATTAACACACTCCACCCTCCCTGTAAATATTAACACACTGCACTTTCCCTGTAAATATTAGCACACTGCACTCTCCCTGTAAATATTAACACACTGCACTCTCCCTGTAAATATTAACACACTGCACTCTCCCTGTAAATATTAACACACTGCACTCTCCCTGTAAATATTAACACGCTCCACCCTCCCTGTATATATTAGCACATTGCACTCTCCCTGTATATATTAACCCGCTCCACACTCCCTGTAAATATTAACACACTGCACTCTCCCTGTAAATATAAACACACTGCACTCTCCCTGTAAATATTAACACACTGCACTCTCCCTGTAAATATTAACACGCTCCACACTCCCTGTAAATATTAACATACTCCACAGTCCCTGGAAATATTAAGACACTCCACACTCCCAGTAAATATTAACACACTCCACACTCCCTGTAAATATTAACACACTCCACCCGCCCTGTAAATATTAACACAAACCACACTCCCTGGAAATATTAACACACTCCACACTCCCTGTAAATATTAACAAACTCCACCCTCCCTGTAAATATTAACACACTCCACACTCCATGTAAATATTAACAAACTCCACCCTCCCTGTAAATATTAACACACTCCACCCTCCCTGTAAATATTACACACTCCACACTCCCTGTAAATATTAATACACTCCATAGCCCCTGTAAATATTAACGCACTGCACCCTCCCTGGAAATATTAACGCACTCCACCCTCCCTGTAAATATTAACACACTGCACCCACCCTGTAAATATTAACACACTCCACACTCCCTGTAAATATTATCAAACTCCACCCTCCCTGTAAATATTAACACACTCCACCCTCCCTGTAAATATTAACACACTCCACCCTCCCTGTAATTATTAACACACTCCACCCTCCCTGTAAATATTAACACACTCCACCCTCCCTGTAAATATTAACACACTGCACCTTCCCTATAAATATTAACACACTCCACCCTCCGTTTAAATATTAACACACTCCACACTCTCTGTAAATATAAAAAACACACTCCGCCCTCCCAGTAAATATTAACACACTCCAATTCCCTGTAAATATTAACACACTCCACCCTCCCAGTAAATATTAACACACTCCACCCTCCCTGTAAATATTTACACACTCCACCCTCCCTGTAAATATTAACACACTCCACCCTCCCTGTAAATATTAACACACTCCACCCTCCCTGTAAATATTAACACACTCCGCCCCCCCTGTAAATATTAACACACTGCACCCTCCCTGTAAATATTAACACACTCCACCATCCCTGTAAATATTAAGAAACTCCACCCTCCCT
The DNA here is from genome assembly GCF_964194155.1 of Cetorhinus maximus. Lineage (NCBI taxonomy): Eukaryota > Metazoa > Chordata > Chondrichthyes > Lamniformes > Cetorhinidae > Cetorhinus > Cetorhinus maximus. Next base: position 11,716,688 of record NC_135895.1, read on the forward strand.
GTAAATATTAACACACTGCACCCTCTCTGTAAATATTAACACACTGCACTCTCCCTGTAAATATTAACAAACTGCACTCTCCCTGTAAATATTAAAACACACCACCCTCCCTGTAAATATTAACAAACTGCACTCTCCCTGTAAACATTAACACACTGCACTCTCCCTGCAAATATTAACACACTGCACCCTCCCTGTAAATATTAACACACTCCACCCTCAAATTAAATATTAAGAAACTCCACCCTCCCTGTAAATATTAACACACTGCACTCCCCCTGTAAATATTAAAGACACCACACTCCCTGTAAATATTAAGACACTCCACCCTCCCTGTAAATATTAACACACTGCACACTCCCTGTAAATATTAACACACTCCACCTTCCCTGTAAATATTAACACACTGCACTCTCCCTGTAAATATTAACACACTCCACCCTCCCTGTAAATATGAACACACTGCACTCTCCCTGTAAATATTAACACACTCCACACTCCCTGTAAATATTAACACACTGCACTCTCCCTGTTAATATTAACACACTGCACTCTCCCTGTAAATATTAACACACTGCACTCTCCCTGTAAATATTAACACGATCCACACTCCCTGTAAATATTAACACACTCCACAGTCCCTGGATACATTAAGACACTCCACACTCCCAGTAAATATTAACACACCCCACACTCCCTGTAAATATTAACACACTCCACCCGCCCTGTAAATATTAACACAAACCACACTCCCTGTAAACATTAACACACTCCACACTCCCTGTAAATATTAACAAACTCCACCAACCCTGTAAATATTAACACACTCCACCCTCCCTGTAAATATTAACACACTCCACACTCCCTGTAAATATTAACAAACTCCACCATCCCTGTAAATATTAACACACTCCACACTCCCTGTAAATATTAACAAACTCCACCCTCCCTGTAATTATTAACACATTCCACCCTCCCTGTAAATAATTCACACTCCACACTCCCTTTAAATATTAACACACTCCATAGGCCCTGTAAATATTAACGCACTGCACCCTCCCTGTAAATATTAACACACTCCACCCTCCCTGTAAATATTAACACAATGCACCCTCCCTGTAAATATTAACACACTCCACCATCCCTGTAAATATTAAGAAACTCCACCCTCCCTGTAAATATTAACACACTGCACCCTCTCTGTAAATATTAACACACTGCACTCTCCCTGTAAATATTAACAAACTGCACTCTCCCTGTAAATATTAACACACACCACCCTCCCTGTAAATATTAACAAACTGCACTCTCCCTGTAAACATTAACACACTGCACTCTCCCTGCAAATATTAACACACTGCACCCTCCCTGTAAATATTAACACACTCCACCCTCAATGTAAATATTAAGAAACTCCACCCTCCCTGTAAATATTAACACACTGCACCCTCTCTGTAAATATTAACACACTCCACCCTCCCTATAAATATTAACACACTCCACCCTCCCTGTAAATATCAACACACTGCACCCTCTCTGTAAATATTAACACACTCCACCCTCCCTGTAAATATTAACACACTTCACACTCCCTGTAAATATTAACACACTCCGCAATCCCTTTAAATACTAACACACTCCACACTCACTGTAAATATTGACACACTGCACCCTCCCTGTAAATATTAACACACTGCACCCTCCCTGTAAATATTAACACACTCCATCCTCCCTGTAAATATTAACACACTGCACCCTCCCTGTAAATATTAACACACTCCACCCTCACTGTAAATATTGACACACTCCGCCCTCCCTGTAAATATTAACACACTGCACTCCCCCTGTAAATATTAAAGACACCACACTCCCTGTAAATTTTAAGACACTCCACCCTCCCTGTAAATATTAACACACTGCACACTCCCTGTAAATATTAACACACTCCACCCTCCCTGTAAATATTAACACACTGCACTCTCCCTGTAAATATTAACACACTCCACCCTCCCTGTAAATATGAACACACTGCACTCTCCCTGTAAATATTAACACACTCCACACTCCCTGTAAATATTAACACACTGCACTCTCCCTGTTAATATTAACACACTGCACTCTCCCTGTAAATATTAACACACTGCACTCTCCCTGTAAATATTAACACGATCCACACTCCCTGTAAATATTAACACACTCCACAGTCCCTGGATACATTAAGACACTCCACACTCCCAGTAAATATTAACACACCCCACACTCCCTGTAAATATTAACACACTCCACCCTCCCTGTAAATATTAACACAAACCACACTCCCTGTAAACATTAACACACTCCCCACTCCCTGTAAATATTAACAAACTCCACCAACCCTGTAAATATTAACACACTCCACCCTCCCTGTAAATATTAACACACTCCACACTCCCTGTAAATATTAACAAACTCCACCATCCCTGTAAATATTAACACACTCCACACTCCCTGTAAATATTAACAAACTCCACCCTCCCTGTAAATATTAACACATTCCACCCTCCCTGTAAATAATTCACACTCCACACTCCCTTTAAATATTAACACACTCCATAGGCCCTGTAAATATTAACGCACTGCACCCTCCCTGTAAATATTAACACACTCCACCCTCCCTGTAAATATTAACACACTGCACCCTCCCTGTAAATATTAACACACTCCACACTCCCTGTCAATATTAACAAACTCGACCCTCCCTGTAAATATTAACACACTCCACCCTCCCTGTAAATATTAACACACTCCACCCTCCCTGTAAATATTAACACACTCCACCCTCCCTGTAATTATTAACACACTCCACCCTCCCTGTAAATATTAACACACTCCACCCTCCCTGTAAATATTAACACACTGCACCTTCCCTGTAAATATTAACACACTCCATCCTCCCTTTAAATATTAACACACTCCACACTCTCTGTAAATATTAACACACTCCGCCCTCCCTGTAAATATTAACACACTCCACCTTCCCTGTAAATATTAACACACTCCACCCTCCCTGTAAATATTAACACACGCCACCCTCCCTGTAAATATTAACACATTCCACCCTCCCTGTAAATATTTACACACTCCACCCTCCCTGTAAATATTAACACACTCCACACTCCCTGTAAATATTAACAAACTCCACCCTCCCTGTAAATATTAACACGTTCCACCCTCCCTGTAAATATTAACACACTGCACCCTCCCTGTAAATATTAACACACTCCACCCTCCCTGTAAATATTAACACACTCCACCCTCCCTGTAAATATTAAGAAACTCCACCCTCCCTGTAAATATTAACACACTGCACCCTCTCTGTAAATATTAACACACTCCACCCTCCCTGTAAATATTAACACGCTCCACCCACCCTGTAAATATTAACACACTGCACCCTTTCTGTAAATATTAACACACTCCACCCTCCCTGTAAATATTAACACACTTCACACTCCCTGTAAATATTAACACACTCCGCACTCCTTGTAATTATTAACACACTACACACTCACTGAAAATATTGACACACTGCACCCTTTCTGTATATATTAACACACTGCACCCTCCCTGTAAATATTAACACACTCCACCCTCCCTGTAAATATTAACACACTGCACCCTCCCTGTAAATATTGCCACACTCCACCCTCCTTGTAAATATTAACACACTCCGCCCTCCCTGTATATATTAACACACTGGACTCTCCCTGTCAATATTAAAGACCCCACCCTCCCTTTAAATATTAAAGACCCCACACTTCCTATAAATTTTAAAGACCCCACCCTCCCTTTAAATATTAATACACTCCACTCTCCCTGTAAATATTAACACACTCCACCCTTCCTGTAAATATGAACACACTGCACTCTCCCTGTAAATATTAACACACTCCACACTCCCTGTAAATATTGACACACTGCACTCTCCCTGTAAATATTAACACACTCCACCCTCCCTGTAAATATTAACACACTGCACTCTCCCTGTAAATATTAACACGCTGCACTCTCCCTGTAAATATTAACACACTGCACTCTCCCTGTAAAAATTAACACACTGCACTCTCCCTGTAAATATTAACACACTGCACTCTCCCTGTAAATATTAACACGCTCCACCCTCCCTGTAAATATTAACACACTGCGCTCTACCTATAAATATTAACACGCTCCACAAGTCCTGTAAATATTAACACACTGCCCCCTCCCTGTAAATATTAACACACTCCACCATCCCTGTAAATATTAACACACTCCACCCTCCCTGCAAATATTGACACACTCCATCCTCCCTGTAAATATTAACACACACCACCCTCCCTGCAAATATTAACACACTCCATCCTCCCTCTAAATATTAACACACACCACACTCCCTGTAAATATGAACACACTCCACACTCCCTGTAAATATTAACATACTGCACCCTCCCTGTAAATATTAACACACTCCACCATCCCTGTAAATATTAACACACTCCACCCTCCCTGTCAATATTAACACACTACACACTCCCTGTAAATATTAACACACTCCCTGTAAATATTAACACACTGAACCCTCCCTGTAAATATTAACACACTGCACCCTCCCTATAAATATTAACACACTCCACCCTCCGTGTAAATATTAACACACTGCACTCTCCCTGTAAATATTAACACGCTCCACCCTCCCTGTATATATTAACACATTGCACTCTCCCTGTATATATTAACCCGCTCCACACTCCCTGTAAATATTAACACACTGCACTCTCCCTGTAAATATAAACACACTGCACTCTCCCTGTAAATATTAACACACTGCACTCTCCCTGTAAATATTAACACGCTCCACACTCCCTGTAAATATTAACACACTCCACAGTCCCTGGAAATATTAAGACACTCCACACTCCCAGTAAATATTAACACACTCCACACTCCCTGTAAATATTAACACACTCCACCCGCCCTGTAAATATTAACACAAACCACACTCCCTGGAAATATTAACACACTCCACACTCCCTGTAAATATTAACAAACTCCACCATCCCTGTAAATATTAACACACTCCACACTCCATGTAAATATTAACAAACTCCACCCTCCCTGTAAATATTAACACACTCCACCCTCCCTGTAAATATTACACACTCCACACTCCCTGTAAATATTAATACACTCCATAGCCCCTGTAAATATTAACGCACTGCACCCTCCCTGGAAATATTAACGCACTCCACCCTCCCTGTAAATATTAACACACTGCACCCACCCTGTAAATATTAACACACTCCACACTCCCTGTAAATATTATCAAACTCCACCCTCCCTGTAAATATTAACACACTCCACCCTCCCTGTAAATATTAACACACTCCACCTCCCTGTAATTATTAACACACTCCACCCTCCCTGTAAATATTAACACACTCCACCCTCCCTGTAAATATTAACACACTGCACCTTCCCTATAAATATTAACACACTCCACCCTCCGTTTAAATATTAACACACTCCACACTCTCTGTAAATATAAAAAACACACTCCGCCCTCCCAGTAAATATTAACACACTCCAATTCCCTGTAAATATTAACACACTCCACCCTCCCAGTAAATATTAACACACTCCACCCTCCCTGTAAATATTTACACACTCCACCCTCCCTGTAAATATTAACACACTCCACCCTCCCTGTAAATATTAACACACTCCACCCTCCCTGTAAATATTAACACACTCCGCCCCCCCTGTAAATATTAACACACTGCACCCTCCCTGTAAATATTAACACACTCCACCATCCCTGTAAATATTAAGAAACTCCACCCTCCCTGTAAATATTAACACACTGCACCCTCTCTGTAAATATTAACACACTGCACTCTCCCTGTAAATATTAACAAACTGCACTCTCCCTGTAAATATTAAAACACACCACCCTCCCTGTAAATATTAACAAACTGCACTCTCCCTGTAAACATTAACACACTGCACTCTCCCTGCAAATATTAACACACTGCACCCTCCCTGTAAATATTAACACACTCCACCCTCAAATTAAATATTAAGAAACTCCACCCTCCCTGTAAATATTAACACACTGCACTCCCCCTGTAAATATTAAAGACACCACACTCCCTGTAAATATTAAGACACTCCACCCTCCCTGTAAATATTAACACACTGCACACTCCCTGTAAATATTAACACACTCCACCTTCCCTGTAAATATTAACACACTGCACTCTCCCTGTAAATATTAACACACTCCACCCTCCCTGTAAATATGAACACACTGCACTCTCCCTGTAAATATTAACACACTCCACACTCCCTGTAAATATTAACACACTGCACTCTCCCTGTTAATATTAACACACTGCACTCTCCCTGTAAATATTAACACACTGCACTCTCCCTGTAAATATTAACACGATCCACACTCCCTGTAAATATTAACACACTCCACAGTCCCTGGATACATTAAGACACTCCACACTCCCAGTAAATATTAACACACCCCACACTCCCTGTAAATATTAACACACTCCACCCGCCCTGTAAATATTAACACAAACCACACTCCCTGTAAACATTAACACACTCCACACTCCCTGTAAATATTAACAAACTCCACCAACCCTGTAAATATTAACACACTCCACCCTCCCTGTAAATATTAACACACTCCACACTCCCTGTAAATATTAACAAACTCCACCATCCCTGTAAATATTAACACACTCCACACTCCCTGTAAATATTAACAAACTCCACCCTCCCTGTAATTATTAACACATTCCACCCTCCCTGTAAATAATTCACACTCCACACTCCCTTTAAATATTAACACACTCCATAGGCCCTGTAAATATTAACGCACTGCACCCTCCCTGTAAATATTAACACACTCCACCCTCCCTGTAAATATTAACACAATGCACCCTCCCTGTAAATATTAACACACTCCACCATCCCTGTAAATATTAAGAAACTCCACCCTCCCTGTAAATATTAACACACTGCACCCTCTCTGTAAATATTAACACACTGCACTCTCCCTGTAAATATTAACAAACTGCACTCTCCCTGTAAATATTAACACACACCACCCTCCCTGTAAATATTAACAAACTGCACTCTCCCTGTAAACATTAACACACTGCACTCTCCCTGCAAATATTAACACACTGCACCCTCCCTGTAAATATTAACACACTCCACCCTCAATGTAAATATTAAGAAACTCCACCCTCCCTGTAAATATTAACACACTGCACCCTCTCTGTAAATATTAACACACTCCACCCTCCCTATAAATATTAACACACTCCACCCTCCCTGTAAATATCAACACACTGCACCCTCTCTGTAAATATTAACACACTCCACCCTCCCTGTAAATATTAACACACTTCACACTCCCTGTAAATATTAACACACTCCGCAATCCCTTTAAATACTAACACACTCCACACTCACTGTAAATATTGACACACTGCACCCTCCCTGTAAATATTAACACACTGCACCCTCCCTGTAAATATTAACACACTCCATCCTCCCTGTAAATATTAACACACTGCACCCTCCCTGTAAATATTAACACACTCCACCCTCACTGTAAATATTGACACACTCCGCCCTCCCTGTAAATATTAACACACTGCACTCCCCCTGTAAATATTAAAGACACCACACTCCCTGTAAATTTTAAGACACTCCACCCTCCCTGTAAATATTAACACACTGCACACTCCCTGTAAATATTAACACACTCCACCCTCCCTGTAAATATTAACACACTGCACTCTCCCTGTAAATATTAACACACTCCACCCTCCCTGTAAATATGAACACACTGCACTCTCCCTGTAAATATTAACACACTCCACACTCCCTGTAAATATTAACACACTGCACTCTCCCTGTTAATATTAACACACTGCACTCTCCCTGTAAATATTAACACACTGCACTCTCCCTGTAAATATTAACACGATCCACACTCCCTGTAAATATTAACACACTCCACAGTCCCTGGATACATTAAGACACTCCACACTCCCAGTAAATATTAACACACCCCACACTCCCTGTAAATATTAACACACTCCACCCTCCCTGTAAATATTAACACAAACCACACTCCCTGTAAACATTAACACACTCCCCACTCCCTGTAAATATTAACAAACTCCACCAACCCTGTAAATATTAACACACTCCACCCTCCCTGTAAATATTAACACACTCCACACTCCCTGTAAATATTAACAAACTCCACCATCCCTGTAAATATTAACACACTCCACACTCCCTGTAAATATTAACAAACTCCACCCTCCCTGTAAATATTAACACATTCCACCCTCCCTGTAAATAATTCACACTCCACACTCCCTTTAAATATTAACACACTCCATAGGCCCTGTAAATATTAACGCACTGCACCCTCCCTGTAAATATTAACACACTCCACCCTCCCTGTAAATATTAACACACTGCACCCTCCCTGTAAATATTAACACACTCCACACTCCCTGTCAATATTAACAAACTCGACCCTCCCTGTAAATATTAACACACTCCACCCTCCCTGTAAATATTAACACACTCCACCCTCCCTGTAAATATTAACACACTCCACCCTCCCTGTAATTATTAACACACTCCACCCTCCCTGTAAATATTAACACACTCCACCCTCCCTGTAAATATTAACACACTGCACCTTCCCTGTAAATATTAACACACTCCATCCTCCCTTTAAATATTAACACACTCCACACTCTCTGTAAATATTAACACACTCCGCCCTCCCTGTAAATATTAACACACTCCACCTTCCCTGTAAATATTAACACACTCCACCCTCCCTGTAAATATTAACACACGCCACCCTCCCTGTAAATATTAACACATTCCACCCTCCCTGTAAATATTTACACACTCCACGCTCCCTGTAAATATTAACACACTCCACACTCCCTGTAAATATTAACAAACTCCACCCTCCCTGTAAATATTAACACGTTCCACCCTCCCTGTAAATATTAACACACTGCACCCTCCCTGTAAATATTAACACACTCCACCCTCCCTGTAAATATTAACACACTCCACCCTCCCTGTAAATATTAAGAAACTCCACCCTCCCTGTAAATATTAACACACTGCACCCTCTCTGTAAATATTAACACACTCCACCCTCCCTGTAAATATTAACACGCTCCACCCACCCTGTAAATATTAACACACTGCACCCTTTCTGTAAATATTAACACACTCCACCCTCCCTGTAAATATTAACACACTTCACACTCCCTGTAAATATTAACACACTCCGCACTCCTTGTAATTATTAACACACTACACACTCACTGAAAATATTGACACACTGCACCCTTTCTGTATATATTAACACACTGCACCCTCCCTGTAAATATTAACACACTCCACCCTCCCTGTAAATATTAACACACTGCACCCTCCCTGTAAATATTGCCACACTCCACCCTCCTTGTAAATATTAACACACTCCGCCCTCCCTGTATATATTAACACACTGGACTCTCCCTGTCAATATTAAAGACCCCACCCTCCCTTTAAATATTAAAGACCCCACACTTCCTATAAATTTTAAAGACCCCACCCTCCCTTTAAATATTAATACACTCCACTCTCCCTGTAAATATTAACACACTCCACCCTTCCTGTAAATATGAACACACTGCACTCTCCCTGTAAATATTAACACACTCCACACTCCCTGTAAATATTGACACACTGCACTCTCCCTGTAAATATTAACACACTCCACCCTCCCTGTAAATATTAACACACTGCACTCTCCCTGTAAATATTAACACGCTGCACTCTCCCTGTAAATATTAACACACTGCACTCTCCCTGTAAAAATTAACACACTGCACTCTCCCTGTAAATATTAACACACTGCACTCTCCCTGTAAATATTAACACGCTCCACCCTCCCTGTAAATATTAACACACTGCGCTCTACCTATAAATATTAACACGCTCCACAAGTCCTGTAAATATTAACACACTGCCCCCTCCCTGTAAATATTAACACACTCCACCATCCCTGTAAATATTAACACACTCCACCCTCCCTGCAAATATTGACACACTCCATCCTCCCTGTAAATATTAACACACACCACCCTCCCTGCAAATATTAACACACTCCATCCTCCCTCTAAATATTAACACACACCACACTCCCTGTAAATATGAACACACTCCACACTCCCTGTAAATATTAACATACTGCACCCTCCCTGTAAATATTAACACACTCCACCATCCCTGTAAATATTAACACACTCCACCCTCCCTGTCAATATTAACACACTACACACTCCCTGTAAATATTAACACACTCCCTGTAAATATTAACACACTGAACCCTCCCTGTAAATATTAACACACTGCACCCTCCCTATAAATATTAACACACTCCACCCTCCGTGTAAATATTAACACACTGCACTCTCCCTGTAAATATTAACACACTGCACCCTCCCTATAAATAAAAACACACTCCACCCTCCTTGTAAATATTAACACACTGCACCCTCCCTATTAATATTAACACACTGCACGCTCCCTTTAAATATTAACACACTCCACCCTCCTTGTAAATAATAACACACTCCACCCTCCCTGTAAATATTAACACACTCCACCCTCCCTGTAAATAATAAAAACACTCCACCCCTCCTGTAAATATTAACACACTCCACCCCTCCTGTTAAAATTAACACGCTCCACCCTCCCTGTAAATATTAACACACTCCACCCCTCCTATAAATATTAACATACTCCATCCTCCCTGTAAATACTAACACACTCCAGACTCCCTGTAAATATTAACACACTCCACCCTCCCTGTAAATACTAACACGCTCCACACTCCCTGTAAATATCGACACACTCCACATTCCCTGTAAATATTAACACACTCCACACTAACTGTAAATGTCGACACACTCCACACTCCCTGTAAATATTAACACACTGCACCCTCCCTGTAAATATTAACACACTGCACCCTCTCTGTAAATATTAACACACTCCACCCTCCCTGTGAATATTAACACACTGCACCCTCTCTGTAAATATTAACACACTCCACCCTCCCTGTAAATATTAACACACTGCACCCTCTCTGTAAATATTAACACACTGCACCCTCCTTGTAAAAATTAACACACGCCACACTCTCTGTAAATATTAACACACTGCACCCTCTCTGTAAATATTAACACACTCCACCCTCCCTGTGAATATTAACACACTCCACCCTCCCTGTAAATATCAACATACTCCACCCTCCCTGTAAATATTAACACACTGCACCCTCTCTGTAAATATAAACACACTGCACCCTCCCTGTAAATATTAACACACTCCACCCTCCCTGTCAATATTAAGATACACCATAGCCCCTGTAAATATTAACACACTGCACCCTCCCTGTAAATATTATGACACAACATAGCCCCTGTCAATATTAACACACTGCACCCTCCCTGTAAATATTAACACACTCCACACTCCCTGTAAATATTAACAATCTCCACCCTCCCTGTAAATATTAACACACTCCGCCCTCCCTGTAAATATTAACACACTCCGCCCTCCCTCTAAATATTAACACACACCACCCTCCCTGTAAATATTAACACACTCCACACTACCTGTAAATATTAACACACTCCACCCTCCCTGTAAATATTAATACACTCCACCTTTCCTCTAAATATTAACACACTCCGCCATCCCTGTAAATATTAACACACAACACCCTCCCTGTAAATATTAACACACTCCACACTACCTGTAAATAATAACACTCTGCACCCTCCCTGTAAATATTAACACACTGCACCCTCCCTGTAAATATTAAGAAACTCCACCCTCTCTGTAAATATTAACACACTCCACCCACCCTGTAAGTATTTACACACCCCACCCTCCCTGTAAATATTAACACACTGCACACTCTCTGTAAATATTAAAACACTCCACCCTCCCTTTAAATATTAACACACTCCACAGTCCCTGGAAATATTTACACACTCCACACTCCCTGTAAATATTAACACAAACCACACTACCTGTAAATATTAACACACTCCACACTCCCTGTAAATATTAACAAACTCCACCATCCCTGTAAATATTAAGACAGATCAAAGCCCCTGTAAATATTAACACACTCCACACTCCCTCTAAATATTAACACACTCAACTCTCCCTGTAAATATTAACACACACCACCCTCCCTGTAAATATTAATACACTCCACACTCCCTGATAATATTAACACACTCCATAGCCCCTGTAAATATTAACGCACTCCACCCTTCCAATAAATATTAACACACTCCACCCTCTCTGTAAATATTAACACACTCCACCCTCCCTGTAAATATTAACACACTTCACACTCCCTGTAAATATTAACGCACTCCGCACTCCCTGTAAATATTAACACACTCCACACTCACTGCAAATATTGACACACTGCACCCTCTCTGTCAATATTAACACACTCCACACTCCCTGTAATTATTAACAAACTCCACCCTCCCTGTAAAGATTAACACACTCCACCCTCCCTGTAAATAATACACACTGCACACTCCCTGTAAATATTAACACACTCCATAGCCCCTGTAAATATTAACGCACTGCACCCTCCCTGTAAATATTAACACACTCCACCCTCCCTGTAAATATTAACACGCTCCACCCTCCCTGTAAATATTAACACACTGCACCCTTTCTGTAAATATTAACACACTCCACCCTCCCTGTAAATATTAACACACTTCACACTCCCTGTAAATATTAACACACTCCGCACTCCCTGTAAATATTAACACACTCCACACTCACTGAAAATATTGACACACTGCACCCTCCCTGTAAATATTAACACACTGCACCCTCCCTGTAAATATTAACACACTCCACCCTCCTTGTAAATATTAACACACTCCGCCCTCCCTGTAAATATTAACACACTGCACTCTCACTGTAAATATTAAAGACCCCAAACTCCCTGTAAATATTAAAGACCCCACACTCCCTGTAAATTTTAAAGACCCCACCCTACCTTTAAATATTAACACACTCCACATTCCCTGTAAATATTAACACACTCCACCCTCCCTGTATATATTAACACACTGCACTCTCCCTGTAAAAAATAACACACTCCACCCTCCCTGTAAATATTAACACACTGCACTCTCCTTGTAAATATTAACACACTCCACCCTCCCTGTAAATATTAACACATTGCACTCTCCCTGTAAATATTAACACACTGCACCCTCCCTGTAAATATTAACACACTCCGCCCCCCCTGTAAATATTAACACACTGCACCCTCCCTGTAAATATTAACACACTCCACCATCCCTGTAAATATTAAGAAACTCCACCCTCCCTGTAAATATTAACACACTGCACCCTCTCTGTAAATATTAACACACTGCACTCTCCCTGTAAATATTAACAAACTGCACTCTCCCTGTAAATATTAAAACACACCACCCTCCCTGTAAATATTAACAAACTGCACTCTCCCTGTAAACATTAACACACTGCACTCTCCCTGCAAATATTAACACACTGCACCCTCCCTGTAAATATTAACACACTCCACCCTCACTGTAAATATTGACACACTCCACCCTCCCTGTAAATATTAACACACTGCACTCCCCCTGTAAATATTAAAGACACCACACTCCCTGTAAATATTAAGACACTCCACCCTCCCTGTAAATATTAACACACTGCACACTCCCTGTAAATATTAACACACTCCACCCTCCCTGTAAATATTAACACACTGCACTCTCCCTGTAAATATTAACACACTCCACCCTCCCTGTAAATATGAACACATTGCACTCTCCCTGTAAATATTAACACACTCCACACTCCCTGTAAATATTAACACACTGCACTCTCCCTGTTAATATTAACACACTGCACTCTCCCTGTAAATATTAACACACTGCACTCTCCCTGTAAATATTAACACGATCCACACTCCCTGTAAATATTAACACACTCCACAGTCCCTGGATACATTAAGACACTCCACACTCCCAGTAAATATTAACACACCCCACACTCCCTGTAAATATTAACACACTCCACCCTCCCTGTAAATATTAATACAAACCACACTCCCTGTAAACATTAACACACTCCACACTCCCTGTAAATATTAACAAACTCCACCAACCCTGTAAATATTAACACACTCCACCCTCCCTGTAAATATTAACACACTCCACACTCCCTGTAAATATTAACAAACTCCACCATCCCTGTAAATATTAACACACTCCACACTCCCTGTAAATATTAACAAACTCCACCCTCCCTGTAAATATTAACACATTCCACCCTCCCTGTAAATAATTCACACTCCACACTCCCTTTAAATATTAACACACTCCATAGGCCCTGTAAATATTAACGCACTGCACCCTCCCTGTAAATATTAACACACTCCACCCTCCCTGTAAATATTAACAAACTGCACCCTCCCTGTAAATATTAACACACTCCACCATCCCTGTAAATATTAAGAAACTCCACCCTCCCTGTAAATATTAACACACTGCACCCTCTCTGTAAATATTAACACACTGCACTCTCCCTGTAAATATTAACAAACTGCACTCTCCCTGTAAATATTAACACACACCACCCTCCCTGTAAATATTAACAAACTGCACTCTCCCTGTAAACATTAACACACTGCACTCTCCCTGCAAATATTAACACACTGCACCCTCCCTGTAAATATTAACACACTCCACCCTCAATGTAAATATTAAGAAACTCCACCCTCCCTGTAAATATTAACTCACTGCACCCTCTCTGTAAATATTAACACACTCCACCCTCCCTATAAATATTAACACACTCCACCCTCCCTGTAAATATCAACACACTGCACCCTCTCTGTAAATATTAACACACTCCACCCTCCGTGTAAATATTAACACAATTCACACTCCCTGTAAATATTAACACACTCCGCAATCCCTTTAAATACTAACACACTCCACACTCACTGTAAATATTGACACACTGCACCCTCCCTGTAAATATTAACACACTGCACCCTCCCTGTAAATATTAACACACTCCATCCTCCCTGTAAATATTAACACACTGCACCCTCCCTGTAAATATTAACACACTCCACCCTCACTGTAAATATTGACACACTCCGCCCTCCCTGTAAATATTAACACACTGCACTCCCCCTGTAAATATTAAAGACACCACACTCCCTGTAAATTTTAAGACACTCCACCCTCCCTGTAAATATTAACACACTGCACACTCCCTGTAAATATTAACACACTCCACCCTCCCTGTAAATATTAACACACTGCACTCTCCCTGTAAATATTAACACACTCCACCCTCCCTGTAAATATGAACACACTGCACTCTCCCTGTAAATATTAACACACTCCACACTCCCTGTAAATATTAACACACTGCACTCTCCCTGTTAATATTAACACACTGCACTCTCCCTGTAAATATTAACACACTGCACTCTCCCTGTAAATATTAACACGATCCACACTCCCTGTAAATATTAACACACTCCACAGTCCCTGGATACATTAAGACACTCCACACTCCCAGTAAATATTAACACACCCCACACTCCCTGTAAATATTAACACACTCCACCCTCCCTGTAAATATTAACACAAACCACACTCCCTGTAAACATTAACACACTCCCCACTCCCTGTAAATATTAACAAACTCCACCAACCCTGTAAATATTAACACACTCCACCCTCCCTGTAAATATTAACACACTCCACACTCCCTGTAAATATTAACAAACTCCACCATCCCTGTAAATATTAACACACTCCACACTCCCTGTAAATATTAACAAACTCCACCCTCCCTGTAAATATTAACACATTCCACCCTCCCTGTAAATAATTCACACTCCACACTCCCTTTAAATATTAACACACTCCATAGGCCCTGTAAATATTAACGCACTGCACCCTCCCTGTAAATATTAACACACTCCACCCTCCCTGTAAATATTAACACACTGCACCCTCCCTGTAAATATTAACACACTCCACACTCCCTGTCAATATTAACAAACTCGACCCTCCCTGTAAATATTAACACACTCCACCCTCCCTGTAAATATTAACACACTCCACCCTCCCTGTAAATATTAACACACTCCACCCTCCCTGTAATTATTAACACACTCCACCCTCCCTGTAAATATTAACATACTCCACCCTCCCTGTAAATATTAACACACTGCACCTTCCCTGTAAATATTAACACACTCCATCCTCCCTTTAAATATTAACACACTCCACACTCTCTGTAAATATTAACACACTCCGCCCTCCCTGTAAATATTAACACACTCCACCTTCCCTGTAAATATTAACACACTCCACCCTCCCTGTAAATATTAACACACGCCACCCTCCCTGTAAATATTAACACATTCCACCCTCCCTGTAAATATTAACACACTCCACCCTCCCTGTAAATATTAACACAATCCACACTCCCTGTAAATATTAACAAACTCCACCCTCCCTGTAAATATTAACACGTTCCACCCTCCCTGTAAATATTAACACACTGCACCCTCCCTGTAAATATTAACACACTCCACCCTCCCTGTAAATATTAACACACTCCACCCTCCCTGTAAATATTAAGAAACTCCACCCTCCCTGTAAATATTAACACACTGCACCCTCTCTGTAAATATTAACACACTCCACCCTCCCTGTAAATATTAACACGCTCCACCCACCCTGTAAATATTAACACACTGCACCCTTTCTGTAAATATTAACACACTCCACCCTCCCTGTAAATATTAACACACTTCACACTCCCTGTAAATATTAACACACTCCGCACTCCTTGTAATTATTAACACACTACACACTCACTGAAAATATTGACACACTGCACCCTTTCTGTATATATTAACACACTGCACCCTCCCTGTAAATATTAACACACTCCACCCTCCCTGTAAATATTAACACACTGCACCCTCCCTGTAAATATTGCCACAATCCACCCTCCTTTAAATATTAACACACTCCGCCCTCCCTGTATATATTAACACACTGGACTCTCCCTGTAAATATTAAAGACCCCACCCTCCCTTTAAATATTAAAGACCCCACACTTCCTATAAATTTTAAAGACCCCACCCTCCCTTTAAATATTAATACACTCCACTCTCCCTGTAAATATTAACACACTCCACCCTTCCTGTAAATATGAACACACTGCACTCTCCCTGTAAATATTAACACACTCCACACTCCCTGTAAATATTGACACACTGCACTCTCCCTGTAAATATTAACACACTCCACCCTCCCTGTAAATATTAACACACTGCACTCTCCCTGTAAATATTAACACGCTGCACTCTCCCTGTAAATATTAACACACTGCACTCTCCCTGTAAAAATTAACACACTGCACTCTCCCTGTAAATATTAACACACTGCACTCTCCCTGTAAATATTAACACGCTCCACCCTCCCTGTAAATATTAACACACTGCGCTCTACCTATAAATATTAACACGCTCCACAAGTCCTGTAAATATTAACACACTGCCCCCTCCCTGTAAATATTAACACACTCCACCATCCCTGTAAATATTAACACACTCCACCCTCCCTGCAAATATTGACACACTCCATCCTCCCTGTAAATATTAACACACACCACCCTCCCTGCAAATATTAACACACTCCATCCTCCCTCTAAATATTAACACACACCACACTCCCTGTAAATATGAACACACTCCACACTCCCTGTAAATATTAACATACTGCACCCTCCCTGTAAATATTAACACACTCCACCCTCCCTGTAAATATTAACACACTCCACCCTCCCTGTAAATATTAACACACTACACACTCCCTGTAAATATTAACACACTCCCTGTAAATATTAACACACTGAACCCTCCCTGTAAATATTAACACACTGCACCCTCCCTATAAATATTAACACACTCCACCCTCCGTGTAAATATTAACACACTGCACTCTCCCTGTAAATATTAACACACTGCACCCTCCCTATAAATAAAAACACACTCCACCCTCCTTGTAAATATTAACACACTGCACCCTCCCTATTAATATTAACACACTGCACGCTCCCTTTAAATATTAACACACTCCACCCTCCTTGTAAATAATAACACACTCCACCCTCCCTGTAAATATTAACACACTCCACCCTCCCTGTAAATAATAAAAACACTCCACCCCTCCTGTAAATATTAACACACTCCACCCCTCCTGTTAAAATTAACACGCTCCACCCTCCCTGTAAATATTAACACACTCCACCCCTCCTATAAATATTAACATACTCCATCCTCCCTGTAAATACTAACACACTCCAGACTCCCTGTAAATATTAACACACTCCACCCTCCCTGTAAATACTAACACGCTCCACACTCCCTGTAAATATCGACACACTCCACATTCCCTGTAAATATTAACACACTCCACACTAACTGTAAATGTCGACACACTCCACACTCCCTGTAAATATTAACAAACTGCACCCTCCCTGTAAATATTAACACACTGCACCCTCTCTGTAAATATTAACACACTCCACCCTCCCTGTGAATATTAACACACTGCACCCTCTCTGTAAATATTAACACACTCCACCCTCCCTGTAAATATTAACACACTGCACCCTCTCTGTAAATATTAACACACTGCACCCTCCTTGTAAAAATTAACACACGCCACCCTCTCTGTAAATATTAACACACTGCACCCTCTCTGTAAATATTAACACACTCCACCCTCCCTGTGAATATTAACACACTCCACCCTCCCTGTAAATATCAACATACTCCACCCTCCCTGTAAATATTAACACACTGCACCCTCTCTGTAAATATAAACACACTGCACCATCCCTGTAAATATTAACACACTCCACCCTCCCTGTCAATATTAAGATACACCATAGCCCCTGTAAATATTAACACACTGCACCCTCCCTGTAAATATTATGACACAACATAGCCCCTGTCAATATTAACACACTGCACCCTCCCTGTAAATATTAACACACTCCACACTCCCTGTAAATATTAACAATCTCCACCCTCCCTGTAAATATTAACACACTCCGCCCTCCCTGTAAATATTAACACACTCTGCCCTCCCTCTAAATATTAACACACACCACCCTCCCTGTAAATATTAACACACTCCACACTACCTGTAAATATTAACACACTCCACCCTCCCTGTAAATATTAATACACTCCACCTTTCCTCTAAATATTAACACACTCCGCCCTCCCTGTAAATATTAACACACAACACCCTCCCTGTAAATATTAACACACTCCACACTACCTGTAAATAATAACACTCTGCACCCTCCCTGTAAATATTAACACACTGCACCCTCCCTGTAAATATTAAGAAACTCCACCCTCTCTGTAAATATTAACACACTCCACCCACCCTGTAAGTATTTACACACCCCACCCTCCCTGTAAATATTAACACACTGCACACTCTCTGTAAATATTAAAACACTCCACCCTCCCTGTAAATATTAACACACTCCACAGTCCCTGGAAATATTTACACACTCCACACTCCCTGTAAATATTAACACAAACCACACTACCTGTAAATATTAACACACTCCACACTCCCTGTAAATATTAACAAACTCCACCATCCCTGTAAATATTAAGACAGATCAAAGCCCCTGTAAATATTAACACACTCCACACTCCCTCTAAATATTAACACACTCAACTCTCCCTGTAAATATTAACACACACCACCCTCCCTGTAAATATTAATACACTCCACACTCCCTGATAATATTAACACACTCCATAGCCCCTGTAAATATTAACGCACTCCACCCTTCCAATAAATATTAACACACTCCACCCTCTCTGTAAATATTAACACACTCCACCCTCCCTGTAAATATTAACACACTTCACACTCCCTGTAAATATTAACGCACTCCGCACTCCCTGTAAATATTAACACACTCCACACTCACTGCAAATATTGACACACTGCACCCTCTCTGTCAATATTAACACACTCCACACTCCCTGTAATTATTAACAAACTCCACCCTCCCTGTAAAGATTAACACACTCCACCCTCCCTGTAAATAATACACACTGCACACTCCCTGTAAATATTAACACACTCCATAGCCCCTGTAAATATTAACGCACTGCACCCTCCCTGTAAATATTAACACACTCCACCCTCCCTGTAAATATTAACACGCTCCACCCTCCCTGTAAATATTAACACACTGCACCCTTTCTGTAAATATTAACACACTCCACCCTCCCTGTAAATATTAACACACTTCACACTCCCTGTAAATATTAACACACTCCGCACTCCCTGTAAATATTAACACACTCCACCCTCACTGAAAATATTGACACACTGCACCCTCCCTGTAAATATTAACACACTGCACCCTCCCTGTAAATATTAACACACTCCACCCTCCTTGTAAATATTAACACACTCCGCCCTCCCTGTAAATATTAACACACTGCACTCTCACTGTAAATATTAAAGACCCCACCCTCCCTGTAAATATTAAAGACCCCACACTCCCTGTAAATTTTAAAGACCACACCCTACCTTTAAATATTAACACACTCCACACTCCCTGTAAATATTAACACACTCCACCCTCCCTGTATATATTAACACACTGCACTCTCCCTGTAAAAAATAACACACTCCACCCTCCCTGTAAATATTAACACACAGCACTCTCCTTGTAAATATTAACACACTCCACCCTCCCTGTAAATATTAACACATTGCACTCTCCCTGTAAATATTAACACACTGCACTCTCCCTGTAAATATTAACACACTCCACCCTTCCTGTAAATATTAACACACTGCACTCTCCCTGTAAATTATAACACACTGCACTCTCCCTGTAAATATTAACACACTGCACTCTCACTGTAAATATTAACACACTGCACTCTCCCTGTAAATATTAACACACTGCACTCTCCCTGTAAATATTAACACACTGCACTCTCCCTGTAAATATTAACACGCTCCACCCTCCCTGTAAATATTAACACACTGCGCTCTCCCTATAAATATTAACACGCTCCGCCCTCCCTTTAAATATTAACACACTGCACCCTCCCTGTAAATATTAACACACTCCACCATCCCTGTAAATATTAACACACTCCACACTCCCTGCAAATATTGACACACTCCATCCTCCCTGTTAATATTAACACACACCACCCTCCCTGCAAATATAAACACACTCCATCCTCCCTGTAAATATTAACACACACCACACTCCCTGTAAATATGAACACACTCCACACTCCCTGTAAATATTAACATACTGCACCCTCCCTGTAAATATTAACACACTCCACCATCCCTGTAAATGTTAACACACTCCACCCTCCCTGTAAATATTAACACACTGCACCCTCCCTGTAAATATTAACACGCTCCATGTAAATATTAACACAGTGCACCCTCCCTGTAAATATTAACACACTGCACCCTCCCTATAAATATTAACACACTCCACCCTCCCTGTAAATATTAACACACGGCCCCCTCCCGGTAAATATTAACACACTGCACCCTCCCTATAAATATTAACATACTCCACCCTCCCTGTAAATATTAACACACTGCACCCTCCCTATTAATATTAACACACTGCACGCTCCCTGTAAATATTAACACACTCCACCCTCCCTGTAAATATTAACACACTCCACCCTCCCTGTAAATATTAACACACTCCACCCTCCCTGTAAATAATAAAAACACTCCACCCCTCCTGTAAATATTAACACACTCCACCCCTCCTGTTAATATTAACACGCTCCACCCTCCCTGTAAATATTAACACACTCCATCCTCCCTTTAAATAATAACACACTCCAGACTACCTGTAAATATTAACACACTCCACACTAACTGTAAATGTCGACACACTCCACCCTCCCTGAAAATATTAACACACTGCACCCTCCCTGTAAATATTAACACACTGCACCCTCTCTGTAAATATTAACACACTCCACCCTCCCTGTGAATATTAACACACTGCACCCTCTCTGTAAATATTAACACACTCCACCCTCCCTGTAAATATTAACACACTGCACCCTCTCTGTAAATATTAACACACTGCACCCTGCCTTTAAAAATTAACACAAGCCACCCTCTCTGTAAATATTAACACACTGCACCCTCTCTGTAAATATTAACACACTCCACCCTCCCTGTGAATATTAACACACTCCACCCTCCCTGTAAATATCAACATACTCCACCCTCCCTGTAAATATTAACACACTGCACCCTCTCTGAAAATATAAACACACTGCACCCTCCCTGTAAATATTAACACACTCCACCCTCCCTGTAAATTTTAAGATACACCATAGCCCCTGTAAATATTAACACACTGCACCCTCCCTGTAAATATTAAGACACACCATAGCCCCTGTAAATATTAACACACTACACCCTCCCTGTAAATATTAACACACTCCACACTCCCTGTAAATATTAACAAACTCCACCCTCCCTGTAAATATTAACACACTCCGCCCTCCCTGTAAATATTAACACACTCCGCCCTCCCAGTAAATATTAACACACACCACCCTCCCTGTAAATATTAACACACTCCACACTACCTGTAAATATTAACACACTCCACCCTCCCTGTAAATATTAACACACTCCACCTTCCCTGTAAATATTAACACACTCCGCCCTCCCTGTAAATATTAACACACACCACCCTCCCTGTAAATATTAACACACTCCACACTACCTGTAAATATTAACACACTGCACCCTCCCTCTAAATATTAACACACTGCACCCTCCCTGTAAATATTAAGAAACTCCTCCCTCTCTGTAAATATTAACACACTCCACCCTCCCTGTAAATATTAACACACTCCACCCTCCCTGTAAATATTAACACACTGCACCCTCTCTGTAAATATTAACACACTGCACTCTCCCTGTAAATATTAACACACTGCACTCTCCCTGTAAATATTAACACGCTCCACCCTCCCTGTATATATTAACACACTGCACTCTCCCTGTAAATATTAACACACTGCACTCTCCCTGTAAATATTAACACGCTCCACCCTCCCTGTATATATTAACACACTGCACTCTCCCTGTAAATATTAACACGCTCCACACTCCCTGTAAATATTAACACACTGCACTCTCCCTATAAATATTAACACACTGCACTCTCCCTGTAAATATTAACACGCTCCACACTCCCTGTAAATTTTAACACACTCCACAGTCCCTGGAAATATTAAGACACTCCACACTCCCAGTAAATATTAACACACTCCACACTCCCTGTAAATATTAACACACTCCACCCGCCCTGTAAATATTAACACAAACCACACTCCCTGTAAATATTAACACACTCCACACTCCCTGTAAATATTAACAAACTCCACCATCCCTGTAAATATTAACACACTCCACCCTCCCTGTAAATATTAACACACTCCACACTCCCTGTAAATATTATCAAACTCCACCATCCCTGTAAATATTAACACACTCCGCACTCCCTGTAAATATTAACAAACTCCACCCTCCCTGTAAATATTAACACACTCCACCCTCCCTGTAAATATTACACACTCCACACTCCCTGTAAATATTAACACACTCCATAGCCCCTGTAAATATTAACGCACTGCACCCTCCCTCTAAATATTAACACACTCCACCCTCACTGTAAATATTAACACACTGCACCCTCCCTGTAAATATTAACACACTCCACACTCCCTATAAATCTTAACAAACTCCACCCTCCCTGTAAATATTAACACACTCCACCCTCCCTGTAAATATTAACACACTCCACCCTCCCTGTAATTATTAACAAACTCCACCCTCCCAGTAAATATTAACACACTCCACCCTCCCTGTAAATATTAACACACTGCACCTTCCCTGAAAATATTAACACACTCCACCCTCGCATTAAATATTAATACACTCCACACTCTCTGTAAATATTAACACACTCCGCCCTCCCTGTAAATATTAACACACTCCACCCTCCCTGTAAATATTAACACACTCCACCCTCACTGTAAATATTAACACACTCCTCCCTCCCTGTAAATATTAACACACTCCACCCTCCCTGTAAATATTAACACACTCCACCCTCCCTGTAAATATTAACACACTGCACCCTCCCTGTAAATATTAACACACTCCACCCTCCCTGTAAATATTAACACACTCCTCCCTCCCTGAAAATATTAACACACTCCGCCCCCCCTGTAAATATTAACACACTGCACCCTCCCCGTAAATGTTAACACACTCCACCCTCCCTGTAAATATTAAGAAACGCCACCCTCCCTGTAAATATTAACACACTGCACCCTCTCTGTAAATATTAACACACTCCACCCTCCCTGTAAATATTAACACACTCCACCCTCCCTGTAAATATTAACACACTGCACCCTCTCTGTAAATATTAACACACTCCACCCTCCCTGTAAATATTATCACACATCACACTCCCTGTAAATATTAACACACTCCGCACTCCCTGTAAATATTAACACACTCCACACTCACTGTAAATATTGACACACTGCACCCTCTCTGTAAATATTAACACACTCCACCCTCCCTGTAAATATTAACACACTTCACACTCCCTGTAAATATTAACACACTCCGCACTCCCTGTAAATATTAACACACTCCACACTCACTGTAAATATTGACACACTGCACCCTCCCTGTAAATATTAACACACTGCACCCTCCCTGTAAATATTAACACACTCCACCCTCCCTGTAAATATTAACACACTGCACCCTCCCTGTAAATGTTAACACACTCCACCCTCCCTGTAAATATTAACACGCTCCACCCACCCTGTAAATATTAACACACTCCGCCCTCCCTGTAAATATTAACAGACTGCACTCTCCCTGTAAATATTAAAGACCCCACCCTCCCTGTAAATATTAAAGACCACACACTCCCTGTAAATATTAAAGACCCCATCCTCCCTGTAAATATTAACACACTCCACACTCCCTGTAAATATTAAGACAGTCCACACTCCCTGTAAATATTAACACACTCCACACTCCCTGTAAATATGAACACACTCCACACTCACTGTAAATATTAACATACTGCACCCTCCCTGTAAATATTAACACACTCCACCATCCCTGTAAATGTTAACACACTCCACCCTCCCTGTAAATATTAACACACTGCACCCTCCCTGTAAATATTAACACGCTCCATGTAAATATTAACACAGTGCACCCTCCCTGTAAATATTAACACACTGCACCCTCCCTATAAATATTAACACACTCCACCCTCCCTGTAAATATTAACACACTGCCCCCTCCCGGTAAATATTAACACACTGCACCCTCCCTATAAATATTAACACACTTCACCCTCCCTGTAAATATTAACACACTGCACCCTCCCTATTAATATTAACACACTGCACGCTCCCTGTAAATATTAACACACTCCACCCTCCCTGTAAATATTAACACACTCCACCCTCCCTGTAAATATTAACACACTCCACCCTCCCTGTAAATAATAAAAACACTCCACCCCTCCTGTAAATATTAACACACTCCACCCCTCCTGTTAATATTAACACGCTCCACCCTCCCTGTAAATATTAACACACTCCATCCTCCCTTTAAATAATAACACACTCCAGACTCCCTGTAAATATTAACACACTCCACATTAACTGTAAATGTCGACACACTCCACCCTCCCTGTAAATATTAACACACTGCACCCTCCCTGTAAATATTAACACACTGCACCCTCTCTGTAAATATTAACACACTCCACCCTCCCTGTGAATATTAACACACTGCACCCTCTCTGTAAATATTAACACACTCCACCCTCCCTGTAAATATTAACACACTGCACCCTCTCTGTAAATATTAACACACTGCACCCTGCCTGTAAAAATTAACACAAGTCACCCTCTCTGTAAATATTAATACACTGCACCCTCTCTGTAAATATTAACACACTCCACCCTCCCTGTGAATATTAACACACTCCACCCTCCCTGTAAATATCAACATACTCCACCCTCCCTGTAAATATTAACACACTGCACCCTCTCTGTAAATATAAACACACTGCACCCTCCCTGTAAATATTAACACACTCCACCCTCCCTGTAAATATTAAGATATACCATAGCCCCTGTAAATATTAACACACTGCACCCTCCCTGTAAATATTAAGACACACCATAGCCCCTGTAAATATTAACACACTGCACCCTCCCTGTAAATATTAACACACTCCACACTCCCTGTAAATATTAACACACTCCACCCTCCCTGTAAATATTAACACACTCCGCCCTCCCTGTAAATATTAACACACTCCGCCCTCCCAGTAAATATTAACACACACCACCCTCCCTGTAAATATTAACACACTCCACACTACGTGTAAATATTAACACACTCCACCCTCCCTGTAAATATTAACACACTCCACCTTCCCTGTAAATATTAACACACTCCGCCCTCCCTGTAAATATTAACACACACCACCCTCCCTGTAAATATTAACACACTCCACACTACCTGTAAATATTAACACACTGCACCCACCCTCTAAATATTAACACACTGCACCCTCCCTGTAAATATTTAGAAACTCCTCCCTCTCTGTAAATATTAACAAACTCCACCCTCCCTGTAAGTATTAACACACTCCACCCTCCCTGTAAATATTAACACACTGCACCCTCTCTGTAAATATTAACACACTGCACTCTCCCTGTAAATATTAACACACTGCACTCTCCCTGTAAATATTAACACGCTCCACCCTCCCTGTATATATTAACACACTGCACTCTCCCTGTAAATATTAACACACTGCACTCTCCCTGTAAATATTAACACGCTCCACCCTCCCTGTATATATTAACACACTGCACTCTCCCTGTAAATATTAACACGCTCCACACTCCCTGTAAATATTAACACACTGCACTCTCCCTATAAATATTAACACACTGCACTCTCCCTGTAAATATTAACACACTGCACTCTCCCTGTAAATATTAACACGCTGCACACTCCCTGTAAATTTTAACACACTCCACAGTCCATGGAAATATTAAGACACTCCACACTCCCAGTAAATATTAACACACTCCACACTCCCTGTAAATATTAACACACCCCACCCGCCCTGTAAATATTAACTCAAACCACACTCCCTGTAAATATTAACACACTCCACACTCCCTGTAAATATTAACAAACTCCACCATCCCTGTAAATATTAACACACTCCACCCTCCCTGTAAATATTAACACACTCCACACTCCCTGTAAATATTATCAAACTCCACCATCCCTGTAAATATTAACACACTCCGCACTCCCTGTAAATATTAACAAACTCCACGCTCCCTGTAAATATTAACACACTCCACCCTCCCTGTAAATATTACACACTCCACACTCCCTGTAAATATTAACACACTCCATAGCCCCTGTAAATATTAACGCACTGCACGCTCCCTGTAAATATTAACACACTCCACCCTCCCTGTAAATATTAACACACTGCACCCTCCCTGTAAATATTAACACACTCCACCCTCCCTGTAATTATTAACACACTCCACCCTCCCAGTAAATATTAACACACTCCACCCTCCCTGTAAATATTAACACACTGCACCTTCCCTGAAAATATTAACCCACTCCACACTACCTGTAAATATTAACACACTCCACCCTCCCTGTAAATATTAACACACTCCACCTTCCCTGTAAATATTAACACACTCCACACTACCTGTAAATATTAACACACTCCACCCTCCCTGTAAATATTAACACACTCCACCTTCCCTGTAAATATTAACACACTCCACCCTCCCTGTAAATATTAACACACACCACCCTCCCTGTAAATATTAACACACTCCACACTACCTGTAAATATTAACACACTGCACCCTCCCTCTAAATATTAACACACTGCACCCTCCCTGTAAATATTAAGAAACTCCTCCCTCTCTGTAAATATTAACACACTCCACCCTCCCTGTAAATATTAACACACTCCACCCTCCCTGTAAATATTAACACACTGCACCCTCTCTGTAAATATTAACACACTGCACTCTCCCTATAAATATTAACACACTGCACTCTCCCTGTAAATATTAACACGCTCCACACTCCCTGTAAATTTTAACAAACTCCACAGTCCCTGGAAATATTAAGACACTCCACACTCCCAGTAAATATTAACACACTCCACACTCCCTGTAAATATTAACACACTCCACCCGCCCTGTAAATATTAACACAAACCACACTCCCTGTAAATATTAACACACTCCACACTCCCTGTAAATATTAACACACTGCACTCTCCCTGTTAATATTAACACACTGCACTCTCCCTGTAAATATTAACACGCTCCACCCTCCCTGTATATATTAACACACTGCACTCTCCCTGTAAATATTAACACACTGCACTCTCCCTGTAAATATTAACACGCTCCACCCTCCCTGTATATATTAACACACTGCACTCTCCCTGTAAATATTAACACGCTCCACACTCCCTGTAAATATTAACACACTGCACTCTCCCTATAAATATTAACACACTGCACTCTCCCTGTAAATATTAACACGCTCCACACTCCCTGTAAATTTTAACACACTCCACAGTCCCTGGAAATATTAAGACACTCCACACTCCCAGTAAATATTAACACACTCCACACTCCCTGTAAATATTAACACACTCCACCCGCCCTGTAAATATTAACACAAACCACACTCCCTGTAAATATTAACACACTCCACACTCCCTGTAAATATTAACAAACTCCACCATCCCTGTAAATATTAACACACTCCACCCTCCCTGTAAATATTAACACACTCCACACTCCCTGTAAATATTATCAAACTCCACCATCCCTGTAAATATTAACACACTCCGCACTCCCTGTAAATATTAACAAACTCCACCCTCCCTGTAAATATTAACACACTCCACCCTCCCTGTAAATATTACACACTCCACACTCCCTGTAAATATTAACACACTCCATAGCCCCTGTAAATATTAACGCACTGCACCCTCCCTCTAAATATTAACACACTCCACCCTCACTGTAAATATTAACACACTGCACCCTCCCTGTAAATATTAACACACTCCACACTCCCTATAAATCTTAACAAACTCCACCCTCCCTGTAAATATTAACACACTCCACCCTCCCTGTAAATATTAACACACTCCACCCTCCCTGTAATTATTAACACACTCCACCCTCCCAGTAAATATTAACACACTCCACCCTCCCTGTAAATATTAACACACTGCACCTTCCCTGAAAATATTAACACACTCCACCCTCCCATTAAACATTAATACACTCCACACTCTCTGTAAATATTAACACACTCCGCCCTCCCTGTAAATATTAACACACTCCACCTTCCCTGTAAATATTAACACACTCCACCCTCACTGTAAATATTAACACACTCCACCCTCCCTGTAAATATTAACACACTCCACCCTCCCTGTAAATATTAACACACTCCACCCTCCCTGTAAATATTAACACACTGCACCCTCCCTGTAAATATTAACACACTCCACCCTCCCTGTAAATATTAACACACTCCTCCCTCCCTGAAAATATTAACACACTCCGCCCCCCCTGTAAATATTAACACACTGCACCCTCCCCGTAAATGTTAACACACTCCACCCTCCCTGTAAATATTAAGAAACGCCACCCTCCCTGTAAATATTAACACACTGCACCCTCTCTGTAAATATTAACACACTCCACCCTCCCTGTAAATATTAACACACTCCACCCTCCCTGTAAATATTAACACACTGCACCCTCTCTGTAAATATTAACACACTCCACCCTCCCTGTAAATATTATCACACATCACACTCCCTGTAAATATTAACACACTCCGCACTCCCTGTAAATATTAACACACTCCACACTCACTGTAAATATTGACACACTGCACCCTCTCTGTAAATGTTAACACACTCCACCCTCCCTGTAAATATTAACACACTTCACACTCCCTGTAAATATTAACACACTCCGCACTCCCTGTAAATATTAACACACTCCACACTCACTGTAAATATTGACACACTGCACCCTCCCTGTAAATATTAACACACTGCACCCTCCCTGTAAATATTAACACACTCCACCCTCCCTGTAAATATTAACACACTGCACCCTCCCTGTAAATGTTAACACACTCCACCCTCCCTGTAAATATTAACACGCTCCACCCACCCTGTAATTATTAACACACTCCGCCCTCCCTGTAAATATTAACAGACTGCACTCTCCCTGCAAATATTAAAGACCCCACCCTCCCTGTAAATATTAAAGACCCCACACTCCCTGTAAATATTAAAGACCCCATCCTCCCTGTAAATATTAACACACTCCACACTCCCTGTAAATATTAAGACAGTCCACACTCCCTGTAAATATTAACACACTCCACACTCCCTGTAAATATGAACACACTCCACACTCACTGTAAATATTAACATACTGCACCCTCCCTGTAAATATTAACACACTCCACCATCCCTGTAAATGTTAACACACTCCACCCTCCCTGTAAATATTAACACACTGCACCCTCCCTGTAAATATTAACACGCTCCATGTAAATATTAACACAGTGCACCCTCCCTGTAAATATTAACACACTGCACCCTCCCTATAAATATTAACACACTCCACCCTCCCTGTAAATATTAACACACTGCCCCCTCCCGGTAAATATTAACACACTGCACCCTCCCTATAAATATTAACACACTCCACCCTCCCTGTAAATATTAACACACTGCACCCTCCCTATTAATATTAACACACTGCACGCTCCCTGTAAATATTAACACACTCCACCCTCCCTGTAAATATTAACACACTCCACCCTCCCTGTAAATATTAACACACTCCACCCTCCCTGTAAATAATAAAAACACTCCACCCCTCCTGTAAATATTAACACACTCCACCCCTCCTGTTAATATTAACACGCTCCACCCTCCCTGTAAATATTAACACACTCCATCCTCCCTTTAAATAATAACACACTCCAGACTCCCTGTAAATATTAACACACTCCACATTAACTGAAAATGTCGACACACTCCACCCTCCCTGTAAATATTAACACACTGCACCCTCCCTGTAAATATTAACACACTGCACCCTCTCTGTAAATATTAACACACTCCACCCTCCCTGTGAATATTAACACACTGCACCCTCTCTGTAAATATTAACACACTCCACCCTCCCTGTAAATATTAACACACTGCACCCTCTCTGTAAATATTAACACACTGCACCCTGCCTGTAAAAATTAACACAAGTCACCCTCTCTGTAAATATTAACACACTGCACCCTCTCTGTAAATATTAACACACTCCACCCTCCCTGTGAATATTAACACACTCCACCCTCCCTGTAAATATCAACATACTCCACCCTCCCTGTAAATATTAACACACTGCACCCTCTCTGTAAATATAAACACACTGCACCCTCCCTGTAAATATTAACACACTCCACCCTCCCTGTAAATATTAAGATATACCATAGCCCCTGTAAATATTAACACACTGCACCCTCCCTGTAAATATTAAGACACACCATAGCCCCTGTAAATATTAACACACTGCACCCTCCCTGTAAATATTAACACACTCCACACTCCCTGTAAATATTAACACACTCCACCCTCCCTGTAAATATTAACACACTCCGCCCTCCCTGTAAATATTAACACACTCCGCCCTCCCAGTAAATATTAACACACACCACCCTCCCTGTAAATATTAACACACTCCACACTACGTGTAAATATTAACACACTCCACCCTCCCTGTAAATATTAACACACTCCACCTTCCCTGTAAATATTAACACACTCCGCCCTCCCTGTAAATATTAACACACACCACCCTCCCTGTAAATATTAACACACTCCACACTACCTGTAAATATTAACACACTGCACCCTCCCTCTAAATATTAACACACTGCACCCTCCCTGTAAATATTTAGAAACTCCTCCCTCTCTGTAAATATTAACACACTCCACCCTCCCTGTAAGTATTAACACACTCCACCCTCCCTGTAAATATTAACACACTGCACCCTCTCTGTAAATATTAACACACTGCACTCTCCCTGTAAATATTAACACACTGCACTCTCCCTGTAAATATTAACACGCTCCACCCTCCCTGTATATATTAACACACTGCACTCTCCCTGTAAATATTAACACACTGCACTCTCCCTGTAAATATTAACACGCTCCACCCTCCCTGTATATATTAACACACTGCACTCTCCCTGTAAATATTAACACGCTCCACACTCCCTGTAAATATTAACACACTGCACTCTCCCTATAAATATTAACACACTGCACTCTCCCTGTAAATATTAACACACTGCACTCTCCCTGTAAATATTAACACGCTGCACACTCCCTGTAAATTTTAACACACTCCACAGTCCATGGAAATATTAAGACACTCCACACTCCCAGTAAATATTAACACACTCCACACTCCCTGTAAATATTAACACACTCCACCCGCCCTGTAAATATTAACTCAAACCACACTCCCTGTAAATATTAACACACTCCACACTCCCTGTAAATATTAACAAACTCCACCATCCCTGTAAATATTAACACACTCCACCCTCCCTGTAAATATTAACACACTCCACACTCCCTGTAAATATTATCAAACTCCACCATCCCTGTAAATATTAACACACTCCGCACTCCCTGTAAATATTAACAAACTCCACGCTCCCTGTAAATATTAACACACTCCACCCTCCCTGTAAATATTACACACTCCACACTCCCTGTAAATATTAACACACTCCATAGCCCCTGTAAATATTAACGCACTGCACGCTCCCTGTAAATATTAACACACTCCACCCTCCCTGTAAATATTAACACACTGCACCCTCCCTGTAAATATTAACACACTCCACCCTCCCTGTAATTATTAACACACTCCACCCTCCCAGTAAATATTAACACACTCCACCCTCTCTGTAAATATTAACACACTGCACCTTCCCTGAAAATATTAACACACTCCACCCTCCCATTAAATATTAATACACTCCACACTCTCTGTAAATATTAACACACTCCGCCCTCCCTGTAAATATTAACACACTCCACCTTCCCTGTAAATATTAACACACTCCACCCTCACTGTAAATATTAACACACTCCACCCTCCCTGTAAATATTAACACACTCCACCCTCCCTGTAAATATTAACACACTCCACCCTCCCTGTAAATATTAACACACTGCACCCTCCCTGTAAATATTAACACACTCCACCCTCCCTGTAAATATTAACACACTCCTCCCTCCCTGAAAATATTAACACACTCCGCCCCCCCTGTAAATATTAACACACTGCACCCTCCCCGTAAATGTTAACACACTCCACCCTCCCTCTAAATATTAAGAAACGCCACCCTCCCAGTAAATATTAACACACTGCACCCTCTCTGTAAATATTAACACACTCCACCCTCCCTGTAAATATTAACACACTCCACCCTCCCTGTAAATATTAACACACTGCACCCTCTCTGTAAATATTAACACACTCCACCCTCCCTGTAAATATTATCACACTTCACACTCCCTGTAAATATTAACACACTCCGCACTCCCTGTAAATATTAACACACTCCACACTCACTGTAAATATTGACACACTGCACCCTCTCTGTAAATATTAACACACTCCACCCTCCCTGTAAATATTAACACACTTCACACTCCCTGTAAATATTAACACACTCCGCACTCCCTGTAAATATTAACACACTCCACACTCACTGTAAATATTGACACACTGCACCGTCCCTGTAAATATTAACACACTGCACCCTCCCTGTAAATATTAACACACTCCACCCTCCCTGTAAATATTAACACACTGCACCCTCCCTGTAAATGTTAACACACTCCACCCTCCCTGTAAATATTAACACGCTCCACCCTCCCTGTAAATATTAACACACTCCGCCCTCCCTGTAAATATTAACACACTGCACTCTCCCTGTAAATATTAAAGACCCCACCCTCCCTGTAAATATTAAAGACCCCACACTCCCTGTAAATATTAAAGACCCCATCCTCCCTGTAAATATTAACACACTCCAAACTCCCTGTAAATATTAAGACAGTCCACACTCCCTGTAAATATTAACACACTCCACACTCCCTGTAAATATTAACACACTCCATCCTCCCTGTAAATATTAACACACTGCACTCTTCCTGTAAATATTAACACACTGCACTCTCCCTGTAAATATTAACACACTGCACTCTCCCTGTAAATATTAACACGCTCCACACTCCCTGTACATATTAACACACTCCACAGTCCCTGGAAATATTAAGACACTCCACACTCCCAGTAAATATTAACACACTCCACACTCCCTGAAAATATTAACACACTCCACCCGCCCTGTAAATATTAACACAAACCACACTCCCTGTAAATATTAACACACTCCACACTCCCTGTAAATATTAAAAACTCCACCCTCCCTGTAAATATTAACACACTCCACCCTCCCTGTAAATATTACACACTCCACAATCCCTGTAAATATTAACACACTCCATAGACCCTATAAATATTAACGCACTGCAACCTCCCTGTAAATATTAACACACTCCACCCTCCCTGTAAATATTAACACACTGCACCCTCCCTGTAAATATTAACACACTCCACACTCCCTGTAAATATTAACAAACTCCACTCTCCCTGTAAATATTAACACACTCCACCCTCCCTGTAAATATTAACACACTCCACCCTCCCTGTAATTATTAACACACTCCACCCTCCCTGTAAATATTAACACACTCCACCCTCCCTGTAAATATTAACAAACTGCACCTTCCCTGTAAATGTTAACACACTCCACCCTCCCTTTCAATATTAACACACTCCACACTCTCTGTAAATATTAACACACTCCGCCCTCCCTGTAAATATTAACACACTCCACCTTCCCTGTAAATAGTAACACACTCCACCCTCCCTGTAAACATTAACACACTCCACCCTCCCTGTAAATATTAACACACTCCACCCTCCCTGTAAATATTACACACTCCGCCCCCCCTGTAAATATTAACACACTGCACCCTACCTGTAAATATTAACACACTCCACCCTCCCTCTAAATATTAAGAAACTCCACCCTCCCTGTAAATATTAACACACTGCACCCTCTCTGTAAATATTAACACACTCCACCCTCCCTGCAAATATTAACACACTCCACCCTCCCTGTAAATATTAACACACTGCACCCTCTGTGTAAATATTAACACACTCCACCCTCCCTGTAAATATTAACACACTTCACACTCCCTGTAAATATTAACACACTCCGCACTCCCTGTAAATATTAACACACTCCACACTCACTGTAAATATTGACACACTGCACCCTCTCTGTAAATATTAACACACTCCACCCTCCCTGTAAATATTAACACACTTCACACTCCCTGTAAATATTAACACACTCCGCACTCCCTGTAAATATTAACACACTCCATACTCACTGTAAATATTGACACACTGCACCCTCCCTGTAGATATTAACACACAGCACCCTCCCTGTAAATATTAACACACTCCACCCTCCCTTTAAATATTAACACACTGCACCCTCCCTGTAAATATTAACACACTCCACCCTCCCTGTAAATATTAACGCGCTCCACCCTCCATGTAAATATTAAAGACCCCACACTCCCTGTAAATATTAAAGACCCCATCCTCCCTGGAAATATTAACACACTCCACACTCCCTGTAAATATTAACACACTCCACACTCCCTGTAAATATTAACACACTCCACACTCCCTGTAAATATTAACACACTCCATCCTCCCTGTAAATATTAACACACTGCACTATCCCTGTAAATATTAACACACTCCACTCTCCCTATAAATATTAACACACTGCACTCTCCCTGTAAATATTAACACACTCCACCC
Source organism: Cetorhinus maximus (assembly GCF_964194155.1). Classification (NCBI taxonomy): domain Eukaryota; kingdom Metazoa; phylum Chordata; class Chondrichthyes; order Lamniformes; family Cetorhinidae; genus Cetorhinus; species Cetorhinus maximus. The sequence goes on from NC_135895.1 coordinate 11,753,166, forward strand.
TCCCTGTAAATATTAACACACTGCACTCTCCCTGTAAATATTAACACACTGCACTCTCCCTGTAAATATTAACACACTGCACTCTCCCTGTAAATATTAACACACTGCACTCCCCCTGTAAATATTAACACACTGCACTCTCCCTGTAAATATTAACACGCTCCACCCTCCCTGTAAATATTAACACACTGCGCTCTCCCTGTAAATATTAACACGCTCCACACTCCCTGTAAATATTAACACACTGCACTCTCCCTGTAAATATTAAAACACTGCACTCTCCCTGTAAATATCAACACACTGCACTCTCCCTGTAAATATTAACACTCTCCACACTCCCTGTAAATATTAACACACTGCACTCTCCCTGTAAATATTAACACGCTCCACCATCCCTGAAAATATTAACACACTGCACCCTCCCTGTAAATGTTAACACACTCCACCCTCCCTGTAAATATTAACACACTCCACCCTCCCTGTAAATATTAAGAAACTCCACCCTCCCTGTAAATATTAACACACTGCACCCTCTCTGTAAATTTTAACACACTCCACCCTCCCTGTAAATATTAACACACTTCACACTCCCTGTAAATATTAACAAACTCCGCACTCCCTGTAAATATTAACACACTCCACCCTCCCTGAACATATTGACACACTGCACCCTCCCTGTAAATATTAACACACTGCACCCTCCCTGTAAATATTAACACACTCCACCCTCCCTGTAAATATTAACACACTGCACCCTCCCTGTAAATATTAACACACTCCACCCTCCCTGTAAATATTAACACACTCCGCCCTCCCTGTAAATATTAACACACTGCACTCTCCCTGTAAATATTAACACACTCCACCCTTCCTGTAAATATTAACAAACTGCACTCTCCCTGTAAATATTAACACACTCCACCCTCCCTGTAAATATTAACACACTGCACTTTCCCTGTAAATATTAACACACTGCACTCTCCCTGTAAATATTAACACACTGCACTCTCCCTGTAAATATTAACACACTGCACTCTCCCTGTAAATATTAACACACTCCACCCTCCCTGTAAATATTATCACACTTCACACTCCCTGTAAATATTAACACACTGCACTCTCCCTGTAAATATTAACACACTGCACTCTCCCTGTAAATATTAACACACTGCACTCTCCCTGTAAATATTAACACACTGCACTCCCCCTGTAAATATTAACACACTGCACTCTCCCTGTAAATATTAACACGCTCCACCCTCCCTGTAAATATTAACACACTGCGCTCTCCCTGTAAATATTAACACGCTCCACACTCCCTGTAAATATTAACACACTGCACTCTCCCTGTAAATATTAACACACTGCACTCTCCCTGTAAATATTAACACACTGCACTCTCCCTGTAAATATTAACACGCTCCACACTCCCTGTAAATATTAACACACTGCACTCTCCCTGTAAATATTAGCACGCTCCACCATCCCTGTAAATATTAACACACTGCACCCTCCCTGTAAATATTAACACACTCCACCCTCCCTGTAAATATTAACACACTCCACCCTCCCTGTAAATATTAAGAAACTCCACCCTCCCTGTAAATATTAACACACTGCACCCTCTCTGTAAATTTTAACACACTCCACCCTCCCTGTAAATATTAACACACTTCACACTCCCTGTAAATATTAACACACTCCGCACTCCCTGTAAATATTAACACACTCCACACTCACTGAAAATATTGACACACTGCACCCTCCCTGTAAATATTAACACACTGCACCCTCCCTGTAAATATTAACACACTCCACCCTCCCTGTAAATATTAACACACTGCACCCTCCCTGTAAATATTAACACACTCCACCCTCCCGGTAAATATTAACACACTGCACTGTCCCTGTAAATATTAAACACCCCACACTCTCTGTAAATATTAACACACTCCACCCTCCCTGTAAATATTAACACACTGCACTCTCCCTGTAAATATTAACACACTCCACCCTTCCTGTAAATATTAACACACTGCACTCTCCCTGTAAATATTAACACACTCCACCCTCCCTGTAAATATTAACACACTGCACTTTCCCTGTAAATATTAACACACTGCACTCTCCCTGTAAATATTAACACACTGCACTCTACCTGTAAATATTAACAGACTGCACTCTCCCTGTAAATATTAACACACTGCACTCTCCCTGTAAATATTAACACACTGCACTCTCCCTTTAAATATTAACACGCTCCACCCTCCCTGTATATATTAACACACTGCACTCTCCCTGTAAATATTAACACACTGCACTCTCCCTGTAAATATTAACACACTCCACCCTCCCTGTAAATATTAACACACTGCACTTTCCCTGTAAATATTAACACACTGCACTCTCCCTGTAAATATTAACACACTGCACTCTCCCTGTAAATATTAACACACTGCACTCTCCCTGTAAATATTAACACACTGCACTCTCCCTGTAAATATTAACACGCTCCACCCTCCCTGTATATATTAACACACTGCACTCTCCCTGTAAATATTAACACACTCCACCCTCCCTGTAAATATTAACACACTGCACTCTCCCTGTAAATATTAACACACTCCACCCTCCCTGTAAATATTAACACACTGCACTCTCCCTGTAAATATTAACACACTGCACTCTCCCTGTAAATATTAACACACTCCACCCTCCCTGTAAATATTAACACACTGCACTTTCCCTGAAAATATTAACACACTGCACTCTCCCTGTAAATATTAACACACTGCACTCTCCCTGTAAATATTAACACACTGCACTCTCCCTGTAAATATTAACACACTGCACTCTCCCTGTAAATATTAACACACTGCACTCTCCCTGTAAATATTAACACGCTCCACGCTCCCTGTATATATTAACACACTGCACTCTCCCTGTAAATATTAACACGCTCCACACTCCCTGTAAATATTAACACACTGCACTCTCCCTGTAAATATTAACACACTGCACTCTCCCTGTAAATATTAACACACTGCACTCTCCCTGTAAATATTAACACGCTCCACACTCCCTGTAAATATTAACACACTCCACAGTCCCTGGAAATATTAAGACACTCCACACTCCCAGTAAATATTAACACACTCCACACTCCCTTTAAATATTAACACACTCCACCCGCCCTGTAAATATTAACACAAACCACACTCCCTGTAAATATTAACACACTCCACTCTCCCTGTAAATATTAGCAAACTCCACCATCCCTGTAAATATTAACACACTCCACCCTCCCTGTAAATGTTAACACACTCCACACTCCCTTTAAATATTATCAAACTCCACCATCCCTGTAAATATTAACACACTCCACACTCCCTGTAAATATTAACAAACTCCACCCTCCCTGTAAATATTAACACACTCCACCCTCCCTGTAAATATTACACACTCCACACTCCCTGTAAATATTAACACCCTCCATAGCCCCTGTAAATATTAACGCACTGCACCCTGCCTGTAAATATTAACACACTCCACCCTCCCTGTAAATATTAACACCCTGCACCCTCCCTGTAAATATTAACACACTCCACCCTCCCTGTAAATATTAACACACTCCACCCTCCCTGTAAATATTAACACACTCCACCCTACCTGTAAATATTAACACACTGCACCCTCCCTGTAAATATTAACACACTCCACCCTCCCTGTAAATATTAACACACTCCTCCCTCCCTTTAAATATTAACACACTCCGCCCCCCCTGTAAATATTAACACACTGCACCCTCCCTGTAAATATTAACACACTCCACCCTCCCTGTAAATAATAAGAAACTCCACCCTCCCTGTAAATATTAACACACTGCACCCTCTCTGTAAATATTAACACACTCCACCCTCCCTGTAAATATTAACACACTCCACCCTCCCTGTAAATATTAACACACTGCACCCTCTCTGTAAATATTAACACACTCCACCCTCCCTGTAAATATTAACACACTTCACACTCCCTGTAAATATTAACACACTCCGCACTCCCTGTAAATATTAACACACTCCACACTCACTGTAAATATTGACACACTGCACCCTCTCTGTAAATATTAACACACTCCACCCTCCCTGTAAATATTAACACACTTCACACTCCCTGTAAATATTAACACACTCCGCACTCCCTGTAAATATTAACACACTCCACACTCACTGTAAATATTGACACACTGCACCCTCCCTGTAAATATTAACACACTGCACCCTCCTTGTAAATATTAACACACTCCACCCTCCCTGTAAATATTAACACACTGCACTCTCCCTGTAAATATTAACACACTGCACTCTCCCTGTAAATATTAAAGACCCCACCCTCCCTGTAAATATTAAAGACCCCACACTCCCTGTAAATATTAAAGACCCCATCCTCCCTGTAAATATTAACACACTCCACACTCCCTGTAAATATTAACACACTCCACACTCCCTGTAAATATTAACACGCTCCACACTCCCTGTACATATTAACACACTCCATTCTCCCTGTAAATATTAACACACTGCACTCTCCCTGTAAATATTAAAGACCCCACCCTCCCTGTAAATATTAAAGACCCCACACTCCCTGTAAATATTAAAGATCCCATCCTCCCTGTAAATATTAACACACTCCACACTCCCTGTAAATATTAACACACTCCACACTCCCTGTAAATATTAACACGCTCCACACTCCCTGTAAATATTAACACACTCCATTCTCCCTGTAAATATTAACACACTGCACCCTCCCTTTAAATATTAACACTCTCCACTCTCCCTGTAAATATTAACACACTGCACTCTCCCTGTAAATATTAACACACTCCACCCTCCCTGTAAATATTAACACACTGCACTCTCCCTGTAAATATTAACACACTGCACTCTCCCTGTAAATATTAACACACTGCACTCTCCCTGTAAATATTAACACACTGCACTCTCCCTGTAAATATTAACACACTGCACTCTCCCTGTAAATATTAACACGCTCCACACTCCCTGTAAATATTAACACACTGCATTCTCCCTGTAAATATTAACACGCTCCACCATCCCTGTAAATATTAACACACTGCACCCTCCCTGTAAATATTAACACACTCCACCCTCCCTGTAAATATTAATACGCTCCACCCTCCCTGTAAATATTAACACACTGCGCTCTCCCTGTAAATATTAACACGCTCCACCCTCCCTGTAAATATTAACACACTGCACTCTCCCTGTAAATATTAACACGCTCCACACTCCCTGTAAATATTAACACACTGCACTCTCCCTGTAAATATTAACACGCTCCACCATCCCTGTAAATATTAACACACTGCACTCTCCCTGTAAATATTAACACACTGCACTCTCCCTGTAAATATTAACACACTGCACTCTCCCTGTAAATATTAACACGCTCCACACTCCCTGTAAATATTAACACACTGCACTCTCCCTGTAAATATTAACACACTGCACTCTCCCTGTAAATATTAACACACTGCACTCGCCCTGTAAATATTAACACGCTCCACCATCCCTGTAAATATTAACACACTCCACACTCCATGTAAACATTAACATAGCCCACACACACTGTAAATATTAACATAGCCCACCCCCACTTTAAATATTAACATGAGAACATACGAACATAAGAAATAGGAGCAGGAGTAGGCCATTCAGCCCCTCAAGCCTGCCCCACCATTCAATAAGATCACGGCCGATCTGCCCCACGTCTTATATCCTCTTTCGTGCCAGCTCCTCACAGCCCTCAGCTCCCCTGATATTTCTAAAATCTATCTACCTCCTCATTAAATACTTTCAGTGATCTAGCCTCCACAACTCTCTGGGGTAGAGAATTCCAACCATTCACTACCCTCTGAGAGAAGAAATTCCTTCACATCTCAGTTTTAAGTGAGTGTGCACTTATTCTGTAACTATGGCCAGGACTTTTCCCTCGTCCGTCACGCTCAGCGGGAGCGGTCGGGAAGCGGAGCGGTGCCCGGGATTGGGGCTGGACCGGAATTTCACGCTGGCTGCCAAATTAGGGCCCGCCCAGTGTGTGACGTGTGCTCCAGCGCTCAGCGCTGCCTGTGTCTGTGGGAGCTGGGCAGAGGGTAGGAGGCCTAGAGCGCAAGTTCGCGCTGGAAAAGCCTCATGGAGATGAAGTGCTTTGAAAATTAAATATAAAGACTTTTATAATGTTCAAAAGCCACGTCCCCTCACGTGAAACCTCACCCCGCCCGTGGATGAGGTGTCGCAAATAAAATGCAAAGGCCGCTTGGCCTTTTCACCCGCCCGCCCACCGTGAGGTTGGACGGACAGCGAAAACTTTATTTCCATCGCATTTTTAAAGACCTTAATAATAGGCCTGTCCATTGTCGGCGGGCGTGCTGCCAACTCCCGGGCGCGCCCGCTCACAGAAATATCACGTGAGTGAGCAATGGCGTCGGGATGCTCGCCCAATGTCGTCGTGCGTCATTTTACGCTCCAGCAGGTCGGGCGCGCTATCCCGCTCCCCCTCAACAAAAAACCCTGCCCTACGTCCCCCTAGTTCGAGATTCCCCCACTAGTGGAAACGACTTCTCAACATCTACCCTGTCCAGCCCCCTTAGAATCTTGTACGTTTCAATAAGATCACCCCTCGTTCTTCTAAACACTAATGAATAAAGGCCTAACCTGTTTGGCCGTTCTTGATAAGTCAACCCCTTCATCCCAGGAATCAGCCTAGTGAATCTCTTTTCAACTGCCTCCAATCCTTTCTTTAATACGGGGACCAAAACTGTACACAGTACTCCAGGTGCGGCCTCACCAACACCCAGTACAGTTGTAACAAGACTTCCCTATTTTTAAACTCCAACCCCCTAGCAATAAAGGCAAAAATTCCATTTCCCTTCTTAGGGCTAAGTTCTCCCCCCGTTAGGGGGGACATTGATGGGCGGGCGTGTACAGGCGCGCTTCTGATTGGTGCCCCAGATCGGGGGCGCGCCGCCATTTTACGTTAAGGTGGGCCAATTAAGGCCCGCCCAGCGTGACGTCCGCAGGGAAGCGCTATGCGCTCTCTGTGCAGGTGCCGGGGGGGGTGGGGGGTGGGGGTGGGGGGGGTGGGGGGGTGGGGGGGTGGGATTCCTCAAATCGAGAGTCCGCTCTTTGGCACGTGCGCATGGAAGAGCCCACCCATCACCCCGAGGCTAACTGCTGCCTGAGGGAGATCGCCTCGGCTTTCAAAAATGTTTTTTTTTTTTTAATTTCCCTTACATGTCCCCTCATGTGACAGAGTCACGTGAGTTGGGACACGTCCATCATTTTTTACGAAACCTTTATTCAAATTTTTTAAAGCCAACACGAAACCTCGTCCCTGCGAAATGTTATTTTTCACTGGATTTCGGCCACGGTGCCATTCCAGTTGGTAACCAGTAGATGGAGCACTCTGCCCGAGTATTGCAGTTCCTCCAGTTGGTGAATTGCACCCAATCTAAGGGTGGAAATTTCCTGCCTCCTGGCCTAGTGGGTTCTCAGGCCAGGCCTTACGCTGGGAGCCCATTAGTTACACATCACACGGCAGGGCTGGGCGCTGACTCACCCACCCTGCCACGGCCTCATGGGGGGGTCGAACGCCCTGGCGATGTATTTAAATGCCAGCGGTACACACACACATTCACGCTCCGCGGCCCAGGGGTGTTCACCACCAACCCTGAGACGGCCCCCAGGAGAAATAGGTCAGCAGCTGGATCCAGACAGCCCAGCACAGGAGCCATTTGGAGAAGGACAATCGCAGCGTTCGCCTGCACCCTCCACCAGCGCGGAGACACACTCTCCCCCCCCGTGGGTCACAGTTTAGGCTCAAGGTCACGTCCTGGGGAACACCCTCACCGACACGTCTCCGCAGCAGCTGGAGGCAGTGACAGCCCAGGCCCCCTGGCGCTCGGAGGACCGAGTGGAGAACAGGCGCCCGCCGAGTCCAAGTCAGATGATAAGCCTCTGGAAGTGGCCGTCTCCAACAGGCTGGAGCTCGATGAGTTCGATTTCGAATAGATCTAGCAACTCAAAGCTGAGGTCCCCAGTATCACAGATGCCAGTTTTCAGCCAGTTCAATTCACTCCATGTGATATCAAGAAATTGCTGAAGGCACTGGATACTGCAAAGGCTATGGGCCCTGACAATATAATGGCAATTGCACCCCTAGCCTAGCTGTTCCAGTACAGCTACAACACAGGTATCCAACTGGCTATGTGGAATAATTGACCACAAAATGCAGGACAAATCCAACCCAGCTAATTACCGCCCCATCAGTCTACACGGGATCATCAACAGCGCTATCAAGCGGCACTTGCTTAGCAATAACCTGCTCACTGATGCCCAGTTTAGGTTCTGCCAGGGCCACTCAGCTCCTGACCTCATTACAGCCTTGGTTCAGACAAGGACAAAAGAGCTGTACTCCTGAGGTGAGGTGAGAGTGACTGCATTTGACCGAGTGTGGCGTCAAGGAGCCCTAGCTAAACTGGAGTCAATGGGAATCAGAGGGAAAACTCTCCACTGGTTGGAGTCATACCCAGCACAAAGGAAGATGGTTGTGGTTGTTGGAGATCAATCATCTCAGTCCCAGGACATCACTGCAGGAGTTCCTCAGGGTAGTGTCCTAGGCCCAACCATCTTCAGCTGCTTCACCAATGACTTTCCTTCCTTCATAAGGTCAGAAGTGGGGATGTTCGCTGATGATTGCACAATGTTCAGCACCATTCGCAACTCCTCAGATACTGAAGCAGTCCATGCCCAAATACAACAAGAGCTGGGGCAGAACTTTGCCCCTGTCAGGCGGGCTCAGCAGGGATGGTTAGGAAGCCGACCGCCACCCGCGATCAGCACCGCACTGCGATTTCATCCTGGCGAGCCAATCGAGGCCCACACAGCGTGAAACGCGAGCAGCAGCGCTGAGCACTGCTTGTGTAGGGGGTGGGGAGTGAGAGCAGGCCGAGCGCGAACTTCACACATGAGCGTGAGTGAGCGCTGCATAATCTCCTCAGGCCTGCCCACCAAGCAAAAATTTCTGCCCCTGGACAATATCCAGGCTTGGGCTGACAAGTGGCAAATAACATTCATGCCACACAAATGCCAGGCAATGACCATCTCCAACAAGAGAGAATCTAACCATCACCCCTTGATGTTCAGTGGCATTACCATCACTGAATCCCCCACTATCAACATCCTGGGGGTTACCATTGACCAGAAACTGAACTGGATTAGCCATATAAATACTGTGGCTACAAGAGCAGGTCCGAGGCTAGGAATCCTGTGGTGAGTAACTCACCTCCTGACTCCCCAAAGCCTGTCTACCATCTACAAGGCACAAGTCAGGAGTGTGATGGATACTCTCCACTTGCCTGGATGAGTGCAGCTCCCACAACACTCAAGAAGCTTGACACCGTCCAGGACAAAGCAGCTGGCTTGATTGGCACAACATCCACAAACATTCACTCCCTCACCACCAATGCACAGTGTGTACCATCTCCAAGGTGCACTTTAGGAATTCCTCAAGGGTCCTTAGGCAGCACCATCCAAACCTACGACCACTACCATCCAGAAAGACAAGGACAGCAGACAGATGGGAACACCACCACCTGGAAGTTCCCCTCCAATCACTCACCATCCTGATTTGGAAATATATCGCCGTTCCTTCACTGTCGCTGGGTCAAAATCCTGGAACACCCTCCCTAACAGCACTGTGGGTGTACCCACACCACATGGACTGCAGCGGTTCAAGAAGGCAGCTCACCACCACCTTCTCAAGGGCAATTAGGGATGGACAATAAATGCTGGCCCAGCCAGCGAAGCCCACATCCCGTGAATGAATAAAAGAAAACTCCTCCTGGAACCTCTGTCAGTGTGTCACGGGCACGTCTTCTGCATCAAGCCACTTCAAGAGCATCATCACATGGAAGCTGACCCTCATCTCCTCTTCAGCTTCTCGAGCTTCCTGTTGAGGGATCTGGAGAGGGGATAAGCAGGCTCACAAAGGAAAAGGATATGGTGGCATTGCAGGGCAGCTACTTAGGTAATGATACCCAGAGTGTGACAGGAAGGGACAGAGTGTATGAATATAAAAAAACAGCAGCAAATAGGGTTAAAGTGGGGGGAAATGGTGAAAAGGCAAATTTAATGACTCTTTGCTTAAATGCGCATAGTGTTCAGAACAAAATAAATGAATAACGGCACAAATAGAGGTTAATGGGTATGATCTTATAGCCATTACAGAGCCATGGTTACCAGGAGATCAAAGCTGAGAACAAAATATTCAGGGGTATGTGACTTTTCGAAAGGACAGGCAGGGAGGAAAGGGTGGTGGGGTAGCTTTGTTAATACAAGATGGAATAAATACAATAGCAAGAAATGACCTTGGATCGGGAGATGATTCTTTAGGCCCCCTGGCAGTAGCTCTGTTGTAGGACAGGGAATAAATCAGGAGATAATGAGGGCATGTATAAAAGGCAATATATTAATCATGGGTGTCTTTAATCTTCAAGTAGATTGGGAAAATCAAATTGGCAGAGGTAGCCATGAGCATAGATTGTATCTTGGATCAGGCTATTTTGGATCTGGTAATATGTAATGATGCAGGTTTAATAAATGATCTCAGAGTAAAAGATCCCCTAGGAAACAGTGACCATAACATGGTGGAATTTAGATTCAGTTTGCGAGTGAGAAACTTAGTTCAGAAACAACTGTGCTAAACTTAAATAAGGGTAATTACAAAGGAGTGAGGGCAGAGTTAGCTGGAGTGGACTGGGAAAGGATTTTAGCAGAAAAGACGGCAAACGTTTAAGAAAATAGTTCATGACTCACAACAAAGATATATCTCAGTGAGGAAGGCAGATTCTAGGAAGGAGATAAAGCAACCATGGTTAGCTAAGGAAGTTAAGGATAGTGTCAAAGTGAAAGAAAAAACATACAATATGGCAAAGATTAGTGGTAAACCAGGGGATTGGGAAAATTTTTAAAAACCAACAGAAGATGACCAAAAAATAAATAAAGAGGGAGAAAATAAACTTTGAGGGTAAACTAGAAAGTAATATAAAAACAGACAGTAAGAGCATCTTTAACTATATAAAAAGGAAGAGAGAGGCCAAAGTCAATATAGGTCCCTTAGAGAATGAGGCTGGGGAAATAACAATGGGGAACCAGGAAATGGCAGAGGAGTTGCATAAATGCTTTGCATCAGTCTTCACAGTAGGAGACACTAAAAGCATACCAAAAATACTAAATAATCAAGAGGCAAAAGGTGGGGAGGAAATAAATACAATAACTATCACTAGAGAAAAAGTACTAGGGAAATTAATGGGGCTGAAGGCCGTTAAGTCCCCTGGACCTGATGTGTTGCATCCTAGGATATGAAAGGAAGTAGCTGCAGAGATAGTGGATGCACTGGTAGCAATCTTCAAAGAATCCTCAGATTCTGGAAAAGTCCCAGGGGATTGGAAAACTGGCAATTTTAACACCCTTATTCAAAAAGGGAGGGAGACTAAAAACAGGTTACTATAGGCCAGTTAACTTAACATATTGGGAAAAGTTAGTGTCTATTATAAAGGGTGTAATAGCAGAGCATTTAGAAATGCAGAATCTAATCAAGCAGAGTCAGCATGGCTTCATGAAAGGGAAATCATGCCTGACAAATTTATTAGAATTCTTTGAGGAGGTAACAAGTAGAATAGATAAAGGGGAACCAGTAAATGTAATATATTTGGATTTCCAAAAGGCATTCGGTAAGGTACCGCACATAAGGCTACTTAATAAGATAAGAGCCCATGATGTTGGGGGTAGTGTATTAGCATGGATAGAGGATTAGCTAACTAATAGAAAATAGAGAGTTGGGATACAGGGGCCATTTTCAGGATGGCAACCTGTAACTAGTGAAGTGCCACAAGGATCAGTGCTGGGGCCACGATTATTTACAATGTATATTAATGACTTGAATGAGGGAAATGAATGTAATATCGCCAAGTTTGCAGGTGACACAAAAGTAGGTGGGAAGGCAAGTGGTGAGGATGACACAAAGAGTCTTCAGAGGGATAGAGATAGGTTGAGTGAGTGGGCAAAAACATGGCAGATGGAATATAATGTGGGAAAATGTGAGGTTATGCACTTTGGCAGGAAGAATTGAGGAGCTGAATATTACTTAAATGGAGAAAGACTGCAGAAAGCTGCAGCACAGAGGGATTTGGGGGTCCTCGTGCATGAATCCCATAAAAGCTAACATACAAGTTCAACAGGTAACAGGGAAGGCAAATGGAATGTTGGTCTTTATTTCAAAGGGAATGGAATATAGAAGTAGGGAAGTCTTGCTAAAACTATACAAGGCACTAGTTAGACCACACCTAGAATACTGTGAACAGTTTTGGTCCCCTTATCTAAGGAAAGATATACTGGCATTCGAGGCAGTCCAGAGAAGGTTCACTAGGTTGATCCCGGTTATGGTGGGATTTACTTATGAGGAAGGGTTGAGTAGGTTGGGCCTCTGCTCATTGGAGTTTAGAAGAACCTTATTGAAACATATAAGATTCTTAGGGGGCTTGACAGTGTAGATGCTGAGAGGTTGTTTCTCCTTGTGGGCGAGTCTAGGGCCAGAGGTCATAATCTTAGAGTGAGGGGTCACCCATTTAAGACAGAGATAAGGAGGAATTTCTTCCCTCAGATGGTTATTAATCAGCGGAATTCTTTACCACAGAGGGCTGTAGAGGTTGGGTCGTTAAGTATATTCAAGGCTGAGATAGGCCAATTTTTAATCAGTAAAGGAATCAAGGGTATGGGGGAAAGGCAGGAAAGTGGAGTTGAGGATTGGCAGATCAGCCATGGTCTCATTAAATGGTGGAGCAGACTCGATAGGCCGAATGGCCTACTTCTGCTCCTACGCCTTATGGTCTTATGCTCTTCATCGTCCTTGTCTCCGTCTGGCAAGAGATGCCCCTTTGAAGTGCCAGATTGTGAAGGGCGCAGCAGACCACGATGATGCAGGGCACCCTCTGTGCGTCCAAGCATCGGAAGCGCATCTTCAGGTCTGCTCGATGATGGATCTTGCCAAACTATGCGGCACATTGCATCTCTTCTCCGGGGCACTTTGAGAACGACGCATGGGTGTCATGAGCCATTGTTTCAGCAGGTACCCCTTATCACCCGTGGTTGAATAGCCTGTTGGCAGTCACTGCCTGTGCTCCAACATGAAACGTGCCCATTTGAGTGAGGTACGGGCATTCTTGAAACTGTAGCCAGGCCTTTGGAAGAAGACTGAAGAGGGTTGAAACAAAAACAGGAAATGCTGGAAAACTCAGCAGGCCTGACAGCACTGGGTCACCCTTGGGTCAGACGGACTCGGACCGTTAACTCTGTTTCTCCCTCCACAGGCGCTCCCACATGCCATATCACAAACATTTATAAACACGTCAGAACAAATCCAGACAGCACAAAAATATTAGAGAAGGAAAACAATCACACAAGTCAATATGCTTTGACATTGTGCAGTCTCTTAATTCATCACTTCAAACTCCTTCTAAATTCAGTAACAGACCTGTAACGGTCAGCTACAGAAACACTATTTTATTCGCCTTTGATTCTCGGAGAACTCGAGCAGGAAAGGACATAAACTGTAATTATATTGACGGCATTTCTCAGTTTAAGTGGGGAGATTTCAAAAGCTTTTATACTTCAGTGAAGTTTAAGTGACATTCATTGTGACAGGATTCTCATATTAAATATTGATTATGGGATGGTATGAACCTTAAAAGGAAAAAAAAAAACCCAAAAACAATTTAGAAAGGAGGTAGATCAAAGTTATTTAGACAAAAATCAGTTCCATATTTCTTCTCTGCTGGTACATTCATTGCAAAGTAATAAGGGAAACTTTCACTTTCTGTTTTTGTTTCAGGTTTCCAGCATCCGCAGCATTTTGCTTTTATGAAAAGGGTTTGAAACTGTCTCATGATCTGGAGCATGTTGGAACAGATTAAAAACGAAGACTCCGTGAAGATCACTCTTCGAGGGTGGTTTCTAGAAATACAGGATTCCAGGAAATAAAAGCAAAGTGACCATAGTAAGCAGCTGAGTGGTGAAAGCAGCACTTTTTGCAGCCTCGGCCATGATTAAGCCAACAGCGCTCTCACCACGGGCTCAGGAGGCTATGACTCTAGGGACTTTGGCTGGAACTCTAGTGCGACCACCGGGGGAGTGCTGAATTGTCAGAGATGTCATCTTGCAGATGAATCATAAACCGAGGCCCTATTTGGTCCCTTAGGTGGAAGTAAAAGATCCAGTGGTGCTATTTGTTAGGAGAGCAGGGAGTTCTGCTCAGTGGCCTGGCCAATATTTATATCCTAACCAAGATCATTCGGTAAAGGTCCATTTGTGGGATCTTGCTTTGTGCATTTTGGCTGTGACATGCTTGACATTACAACAATGGCTGCACTTCAAGGGCTGGATTTCAAGGGCACCATATTCCACACCACCCCCCAACACCACACCACCCCCCCACCCCACCCCCCACCACCCCCATACCTTCCACCCACCCCACACGACTAAAAAGTTGTTCAGGAGCTCACCCATGAAAAGGTCGGCTGCACCTCAGCCATTTTATGCTCAACAGGGCGTTAATTGGATCGTGGCAAGATGTCTACTCCCAGCTGGGGAGGAAGTCTGATGTTAGAGAGCTGATAACCAAACCGATTGGCCGGCAGCTGAGTTTAGTCCCAGCACCGCCAGGTTCAAGCAGTGGCCACTGCTGAGACTACAGACAGAACCCGAAGGTTATCAAGCCGGACCGAAGGTAAATCTGGGGTATTAGCGGGGCCCAGCTGGCAGGGAAGTGGGTGAAGGAGGTGGGGGAGCCGGGTTGGAGAGGCTGGGGGATGAGAATTAAAGGGGGAGTATCCGATGGGCACATCCCCCTTCTTGCCCGACACCAGCTTGCCCAGTAAAACCTACCAGGCTACCCGCTTGGCGTGGACCTCCCTCTGCCATGGGTAAACTAGAGGTGGGGGTGGGATGAGGCGCTTAAATGATCATTACTTAGTCACTTAGAGGCCTCAATAGGCCCAAGGGAGAGCGCCACCCGAAGCTTCCACCCCGCACCCCCCCCCCGCCCCAGTAAAATGGTAGACAGGTGGGGGGGGGCAGGCAGGAAGGGGACAGGCAGGCCATGTGCTGCGTTTTAAAAGCTCCCCCACTCCCATCTTCAAATGCACCAGTTTGCAAGGCCATAAAATCCAGACCCATATGTGCTTTCTTGGCTGTCAATTGCTTTGCGGCACCCTGAGGTCATGAAAGGCGCTATCTAAACGCAAGCAATTTACTCTTTAAGTGAAAAAGATTTTGCAGGGCGTATTCAACATCTCAGCGTCATCGGGGCTAACCCCACATCATTAATGGAGCTCAAGCATGCTGTGCAGAAAAGCTGAGAACCTGGCAGACTTAGAGACAACAGTGCGCAGATTGTAAAGCAGCGAGTTGGAGGAGGATTCAGTGCAAGCCCGAGGAAACAACGGTCTCCGTTTAATTATTAATAAAAGGGAATCGGAGAGGGGGGGGAAAAACATAGATTAGAACACAGCTGGATTAGGAAATTCGTCCCTTCAAACCTGCTCTGTCATTAAACAAGATCATGGCTCAACTCCACCTTCCTGCACTATCCCCATATTCCTCAGTTCCCTTAGTTTCCAAAAACGCATTGACTTCTGTTTTGATATTCTCAATGATGGAGCGCCCACAACCCTCTACAGTATAGAATTCCAAAGGTACAACCCTCTGAGGAAAGAAATTCATTCTCATCTCAGTCGTCAAAGGCTGGCCTCTTATTCTGAGACTGTGACCCCTAGGCTCTCCAACTCAAAGGATAGATTTTCTCAGGATCCACCCAGTCAAGCCCTTTTAAGAATTTCACATGGTTCAATTAGATCAACTCTCCATTTTCTAAATATCTAGTCTACTCAATCTCTCCTCATAGGACAATCCCCTCCTCCCAGCGTCCCAGTCCAGTGAACCTTTGTTGTGCTCTCTGTAGGATAGATAAATCTTTCCTTAGGTAAGGGGGCCAAAAATGCAGTACTCCTGATGTGGTCTCACCGATACCTTGGAGAATTGTAATAAGGCAAGGTTTCATGTGCATAGCTCTTTGAAGGTGACCAAGCGAGAGGTTAGCAAAGCATATGAGATGTTGGGCTTCATAAATAGAGGTGTTGAGTACAAAAGCAAGGCAGTTATGCTGAAAGTTTATAGAGCTCTGGGTAGGCCACATCTGGAGTATTGCATCCAGTCCTGGTCACCGCACTTTAGGAAGGATGTGAGGACTCATGAGGGTGCGGAGAAGATTTACCAAAAGGTTTCCGGGAATGGGGGGGTCTCTTAGCTACGAGGTTAGGTTGAAGAAGCTGGTGTGGTTCTCCTTCACGTAAAGAAGAGGGGAGATTTGATAGTGGTGTATAAGATTATGTCAGGTTTAGATAAGGTGGACAAGGAAAGGAAGGTCTTGTGGCACATTGGTAGTGTCCCTGCTGCTGGGTCAGAAGCTTAGGGTTCAAGCCCCACTTCAGGATTTGATGGTGTATGTAGCCTAACGGTTGATTATCAGCCAGTAGGCCTGACAGTGAGTGGGAATTTCCTGGTCAGCCATATTGCAATGGCAAACTACTGCAGCACTTTGTCAAGCATGATCATGGACCAATCCAATGGAAGTCCATGGTTGCCAACACCCTCTTAAGGGCAGGGTAACCTGAAGGAGGAGAACAAGGAAAGTTTGTTCCCATTGGCTGGTGGTACAAGGACCAGGGGAGACAGATTTAAAGTTTCAGGCAAGAAATGCAGGGGAATGTAAGGAAGGACCATTTTACAGAGTGAGTGGTAATGACCTGGAAATCACTGCCTACAAGTGGAGACGATCAATGATTTCGATAGGAAATTGGATGGGAACCTGAGGGAAATGAACTAATTGGATTGCTCTACAGAGTGTCGGTATGGACTCAATGGTCCAAATGGCCTCCTTCTGTGCCATAATGACTCTGTGGCTTCTTTACTCTGGCATTCTAATCCCCTTGTAACAAAAGATAACATACTATTTAATATTAAAATCAAATCAAAAACAAAAGGATTGATCTGCAGCATCAAATGGAAGACAGGGTATGGGTATTCAGGCTGAAGAGAAGTGGAACATATGACAGAATCATACCTTTCAGTGAAGGAGGCAATTCTGGCCCATTGTTCCAGTATCCATAGAGCTCCCTATTCTATTTCTTTACTCTTTCTCTGTATTCTTTAATATCTTTTTTTGTTTTCACATCAAGTGTTCATCATAATACTTCTTAAGTGTTGTGGTTGACTTGGTTTCAAAGATTTGAAAAACTGGGCATGTTTTTGTTTAAAGAGAGGATGGTGTGGTCTGGCAGAAGCTTTTAAAACAATGGTGAGATTATGTAGATTGGAGAGTTGCTGATAGTAGGGTTGCCAACCCTCCAGGATTGGCCTGGAGTCTCCAGGAATTGAAGATCAATCTCCAGGACACTGCCATGCACAGCTCTGGAGAAAAACTCATTAGGATATTAAAAAAGGATTGGGGTTTTTTTGGTCATTTCCTTTGAAAATTTCTCTTTGCTAGATATAAAAAAAAATTTAAATGGGGAAAATGGCTGCTATGCTGACAGTCAAGCATCATCCAGTTGGATAAGGGGTCTTTTTGCTTTCCAATTGGTGTAGGAGGGCAGTACATCACAAGAATGGATGTGTTGGCTGAGTAATGGCTGAAATGTGGGGGCGAGTCATGTGATGAAGCTTTCAGCAATACATTAAATCACAGTTGGCAACCCTAGCTAGGAAGTAGCGCTATAAAAATCATCTGTCTCTGAGGCAGGAGTTAGGATTCTAAACCCAGAGTCTTCATTTGATAGATTTTGTGATTAGAAAATGACATTCGCAAACAACATTACAGAGGCTGCAGGAGACCTTCTATTATAGCTACTGAAATCATCCCTTAAGTCTTCCTTACTATTTTTTTAAGATCAGCTAAAAGGCAGCGTATGTCTGCCCATGAGCTCCACTCTCACTTTTACACTGATTGATATCAGCTCAGCATTCCACATGTCACAATGAAGGCTTTTTTCATAAAGGTACAGAAAAGATAAACATAATAGTCACCAAACAGGTAGATATGTCTGTGAGAAGATTTGAACTACCCAAGATTGTGACTTCAGTCAGTACAGTGCTGGAGATTCGGGCTGATTTGTTGACAATTGTCCAGGTATCGCCTGTTTCAATAGACTCTGCAAAACTCTGTTTTTAACTACAAAATGCAGTCCTAAATATAAAGTGGATCCTTCAATTCTTTCCTGCCAGCGTGCCTAACAGCTGGGTATTTTGTTATACTCTTCCACGGGATGCAGGCTTCGCTGGCTGGGCCAGCAATTATTGCCCATCCCTAATTACCCTTGAGAAGGTAGTGGCGAGCTGCCTTCTTGAACCACCATGTGTTGTAGGTACACTCACAGCGCCGTTAGGGAGGCTGTTCCAGGATTTTGACCCAGCGGCAGTGAAAAAAACGGCGATATATTCCCAAGCCAGGATTGTGTGAGGCTTGGAGGGTGTAATGACTTGATGGAGCAGCAGGTTTGGTGAAGAAAAGACCCAACTTTATTTCGGAGACACGTAGAGGCGCTTGCATGCCAGACATGATTGCTCCTTTGGAAGCCCCGCCCTTAGGATTACCCCATGCGATGACCTTATTGGTCGAAGCCCCCGTAATCACATCACATGGTGAGTGATTGACAGGGGGGAGGGACAATACATCCAGGGCAGAATCTTCAGCTCGGTGAGTGGGGGCAGGGCCTGCTCGCTGAAGCATAAAATGGGGCAGGGTGACGTCAGGCCTGCGTCCGACCGTCAGCGCACGACATTCAGATTTTCAGTTCGGTGGGCGTGCACCCAAGTCGGCTGCACACCCGCCGAACTGTCAAAGGCCTATTAAGGCCAGTTAACTATCAATTGAATCTCTGATATGTCTGGGTGTGCGCTGTGGAGCTCTGCCAAGAGTGACTCTCTACCCTGTGATGGGACCAGGACACTTGAGCCCCACAGCAAAAATCCATCTTGACAACTCAGTTCAGTGTTTCTGGAATAAAGGGACACAGGGCATCAGGCACAAGCTTGGCCAGCCTTGTAGAACAAAGGCTTTGACTTTTGACAGTACTGGGCCTCTGTTCGTCCTCCATTTGATGTGATAGAATGGCTCCCACACCATAAGGAGAAGCATCACACGTCAACACTAGCTCTTTAGAAGGGTCATAACGCACCAACAAGGATGGTGAATGAAGCAGTTTCTTCGCTGTTACAAAGGCTGCTTCTTGCTGTGAACCCCATGACCAGCAGTGGTTCCTCCTCAGCAACAAATGAGATGGTGCCAGTACAGTGGATGGATTAGCTAAAAAACGACTATAGTAATTAATCATAACTAGGGAAGATTTAAGCTCTGTCACATTAGAGGGCGATGGCACATCTTTAATTGCTTGGACCTTGACTTCAATAGGATGCAACCCCATAGTGACCACTTTGTGACCCAGGCAGGTTACCTCTGATGCTTGAAATGTGATTTTTTTTCTCACTTCAAGCACACACCTACTTCCATAAATCTTCTCGGCACTCCCTCAAGATTGGCTAAATGTTCAGCTTTGGTCAGTCCTCTGATGAGAACATCATCTCAGTCCACAACCACACGTGGAAGTCCCTGCAGGAGACTCTCCATGGTTCGCTGAAAAATAGCACATGCTGATGAAACTCCAAAAGGTAAACGGGTGTACTGGTAGAGGTCTTTTTTGGGTATTAATTGTCACGTGTTCTCTTGACGTGCTATCCAATTTCAATTGTTGATAGGCATCAGGAAGAGATATTAATGTATGTATTGTTATTAGAAATTATTTTTTTAAAAATAGAGATTTAGTCTGTGTGTGTGTTAATTGCATTAAAGCCAGCTAGTCTGGGTGCTTTGATGTGTAGTAGTTTTGAGATGTAAACGGTAGGTAGAGGTACATTTGCATTTTGTTGAATAGAGCATTCAATGACTGGGGGTGAAATCTTGCACCTAGCTAGAAGACATCAAGCAATGTTTACATTACTAATAAAATTGGTACTATGAAAGGAATTCAAAGGGCCTGGTGATACAATATAAATTTACATTCAAAGGGGAAGGCTAGGTATAACCTGAGGGGAGTTTGTGTGTGCAGGGCAGAGGCAGGTAATATCTAAGCAGCTGTAAGCCTGCAACTGTCTGCAAAGGAACCAAATTGAAAGGAACCTCGTTTGAACTTGTAAGGTGAAAATGTCTGGTTAAGTCTATTGGTCATTGTTGCCTTAGTGGAGATTAATTTGGGAATTTGTTAAAAGCTATGATAGTAATAATTTGTAGCCATGAGTATGTGTTTAAATTGTTGTAACCTAATAAATGTTTCATTTAGTTTGATATAAAAGCCTCTAGAGAACTGGTGGTCTTATTTCTGAATTTAGAGCTGCAATTCCAAACATACCAATTGAAAATATAGGTTATGACAGCTGTTTAAAGTTTCCCTCTGGGATTTGAAATAAGTCAACCTTTACCAACTGCTGTGTACTAACAATAGACATGGCTCATGTCTAGTTTTGTATATGGCTTGCCTCCTCCTAACTTAGCATACAAGCCATCAATTCTAGGAATGGGGTATTTATCTAACTTAAAAACAAAAAGCTAAAAGCTACTGCGGATGCTGGAAATCCAAAACAAAAACAGAATTACCTGGAAAAACTCAGCAGGTCTGGCAGCATCGGTGGAGAAGAAATCAGTTAACGTTTCGAGTCCTCATGACCCTTCGGCAGAACTGAGTATAGTTAGGAGCAAGGTGAAATATAAGCTGGTCTAAGGTGGGGGTGCGGGGGGAGAGAGAAGTTGAGGGGGGGGTGGTTTAGGGATAAGCAAGCAGTGATAGGAGCAGATAATCAAAAGATGTCACAGACAAAAGGATCAAAGAAGTGTTGAAGGTGGTGATATTATCTAAGAAAAGTGCTAATTAAGAATGGATGGCAGGACACTCAAGGTACAGCTCTAGTAGGGGTGGGGTGGAAAGACTAACAAAGTTTTAGTTTTAGAGTTAAAAATAATGGAAATAGGTGGGAAAAGAAGAATCTATATAAATTATTGAAAAAAAAGGGAGGGGGGAGAAACGGGGTGGGGATGGGGGGAGGGGGAGTTTAAGATCTAAAGTTGTTGAATTCAATATTCAGCCCGGAAGGCTGTAAAGTGCCTAGTCGGAAGATGAGGTGCTGTTCCTCCAGTTTGCGTTGGGCTTCACTGGAACAATGCAACAAGCCAAGGACAGACATGTGGGCAAGAGAACAGGGTGGAGTGTTAAAATGGCAAGCGACAGGGAGGTTTGGGTCTTTCTTGCGGACAGACCGCAGGTGTTCTGCAAAGCGGTCGCCCAGTTTGCGTTTGGTCTCTCCAATATAGAGGAGACCGCATTGGGAGCAACGAATGCAGTAGACTAAGTTAGGGGAAATGCAAGTGAAATGCTGCTTCACTTGAAAGGAGTGTTTGGGCCCTTGGACGGTGAGGAGAGAGGAAGTGAAGGGGCAGGTGTTGCATCTTCTGCGTGGGCATGGGGAGGTGACATAGGTGGGGGTTGAGGAGTAGGGGGTGATGGAGGAGTGGACCAGGGTGTCCCGGAGGGAACGATCCCTACGGAATGCCGCCAGGGGGGGTGAAGGGAAAATGTGTTTGGTGGTGGCATCATGCTGGAGTTGGCGGAAATGGCGGAGGATGATCCTTTGAATGCGGAGGCTGGTGGGGTGATAAGTGAGGACAAGGGGGACCCTATCATGTTTCTAGGAAGGAGGAGAAGGCATGAGGGCAGATGCGCGGGATTTGGGCCGGACACGGTTGAGGGCCCTGTCAACGACCGTGGGTGGAAAACCTCGGTTAAGGAAGAAGGAGGACATGTCAGAGGAGCTGTTTTTGAAGGTAGCGTCATCAGAACAGATGCGACGGAGGCGAAGGAACTGAGAGAATGGGATGGAGTCCTTACAGGAAGCGGGGTGTGAGGAGCTGTAGTCGAGGTTACAAGCCTACCGACTCCCACAGCTACCTCGACTTCAGCTCCAGTAGCTAAATCACAGGTATCCACCTCCATCTGCAGTTGCTTGCCATTCACTTGCACTCACACTGTAATGGGCTCAGATATAACAGCAGTCGCATGATACAGAGAGTACACATCAGTAGTAGCAGCCTCAGCATTTGCTGCCTCAAGTTAGCTCAATCAGATTGGTTGGTTGTTTTCCTCTTTGCCTATCCTTTATTCTGCGCTGCCTCACCAGGTGTCCTTTCCTGTGGCAATAATTGAATTCTGCCTCTTTGAATCTACAAATGTCTGCTCCATGATTTCCTCAAATGCATCTGCAGCAAATGCGTATCTTATTAGCTGACATGTTACAATTGGGCTTCCTAAGCCTCCTTGCAGTGGGCATAGAATCGCGTTTAAAATCTGCCGTTCTGCTTCTCACGCCTCGCCCAGCGGCAGGTTCCCGCCCAACATGGAGTACGGCGCCGTTATCCACACGCTGCAAAGCCTGCGCGTCTTTCGTGGCACTCTCCATAGCGAGAGAAAGCTCTAGGACGCACTTGAAATCGATACCGGATTCGGCTAACAAGCAGCGCTATATGACGTCGTCTTTGACTCCGCACACAAGCCTGTCCCGCAGCATGTCATTTGAGGTATCCCTAAACTCCCAGTATTCGATTAACTGTTTTTCAGATTCGCCCACAAAGGTAGCAATGGACTCTCCCGCAGCACGAACTCTCCAACTAAACTTGAAGCGCCAAATGATCCCAGACAGTTTGGGCTGAAAGTGCGATTTCACGATATTCCACTAACTCACTGTATGACTTAGAACTGGGCGCATTGGGGGCAGTCAGGTTTCGAATCAGCTCAAAGCAAAATGCTGCAGATGCTGGAAATATGAAATAAAAACAGAAAATGCCGGAAAAACTCAGCAGGTCAGACAGCATCTGTGGAGCGAGAAGCAGAGTTAATGTTTTGAGTCCACGTGACTCTTCTTCAGCTCTGAAGAAGAGTTGAGAGGATTTGAAATGTTGAGTCTGTGTCTCTCTCTATAGATGCTGTCAGGCCTGCTGAGTTTTTCCAGCATTTTCTGTTTTTATTCGAATCAGGTTGTATGTTTTACTTCCACATGCACTCAGCAGGATAGCGTTACATTTTTCTTCAGCAGTAAACTCGTTAGCAATGAAATAGAACCTGAATCGCTCGACATACTGACTCAAATCTTCAATGTTAGCATCACGTGAATCGATTTTTCCAAACAGCGGCATGACCGGTATGTATTGTTCACATTGACCAGGGTGAAGTACGCAGCAGAAGCCGGTTTTATCCTCGTCTCCAAACGTAATAACTTTATGGAGCAGCAGGTTTGGTGAAGAAAAGGCTAAACTTTATTTAGGAGACATGTAGAAGTGCTTTCACGCTAGCCGCGATCTCTCCATCGGAAGCCCCACCCACTGGATTACCCTGTGTAATAATCCTATTGGTTGAAGCCCCCATAATCACATCACACGATGAGCGGTTGACAGGAGGGAGGGACAATACATCTTGTTACTATAGAGGGGAACTTGTAGGTGGCTGTGTTCCCATGCATCTGCTGTCCTTGCCCTTCTAGGTGGTAGAGGTCGCCAGTTTGAAAGGTGCTGTCAAAGGAGCCTTGGTGAGTTGCTGCACTGCATCTTGTAGATGGTGCACACTGCTGCCACTGTGCGTCAGTGATGGAGGGAGTGAATGTTTAAGGTGGTGGATGGGGTGCCAAACAAATGGGCTGCTTTGGCCTGGATGGTGTCAAGCTTCTTGAGTGTTGATGGAGCTGCACTCATCCAGGCAAGTGGAGAGTATTCCATCACACTCCTGACTTGTGCCTTGTAGAGGGTGGACAGGCTTTGGGGAGTCAGGAGGTGAGATACTCTCTGCAGGATTCCCAGCCTCCTATTCCCAGTAAAGGGGAGCACTCTTTTTAGTGATCGAAGTGTTAAAGTGAAGGGAAGGAAAACTCAAACGGGTTGTACAGTGGGTGCCTGACCCATTACTTCCCATTGTGGGGCCCAGGTAAAGCTGAATTTCATACCCCCCTGTCAATCCTCAAGAATAGGTTAAGATGGATGTTAGCAGGGAGTCTCTGAGATAAGGATACCATTCCCTCCTTGAGGTTGGAAAGCTGTAGGTTTTGAACCCTGTCCGAGATAGTCCAGCTCCAACAGACATCCTGTTCAGAATTCAGGGCTGATATCCAGCAGAGATCCTCTGGTCTGGTGGGGGGGGTCTTTCTTGCCCCCCCAGACCCCCGCCAGCGTACAGATTGTAAGAGCCCATAAAACCTTCCTGTCATAAGGAATAACCAGCCTATTGGATCGAATCAAGGTGATTGAGGCCTTGGAAGGAGCATTGGCTGCCTCCTGTCTGATGTTTGAACAGCTTTCCATTACTGCACACTACCTTCCAAGGAAAAGCACAGAAGTGTCAGGAAGGAGGAATAATGAAATATGGGAAGAAGGCGGGAATATGGGATTCAGACTCCTGTTTGTGTGGAGAATAAACACCAACATAAACTGGTTGGGCTGCATCATTTTATTCTATTTTGTAATCTCTGTGTAATTGACTTATGGCAACACAGGCCATATTCCATTAACCCTTTCATTGAAAACATGTTAAGTGTATCCTTTATATTTATTCTACATCCTAAGTTAAGGTTCCCTTGTCACCAGTTCACTTATCAGCAGAAACACTGGTGGTGTAGTGGTAATATCACACAACTGAAAGCTCTGGGTGCATGGTTTTGAATCCTGCTACAGCAGTTGGTAGAATTTAAATTCAATTAATGTATCAGGAATTGTAAAGTTAGTCTTAGTAATGGTTGTTTTTTTAAAAAAATAAAACATGTCTACTAGCTAATGTCTTGTAGGGAATAAAATCTGCCATTCCTAGCTGGATCTGGTCTACATGTGACTCCAGACCCACAGCAATGTGGTTGACCCTTAACTGCCCTCTGAAATAGCCAAGCCACTCAGTTCAAGGGCAAGTAGGGTTGGGCAACAAATGTTGACCTTGCCAGCGATGCCCACATCCCATGAAAGAATAAAAAAGCAGGAAATATAAACACTGCCTCTGCTGCTATAGCGGCTATATACTAAGGGTGTTTTTTTGGAAAAAAAACGGTGAAGGACAGCACACAGGGAATCAACAGAAAAGCTTCTGAAGACGTTTCTGCCTTCGGATCCATGTTATACCAGAGGCAAGAGTCCTCCAGCTGAAGGACATAGATCCCCAGACATGTCAGCAAAGATCTGACAGATGAGGAAACCCAGCCTCCACTTGATGTCACACAGATGTTCAGCTCTCAGTCTGTCATAGCACATGGTAATAATTGAGACACCTCAATCTGATTCAATATCCTTTGTCAGATGGTATGTCATAGATCAATCAGGGAGTCCATGTTGCTGTGGCAGCATACACCTTGTAGCCATGAATGTTTTTTTCTCAGAGATAAAAACAAAAAGCTACTGCTTTTTGCAAAAGCTAATGTTTTTTTCTCCATCATATGGCTGACCAGGAATCTCTCCCAGCATGCTGGCTGATAATCAACCTATTTGACCATATTTTCCTCAGCCATCAAGCCCTGGGGTGGGCCCAGGAACACAGAGCTGCTGGCATCAAAGGCAGGGATGCTACCCACTGTGCCAACTCCACTTCACTTATCTAGGAAGGAGAAAAGTCAGTGAGGGTTTTCCGCACTTGATCACCATCCAGTGACTCTTGCTAAAAAGTGTGTGTTCCATGGGAACCCTGGAACTCCCTCCCTAACAGCACTGTGGGTGTACCTACAGCACACGGTTCAAGAAGGCAGCTCACCACCACCTTCTCACGGGCAATTAGGAATGGGCAATAAATGCTGGCCCAGCCAGCGAAGCCCACATCCCATGAATGAATAAAAAAAGGGAACAGAAGAAGGCCACTCAGCCCCTCGAGCCTGCTCCACCACTCAGTTAGCTCATGGCTGATTTGATTGACTTCATTCGCCCGCCTTTGCTCATTGTCTCCCCAGGCCTAAACCAAATCTCAGCCTTGGAAGTTCCAATTCTCCCAGTGCCTTCAGTCTATTTGGAGGAGAGATTTCTACTATCCTTTGTGTGAAAAAGTGCTTCCTGATTTTTCACCGCCCAGGAGGTTGCCGCTTTGTCTGAAATAAGCCATGGTGTTAATAGGGAAGGTGACACTTGTGCAGTACAGGGTGCACAAGGATGTGGTGATCTTCTGTGCAGCTCACCGATTGGCTGATTTCTAAGCAGAACCAGGGCATTATGCCTTAGCGTGGTTTCAGGCCTGTATTTTGGATTTTGTCATTTCCACGTCATCGCATAATGATTCTGAAAATAGTGCTGCTCCGGCGAAATACCCCATTCAAAGATGAAAAAAACTGACATCGAAGGGTTTGCACAGGCACCTTTCCAGAGTTCTAAGCAATGCCTCTTGGAGAAGCGATGGGTGACTGTGTAAAAAATGGAGATTGCAGACATACGTTATGTTTCACGTTTCCCAACAAGCTCTGTTAGCTTTCAAAGCACTCTAAGTAAAATAAACTTTGAAAGTATGTTTTAATTATAAGAGAACGTTTAGAAAATTTTTTTTAAATAAGTTTTGGAATGCCAGACATCACAGTGCCTTTTGGAGGCAATGGTTTTGTCACTGGACTAATAATCCAGACACCCAAGATAATGCTCTGGGAACCCAGGTTCAAATCCTGCCATGGCAGATGGTGGAATTTGAATAATAAAAATCTGGAATTAAAAGTCTGATGATAGCCATGAGA
Source organism: Cetorhinus maximus (assembly GCF_964194155.1). Lineage (NCBI taxonomy): Eukaryota > Metazoa > Chordata > Chondrichthyes > Lamniformes > Cetorhinidae > Cetorhinus > Cetorhinus maximus. The sequence continues at coordinate 11,780,135 of NC_135895.1, forward strand.
CCATTGTCAATTGCTGTAAAAACCCATGTGGCTCACTAATGTCCTTTAGGGAAAGAAGGAAATCTGCTGATGTGACTCCAGTGGTTGACTCTTAAAATGCCCTCTGAACAATTAAGGATGGGCAAAAAGTGCTGGCCTAGCCAGTGATGCCCACATCGAATGAATAAAAAGTAACTGACATGATGTAAAAACAATACTGGTCTGACATATTGGAGCTGGAGACCAGCCCAGCATTGTGTACTCCAGAATAGGCTTCAGGTGCCTGGGATGCTCCTATCACTTGTGTACATTTCAGCACGCTCTGAATGTACATTGTCAATGATCCTGTTGGTAAATAATGTTGTTTTGTACAAACAAAAAAGTGAGAACAGGAACCATGATGCATTTTCTTTCAGGACATGTCTATTTCTAGCCCGTGAAACGTGTGCTTGTAATTTTGTGCATTGAGATACAACTTGTTGGTACAAAGGCTGCCATATGGAATTCTTATGTCATGTCACCCTGTTTCAGTTCCATTCTGGGGGTGATGAGCTGCTCATCGTCACTCTTGAAAGCCTTTCTCCTGTCCCCTTGCAGTTTCAGTCAAGCCAGTTTAAAACTGCAGGGAATATGATGTTGGAGGCTGGAACACCTCTACCGAGTAATAAAACAACCTTCTTACTCAATTACATGCATAAAGGCAGAGCTAACACACCTCCTTTCCTTACTCCCAAACCGCAACTCAAACATGTTCACCCTACACCACCCAATTCACAAGCAGGCAAGGGGATTCACTCTGTCCAATCTGATCATTGGCATATGGACAGAGACCATCTATAATTCAATGTGGCCGCTGATACCCATCTGTGTTTGTGTAACTGGTCTGTGCATCCAGAGAAAATCAATGATATCTCTCCACTGTGCCACCCTGCAAAGGGTGCCACATTTTGTGCTCAAATGTAAATGCTTGGCTAATGTGATATATTGGGCACAGTATTTTGAATTGTTGGCAGCTGGGAAAGTGGGAGTGGGTGGGGGAGACTGCCCGGGTGCAGCTCACACACATCGAGGAGACATTTATCCAAGTGCTGGGGTCTCTTTCATTTGGCTCCTCCGCCTCCTCCTCTTCTTCCTCTCCTCCAACTCCTCCTCTCCTCCTCCCCTCTTCTTCCTCTCCTCCACCACCTCTTCCTCTCCTCCAACTCCTTCTCTCCTCCACCTCCTCTTCCTCTTCCTCTCCTCCACCTCCTCCTCTTCTTCCTCTCCTCCAACTCCTCCTCTCCTCCACCCTCTCCTCTTCCTCTCCTCCACCTCCTCTTCCACTCCTCCACCTCTTGCTCTCCTCCACCTCCTCCTCTTCCTCTCCTCCACCTCCTCTTCCACTCCTCCACCTCTTCCTCTCCTCCATCCCCTCCACCTCCTCCTCTCCTCCACCCCTCCTCCTCCTCCTCTCCTCCACTTCCTCCACCTCTCCCTCTCCCCCACCTCCTCCTCTTCTCCACCTCCTCCTCTCCTCCACTTCCTCCTCCTCTCCCTCTCCCCCACCTCCTCCTCTTCTTCCTCTTCTCCACCTCCTCCTCTCCTCCACTTCCTCCTCCTCTCCCTCTCCCCCGCTTCCTCCTCCTCTTCCTCTCTGCCACCTCCACCCACTCCTGGTCCAGGTGGACATGGTCTCAGCCACATCCCTCCCTATTTCCTGTGTCTTTGTGACGGTTCAACACGTGGAAATTATCCATATATTGTCATGTTGCCCGCCTAATTCTGTTGTGTGCAAAAAAACAAGCGGAAATGGAGTAATTAATGAACATGCATATATTAATAGGGCCGTAACTTCCGAGCCCCCCAATATCGGATTGGGAGGTCACCCCAAAGATGCGCTGGGGGATTCCTTTGGAAGTTCCCAGGTAATTGCATGGCGAACGCCCAGAAGTGCAGACATCCCTTTGGACAACTGCTCTGCACTGGGAGCCATCCGAAATTGTGATTTAAATACAAACTTCAGATGCTTGCGACGGGGATACACCAATAGTTACTCAGAAGAAGCTAGAAGATCTAAAAGCTCTTCTAACTTCCAGACAACTATTGTAAAGGCCCAGACCAACCACCCGATCCCCCACTGGATGCCCCTCCCCACCCCCAGCCATAGCCCCCAACCCCCCCACCACGGGTTTCCCCCAATACCCCGAAACCCGCAGAGGACTCCCCCACCCCCGACTAACCAACCCCTGCAGTAGGCCCCATCCAACCCCCATTCCCCCGCCATGGGGTTCCTCCCAGCCGCATGGGACACCCGACAAACCCCCAAACCTCCACAGGCCCAACTCTTACCCCCACACCCGCCCAAGTTCCGAACCCAACACCCCCCCCACCACCCAAGACCCAACCCAACATCCCCCGGCCCGATCCGACCCCACCCCACCCCCATACCCAACTCGACCTGCACCCCACCCCCCCCACCACACCCCTTTGCCACCCGCAAGGTGAAAGGTTATCGGGGGTAGACACGAATGTCTGCCATGCGCTCATTGAATAGCAGATCAGACTCGAGAGGCCAGGTGGCCTACTCATGCTCCTAGTTCATATGTTTGTATGTTAGTATGACCCCCCACCCCCGCCCACAAGGTCTAACCCACCCCCCCAACCGAAATCTGAACCCTGACCCCCAACCTCCCCACCGAGTTCTGACACCCTCAACCACCCCCCCCGCAGCCTCCCCTGAGTCTTGAACACCCAATCCCCCCCCCGCCCACTAGGTCCAAACCTCCCTGAGGTCCAATCCCCCCCACACTCCCCCAATGGGATCCAACCTGCCCCAACGCCCCCCAGGTCCGCCCACCCCAACCCCACCCAGGTCCGCCCACCCCAACCCCACCCAGGTCCCACCCACAACCATCCCACCCGAGATCTGACCCTCCACACCCCCCCACCCCTCCAAAGCCCCACTCCCTATCCCTCCACACCCACCCACCCACCCACTCCCTGAGTCCCGAACCCCCATCCCTCTGAGGCCCCACTTCCCCCACCCCCACCCCTACACCCATCCAAGGTCCGATCCCACCCACACCCCACCGAGTTCCGACCCCCACCACCTCCCCACCCACTGAAGTCCGAAACCTCCCACCCACGAGGTCAGACCACACCACCCCGCCCCCCCCCCCCCAACCCAACACCCCCCGAAGTCTGACACCCCCTGAGGCCTCACACCTCCTTAACAGCCCACCCCCCAATCTCTGATTCCAGCCACCCCGCACCCCCCCACCCCCGATCCGACCCAGCCCAACCCAAACGACGCTGATTACCAGTCATAGAAGTTAGGGCCCAGTGCATTTCCATTTTGGGAATGGGCATTTTTCAAGCCCATGAACTATTGCAGATTAAACATCAGTCCCGTTCCCTGTGGACGTGAGGCTGATAATTGTTCAGTGCCCCGGAGTCTCAGTGTGGCCCTAATGAAGCAGGATGAGAGGCAGGCTCGACTTCAGCCTATCCCCAGTTCACGTTAACTGCTCCTTAATCACAACTGGACCTGGCCAAGTAAATTCGGCTGCAAAATTGGAGGCTAACTGCGTTCAGGATTGGCTTCGGGTTGCTTTCTGGTTGGTTTGTGGTTGGTCCGGTTGACCCCAGGTACATGCCGGTTATTCCGGTTAGGATGTGACCCGGTTACAACGGCTTTTTCCTTCTGGGCTTAAATGGCCCAGCTCTAATTTAAAGATTATCTCCCCTCATTCTTGATTCCTCCACCAGAAGAAATAGATCCACCGTACCTGCACTGCTAAATCCTTTTAACATTTTAGCCCCTCGAGTAAATCACTCCTAAATCTCTTGTCAAATGATATCAGGTTGGAGGTTGGCTGCAGTGTGGAAACTCACTGGGAGAAACTGTCACTTTCACTGTTTGAGCAATGAAATAATTGGGTGGATGCCCACTTTGTTAGTACCCGCCCAGTATAATACCTGCCTGGTACAGTACCATCTGACATAGTATCCACCCAGCATAGTGCCGCCTGGTATAGTGCCTGCCTGGTATAGTACCTTCCTGGAATAATACCTGCCCGTATAGTATCCACCCAGTATAGTATCTATCTGGCATAGTACCCACCTGGTATAGTACTCAGCTGGTATAGTACTCAGCTGGTATAGTAACCGCCCGGTATAGTATCCACCCAGTATAGTATCCTTCTGGTAAAGTACCCACCTGGTATAGTACTCACCTGGTATAGTAACCGCCCGGTATAGTATCGACCCAGTATAGTACCGCCTGGTATTGTACCAGCCTGGCATAGCACCCGCCTGGCATAGTACTAGCCTGGTATAAAATCTACCCGGAATAGCACTGCCTGGTATAGTACCCACCTGGTATAGTACCCACTTGGTATACTACCCACCCAGTACAGTATCCACCCAGTATAGTACCACCTGGTATAGTACCCGCCCAGTATAGTAACTGCCTGGAATAGATAGGTTGGTGGAGTGGGCGGTAAAGTGGCAGATGGATTTTAGCATAGAGGTGTGAGGTCATACATTTAGGGAGGTCAAACAGTTACAGAGATTACACAATAAATGGGAATATACTAAGAGGGGTAGACGAAGTGAGAGATCTTGGTGTACAAGTACACAGGGCCCTGAAGGCAGCAGTTCAAGTAGACAAGGTTGTAAAGAAGGCAGATGGAATGCTCTCCTTCACTGGCAGAGGTATAGAATATAAAAGTAAGGATATAATGTTGGAATTGTATAAAACACTGGTGAGGCCACAACTGGAGTATTGTGTGCAGTTCTGGTCACCACATTACAGGAAGGACGTAATAGCTCTGGAGAGAGTGCAGAGGAGGTTTACAAAAATGTTGCCAGGATTAGAAAAGTGTAGCTATGAGGAGAGACTGGATAGGTTGGGGTTATTTTCCTTAGAAGAAAGAAGGCTGAGAGGTGACTTGATTGAGATGTACAAAATTACAAGGGGAATAGATAGAGTGGACAGGATAAAATTGTTTCCCTTGATGGAGAATTCTAGAACCAGGGGACATAGATTCAAGATAAGTGGCAGAAGGTGTAGGGGGGACATGAGGAAGAACCTTTCTACACAGAGGGTAGTAGGTGTCTGGAATTCGCTGCCCAAGTTGTTGGTAGAGGCAGAAACTTTAAACTCTTTTAAAAAGTACCTGGATCTGCACCTAAAGTGCTGTAAGCTGCAGGGCTGTGGGCCGGGTGCAGGAAGGTGGAATTAGAAAGGGCACCTGGGTGTCCTTGGGCTGGCATGGACAAGATGGACCAAATGGCCTCCTTCTGTGCTGTAACTTTTCTATAGTTCTAATAATTACTGTCCAGTATAGTATCCACCCAGTATAGTATCCATCTGGTATAGTACCCACCCAGTATAGTATCCATCAGGTATCGTACCCACCCAGTATAGTATCCATCCGGTACAGTGCCCACCTTGTATAGTACCCACTTGGTATAGTATCCACCCGGTATAGTATCCACCCGGTATAGTATCCACCTGGTAGAGTATCCACCCGGTATAGTATCCACCTGGTATAGTATCCACCCGGTATAGTATCCACCTGGTATAGTATCCACCCGGTATAGTATCCACCTGGTATAGTATCCACCCGGTATAGTACCCGCCTGGTATAGTATCCACCCGGTATAGTACCCGCCTGGTAGAGTATCCACCCGGTATATTATTCACCCAGTATAGTACCACCTGGTATAGTATCCACCCGGTATAGGAGCAGCCTGGTATAGTACCCACTTGGCATAGTACCCTCCCAGCATAGTAGCCACCTGGTTTTCATTGCTCTGGAAATGTAACAGTTCTATAATGGATAGACAATCTACTCTAACTATTTTGCATTGAAATGGTGAAGGTAACAATTGTGCCCACTTTACTGGCTCACACTTCAAGGCTGGCCACTTGGGGGAGGTACTTTGTGGGGGGGGGGGGGGGGGGCGCGGTGGGTGGGAATCTGGGGGTCAGGGGTTTCAAAACCAGAGAGGGAGAAGGGGCCATACCCCAGCAAGAATCAGGTAAGAGCAGACAAAGTTGGTATGAATTAATAACGACTACCATCTCATTCACGTAATCTTTCTGTCAGTACATATTGCACTCAGGTGAAGAAATGATAGACAGGTATGCAAGGCTGTAAAGACAGGAGTAGACAACCTGTTGATGCTTTCCAGACAATTTGGAAATATATTTTCATTGTATGCAACATTCTGGAGGGGCAGGGGGGAAATATGAACAGAAATATATTTGAAACATTTACGATATCAACAACTTTAATATTAAAAAATGAATTCGCATTAGCCCTCTATACTTTTTTTTATCTGTTCATGGGATGTGGGCATCACTGGCTAGGCCGGCATTTATTGCCCATCCCTAATTGCCCTTGTTCAGAGTGCATTTTTTTAAAAAGTCAACACAATTGCTGTGGGTTGGGAGTCATATGCAAGCCAGCAGATTTCCCTCCCTAAAGGACATTAGTGAACCAGGTGGGTTTTTACATCAATCGACAATGGTCATTTTAAAATTTTAATTTCCAGAACTTTACTGAATTCAAATTCCACTGTGTGCCATGGTGAGGCTTGAACCCAGGTCCCCAGAACACTATTTTTGGGAGTTGGGGGTGGTCCTCTGGATTACTAGTTCAGCAACAGTACCACTACGCCAACACCTCCCCACAATATAGAAGCATTGGAGGGGAAATTGGTTGGCTCTAGTAGAGCAAAGCATGCCCAAATGAAGTTCAGACTGCGCATGGATTTCACTCCAGGTCAGCCTATAGCACTCACTTCTGAGTCAGAAGGTTGTGGGTTGCTGTCCCACTCCAGAGAGTTAAGTACAAAATCTAAGCTGACACTCCAGTGCAACACTGTGGGAGTGCTGCACTGTTGGAGGTGCTGTCTTTTGGATGAGATATTAAACCGAGGCCCAGTCTGCCCTCTCAGGTGGATGTATAATGTTATTTTGAAGGGGAGCAGTGGGGTTCTTCCTTCTGCCCTGGGCAATATTTATGCTCCAACCAACATCTCTAAAGCAGATTATCTGGTCATGATCTCGCTGCAGCTTCCTGTGCCCATATTGGCTGCCGCATTTCCTCGTACTTCATTGGCTGCAAAGCACTATGGGAGGTCGGGAGGTTGTGGTAGGCACTATAGCAATGCAAGCCACTCTTTCTCCTTCATTGAGATAAAGGGAAATAAAAATCAGGCATGACGTAACATGAGTGGCCAACTCAACGCCCGCTGCTGGTACTGAGCAGCTTCACCCCACTTTTCTCAGGCCCAGCCTTTACGTTCACAGAATTAAATAAATACAGAAAGTATCAAAACAAGAATATTGAGTGAATATTTACAAGGAGAAAACATTCATAATTCGGAACAGGAACTTCAAATACAATGTGCCCAATTTTTACAGGGGCACAGCGCCAGCCGAGGACTTCACCCACCAGCACCAGCAACTTTAATATAAAAAAAAGAATTCACATTAGCCCTCGATATAGAAGCATTGGAGGGGGAAATTGGTTGGCTCTAGGAGAGCGAAACATGCCCATAGCAAGTTGACCGCCCGCTCAGACTGCGCATGGCTTTCAATCTGGGTCAGCCTGTAGCACTGGCCTCTGGGTCAGAAGGTTGTGGGTTCCTGTCCCACTCCAGAGGGTTGAGTACACAATCTAAGCTGACACTCCATTGCAACACGGTGGGAGTGCTGCACTGTTGGAGGTGCTGTCTTTTGGAGGAGAATTTAAACCTAGGCCCAGTCTGCCCTCTCAGGTGGGTGTAAAATACCTCACACTGTTTTGAAAGGGAGCATTGGGGTTCTTCCTGCTGTCCTGGGAAATATTTATCCCAGGGTCCCAGGCGCATCAGAAACCTGTGCGTAAATTGACAGTGTTTTTCTTACGGACACGAAGACTCCTCCTTAAAGCTCCTCAGAAGGTTGACTTTCCTTCATTCTTCACAAATGTTTAAACTACAGGATTTTTTTTTGCTCGTTCTCCCTCCTGTTTCCTCTCTGCCCAATAGTCTTCTCCGGAAGCACTGATTTCTTTTGTTAGGTTATGAACCCAGGCCTTTGGCGGCTTTGTGGCTTCCAAACCTGTGCAGCCCTCAGGGTGTTGATCCTCGATGACAGCATGGCAGGTCAAAGAACCATTGCAACCAAAAACCGCCTGGGTGTACCACATGATGTCAACCACCAACATCGGTGGCTGCTTGGTGTTATATGATATTAAGGAGGCTTGTCCGTGCATCTGACTTGGATGCTAACATGGAGGCACAGTAAGCCCAGGCTTTGTCAGCAGTAGGCAAAGGGAGAGCTCTCCCCTCCGAGTGAAGAGGTTATGAGCAACTTAAGACACGCACAACCTGAGGCGCATGTAGCATGCTTGGGAAAACCTACAGCTCTAAAGCTCTTCATCATCAAAGGGTTTTCTCACCTCATGCCCAGGTCCATTGTAGACTCATTGCTAGAGATTGTTTAGTGAACATCTCCAGCATTATGCGACTACTAGGATGGTAGAAGGTGAACCAGGTGGGCCTTTGCTATCTAGCAATGTTTGCTTGTTTTGGGTTCATGCCCCACTCCAGGACATGAGCAGATGAAGCTGTTGTGCAATACCTGTGGAATGCCTTGTTGACAGGAGAATAGGCTTTGCACATTAAACTGAAGCTGGATCCATCCGTTCAGTTGGATGTAATAGATCCCATGGCACTGTTTGAAGAAGAGCAGACAAGTTCTTCCAATGTCATGATCAATGTTCTTCCCTTAACCAACAGCACCAAAACAGATTAATTGGTCACTCGTTGAATTCCCACCACTGGGAACCTTTCTGTGGGTGATTGGCTGATGTGTCTATCTATATAGTTTCAAAATTATTCCATTGGTTATGGAGTATGTCAGGAGGTTGTATGAATGTGAGAAAGCAGAGAATCTTGAATGGTTATAGCACAGAAGGAGGTCATTCAGCCCATCGAGCCCAATGCCAGCTCCCTGTGCCATTACCTTTCAACAGAAACCAGCAAAGATGTTCAGAGATTTCTGTTTGAAAGTTTCTCTCCCAGAACCCTAGTACCAATACAAAAGTGCTTATAGAGTTTATGGAGAACAATTGGCAAAGACAGCCCATATATACTTGTCTCACGCTGCCAATATGAAAACTTGCAATGTATTATTTCCAACTGTGCAAATACACAACATAATTAAAAATCACATTGTTGTCTTCACGAACCTCTAGGTACACATCTCATAACTTCCATGGGCCACTTATAAAATGTGAATCAATGTTTCTGCTGATTTGAATGCATCTTAAGTGGCCTTTACTAACAGATTTTGCTGTTCTGATTTGCAGTTTATACTAATCAGCCTTTTCCAAACTTCCAGGCCCACAAGTTTCAAGTAGGACAAGACAACAAGTAAAAAGTATAAGCGCAAATGGGGCCCAGCTGTCTTAACGGTTGAGTTTGTAGGTCCCATGCAGCCTACTAGTTATAGCTTAGACAGTCCTGGTATAGCACATGCATAAAACCAATAAACTATCACTGGCTTTCATTTATTCTGGCTATCTGTGACTGTCTTTTAGCAGTAGATATCGATCTTCCCATGGCAGCTGTCTTAATTGTGCTTTGGAGTGAGCTGCAGTTCCAACTGTGGAGCCTGATGTCTGGCTTTCCCATGTAAAGGTGAGTAATTTTCCAAATCCTCCTCAAAACCGACTTGCGAAGCAGGATATAAACCCAGGGATCTAAGATCTGATTCCAGGTTGCCAGTCGAACGCTGAACAGAAGCAAAGTGATCACTGGTCGGCCCGCATTTAAGCTGCCTATCCTTGCCACGATTACCTGCGTGAGACAGAAACAAAAGGGCACCCAAAAAAAGGTTATTTACCAACAGCCACAATGATTCATGTTCAGCTGCGCGTCTCAGTTCCACCCCTCTAGCAGGCATTTAAAATTCTCAAACATTTATATCAAATTGAGGGCTCTTGAAATCACAGTTTGGAATATTATGGGAGGAATTTTTACTTAATGACCAGCTGCAGTCGTAGGGAACCAGAAATTCAGGGTTTCACCACCTGCTGTGAACTCCACAGCCTGTCAGTGTCACAAGATCATAAGGAATAGGAGCAGGAGTAGGCCGTACAGCCCCTTGAGCCTGATCCACCACTGAATACAATCATGACAGATCTGATTGTGGCCTTAACTCCACTTTCCCAGCTGTTCCCCATAACCCTTGTCTCCCTTATCGATCAAAAATCTGCCTAACTCAGCCTTGAATCCATTCAATGACCCAGCCTCCAGTGCTCGCTGGAGAAGAGAATTCCAAGACCAATGACCGTCTGAGAGAAGAATTTCCTCCTCGTCCCCATCTTAAATGGGAGGCCCCCTATTCTACAACTGTCCCCTCCCATTTTATATTTCCCCCAGAGGAGAAACATCTTCCCCGCGCCTACTGTCAAGTCCCCTCAGAATCTTACGTTTCAATAAGATCACCTCTACTTTCTAAACTTCAATGAATATAGGCCCAACCTGCTCAACCTTTCCTCATGAGACAAATCTTTTCATCCCAGGAACCGCTGAGTTAACCCTCTCTGAACTACCTCCAATGCAAATATATCCTTCCTCAGATAAGGAGACCAAAATTGTATGCAATATTCTCGATCTGGTCTCACCAAACACCTGTACAGATATAGCAAGACTTTCATACTTACATACCCCATTCCCCTTGCAATAAAACCCAACATTCTTTCTAATCAATTTCTGTATCTACATACCAACTTTTCATAATTCATGCGTCAGTGATTAATGCCAATACACAAACAAATATTGTTCCAATTGCTTGAGGGAACCATGAAGGAGGTAACACCTACCAGTTTAGTATAAATATTAACACAGAGACATTCTTTCTTCCCCTGTGATAAGCTTAAACAATGGAGCAGATGTCTCAGAACCTGCAGAACTGGACCAGCCAGAGTTTTAAAATTTACATTGAGAACCACTGGAGGGGATATTGAAGGTGCTTCCATAAGGACTTCACCTAGTACAGGCTCGAATTTTAAGGGATCCCAAGGACTTGTGCAGGAAGACGAGGTGGACCATAAAATCGAGCGAGGCGGTAGGCTATGTCATGCCTTTTACCCTCTCGCCACTGTGGCATTCTGTCAGTGGTGAGTGGGTGGCAGATGGACCTTGAGCCAATTGAGGTCCTTGGGTGGTCAAGTAAGGACTACTTAAGGACCTCTTCCTGCCACATTTTATTTTTCACGTGGGGAGACCACCAGGTTATCATAAGATTTCGAAAGGCGCTATATAAATATAGGTTTTTTTCCCTCTGCATATGAAGAAGCCTCCCTGGGACCTCGGGGTTGAGGGGGGGGACACTTGTGATCGAGCACCTTATGACCCACAGGCCACAAACAGCCCCTCCCAGCAGCAAGGACAGCCCCTGCTGACAGATTCCACCCCCCCACCCCGCCCCAACCCTGGCAGCACCCGACCCCATCCCCCTCTCACAAACACCTGCTCTCACAACCGACCCGTTCCAGTGAACCCAGTCTCACTTGCCTCTCTCTGGGGCCTCCTCCGTGCCGGCTGGTCAGGACTCGCTGCAGTCCTAGGGGTGGCCATCTCGCCTGATTGACTGGCAGCGCTTGGGGGTGGCGCAGCCTACCTTCAAGGGGCAGAAGCCACGATCGTAGGCAATTAACGGCCTGAATAATACAAGGTTCAGTCGGGGCTTCCATGACCGGCAGAGGAACGATTGCCTCGCACGCCCACATCACTCCGACTCTCTGGTCAGCCGCTGGGGGCCTCTGGCACCCTGTAATCCCAGTCCCTATCTCTGTACTTCCTTCTAGCCCCACAACCCTCCGAGATACCTGCACTCCTCCAATTCTCTTGGTCTCTTGAGCATCCCTAATTTCTATCGCCCAATTATAGGTGACCTGCCTCCAGCTACCTAGCCCCTAGGCTGTGGAATACCCTCCCTGGGGCACTCTTTTAAACCTACCTCATTGACTGAGCTTTTGGTCACCTGGCCTAATATCTCCTTATGCGGCTAGGTGCCAATTTTTACCTGGAGACACTCCTGTGAAGTGCATTCGGGAGCTTTTACTTCATTAAAGTTGCTATGCAAATGCAAGTTGTTGTTGCTTCCCTAAGCAAGGGAACTGTTTTAGTTGATGGGCAATATGATCAGCGCAGGCTTGGAGGGCCGAAGGGCCTGTTCCTGTGCTGTACTTTTCTTTGTTCTTTGTTCTTTGTTCAACACGTCTTCTATTTTCAGGCCCTAGTTACCACAGATCAGCAACATGTCCAATAACTTTAAACCAGATTGAAAATGGATAAAATGCTTCGACTGCATCGATAAGCAACAACTAAACACAGGCTGGCTCAGATTCACAGATCACGTATAAAAAAACAAACCAGAAAGCCTTAAAACAAAAATAAACTGAGACACAAAAACAGGAAAAACCTAAACCAACAAATAATTGAACAATCAGCCTCCTCTCGGTAAAGTGATATTGAAGTCGTGTCATAAAGGCAACAACTATTCACCAATAACTTGCCAATGCTCAGTTTGGGCTCCACCATAACTATGTGCCTCGAGGCCTCATTGCAGCCTTGATGCAGATATGGGCACAAGTGTCAAATATCAGATGAGAGGTGAGCGTGCCCGCTCTCAGGGTCAAAGCACCATCCGACCAAGTATGACACCAAGGAGCTCAAATAAAACTGAGGCCAATGGGTCAAGAAGGCAGCCCAGCCCCACCATCCCAAGCCAACTAGAGATGATCGAGAAATGCGGCCTTGCAGGTGCAACACACTCAAAACAAAATTTAAAAAATGATCCATTGAAGACTAGAAATTAAAATAAATGAGAAAGCCATGGATTCCCTACCTGAAGAATAATTGATTAATTTAGTGGTGTCGGCTTTGGTTCAGTGGTAGCACTTTCACCTCTGGGTTCATAGGTCATGGTTTCAAGCCCCATCCCCAATAGAGCTGAGTTAGGCCGACACATCAGTGCAGTGCTGAGGGAGTGCTGTATTGCTGGAGGTGCCATCTTTTGGATGAGATAATCCAAAGGCCGTTTGCCTTTGGATTACTAGCTCAGGGACATTACCACACGACACCACCATCTACCCCAGCACTTTGCAGAAACAGACAAGATTAAGATGTTACAATCAAAAGAGGGAGGTTGCGCCAATCATTACCACAGATCTTTATACTGTAGGAGGCATGCATTTAGGGACAGACGGAGCAACTTGCAAGATACCCACAAGGAGGGTTGATCATCCACACAGACAGGAACATGTTCCCTGAGTTTCTTTCATGGGGATCTGGGCACCACTGGCAAGGCCAGCATTTGTTGCCCATCCCTAATTGCCCTTCAGAGGGCAGTTAAGTGACCATGACATTGCATTGCACTGGATCTGGAGTCACTTGTAGGCCAGCTACGAATAGCAAATGAACCAGGTGTTTTTTTTTTAAAATGACAATTGATGATAGCCGTCATGGTCACCATTACTGAGACTAGCTTTCAATTCCAGATTTGATTAATTGAATTCAAATTCCTAGCAGCTGCTGCGATGGGATTTGAACCCCTGTCTCCAGGGGAACATTAGCCTGGGCCGCTAGGTTACTAGTCCAGTGTCATTACCATTATGCAACACCTCCCCTGTGTGACATCAGCGTGAGTACTGTTTGAAATGAAGGCGAGACAAAGTAAACAGCGTATGTGGGTGCTGTTTGAAATTGAAGGGAGTTAAAGAGCAGTATAAGTGAGTATTGTTTGAAATTTAAGGGAACAGTGTTCTGATGTTTGTGTGTTATCCGTGGTACAATAAATAATTGAAAGAACACTGAGTTGTAACCGAGCAGTGAACCTTGATCTTATTACCCCACACGGACAGGGCTAGGTCGGAATCTGGATTCAGAGGACAAGTTGGAAGTTGTGAATTCACCTATTTCCTACACAGATATAAATTTATGATGTGCAACACCCAGAAAAACCCCTTTTTTGTACATCAGCACACAAGACTAAACTGTGCAACGAGCATTTCAGTGGCATTCGTTTATCGACTTATTTAGCAGAGGTTATAATCTATTTTTTAAAAACAAAGATGGAATAAAGAATCTGCACTTGTTAGGATTAAGAAGTCTGTTTCTGAAAATCTATGGAGCGTTTGATTCGATCACTTCCACAACTTGAGTCCATGAATAGACCTGAGCAAAGAATTTCGCGCCACTGCAGTACCTAGGGTGTGCTGCGATGCTGGAGGTGCTGTCTTCCTGACAGAAAGAACTGGCATTGATATAGCCCCTTTCATAATCTTAGGGCATCCCAAAGTGCTATTCAGCCAATGGAATACTTTTTGAAGCGTGGCTACTTTTGGAATGCAACAAACTCCCTCAACCAGCAACGTAATACTGACCATAATAACAAGTGAAGTTGGCTGAGGGGTAAATGTTGACCTTTACACCGGGAGAACTCCCCTGTTGTCCTTTGTAGGATCTTTTATGTCCACCTCACAGGGCCGATGGGACCTCAGTTTAACAGCCCACCCAATGCAACGATTCTTCAGTCCTGCACTGGAGTGTCAACTTGGATTATGCGCCCATGTCTCTGGAGTGGAACTTGAACCCACTGACTTCTGGACCCGAAGGCAGGAGTGAGGAGTAGTGGAATTTCCTAGTTTCCTGCCTAATATCTACCCCTCAATCACCACAACTAAGACCATACGAATGTAAGAGATAAGAGTTGGATAAGGCCATTTGGCCCTTCAAGTCTGGACTACCATTCGGCAAGATCATGGCTTATCTTCTGCCTCAACTCCATCTTCCCCACAGTGTCCCCCTATCCCCTAATCCCGTTAGAACCCAAAGCTCTACCGATTGCTGCCTTGAATACACTCATTGACTGAGCTCCCACAGCTCTCTGGGTTCTGAAGATTCACAATCCTTTGAATCAAATAAGCTTTCAAACGTAAATGGCCGACCACTTATACTGAGATCGTGAACCTGTGTTATAGATTCCCTGGCCAAGGAGAACATTTTCTCAGCATCTACCCTGTTGTGCACCTGAAGAATTTTATATGTTCCAATTGAAACACCTCTCATTCTGCCAAACTCAGCCCGAGCTGGCGCATGGTGTCCAGTTACGGGCACCACATTTTAGGATGGACATGAAACACATTATCAATTATCTCTTTGCTGTTTGTGGGATCTTGCCATGCATAAATTGGCTACAAAATTTGCCTGCTTAATGACTGCACTTCAAAAGCATGTCCTTGGCTTTGGAACATCCTTAGGTCTTTATAGGCGCTATACGAATTCAAGTCCTTCCTTCTCTAAATGTCCTAAAAACATTCCACAGCCAATGAAGTTTGGTTTATTTATTTACTCTCAGGAAGTGGGCATTACCAACTCATCTGAACTGTCCATCTCTAATTGCCCTCTTAGCTGGTGAGTCTTCTTGAACCATTGGCAGGGTTTTGACACAAGCAAGTGACCTTCTAAGCCACTCCATAAGACAGCTGAGAATCAACCATCTTGGTGTGGGATTAAACCAGATCAGATAAGGGCAGCAGGTTTCCTTCTCTAAACAGCATTAGTGAACTAGCTACGTTTTTATGATGATTTGTTAGACTCGTGGCCTCTTCACTCATAACACCTTTTATTTGGAGTATTTATTTAAAAATAATTATAATTGCTGAAAAAAGAGACATGTCAAAGCTTTTAGTCTTGCACTCATCAGGACACTTCTCAAGAATACCCATATAAGAGGGAAACAACAGTTTATACTGTATAAGAAGAAAGTGCTGATTGGTTGGCAATTGGACTCTGATTGGTAGAGGCATTGCCATGGAGAATGTACCAATGATTCTCCATGGCAATGTCTCTTCCAGTTAGAGTCCACTTGCCAACCAATCAGCACTCTCTTCTCATACAGTATAAATTGTTGTTTTACCCTTATATTGGTATTCTTGTGAAGTATCCTGATGAGTGCAAGACTAAAAGCTTCGACATGTCTCTTTTTTCAGCAATGCTCAAGTCCTGTACTACCAAATGAGAATTCTAATTCTGCAGCAATTTGATGCACATTCGCTGACTCTATTAGCCCCTACTTCTGGCTCATTCGTCCAGTAGGACAACCTGTAGAGCATCATAGTCAGTTTATGAAATATAGTCACTGTTATAAAGCAGGAAAACACAGCTGTCAATTTGTGCACAACAAGGTTCCATGAATAATAATTGTGAGTGTTGGTTGATGGACAAACAGTGATCAAAGCAAAGGGTGGCACGGAATCTCTCATAGCCACCTGAACACAAACGCAGGGTTTCAATTTATTGTCTCATCCAAAGGATAAGATCAATGACAGTGCAACATCACTGTACACTGAAGTGACAGGCAACATTATTTGTCCAAGTCTCTGCAATGGAGCATGACCTATTGACTTAGAGGCAAGCAAACTACCACTAAACCACTTGACAGCAAAGCATCAAGTCAACAACAAAAAGCATTTGTAAAGAAAAAGAGATTTGCATTTATATAGCACTGTTCATGAC
Source organism: Cetorhinus maximus (assembly GCF_964194155.1). Lineage (NCBI taxonomy): Eukaryota > Metazoa > Chordata > Chondrichthyes > Lamniformes > Cetorhinidae > Cetorhinus > Cetorhinus maximus. The sequence continues at coordinate 11,796,683 of NC_135895.1, forward strand.
CTCAGGGTATCTCAAAGTGCCTTCCAGCCAATGAAGTACTTTTGAATTGTAGTTACTGTTTTACTGCAAGAAACAAAGTAACTTAAGCCAGCCCAAAGCGCTTCACAAGAACCTCATCAAACAAAATTTAACACTGCGTTACATATGACGATATTAGAATAGATGATTAAAAGCTTAGTCAAAGAATTAGGTCTTAAGGAGTGTGTCTTAAAGGAGGAATGAGGTAGACACATGGAGAAGTTTAGGGAATTCCAGGGCATTTTTTTATTCATTAACAGGGCATGGGCTTCACTGGCTGGGCGACCTTGGACTACCTAGCCAAGGTCAAAGCTGACCTGTTGTTTCTGCAGGAGTGTGCGATACCGCACCTCAGCTCCTACAGGCAATGGTCACGATGGTGGTCCCACGGGCCATCGATCTGGTCGGGCGGAAACGACTCTCGTTCCTCCGGCCTGGGTATTCTGCTGCGGGGAGGCAACTTCACCGTCTCCGAGGTTAAGGAGGTGGTGGGCGGGCGACTCCTCGTAGCAGACGTAATGTACAAGAACGCTCCACTCCGGTTAATTAACGTGTATGGCCCGGCACAAGGGGCTGAGCGGCTGGAGGTTTTTCAGCAGCTCCCACTGCTGCTGGCGACCTCCAGGCCGGTCATTCTGGGCTGTGACTTCAACTGCATCATCGATGCGGCTGGACGATCCGGCAGGGCCGGCAGCAGATTGGACGCTACGTCCAGATCCCTGATGGAAACAGTTAAGGATGCCAAGCTGCACGACGTCTTCAGCAACCCTGCAGACGGAGCGCAGCGTAGATACACCTGGTCGCGGCCAGACGGGTCCATTCGTTCCAGGATAGACTTCCTGTTTGTGTCCCGTGCATTCACAGTCAGATCCACCGAGGTCAAGCCGGTGTTCTTCTCTGACCACTGCCTCCTACTGGCGGACTGCCACTTGGAGAAGGACCTGAGGGTGGGCAGGGGGGCATGGAAGCTAAATGTGCAACTGCTGACCCCAGAGAACATTGAGGAGCTCAAGAGGGATTACAAAGGTTGGAGAACCGTGAAACCCCTCTTTGAGTCCCTGACACACTGGTGGGAAGCGATCAAGGGAAGCATCAAGAGGTTTTTCATCCTCAAAGACACCCAGAAAGCTAGAAAGGAACAGAGGGAAATGTCCCGACTCCAGAAAAAGATGCAGAATCTGCTCCGGCTGCAGTCGATGGGGGTCGATGTCAAGGAGGAGCTCCAAGAGGTGAAGGGCCAGCAAGCCTCGCACTTTGCCTCGGAGGCCTCCAAGATCATCTTCCGTTCCAGAGTCCGCTCCGTGGAGCAGGATGAGACGTGCTCACGTTTCTTCTTCCAAAAGGTACACAGAGAGGGCTCTGTGATCAGCAGCCTGAAGGAAGAAGACGGCTCAGTAAAGTCATCACGGTCCGACATTCTGAGGATCAGCAAATCCTTTTATGCCGGATTGTATGACGTGAAGCCCACGGACAGCACGGCCTCCCAGTCCTTCCTGTCCTCTATCACGGAGGTCTTGGACCACAGTACGCGGGAGAGCCTAGACAAACCGCTAACTCCTGATGAACTGACTAAGGCCCTTGAGTCCTTCGAGAAGAGTAAAACTCCCGGAAGCGACGGCTTGCCGGCGGAGTTGTATTCGGCTCTGTGGGACTTGATCGGCCCGGACCTGCTAGGAGTGTACGAGAGTATGCTCCTGGCCGGTAGTATGTCAGAATCCATGAGGAAAGGCATCATCACCCTCATCTACAAGCACAAGGGGGAAAGGGAGGAAATTAGAAATTGGCGACCCATTTCACTGTTGAATATGGACTATAAGATTCTGTCCAAGGTCATCGCCAATCGGGTCAAATCCGCTCTGGAATTGGTGATTCACCCTGACCAGACCTGCTCTGTGCCAGGCAGGAAGATCTCTGACAGCCTGGCGCTGCTCAGGGATACGATTGCCTATGTACAGGACAGGGGTGTGGATACCTGCCTCATCAGCTTGGATCAGGAGAAGGCCTTTGACAGAATATCGCACACCTACATGGGGGATGTGCTCTCCAAAATGGGGTTTGGGGAGGGAATTCGAAATTGGATCCAACTGCTCTACACTAACATCAGTAGCGCAGTCTCAATCAATGGGTGGGAAACAGATAGCTTTCCGATTAAATCTGGAGTCAGGCAGGGCTGTCCTCTCTCGCCTGTCCTTTTCGTGTGTTGCATAGAACCCTTTGCCGAGTCCATCAGGAAGGATCCGGGCATAAGAGGAGTGACGATCCCAGGCAGTGGAGGCACTCAGGTAAAAGCCTCCCTGTACATGGACGACGTCGCCGTCTTCTGCTCGGATCCGCTGTCGGTGCGCAGACTGATGCACATCTGCGACCAGTTCGAACTGGCCTCGGGAGCCAAGGTAAATCGTGGGAAGAGCGAGGCCATGTTCTTTGGGAACTGGGCTGACCGATCCTTTGTCCCCTTCACTGTCAGGGCTGACGGCCTGAAGGTGCTGGGGATATGGTTCGGAGGGACCGGGGCATGCGTTAGAAACTGGAAGGAGCGAGTGGCTATGGTGAAAAGGAAACTGGGCATGTGGGAGCGACGCTCCCTCTCCATTGCGGGTAAGAACCTGGTCATCAGGTGTGAGGTACTCTCGCTGTTGCTGTACGTGGCGCAGGTCTGGCCCATTCCAGACTCCTGCGCGACGGCGATCACTCGGGCCATCTTCCGCTTTATCTGGAGGTCGAAAATGGATCGTGTCCGCAGGGACGCGATGTACAAGCCTCTAGATAAAGGGGGAAAAAACGTGCCCAACATCGCCCTCATACTGATGGCCACCTTTGTGTGTGGCTGCATCAAGCGGTGCGTAGACCCTCAGTACGCAAACACCAAGTGTCACTACGTGCTGAGGTTCTACCTGTCCCCGGTGTTGCGAAGGATGGATCTGGCCACGCTGCCGCGGAACGCTCCAAGTAGTTGGACCGTGCCGTACCACCTGTCCCTGGTGGAAAAATTTATGCAGAAAAACACCTTTGACCACAAGTCCATCAGGCAGTGGTCAGCACGTAACGTCCTAGAGGCCCTGAGGGAAAAGGAGGGTGGACCCTGTGGGATGGTTCCCCGAGCAGACTGTCAAAGTCATTTGGCAGAATGCCTCATCGCCAGAACTTTCCAACAAGCACCAAGACGTAGCTTGGCTGGTGGTGAGAAAGGCCCTCCCCGTCAGATCCTTCCTACACGCCAGGAGGCTCACCCCCTCTGCACGTTGCCCTCGAGGTGGCTGTGGTGGGGAAGAGACCGTTGTTCACCTCCTTGTGGATTGTGCCTTTGCAAAGAAAGTCTGGAGAGAGATGCAGTGGTTGCTGTCGAGGTTCATCCCGAGCAGTTCTGTGACACAGGACTCTGTGCTCTACGGGCTGTTCCCAGGGACACACACCGAGACAAACATCAACTGCAGCTGGAGGATCATCAACTCGGTGAAAGACGCGCTTTGGTCTGCCCGAAACTTGTTGGTCTTCCAGCACAAAGAGTTGACCCCGACCGATTGTTGCGGACTGGCACAATCCAAAGTCCAGGACCTCGTGCTGAGGGACGCACTAAAGCTTGGGGCAGCTGCCGCAAAGGCGCAATGGGGAAGGGTCGCTGTCTAAGACCTTTCTACCACAGCGCACCGAGAGACTGGGAACTGTTTAGAGCCCCTCGGGCTGTACAGATCAAAATGAAAGGCTGTAAATGACTGTAATATTGTTTGTACTGATGCACCTGGTGATACATTTTGTAAAAGTTTAACCTGGATTGTACCCTTGTAATGTTGTTTTTGAAATGGTTTTGAATGTGATTGAAGATAATTTATGAATAAAGTATATTTTTACAAAAAAAAAGGCTGGGCCAGCATTTATTAAGTCATTCGGACTCAAAACGTTAACTGTGTTCCTCTCCGCAGATGCTGTCAGACCTGCTGAGTTTTTCCAGGTATTTTTGTTTTTGTTTTGGATTTCCAGCATCCACAGTTTTTTGCTTTTATTTATTGCCCATCCCTAACTGCCCTTGAGAAGGTGGTGGTGAGCTGCCTTCTTGAACCGCTGCAGTCCATGTGGTGTACGTACACCCACAGTGCTGTTAGGGAGGGAGTTCCAGCACTTTGACCCAGCGACAGTGAAGGAACAGCGATATATTTCCAAGTCAGGATGGTGTGTTGCTTGGAGGGGAACTTCCAGGTGGCGGTGTCCCCATCTATCTGCTGCCCTTGTCCTTCTAGATGGTAGTGGTCGTGGATTTGGAAGGTGCTGTCTAAGGAGCCTTGGTGAATTCCTACAGTGCATCTTGTAGATAGTACACACTGCTGCCACTATGTGTCGGTGGTGGAGGGAGTGAATGTTTGTGGATGGAGTGCCAATCAAGAGGGTGCTTTGTCCTGGATGATGTCAAGCTTCTTGAGTGTTGCTGGAGCTGCACTCATCCAGGCAAGTGGAATTTCATCACACTCCTGACTTGTGCCTTGTAGATGGTGGACAGGCTTTGAGGAGTCAGGAGGTCAGTGGCTTGTTGCAGGATTCCTAGCCTCTGACCTGCTCTTGTAGCCTCAGTAGTTATATGGCTAGTCCAGCTCAGTTTCTGGTCAATGGTAACCCCAGGATGTTGATAGTTCAATGTTGATAGAGGTAAGGCAATTGAAGGCATGGCCACCAGTGTTGGGGATGTGAAAGAGCTCAGAACTGTGGGCAGACAGAGATCTCGGAGGGTCTTATGAGGAGGTTACAGAGAGTGTGTGTGTGTGTGTGTGTGTAGGCAGGATTTTCCACTCAGCCTGCGGCCTCGCACCTGACACGCCCGAGCGTGAAATAGCCTGCAATGATGACGGGCGAGCACCCCGACCTCATCACGCACTGGCGCGATATTTCAGTCAGCGGGCACACGCGAGAGTCAGCAGCGCGCCCACCGACAATTAAAAGGCCTATTACAGCCATTAATCAATTAATCGACCTGTGTTTCTTGCTGCCCGTCCAGCGTTACGGTTAAACGGGACGGGCGAATCGGCCTGGCAACCGTGGGATTTTGTAGGAACCCTCATCGACGGGCTGGATGAGGCTTCCACAATTAAATAAAAAAATTTAAAATCTTTGGGCAGCATTTTTTAAATAAATATACACGTTGAGGCGAGCGAGTCCACTGTGTGGGCATTTTTTATGGATTTTTAATAACTTTATTCATTGGTTTAAAATTCTTCAGCCCCCGCCCGAGGCAGCTCTCTGCTTTCAGGGAGCTGTCAGTGCACGCGCCCCCGCGCATGCGCATAATTCAGCGCTTGCCCTCCTCCTGCCCCCCCCCCACCCACCCCGGCAGCGGTGAGTTTCTCAGTGCGCCTTTCACGCCGCCTGGCCACTAATTGGCTAGCCAGTGTGAAATGGCAGTCGGGAGCCAATCGCAGGCTGCGGATCGTTTCCTGGTTGCTTCCGGACCCGCCCGGCAACCCGAAAGTCCTGCCCAGTGTGTGTGTGTGTGTGGGTGCGGGTGGATAGATGGATGTGAGTGGGTGAGTGTGGGTGGGCGAGTGTGGGTCGGGGGGGGGGGGGGAGGAGGGGCGTTGATGGTGTGCGTGGCTGTGGAGTTATTTGTAAACAAAAATGAAAACTGAGAATGTTAGAATTGAGGCAAATGTTGGACTAATTCCACCAACTTACCAAAGCTCCTTCAACAGCACCTTGAAAGCCCATGACCTCTACCACCTAGAAGGACAAGGGCAGCAGATGCAATGGGAACCCCACCATCTGCGTGTTCCCCTCCAAGCCCCACACAATAAATGCTGGCCCAGCCAGCAACGCCCACACCCTGTGAAAGAATTTTTAAAAATAGGTCGCTGAGCACTAGGGCCATGGATGGACAGGACTTGGCATGGGTTAGGATGTAGGCAACTGGGTTTTGGATAAGCTCAAGTTTACAGAAAGTAAGAAAGTCAGCCAGGAGAGCATTGGAATAGTTGAGTCTAAAAGATACAAAGGCATGGGTGAGGGCTTCAGCAGGAGATGAGCTGAGGCAGGGGCACAGACAGGGGATGTTCCGGTGGTGGAAGTAGGTGGTCGACGCAAAGGATACAGAGTTGGAACCCCCACCACCTGCAAGTTCCCCTCCAAATCACTCACCATCCTGATTTGGAAATATATCGCCGTTCCTTCACTGTCGCTGGGTCAAAATCCTGGAACTCCCTTCCTAACAGCCCTGTGGGTGTACCTACACCACATGGACTGCAGCGGTTCAAGAAGGCAGCTCTCACTGCCACCTTCTCAAGGGCAATTAGAGATGGGCAATAAATGCTGGCCCAGCCAGCGATGCCCACATCCCGTGAAAGAATTTTTAAAATCTCAGCTCGAAGTCAAATTGCATGTCAACGTTACAAACTGCCTGGTTCAGCCTCAGATAGTGACCAAGGAGAGGAGTGCAGTTGGTGGCTAAGGAACAGAGTTAGCGGTGGAGCCCAAACAGTACTCTCCAGGTTACCGTGACCTCTGCTCCCACACCCTGCACCCCCACCGCCCCCCCAGCCAAAGCCTCCCATGGAAGCTGTCTACATTCATGTATTGAAAGTACAAGCCACAATTTGACAGCTGGTCCGCCTCCCCGAAAGTCTTTTATTTGTGAGGTTCAGTTTAAAAATACAACATCACCTTCTTGTCAACTCGATGTCTCTACCCTTTTGATGCATGACTTTGAAATAGTGTCTGGTTTGAATCATGGTGATAAGTTGACAGCAGGCTGCCAATACCCTTTCGTCTTCCCTTGGCTACAGTGATAAATTGGACAACTTCACTGTAAACAGCGCCCATCTAATCAGCCAACTATTTGACAATGGTGTTAGTCATGGAGAGATTTTCTGGATTAATAGGCCTTATAATAATTGCTATAAGTTGACATGACCCTTTATATTGCAATATGTATGCTCTCTGCCAAAGAGCAGTGAGTCAGAAATAGAGGGACTGGCTATTTTCTCTAGAATCGTGCAGAAATCCATTCTTTGCCTTCCGATTTCTGACAAAGCATCTATGCCAAGGACATTAACCCTTCTTCCCGATGCTGACAAGCCCACCGAATATTTACAGCTTTTTCTGTTTTCAGCTCAGGCTTGGAGCTTTTCTGCTTCTGTTTATGTAACGATGCAGATTGCCTGCCTCCTGGGGCATCTGTCGACATTTACTTCTCAAAGTAACCTAGGGGCATTCATTTTTATTAGGGGCAACAACAGCAGCTTACATTTAGGCAGCGCCTTTAATGTAGCAATCGACCCCTCACAGGAGCGCTATCCAACAAAACTCTCAACAATTTATGAATGCTGTTTCACTACTGTTACAGAAGACCAGTTTACAGCCAGTTTCTTTTTAACTCAGTTGCCACCTGTGTCCATGACTGGAATCCTGACTTTGATTTCTACAGGGATCTGAGCTACTATGAGAGCTCATTAAATTCACAGAACTACAAAAATTTCACCACAGAAGGAATGTTTGGCCCATCGGGGTCCTGTGCCAAGACTAGATCTTCAACTTGAACTGTTGATCCTAATCCCATTTCCCTGAACATGTGCATGAGTGGTGAATAAATGTCCAGGAATCTGCAGAGTTTGCCAGTTGGTTAATGACACATTATCACTGACCTTACAGAGGAACTTCAATATGATTCACGAGGAAGGATTTATGGAGGTACTGAGGGAGTTCTGTGCAGTCAGAGGATTGTATTAAATTGAGCCCCCCCGTTTACCCTGTCATGTGGATATAAATGATCCCATGGCACTATTGGATGAAGAGCAGGGGAGATCACCTGGTGTTCTGGCCAGCATTCGTCCCTTAACCAACACCACTAAAAGAGATCATCTGGTCATTATCTCATTTGCTGTTTGCTACAGCATGCTTAGTGCAATTTGGCTGCTGCCTTTCCTAAATTAACACAGCGACTGCACTTAAAAAGCACTTCATTGGCTATAAAGTGCTTTAGCGTGTTGTGAGATTGTGAAAGATGCTATCTAAATGCAAATTATTTCTTTTTTCTGTGGCTTTATATGGGGACTCCTAAATATGGCATGAGCTTCCATCAGACCAGAGACAGATATCCTAATGAGCAAGCATACAAGAACTGATGCTATCAAACAAAATAAACTGAATAAAACAACTCAGAAGGCTTTTATAGATCTACATTTCTTTAAAGTGTGCATTCATCTCTTCAATGTGACATATTAAATAATGTCAAGATAATCATATGATAAAGAGTTGCCAAGTTACAGAAAATAATTGGGCTGAATCCCAGTTCACTCTTCTTTATCTCTTAAAAAATGCATCTCAAAAGTTTGAGTAAAAAGACCTGTTGTGTGGTTAATTGAACAACTGCTAATTTTATACCGTTTTATTATTATAGGATAAAAATAGGATTAAAAAGAGGGGGGGGATTAAAAAGGGACAAAACAATAAATAAATGAATAAAAATGAAGATAAGTAAATAAAAAATAAAAATACATTTTTAAAAAAGGGTTCAAAAAGGGATGGATACAAAGGAGAGAGTCCATAGTCTGAAGTTGTTGAACTCACTGTTACGTCCGGAAGACTGTAAAGTGCCTAATCGGAAGATGAGGTGCTGTTCCTCCAGTTTGCGTTGGGCTTCACTGGAACAATGCAGCAGGCCAAGGACGGACATGTGGGCATGAGAGCAGGATGTGGTGTTGGAATGGCAAGCGACAGGAAGGTCTGGGTCACGCTTGCGGACAGACCGAAGATGTTCCGCGAAGTGGTCACCCTGTCTGCATTTGGTCTCCCCAGTGTAGAAGAGACCACATTGGCAGCAGTGAATACAGTAGGCCAAATTGAAGGAGGTGCAAGTGAAGTGCTGCTTCACCTGAAAGGAGTGTTTGGGCCCTTGGACAGTACCTCCTCCCTCCTCACTGCCCAAGGCCCTCTCACATGATGCAAAAGATTCCTTGGCACTATTTCTAAGAAGAACAGGTTATCCCTGGTACCTGGCCAATATTTATCCCTCAACCAACATCACAAATAAAGAATAGCTGGTCATTATCACATTGCATGTTTGTGGGGCCTTGCTGTATGCGAATTGACAGCTGGCTTACATGTGATTTCAGACCCACAGCAATGGTTGGCTTCTAACTGCCCTCTGACATAGCTCAGTAAGCCACTCAGTTCAAGGGCGATTAGGAATGGACAACAAATGTTGACACCAACATAGCATTAAAGAATTTTTAAAAATTGTATTCAATGATAATCTGTAACCTCATGGCCCGGCATATCCCCCACTTTACCATTACCATCAACCCTTTAAATATGGCACCCAATTACTGAAGGGCTGAAGTGATGGTGGGGTGGGTGAGTCACAGGCGAACCCACCAGTGACCCGGTGTGTTTCTCAGGAATGCAATATTAACGAGCAGTGACGCGCCGGGAATGGAATGGTGCGGCGCGAAAACCCACCATTGCAGCCGGCGGGTAAAATGTCCTCTATCCCGCCCACTACAGTACTTTGTGCAAAATGGGGGACAATTCTGCCCAACATCCTGGCTGTAGTGCTGAGGACTCTCACTCTAGGACTAACCGTGCCTCTAGCCAAGCTGTGCCAGTACAGCTACAACACGGGTATCTATGCAGCAATGTGGAAAATTGCTCTGATATGTCCTGTGAAAAAGCAGAATCAAAAGCAGGAAATAATCCAATCCAGCCGATTACCACTCCATCGTCAATCATCAATCATGATTGCTGTCAATCATCAGTGATGTGATGGTGGGCATCATAGACAGTGTTATCAAGTGCCACTTACGCAGTAATGATCTACTCACCAATGCTCAGTTTGGGTTCTGCCAGTGCCACTTGGCTCCTGACCTCATTACAGCCTTGGCCCAAACTTGGACAAAAGAGTTGAACTCAAGAGGTGATGTGAGATTGATCACATTTGACAGCAATTTAACCGAGTGATGCATTAAAGACCCCTAGCAAAACTCTCCACTGGCTGGAGTCATATCTAGCACAAAGGAAGATGGATGTGCTTGTTGGAGGCCAATAATTCCAGCCCTTGCAGGAGTTTCTCAGGGTAGTGTCCTAGGTCCAACTACCATCAGCTGCTTCATCAATAACCTTCCCACCATCATAAGGTTAGAAGGGGGCCATGTTCGCTGATGATTGAACAATGTTCAGTAACATTAGTGACTTCTCAGATACTGAAGCATTCCATGTCCAAATACAGCAAGACCTGGACAACATTCAGGCTCGGGCTGATGATTGGCAAGTAACATTTGCATCACACAAGTGCCAAGCAATGATCATCTCGAACAAGATAGAATCTAACCATCTCCCCTTGGCATTCAATGGCATTACCATCGTTGAATCCCCCACTATCAACATCCTGGGGGTTACCATTGACCAGAAACTGAACTGAACCAGCCATATAAATACTGTTGCTACAGGTCAGGTCAGAGGCTGGGAATTCTGCAGCAACTCACCTCCCAACTCCCCAAAGCCTGTCCACCACCCACAAGGCACAAGTCAGGAGTGTGATGGAATACTGTACAGTTCCACAACACTCAAGAAGCTCGACACCGTCCAGGATAAGGCAGCCCACTTGATTGGCACCCCATCCACCACCTTCAGTATTCACTCCCTCCACCAGCAAAGCACAGTGGCAGCAGTGTGCACCATATACAAGATTCAGTGCAGCAATTCACCAAGGGTCCTTTGACAGTACCTTCCAAACCCATGACCTCTAATATCCAGAAGGATAAGGGCAGCAAGTAGATGGGAACACCACCACCTGGAAGCTCCCCTTCAAGCCACTCACCATCCTGACTTGGAAATATATCGCCGTTCCTTCACTGTCAATCCTGGAACTCCCACCCAAACAGCACTGTGGCTGTACCTACACCACATGGACTGCAGCGGTTCAAGAAGGCAGCTCACCACCACCTTCTCAAGGGTGTTTATGGATAGACAATAAATGCTGGCCCAGCCAGATGCTCACATCCCATGAAAGATTAAAAATAAAAGAAAGCACAGACATCTAGCCACATTAAGCTTTGTAATATAGCGTAGGCTGAAGAACCGATCTTGTGTGATGTTAATGATGAGGCCATTGACATGCCTGACAGCCAAGGCTCAGCATCAGCATCCTCACCTCTTCATGTATAAATCATTTGGATGTTGGGACCAATTGTAATATCCCCAAATTTGTTAATGACACAAAACAAGGTGGGAATGTGTGTTGTGAGGGGGAAGCAAGGTGGCTTCAAGGAGATTTGGAGAGGCTAAGTGAATGGGCAAGATCATGGCAGATGGAATATAAAGTGAATAAGTGTGAAATTATTCACTTTGGTAGAAAAAAACAGAAAGACAGAGTCTTTCTTAGATGGTGAGAGGTTGGGAAGTGTTGATATCCAAAGGGGCCTGGGTGTCCTTGTTCATGAATCACTAAAAGCTAGCAAGCAGGTGCAGCAAACAATTAGGAAGGCAAATGATATGTTGGCCGTCATCGTGAGGGGATTTGAGTGACAGGAGTAAAGATGTCTTGCTGCAACTGTATAGAGCCTTGGTGAGACCATACTTGGAGTATTGTGTACAGTTTTGGTCTCCTTACCTAAGGAAGGATATACTTGCCATAGAATGAGTGCAAGAGAGTTTCACCAGGTTGATCCCTGGGATGGCTGGATTGTCTTATGAGGAGAGATTGAGGAAACTGGGCTAGAATTTCGAAGAATGAGAGGTGATCTCATTGAAACTTACAAAATTCTTACAGGGCAGATAGGTTGTTCAGCACGACTGGTAAGTCCAGAAGCAGGAGACATAATTTCAGAATTAGGGGCAGGCCATTTAAGACAGAGGTGAGGAGGAATTTCTTCACTCACAGGATGATGAATCTTTGGAATTCTCTACCCCAGAGGGCTGTGGAGGCTCAATTTGCATGTTCAAGACAGAGATCGATAGACATCAAGAGATATGCGGACAGTGGGGAAATATAACGTAGAGCTAGATGATCAGCCATGATCTGTTTGAATGGTGGAGCAGGCTCAATGGGCCGAATGGCCTACTCTTCCTCCTATTTCCTATGTTCCTATGTGAGATTTTGCAATGCATTGCCACATTTCCTGCATTACAACAATGGAAACACTTCAAAAGCACTTCAATTATTGTAAAACAGTTTGGAGTACTATGAAAGCCGGTGCCACATAAATGCAACTTCTTTCTTTGAACTTCCTCAGTCCCTATTGTAATGAAGGCACAAACACAATTAAAATAAATTTGCATCCCAGAGCCAAAAATACCACAGTGCAAAAGCAAACAATTTTTTAGGCTGCTGTATTTTAGAGAATTAACCTGGCTTCTGTGTTTCTTTTTGAAACCAGGGCAGATGATTCAACTCTGACAAAAGCCAGCATTCGCTGCGGAGTTTTGAAGGAGTCATGTACTTGGCTGGCCAAAGTTTATTGTGTTGCAGCAGATACCATGAGGGATCGAAACGGTGGGACTGCGACTCAAACCCCTGCATCCAGCTAGTCTTTAAACTCCTCGGTTCAGTAGAGAGAGATTGTCGAAACCACTAGCAAGAGTGAAGCAGCTGCCAAGGGACCCAAATTTTATGTAGAACCTATACTTCTATCTTACTTTTATACTTTTATCTGAATCAGGGTCACATAGTCACATATGTTGATGAATCACAGGCAAGATGCCAATGGTTTTCAGTCCAATCAATTTTTATAAAGAATTTACAGTACAGGAACAGGCCATTCAGCCCATCTGGTCCATGCTAGTGTTAAAATCCCACAAAAGCCTTCTCCCACCCTCTTCACCTAACCCTATCAATGTATCCTTCTATTCCTGTCCCCTTCCTGTACTTACCTCACTTCCCCTTAAATACATCTATGCTAAACACATTAACTACTTCTTGTAATGAGTTCTACTTTCTCACCACTTTTTGTCTAAAGAAATTGCACCCCGACAGACACCCTGTAATTCCCTCCCGACACCTCTCCATCTCTCTATCCCACATGCCTCCTTTAAAACACTCCTTACAACCTACTTATTTAACCAAATTTTTGGTTATGTGTCTCAGATCAGATTTTGTTTTATAATGCTTCTGTGAAGTGCCTTGGGAGGATTTATTATATTAAAGGCATTATATAAATATAAACTGTTGTAGTTGTAGCACACCTCAGAAGGGCAAGTGAGAGCACACAGCCCAACTTTAACCCAGGTAAATGGAATATCACATTTGGGGCAGAATATCACACTGGGTGTGTGGGCACAGACATGGTTTTAGTGATGGCGTGAATATTTAGTCGGTATCTTATCTCACATCAAGCATGACATCAGTGTTGCAGACAGCCTGGCTTAATCTCAGACAGTTCTCATAGAGTTAATGGCTAGGGAATGGAGTTCTGGGTAAAGAATTCTCCTGAATTCCTTATTTGATTTAATATTGACTCTTGTGACTTATATTAATGGCCTCTAGTTCTGGTTCCACCCCCTAGAGACAGAAGACCATAGAAAGCATGCTGACGCCTTCCCTGCACATGAAGGATAGGTGAGGCTACCCAAGTGTAGAGTTATATTATGGTACTAGTACCCCAGAGGCCTCAACTAATAACCCTCGAGGGTATGACTTTTAATCCCACCATGGCAGGTCGAGAATTTCAATACAGTTTAAAAAAAAAACCTAGAAATAACAAGCTGGTAAAAACAAAGGTGACCATGAAGCTGAGGGACTTTTATAAAATCTTAACTGATTCTTTAATGTTCTTTAAGGGAAGGAAGCTTGAGTCTTTACCCGATCTGGGTCAATATGTGACCCCAGTCCCACACCAATGCGGTTGACTCTTAACTGCCAACTGAACACTACTAATCGCTGCCTCTGATTCATGAAGGAGGCCCAACACCACCTTCCCAGGGCAACATGGAATGGGCAATAAAGGCCAGAGTTGCCATTGACGCCGACATTCTGAGAATGAATCATTTTAACAAAAAATAAGGCCCTGTCAATAAAACATCCAGGCTGACTCCTGGGAATAATATGCAGAAGATGTAGTTAAAAAGGCATTCGCTACTGCATTCAGAGAGGAAACTTGTTCATTTGCCAGTCAGAGAGCTACATCAAGTCATTGCTAAACTGATCGACTGGTGTTGTCCGCATGTATGAGGTTTTTGCTAACAGCCGCTTGAGCTTAAAGTAAAAGAGCAGATCCGTGCATTTGTGTGTATGACCTCGGATTACTGTGTGACAAATGTTTAACTGTAATCTCTTGCTAATTTTTAAGTAAAAGCAAATCAGTCCAGGAATCATTGTTTTGCTTCATTTGTTCCATGTGTCAGTACATCGTAACCAATTTGATGAAAAGAAGTCTTTCAGGACATACACAAGTTATTGTCGCTGTGATTCCTTCACATAACTTTCATATACTAAAGAGATCCTTCAATTTTTTTTATATGTACATTATATATATATATATATACACACTACTACTGCAGGCACATGTACAGCTGAGGAAAAGAAAGCTCAAGAAGCGTGTTATTGAAGATAACAAGACTGTTTTGGAATAAATAAGCCTGAACCCTGAAAGCATGTTGAAGATTGGCACAAACCAAAGAACCAAGGCATGGATTCATGTGCAAAAGATAAAAGAAGGACAGAGGGTTTAGGTGAAATTTCTATATCAAGTGATATAGACTGTCCTAGAGAGTCAGTGGGAGCAGTTGCATGCAAACTGGAGCGATATTTAAGGAAGTAGACAATTGAGGGTATGGATGCTCCTTATAATTTGGTCACTTTAAGGGGAGACAGTGGTGTGGTGGTAATTTCACTGGACTTATAATCCAGAGACCTGCACTAATCCTCTATGGACATAGGTTCAAATCCCACCATGGCAGCTGGTAGAGTTTGAATTCAATAACTCTAGAATATAAAGCTAATCTCAGTAATGGTGACCATGACAACTATCATCAATTGTTGTAAAACCCCCCATCTGGTTCATTAATGTCCTTTAGTGGAGGAAATTTGCCACCCTTACCCAGCCTACATGTGACTCCAGACCCACAGCAATGTGATTGACTTTTAACTGCCCTCTGAAATGGCCTAGCAAGCCACTCAGTTCAAGGGCAATTAGGGATGGGCAACAACTGCTGGCCTTGCCAGAGTCACCCACGTCCCATGATCGAATTAAAAAAAGATCATTTCCCTGTGCTAAGACAGTGATTTGATTTATTGAGCTATTTGAATAATTTTTGTCTACGGCCAAGAAACTGCAGTCTTTCTGTCACAGCAACTTTATTGTTGTTCCTGCATTCATGTGTCCTAAATGTATTAATTGCCTTATAGAGACAAACTGGACTTGTAATATTGTGGACATGGTGATGTGATGATATGTAAAATATGGTTCCATAATTTCCTATTATACAACATTATGCTAAATTGTTTAACTAAATTTGAAGATAAGAACAGTGAATTTACTTTGCTAATTATGAATTTCGCACCTGCCATTTAAAACAATTTAAAGTTCAACATGTGCTCATATAAACAAGCCATGAAACATTAGCATAAATACAATACAATTACCAGTTAATATCCTTGCACTGGTTTATGCATTCATATGCACTTCTGCACACTATTATATCACAGTTGTTACTCCCAGTTCCAGGATTCATTGCCAAAAGGGTTTCCAACTGCATTAACACAGTGGATAAGGACATTTTACATAGAAATGTTAACCAGAGATGGTAAATATTTGGAAACAAGTATTTGATATTTAAGGAGATAATATAGGTGGGATAGCTTACCAGAAATGGACCCCAACAAATACAGGAGACGCACATTATGGTCATTAGCTGGACCAACATTTCTACATGGTGAGATTTTCCTTGCCTGTGGGGTTTGCTCCTGACTCGAGCTCTTACCAAAGCCACGCCACTAATCATATTGCACAGTAAGGAAATGCCAAGGGCAGTCAATCCCAAGAAGGAGAATAGGAGCAGAATTCCTCTCTCTGTCACAAACGTAACGTCGCTTGTTTTTAGAAAGCACCACGACTGAGTGCACTGAACTGTATATTTTCCGAGGCCTAGGTTGGGCAGCAAAGCGATGCACAGGGCAAACAGCCAAGTGCCACTCAAGATAAACTTGGCGCACTGGGCGGTCATCTTGGCAGAATGCAAAAGAGGTTGGGTGATGCCCAGGCAACGCTCGATTGCCATGACGCTGCCGAGGAACAAAGCTGAGAGGCCGAAGAAAACCATGCTGGTCCCTAAAAATGGGCAGAGGTGCCCTGAGGAGTCAATCCTTGTCCAGTCTTTCTCCAGTGCGTACACCCTGATTGTTATCGCCCCAGTGATGACATGCCCCAAGCAGTCTGTGAAAACCAGCCCGCTGGCGAACAGCAGGAAGGACGCTCTCCATTTCTGCCTGAACCTTTTGTAGGTTTTCACAAGAATCCCGAGGGCGACGCAATTCGACAGGATCCCGATAGTCATGAATACAATCGGAATGTGAACTGTTCCCGGTTGTGTGGCACAGGTGTCATTGGTTGCGATGGAGGCCGATTCCGTTGAGTTGATGCTGGTGTTAGGGTTAGACATTGTGCGGGAGGGAAAGGCCCGTTCATGACAGTTTATCAAAATCCATCCTGCGGCTCCCGTCCGACGCGGTGGTCTGCAACCGAGACAAGACATTAACATCTTCACCATGGACTTAGGGGAGGTGAGATTCGACTTGGGCAGGGACAGTAAACCAGCGGCATCACATCTGCCACCAGTTTACAGCCTCGCACGACATGTAGTTCCAGTGAAAATGCAAACACTGTTGGTTCTGCTTCTCCCTCTGAGTCAAATTTCACCCCTACACAATAAAGTTGATAAATAAACTTACTGAATATGCAGCACTGATATCGATACATATACATGTGAATATGTGAATGGCAACCTTAATCACCTCTAGAAATCCATGTCAGAGTATTTACCTCAGACGCGCAATCAGTGCAATAATTATATCCAAAAAAATTAATACGAACCGAACAGAGTCATTGGGCCAAGGGAATAAGTTCAAGATCAATTCTGAAGTTAAAAAAACTAAATAAAACAAACTGATTTGGCCATAACAGAAATAAACAAGCAGGTGAGAGGAAAATGTAAAATATTCGTTTTGAAATTTGGGGAAAGCATTTCTATTTTGAAAAATGGAAACACAGGCTGCGGGGGTTTTAACAATAGCTCGGCTTGTGTGCGGGTGTGAACTCAAAAGCAGAACCAGACCAATCTCACTGGCTACACAAAAACAAAAATAAAAATACCTGGGAAAAACTCAGCAGGTCTGACAGCATCTGCGGAGAGGAACACAGTAAACGTTTCGAGTCCGTATGACTCTTCAACAGAACTAAGGAAAAATAGAAGAGAGGTGAAATATAAGCTGGTTTAAGGGTGGGACAAGTGGAGCTGGATAGAGGGCCAGTGATAGGTGGAGATAGACAAAAGATGTCATAGACAAAAGGACAAATAGATGTTGACGGTGGTGATATTAGCTAAGAAATGGGCTAACAGGTGACATTAAGGGTAGAAAGCAGGACGAGCATTGGCAATGCTTGCGTTTAAAAAACAGGGTTTTATTTCTTCTCCACCGATGCTGCCAGACCTGCTGAGTTTTTCCAGGTAATTCTGTTTTTATTTTGGATTTCCAGCATCTGCAGTAACTTTTAGCTTTTTGTTTTTATCTCTCCGTTTTTGTTTTATTTTAATCTTCTGTTATCTCGCTGTTATCTGCGTAGGTGAGCATGTGTATGTGTGTGTGTGTGCGTTTATATGTGTGTTTATATAAGTGTGTCTATGTGTTTGTGTTTCTATGTGTGTGTTTCTGTCTGTGTGTGTGTTTATATGTATGTGTGTGTGTGTTTCTGTCTGTGTGTGTGTTTCTGTGTGTGTGTGTGTTTATATGTATGTGTGTGTGTGTGTTTCTGTCTGTGTGTGTTTCTGTCTGTGTGTGTGTTTATATGAGTGTGTTTCTGTCTGTGTGTGTTTATATGTGTGTGTGTGTGTTTCTGTGTGTGTTTCTATGTATGTGTGTGTGTGTTTCTGTGTGTGTGTGTGTTTATATGTATGTGTGTGTGTGTTTCTGTCTGTGTGTGTGTGTGTTTCTGTCTGTGTGTGTTTTCACCTGGTTTGGACGGTAGTCTCTCAGTCGGCAGTGTGACTCCCGGGAGATCCCTCAGGCACAAGCGAAAGCTTATCCGAAAAGTCAGAGACACGTCCACACAGACTGCCCCGGGTGCAATAGGACATCAGTAAAGGTAATGTCTATGCATTTTAACCAGAATACGCGTTTTAAAAACAGATGGTATTCAAGGTTCAATCGGAACTGAAAGACATTCACGGACTTCAATTCTATTTCCGACACAAACTGCTCTCCTGAAGCTAATTTAAATGATTCGGCGAATCTCCTCTTTCAAGCCTTATTCTCACTCTGTCCATATTTAATGTTTCTGGAGGCGCCGCGTGATTTCTTTTTTTTTTAAAACACCATGTTTCATACTTTTTAAAACTTGTACAAACAAACAACAACAGCAACAAAAAAAAAAGAAAGACTTACTTTGACAGACCACCCTTCCTGACAGCGGCATCCCAGAGGCTGGAACTGCTCCCTCCCTGAGCATGAACAAAAACCTGTCATCCAGCCTCTGGTTTCATGTGTAGGATGTGCCCAGCACTTGGAGCCAAACAAACAATTTGTATGGACCGCCCCGTTACCTAGGCGACGGCTCTCTCCGCCACTTCTATGAGCCACATTGGGTAACTCTTTCGAGTACATTCACAGTTCTTGGCTTTTTTTTTTGTTCAAAGTCCTGGAGTGGGACATGAACCCACAACCTTCTGATTCAAAGGTGAGGGTGCTATGAACTGAGCGAACAGCTGACACCTCATACACTAAGCCACATTGGGTAGGAGTGCAGAGAGAACAAAGATTTACTTCTAATGCCTTGCCTGCCGGTGAAGGACTTGTGAAAGACTGAAGGTCCCAGCAAGCGCCTGCCCCATCAGCTGAAGACTTCCTCCCACCGTCTCCAGCCACCAGCCGTCAATGTGTACACAGCAAGATCCCACAAAGAGCAGTGTGGTAAATCACCAGATCATCTTTTTTTCCTGATGTTGGTGGAAGGATTAAATGTTGGCCGGGGACACCAGGAAAACTCCTCTCAGTGGCTCCAAAACAACAGCATGGCCTGGGATCTTCTAGGTCCACCTAGAGAGGGTAGATGGGGGTCTCAATTTAGCTTCTCATCTGAAAGGCGGCACATCCAACAGTACAGGACTCCCTCGGGACGGCACTGAATCACAGGCTTACAGAAGGAGGCCATTCAAGCCCTTCATGTCTGCACCGGTTCTCCAAATAAGTTATGACCTGGTGCCACTACCCCGCTTTTTCCCCGTACCCCTGCACATTGCTTCTGTTCAAATAATCATCTAGTGCCCTCTTGAATGCCTCGATTGAAACTGCCCCCACCACACCTCCAGGCAGTGCATTCCAGACCCGAACCACTCGTTGTGTGAGAAAGTTTTTTCTCACCTCACATTTGCAGGAGTGTCAGCCCTTGATGCTTCTTCAGTTCTCTGAATGAAGCGTCAGGACTTCCACCACAGATAGGGCAAGGAGGCAGGCCCCAAATCCATCCCAGCCGGGACAGGGATCGAACCCTGTGCTCTTGGCACCAATCTGGTCCACACCAGCCATCCAGCCTTTCAAAGAGTCTTGAGTTGCTATGAGAACATGCATTTCGAATAGCGATGGCAGAGACTCCAATGTTCTTTTGATCACATGGCTGACCAGGAATCTCTCCTTCTCTTACTGGCTGCCATTGGTGCATGATAGAAGAACTTGCAGGTTGATAATTGTTGTAAGGTGGCTGAGTTGTACTATTAGTAATAGGGTTGAACTGCAGACAACTTTCTAAGTGGAAACATTTAGTTTATTTACAATACACTCAGCAGCAACTACACGTGTGCTTTCAATTCCAACTCTATCTCTACACTGACTGCTGACGTAACGCACACTACTCTCCTATTGCTACAGAACATGTGATCTTTCCTAACACAAATTATTCCTAAAGGTACATTACACTAAATAAAACTATAATTACTGCAATAATCAACCTGTTTTATTGTATTATGAATGCACTTTCTGTGGCCATCAAGTCCTGGGGTGGGACTTGAACCCAGAGTTTCTGACCTTAGGGACACTACCCACTATACCACAAGATCTCCCAGCCATTGATTATGTGCTCAAATCATTGCTTTGGTGTATATAGTGCAGGCAACCCATCTGAGGTGGAAAAAATGTGAATAAACTGCATGTCGTTGATTCACATCTCTCAAAGCTCGCTAAAGTCGGGGGTAAATGTGTGGAATAGATTGCCATGTAGCAGTGTCAGCAGATTCAAGAGGTAATGGGCAAATTACTGGGGCTGGAAGATGATAGATGAAATAGGATCTACAGCAGATACCAATCCATTTAGCTCATCTGCTCTGGGCCAGTGTTTGTATTCCACAGGAGTTTCCTCCCACTGGAATTAACACTTCCCACCCTGCAGAACACCAGTCCCCACATCAACCACTACCCACACCACCCCCAGCACCCCCCCCCCCTCCCCACCCCCCACCCCCCAACAAACACATACACACACAGCCACATACAAACACACACACACACGCACTCACAACGGCAAGTTCCCCTCCAAGCCACTCACCATCCTGTCTTGGAAATATATCGCCGTTCCTTCACTGTCGCTGGGTCAAAATCCTGGAACTCCCTCCCTAACAGTACTGTGTGTGTACCCACACCACATGGACATGAGTCCCCTCAGCATCTTATATGTGATGACTTTAACAGAGGATTACATGCACATCAAGCCCACAAGAAAAAATTAGGAAATTTTTACTTAGACTGGGAAATAACAAGCAGTACAAGAACAAAAGGGTTCTGTTCAATGCATTAAACCCACACTACCTTCAACCCAATAAAGGCACAGGCTAAACTTGATTTGGTTATGAGTAATGATCCAGAAAAAATAGTTAGCAGTCATTGGGCAACCAGGAAGCATCTAAGCTCGTCCTAGTGATCATATAGTGACCATACTGAAGGGCAGTAGAGAGGTCTTTAAACTAAATAACGGGGATGAGGGAAGACAAGACAAGAGAGCAAGGAATAGGGAAATGATAATCAGAGTATGGCTGGAAGGGACAGAGTGTACAAACCTAAGAGTGCACTAGCAGATAAGGCTTGAAGTTACAAAAATAGTAAAAAGACAGAACTAAAGACTCTATCTGAATGCACGTAACATGCATAATAAAGCAGATGAATTGGCAACTCAAATCAGAATATGTATGATCTGATAGCCATTACAGGCACATGGCTGCAAGGTGACAAAGACTGGGACCTGAATATTCAAGGGTACATGACATTTAGGAAGGAGAAGAAGCTAGGAAAAGGTGGAGGGGTAGCTCTGTTAATTAAGTATGACATTGGTACAATAAATACCTTAGCTCTGGAGATTAAGGTATAGAATTAGTTTGGGTAGAGGTGAGAAATAGTGAAGGTAAGAAGCCACTTATGGAAGTACTTTATAGACCTCTAACAGTAACCATGTTGTAGGGCATGGTATACAGGGTATACATAATGGGGCTTGTGAGAAAGGTACAAAGATAATCATGAGTGATTTTAATCTACATATAGATTGAACAAATAATATTGGCAAAGGTAGCCTGGATGATGAGTTCATAGAGTGGTTTCAGGATAGTTTCTTGGAGCAACCGGAGAGCAGGCTATGCTAGATCTGGTATTGGCAATGAGACAGGATTAATTAATGACCTCATAGTGAAGGCGCCCCAGGCAGCAGTGATCATAATATGATCGAATTTGACATTCAGTTTGAGGGAGAGAAGGGTGAATCTAAGACCAGTGTTTTAAATAAAGGCAATTATCTCAGCATATAACTCCACAAAGATGAGTGGCAGGACAGAAGAAAGGGCAGAATATAAAGAGCAGCAAAGAATGACTTAAAGGTTAATAAGGAGAGAGAAATTAGAGTATGAGAGAAACTTAGCTAGAAATATAAAAACAAATAGTAAGAGTTTCTACAGGCATTTAAAGAGGAAAAGAGTAAGTAAAGTGAGTGTTGGTACTCTTGAAAGTGAGTCTGGGGAATTAATAATGGAAAATAAGGAGATGGCAGATGAATTGAACCGACATTTGGTGTCTGTCATCACAGTAAAAGATACAATAACATCGTAGAAATAATTGTGAATCAGGAGGTGAAAGGGAGGGAGGAGCTTAAAACAATTACAATCATCAGGGAGAGGGTACTTAAAAAATTATCAGAACTCAAAGCTGACAAGTCCCAAATTCCTGATGGACTTCATCCCAGAGTCTTAAAATAAATAGCTGCTGAGATAGTAGATGCATTGGTCTTAATTTTGTAAAATTCCCTATATCCTAAAAAGGTCCCATCAGATTGGAAAATAGCGAATATCGCTCCTCAATTCAAGATAGGAGAGAGACAGAAAGCAGGAAACTACTGGCCAGTTAGCTTAACATCTATCATAGGGAAAATGTTGGAATCTATTATTGTGGAGGTTATAGCTAGGCACTTAGAAAATCTGAATGTAATAAGGCAGAATCAACATGGTTTTATGAAGGGGGAATCATGTTTGACCAATTTATTGGAGTTCTTTGAGGAAGTAACAAACAATGTGGATAAAGGGGAACCTGTGGATGTGCTACACTTAGATTTCCAGAAGGCATTTGACAAGATGCCACATCAAAGATTACTATGCAAAATAAGAGCTCATGGCATTGGGGGTAACATATTAGCTTGGTCAGAGGATTGGTTAGCGAACAAGAAACATAGAGTAGGCATAAATTAGTTATTTTTGGGTTGGCAAGATATAACAAGTGGAGTGCCACAGGAATCAGTGCAGGGACCCCAACAAAATTTATATCAATGACTTGGATGAAGGGACCAAATGTATCGCTGCTAAATTTGCTGATGACTCAAAGATAGGTAGGAAAGTAAGATGCACAGAGGACATAAACGGTGGAGTTTTACAACCCTGTTACAGTGGGGGGGTGGGACTGTAAAATGCTGCGATCCATTCAAAAGTCCATCGACTTTGGCGGGACCGTAAAATCCCGCTGGTGTAAAATTCCACCCAAGGACTCTGCAAAGAGATATATATAGGTCAGGTGAGTGGGCAACAATCTGGCAAATGGAGTATAATGTCAGAAAATGTGAACTTATCCACTTTGGCACAAAGAATAGAAAAGCAGCATATTGTTCAAATGGAAAAAGGTTGCAGAACTTTAGAGATACAGAGGGATCTGGCTGTCCTGGTACATAAGAACATAAGAAATAGGAGCAGGAATAGGCCATTCGATCTCTCAAGCCCACCCCACCACCCAACAAGATCATGGCTGACCTGCCCCAGGCTTTAACTCCTCTTTCATGCCAGCTCTTCATAGCCCTCAACTCCCCGATATTTCAAAAATCTATCGACCTCCTCTTCAAATACTTTCATTGATCCAGCCTCCACAGCTGTATGGGATAGAGCATTCCAGGCATTCACTACCCTCTAAGAGAAGAAACTCCTTCACGTCTCAGTTTTTTTTATTATTCGTTCATGGGATTGGCATTTATTGCCCATCTCTATTTGCCCTTGAGAACAGAGGGCATTTAAGAGTCAACCACATTGCTGTGGGTCTGAAGTCACATGTAGGCAGACTTCCTTCCCTAAAGGGCATTAGTGAATCAGGTGGGTTTTTATGACAATGGATTCACAGTCATCATTAGACTTTTAATTCCAGATTTTTTATCGAATTCAAATTTCACCATCTGCCAAGGTGGGATTTGAACCCAGGTCCCCAGAGAATTATCCTAGGTCCCTGGAGTACTAGTCCAGTGACAATACCACTACCTCCCCATTGTCCCCTTATTCTGTTACCATGTCCTGTAGTTCGAGATTCCCCCACTGGTGGAAACATCTTCTCAACATCTACCCTGTCAAGCCCCCTCAGAATCTTGTATGTTTCAATAAGATCACCCCTCATTCTTCTAAACACTAATGAATAAAGGCCTAACCTGTTTAGCCGTCCTTGATAAGTCAATCCTTTCATCCCAGGAATAAGCCTAGTGAATCTCTTTTGAACTGCCTCCAATGCCAGTATATTCTTTCTTAAATGCGGGGACTAAAACAGTACACAGTACTCCAGGTGTGGCCTCACCAACACCCTGTACAGTTGTAACAAGACTTCTCTATTTTTAAACTCCAACCCTGTACTCTGTACAGTTTTGGTCTCCTAGCTTAAGAAAGGATATAAATGCGCTAGAGGCAATTCAGAGAAGGTTCACTCGACTGACACCTGGGATTGGGAGTGTGGGGATCTTATCTTATGAGGAAAGGTTGGACAGACTGAAGTTTAGAAGAATGAGAGGTGACCATATTGAAACATATAACATCCTGGGGGTCTTGACAGGGTGGATGCTGAAAGGGTGTTTCTCCTCTGGAGGGAATATAACATGGGAGGGCACAGTTTCAGTCTCCCATTTAAGACGGATATGAGGATATTTTTAAGGCAAAGGTACATAGATTCTTGACTAAAAAGGGTATCAAAGTGCATCATGGGTAGGCAGGAATGTGGAGTTGAGGCCACCATCAGATCAGCCATGATCTTATTAAATGGCAGAGCAGGCTTGAATGGGCCAAATGGCCTACTCCTGTTCCTAGTTCATAAGTTTGTATGTTTGCAAATTAGAAAGAGGTCTAACAGGATTGGACAAGGTTAAAACTCCATTCTGTTTTGAAATTTAGGATTCATAAAAGGAAAGGACTTTTCTTCTTGGAAGTAGAATTCTGAAAAACCGGATGGCCAGAGCATAAGAAGGAAATCATGAAAAGGCCAAAGGCACCATATTTCCCTGTATTTATAATTGCCCAAGTCTGAAAGTCCCTTGAAAAATAATTGGCTCAATTTTCCCATGGTCAATAGCAGAGTTATTTCTTACGAGGAAGTACTCCCTGTGAAAAAATTTTCCTAGGTGGCCTCTAGTATCAACAAACTACACCAATAGAACACATCACAGAAACTATTTCTAATGGAATTGAAACAAAACTTTTCTTGTATTGATGAAAGAATTCCTTGATATGGCGAATCCCAGACTCCGTTTTGATGTTTGCAAAATGTGTAGCCTTATTTACTTTTTTAATGAGCTCTAGAAAACAGAGTCTGGAAAATTCAAGAAACTGACCAAGGAGAGTCGAGGGAACAGAGTGAGAAGATGACAACAGGCAGAGGAAGCTGTGGCTGGCTTAAGAAAGAGTCAAGAGAAACTGGTCAATGGTTAAGTAAGAACAAATGTTAGATAGAATGAGCACAATGGCAAAATTAACAGAGGGGTGGAAAAACATATTAAAAATATCAGCTGCAAGTTATCAAGGATATGGTCAACATTTTCCAAGTAAAGTGCATAAAAAGAGAGTTAAATAACACATTTGTGTATGTCTACAGTAAGGGCATGACGGAACTGCTAATACAATATTTTTCTTCAGACTATGCATTAGAAAAGTAAGGTATGGAACAGAGATAACGCGATGCACGCAAATTAGTAAAGAGAAGAACTTTACCAACTAGACAAGGACAAGAACAAGGGCACATGGGAACATCACGACATCCAAACTCTCCCCCTCACCCACCCCACACCCTCCTCCAATCCACCCTCATACACACCCCCATCACACATGCCCCTGCCCCCACACACAACCCCACCCCCCATACATGCTCCACCCTCCCCACACACTACCCTACTCCCCTAGCAAACCCCCACCCTATCCCCCCACAACCCCCAATCCCCACCCCACTCCACCCCCACAAGCCCCTACCCTACACCCATCCCTAGTTGCCCCTGCGAAGGTGGTGGTGAGCTGCCTTCTTGAACCACTTTGTGAATTCCTGCAGTGCATCTTATGGATGGTACACACTGCTGCTACTGCGCATCAGTAGTGGAGGGAGTGAATGGTTGTGGATGTGGTGCCAATCAAACAGGTTGCTTTGTCCTGGACAGTGTCAAGCTTCTTGAGTGTTGTGGGAGCAGCACTCTACCAGGCAAGTGGAAAGTATTCCATCACACTCCTGACTTGTGTCTTGTAGATGGTGCACAGGCTTTGGGAAGTCAAGGGATGAGTTACTCATCACAGGATTCCTAGCATCTGACCTGCTCTTGTAGCCACAGTATTTATATGGCTAGTCCAGTTCAGTTTCTGGTCAATGGTAACCCCCAGGATGTTGATAGTGGGGGATTCAGTGATGGTAATGCCGTTGAACATCAAGGGTGATGGTTGGATTCTCTCTTGTTGGAGATGGTCATTGTCTGACACTTGAGTGGTGCGAATGTTACTTGCCACTTGTCAGCCCAAGCCTGGATATTGTCCAGGTCTTGCTGCATTTGGACATAGACTGCTTCAGTGTCTGAGGAGTTGCGAATGGTGCTGAACATTGTGCAATCATCAGCGAACATCCCCACTTCTGACCTTATGATGGAAGGAAGGTCGTTGATGAAGCAGCTGAAGATGGTTTGGCTGAGGACACTACCCTGAGGAAGTCCTGCAGTGAAGTCCTGTAGCTGAGATGACTGACCTCCAACAACCACAATCATCTTCCTTTGTGTTAGATATGACTCCAACCAGCAATGATTTTTCCCCCTGGTTCCCATTGACTCCAGTTTTGCTAGACTCCTTGATGCCACACTTGGTCAAATGCTGCCTTGATGTCAAGGGAAGTCACTCTCACCTCACCTCGGGAGTTCAGCTCTTTTGAACCAAGGCTGTGATGAGGTCAGGAGCTGAGTGGCCCTGGCAGAACCCAAACTGGGCATCAATGAGCAGGTTATTGCTAAGCGAGTGCCACTGATAGCATTGTTGGTGACCCCTTCCATTACTTTTTTGATGGTAATTGGCCGGGTTGATTTATCCTGCTTTTTGTGTACAGGACATACCTGAGTAATTTTCCATATAGCCGGGTAGATGCCAGTGTTGTAACTGTACTGGAACAGCTTGGCTAGGGGTGCGGCAAGTTCTGGAGCACAAGTCTTCAGCATTATTGCCCGAATACTGTCAGGGCCCATAGCCTTTGCAGTATCCAATGCATTCAAGCGTTTCTTGATATCATGTGGAGTGAATTGAATTGGCTGAAGACTGGCATCTATGATGCTGGGGACCTCCGGAGGAGGCCAAGATGGATCATCCACTCAGCACTTCTGGCTGAAGATTGTAGCAAATGCTTCAGCCTTATCTTTTGCACTGATGTGCTGGGCTCCTCCAACATTGAGGATGGGGATATTTGTGGAGCCTCCTCCTCCAGTGAGTTGTTTAATTGTCCACCGCCATTCACAACTGGATATGGCAGGACTGCAGAGCTTAGATTTGATCTGTTGACTGTGGGATTGCTTAGCTCTGTCTCTCACTTGCTGCTCATGCTGTTTGGCACACAAGTAGGGCAAGTAGGTCGACACCAGGTTGACACCTCATTTTTAGGTATGCCTGGTGCTGCTCCTGACATGCCCTGCTGCACTCTTCATTCAACCAGTGTTGATCCCCTGGCTTGGTGCTAATGGTAGAGTGAGGGATATGCCAGGCCATGAGGTTACAGATTGTGTTTGAGTTACAATTCTGCTGCTGCTGATGGCCCACAGCGCCTCATGGATGGAGTCCTGAGTTGCTAGAACTGTTTGAAACCCATCCCATTTAGCACGGCAGTCATGCCACACAACACGATGGAGTTTTAGATGGAATTAGAACCAGCTTTTTTTTTGCAGCCGCCTGGAACTTGGTGGTGGATCCTTCCTTATTTTTGATGATTAACTATTATAACATTCTTAGCTTATCTCATTTCCTTGTATTTTTGCCCTCTTAACCATTGAATTCTAATTGTGCACACACATTTTGACATACTTTATTGTCATAAATGCAAAGCAAAGAGTGGAATTTGTACACATTAAATACCAAAAATCAACATGAACTTGAAGTATAATTTATTTTGCTTGGTCTTATTGAATTCCCTTATAATAGAATCATAGAATAATTAACACTGCATCTTGGAAAGTGGACTCCCATTTTGAAATAAGAATTTCCGTGGAGTTCTCCTGTAGTAACATCTGGCAATGAAATGGCATAAATGGTCATTTACTCTAGACATTTCCGTTTTGTTTTGTTTTCGACCCAGAATTTCCAACATTCCGCCGTATGGAGCTCGAGTCTCTGCACAAATGTTAACCCAGGCTGCTTATTTTGAAGATAGAATTGTAGAGTTCGGTGGTGTTTTGTTTTGTTCGGAGCTCAGAGTAATTCAGTCACTCTCGGCTGGATTGTCAATAACCTCTCTGAACTCCAACTTGACAGCAGAAGACAAACTAACCACTTTGGTAGATCCATTTCCTTCCGCACCAAAGAATCTAACACAGAGGAGATGGCTTGAGGGCAGAAATGTGAAGGGAGACAGCTCTGAAAGGTTACTGAAGAGCCCATCAGCTTTGACCTGTGCTGATGTAGCACATCACACACCTTGAGTTCGGATCTGTAGCGACACATCACACCAAGCGGCATGAGGCAGAACAAGATGCCCCCACATTCAAGTTTCTGACTCAGCTTTGTGCTGTGGTTAGAATCCTACCTAGAGGTGTACAGGAGGGAGCAGACATTTGTAAACAGCGTTCACCTTCTCCAGCTAATCTTAGCGGCAATGAAACCGAGAGGGAAAGTTTCAACAGATGCATGGTAGGAGATTACGGCTCATCCTTGTGATTGAATTATTTATGGTTGCACAATGACTAACAAAGAACAGCACCCGTACAGGATTATAATAGCCAGGCTCCCTTCCAGCAGTTTCATTTGATCATGGAAATCACAGAAACAATTCCGCCCAGTTACACTGTCATCTAGTTTATCTGACCCTGTCCAAAGTCCTTGTATATATTTTTCGTTCCTGCCAAAAGTCTACCTTTCCAAAAACAAGTGATAGCTTTTAATTTAAAACAAATGTTTGGCAAAGAAACGATCAAAAGACCAATAGTTGAGAGCTCCTTTAGAGAGCCTGCACAGTGACTTCACGCTCCCACATTAGCTGGTCCACCGGTTTGATCGGAGTCTTTGACCCCAGGTACTCTGCGATGGAGCTCCACCCATCAGAACCACAAAGGAGAATGCACAAGACGGCAATTTCTTGACCTGGTCCCTAGGCTGAGGCTCCTCGCGAGCATTCAAAACAAATATCAGCGCTGTTATGAGGGAGTTTAAAACCGCATGGCTCAATGCATTGAAAGAATCACGAGAAAAGATGCAAAGTAAGTCAGGTCTTCAGCTAACTGTCCGTTTTGCCAAAGTAACATATTGTTGTAATATCCAGTAAACAGCTAGGAACGAATGTGTTCTGTGTAACTATTCTGTAACTAACCAGAGTCTTCTGTGAAGTGGAGCAGAACTAGTTCAACCCGGCCCAGACGGCATGGCAAAATTAAACATGAAGAGTTTCTGATCTTTCCAAGCTTAAAGTGTGCTTATTACCAACATCTGGGAGCCAACTGACAAGAAGAACATTTCCTAATTTTATGCACACAAAGTGCACACTTCTGCTTCAAATTAGAAAAATGTTATGATCCAAGAAATTGCTTCGAATTTCAAATTACCATTTCAAAGTCAGTGTGAGGATTGCAATAATTGAACACATTGGTACAATGCAAACACATCTATTTTGGCTGTCTTGTGGCTGAGACCACAGGAATGGATTTCATTGACTGTATGTTTTCCTGGATGAAACTGAAAGAAGAAAGGGGTGGGGGACACACATGGCACTCACTGGATTTTCCATCTTAAGTAATGAAAAATCATGTTAGTTCTGTAATAGTGCTGCCCCAGTTTTTCGCTTGCTCTTCTCCCCAGGTGAGCTGAATGCCCAAACAGTAAAGGCAAAAGAAACATTCACAAAGAACTTCACCTGCAACGAAATGATTTCCAAGTTCAGCAACTGTTGGTATGTTGGCACAGGAGACAGCCACTTGCTCTTCATGGTATTGGCCAAGAGAACTCCCTGCATTGAATGTGGCGTTTTTAACACTGGAACAACCACTACTAGCAGATTGAGTCAGAGACGTCCAAAGCACAGAAAAAGGCCCTTCAGCCCCTCGAGTCTGCGCCGATCAAACAAGTACCGAACTATTCTAATCCCATCTTCCAGCACTAGGCCCATAGCCTTGTATGCCATGGCATCGCAAGTGCACATCCAAATACTTCTTAAAAGTTATGAGGATTTCTGCCTCTACCACCCTTTCAGGCAGTGAGTTCCAGATTCCCACCACCCTTTGGGGGAAAAAATTCTTCCTCACATCCCCTCTAAACCTCCTGCCCCTTACCTTAAATCTATGCCCCCTGGTTATTGATCCCTCCACCAAGGGGAAAAGTTCCTTCCTGTCTACCCTATCTATACCCCTCATAATTTTATATGTCCCCCCTCAACCTCCTCTGCTCCAGGGAAAATAACCCCAGTCTATCCAATCTCTCCTCATAATTAAAACTCTCCAGCCCAGACAACACCCTGGTAAATCTCCTCTGCACTCTCTCGAGTGCAATCACATCCTTCCTGTAATGCGGATTCCAGAACTGCATGCAATACTCTAGCTGTGGCCTAACCTGCATTTTATACAGTTCCAGCATAACCTCCCGGCTCTTATATTCTATGCCTCATCTAATAAAGGCAAGTACCCCATATGCCTTCTTAACTACCTTATCTACCTGTTCCACTACCTTAAGGGACCGGTGGACATGTACACCAAGGTCCCCCTGATCCTCGGTACTTCCCAGGGTCCTACCATTCATCATGTATTCCCGTGCCTTGTTTGTCCTGCCCAAGTGCATCACCTCACACTTAACTGGATTAAATTTCATTTGCCACTGATCAGCCCATCTGACCAGCCTGTCTATATCCTCCTGTAATCTAAGGCTATCCTCCTCACTATTTACCACCCCACCAATTTTCATGTCATCCATGAACTTACTGACCAACCCTCCTACATTCAAGTTTAAATCATTTATATATACCACAAACAGCAAGGGACCCAACACCGATCCCTGTGGAACCCCACTGGACACAGGCATCCAGTCTCAAAAACACCCCTCGACCATCACCCTCTGCTTCCTGCCACTCAGCCAATTCTGGATCCAATTCGCCAAATTGCCTTGGATCCCATGGGCTCTTACGTTTGTTATCAGCCTCCCATGCGGGACCTTATCAAAAGCCTTGCTGAAGTCCAAGTAGACTACATCAAATGCATTGCCCTCACTTACACACCTGGTCACCTCTTCAAAAACTTCAATCAAATTGGTCAGGCATGACCTCCCCTTAACAGATGGGGTGTGAGCCAACAAACCTTGATCTAACATCACCATCAAGCTCAATACTGAAATAGCCAAACCATGGCATTGCAGTGGAGCATGCATCAGTTGATGGTGATTGACAGTTAACTGCCAAGCATTGTTTGAAATTAAAATCAGGCAGCTTGACTCTGAATGATCAAGGCAGTGCCCTGAGGAATTAGCAATGAATGGCTGTCACTTATTTTGTTTAACTAAAACAGGCTCAATTTGTGTACATGTTCTTTATGTCTGCAAAGAACAGGGCCCTGTGTACTAATATATGTAGCTTCCAGCACACACACATGAGCCACACTGTGAGCCCAACTGGCAATCTTAAATTGGCTGTCAGCTTAATTCTTAGTACACTGAGAATTAATTAGCTAATGTCCAATCGCGGAATCACATCTAATGTTGGACACCGTGCTTTGCATTTTGCAAGCACGGGCTGTTTGGGTACAGTCTCTACCTTGCCCATTGTGAACAGTGGCTGGAACATGCTGTTTGATATGATCTGCCAGTCTTTGGGGTATACGGCCTACATACCTAACATCACACTGACACTGAAATTCATACACCACATTACTCATTTGTGTGATATGCAGAATGTCCTTTTGGCTTGA
Source organism: Cetorhinus maximus (assembly GCF_964194155.1). Classification (NCBI taxonomy): domain Eukaryota; kingdom Metazoa; phylum Chordata; class Chondrichthyes; order Lamniformes; family Cetorhinidae; genus Cetorhinus; species Cetorhinus maximus. Next base: position 11,828,746 of record NC_135895.1, read on the forward strand.
TGGCAGCATCCTGTTAGTGGTGAATACCAACTCATGTTGCTACTGTATAGTTGCAGCGTGAAGCAGCTAGCTTCACCTGTTGCTCAAATTTTTGAGATACCTTGCCCTTCCAGGGTAATCTGAGGTAAACTGGGCCCTTTTCAGGGCTGAAAGTGACGGTCTTAGGCCAGTTCTTGACTTTGCGCGATATGCAGCATGAAATGATCTGATCAGGGTAACCATCATCCCACAGGATGTCTTTGATACACCCTACTTCAGAATCAAGCTTGCATGGTGAGCAAATGGCTCGGGCCCTTTTTACGAGGTTGCCGGTAAGACCAATCTTATAGCGTGTGGAACTGTAAGAATCCCAATGTGTATTTTGACCAGTGAACGTAGGCTTGTGGTGGACCGTGGTAGAGAATCCCCTGGCAGATTTCTCAACTAATACGCCAAGAAAAGGGAGTTCATTTGACTGCTCCATTTCAAAAGTGAATTTGAGCGCAGGAAGGAGCCCAATTAGACATGCAAGGAAATTATTACAAGCTGCCACAGATTTAAAAATAGCCAACGTATCATCCCCATATCCGAAGTATGTAAGTGGTAGGAGGTTAGGTGTCATTCCATCCGTAAAACGTTTCTCATGGAACCCAACAAAGAGGTTTGTGAGAGCTGGGCCTATGGGGGATCTCATGGCAACACCATCTATTTGGACATACATGGTGTCGTTAAAACTGAGCTCAACTGCGCGAGTTGCCAAGTTCCTAAGCTCAGTGAATACTGATTAACTCAATGATGGCGGGTCTAGATCACCATGATATAGTGCTGCAGCACAAATATCTATGACTTTCCTTAAATGGAACATTGGTGAATAGGCTAGCAATGTCAAATGAGCACATGGACACAGCATTGCTATCGATATGCAAGTCCTGTATGCTCTTTGTAAATGTGATGGAGTCCTTCACTGTGTATGTGCAAAACTTGCTCAAAGCTGGTTGTAACAATTCCACCCAGCCATTTAGCCAATTCATGCTGTTTAGAACCAGTCATAGATTAGATATCATGGTATGTTAGCAAATTGGCCTGACGAGTGCAAGACAAAAAGCTTTGACAAAAATGTCTCCTTTTTTGGCAGTAAACAGTAGTGGTGTGGTTATGTCACTGGATAGGGGGTTGCAGTAGTGGTGTGACTATGTTATTGGATAGGGGATACAGTAGTGGTGTGGCTATGTTACTGGATAGGGGATACAGTAGTGTTGTGGCTATGTTACTGGATAGAGGGATACAGTAGTGTTGTGGCTATGTTACTGGAAAGGGGGATACAGTAGTGTTGTGGCTATGTTACTGGATAGGGGGATACAGTAGTGGTGTGGCTATGTTACTGGATAAGGGGATACAGTAGTGGTGTGGCTATGTTGCTGGATAGGTGGATACAGTAGTGGTGTGGCTATGTTGCTGGATAAGGGGATACAGTAGTGGTGTGGCTATGTTACTGGATAGGGGATACAGTAGTGTTGTGGCTATGTTACTGGATAGGGGGATACAGTAGTGTTGTGGCTATGTTACTGGATAGGGGGATACAGTAGTGGTGTGGCTATGTTACTGGATAAGGGGATACAGTAGTGGTGTGGCTATGTTGCTGGATAGGGGGATACAGTAGTGGTGTGGCTATGTTATTGGATGGGGGTTACAGTAATGTTGTGACTATGTTATTGGATGGGGAGATACAGTAGTGGTGTGGCTATGTTACTGGATAGGGGGATACAGTAGTGGTGTGGCTATGTTTCTGGATAGGGGGATACAGTAGTGGTGTGGCTATGTTGCTGGATAGGTGGATACAGTAGTGGTGTGGCTATGTTGCTGGATAGGGGGATACAGTAGTGGTGTGGCTATGTTACTGGATAGGGGGATACAGTAGTGGTGTGGCTATGTTACAGGATAGGGGGATACAATAGTGGTGTGGCTATGTTACTGGGCAGGGGATACAGTATTCTTGTGGCTATGTTACTGGATAGATAGATACAGTAGTATGGCCATGTTACTGGATGGGGGATACAGTACTGAGTGGTTGTGTTACAGGTTAGGGGGTTACAGTACTGTGTAGTTATGTTACTGAATTAGTTATCCAGGGAATATTATTTCTCATACTATCATAGAATTTTGAGAATTCAAATTCAGATTAAAAATATCTGTAAATGAAGAGCTGGTCAGATTGCCATTGAAAACTCATCTAGTTCACTAATCTTCAGGGAAGGAAACCTGCCTTCATTACCCATCTGGCTTATATGTGATTCTAGATCCACACCCACATTGTTGACTCATATGTGCCCTCTGAAATGGTCTAACAAGCTATTCAGTTGGATCAAGCTACTGGAAGAAGATGGCCCATCATAATTTTCTTAGGGCAACGAGGTATGGGTAATTAATGCAGCCAAGTGACACCCACACCCCAAGAATTAAGTTTTTTTAAAAGGGCGTGACATCTAAGTTATTAGTGGAGCTTTGACAAGAGATAAACACAATTTAATTTCCATTGCCATGATCTGTTTAGTTAAACCAGATCAAAACCGCAGATTAAGTAGTCAAAATATTTTATTTTTAATGTTCTTTCATGGGGTGTGGGCATCACATGCATGATTGCATCCTCTTATTCTGCATTCCCCTAACCAGAGGAAAACAATAATTATCTTGCATAAAATAAACAAGTTGAGGCTGAAAATCCACACAGCCCATTTGTGCACATTCAATGCATGTTGGCCAGCAGTGTGGTGGAGGGTTAGTGATGACATTTCTTGGGTTCAGCATGTAGCCAGTCCTCCCCTGGTGTGGTCTATTAACATTGGAAGGAACAGGATTGGGGAGAATGTCCCCATGCTGGGAATTTCCTCTGTCCTGTTTTCCATACTGCTGAGGCGTACTAGCAGGTGTAGAGAACTTGACAAAAACTTGTCTCGATGTCACAGAAGCTGTTCGCTGCCAGGCTGAAAAGGGCTGTAGAGGTTAGGGTAGAGCCACTGACCACTGTGGTAGTCATCAGGTTAGTATTTCCCATCTCCTCTTCCCATTGCCCATTACCCCCCATCCCCCACCCCCCACCACCCACGCCACCCCCCCCCCCCCCCCCCCACCCAAACCGCCCCCTCGGGCCCCCCACCACCACCACCACCCCCCCCCCCCCTCCATCCCCTGGAGGGCATCCAAAATAGGTGTCCACCAAAGCAATGTTAATCAGGCGAGAACCCCCTGACCTTTCAGCTCCCTGATACTGTACTGGAGTCAGGAAGAGAGGAAGGCCATTGGACACTCCCCTGTGGAGAGATTCCGCAGATTTTCAGGTCCATTAATACTTTTGTATTTTGTAAGGACAAGAATTCAACATGAACACGTTGGATATTAGCAAGAAGGCAACAGTAATATGTACAGTGGAAGTGTTAAATTAATTTGTCATATAAAACAAAGATAACAAAGGTAAAAACTGTCTCTGATCACGATGGGCTGTAACCATTCTGTGATATCCAGCTAGCGAATGTTGTGATAAGCAGATAACAAAGTCGCATTTGGATGTGAGTAGGCGGCTCGCTGCTCGTAAGGCACCTGCAGTCAATTCTGAAGGGAGCCATCAGATAGACTTTACTGTAACAGCCATTTGTTTCCTGTATTGCAAATGGAATCTTGGCAGTCCACCGAAATCATGCCACACAATGCTAAAATCCAACTCTCCGAGCAATTTCACATCACCAATAGGAACGGCAGAAACAGAATTAAACAGAATTAACCGTTCTGCTTGAGATATTTTGGAAAACAATGCACTGGGTCTGAATCTACAGTGACTGATTAGGGATAGCTCAAAATCAAGTTGGACAAGGAAGAACATTTAGCATGTCTTAACTTATCCATCCAGAAAGATGTGTTAGTTCCCCTATTATAGCCTCCAGCTGCTTCTTAAGTGATTACACATTCTTTCCTACACTATCCTAGTTGTACATTGGACATTTGTTAAGGATCTTTCCTGACATCTGTTCTAAATTTGCCTTTCACTGGTGCAACGCATGAGCCCATGTCAATCTGCCACTGTTTAATTTGAGGTTGCATCCTGGATTTAACTCTTCTATGCCAAGAAAAAGTGCCTGACCATTCCACCATCTCACTACAACCAGTGCCAAAATTAAACAGCCACCTCATGGTTAGGCTTCTCTAACTCCCTTCAACAGCATTTTCCCAGTTTCATCCTGCACGATGTTCAACTCACGTGGAATTCTGCCCCTTGTATCTTACCCCTACAACGTCTCACTCAACCATTATCCTCCCTTTGCAGAAGCTTTACAGTCCTCTTTCTAAATTTTTATCTGTCTTACATCGCAGCTCTTGCATTTACTCAGCTTGTGTCAGCCGTGGCTCACTTGGTAGCACTCTTGCCCCTGAGTCAGAAGGTTCAAGTCCCACTCCAGAAACTTGAGCACATAACCTGGGGTGACACTCCAGTGCAGTACTGAGGAAGTGCCACACTGTCAAAGGTTCCATCTTTCAGATGAAAAGTTAAACTGAGGTTCTGACCTCTCAAATGGAAATAATACATGCCATTAAATATTTTTAGCTCTGAACCATCCCTAAAAATCATTACCTCATTGCTGTTTGGGGGATTTTGCTGTGTGCATATTATCTGCTGTATCCTTACAACAGTGAATATTGCTGAAGAGAGAGACATGTTGCCAAAGCTTTTCATCTTGCACTCATCAGGACAAATGCAAGAATACCAAATTTCAAACGCTCATAACAATTTATACCAGAAGAGAAAAGGGTGCTGATTAGTGACTACAACAATGAACTACATGTCAGATGTATTTTATTGGCTCTAAAACTCTTTTGGACCTCCTGACTGTAAACAGTGCTATATAAATGCAAACATTTCTTTATGTGCATTCTCCCTGTTCCTCCATTCTGCTCCAATAGTGCTGTAGCTTTGTATCCATCATTAAGTGCAGAACACTCCCTGGATCCTCCCCTTGACCTAGTACCATTAGTATGATGGAAAACTTCACTTGGTTAGGTGCAAAGGGCCCAGTTGTAAAGGCTCTAAAATATTGTCTTATTAACCATCAATTGGTTTCAATAACAAGCATCACACATCTCACAGTTTTCAGACACCATGGTCTGAACCTTATCCCCACAAGCAGGTAGGTTGAGGGTTGGGTGAGATGTTAAAACTTTAAAAATTTCAAATCTGACCCCATCCCGCCACTTCTGGGTTCAACAGAGACATGACAAGGGGTGGGGAGCCAACCAGCCCCCTGGAGACAGGTTGGCCAATTAAATATTTTAATGAGGCCGGCAGTCTGGTTTAATTCTGACCAGCTGGGACGGCCTTGGGAAACACGGCAACTGAAGGGAGGCAAGGATGGCTTTGGGGAGAAGGCAAGGGCTTCCCACCCACGGCTTCCCAAGTTCCCCTCCCGCATCGGACTCCCTGTATACTCCACCCCCACGGTCAAGTATCGAACCCACCGCCCACCCGACCACAAGCTAGGGATCGTAGCTCCTCCCCATCTCCATTCCTATCTGCAAGGTGGGAAGGAACCGTGCACCCCTAGGGTGGGGAGGCTAAGCGGGGAAGCACAAAGGTGGGGTTATCATCTTGGGGGGTGTGCCCCCAATGCGCACAGAGAACCCTTTGAACGACATAACCCACTGCTGGGCTGATTGAGAGGCTTGACTTGCGGTTTGGGCAGGGTTGCCCAAACCGCAAGTCAAGCCTCTCAATCAGCCTGGCTTCCAGCTGGGGAACCTGCCACAACAAAACTGCACATGCTGAGGAGTCAGAGGGTTGGATTTTACAGACCATTGACAGCCGCGATTTCAATGGGGAAGGAGCAGGGAAAATATGACAGGGAGTTAGTCCACCGCTTCCCTGCCCACCCCCAACTTGGAACCCATAAAATGGTAGCCTGATAGATGTGGCCTGCCCGCCATCCTTAAAAAATATAATTAAAGGGCAATTAATCTTCTTAATGAGCCAACTGACCCAAATATTACGCTGCACACGCCATAACACGGTTGCCATGGGCAGGAGTGGGTTATGTCATTCAAGGGGTTCTCTGTGCGCATTGGGGGCACACCCCCCAAGATGATAACCCCACCTTTGTGCTTCCCCGCTTAGCCTCCCCACCCTAGGGGTGCACGATTCCTTCCCACCTTAAAGGCCCGGGACTCTCCTTAGTCCAGGATGCATTGTTCCTCTTCACAGAGCCTGCTTGTAGTCACAGCAGGGCCCACTACTGAGTCATGCCAATGCTGGGGCTGCTAGAGCTAACAGCAACTCTCAAGGGTTGGGACTTCCTTTCACCTGAGGAGTGTAAATCCCACTCTCTACTTGATAAGTCTCCGCCCAATGAGTTATCACCGCAGGGCAGCCTTTCTGAAACCGACTGTTGTAATGGAGGTCGTGGGTCGTGTGAGCAAGACATCCTCTCCGGAAGAGTGTGTTGGCAATGCAGTGCCAATATGGGAGTGAGGGGATAGAGCTAAATCCAGAGAGGCTCCCTCAGCACACAGTACAACAAAAACCCCTATGGCAGCAACATCCCATGACCTGCAATTGCAGGCTCTATGGTCCTACTCTTCATAGTTCTCTTGCTAAGCCCCTTTGTCCACCTCAAATTCCCTCAAAATCCATCTTTGCTATCACTCCCCCAGTTACCTCCTCTAATGCCTCTCCCATGTGGGCCTCAGCCTTGGTTTGGTGGTAGTATACTCCTGTCGGTGAGTTGCAAGGTTGTGGGTTCAAGTGCCAGCGCAAGGACCTGAGCCCATAATTTAGGCTGACACTTCAGAGCAGTCCTGCAGTATTTTTGTGCTTTGGATGAGGTTTTAAACCAAGCCTGAATCTTCCTTCTCAGGCAACATTCGTTCAAAAAGGAGTGCTCCCTGATGTCCTGATAATATTTATCCCTCAGTCATGACCACCTGAAACAGATTATCTGGTCATTATCTCATTGCTGTCTGTGGGAGTTTTGTTGTGCACAAAATTGGCTCCTTTGTTTCCGACAGTAAAACAGTGACAGCACTTCAAACATGTTGCATTGGCTGTAAAGGGCTTTATGATGCCCCAGGATGGAAAAGTTGCTATATAAAAGTGTTTTGTTCTAATTCCTACTGTGTATCCCTGATGCCTTAAAGGGTTATTGCTTCACGTAAAAGGTGGTGTGCTAATGCAAGTTGTTGCCTCTTGTAATTTGCTTCAGACACTGAAATCATAGCAACTTTCACATGTTTTAGAGCTGCTTAGCAATCGTCAGCACTGCGAAAAAAACAATTTTATGCTTTAATATTCCCTCACCCACTCACCCCTCTCCCAGACTCTTCCTTCTTGATCAGTAAGCAAACTCCCACATCTCACATCTGTTCCAGCCATATGGCATCTTCTCTTAAATGAAGTAAAGATAGTACAATAACACTCAGCAGCCTGGGACTTCATTCCTTGAAACTGACTCAACCACAGCACCTCCTGCAAAGGTCCAAATCTTCCAACAATAAAGTCAGAGTAACAACATGCTCCGAGCAAGGTCTCCCACTAGTTACGTAAAACCCTTCACACTTGGAGACCCAGCCAAACCTCAGTGAATAAGCAACAATGCGGTGTTTGAGGGGGTAAACCAGGATATGTTAGGCTAGAGAAGATACCTTCCGCTTGTAGGGAAATCCAAAACCGTTATTGCCTAGAGCTGTAAATGACCACTGCAAAGTATTCAACAAAGAATTTAGCTGAATACAGGATCAGTATAAACCTGTAAGGGAAAAGAGCTCTTTATACCAACTCGATCAGCCATGGTCACCAAAAGGGGGAAAGATAATAGAAAGCTAAAGAAAAGAACATGCAAAAGTGCAAAGAATAATGTAGATCCAAGAGATTGGGACAAATATAAAGAACAGCAACAGAATACAAATCTGATAGTAAAACTATAAAAAGAAACATGCCAGAAATAGCAAGGTTAATGCTAAAAAGTTTTTACAGCTGTTGACTATGTTTATTAATGACTCAGAAAGCATTATACATGTACCCATGATATCCCATGCACTAAGATTGGTGATATAGTAAGTGCATTTGATGGGTGCAGAAAGGTACAAAGGGATATTGATAGATTAAATGAGTGGGCAAAACTGTTGCACATAGATTTCAATGTAGCTAAATGTGTCATCCAAGAAAGATCCGAGTATTTTTGAAATGGTGAAATGGTAGTAGCAGAGGAGGAGCAGAAAGATTTAGGGATCCATTTACACATCACTAAAATGTCAGGTTCAAAATATAATTGAAAAGATTAATGGATTATAACAGAGGACTAGAATATAAAGTGAAGGAAACTTTGCTACCAACATGCAAAACCCTGGTTGGAGCATATCTGGAGTACTGTGTACTGTTCTGGGCACCATGCCATTAGGGAAGGTCTATTAGCTTTGCAAAGAATGCAGCTCACATTCACCAGAATGTTTTCAGGGCCCCAGGGGTTACTTCATGAGGGGAGGTTACATAGGTTAAGCTTGCATTCCCTGGAATATAAAAGATTAAGGGTGATTTGATTGAGGCCTTTTGTATTTTGAAAGGACTTAATAGAGGAGACAGAGAGAAACTTAATCCCTTGATGAGAGCCCAGACCATTTAGAAGAGAAGTTTGGAAACACTTCTTCATGCAAAGCATGGTAGAAGAGAGAAACTCTGACAAAAAGCAGTTGGTTCTAGCTCTATTAATAATCTTAAATCTGATTTTTGCAAGTCAAGGATACAGTATTAAGGGATATCGAGCTTCAGGAGGGTGGATGCAGTTGGGGGTTAGATCAACTTGATCTCATTGAACGGCGGAACAAGCTTGATGGGCTGAATGGCCTTCACCTGTTCCTATGCTCCTGTTCCGATGACCTGCTTTGTCTGACCTGGTATCAAATGTTGATCCTGTGAAGCACCTTTGCTGTAAGGTTGTATGTTGCCTCATAAAGAGTTCCAGAGGCTTATAGGGTTGAATAACTGTTTATTAATAGCACATAACTACATACATATACATATATATATATACTGTTGTGACTTGTGAGTCCCAATTGCACGCTTGTTGCAGGGTGACTAAGTTGGTACTTTAGAAAGGATAGCTCTGCAGACACTTCTTAGGTGGAACACATTCTGTTTATTTATAAGGTATTCAGCAGTTACACATGTGTGCTTTTACATCAAACTCAACCTACATACTTCTGCTGCTCACTTGCAGACTACTGACTTCCAGCTAGCTACTAACTAACTACAGAGTTAGCCCATGATACTCCACTAATGGTACACAAGACTATGTGATCTTCCTTTATAACATTCTTCTTAAAGGTACACTATACATTAGATAAATATATATATATATATATATATCACCCTGACTAAGTGCTATCTTCATGCCAACTCACCACTACGGTCTACTACTCCCATGTGATTCTCTACATCATACTGTGGGCAGTACTGTTTCCTCAGTCCCAAATTAATGCTTCCAGTCCCAAACACCCTAATACTTCACCTCCCCCCAAGTATTTCCCCAAATGTATTTACAACAATATTTACATGCTACCCTTTCTCCCCCTCCCAAGTCCCTAACTTTACAGATTCAGACAGTCTGGAGGCTTTACAAGTCATCCAGATCCCGTTCTTTTCAAGTTTGGAGGAGTGGTAGTCTCAACTGCTTTTTTGGTCTGGAGTTGAATTTGCAGTACTTGGCGTTCCAATTATTTGGGTTTCTACTATTGGGTTTGGTTCTCTCAAATGTATGATGAGAGGTTCACCACGAGGAATGAGGAGAAGGCTTCTCCTGTTCCGTCTGATTATGCTTTCTGGAGTATGTATCAAGTAAGACTATCATTGATCTTCACCCCTAAGGACAATGACATCTTCTCTGTCAAGACCCCTGATCCAAACCTTGTCACCTCTGTTTAGCCTGGGCAGGTTTCTAGTACGGTACCTCCTATTGTAAGTGGAAGCTTGTCACGGTCTGTAGGACTGTTCACGGTCTGTAACCTTCTGATAATCCCTGACTGCCAACCCTGGGATTAATTTCTTTGGCAGCATGGGAGGTTGAGTGCAAAGTCTGTTGCCCATCAGCAGACCTGATGGAGCTAATCCACATTGCAGTGGGCTGGATCTAAATGTCAAAAGAGTCGTTGGAAAGTTGTCGTTTTTCTTCAAGAGGGTTTTAATAGTGCGGACGCCCCTTTCTGCCTCACTGTTAGATTGTGGATACCTTGGAGAGCTGGTGAGGTGTTGAAGTCTGTAATTCCTGGCAAAACAAGTGAAGCATTCATTAGTGAATTGCGGCCTGTTGTTGGCCACCACCTGGTTCAGGATGGCATGGATCGCAAAGGCTTCTTTCAATGACTTACCCTGTGGTCCTTGTGTGTAAACACTTCACTTCGATCCATCGAGAGAAATAGTCAATAATGAGGAGGAAGGACTTGCCGTGCTATATATGAATAAATCCATTCCCAAATGTTCCCATGCCCTGGTCAGGAACTGCATGGGGATAAGGGGCTTCCTCTGAACTGACTTGTGCAGCATGCATACCTGGCACTTTAAAATAATCTCTTCAATTGCTCTGGATATTGCCGGCTACCACACTGCAGACTGGGCTCCTGCTGTGCGCTTTGTGACGCCCAAGTGGCCTTGGTGGATCCGTTGTAGAATCTCCAGCCAGAGTGAGACGGGAATGATCAATCACTCATCATACACGAGCAGATCATTTTTTTTTATTCATTCATGGGATGTGGGTGTCACTGGCTAGGCCAACATCTATTGCCCATCCCTAATTGCCCTTGTTCAGAGGGCATTTAAGAATCAACCACACATTGCTGTGTGTCGAGAGTCACATATAGGCCAGACCAGGTAAGGATTGCAGATTTCCTTCCCTAAAGATCATCAATAACAGTGATGTGCTTCTGTTGTTCAAAGTAAATTTTCATAACTTTGTCCCCAGACGCTACAGTGGCCAACCTTGTAAGCAGTACTGACGGATGCGGACGCGCTCATCATCTCACATCTGCTCCTGGCATGTTTGGTGAAGCTTTTTGGAGCTCGCCGGCAGGCGTGATGTCACAAACTAGGAGTATGACTCGAGCTCATCGACCAGATTGACATCGTGCATCACAGGATGGTCGAGTGGGGCCCTGTACACTGCGTCCACAGTCATTTGATGCTTCCCCTGGATGTACACTGTCTCGTAGGCAAAGCGCACGAGACACAAGCGAAATCTCTGAATTCTGGAAAGCATCCTGGAGAGTTCTTTCTCATCCAATAGTGAGACCAATGGTTTGTGATCTGTCTCAATGATAACTTTCAGCCCAACGATATAATCAGAGAACTTCTTACAAGCCCACAGTACTTTTTCAATAACTACATACTGCATCTCCCTGTCTGACAGCCCTCTAGACACGTAATATACTGGTCAGCAGCATCCATCCAACTGCTCTTGGAACAGAGCTGCCCCTAGTCCAGTTGACAACCATCAGTTGTGATGTTAGTTGGCAGGGTTGGGTCGTAGTGAGCCAGCATATCTGGTGAGTGTAGTATGTCTTTGATCTGATGGAATGCTTGCTTCTGGTGTGCATCCCAACACCATAACTGGGCCAAAAACAGAAAATGCTGGAAAAACTCAGCAGGTCTGACAGCATCTGCGGAGAGAGAAACGGTTGACATTTCGAGTCCGTTTGACTCTTCTTCAAAGCAGAAGGGTCATACGGACTCAAATTCAGAATCAGAGCAGAAGGGTCATACGGACTCAAAACATCAACTCTGCTTCTCTCGCCGCGGATGCTGTCAGACCTGCTGAGTTTTTCCAGCATTTTCGGCTTTTGCTTCAGATTTCCAGCATCCGCAGTATTTTGCTTTTACCACAATTGGGCCATTATGAGAAGGTGTTGCAGAGGCTCTGTGACCTGCCCCAGGTTGGGCAGAAATTCCCCCAATGGTTCACCATGCCCAGGAATCTTTGGGCGTTCGGAACGAATGACAGGTTTGGAAACTCACTAATCGCCTTTGTTTTGTGTAGGGTCCGCCATGATGACCTAAGAACCAAATGGAGGCCTTGGAAAATTCGCACTTATAATCCTGCTTCCTGCAAGCATTTCAAGACAGCCATGAGTCTACTATCGCGTTCCTCAACAGTCAGGCCATGGAGAAGAGCATCAACCATATGGCAGATAACTCCTTTCAGGCCTTGTGAGATGGCTGACATGGTGAGCTGAAGAACCTCAGGTGCCAAGGTAATGTCAAAAGGCAAACGGCTGAAACAGAATCTGCCAAATGGGGGTGATAAAAGTTGTCAGAAACTTAGATTTTTCATCAGACAGAACCTGCCAGAAGCCGCCGTTGAGATCAAGTTTCAAGAACACTGTGCTGTTGGGGAGCTTGGTCAAGCTGTCGTCCACCGAGGACATCGGACAGATTTCCCTCGCCACTGCCCTGTCGTGCCAGATCGGCACAGGTGCACATGGACCCATTTGGTTTCTGTACATCCCAGAACACCGTTTTGTCAGCTGAGTCACTGGGAAGATGACCCCCATCTTGTTCGTCTCATCAAGCCGCTATTGTTCTTGCTTCATAAACGAGTGCAGCATTTTTCGTGGTGTAAACAAGCACACAGGTTTGGCATTTCTCAGTGTTACACTGTACGCAATCTTCAGCCACCTCAGCCCAGTGAAAAGCTTTCGAAAATCCTTTTTAAAATCAGAACCAGATCCTTGCTGGTTAATCTCGTTGATCTTTTGGACGAGGTTGAGGTCGATGCAGGTTTTTCTGCTCAGGAGAGAAAATTCTTGGTTGTGGAGCACATATAACATCTCCCGTATTCGTTTGTTTTTACACTGGAGCGTTGCCTGCAATGTACCTTTGACCTGGAGCTTGATGCCACCTGGTCCATATAACAGTGTTGTAAGTGGCTTCAGACATTGTTTCAGTAGCCACGGATCCTTATCCGACAGGATCATCACGCTGACCCCTGTGTCTAATTTGAAATTGCCAATATGTGAGCATTCTGAAATGTGAATCTGGGATCCTTAATTTCTTCCAAGAAGCATTGTTGGAGTTATTCTTGGTGTGGCTCATCTGTCTCATGGACTCGTTTGGGATCCTCCACACGTCTCGAGGTTTTGGGCTTACACATCTTTCCAAAGTGTCCCAGGTGGTTGCAGTGAAAGTTCTGCACAGTGATTGCTGGACACTGCTTGTGCCTGTGAGGTCTTTTGGTGCCACAGCGCTGACATGGTCTGTCACCATCTTGTGTTTTGCTTGGGTATTGCTTTCCTTGCCCTGGAGTCTCCTTGCCCTTTTATTGCTTTATGAGCTGGACTGTTGGGGTTTCTCGGTACCACAGTTTAACCTCAACATGCAAAATGGGTTGGTTTTGCTGGTGAATTTCTGGTTGTCTGATGATCTGGATGGGTTTTTCCAGAATCAGATCTTCTTTAGATTGAAATACCTCTGAAAGAGCGTCATCGGTCACCCCCACCACTACTCGGTCTCTTATGAACTCTGACTTAAGGTCACCGTAGTCAAAGCCTTCGGCCAATCTGTATAACTCATTTATGAGTCTACAGGTTCCCCAGACTTTTGGACTCTCTTGTTAAATTTTGCTTCTTAGATAAAAATAGTGTAAAAGGACTTAATGGCCTCTTCACAGTTATTGGAAGATTCATTTATTCCTTTTCTGACAGTACTGTCATTGGCTATTGGACCTACTGAATAGAATAGTGTATTCACTTGTTCAGCCTCTGTTTTCTTATTCAAGCCTGCTGCTGTCATAAAACTTAAAAATCTTCCTCTCCATAATGCCCAATTTTGCCCCTTCCATCTGCCTTAATTGGTCTGACAGTGCTGATTGACTATCCATGACTGTTATCGGCACAGGGGATTACAGTTTTACATTTTTTTTAAAATGGTGCCACAGTAATCGTTTCTTTTCTTCCCACGCTTGTTGAGATTCGGTGGGCTCCTGTAATGTTTACAGAGCAATTCTGCCGAAAATCTTTTGAATTAATCATTTTTTTGGCCAGCTGTTTGCTTTCCAGAGCTTGGAGAATCAAACTGAAGCTGATTCTTTTTCTCTGACTTCTCTTTATTTTTTTTTTCATTTGTGCGCAGCAGCCAGGTGTTATGGTGCCCACTCTGGATCCAGGCTGCAGTGTTCTTCAAGCTGCGCTCATTAAAACAATCGGTCTGCCAATGCTGCCAAATTACTGTGTCGAATGTAAAAGCTTATTTCAGCCTTTTTTTGGAGTTTGCTCACCGTTTTAACGATCTGGCTAGATCCTTTAGCTCTGCTTTTGATCGGGTCTCGCAACGGTCCTCTACGTGCTCTGGTGGCGTCCTTTTATGCTGCACAGTGGATCTTTCTTCTGCTCCTCAGCCTCCACACCTATAATGGGACCTCTTAGATGATCTCCAGCTATGTATTCGAGGTCTTCAAGTTAGGCGCATTTCTCTCAGGTCAGACTGCAGTTTCTTTACTTCTTCACTCTTAGGGATCTTGGGGTCCGTCACCTGCTGCCACCATGTTGTAAGGTTGTATGTTGTCTTAGGAAGAGATCTAGAGGCTTGTATGGTTGGACAATAACTGTTTATTAATAACACGTAACTATACATATATACAAGACGCCATCCTGACTAGGTGCTAACTTCATGCCGAATTCTACCAGACTCGCAACTACACTCGATTACTCCCATGTAACTCTCCACATCATAATGTGGGTGGTACTTTTTCCCAGTCACACGTTAACTCTTACAGTCCTGAACACCTTAAACTTGCGACGTTTTGCCATGTAAGAGGCACAATATAAGTGCAAGTTGTAGTTGGTGTTCAGACAGATGCATTGGATAGTAATCAGATGTAAGATCGCTGGTTTACCATAACCCAAGGCACTGAGACAAATTGCTGCCCCCACCCGTTGGTGAATCAGTGAATTCAGGTTGGAGCAGGTATTTGAGCATGGGACCTTCGGTCTTCATTGCTCACCTGGCCATGATCACAGTGCACTGACTCTATTGTGTGCTTGTGTGGAACAGACAAGGCCTCAACATGATGGCATCCAGTGTTGAATGGTCTACCAGTGACCTGTGGCTTCACATAAAGATGAGAAGACTGCTGATGTACCTTGCTGGGAGTCAACTCCACAGGGATCTGGAAGGTTGGACTATTGGCAAAATAAGTTAGTAGAAGCCACCTTCAAATACAGTAGTTTTTTTGTGGTGGGTGACTCAATCTTGAGTTCTGAAGCAGTAAAAATTATTTTATTTGAAGGCACAAAGTGGAGAATAGTTAAATATCAAATGTGCGTTGATGAGCTAATGAGGATACTTTTGCATTGGTATTCTGGGATGTAAGGAACATATCATTTTATTTCTGTTGGACTGTGGATTGGGATTGCATTGGCTGCAGGTTGAAGGACTTGTCCACTGGAACAGGATGAGAGATATATACAATGTTGCAGTCCTGGAACAGAGTGTGCCATGAAAGACAGGATGGTGCTGGAAAGAGTTCCTGGACCAAGGGGGCTGCCTGACAACTGCGTTTTAATTTGCTCCTGACCAGGTGACCAGGCTTTGTGTGAAAAGCAGTGCAGCTGAATAGCTCCTAGCCTGAAAGTAACAAGACCTAAAACATCTTTCTCCTGTGTGTGGAAGATTCCAGAAATTCCACAGTAATAGCTAGCTGTTTTTTTTTCTTCTTCTCATATCATTATAACCTGCTCTCTCTCTGAAAACCCCTGTCAAGTGGAAAAAGGGGAAAATCACTGTTAGGGACATTGAAAGGCAAGTGCTCAACCAGTGAACTAAATACTGAAAGTGCTGGAAGACCACCTCGTGTCATTAACAAGAAGTGAAAGGAATTTGGAAGACATCAATCCAAATCAACCCATCGAATCCTGTACTCCGGAATTGGTGCTGTTGAACTTTTTTTATCTCACTCTTAAAATCCATGTTTTTCTGTGTCTTATGTGCCTTGTATGTGTCTGTCTAGGGGTTTAAGAAGAGGGTAGCGTTAAGGTTATTGAGTTAGAAGTTAGCAGTTCATATTTCCTTCTTTTGCCACTGGTTAATGACAGTTTGTCCAATAAACAGATACTTACTTATTAAGTTTACAAATCTGGTGCTCGACTTCTGTTAACCCTAAATTAAACCGTTCGGTAGAATTATGGCAATCTGGCGGTTTGATCAAACCCTTCACACCTGTCCGCGGCTCGTGGGGCTTGATATTACAGCGCACTAACCTTTAGTGAGTCGTGACAGGAATCACATTCACGTTTAGCTCAAGGTGTTCCCTTCTCCTGAACTTTAAAAGAATTATAACAACTTCAAAGTGGAACAAGGCCATTTAGTATCCCGGCCCTGTCAGCGTCAGTGAGTTGTGGAACTAATTTGATTTTAAGCTAATGCAGTGCACGTCACCGAATTGCGATGTAATGTTAACCTTGAGGCAGCAATGTTGACAGCCCAGGTTTGAAGCCCAGCTAAATATTTATTCTTTGCTGCTCTCCAGTTTTCGATTCCCATGCAGTTATTTAAGAAGCAAGGAATTAACTCTCGGTTATACAAGCACTTTATTGCATCTTCAGGTCATCCCAAAGCTTTTCGGAACTGATAAATCAATTTTGGCCATTGCTGCAATGTTGGCAAGCAACCTAACACAGCAAGGTCCCACCACCTTCTCAAGGGCAATTAGGGATGGGTAATACATGCTGGCCTAGCCAGCGAAGCCCACATCCCTTGAATGAATAAAAAAAAAACAGCAAAAGGAATGAATGACTGGTTTAGCTGTTCTCGCTGGTGGTTTTTGAGGAACTCAATGTAGTTGACTCTTAATTGCCCTCTGACATGGTCTAGCAAGCCACTCAGTCACTCAGACTGCTGCTACCAAAGTCTCAAGAAGAGAGCCCAGCAACACATTCTCAAACCAGCTAGCGATGGGCAATAAATGCCAGCCTTGCTGGTGATGCTCATATCCCAAGAGTGAATATGCCAAAGAAATGGAGGAATATTGCCCAGGACAACTTTGAAGCTTATCTTTTTCTCTGATCCGAGAAATGGGGCCTCAGTTTAACATCTCCTGCAATCTGTTGAAGTAGTTAACCTAGCTTATATGTTGTAAGGCCCAGTGAAGGGCTTGAACCTACAATTTTCCAACTAGCAATAAATATTCTAGAAAATGAGCCAAGATGAGCCTGCAATGCACTCTGTATTTGTTCACTCGCTGTCGTTTTACATAAAGCTATTAAAGACGTACCTTGCCTTTTAAAATTCATTCTTAGGATGTGGGCATAAATAAAAACAGCAACTTGTATTTACATAGCACCTTTAATGTAATAAAACATCCCAAGTCCCTTCACAGGAGCATCATAAAACAAAGTAAGACATGTATCTCCTATCCCTGGTTGCTCTGGGAATGTGCAAGTGGTTTTGATGGATTTCCTAGGCCACTTCAGAGTCAGAAGTGAAGAGTCAACCACATTGGTGTGGGCCTGGAGACACATGTAGGCCAAAACTGGGTAATTCTTGGGAAACCAAGTAAAGGGGGGGGGGATCTGCCATTAACCATTTCCCTATCCTCGCCTCCGCACTCTAAAGTCCATTCTATACCTTTTCTTATGTGTCTGGTCGCTGTGAGTGCCTGTGTGGTTAATTTTGGGAGGGAGAAAGATCTCCCTTCCCTCTCCCCTTTGCTCTATTCTTTCTGGAATGAGCCCAGCTGCAACACTATTCAGTGTCAAGGGAGGAGTACCCGAAACGTCACTTGACATGTGATTTCCCAACACAGGCTGTCTGACCTGCTGAGCGCCTCCAGCCTTTTTTTGTTCTTGCTTGACGAAACAATCATCTTAAGTTCCCTGACCGCACGGCCCCATTCTTCCACAACACGGCATTATAATTTCAGCCACAATGGTATGAAAGCATATCCAAAATGAGTCCTATTAAGGGCTGGCATTTCATTCAATGCTTATCTATCCATTCCATCTGTAATAACAGTTTTTAGTGCCATGGTGTTGCAAGAAAACACCACAAAACAAACAACAAAAGTCAAATTCACTGCAGCTTTCTGAATGTAAAAGCATTCACAAAGTATAGGTTAGCCTGTGACCCGCTGCAAGGCACAAGTCTCTGTGTAAGTGCTTTCTTTCCTCTTGCAGACCAAGCGAGGGAAAACAGATTATGGCAGACTCACGCCCGTATCAAGAAACCCCTCATACTACTCTGTGTGCACCTTCCACACCCCCCCCAAACCAACTTGTGTACCCTCATTTCAGTTCCTCAGGTTGGCCTCAAAACTGGACCAGGCCATGTACCAACACAGTTTTTGTAATGTCGCAGTTGTATTGTTTAATCCTATTCTGATTTGCCAGCTCATTCCAGTGTCACAGCTATATAAATACCATAACCATGCATCAATATTTGGTTCTTTCTGTTGACCCTTTGTGGTTAGTCATTCAAGTATTTTCTTAATTTTGAATTGGTCATTTCCCTACCCCTTGACTCCATTCATCATTTTGCTCTAATCAGTGATCAATAGCATCCTGTGATATGGTGATTACTTCCTCCGGAATCTAGTAGTCAAAATTCTTTTTTCAATATTATGAAAATGAAAACTTATTTTCTTTTGGAAGAATTACTGTTAAAAACCCAGTTGGTTCACTTCCATCCTTTAGGGAAAGGAACTTGTCCTCTTTACCCAACTCTAGCCTACATGTGACTCCAGACCCATGCCAATGTGGTTGACTCTGGCTTTGAAGTGGCCTAGCAAAACCCATACCAAGTTTGTAGAGCAACTAGGCATAGAAAATAAATGCCTTGCTCTGTTTTTGTAATGCTCCTGTGAAACGATTTGAGATGTTTTATTACACATGTGCATTTTATGGGAGCTGTTAAACCAAGGATAACCTGAGAGAGGAAGTCCTATTCCCTATCACCCATTCTACATCATTCTACAAAGTCAAACTGTCTGTTACTGGATATTACTGGGTATATGTTAATTAACGACACACATTGGGAGGTAAAATAGGAAGAAATCTGTTCTGCTCATTCCCCATTTACAGCTCCTCTGGACCAAACCTGTTACTGGCATAACACTCACGTTTATATTATTTAATAATGCACCTTATGTCACTGGGTATAGCACTCCTCTATATATTATTTCGTAATGCAGTGGGGTGGAAAATGGCTACACTCCATTTGGAAGGACCCTGATCGTGATATCTGTTGAAATCTCTGCCACTGGTCTCTGTATATTTCACAAGTAAGTAATTGGATGCAGACCTCCTTCAGCATTTCCTGAATGCCATTCCTATTTCTTTCTAACGATTACATTAAACCTATCCTGTAAATCTGTATCACCTCATTAAAAACAATATTTAAAAAATTCACGGGAGAGATGAAAACCAGATGGGAGAGACAGCTTTCTCATATTAACGGAGTCCTGCCCTGGGCCAGTAAGTTGTCAGTTCGATGCTCTTTACAACATAGAGCTGGCTGACACGAGTAGCAGAGATATACCATTCAGTTGCCAAGGGAACGGGTTACAGTTTCAAGGCAAATGATCATTTTTTTTTTACAAACGTAAAATACTGCAGATGCCGGAAATCCAAAACAAATCCAGAAAATGCTGGAAACACTCAACACATCAGGTAGCATCTGTGGAAACAGCGACACAGTTAAGGGGCAGAACCGTCCGTGCCCGTGCTTAGCGGTGTGATTGCACACCAGCGCAGAACACCTCATGACAAGCGTCACGTGCAGAAGTCGGGACTTAGCGCCAGGGCCTTGGTTCACACGTTGCGGACATCCGAGGAGCGGAAGATTCTAGAGCCCGACAGCCACGGCACACTGGAGGAGCCTCCACGGCATGCTGGGTGGATTCTCACGGACATGGCTCTGCAACGAAGCAGCTCGCGGACGTTGGAAAGTCACCGTTGAAGGTCTGCTCACAACAGACAGTGGTCGAGGGGGTGGGGAGGAAGGTCCAGCTGTGTTTGGGAGAGGAAGATATACCAGGTGGTGGGTGAGGAAGGTCTAGGATCGACTGGGAGAGGAAGAGGTGTCAGGATGGGGTGAGGTTGGTTGTTGAGGGGTTGGGGGGGGTGGGGAATGAGGATGGCAGAATGAGGTGAGGTTGGGAGGGGGGGAATTGTAGGTGTCAGGATGGGGTGAGGGGGGTAATGAAGTTTTGGTGGGGAGGGAGGTGGGAGGGAGTACAGGGGGGGGAGGGTGTAACAGGGGAGAAGACAACAACTGGGGAGGTAGGCGTAAGGTGGGTGTGGAAGGTGTAAAGGAAGGAGTTCGGAGTGGGGAAGGAGTGCAGAGAGGGGAAGGAGTCTGCGGGTAGAAAGAAGTGCGGATGGAGAGGGAGTAAGGCTAGAGGAAGAAGTAAGGGTGGAGGAAGGAGTCGGGAAGGGGGAAGGTCTACAGCTGGTGGAAGAGGTAAGGATGTCCAAAGGATTCAGGAAGGGGGAAGGAGTAAGGTTGGTGGAGGAAGGAGTGAGACTGGAGGAAACAGTCGGGAGGGGGAAGGACTAAGCAAGGGTGGAGCCCGGGGAAGGAGAGGACCTGGGGGGAGTCCGGGGGTTGGGGTGGGGGAGAGGTTCCAAGGGGGGAAGAGGTTCTAAGGTGGGGGAAGGGGTCTGGAGGGGTGTGTAAGCACGTCCCTGAGCTCTGATCATCCACAATTTTAATTCTTCATCCCACTCCCACTCTGACCTCTCTGTCCTTGGCCTACTACACGGTTCCAATGAAGCTCAATATAAGCACCTCACCTTTTGATTAAGCACTTTACATCCTTCTGGACTCAACACTGAGTTCAAAGCTTCAGGTCATAACCGCTGCCCCCATTTTATTCAGACAGCAGCTATTAGTGATGATTCTGTTATTCCCATTTACACCTCCTCTCGATCCTTCTTTTGTTTCTTTACATGTCCCATTACCATCTCCTTTTGCCTTTCACCATCATCCCTTTCATCATTTCATCTCTCTTGCCTTCCTCCCTATCATGAACCTACCCTTTCCTTTTTTTTGCCCTTCCTTCTTTCCTTGCCTCAGTACTTGCTTAAAACCTGCTACATATCTAACCCTTATCAGTTCTGGTGAAAGGTCACAGACCTGAAACGTTAACTCTGCTTCTCTCTCCACAGCTGATGCCAGACCTACTGAGTATTGTCAGCATTTTCTGTTTTTGCTTGGCTATTTGTTTCCTGTTCCCTCCTCAAGAAGCATGGCATTAGGACTGTAGGTTGTGCTAAACCCAGAGAAGGTGCAGTACACTGCCTACTTGAACACTACAGGTACAAACCTGGAGTCCACAAGCCCATGGAGTAACTGTTTGTGGGCCTTGTTTGTGGTGGTCTTTTTTGACACGTTGAAATAAACAATGAGGAGGAAGGTTGGAGGTGTAGGATATAATTGGGTTGCTGAAATAGGCAGACACATGGCAGATGAAGTTTAACACAACTAAATGGTACAATTTTAAAGAGGGTGCAGGAACAGAGACACCGGCTGGTTTACATATACAGATCTTTCATCTTGGTAGGACCATTGAAAAAGAAGAGGGGATTATCGGAAATAGGGGGCTTTATAGATAGAGGCATAGGGCGGGATTTTCCAACCCACCCACACCAGGATCGTTCGGTCCCACCAAAAGTCAATGGACTTATGGCTGGGCCACCGAGTCTCCTGTGACGGGTGCCAGAAAATCTTGGCCATAGATTACGAAAACAAGGAAGTTAGGCAAAGCCTTTAAAAGTCGTTGGTTAAGCCCCAGCTGAAGTATTGTGTTAGAAATAATGTCAAGGCCTTGCAGAGGAGTTTTATTAGAATGGCACCAGGGAAGAGGGACTTCAGTTATACAGAGAGAAGTTGAGTATTGCTGAAAAAAGAGACATGTCAAAGCTTTTTGTCTTGCACTCATCAGACACTTTGCAAGAATACCCATATAAGAGGAAAACAACAATTTATACTGCATGTGAAGAGAGTGTTGATTGGTTGTCAAGTGGTAGAAGCATTGCCATGGAGAATGCCTTTTGATGGTGACTGACAGTTAACTGCCAAGCATTGTTTAAAATTTAAACCAGGCAGCTTGACCTTGAATGGTCAAAGCATTGCTCTGAGGAATGAGTCAGTGAATGGCCATTTTAGCTGAAACGGGCGCTATGTGTGTACACATTGTTCTGTACTACCAAATAACCATTTGTATACAGAGAGACTGGAGAACATGGGATTGTTCTGCCTACAGCAAAGAAGATTAAAGGATGATTTAACAGAGTAGTTCAGAATGATGAAGGATTTTGGTAGAGGAAGTAAGGAGAAACCAGCAGACGGATCAGCAACCAAAGAACACAGATTTAAGATAATTAGCAAAAGAACAGAGGCAATGAAAACATTTTCTTTAATGGACCAAGTTGTTATGATCTGGAATGTACTGCCTCAAAGGTTGGTGAAAGAAGAATAAACAGTAACTTACAAAAGGAATTGGACAAGTTTGTAAAAAGAGAAAATTTGCAGGGCTATGTGGAAAGAGCATTGGAGGGGGAGAATAATTGGACAGTTTCAAAGGGCTGGCACTGTTACAGGCTTGAATGGCCTCCTGCTCTGCTGTATGATTCCAGGGTCCTATGAAGGATTACTTTTCATGAGTTGCTATTGAGGCAAAGACAATAACACAATTAAAAGGGACTCAGAAAAGGATTTGAAATGGAAGCTAATGGAAGGATACAGGGAAAAGGTAGAGAATTGGGAATAGAGTAAACAGCTTTTTTGAAAAGCTAGCACTGGGCAGAATGGTGCTCCAAGTACTAAGATTAAACATAGCTTCATAAAAGCAGGACAAGCTTGGTTACGTTGCAAGACCTGCTGATCAGAATACCACACATCCCAGAAGGTGAAAATAGTAAAAACTGGGAAATAAGGATACTGGTCGGAACTGGTCTTGTGTACCCCAAAATGGAACACCAGCAGGAAGTGGGAAATAAGAGTACAGGTCAAACTGTTCTCTCTTTCTGGGATAGAATATGGAAGAGCCAACAGCACCACCAATTGTCCTTCGCATGGGGATCAGTAACCGGACTGATTGACCGGGAATTTCCAGCCTTGCCGTGGTGGGTTCCACCCCAGTGGACTCAGCAAGCCATTCAAGTGTCCGGAACATTCCACTGGCGGGTATGGCTGGAAAATTCCAGCCACGGTGAGCTGCACTATGAGCAAGATAACGTTTGGGTAAAACGGGATTATAAATCTGAGACGTTGCATTCTCGGACTTAAACGTGGAAGAAGAATGGCCATCCACCATCAATATTCCTCACAAGGCATTTGCTCCAGAACTACCTGTAAACACCACTGGATTCTCTATGACATTGCAGGCATGGTAACCTAGTATTTAATCCAAAGGCAGGGACTAACGACCTGGAGACACGAGTTCATAATCCCACCACAGCAACCGGGGAGTTTAAATTCAATTAATGCAATAAATCCGGAATAAAAAGCTAGTGTCAATAATTGTAATCTGATCAGAGACTGGTCTGTAGATGTCTAGGGTTCATAGTTTAAACCATCATTCAGTCACTTCACATGGAGACTGGGAGCCTAGTGTTGTTTGTGAAGCACTTTGAGATGTTTTACTATATTAAAGACGCTATATAAACTCGAGCTGTTGTTGATTCAAGGTTCCTTGTAAAATTGGTTTGCCACTAACCACAGCATGGATGTCATACAGCAAAGAGTAGGAAAATCCATCAGGATTGCCTGACTTGGATGTGGTCTTCCCTCCAGCCCCCAGAGGGGCTATTGCTGATCGTTCCATTCTTAACTGCAATAAGGGATTGTGGACGTGGGCTGAGGAGGTGTAGGCCTCACTGCCCAAATCTTCCAACATTCTCCACTGCGATACCACCAACTCTAAACAGGGTCAGAGAGGACAATTCCCCCACAAAGAGTGACCACTTTTTTTTTTCAATTGTTAATGGGATGTGAGCATCACTGACTAGGCCAGCGTTTATTGCCCATCCCTCATTGTCCTTGAGGTAAAATACTGGAGGACTGCCTATCTATATCTTACGAACATACAAATTAGGAGCAGGAATAGGCCACTCAGCACCTCGAGCCTGCTCTACCTTTCAATAAGATCATGGCTGATCTGCTTACAACCTCAACTCTACATTCCCGCCTACCCCAAATAAGCATTCACCCCCTGGCTTATCAAGAATGAGCCTTAAAAACTTTCAAAACCGCCTTTTGAGCTAGAAAGTTCCAAAGACTCATGACCGTCTGAAAGGAAACATTTTTCCTCATCTCTTTCTTAAGTATCCAGGCTTGGGCTGGCAAATAACATTCGGGTCACACAAGTACCAGGCAATAACCATCTCCAACAAGGGAGAATCTAACCATTGTCCCTTGACGTTCAATGGCATTACCATTGCTGAATTCCCCACTATCAACATCCTGGGGTTTACCATTGACCAGAAACTAAACTAGACTAGCCACATAAATACTGTGGCTACAAGAGCAGGTCAGAAGTTCGGAATCCCATGGTGAGTAACTGACCTCCTGACCCCACAAAGCCTGCCCACTATCTACAAGGCACAAGTCAGGAGTGTGATGGAATACCAGTGCAGCTCCAACAACACTCAAGAAGCTTGACACCATCCAGGACAAAGCAGCCCACTTGATTGGCACCACATCCACAAATATTCACTCCTTCCATCACCAACACACAGTAGCAGCAGTGTGTACCAACTACAAGATGCACTGCAGGAATTCACTAAGGCTCCTTAGGCAGCATCTTCCAAACCCACGACCGCTACCATTGAGAAGGACAAGGGCAGCAGACAGTTGGGAACATCACCACCTGGAAGCTCCCCTCCAAGCCACTCATATATCGCCGTTCCTTTACTGTTGCTAGGTCAAAATCCTGGAACTCCCTCTCTAACAAGACTGTGGGTGTACCTACACCACGTGGGCTTCAGTGGTTCAAGAAGGGAGCTCACCACCACCTTCTCAAGGGCAATTAGGGATGGGCAATAAATGCTGGCTTAGCCAGCGACGCCCATATTCCAGGAATGAGTTAAAAAAAGGTGACCCCTTATTTTGAAACAGTGACCACTAGTTCTAGATTCTCCCACAAGAGGAAACATCCTTTCCACATCTACCCTGTCAAGGCCCCTCAGGATCTTATATGTTTCAATCAAGTTGCCTCTTACTCTGCTAAACTCCAGTAGATGCAAACCTAACCTGTCCAGCCTTTCCTCTTAAGACAACCTGCCCATTCCAGGTATTAGTCTAGTAAACCTTCTCTGAACTGCTTCCAACACATTTACATGCTTCCTTAAATAAGGGGACCAATACTGTACAAAGTACTCCAGACATGGTCTCACCAATGCCCTGTATAACTGAAGCATAACCTCCCTAATTTTGTATTCAATATTTTAAAGTGAAAGTGGAAGAACATTGTCACCAGGTGATTGAAAAAAGGTCAACATTGACTCAAGATTTTCAGTAGGTAACTGAACATGGGTAAATGTTAGTTGAGTTATTCAAGCAAAGTTACTGATTTGAGAAGCCGAGACTAAAATGTTTGACTAGACTCACACTCATGGCCTGGGACCAAAACTATGATGTGACCCATCACTGTCTTAAGAGCTCCTAAGAACTGCATTTACAATAACAATCATAACTCAGAACATGCAGAGTACTAACACAAACAGTTGAGTCTTCCCATGGCCAAAATCCTCTTGGCAAAATCGAGGCTGCTGAGTAATCCACACATAAACACTGAAATAACTAAATAATTCATGGTAGCTAGCAAGTGGAATTGATTTTGCTCTATGTCGGCCATGTCTCAGTTGGTAGCTCTCCTGCTTTTGAGTCAGAATGTTCTCGATTCGAGTTCCACTCCAGGACTTGAGCACAAAAATCAAGGTTGACATCATCGTGCAGCACTGAGGGAATGTTGCACTATCAGAGGTGATCCCTTTGGATGAGATGTTAAACCGAGTCATCATCTGCTCTCTCGGGTGGATGTAAAGGATCCCATGGCACTATGGGAAGAATTTTCCCCCCCATTGGGGTGGAAGTTCAGAAACGGACACGCCTCCGATCGGCGCCCCCAATGGGGGGGCGCGCCACCATTTTATGTGGGCGGGCCAATTAAGGCCCACCCAGTGTGACGTCCGCCAGGAAGCGCTATGCGCTCCCTGTGCGGGCAGGGGGAGGATTCCTTAAGCCGGGAGTGCGCTCTTATGCGCATGCACGCGAAACAATGCACTCATCTCCCTGAGGCTAAGTGCTGCCTCAGGGAGATCGGCACCAAATTTAAAAATGGTAAATGTAGAGAAATAAAATTTCCCTGACATGCCTCTACATGTGACACTGTAACATGAGTTGGGACATGTCCATCACTTTTAATTAAACTTTTATTAAATTTTTAAAAACCTATATGAAACCTCATCCCGCCCGTGGATGAGGTTTCATACTTTTTCTGAAGCCCGCCAGGTCTCCAGGTCTGTCCGCCAACCTTAAGGTTGGATGGGAAGGTCCATTAACTAGTTCAATTACTTTTTAAATGGCCTCAATTGGCCGTTGACAGGTCACAGCTGATTCGGCTGCGCCCCCACCGACCTGAAAATTGAAATGACGCGGGGTGACGTTGGGAGTTCTGACTGATGTCATCCCGCGTCATTTTACGCGTCGGCGAGCGGGCCCCGCCCCCTGCTTGCCGACCTCAATATCCTGGCCTCTGTCAAAGAAGAGCAGGGGAAGTTATCCCTGGTGTCCTGGCCAATATTTATCCCTCCGTCAAAATTAGCAAAATAGATTATCTGGTCATTATCATTTGGCAGTCTCTGGGAATTTGTTGAGTGCAACTTGGCTGCCACATTTCCTACATTACAACAGTGACTACACTTCAAAAGTACTTCATTGGCTGTAAAGTGCTTTCAGAGGTCGGGTGGTCATGAAAGACAATATTTAAATGCAAGCCTGTCTTTTAGGGAACTTGTTTGGAGTGATTCATTTCTGTGACTTCCATCAGAAAGGTACAAGAAATGAATTCATAAATATGAGATCCTCCTAGATATTCCTCACCAACCACCATCTCAGTAAACTCCTCCAGCTCTCCAACCGTCTGTGAACTTTGCCATCCTCTATCTCTGGCCTCCTACACACCCCCTGCTTCCTTTTCCCTACCATGGAGAGCTGAGCCTCCGACTGCCCGGGTTCTAAGCTCTGGAATACCCTTCTTAAACGTCTTCACCTCCCCTCCAGCAAGAAGCAGCTTAAAGCCAACCTCTGATCAAGCATTTGGTCACCTGTACCTAATGTCACATTTGGCTGGGTATCAATTTTAGACTGATCACCCTCCTGTGGAGCTCCTTGGGATATTTCATTATATTAAAGGTGCTATATAAATGTAAGCTGTTGTTGCACAGCTAAACTTTAACAGTCCTCTTAAGATCTGTGCGATTCATCCACGTTTATTCCTGTCTCCCATACACAGTGTTGACTGTTGCCAACAGCACTTGCAAGGCATGCTGTATTACTTTCCACTGGGGAGGCTGTCCAGTTGGAACAGGTTCAGGATCTGCTTCACCCCATCACTTTGTCCATAAAACCTGTTTCCTGTTTCCACATACATCTTACATCAATCCCTCTTTTCCAACCTCTTCTCCTGCCCAGAAACCTTTGAAAGGTTATCCAGTTGTCCCCATGGAAACTCTTTTCACTTTTAGCAGTCACGTTTCTTCAAGTCCGACCGGCAGCTTCTGAAGGGTTGTTCTTAACGTTATAAATCAGCTACCTGGGCACCCAGGTACAAAGCTCTGTTTTCTAACCAGACTTGGGTCTGTTGTGATATAACTCTAGTTCACTTGTAGGAACTGGTAACTAAGCTGCTAGGGGCTGATTTGGATCTGTTATGGTTTCAAATCTTTTTATGTTCTCTTCCTTTTGCCACACTGCACTTCCCCCACAAACCCAACACCCATTTTGTCTATATAATTATGGCCATTTGTGCTCATAATCCTCTTCATTGAAATGCACCCCACCTTCTCTCTTCTTTGGTTCAGCTTGCCAAGATGTAAACTCGTTGCAGAGTCTCTGATTCTCAATCCTCCAATCCAGTCTGGGGTATCTCTGCGCATACTAAATGAGGGTAGGCCCAAGAAGCTGCGGCACAGGCAACCATTCTGTAGTAGGCACTGGCACATGTAGGGTTAATGTGGGACAGAGTACAGTACCACCCACACAGTGATGTAAGGGAACACATGACCCACACCTAGGGGTCAATTTAGTGTTAGATGGAGCTGTGTGTATAAGCAAGCATGGAGATAGCACAGCTTGAGCCCCTTACTGCACGTATTGTTAGGAACTAGATATAGTTCTAAGTAAGTTGTATTTGTATTTGTGGGTGTTAGGAACAAGATATACCTTTAAGTTTAATTTCTTTTTTTATTTGTGTGTTAAGAAAGGTGAAACCTGGTTTGGTTTTCATTTTAGAGTTTCTTTTGAGATGCAGCCGGCAATTTTGGGGCCCTATTTGTATACATTATTTTTAATGAGGTTTTACAACTCTTGAAGTGACGAGAGGGGGTACTAGGGGGTTAGTCGTTTAGTGCAGTTAAAACAAGAAACATGAAGTAGAAAAAAACTGTGCCATTACCTAGCAACAGGGGATCAGAGAGAGAACAAAAAAACATAGGGACAGAAAGCCGGTTTAGTTAAGTTAGTATGTGTGTACCACAGAGTACAGATGGAAAGGTCTAAGACTCTCTATAGCTGGAAACGATGCCAGTCTGCTGAGGAAATGAGTTTAAGGAACTCATGGGTATTGTTCTAAAGTTTAAGTAACAGTGAATTTAGAGTTTTCTGGACATCTGAAGGGAGATACCAATTGTGGAAGGACTTGTAGCGAGTGTTCAGAAGTCTGCTGGTAAAGAAACAAAGTAAAATACTGCGGATGCTGGAAATCTGAAACAAAAACAGAAAATGCTGAAAAAACTCAGCAGGTCTAACTTCATCGGCGGAGCAAAAAAACAGAGTTAGTGTTTTGAGTCCGTATGACCCTTCTTCAGAGCTGTGAAGAAGAGTCATATGGACTGGAAACATTAACTCTGTTTCTTTCTCCACAGATGCTGCCAGACCTGCTGAGTTTTTCCAGCATTTTCTGTTTTTGTTACTGGAAAAGAAATCTCTTTGCAGCTAAACCAGCTCTAGTATTGGTGTGGAAATAGTGGTACCTCTTCACTGGAGTGTTGGGTCTGTAAGGGTATTGCTGAGATAAAAGGAATAGTGTGAGTTTGAATAATTTTTTCCTTTGTGTCTATGTTGAAACCTTTCCAACCTTTTTGTTGTCTAGTGTAATATCATTAATGTTACTTATTTAATAAATGTTTTATCTTCTTGTTAAAAAGTCAACAGCAGATTCCTGTGAATCTGTTTCAGTAAGTACCCTCCACGGTTTAAAAAAATACAAACTATGGTCTATCAAGCCAGGTTCCAATCTAGGACCTGACTTGTCCAGTAATAACATCAGCTGGGATCATAACAATATGTGCATAGCTCTTGTAGTTAATCAATATATACAGTTAACCCATTTAAGGCTATGAAGACTTCATTAATACCTACCGAACAATAACCAGCACCCTAGAGCACATTCCTAGGTCTGGTGATCACAAATCTTGTGGAACTCTGCAGGGATTAGACATGTATTTTCGTATGAATGTATGTATATATCTATGTGCCCCCACAAGGAGCCAAGCCATGACACCATATCCAAGGCTCCAGAACTGTCTCAAGTTACTGCCTTAACTTAAAAACAAACTGCCAAAGAAACCTCTTCCACATGAAAGATGCTCACAGAACACAACCAAATCACAACTAAATTTGGTACTCAAGTAACGCAACCTTTTTATAAAATAAGCTGCCCAGCTTCAACAGGGATTACCTAATGGCACAATGCTCTCAATAAATGATTGTCTCTCCAGTGAAAAATAGCAAGCGTGACAGAATTGGGGAATGCTGAATAAGTCAGCTAATGCCCAATATACACAATATAATTTACACTTCAATACAGTCAGTGCATCATGCTTTTGGCTGGATATCAATGCAAAGAGTGGCAACAAAGCTCAAGTTCTGAGTTCCAATCTGTTGCTCTTAGTTTATCGAGGGTAAATGATATGGGGCCCCTCTCCAAGGTCGTGCGGCCATGGTATCACTCTGGTTTGGTCCCATTTTAGAAGCGCCCAGCCTGCCTGTTTGACCTCCTCAGGATTTGAATTTGAATTTGAGGCGTTGACTGGCCCACTCCAGTTCCTCAGTACACAAAACCTTGAAGGTGCTAGAGCAATTGAGAAGGTTGTTAAGAAAGCATCTTATTGGTCCTGGTCTTCCGGTCTCCAGACCTCTCCAAGATGCGCCACGGGACCCCGCTGAAGTCCCAATGCACTGCCTCCATGGGAATTGCCTGGGAAGATTGAGCGTCAGATGGGCAATTCCCCTGCTCCCCGGGATCCTCCAAAAATGTTGCCAAATCTGAGTTAGAGTCAGAGGCTTTGGACAGTTCTGACTATAGTTACCCAGGAAATGTTAGACAGAAAAATCCTAGTTTGACTGCTGAACAGCTATACAACTGATACCCCCAACATCCCCGTCGACTGCCCGACGAATCCCCTGACTTACCGACTTTCCCAACCCAACCTGACTATCCCCCACCACCCAACTCTCCACCCAAATCCCCAACTCTCCCCAACCCAAAGTGACCAGACCTCACCACCTGACTGCACCCCCCCCCTCCCCCCCTCCCAAATAAGAATTCCCCCCCACCCTGACTCGATCTGACCTCATCGTCTTATCCAGCTGCCACCCTTCCCCCTTAACCACTTACCTCACCAACCCTACTCCTTCACCCAGCTACACATTCACCCATTCACTCAGTCATACACTGATACACTGAAAAGCTGTTTAAGTGTCCGAGCTTTTCAAGGTGTTAATGAACGCTAACCAGAATGTGGCAACTAGCACCGTAAAAAGAAGACATGGCTTGTCTTCCCCCGACAATCCAGTGCTACGAGGAAGTAGTTGGGTTGAGGGTAGGCTCTGCATTTCCAGAGAAGCCAGAATCGGAAGTCCCAGCCAGAAATGTGGATCTCCGGCATTACCCAGGAAAGTAAGAGTGGAATGTGACTGCCACTCCTTGGAAGATTTGGGCCAATATTTATTATTATTAGAGGAATATATTATATTCTACATATTATTTATATTATGTGATATAATCTATCATTAGAGGAATAAAAGTTTAAAGGGTGATTTGATCAAATTTCTCAAGCTATTAAGGAGAACTGATTGTTGAGGAGACTATTTCTGCTGACTGAGGAGTTTAGGATGAGGGAACATCACCTCAAAATTAGAACCTTTCAGGAGTTGTTAGCAAATACCTCTGCAAGCAGTGGGTGGTAGAAGTTTGGAACTCTCTTCCACAACAGCAGCTGATGCTGGATCAATTGGCAATTTTAATTCTAGGTTTGATAGATTTCCGTTAACCAAAAGTATTAAAGGATATGGGAGAAAGGCAGGCACATGGAGTTAGTTCACAGAAGGTCCATGATCCCATTGAATAGTGGAACAGACTCAAGGGGCTATATGGCCTACTCCTGTTTCTATGTGCTTCTGAGTGTAAAACTGCAGGAAGTTCTGCTACATCTTTATAAAATACAGGTTGGGACTCAGCTGAAGCCTTGTTTTCAGTTCTGTGCACCGCACTTCAGGAAGGATGTGAAGGCCACATGGAGGGTGCAGAAGAGGTTTACTAGAATGGTACAAGGGACAGACTGGAGAAGCTGGGATGGTTCTCCTTTGAGCAGAGAAGGTTAAGGGGTGTTTTGATAGAGGTTCAAAATCATGAAATGTTTAGATAGAGTAGCTAAGGAGAAATTCTTTCCAGGAGCAGAACAGTTGGTAACCAGTGGACAGAGATTTAAGTTGATCAACCAAAGAACCAGATGCAACATAAAGAAACTTTTTTTTTTCATGCAGTGAGTTGTTGAGATCTGAATGCATTGGTTGAAAGGCTATTCGAAACAAATTCAAGAGTGACACTCAAAAGAGAATTGGATAAATATTTCAAGGGAAGAAAACACAGGGCTATGGGGAAAGAGCAGGGGAATAGGATTAATTGGATAGTCTACCAAAGAGCCAGCACAGGTATGATGGACCGAATGGCCTCCTTCTGTGCTGCATCATTCTTTGTTTCTGTGTTACAAGAGGACGGAGTCCAATGCATTCTCTTAATATTGCAAGTTAGTCAAGCACCCTAGTACAGAGCTCAATTTTTCTGTTGGAGCCAAACTCGTGCCTCTTGTAGTATAACTCCAGTTCAGCTGTATAAGCTGGTAAAGCAGCTACTCATGGCTGACATATAAAGTTCAGGCTCCAAGTCATTTTATGTTACCCATCACTGCTGCTCCATTTTAGTTTTACCTGCATTATTATAGTCCCTGCTCCTCGAGAACTTTCCTCCCTTGTTCATCGCAAACTCCAAATACACCTATTGTCTCCTTATGTAGCTTGGTGTCAAATTCTGCTTAGCAATCTGTCCTGTGAATTTCCTTGGAGTGTCCTCCCTACTTTCTCTTACTTTACCAAAATGTAAACTCATTGCTTAGTCTCCGAATCTAATTTTACTCTTCCCATATGTCAAAGCTCTGTATTCCTACCTCAATCACTCTTCCCTTCGAAATTATCATTCTTAGCTCCACTTGAACACACAGTCTAGTTTGACATTTCACTGTGATATGGAGGGAACATAGGAACATGAATAGGCCATTCAGCCCCTTAGGTCTCCCATTCAATTAACTCATGGCTGACATGAACCTAAACTTCATTTTCCCAACTTTGTTCTATATCCTTTGATACCATTAGCCAAAATAAATCTATCAATCTCAGTCTTGAGTTCCAACTGACCCAACATCTACAACATTTTGAGGAGAGATTTCCAAATGTTTTTGTGTGAATAAGTGTGTCATGATTTCACTCATGAAATGGTTTATCTCCAATTTTAATATTATGTTTCTTTGATCTTGCTTTCCAACAGAGGAAGTAATTTATTTGCATGTACTCAATCAAACCCTTTTAACATTTTAAACATATCATTCAGATTACTCCTGAATCTTTTACACTCAAGCCATGTTTATGCAACCTCCTCTTATAACCTAATCCTCCAAGTTCCAACATCAGGTGGAAACTTGTTCTGCCTGCTGAGTTGTTAACAGATCCATCTTACACCTGGGACAGTCCAGGTCCATTTCAAAAGAGGATCATAGACGAAACAATAGATGTCTTTTGTATCTTGATAAACTTAGCAGAGTCAGAGGGTCTGCCTAGACAATGGCTCCCCAACAGAAGAACCTCACCATTGATGGTAACTCTTTCAAAAGCTAATGGATGGAACGTTATCAGTCCAGAAATCAAAGCCAGTTCCAGACATTAGATAAACATCCCTTTTGAAATAATTGCAGAGAAGGTCACATGACTCAAGTGACCATTTTGAAATCTCTATATTCTTTTGAGAACTGAGAAAACCCTCAGCCTGCTGTTTAACATCCAACTGTGAACACCAAAAATCAGGACTCCAGGATGAACAACAGACTTGAAGCCTGTTTCTGCTGGAATATTTCCTACCATCACCTGCAGAACTGACCCAGTCTCTGTGTACCATCTTTATCTTGCGGAATCAGCACAAACTGTTAGAGAACTCTATAACTCCGGTCTTCAGCCAGCTGAACTTGATTCCTCTGTGAAAGAACTCCTCACTGGACTCTGACTCTGCACTCTGATAATCATGTGAACTAATGTTAATTTCAGTGGTTCTTTTACTGTTAGTACCCATAGTTGTAAAGCTTTCTTTTTTTCAATCCCTCTCCCCCCTCACTGTGTGCGTGTGTAGTGGATTGGGACGTTGTGAACACTCCTCTCCCTGGGTTTGAATATGAATAAACCAACCTTCTGAGTTAATCATAACGCCAGTTTGCTACAAGTTATTATTAAATTGGTTCACACAAGCTGAGGGATTGGGAAACCATGCCACAGCACATTTAAAAAATAATTCACAAACACCTTCTGCTTACAGACAGTTGGTGAGAGGAACGAAGTTCAGTTTGCCTTCCTCTTTGATCCATAACACAACACTTACTCAGCAATAACCTGTTCACCAATGATCAGTTTGAGTCCCTTCAGGGTTGCTCAGCTCCTGACCTCATTAGAGCCCTGGTCAAACATGGGCAAAAGAGCTGAACTCACGAGGTGAGGTGAGATTGACTGCCCTTGACATCAAGGCAGAATTAAACCAGGTGTGGCATTAAGGAGCCCTAGCAAAACTAAAGTTAATGGAATCAGGGGGGAACTCTCCACTGGTTGGAGTCATACCTAGCACAAAGTAAGCTGGTTGTGGTTGTTAGAGAGCAATCATTTCAGCCCCAGGACATCACTGCAGGAGTTCCTCAGGGTAGTATCCTAGGTCCAGCCATCTTCAGCTGCTTCATCAATGACCTTCCTTCCATCATGAGGTCAGAAGTGGGGATGTTCACTGATGATTGCACAATGTTCACCATTCACGACTCCTGAGATAGAACATAAGAACATAAGAACTAGGAGCAGGAGTAGGCAATTCAGCCTCTCAAGCCTGCCCCGCCATTCAATACAATCATGGCTGATCTCATTTCGGCCTCAGCTCCAATTTCCCGCCCTCTCCCCATAACCTTTCAATCTGTTACTAAGTAAAAATCTGACTATCACCACCTTAAATTTATTCAGTGTCCCGGCATCCACTGCACTCTGAGGTAGTGAATTCCACAGATTCACGACCCTTTAAGAAAAGTAATTCCTCCTCATCTCTGATTTAAATCTACCACCCCTTAGCCTAAAACTATGGCCTCTCATTCTAGAATGCCCCACAAGGAGAAACATCCACTCTACGTCTACTTTGTCTATCCCCTTTAGCATTTTATAAACCTCAATTAGATCTCCTCTCATCCTTCCAAACTCTAGCGAGTATAGGCCTAAACTGCTCAACCTCACCTCATAAGACAAGCCCCACATCTCTGGAACCAATCTAGTGAACCTCCTCTGAACCGCCTCCAATGCAACTACATCCTTCCTCAAGTAAGGAGACCAAAACTGTGCACAGTACTCCAGGTGCGGTCTCACCAAATCTTTGTATAGTTGCAAAAACACTTCCCTATTTTTATACTCTTTTCCTTTGGCAATAAATGCCAACATTCCATTTGCCTTCCTTATTACCTGCTGTACCTGCATACTAACTTACAGCGATTCATGCACGAGGCCATCCAGATCCCTCTGCACTGAAGCATGCTGAAGTTTCTCTCCATTTAAATAATAAGTCGCCTTTTTATTCTTCCGACCAAAATGCATAACCTCGCACTTATCCACGTTAAACTCCATCTGCCAAATTTTGGCCCATTCACCTAACCTGTCCATATCCATTTTTAAATTTCTTATTTCTCCATTGCAACTTACTTTCCCACCTATTTTGGTGTCATCTGCAAATTTAGCTATAGTACCTTCTATCCTTGAATCCAAGTCATTAATATAGATTGTAAATAGTTGGGGCCCAAGGACCAAACCCTGTGGCACCCCACTAGTTACAGCTTCCCATCCAGAAAAAGACCATTTACCCCGACTCTCTGCTTTCTGTTGGTTAGCCAATCCTCTATCCAAGCTAATATATTACCCCTATCTCCATGTGATCTTATCTTGTGTATTAATCTTTTGTGTGGCACCTTATCAAAGGCCTTCTGGAAGCCCAGATATACTACATCTACAGGATCCCCATTATCCACTTTGCTTGTCACATCTTCAAAGAACTCTAGCAAATTAGTCAAACACGATTTACTCTTCAAAAATCCATGCTGACTCTGATGGATTGCATTTTGACTTTCCAAATGCCCTATTACTACTTCCTCAATAATGGATTCCAACAATTTCCCAATGACAGATGTTAAACTAACTGGTCTACAGTTTCCTACTTTCTGCCTCCCCCACTTTTTGAATAAGTGCATTATATTAGAATTTTTCCAATCCACTGGAACCTTTCCAGAATCCAGGGAATGTTGGAATATTATAGCCAATGTATCCACTATCTCTACTGCCACTTCCTTTAAGACCCTGGGATGTAGGCCATCAGGTCCTGGGGACTTGTCACCCTTTAATTCCAATAGTTTGCTCAGTACTTTTTCTCTAGTGATGGCGATTGTTCTAAGTTCCTCCTTCTCTATACCCTCTGCACTACCTGTTACTATTGGGGTGGTACTAGTGTCCCCCACCATGAAAACTGCAAAATATTGATTAAGCATCTCTGCCATTTCTGCGTTCCCCACTATTAACTCCCCAGTCTCATCTTCAAAGGGACCAACATTCACTTTAGCTACTCTCTTTCCTTTTATATACTTGTAGAAGCTTATGCTATCAGTTTTTACATTTTGCGCTAGTTTTCTTTCATAATTTACCATTGCTCTTTTTATTATTTTTTTAGTAACCCTTTGTTGATCTTTAAAAGTTTCCCAATCTTCCAGCCTGCCACGAACCTTTACAATTTGGTATGCCTTAGTTTTTGCCTTTACGTTATCTTTAACTTTTTCCCCTCTTAACATCTTTCTTCCTCTTTGGAATATATTTTACTTGGGAGGAATTGAATATCTCCTTAAATATCTGCCACTGTTCATCAACTGTCCTACCTTGTAGTCTTCCTGCCCAGTCCACTCAGGCCAAATCTGCCCTCATGCCTATGTAGTTACCTTTGTTTAACTCCAGAACACTAGTGTGGAACTCAAGTTTCTCGCTCTCAAACTGAACTTGAAATTTTAGCATGCTATGATCACTCTTCCCTAGAGGATCCTTCACTATGAGATCATTAATTAATGCCATCTCATTACACAAAACCAAATCCAGAATAGCCTGCTCCCTGGTTGGTTCCACAACATATTGCTCCAAGAAACAATCTCTAATACACTCTATGAACTTTCCCTCGATGCTACCCTTGCCAATTTGATTAGTCTAGTCTACATGCATATTAAAATCACCCAAGATTATTGCCGTGCCTTTCTTACATGCTCCCAGTATTTCCTGGTTTATACTGTGCCCTACTACTGAACTATTATTTGGGGACCTATAGATTACTCCCACCAGGGACTTCTTTCCTTTGCTATTTCTTATTTCTACCGAGACTGACTCTACGTCTTGCTCTCCAGTACCTAAATCATTCCTCACTATAGCACTGATCTCTTCCTTTACTAACAAAGCTACACGACCTCCTTTTTCTTCCTGCCTATCCTTCCAAAACACTGAGTACCCTTGGTATTCAACTCCCAAACCTGTAACCACGTCTCAGTAATCGCCACCAAATCATACCTATTTATCTCTATTTGCGCTGTTAACTCATTCGTTTTATTCTAAATGCTATGCGCATTCAGATACAAAGCCTTTAAGTCTGCCATGTTGTCAATTTTCCCTACTCTTATATGATTCTTTGGTGCAATATGGCGTTCACACACTCTGTCTCTTCCTTTCACTTTTTGGTAGCAATCATCCTCATCACTAACCTGCACTTTTACCATCTCCTTAAACTTTGATTTTTTATATTTCCATGCAACTGAACCCTCCCTCACACTATTTAGTTTAAAGCCCTATCTACAACCCTAGATATGTGATTTGCCAGGACACTGGTCCCAGCCTGATTCAAGTGGAGCCCGTCCGAATGGAATAGCTCCCTCTTTCCCCAGTACTGGTGCCAATATCCCATGAATTCGAACCCATTTCTCCCACACCAAACTTTGAGCCAAACATTTACCTCTTTAATCTTATTGACCCTGTGCTAATTAGCTCGTGGCTCAGGTAGTAATCTGGAGATTATTACCTTTTTGGTTCTGCTTTTTAATTTAGCCCCTAGCTGCTCATATTCCCTCAGCAGAACCTCTTTCCTCGTTCTACCTATATTGTTGGTACCTACATGGACCACAACAACTGGATCTTTCCCCTCCCACTCCAAGTTCCTCTGCAGCCCTGTTGAGATATCCTTAGCCCTGGCACCAGGTAGGCAACACAGGCTTTGGGACTCTCGATCCTGGCTATAGAGATCAGTATCTATTCCCCTAACTATACTATCGCCTATTACAACTACATTTCCTTTTTCTCCTCCCACTTGAATGGCTCCCTGTACCACGGTGCTATGGTCAGTTTGTTCACCCTCCCTACAGTCCCCACTCTCGTCCACACAGGGAGCAAGAATCTCACACCTGTTGGATAAGGCCAAGGTATAAGGCTCCTGCGGTGCTACTTCCTGGATCCCTCTACCTGCCTCACTCATAGTCACACTCTCCTGTCTCCTGAAACACAGTGTCCAGGTAACTCTGCCCCTCCCTGATAAGTCACAGTGTCCGAAGCTCAGACTCCAGCTCATCCACTCTGAGCCGGAGTTCCTTGAGCAACCAACATTTGCTACAGATGTGTTCACTAGGAACCACAATGGGGTCCACCAGCTCCCACATCATGCAGCTACGACATATCGCCTGGCCCTCCATCTCTATTTTATTTAATTAGTTTTTCAATTTGTTTTTAAATTTCCTACTGGTCTTTAAAGAACAAAGACCAGTACCAAAGAAAAGTACAGCACAGGAACAGGCCCTTCGGCCCTCCAGGTCTGCGCCGATCATATTGCCCGTCAACTAAAACATTTTGCACTTCCGGGGTCCGTATCCCTCTATTCCCATCCTATTCATGTATTTGTCAAGCTGCCTCTTAAACACCACTATCGTACCTGCTTCCACCACCTCCTCTGACAGCGAATTCCAGACACTCACTACCCTCTGTGTAAAAAACTTGCCCCGCACATCTCCTCTATAGTTTTCTCCTCTCACCTTAAATCTATGTCCCCTAGTAATTGACTCTTCCACCCTGGGAAAAAGCTTCTGACTATCTACTCTGTCCATGCCACTCATAATTTTGTAAACTTCAATCAAGTCGCCCCTCAATCTCCGTCGCTCTAGTGAGAACAATCCGAGTTTCTCCAACCTCTCCTCATAGCTAATAACCTCCAGACCAGGCAGCATCCTGGTAAACCTCCTCTGCACCCTCTCCAACGCCTCCATATCCTTCTGGTAATGTGGCGACCAGAATTGCACGCAATATTCCAAGTGTGACCTAACCAAGGTTCTATACAGCTGCAGCATGACTCCCCAGCTTTTATACTCAATACCCCTGCCAATGAAGGCAAGCATGCCATATGTCTTCCTGACTACCTTATCCACCTGCATTACCACTTTCAGTGACCTGTGGCCTGTACACCCAGATCCCTCTGCCCATCGATGCACTTAAGGGTTCTGCCATTTACTGTATAATTCCTGCCTGTATTAGACCTTCCAAAATGCATTACCTCATATTTATCCGGATTAAACTCCATCTGCCATTTCTCCGCCCAAGTCTCCAACCGATCTATATCCCGTTGTATCCTTTGACAATCCTCTTCACTATCTGCAACTCCTCCAACCTTAGTGTCGTCTGCAAACTTATTAATTAGCCCAGTTACATTTTCCTCCAAATCATTTATGATACTACAAACAGCAAAGGTCCCAGCACTGATCCCTGCAGAACTCCACTAGTCACAGCTCTCCATTCAGAAAAGCACCCGTCCACTGCTACCCTCTGTCTTCTATGACCAAGCCAATTCTGTATCCATCTTGCCAGCTCACCTCTGATCCCGTGCGACTTTACCTTCTGTACCAGTCTGCAATGAGGGACCTTGTCAAAGGCATTACTGAAATCCATGTATATAACATCCACTGCCCTTCCATCGTCGATCATCTTTGTCACTTCCTCGAAAAACTTGATCAAGTTGTTGAGACACGACCTCCCCTTCACAAAACCATGCTGCCTCTCACTAATATGCCCATTTGCTTTCAAATGGTAGTAAATCCTGTCACGAAGAATCTTCTCCAATAATTTCCCTACCACTGACGTAAGGCTCACCGGCCTGTAATTTCCTGGATTATCCCTGCTACCCTTCTTAAACAATGGAACAACATTGGCCATTCTCCAGTCCTCTGGGACCTCATCCGTAGCCAGTGAGGATACAAAGATTTCTGTCAAGGCCCCAGCAATCTCCTCCCTTGCCTCCCTCAGTACTCTGGGGTAGATCCCATCTGGCCCTGGGAATTTATCCACCTTAATATTCTTCAAGATGCCTAACGCCTCCTCTTTTTTGATCTCAACATGATCCAGGCTATCTACACACTCTTCCCTAGACAAATCGACCGCTAAGTCCTTCTCTTTGGTGAATACTGATGAGAAGTATTCATTTAGTATCTCTCCCATTTCTTCTGGCTCCACACACAGATTCCCACCTCTGTCCCTGAGTGAGCTTACCCTTTCCCTGGCTACCCTCTTGCTTTTTACATATGTATAAAAGGCCTTGGGATTTTTCTTAATCCTGGTTGCCAGTGACTTTTCATGGCCCCTTTTAGCCCTCCTGACTCCTTGCTTAAGTTTCTTCCTACTTTCTTTATATTCTCCACGGGCTTCATCTGTTCCCAGCCTTCTAGCCCTTACGAAATGTTTCCCTTTTCTTTTTGACTAATCTCACAATATCCTTCGTTATCCAAGGTTCCTGAAACTTGCCATGCTTATCCTTCATCCTAGCAGGAACATGCCAGTCCTGAATTCTTATCAATTGACGTTTGAAAGCCCCCCACATGTCAGTTATTGATTTGCCCTCAAACATCCGCCTCCAGTCGAGATTCCTCAGTTCCTGCCTAATATTGTTATAATTATCCTTCCCCCAATTAAGCACCTTAACCTGAGGACTCCTGTTATCCTTATCCACCAGTACCTTGAAACTTACTGAATTATGGTCACTTTTCCCGAAATGCTCCCCTACTGAAACTTCGACCACCTGGCCGGGTTCATTCCCTAATACGAGGTCCAGTATTGTCCCTTCCCTAGTTGAACTACCTACATATTGTCTCAGGAAGCCCTCCTGGATGCACCTTACAAATTCTGCACTATCCAAACCCCTAGCTCTAAGTGATTCCCAGTCAATATAGGGAAAGTTAAAATCACCCACCACAACAACCCTATTGCTTTTACATCTTTCTAAAATCTGCCTACATAACTGTTCCTCAATCTCCCGCCGGCAATTGGGAGGCCTATAGTAAACCCCCAACATTGCGACTGCACCCTTCCTATTCCGGAGCTCTACCCATATTGCCTCGCTGCATGAGCCCACAGAGGTGTCCTCCTGTCATACAGCTGTGATATTCCCCTTAACCAGCAGTGCAACTCCCCCCTTCTTCTACATCCCTCTCTATCCTGCCTGAAACATCGAAATCCTGGAACGTTTATCTGCCAATCCTGTCCATCCTTCAACCAAGTCTCTGTAATAGCAATAACATCATAGTCCCAAGTACTAATCCAAGCTCTAAGCTCATCTGCCTTGCTTGTTATACTTCTCACATTGAAACAAATGCATTTCAGACCCCCAGTCCCACTGTGTTCAGTAATTTCTCACTGCCTGCTCTTCCTCTTAGTCCTACTGGCCATATTCACTGGTTCCCAGTCACTTATTTCACCTGCTGACCTATTGCTCTGGTTCCCACCCCCCTGCCATACTAGTTTAAACCCTCCTGAGTGACACTAGCAAACCTCGCAGCCAGGATATTGGTGTCTCTCCAGTTTAGATGCAACCTGTCCTTCTTGCACAGGTCCCACCTGCCCCGGAAGAGATCCCAATGATCCAGATATCGGAAACCCTCCCTCCTACACCATCTGTTCAGCCACGTGCTCAGCTGCACTATCTTCCTATTTCTAGCCTCACTGGCACGTGGCACAGGGAGTAATCCTGAGATTACAACCCTAGAGGTCCTGTTTTTTGACTTTCTGCCTAACTCCCTGAATTCCCACTGCAGGACCTCATCACTCTTCCTGCCTATGTCGTTAGTACTAATGTGTACCACGACCTCTGGCTGTTCTCCCTCCCCCTTCAGAATGTCCCGTACCCGATCAGAGACATCCTGGACCCTGGCACCAGGGAGGCAACATACCATCCTGGTGTCTCCTTCATGACCACAGAAGCGCCTATCTGAGCCCCTGACTATTAAGTCCCCTATGACAATTGCTCTTCTGTGCTTTGATCCACCCCTGCTGAACAACAGAGACAGCCGTGGTGCCACTGCTCTGGCTACTGCTGTTGTTTTCCCCTGATAGGCCATCCTCCCACAGCAGTATCCAAAATGGTATACCTGTTAGAGAGGGGGACAGCCACAGGGAATTTCTGCACTGACTGCCTGCCCCTTCTAGCGGTCACCCATCCATCTGTCTCTACCTTGGGTGTGACCACGTCTCCAAAACTCCTGTCAATGACGCTTTCCGCCACCTGAATGCTCCTAAGTGCATCCAACTGCTGCTCCAACCGATCCATGAGGTCTGTGAGGAGCTGCAATTGGGTACACTTCCTGCAGATGTAGTTGTCCGGGACACTTGAAGCATCACAGATTTCCCACATCCCACAGGTGAAACACTTCACCCCAGCAACTGCCATTTCTAGAACTATTTAATAAATTAATTTAAATCTAATAACTGCTTATCGACTCCTTATTAACTATACGTTCCCTAGGGCTAGATTTCTACTATAAATGCTAAATTCTAAGAACAGTAATCCCCTGATTCTGGTCTAGATACCCTCTACTTATTAATTAAGTGATTAATTTATTTGGTTTAATTAGGTTAACAATGTTTTAGTTTCAAATTCAGTGTAGATTCTCTACCAGCCAATCAGGTCACAGATTTACCGGTATGCCACTAACTCCGCCCTCCGACTCTGCTCCCTGGAACTAGGCCATGAATCCCCGAGGTAAGGTTTTTATACTCACCTCTCTGGTAAGTATAACTCTCTTAGTTTATCAATCTGTAAAATATTTCTTCTATTTACCTTTAATCTGAAAGCAAGTTAGAATAGAGATTCAAAATACACTTCAAAATCAACTGGAACTCACTCTCTGCTGAGTTGAAGCTGAAGTGTTAGGCCTCCGATCCTGGGACCCAGTGGTCACCTTTAATCTGAAATCAACTTAGAATAGGTAGTTCAAACTAGCTGTTACTTACCAACCAATGAACTTATGGTTTTCCTGTGATGTCACTCTCTGTTTTTTTTCACTCGGCAACAGTGACTGCAGAGGACACTCTTCCCAGACTGCTTCACGGCGACGGTGACTGCAGATGACACTCTTCCCAGGCTGCTTCCCGGCGACGGTGACTACAGAGGACACTCTTCCCAGACTGCTTCCCGGCGACGGTGACTACAGAGGACACTCTTCCCAGACTGCTTCCCGGCGACGGTGACTACAGAGAACACTCTTCCCAGACTGCTTCCCGGCAACGGTGACTGCAGAGGACGCTCTTCCCAGACTGCTTCCCGGCGACAGTGACTGTAGAGGAATCTGTTCCCAGACTGCTTCCCGGCGATGGTGACTACAGAGGACACTGTTCCCAGACTGCTT
Organism: Cetorhinus maximus; assembly: GCF_964194155.1. NCBI lineage: Eukaryota > Metazoa > Chordata > Chondrichthyes > Lamniformes > Cetorhinidae > Cetorhinus > Cetorhinus maximus. Next base: position 11,872,309 of record NC_135895.1, read on the forward strand.
CCCGGCGATGGTGACTGCAGAGGACACTCTTCCCAGACTGCTTCACGGCGACGGTGACTGCAGAGGATTCTCTTCCCAGACTGCTTCCCGGCGACAGTGACTGTAGAGGAATCTGTTCCCAGACTGCTTCCCGGCGATGGTGACTGCAGAGGACACTGTTCCCAGACTGCTTCCCGGCGATGGTGACTGCAGAGGACACTCTTCCCAGACTGCTTCACGGCGACGGTGACTGCAGAGGATTCTCTTCCCAGACTGCTTCCCGGCGACAGTGACTGTAGAGGAATCTGTTCCCAGACTGCTTCCCGGCGATGGTGACTGCAGAGGATACTGTTCCCAGACTGCTTCCCGGCGATGGTGACTGCAGAGGACACTCTTCCCAGACTGCTTCACAGCGACAGTGACTGCAGAGGACACTCTTCCCAGACTGCTTCCCGGCGACAGTGACTACAGAGGACACTCTTCCCAGACTGCTTCACGGCGACGGTGACTGCAGAAGGCGCTCTTCCCAGACTGCTTCATAGCGACGGTGACTACAGAGGACACTCTTCCCAGACTGCTTCACGGCGACGGTGACTGCAGAGGACACTCTTCCCAGACTGCTTCCCGGCGACAGTGACTGCAGAGGACACTCTTCCCAGACTGCTTCCTGGCGACAGTGACTACAGAGGACACTCTTCCCAGACTGCTTCCCGGCGACGCTGACTGCAGAGAACACTGAAGCAATCCATGTCCGAATGCAACAAGACCTGGACAGTATCCAGGCTTGGGCTGACAAGTGGAAAGTAACATTTACTTCCTCCAGCTCTGGCACATTGACAGAAGCGTGTACCATCTACAGGATGCACTGCAGCAACTCGCCAATGCTCTTTTGACAACACCTTCCAAACCCACAACCTCTACCACCTGGAAGGACAAGGGCAGCAGATGCATGGGAACATCACCACCTGCAAGTTCCCCTTCAAGCCAGACACCATCTGACTTGGAACTATATCACCGTTCCTTCAATGTTGCTGGGTCAAAAGCCTGGAACTAACAGCACTGTGGTAGTAGCTATACCACATGGACTGCAGAGTTTCAATAAGGCAGTGATCCCATGAATGGATGAGAGAAACAGAAACAGGGTCAAATGGTTAGGTTTTTAAGGAACGATGTAAAGGAGGTGGGGACTGAGAGGAAGATAGGCTTAGGGGAGGAATTCCAGAGCTTAGGGCTGTGACATGGCTAGCTACAGTTGAGTAATGAAAGTAGACAATGTGCAAGAAGCTAGAATTGGGGGAGTGCATATTATCAGAGGGTTGTACATGGCTACAGAGATAGGGAACGTTAATCAGTCTTTTCTTTCTTCAAGTGCTGGCTGATGTGCTGTGTATCTCCGACACTGTTCTGTTTCACAGTTTTAGTTGCTTTTTTGCATTTTCCTTTTACCTTTGTTTCTGAGGCCACTTAAGTTCCAAATTATTAAATTCATACTGTAAATTTTAAAGAACAAAAGTAATTACTGCCTTCTTGGAGATTGCAAAGAACATGTTAGCCTTTCCCAAAGAGTCCACACAGATGGTCATGCTTAAGGATTGGTTACTATAATTATTTTTGTAACACGTATTTTACAAATATTCGTTCCATAATCTGCATTAAGTCATAGCACAACTCTGACTTTGACAGTGTAGCATCTGTAATGCCAAATACAACAAATTCAATCACATTCACCCATTATTTTCCAAATGTTTACAGGAACTAATCTGGTCACACGTTGTGCCAAAATATTTCTACTTGGAACAAGATACACAAAGAATATAATGAAATACAGATAGTCTACATGTTAGAAAAGAATACAAATCTATAGCACATCTTGGCCAAACATTGGTTCGCGTGCTATTAATTGCATTTGAACTGTTGTGACTGTTGCTATGCAGCTATTAGGCAAGGTCTCACAAACAGCAACAAGGTGGACAACCAGTTTTGTTTTTGGTAGTGTCAGCTGATGGGGAATGTTGACCGAGTTCTGAGGCAACCTCTCTCTCTGTTCTTCAACGAGAGGCATAGGACTTGGCACATCCACCTGAACCAACAGACAGGGCCTCAGTTTAGTGTCTCACTCAAAGGACAGGTATTTTTATTTTAGTTGCATTGCATGCAGTCTTGTCAAACAAGGGATCAAATAACGCTGTGTCTTTGCACTAACCCTTTTCTCCATTTTCCTCATTATAACACTACACATCCTCTCCAATTAATTACCCACAGGCATGGAGATAGTCTACAGAACAGGTGGGAAACTGATCAACCTACGTTACCTACAATCCAAAACCCTAACCACTCCAGCCTCAGTCATTGAGCTTCAAGATGTAGATGACACATGTGTGTGCACTCACTCAGAAACTGGGTTCGATTGTCTATTCCTTCTCTGAAGCAGATGAGAAAATGGGCCTTTCACTAAGCACCTGGAAAACTAAAGTCCTTCCCAACCAGCCCCCACAGCAATACACCTGCCCCTCCGTCGATTAATATCAACAGCAAGATCCAGGAAAACGTGGAGCATTTTCCGTGGCATGGGAGCCTCCTCTCGATGAAGGCAGACATAGATGACGAAATTCATTAACACCTCCAATGTGGCAGCTCAGCCTTCAGCCAACTGAGGAAGAGAGTATTTGAGAGCCAGGGGCTCAAACCCAAGACTGAGGTCATGGTTTACCAAGCAACAGTGCTCCCCGCTCTCCTCTATGCTTCAGAGACTTGGACAACCCACAGCAGGCACCTCAAAGCACTGGAGAAGGACCACCAACAGTGCCTCCACAAGATCCTCTAAATCTAGCAGCAAGAAAGATAGTCCAACAGCAGTGTCCCCTCCCAAGCCAACTTTTCCAGCATTTCGGCGCTAATCACTCAAAACCAGCTCTGCTGGGCGAAACATGTTGTTCAAAAACCTGACACCAGACTCCCAAAGCAACTGCTCTACTCAGAACTAGGTCACCACTTTAGGAATGTTCTCTAAGCATCCCTGAAGTGGCCAAACATCCCCGCCGACTCATGTGACTGACCAAAACCGAGAAGGCACCAAACACATGGAGAGCCTTTGTCGGAAACGTGCAGAGCCAAAGTCGAGGTGTCATAGGAGCGCACAAACCTCCAAGCAACCCATCCACCCAACCCTTCAAGCACCACCTGTCCCGCGTGTGGCAGGGTCTGCAGACCACACGTTGGACTTATCAGCCATTTCGGAACCTATCGAACCAGAGTGGAAGCGAGTCATCCCCGATCCTGAGGGACTGGCTAAGTGAAGAAGTCTTGTTTAGTTTATGTGTGATCGACAACCTTCGCTACTTCAGCTATTTGCACAAAGTGGGAAGATTGCGTTTGCACTAATGCACCCACTGTAATTGGGAATCAACTCCAAACATCCTACTCATCAGCAAATTGGTCCAGATGGTCCCTTAGCTTGGGCTGCACTGGTTGATCCCACTCAATGCAACACTTGTACTAAAGGGAGGGGAAAACCAAGTTTGCTACCTTGATCTTCTTCTGATATAGTCTTGAAACAAGAAGGACACATGGTGCGGAGCCCACAGCAAGGACTCCTACAGATGGAGTCTTTTAACGTGGGGAGGCTGTTGTGCTGCAGCTACCACACCTTTCTGGATGACCAGGAGACTCTCTCGCTCTTACCACCTGCTGGATTTTGATACTCAGCCTGTTTTGCCACTTTATGAATGCATCTTCCATGGCCATCAAGTCCTGGAGTAGGGCTTCAACCCAGAGCTTCTGGCTCAGAGGCAGGGACACTACCCACTGCACCACAAGACCTCCTTATCCCCTGAGCACTCTGCTGCTGTAAAGTGCAGAGCTGTGGATGTCAGATGGGAACTAGATAGGATTCAGCTGTGATCCCCCCACTCACATAGTTGAACAACCTGCCAATGCTCGCTGGGATAAATATGAACTTTTTAGCACAGAGGAGTGGAAAATCACCCTTCCAATTGTACACCTAGCTTGATTTTACTCTCTGCTGACCTCAACAGAGAGTTGAAATGTAACCCACTGACTCAACACCCATCACAAACAGGTAACCTGGGTATGATGCTAGACACAAGCACCAGTATCCCAGAAAATAATCAATGGACATAGGAGACAAGAAAAGAAAACAAGTGCAAAAAGACTTTGAACAGATTGTCGTGATGAATCAGGCATTGAGGGAGCACTCTAACTCAATGAGTAGTGGTCCTCTCCTAACCTTCCCTCCTGTGAGTCAGAAGGTTGTGAGGTCCAGCAGCATCATCCAGGTTGACAGTGCTGCACTGTTGGAGGAGCTGTCTTTAGGATGAGTCCTTGCCTGCCCTCTCATGCAGACACTTCCTCATTGGCACAAGAAGCAATGGCAATGTAAGGAAAATCTTTTTAATGCAGTGAGCGCTTAGGGTCTGGAATTAGAGTATGGAGGAAGCAAGATTCAATCAAGGCTTTCAAAAGAGAATTGGGTAATTATCTGAAGCGAAAATATATGCAGGGTTACGGGGAAAGGACAGCAGAGTGGGACTAGCTGAGTTGTTCTTGCAGAGGGCCAGCACAGACACAATGGGCCAAATGGTCACCTTCTGCGCTATGAATTCTATGATTCTAAAAGAGAGGGCACAGATTTAAAGTAATGGGAAAAAGAAGCAGAAGTGACATGAGGGAAAGCTTGAGCATTCAAAAAGGAATTAGGTTGTTATCTGAAAAGGAAGAGGGCACAGGGGTTATGGTGAGAAGGCAGGGGAATGATATTAGGTGAGTTGCTCACTCAGAGAGCTGGTGCAGACAGGATGGGCCAAATGGCCTCCTTCTGCACCATAACAATCCTGTGATTTTGTGAAGATCTCAGGACACCCAAAATAAAAGCAGGGGAGTTCTGCCTGGGCATTATTTACCCCTCAACCAACATTACTAAAAACAATAGTTTTCTGTTCCAAAGAAGAGTCATATTGAACTCAAAACTTTAACTCTTTTTCCCTCTCCACAGATACTGCCTGAGCTGCTGAGCTTTTCCAGCGCTTTCTGTTTTTATTTCAGATCACCAGCATCTGCAGTGTTTTGCTTTTACTAAGAACAATAATTTGTCATTATGTTGTTTGTGGGAGCTTGCTGTGCGCAAATTGGCTCCCAGACGTCCTACTTCACTCGTAGGACCCTCATTGGCTGTAAGGTATTTTGGGACATTGTGAATGATGCTCCTTAGGCAGCGTCTTCCAAACTCACGACCGCTACCATCGAGAAGGACAAGGGAAGCAGACACATGGGAACACCACCACCTGGAAGTTCCACTCCAAGCTACTCACCATCCTGCCTTGGAAATATATCGCCATTCGCTGTCGCTGGGCCAAAATCTGGAACTCTTTCCCTAACAGCACTGTGGGTGTACCTACACCACATGGACTGCAGCGATTCAAGAAGGCAGCTCAGCACCACCTTCTCGAGGGCAATTAGGGATGCGCAATAAATGCTGGCCCAGCCAGCAACGTCCATGACCTGTAAATGAATATAAGAAATTGCAGGTTTTGTAGCTTTTCTTTCTTTCTTTAGTAAGTATGAGTGACAGATAGAGCAGGGCACTTCAGTGCCACAGCACACTGTGCTACATCGTCATGGCAGCAAATTTCCCATGTATTGAGTTCCTAAGTTCCAGTAGGTACCTCGCAGCTGAAACACTTACCACATGAGAAGGGAATGCAGACACTGCCATATGTTTGTGATCAGCTCTTAGCAACAAAAGCGGAGCACAAAAGTCATGGTAGCTGATCAGTACACGTGCTGAGTATACGCGTAAAACACTGCATTCGGCTTTGAGGCACCACATAACAACAGCATGTTTGCAGTAGAATGGATAGGGCAAAAATGCACTAAAGAGTGATCCTGTGTTTTTTTTTTATCCTTTCATGGGAGGTGAGCATTGCTGGTAAGGCCAGCATTTGTTGCCCATCTCTAATGGCCTCCGAACTGAGTGGCTTCCTAGGCCATTTCAGAGGGCAATTAAGAATCAACCACACTGCTGTGGACCTGGGCCTGAATTTCACGAAGAACACCTTCGGTCTGTCCGCAAGCATTACCCAGACCTCCCTGTCACTTGCCATTTGAACACTCCACCCTGCTCTCATGCCCACATGTCCGTCCTTGGCTTGCTGCAATGTTCCAGTGAAGCTCAACGCAAACTGGAGGAACAACACCTCATCTTCCGACTAGGCACTTTACAGCCTTTCGGACTGAATATTGAGTTCAACAATTTTAGATCATGAACTCTCTCCTCCATCCCCACCCACTTTCCGATTTTCCCCCTCTTTGTTGTTTCCAGTAATTTATATAGATTTTTATTTTCCCACCTATTTCCATTATTTTTAAATGTATTTCCATCCATTGTTTTATCCCTACCTTTTAGCCTTTTTCGATTCCTTCACCCCACCCCCACTAGAGCTATCTGTACCTTGCTCGTCCTGCTTTCTACCCTTAATTAGCACATTCCTTTAGATAATATCACCACCTTCAACACCTCTTTGTCCTTTTGTCTGTGACATCTTTTGGCTATCTCCACCTATCACTGGCCCTCTATCCAGCTCTTCTTGTCCCACCACTCCCCCCAACCCCCCTTAAACTAGCTTATATTTCACCCCTTTTCTATTTTTCCTTAGTTCTGTTGAAGAGTCATGCGGACTCGAAACGTTAACTGTGTTCCTCTCCACAGATGCTGCCAGACCTGCTGAGTTTTTCCAGGTATTTTTGTTTTTGTTTTGGATTTCCAGCATCCGCAGTTTTTTGCTTTTATTTTTCATAAGAACCATCCCTCCCATCCCAATGAGGCATAGATTACAAAAGTAGGGAGATCATGTTGGAGTTGTATAGAACCTTGGTGAGGTCACAGCTGGAGTACTGTGTGCAGTTCTGGTTGCCACATTATAGGAAGCATCTGATTGCACTGGAGGGGAGTGCAGAGGAGATTCACCAGGATGTTGCCTGAGGTGAAACATTTAAGTTATGAAGAGAGGTTGGATAGACTTGGGTTGTTTTCATTGGAGCAGAGAAGACTGAGGGGCGACCTGATCGAGGTGTACAAGATTATGAGGGGCATGGACAGGGTGGATAGGGAGCAGCTGTTCCCCTTAGTTGAAGGGTCAGTCACGAGGGGACACAAGTTCAAGGTGAGGGGCAGGAGGTTTAGGGGGGATGTGAGGAAACACTTTTTTACCCAGAGGGTGGTGACGGTCTGGAATGCACTGCCTGGGAGGGTGGTGGAGGCGGGTTGCCTCACATCCTTCAAAAAGTACCTGGATGAGCACTTGGCACATCATAACATTCAAGGCTATGGGCCAAGTGCTGGTAAATGGGATTAAGTAGGTAGGTCAGGTGTTTCTCACGTGTCGGTGCAGACTCAATGGGCCGAAGGGCCTCTTCTGCACTGTGATTCTGTGAATACACCAAGAGTGCCGCATTCCTTAACCACTATGTGATAAAACCTGTACTTTACCTTGCTGAGTTCAGACATTGGGAATTCTGATTCGCAACGAACCTCAGGCCTTTCGTGCATGCGCCAGCCAGGAACTAGCCACTCATGCGCAGTTCGGTTATTTTACCTTCTTCAGGCCGGGGACTGGCCTTGCACGCCAGTGCAGAAGACAGAAAGAAAAATGGGGTGAAAGGGAAGGTCAGATGACCCGGAATGGAGCATCATTGGTGAGTGAGTGTCCCAGGGAGGGGGAGAACGAGAGGCACCAAACCAAGGAGGGGAACAGGGAGCGGTCCCAAACCAGGGAGGGGGATGAGGAGAGGTCCCAAACCAGGGAGGGCGACAGGGAGAGATCCCAAACCAGGGAGGGGTATAAGGAGAGGTTCCAAAAGGAACAAGTTAAGGGACAAAGCCAGGGGACAGAAATAGGTCCCGTTGAGTTAAGTTAAAAGAAAGGAGCAGAGAAATAGGCTCCAATTTGAAGAAAGAGCTGCAGAGAGCAGACTTTAAACAAAGTGGGCACAAGAGAGGGTCATGGAGAGGTTTCATACCAGGGAGAGGGCCAGGGATGGGCCCCAAACCAGGGAGATGCTTAAGATCTGAGGAGGCAGCCGAAGGTTGGTGACTCTGTGCTTCAGGCCCCTGGGGCAAAGGGAACTCATTTGGAGCAGTGGCGTTCTGCTTGGCCTGGCCATAGATCTGAAATTGTGCTTGGAATGTGAAGCTTGTGTGTACTCAGAGATCCAGGGGAAAGGAATCGCGGAAGGTGAGATTGAAGCCCTGTGAGGTGAGCTGCTGTCGAAGCCATCTGTGTGGGAGCAACCTTTAGAGAGAATTCCAAGGTGAGATCTTCAAATGTGAAGTTTGAAACCCTCGTGAGAAAGACGTAGTTTCAGTGAGATTGGTTAGCTCACAATGTGACAAATGCCTGTGTAAGTTGTTGAGAAATCCATGGAATCTGTTTTGGCTGCATCTGCCATTTATTCTGTAGTGTGGTGCGTTCGACCACAATTTGCCTGTTAATACACACGTACCTCATACTTACCCTGAATATTAGAGTATAAGATAGATATTGAAAATTGTTTTATCTTTCTGAACTTATAAAGTTTATTTTTGTTTGTTCAAAACCCGTGGAATCTTGTGGCTTTATTGACTTAGTGAGTGTCTTGAACTTTTAAACAAAACGTTATTGGTCCCTAACGGGATCTCCCCTGATGACCTGGATCATGGCCAAGGATCATAACAACCTCCACCTGATCGCTTTACTTCAGTCCAGCCTTATAGGTTTTACCCTCACTTCACTACAAAAATAAACGCAATACCAAATTCAGAACAGAAATTAAATTAATCTAACAACCCAATTTCATCTCTTTCTAAATGTTAACAGAAATAATATAAATCACCGTTGTATTAGCCCTTGGTGTCATTCTTGAGTGGTCCATTCCTTATCCTAGTGCTCCTTCAGATTGCTTCCGCAGTGACTACTGCTTAGGAGGCTGGTGAACTTCAATTGAGAACACTTCAGATGATCATGGGTGCATCTATGGGCATTGGGATCCTTGCTGCAAATTACAGCAGGGCAGTCAGTCTGAGCTGGCTGTTTGGCACGACAGGGGCGCTAACAGAGTGGGTGGTGTAGGGAGCTGGCATGCTGAGAAAGAGAGAGGGTGGTTCAGAGCTAGGGTCAGCTATGGGGAAGGGTTTAAGAAGTTGAAGAATAGGAGCTGGAGGCATTATCCCTTGCACTTCAGAATGTTGCTAGAGTAATAGATGGTTTGAGGTAGACAAGAGCATGATAGAGTTTATAAAGCATTTGCTTTTGGCCTTACTTTGAAATATTCCTACTGGACAGTACAGTTATAGGCATAGTTCCAACTGGTGCCTGGGCTCAGCTCAAAGTTAGTGACTAAACTGACAAGTTATTAATGTGCCACCCCTTACCCTTCATCATTGCCTTCCTATCAGTCTTCACTTGACCAAAAAAAAAAGGCTACATGGAAATGAAGGGTAAGTTAATGTCCATGCTGCTCAAATTTTAGAGGAAGGTATTTAATTCTTCTGTTAGTTTGTTCTCATGGCTGGCTTCATTTCGACAAATGAACAAGTGTGAGAAATGGGGGAGATCTCCTCCTGTTCAGTGTTTGTAAAAATGTTGGGGAATATTACCCAATTTCTGAGTTGAAAAAGTACCATTCTACAACCAATTCTTATCACTGCTACCCTCTCCAAGAAGGATATGTAGATACGGTTATACGGACTAGGGTGGGACAAGGCTCATGTGGAGCAGAAACACTGACATAGACCAGTTAGGCTGAATGGCCTGTTGCTGTACGTTCATTGTAATTCATTGTATATCTGGGTCTAGAAAGAATCCGCTTAAAGGAAAGGCTCATCCAAACTTACTTAAGTTTCAGTCTTCGGTCAGTGATTATTTTCTCATCTCTGGATCAGCAGATCATGGGTTCAATATTCACCCCAGAGACTGGAGCACATGGTCCAGTGCAGGAATGATGGGGCGCTGCAATGTTGTCTCTCCAATGAGATATGGATCTGTGATCCTGGATGCCATCGTAGAGCAACCTAAAAGGTCCTGTGGCATTAATTGAAAGATATTGTGGGAAGCATTTAACCCGCAAGCAAAAATATTAGCTCATTGCTTACCTTATTTGTAGTTTGTGGGCCCGAGCGGTGTGCAGATTGAAACCTACATTTCACTGAATTGCAATTGAGTTACTACACTCAAAACATATTTCAATAGCGATGAAGCACTTTGAAACATCCTGCGATCATGAAAGGCACTATACAAATGCATGTTCTTTCTTCCATTGTCAAAATTGGTTGCTGCACTAAAAACAGGATAAGCAGTGTCTGTGAAGACAATGTAAGGTTCATCAAAGGCGTGGATTGACTTTGGCGGACAAATTGAAATCAAATTCAATATGGATAAAACATAAGGGTAAATGTATTCATCTCGAGTTCCCACCGGGCACATACAACAACAACACCAGCAGAAATTTCTTACACTTGGCAATTGCAAAAATTGAAACCATTAGGCGGGATTTTCCGGCCCCAACACCGGTGGGCATCATCACCGGTGGGATGGGAAAATTTGGAAAGCCATTGACTTTTGACAGCTCTCCAAATTTTCCCAACCTGCCCGCAACAATGCCTGCCAGCGTCGGGGCCAGAAGATCCCGTCCTTTTGTCTTGGGACCCCACCACAAACTCACTGACCCCATCCCTCATCCAGCAACTGTCTGATGCTGAACCAGATCTTCTGCAACGTTGCCGCCATATTTGACTCTGAAATGAGCTTCCAACCGCTTATCTACTCCATCACGAAGACTACCTTCTTATACCTCTTAACTCTGCCCTTGCCTCAGCTCATTGCTGATGGAACCCTCATCCGTACCTTTATTACCTATTGACCATTGTCGATTGTTGTTCAAACCCATCTGGTTCACTAATGTCCTTTAGGGAAGGAAATCTGCCCTCCTTACCTGGTCTGGCCTACATATGACTCCAGACCCACAGCAATGTGGTTGACTCTTAAATGCCCTCTGAAATGGCCTAGCAAGCCACTCAGTTCTCAAGGGCAATTAGCCAAGCCAGTGATGCCCACATCCCATGAACCAATAAAAAAAAACTTAACAAAGCTCACTGATCTGCCTCACACCTTCCAACCAACATAAACTTGAGTTCATCCAAAACTTTGTTCTCCGTATCTTAACTCATAAAGCATCTACACCAAATCCTATTCAGCTATCACCCCAGTGCTCACTGACCCACATTGGTTCCTACTCTGGCAATGCCTCACTTTTAAAGTTCTCAAATCCCTCCACGGCCTTGCCCTTTCCTATCTCTGTAACCTCCTCCAGTTCTACGGTCTCAAAGATCTCTGTGCTCTTCCAATTCGAGTCCTTTATACATATCCACTTTTAATCACTCGACCCTTGGCAGCCTTGCCTTCAGAAGGCCGAGCTCAAAACTATGTTCCCACTAAGTTCCATACTCTGCCATACAGCAGTCTGAAAGACACCGCACTGACCTTGTTCTGGGGTAAGCTTTTCATGCCTTCATGCAATGTGGATGTTGCTGGCAAGGCCAACATTTGTTGCCCATCCCTAATTGCTCTTGAGAAGGTGGTGATGAGCCACCTTCTTGAACCACTGCAGTCCACGTGGTGTAGGTACACCCACAGCACTGTTAGGAAGGGAGTTCCAGGATTTTGACCCAATGGCAATGAAGGAACGGCAATGGTGGTGTTCCCTTGCATCTGCTGCCCTTGTCCTTCCAGGTGGTAGAGTTTGCAGGTTTGGAAGGTACTATCGCAAGAGCCTTAACAAGTCCCTGCAGTACATCTCATAGGTGGCACACACTTCTGCCACTGCACACTGTTGGTAAAGGGAGTGAATGTTTAAAGTACCAAGGGCACGGGGTGCCAACCGAGTGGGCTGCTTTGTTCCTGGATGGTGTCAAACTTCTTGAATGTTGGTGGAGCTGCAACCATCCAGGGTAGCTCAGTCAGTCGTGATGCTATCGAGTCACTAGTGGTGATGATCACTGAAGTCCCCCATCCAGAGTATATTCTGTGCCCTTGCAATCCTCAGTGCTTCTTCCAAGTGGTATTAACATTAGCTGAGGGGGGTGGGCAGTTGGTAGCAATCAGCAGGAGGTTTCTTTGCCCATGTTTGACCTGATGCCATGAGACTTCATAGGATCTAGAGTCAATGTTGATGGCTCCCAGGGCTAGTCTGTCCCAACTATATACCACCATGCCACGACCTCCGGTTGTTCAGAATTTGCCCAAGGATGATGATGGTCATATCTGAGACATTGATTGTAAGGTGTGATTCAGTGATTATGATGACTGTGTCAGGCAAATGCTTGACTAGTCTGTGCGGCAATTCTCCCAATTTTGACATAAGCTCCCAGATGTCAGTGAGGATAACTTTGAAGGGTGCTGTTGTCTTTTCTGGTGTCTAGATCGATACTGGATGGCCTGCCTGGCTTTATTCCTTTTTGAATTTTCTGTAAGGTTTAGTAAAACTGAATGGCTTGCTAGACCATTTCAGAGGGCAGTTAAGAGCCAACCACATTACTATGGGTCTGGAGTCACATGCAGGCCAGACCAGGTAAGGATGGCAGATTTCCTTCCCTAAAGGGCATTATGAGGAACACCTGCAGTGATGTCCTGAGGCTAAGATGATTGCCTCCAACAGCCACAACAATCCTCCTTTGTGTAAAGTACGACTCCAGCAGTGGCAAGTTTTCCCCTAATTTTCATTTACTTCATTTTTTGCCAGGGCTCCTTGGTGCCACATTGAGTCAGATTATGCCTTGATGTCAAAGGCAAGCACTCTCACCACATCCAATTTAATAAACTGGGAATTAAAAAGCTCGCATCAGTAATGATGAATATGAAAATATTGAACTGTCATTGAAAACCTATCTGGTTCACTAATGCCCTGCAGGGGTGGAAATCTGCCAACATTACCCAGTCTGGTAACTATGTGACTCCAGACCAACAACAATGTGACAGACTTTTAAGTGGCCTTAAGCTGCTCAGTTTAGGGATGAGCAATAAATACCAGCCTTGACAGCGATGCCCACATCCTGTGAATGAAGAAAAAAAGTAAATGTTGGGAAATGCAGCTGCAAAAATTTACACACACCAAGTACCCGCAAACTACAATGTCAGTGGGGGATAAGTGTTGTAAAAACACCAGGAAAGGCTTTCCTGCTCTCCTTCAGATGATGTCACTCGAGAGAGCAGACGGGTCCTCATTTGAAAGAATGTGCAGCTCTCTCCCTCAGTAACGCAGTGAAATGAATCAGAAATCTGCACTTCCTGGCTTTTCTGTGATAACACAGCAAATCACTAAGGCATTTATAGCTGCCACGCTTCCCATTTGGAGTGCTCAATAAAAATGATTGATGTTTGGATGCTGTTGACTCAACTGGCTGGGACAGATGAGCAGTGCACCTGTGTGTAGCTCGAGTTGCTTTTATATTAACCTACTGGTGGTCTCATATAGCCATCGGCAGATCCAATCGAAATTGACCGGATGAATCAGGGCTGCCGGCCAGGAAGGTGGTCTTTTTTTTCAGCTGTCCCTTTCCGAACTCTGACCAGTCTTCGGAGTTCCAATAAAAATGCTGATCCCAATTCAGCCCAAAGCCCACCCTCACCATGAAAACACGAAAAGTCAGGTTAGATCATGGCCAATCTAGCCTATAGGCACAACTGCAGGAGCGCAGTGCATTTGGCCCATGTCCCAACTCGCACCTAATGCCGTTCACCCATCACCCCTATATTAGCCCTCAACCCCTGTACAGCGACATCTCAATTTTAAATTCTCCTCCTTCTCCCCAAAGCTGTCCTCAGTTTACTTCAGCCATTGGGTTTCCTTTTGAGGCCTGAGAAAACCATCTGCCCTCTGTGATACCTGTGAAGCAGATTAAATCAAAGGTTTCTAGCCTTATTAACACATTTAAATTGCCGTCCAACCCCCTGAGAAGGGGGTTGGCTGCCTGCCCTGGCCCAGCCTCTCTAACACCTGGCAGTGCCTGGGTTTGGTTAAGGATTTTAACATTTTCATCTCTCCCCAACGCACTTCCAACTCTCCCCACTTCCAAGCCTTAAACCCTCACTCCCAGCCACCCATCCCCGCCATAAACACTAGCTAGACCGTCACCTATCCAGTCATAGAAACATAGAAACTAGGAGCAGGAGTAGGCCATTCGGCCCTTCGAGCCTGCTCCACCATTCATTATGATCATGGCTGATCATCCAACTCAATAGCCTGTAGCAATCAGCATTGTCCAATCAAGGTCTTTCTTTTCCTGGCAATAATTGGCTCCTCAACATTCCCTAAAGCAGACCCCTTCTCCTCAACAGCATCTCTCAGGTCTGTGTCCTTCAGAGCCCAGCCTCTGCAATAATACTCAGCAAAACCTACATCACCATCCAATTCATTAAGGATTCTGAAGCTTGTGCCTGCAATCATGGTGCTCCCCTAAGAGTTGGTGTTATGCCTAACTACCTATTCTAAAAAACAGAATGACTTGCATCTTGTGACCTCAGAACATACCAAAGCTTTACATCCAGAATTTTCTTTTGAAGTACTGTTCTAAGCACTGGGGTGATGGTGGCAATAATGTCACTAGACTAGCAATCCAGGTTAATGCAACAGAAACAAAAATTGCTGGAAAAGTCATTTCTTCCTTCTGAAGAAGAGTCATAAAGAGTCTGTCTTTCTCTCCACGGATGCTGTCAGACCTGCTGTGCTTTTCCAGCAATTTTTGTTTTTGTTTCAGATTTCCAGCACCCGCAGTATTTTGCCTTTCTCTCAGACCAATGCCCTGGTGACAGGGGTTCATATCCTTACCACTGTGGCTGATGGAATTCCAATTCAATTCATCAAATCTGGAATTATTAAGTTTGAATCAGTAATGATGACCACTAAACTACCATTTTTGTCATAAAAACCCATCTGATTCACTAATGCCCTTTAGGGATGGAAATCTGCCATCCTTACAGCAAACGTGGCGTGAGGAAAAGGCTTTTTCACACAGCGAGAGGTTCGGGTCTGGAATGCACTGCCTGGAAGTGTGGTGGAGGCAGGTTCAATCGAGGCATCCAAGAGGGCACTAGATCATTATTTGAATAGGAACAATGTGCAGGGGTATGGGGAAAAGGTAGGGCAAAGGCACTAGGTCACAATGCTTATTTGGAGAGCCGGTACAGACGCGATGGGCTGAATGGCCTCCTTCTGTGCCGTTAAAATCCTGTGAATCTGTGATTCTGTGATTCTTACCTGGCCTGGCCTACATGTAACTCCACAGATCCACAGTAATATGGTTAACTCCTGACTGCCCCCTGAAATGGCCTAGCGGGCCACTCAATTCAAGGGCAATTAGGGATCGACAACAAATGCTGGACTTGGCAGCGACACCCACATCCCATGAAAGAATAAATTTTTAAAAATAATGTCAGAAACACAACAATCTAAGCACAGCAAGGTCCAAAAAAACAGCAATTCAATAATAATCTAATAGTTTGTTATTTTAGTGACGTTGGTTGTGGGATAAATATTGGGCAGGACATCCCTGTTTTTCTTTGAAATTTTGCCATGAAATTTCTGAGGGCAGACAGGGCTTTGGCTTAGTGCCCCATCTGAAAGACAGCGCCTCCAACATTGCAGCACTTCATCAGCACTGCACTTGGGTGTCAGCCTGGAATTTGTGCTTTGAGGGTGGGATTGTGAACCTTCAGAAGAGCACTACCCACTGAGCCACCGCTGAGACTAGCAGGAACTCAGGTAGCTCACTATTCCCTCCCTCCTTCAGCAGTGGCAACAAGCTACCTGAAGGAGAATCATTGCCTTCCAGAGAACCCTGCGTTCTCTACACCCAGAGTTGGGCAAGGCGGTGAGAAGAAAATCATCCATAGAATCATAGAATCTTAGAAAAGTTACAGCACAGAAGGAGGCCATTCGGCCCCATCTTATCCATGCCAGCCCGAGGACACCCAGGTGCCCTTCCTAATCCAACCTTCCCGCATCCGGCCAACAGCCCTGCAGCTTACAGCACTTAAGGTGCAGATCCAGGTGCTTTTTAAAAGAGTTTAAAGTTTCTGCCTCTACCACCAACTTGGGCAGCGAATTCCAGACACCCACTACCCTCTGCGCAAAAAAGTTCTTCCTCATGTACCCCCCCTACACCTTCTGCCACTTATCTTGAATCTATGTCCCCTGGTTCGAGAATTCTCCACCAAGGGAAACAATTTTATCCTGTCCTCTATCTATTCCCCTCATAATTTTGTACACCTCAACCAAGTCACCTCTCAGCCTTCTTTGTTCTAAGGAAAATAACCCCAACCTATCCAATCTCTCCTCGTAGCTACACTTTTCTAACATGAGGCATGTGCAGACTAGCTGAGAAAATACAGCTCATTCAATTAACTTTGGCATGAGGGACAACCATCTATTTTTGGTTTAACATATGAATAGCCTAGTTAGGGCTAACAGCTAGTTTTAATTATGATGTTTTGTCAGGGATCAAAGCAGATTGAACCTCATTAGCAAAAAACACTGTCACACATTCTTGTTGTTATTGCTCTTTGCAAATATCCCAACTCATCTTTTGAGGCATAATACTCTACAATCATTTTCAAAACTACCTTTATCACAGAGGTAACTAGCTGCCCTCTGTGAGTAACTTAAACAGCTGATAAAACAGTCCTGCTTTACATTCGATTCTCAATGACTATCAGAACTTCTCATCTGAGGCACATAATCACGATATTTTTAAAAAGTATGTTTTAAGTACTTGGTTTCACATACCCAAGAATCATCAGTAAAGATTGCAACATTTGCTAGTGACTTTTATAGTCACAAATTTGCTTTATTTAAAAATTTGCTTGCGCAGAGATGCATAAAAAAGTGAAGAAATTACATTTATCTCATGCCCTTCATTCTTAATTGTATGCGAATCATATTGTAAGATACACAGGTGAAGGACATTGTCTGATTCGGTACTTAGAGTACTTATAAAGAGAGACTGTCCATGACCAGTGGGCGCTGTCGGGGACAGGAGTTCGTCATCAGCCCCCAAAACAGCATTTTAATATAATCAGATAAGTTTCCTTTGGAGTTTGTCTCTGTTATGTTGCCCCTTTGGGGGCTATCACTTTAATTTAACCAGTTAATTAGTTTCACCTTTCGATAATTTGCTCTGTTTCCAAAAGAGCACAAAGAGAGATTGCTAGGACACTGTTAGTGGGTAGGAGGCAGACACGTGTAATACCACATTCTGTAAATAAACAAACTGTCAAGAAAATAATTTTCATATTTCACCATCTGGCTTGGGATCCTCTAATCATACATGACCTCAAAACATCCCAAAGTTTGGCAGCCAATTTGTCCACGACAAACTCCCAGAAATAGCCATGTGATAGCAACCAGATAAAGTGTATTTTAAAGTGATAGTGACTTAGGAACAAATATTGACCAGGACATCATGGAGAAATCCTTTATTCTTCTTTGAAATAGTGCCTTGGGATCTTTCATGTCTAACAAAGTGGGCCACGATTTAACAGGGGTATTAATCTGGCGGTGGGTGCGTGGGGGACTTGCCATCTGGGAAGCATGACAGGCAAAGGGTTGCTTGCGGCTTCCCAGTGGGTAACCTCTCTCAGAGGCATTGAGTGCCTGATCAAGGGACCCAGCATTATGAAGAGAGGGCCCCAATGAGAGCCAACCCCCCTGCCCTTGTTGCCCACCTCCCTCCCCCGCAACATCCAACCTGTGGCCTGGGATCCAGCTATGATACCAGCAGCAGGCACCATCTCCCCAGTGACACTGCCTTTCAATAGAAGGGTCTCCAATCTGAAGCCGGCAGCTCTCGGTGGGTGGGACTTGCATCACCGGGATCCTTGATCCTGGGGAAGGCCCGCCGCTGAGTGCCTGAGGGGGAGATGGTGGCATCATGATAATACCACTGGGCTAGTAATCCAGAGACCTGGTCTAATGCCCTTGGAATACTGGTTCAAATTTCAGCATGGGAGCTGGTGGAATTTAAATTCAATTAATAAAACCTGGAATTGAAAGTTAGTCTCAGTAATTTTGACCATGACAACTATCATCAATTGTCATAAGAATCCAACTGGTTCACTAATGCCCTTTAGGGAAGGAAATCTGCCGTCCTTACCTGGCCTGGCCTGGCCTACATGTGACTCCAGACACAAAGCAACGTGGTTGACTCTTAAATGCCCTCTGAATTGGCCTAGCAAGCCACTCAGTTCAAGGGCAATTAGGGATGGGCAACTGCAATGTCCACATCCCATCAAAAAAATTTTTAAAAAGTGACACTTAAAGTGGCAGGCCTTTACTGAAAGAGGCGATGTGGGGTTCTCACCCACTCTCAGCCAGTGGGCGAGACCCCCATCACCTCCATTAAATACAGTCCTCGTGGTTGGATCAAAGCGGAGTGGGTATTTTTCTTATTAATCATTCTCGAAACGTAGGCATTGTTGGCAAGATCAGGATTTATTGGTTGCCCTCAAAATGAGGTGATGGGCCTTATTCTTGAACTGTTGCAGGTTTTGATGCAACTGAGAGGCTTCTAGGCTGCTTCAGAGGATAGTTTAGAGTCAACCACATCAGTGTGGAATTGGGGTCACATGTAGGCCACACTGGGAAAGGACAGCAGGTTTCCTTCTCTAAAAGACATTAGCAACTCTGTTAGGTTCCTTTATGACAGTTGTCAGCTTCATGGTGACTTTTACTGATACTAATTAAGATCCAGGTCCTTATTAACCCTAATCACGGTTAAAATCCACTCTCTTCCTATGTTACAGAGAATTGACTTCAAATCCCTCCAAATCCTACAATGGCCTTGCCCCTCCCTAACTGCATAATCTCTGTTAACCCATTCTCCCTGGTTTTAAATTTATTTTGATCTATTGTTTCATCTCCACCTTTTAGCCCATTTCAATCCCTTCCCCCCACCCCACCCCCACTAGGGCCATCTCCCACTTGCTCGTCCTGCTTTCTACCCTTAATGTCCCCATTAGCACATCCTTTAGATAATATCACCACCGTCAACACACCCCTTTGTCCTTTTGTCTATGACATCGTTGGTAATCTCTTCCTGGCCTCCACCTATCACTGGCCCTCTATCGAGCTCTACCTGTCCCACTCACCCCCCTCTACCAGCTTATATTACATCTCATGAGTTCTGCTGAAGAGTCATGCGGACTCGAAACGTTAACTGTGCTCCCTTCCGCAGATGCTGCCAGACCTGCTGAGTTTTTCCAGGTATTTTTGTTTCTGTTTTCGATTTCCAGCATCTGCAGTTTTTTTGCTTTTATATTTCATCTCATTTCTATATGCCTTAGTTCTGATGAAGGGTCATACGGACTCGAAACGTCAACTGTATCCCTCTCCGCAGATGCTGTCAGACCTGCTGAGTTTTTGCAGGTATTTTTGTTTTTGTTCTCCCTGGATACATTCTGTGGTTCTCTAACAACAGCCACTTCACATTCTTCCAAGCCATCTACCCCACCATCAGCAATCAAACCGTCATCCACCTTACCATCAGTGCCCTCCCCACCCCCACCCCCTGCTCCTCTAACATCTCCACTTTGTCATTTCCCTGCCGGCCTTTAAAAGCTTCCTAAAGACCCTGCTCTTGGTCAGCATTTTCATCTCCCCCAACTCGCTTGCTTCCACTTCTCCCTCTGTTATCCGTTTGCTGTTCAGTCTCCTGTGAAACTTTAAAGATATCTATCTGTGAGGAGCATGATACAAGTGTGAATTTGAGAAACCTACCTCAAGCACATTGCAGGATTAAATTAAACTAAAGAGGCAATTGAATTTGACTCCACTTTATTGGGAGATTTCTGCGCTCTTTCGCGAGAGACGGCAGGCCCCGACTCTCCCTCCTTCCCCCCCCCGCCCGCGCAGGTATTACTGGGCACACATCACCCTGCGCGGGCCTTAATTGGCCTGCCCACGTAAAATGGCGGCACGCAGCCGATCGCCGATCTTGATAAGCAAGGGGGTGAAAGGTTATCGGGGAGGCGGGGAGGTTTCAATCGGATCAGCCATGATCTTGTTGAATGGCGGGGCAGGCTCGAGGGGCCGAGTGGCCTACTCCTGCTCCTAACTCGTACGCTCGTATGTTCAGAGTTCACAGAGTCAATGATGTTGTGTTCTAGGTTTATCGACAATCAGCGTTTCCAGCAAAGCCAGGAATAGTTTCTTGATTGGTAAGGGGATCAAAGGTTACGGGGAGAAGGCGGGAGAATGGGGTTGAGAAACTTATCAGCCATGATTGAATGGCGGAGCAGACTCGAGGGGCCGAATGGCCTAATTTCTGCTCCTATGTCTTATGGTCTTATAATAAAGTTACACATAATTGTCCCGTTAATCATTCTCTAGTCAGTGATTTGATGAAGGCGATACCCTATGTAATTTAGCTGGTTTCTCAGCACTTGGACAGAAAAAAGTTAGGTCAGAGTAATTTGTAGACCGATATTCCAAAAATGGGGATTTCATTGATGTATCTCCTTGACAACAAAAGCAGATTGTTACCAGAGAGATTTTGGCTGCCTGCAGCTGCAGTGTCTGGAATTGCTAATGCAAATTTTTAAAAATGTCTCTCCGATATTTTCAGTGAGTTAGCTCTCCAGGCTGCAAGGGTCCGTAGTATGATCCAAGCGGGAACAGGTCCATAAGCTGGGGTGGAAAGGTTGACGACAGGGGCGCCGAGGGACCTGAACAGCACAACTTGATCAGCAGGCATCATGCATCATTAACACAGAACAAGATGCTAGTTGTACCCACAGCCTTGATTGCAATCACACACTGAATAACCCTTAAAGGAAAACTCTCGGAGACATTCCACTTTCACAGATAACGGGTAGAATTTTCCATTCGGCGTGCGGGGGCGGGGCCTGACACGCCGGAACGTAAAATGACGCGCGCTGACGTCGGGCGTGCGTCCCGAAGTTGTTGCGTTGTCTCGCGATATTTCGCTCGGTGGGCGTGCGCCGATAATTGATAGGCCTATTAAAGCCATTAAACAGGATTAATTAACATGAATGTTGCGCTGCCCCTCCAACCTTAAATGGTTGGTGGGCAAGCGAAAAGGCCAAGCGGCCTTTATGTTTTTTTAGGAAACCTCATCTGTGAGTGGGATGAGGTTTCCTAAGGCAAATCATGATTATATAAAAACTTTTTCTGAAGAATGAAAAAAATGTCCCATCTCAATGTGGCATTGTTGACATTTTAAATGCCTAACATCACCAGCCACTATTACCGCCGTTTTCCACTATTACCTTAAGCAGTATGTTCCTTTCTCTCTATTAAAACATTATGAGCAGATTTGCTGGATAAAATGAATGTTGAAACCCGAGGGGAGGTGTGAAGGATTCATCGTGAAGCAATGCAAATGCCGCTTTCTAACAATATTTGTAACTAGCCGGTCAGTGTTTCTTTGTGATGAGCGGAATTTAAGGAAAATTGCAACAAGCTGTTTTAGAGAGCGCAACAGGGAACTGGAGTGGAAAAGGAGAACAAAGGATAAATCTGCCATATTATTTCAAAGCAAGTGCTGGGAGTAGCACAAATCGCTGCAGGTGCAAACCAGAAAAAGGTCATTTTAGGGCTGATACGTGGAATGATTAATGCTCGAAATAGACTTCCCGTTAGAAGGGTGAAACCAAAATTCCTAAGTATATTAGGCTGTTTCAGGATGAATGAACTAATGTGGGCTGACTACAGTCAGCCTTGGCTCAATAGGTAGCACTCGTGCTTCTGCACCAGAAGATTGTTGGTTCGAGTCCCATTCCTGGGGCTTAAGCACATTAATCTACACTGATATTTTCATGCTTCTGGGAATGCTGCACTGTTGAAGGTTCTGCCTTTCAGGTGAATCAATAAACCGAGGCCCCGCCAGCCCTTTTTTAAATTGATGTGAAAGGTCCCAGAGCACTAGTTGAAAGAAGAGAAAGAGAATTCTCTCCAGCGTCCTGGCCAATATTTATCCCATCAAACAACGTCGCCAGAACAGATCATAGTAATTGTTCAAAGGTCAAATAACTTGCTCTCCATGGGAGTATGCTGTGCACCAGTTGACAGCCATGTTTCTCTCCGTTAAAGTATTAAAGAGTGTGGTAATAGTTCTGCTACTGGACTGGTATGGATTACTGGTCCAGGGACAAATCCCACAACGGAGGCTGGGGAATTTAAAATTTATTAAATCTGACTTAAAGATCTTGCATTGGTCATGGTGACAATGAAAAAACTGGATTGTCATAAAACCCCAATAGGGAATGCTTTAGGGGAGAATCCCGGCCATCCTTAATCGATCCAGACTATTTGTGACTCTCGACCCCCAGCAACATGCTTGACTGTTATGTCTGGTCCCACTGGCAGGCCAGAAATGCCAGAGGTGGCAGCACAATGGTATAGAGCTGGCAGTCCTCAGCATTAGATCTGGATCCTGTGAAGTCTCATGACATCGGGTCAAACATTGGCAAGGAAATTTCCTGCTGATTATTACATACTAACCTAGCCTTCAGCTGATGAAGGTCTGCATTGAGTGCTGTCTTGGGCTGCTTTTGAGTGCTTTAGTTGGAGTTTGGAGGGTGAGGGGGTTTTAAGGGTTAACTTAATTTGAGGGTTAATTTCTATCTGCAGTCTAGCCTTTCTTTAATTAAGAAATTAACTAAAAGTTGCTATTTGGGTTGGGAGAAGGTGAGTTCTAGTCCAGCTTTAAAACAGGGCTCATTCAGGCTCTGCTTGCAGCTAGTTAATTGGATAATTGGCTTAAACAGGTTTTCAGAAGCTAGATTCAGGGAGCATAAAAGCAGGCCATGGACAGTGCTGCCTTGGGCTGCAATTGAGTGCTTCAGTTGGAGTTTGGTGAGTGAAGGAATTCACTGAAGAGATAAGGAGGTGGTCCTTTCATTTCCTACCTTTCCTCAGAAAGAAGAGCAGCAGCCTTGGAAAATAGGACATGGTGAGTATTTCTACTGCCCTTAATATTTTCTAACTAGAGGAAGTAAAAATGAAGGGAGTAATTTAAGGATAAGTCATGGCAGGGCAGCTCAGTCATGTGGAATGCTCCTCCTGTGCAATGTGGGAAGTCAGGAACACTTCCAGTATAATGGTGACCACATGTGCAGGAAATGTCTCCTCCTGCAGGTATTTGAAATCCATGCTTTGAATCTGGAGCAGCGGCTGGAGTCACTGTGGAGCATCTGCAGAGCTGAGGTCTTCGTGGACAGCACATGCAGTGAGGTGGTCACACTGCAGGTAAAGACTACACAGGCAGAAAGGGAATGATTGACCACCAGAGAGAGTAAAGGTACTAGGCAGGTAGTGCAGGAGTCTGCTGGATCCATCTCCCTCTAACGGAATCTCTGTTTTGGATGCTGCTGGGGGAGATGGTTTCTCAGGGGAATGCAGTGAGAGCCAAGTCTGTGGCAGCACAGGAGGGAAGAAAAAAGGGTGGGAAACAATACTGATAGAGGAATCCATCATAAAGGGAACGGATCGATGTTTCTGTGGCCGTAGATGTGACACCAGGATGACATGTTTCCTCCCTGGTTCCAGGGTCAAGGATGTCACTGAGCGGCTGCAGGACATTCTGAAGAGGGCGGGTGAACAGCCAGAGGTCGTGGCCTATATCGGTACCAATGACATAGGCAAAAAGAGGGATTAGGTCCTGCAAATAGAATATGAGGAGCTTGGAAATAAATTAAAAAGCAGGACCTCAAAGGTAGAAATCTCACGATTACTCCCAGTGCCACAAGCTAGCGGGAACAAGAATAGGAGAATAGACCCGATGAATGCGTGGCTAGAGGGTTGGTGTAGGAGGGGGGCGGGATTTAGATTCCTGAGGCATTGGGACTGATTCTGGGGAAGATGGGACCTGTATAAGCTGGACGAGTTGCACCCCCAGCAGGACCAAGACCAATATCCTCACAGGGGTATTCGCTACTACTGTGGGGGAGGGTTTAAACTAGATTGGCAGGGGGATGGGAACCTGAGCAAGGGGACACAAGAGAGGGAAACAAAGATACAAATGAAAGACAGAAAACTAAAAAGCAAAAGCAGAAGGCAGAGGAAACGGGGGCTAGCATATAGCAATAATACTGTGGCGGATGAATTCCTGGTGTTTGTACGAGATGGATTTTTAGAGCAGTACGTCAAGGAATCAACTCAGAAACAGGCTATCCTAGATTTGGTTTTGTGCAATGAGAAGGGGTTAATTAATAATTTTATTGTGTGGGGTCCTTTAGGGAACAGTGACCATAACATGATAGAATTCTTCCTTGGGTTCGAAAATGAAGTAGTCCAATCCGAAACTAGGGTCCTAAATCTAAACAAAAGAAACTACAATGGTATGAGGCATGAGTTGGCTAAGGTAGATTGGGGAACTTCATTAAAAGGCATGATGGCGGATAAACAATGGCTAATATTTAAGGAACGAATGTATGCATTGCAACAGTTATACATTCCTTTCTGGTGCAAAAACACAACAGGAAAAGTGGCCCAACCATGGCTGCAAAAGAAATTAAGGATAGTATTAGAACCAAAGAGGAGTCATATAAAGTTGCTAGAAAAAGTGGCAAGCCTGAGGATTGGGAGGAGTTTAGAATTCAGCAAAGGAGGATGAAGCGATTGATTAAGAGGGGAAAAATAGAGTATGAGAGTAAACTTACAAGGAACATAAAAAAGAGGACTGTAAAAGCTTCTATAAGTATGTAAGAAGAAAAAGATTGGTGAAGACAAATGTAGGTCCCTTACAGTCTGAAACGGGAGAATTATAATAGAGAACAAGGAAATGGTACAGCAATTAAACAATTACTTTAGTTCTGCTTCATAGAGGAAGACACAAATAACTTCCCAGAAATGCTAGGGAATTGAAGGTCTAGTGAGAAGAAGGAATTGAAGGAAATTAGTATTACTGAAAAAACAGTGCTGGAGAAATTAATGGGACTGATAGCTGATAAATCCCCAGGGCCTGATAATCTACATCCCAGGATACCAAAGGAACTGGCCGTGGAAATAATGGATGCATTGGTTGTCACCTTCCAAAATTATGTAGATTCTGGAACAGTCTCAGCAGATTAGAGGGTGGCAAATGTAACACTACTATTTAGGAAAGGAGGGAGGGAAAATCAGGGAACTACAGACCGGTTAGTCTAACATCAGTGGTAAGGTAAATGCTAGGGCCTATTATGAAGGATGTGATAACAGGACACTTAGAAAATATCAACAGTGTTAGACAAAGTCAACATGGATTTATGAAAGGAAAATAATGTTTTTTGACTATCCTACTGAGTTTTTTGAGGACATCTCTAGCAGAATTTATAAAGGAGAACCAGTGGATGTGGTGCTTTTGGATTTTCAAAAAGTTTTTGATAAAGTCCCACATAAGAGGTTAGTGTGAAAAATTAAAACACATGGGATTGGGGATAATATAAGGAGATGAATGAACAGATTGGGAGTATTATTTAAATGGTGATGGATTGGGAAATGTTGATGTACAAAGGGACCTGTGTGTCCTTGTACACCAATCAAAGGTATGTTGGCCTTCATTGCAAGAGGATTTGAGTACAGGAGCAAGGATGTCTTACTACAGCTGTACAGGGCCTTGGTGAGACCACACCTGGAGTAGTGTGTGCAGTTTTGGTCTCCTTACCGAGGAAAGGATATACTTGCCATAGAGAAGGTTCACTAGACTGACTCCTGGGATTGCAGGATTGTTGTATGAGGAGAGATTGGGCTGACTGGGCCTGTATTCACAGGAGTTTAGAAGAATGAGAGGGGATTTTATTGAAACGTATAAAGTTCTGACAGGGCTGGACAGACTGGATGCAGGGATGGTGTTTCCTTTGGCTGTCAGTGTTTAGAACTAGGGGTCACAATCTCAGGACATGGGGTAGGCCATTTAGGACTGAGATGAGGAGAAACTTCTTCACTCAGAGGGTGGGGAACCTCTGGAATTCTCTACCACAGAAGGCCATGGGGGCCAAGTCACTGAATATATTTAAAACAGAAATAGATAGATTTCTATACTCTAAAGGCATCAAGGGATATGGAGAGAGTGCAGGAGTATGGCGATGAGATAGAGGATCAGCCAAGATCATATTAAATGGCAGGGTAGGCTCGAAGGGCTGAATTACCTACTCCTGCTTCTATTTTCTATGTTTCTATGATGAATCAATAATCTTCCATGCTGAACACCACTTGGAAGAAGCACTAACCAAGGCACAGAATGTATTCTGGGTGGGGGACTCATTGTCCATCACCAACAATGGCTCAGTAGCACCACCACCAACTGAGATGGCCAACTCCTGAAGGATATAGCTGCCAGGCAAATGGTGAGAGAATCAACACGAGGATGCACCAACTTGACCTCATCTTCACTAACCTTCCTTTTGTAGATGCATCAGTCCATGACATGAAGTTTCATCTTCACTTCCATCTTGTGTAACGCTGCCACCATGCCAGATGGGATAAATTCAAAGCAGATCTTGCAGCTCAAAACTGGGTATCTATAAGGCACTGTGGGCCAGCAGCAGCACAGAATTGTATTCATCTACAATCTGGAACCTCATGGCCCGGCATATCCCCCATTCCACCATTACCATCAAGATAATAGACCAACCCTGATTCAATGAGGGGCATGAGAGAGCATGCCAGAAACAGGTATACCTAAACATCAAGTACCAACCTATTGAACCTTTAACACAGGACTACATGCAAGCTGGACAGTGGAAGCAACATGCCATAGACAGACCTAAGCAACCCCTCAACCAACACATCAATTCAAAGCTCTGCGGCCCTGCCATGTTCAATCGTGAATGATGGCAGACTTACAGCTCATAAAAGGAGGAGGCTCCATGAAAATCCCCACCCACAATGATGATGGAACCCAGCACATCAATGTAAAAGACAACGCTGAGGTGTTGAATAAATGACCCATTTTGCCTTTTTGACGCTCCGACAATCAGAGAAACCAATCTTCAGCCATCGTTTTCATTGTCTGATTATGCCTCTGTGAAGCACTTTGTTTTAATCGTGTTATGTGGGTGCCAGGCTTTCCTTCTTCTTAGGTGTGAGCGAATGGAATTCATCTTTTTCACCCGAGTCTCCACACCGCGAGGGAGGACTTGTTTGGCTCTGCAGCCATTTTGGCATTGCAGGCACCAGATTGAGTATGTTACGATACCAGTATACAATCTTAGGGAATCCCTTAAACTGGGTGCAGTCAGAAGGAGAAGCTCAAAACAATTGAAGTCCTGCTTTGGGCCAACATTTTGGCAGTATTTTCAGGGTTTTATAGTGACAGAGAATGTGCAGTCACAATCAATAACACATGGTTTCAAAGTACAAGTAAAAATCCTGGAATCCCATATAACAGCTGAGCTTCCAGGATAGCTATCCAAGGTAGCTTCCAAGATAACAAACAAGATCGTTTTCTAGGTCAGGATGAAAGGAACCAACTAAGGAACAGGCTCTTTTAGATCTAATATTGTGCAATCAGACAGGGGTAATTAACCTTGTAGTAAAGGAAACTTTGGGAAAGAGTGATCATAATATGTTAAAATTTTATATTGAGTTTGAGAGTGACTTAGTTAAGCACAAAACTAGGGTCTTGAGTCTGAACAAAGCAAACTACATAGGTATAAGGAATGAGTTGGCTAAGGTTGATTGGGAAGCTAGATTAATGGTTACAATAGTAGATAGGCAACAGCAAACATTACAGGATTAATTCATTATTCTCAGTGATTATACATTCACTTGAGGAATTAAAAGCCCCATGAGAAAAGTGGTCCAACCATGGATAACAAAGGAGGTTAATGATAGTATTAGTTTTTTTATTCAGTCATGGGATGTGGGCGGAGCTGGCTAGGCCAGCATTTATTTCCCATCCCTAATTGCCTTTGAAAAGATGGTGATGAGCTGCCTTTTTGAACCGCTGCAGTCCATGTGGTGTAGGTACACCAACAGTGTTGTTAGAAAGGGCATTCCAAGATTTTGGCCCAGTGGCAGTGAAGGAAAGGCAACATATTTCCAATTCAGGATGGTGAGTGGCTTGGATGAGAACTTCCAGGTGGTGGTGTTCCCATGTGTCTGCTGCCATTGTCCTTCTAGATGCTAGAGGTTGTGGGTTTGGAAGGTGCTGTCGAAGAAGCCTTGGTGAGTTCCTGCAGTGCATCTTGTAGATGGTACACACTGCTGCCACTGTGCATCAGTGGTGGAGGGAGTAAATGTTTGTGGATGGGGTGCCAATCAAGCAGGCTGCTTTGTCCTGGATGGTGTCAAGCTTCTTGAGTGGTGTTGGAGCTGCACTCATCCAGGCAAATGGAAAGTATTCCATCACAGTCCTGACTTGTGCCTTGCAGATGGTGGACAAGCTTTGGGGAGTCAGGAGGTAAGTTGCTCTCTGACCTGTTCTTGTAGCCACAGTATTTATATGGCAAGTCCAGTTCAGCTTCTGGCCAATGGTAACCCCGCAGGATGTTGATAGTGGGGATTTAGCGATGGTAATGTCATTGAATGTCAAGGGATGATGGTTGGATTCTGTCTTGTTGGAGATGGTCATTGTCTGGCACTTTTGTGGCACAAATGTTACTTGCCATTTGACTTGTAATGTTGCCAAAATGAGTAGGAAGCCAATGGATTGGGAAGATTTTAAAATTCAGCAAAGAATGACCAAGACATTTATAAAAGAGAAATTATACAAGAGAATAAAGAACACGAGTCAAAAACAAATTGTAAAAGCTCCCATAAGTATATAAAAAGGATGAGATTGGCCTGAGTAAATGTGGGTCACTTAGAGGTGGAGACCAGGGAAATAATAATGGAGAATGAAGGAAAGATGGAGATATTAGATCAGTAGTTTGTATCTCTCTTCTTCAGACACAAGAACAATTATATAAATAGAAGGCAACCAAGGATCCAGTGAAAATGAGGAATTTAAGGACATTAGTATCAATGAAGAAATAATGTGGTGGTCGTGTATTATAGTTCACTCAGGGAGTCCGAGTTGCTTTGGCAACATGCGCTTTTTACATGCATTGGGCTGTTGTACTGATGGCAGAGGCTCCAACGTTTTTTTTTGTTCATGGGGTGTGGGTGTTGCTGGCAAGGCCAGCATTTCTTGCCCATCCCTAATTGCCCTTGAATGGAGTGGTTTGCTAGGCCATTTCAGAGGGATGTTAAGAGTCAACCACTTTGCTGTGGATCTGGAGTCACATGTAGGCCAGACCAGGTAAGGACGGCAGATTTCCTTCCCTAAAGGGCATTAGTGAACCAGATGGGTTTTCTGAACAACCGATGATGATTTCCTGGTCACCAGTACTGAGACTAGCTTTCAATTCCAGATTTTTACATACATGCATACGAACAAGGAGCACGGGTAGGCTATTCGGCTTCTTGAGCCTGTTCCGCCATTTAATAAGATCATGGCTGATCTGATAGTAAACTCAAATCTGCATTCTGCCTACCCTCAATAACCCTATTACCCCCTTGCTGACCAAGAAACTATCCACCTCTGCCTTAAAAATATTCAAAGACTCTGCTTCCACCACCTTTTCGGGAAGAGATTCCAAAGACTCACGACCCTCTGAGAGAAAAAATTTTGCCTCATCTCTGTTTTAAATGGGTGACCCCTTATTTTGAAACAGTGACCGCTAGATCTAGATTTTTCCACAAGAGGAAACATCCTCTCCACATCCACCTTGTCAAGACCCCTCAGGATCTTATATGTTTCAATCAAGTCTCCTCTCACTCTTCTAAACTCTAGTGGATACAAGCCTAGCCTGTCCAACCTTTCCTCAGAAGACAACCCACCCATTCCAGGTATTAGTCTGGTAAACATTTTCTGAACTGCTTCCAACGCATTTACATCCTTCTTTAAACAATTTCACCAGCTACCATGTTGGGATGTGAACCCACGTACCCCACAGAGTTAGCCTGAGCCTCTGAATTACTAGCCCAGTGACATTACCACTGCGTCACTATTCTCCAGTCCAATCCTAGCCATTTAAGGACCTCTTCCCGCTGCCATTGGTATTTTAACAGTGGTGGAGGGGTGCCTCGACACCACACAGCTAGGCCATGGGGTAGACACTGGCCGCCTAACTGAGGTCTCGGGGAAGGGGATTCCACGTCGGGCCCCTCGAGCGGAAAGGGCCACCCTGTTTGAATACGTCTACACCCGCCCTGCCAATCGCCCTACACGCCCCACCCCACACCCCCCCCACCCACCCCCAACCCTCTCCCCGCAATCTCCTGGGCCTGCCTGACTGATCCCAGAAAGTCACCCCGCTTATCTGCTCCGCCAGCCTCCATCGCTGTTCCTAGTCCAGGGACTGCTGCTATCCCAAGTGGCACTGCTGGAACTGAGGAGCCACCAGCCCTCTGATTGGCCAGCAGCTCCTGGAGGCAGAGCATCCTACCTCAGAAGCCCTGAAACATGCAAAATAGTAACGTGGTTTCCGGGGCCCTCAGAGACAGGATCACCACCCGCCCACCACCGCCCCCCCAACTATCCAGCCAGTGGGATGGGACCACTACCTCCATGTTAAATCCCAGCCTAATGTTCTAAAACAACCTTCTAACTGAAAGGCAAGAGTCCTACCAACTGATCAAAGCTGTCATTCCCTGTTAACTTAACCCCATTCATTCAAAATATTTATTGCTTGGCAAGTACTTTGTGATGTTTCTGGGATGTGTGACAAAGCAGTGTATGAACGCTAATCATTTTTCACTTTGTTATGGATACCCATTACTTGCAAAGCCTCAGGCTTGCAAGGACGGAAGGACATGACACGTTGATACAAAACAGAATATGGCAGATACTGGAAACCTGAAATGAAAACAGAAAATGCTGGGAAACTCTCTTGTCCTCCACCCAATCACAGGCCTTCACCCCCTCCCCTCCTCTACAGGCAGAAAACTCTTACATTCCTGTCTTTCTTCTGTGCTGGTGAAAGGTCTTTGAGCTGAAGCCTTAACCCTGCTTCTTTCCATAGAAGGGAGTGGAATTGAGCACTGAGACAGACACACTGTTGCCACCCTTTCCACTACGGGAAACATCCATACAGATTCCAGCCAAACTGGTACTGGGAGCAGCGTGACTAAAACTGGTCCCTCATTTGATCGCCTCGTGAACTCCCTCGCCTCGGGAATGAGAACTTCCTTGACTTCCCGGAATGAGGCAGGTCACAAACTCCCTTAAATGCCATTCGCAGTAAGTGAGATGCATGAGGTTAGATCGTCTTCTTAAACACAAACAAACAGCGCAGGGCCTGAATGTTTCCCTCATCGGGTGTGCGCCATCGGCAGTGCCGGGAGTGGACGGGAATCAGGGACCCCCCTCCCATCGCGATCGGCCCCCGACAGTGATTCCACACTGGCTTGGCCAATTAATGCCTGGCCAGTGTGAAACGCGCCCGGAGAGAGTCTCAGCGCTGCCAGCGGGGGGGGGGCACGTGCAGAGGGCAGGCGCCAAGGTTACCGCTGGTGAGCGCTTCCAGTGATCTCCCTGAAGGCAGACAGGTGCCCCGGGGGAGCGACAGACATCCACAGAATAAACGAAACAACAAAAACGCTGCAAAATGTGTCCATGCAGCACAGTCAAGCGCCTGAAATCATACCTCATATATTAAAAAAATAACCAGTCCACAGATATCTCGTTTTTTTTATTTTATTTCCCCCGCGGAGGTTTCATCCCCGCCCTTTGAGTTAAAACAGGCCCATCCGTCAACTGTCGAAGTGGACGGGCCACAAAATTGCCTCCTTAATGGGCTTAATTGCCCCGCTTCATTGTCGGGTGGGTGTCCTTCCGACTGCCGCACGCACCCGACAAGCGAGATGTTGCGCAAGTGCACGGTGACGTCGGCATGCTCGCCCGACATCGTCTCGCCCTATTTCGCAGCCAGACGGGCCAGGCGCGCGCGCACCCACCCGCTGGACGTAAAATTCTGGCCCAGAATCTGCCCCCAATAATTGCCCCCTCAGCTTCTCGCGCGCACACACTCCCGGGGATCTGCAACGGAAGGTAAAGGAAGACTTGCATTTTTTTTTACAGCTCCTCTCATAATCTCAGCATGCCCCCAAAGCGTTACCGCCAATGAAATGTTTTTCAGTGGAGTCACTGTTATCGTGTAGGAAACACGGCAGCCAATTTGTGCACAGCAAGATCCCACAAGCAGCAATGTGATAATAACCAGATAGTCTGGTTTTAGTGCTGCTGGTGAAGAGAAACTCACCTGCTCTTCTTCAAATAGTTCCTTGGAATCTTGTACACCCCAGGAAGATGAGACCTGGGATTAACTTCTCATCCAAAAGACCCCACCACCCACAATGCAGCACTCCCTCAGTATAACAGTGCCGGTCCAAATTTTGTGCTCAAGCCTAGAGTGGGAGAAATAATTACAAAATTTGGAATCAAAGGCCAGCTGCCTACCCACTCAGCAGGGTTGGCATCTTAATCTTTCTATTACCTTAGTATGTACAGCAATAGGCGCAGTCATGCCCGCTCTGAGTTCCAGGGCTTGAAGCCTACGCATCTAAAGGCACAGCCGCCAATAATGGAGCAATTAAAATCGAGCATGAGCAAGAGGCCAGAGTTAGAAGAAGGCAGAGACCTTGGGGCCTCTGGAGCTGGAGGGGATTACAGAGGGAGAATGAGACCATCGTCGGGGTGGGGTGGGGGGGGCGGATTTGAAAACAAGAATGAAAATTTTAAAATTGAGGTATTACCAGAATAGGAACAAGCATTGGTCTGCACCCACAGAGTCCTGGGTGAACAGGATTTGGTGTGAGTTGGGATACTGGGAGCAGAGTTCTGAATGAACCCACTTTTAGGGAGGGTGGAATGCGAGCAATCAGCCAAGAAGTGTGTTAGAATGGTTAAGTCTCGAGGTAGGCATGGATGAGGGTTTCAGTAACAGGTGAGCTGAGGCAAGGGCAGAATCCAGCGATATTGAGAGAGTGGCAGTAGGCAGTCTTGGTAATGGGAGGGGTCAAAAATGCGAAAGGTCACTAAACTCCACAACCACTTTGCCCGTTCATTCTTCACCTCCCCTTGATGTGACTGCAGATGGTCTAGATGTTGTGTGGTCAATTTATCTTTACCACTCAAATATGCCCT
Organism: Cetorhinus maximus; assembly: GCF_964194155.1. Classification (NCBI taxonomy): domain Eukaryota; kingdom Metazoa; phylum Chordata; class Chondrichthyes; order Lamniformes; family Cetorhinidae; genus Cetorhinus; species Cetorhinus maximus. The sequence continues at coordinate 11,905,460 of NC_135895.1, forward strand.
GGAGAGCAATGGCCTCCTGTCATTTGATTTGTGCTTTAAAAATAATTGCAGAGTCCAGTGTAGAAAAAATAACAGCTGGCAGAAGGAAAGAAAAACAAAGACACAGTCATCATGTTGAAACATGCCAAACTTACCCTCAAAGGGTCAAACATGTTTTCAATTTGTCTAAAGTCACACTTTCCAATCAGACCAAGTATTAAGGAACATAATCTCTCCTTCAAACACCTAATGACGCAAATAAGTGCAACCAGTGGGCGAGAGCCACTGGACCACAAGCACCCCAGGCTCTGTGAGTGTAATTGCAGAGCTACTCGTCTGACTGAGCTGATTCAACTGGTGAGCAGCCAAGCCATAGAGAGCAGATAGATACCACCCCCTCCACTCTGCATTCCCCACACCCGCCCCAGGCTTAAATTCTGATTTGGTCCTTGGTTCAGTGGTAACACTGCTGCCTCCAAGTCACAAAATCATGGGTTCAATTTCCCCCTTTCAGGGACTTGGATACATAAGGTATGTTGATATTTTAATCCATTAGTTGAGGAAGTCCTGCACAGTCAAAAGTGCCATAGTATGGTGAGATCTTCAACCATGTCTTGCCTGCTCTCTCAAGTGGATAAAAACGATTCCACTGTATGATATAAGGAAGACTGAAGGCATTCTCCCCAGTGTTCTGACCAACATTTACCTCTTCATTAGAACACTATCACATTCCTGTCTGTGGGAGCTTGCTATGCACAAATCGGCTGCTGCATTTCCTACATTAAAAAAGTGACAACTTTTCGAAAGCACTTAATTGGCTGTAAAGCACTTTGGGGACTTCGTGAAGTCTTGAGAGACGCTAATGAATGCAAGTCATTCCAACGAGCTAATCTCCGCAGCAACGACTTACAGGGTGGAATCATCCCTGATTTGCACCAAGTGCAGTAGTGGGCATAAAAAACGACTTTTTACCCACCGGTTGCAATGGCAGGTTTCCCCGCCACACTGTCCCCTTCCTGGTGCATCCCACCTCATTAACAGCGCGGGAAACACACCGGATCACTGGTGGGTGGGCTCGGATTTGCCCACCACACTGCGACCTCAGCGCTTCCTCACTCCGGGCGCCATATTTAAAGCGCTCCAGAGCGCAGCCTACTTCATGTCTTCAGACCAGGACTGCTCCAGGTGACAGATGGCTCTGAAAACAAAGAAGGTGGCAGCTCCCAAAGTTAGTGATGCCTCTCTGGAGCGCCTGCTTGACACAGTGGAAGGCCGTCGCGATGTCCTCTACCCCCACTCTGGCTGCCGGAGGTCCACCAGAATCACCAATCTGGCCTGGGAGGCGGTGGCAGTGGCTTTCAGCGCCACCAGAGCACAGAGGAGGTCACCCATCCAGTGCAGGAAGAGGATGAATGCTTTCATCCGTTCCATCAGGGTAAGTCAACCACCTCATCGCTCCGAACTCTCACACTCTCAAACCCATCACACATCCACAGGGATCTCACACCACAAGGGACAACACCACTAACTCTCACACACCCCCTCACATCTCCATCAGGCTCATATCCTCTGGAGCTCACATCCCCATCCCATCCATGGCTCCGCTCACCACACAAACATTCCACACAGTGCCATGTATCCTGCTCTCACACTCTCCATCTGTTTTCATGCAGGAGAAGCTGTCTCACAACAGCAGGGAGAGGCCCCAGACCGAGGGTGGAGTGGCCGACATTAGACCCCCCTCTCACTTTGAGGAGTGTGCCATCGCACTGACTGGTGAGGGTGTGGGCCCTGCCTGCGGTGTTGGGGGGGTCGGCGGTGAACACTCACATGAGGATCCTGCAGCACATCTTCCCTCTCTCAATGTGACTGAGTGCCCTCTCTCCTGCTTTTGACTCTGCTGCCATGCACTAATCATCTCTACTTTGGTTAACAGGGAGTTCTGTCAAGTGACCGACACCCTCAGCCAACCGGTCCCTCAGCTCCATCCACATCCTCACCTCCAGCCAAGAGGACACCTCCTCCATTGAAGAGCTGGAAATAAGCAGCCTGGAAGACCCGTCACAGCGCTTACCCACACCCTGCACCAGCACAGGGACACATACCTCGGTGGAACCTAGATCTACAGCAGGCTCGGGTTCATAATCTGGTGACCACCACTGTTAATATGGCAATCACCTTGTTAAAACCAATTGCTATTTAAAGAGGTGATGGGCATTGATTATCCCATCTAAATAGAATAAAAAGATACAGCTGGAACACTTTGTGTGGAAGCTACTTGGAAGTCAGTAACGGTGAGGGGTTGTCTTGAAAATAAACCAGCTTGAACCAAAAGACCAGCCTGTATTAATCCTTCCACTACAACCTCTTATTGTGAGTAACAACTGCATGGACACGTGTCTGAAGCAGGAGGAGGCAAGTTTGGCTGACCTCCCCAGCACTTGGAGGACTGCTGGGGCAGAGGCGTCTGTGAGGTCTGAGTCAGATGACAAGCCTCTGGATTCGGCCTTTCAGCTCATCATGGAGAGTCAGCAGAAGGCAGGGGAACATCACGTAGAGCTATTGGAAGTTCTCAATAGAGTGGCACGCGAGGCAGAGGTGTGCGGCTGCCTGCTCTCTGAAGTGGTGCCCACATATGCATGTATGGAGGTCTCCATGGGAAGGATGGTGGATGCCATGGAGACCCTGGCCCAACAGAATGTGGAAATATGTGTAGACACGCACTCCATGGTGATAGCCATGGGTGAGTTCCAGCAGTGGCAATGCGAGAGGGAAACGGGGAACCTCGACATCCTTCCAGGTGCTCCTTCCCCTCAAGGAGTCAGGCTGGGCCCTCGGGTACCTAAAGTGGGGACACCCCTGGGACATCCACTCAGGAATCTCAGAGGCTGTCTGCTCCCTCTGAGTCCGCTTTGCCTGTGACACCCCCCTCAACCTCATCTTCTGTCATTGCAGAGGGAGCAGCTGGCCCACAGGAGGACAGCCAAAGGAAGCTAGGGCCCTCAAGGCCTCGGCTCGCCAGAGGATGAATGCCAAAGTCATCAGAGGCAACAGGGCCAACCATTACACAGGCTGTCTCCACCCCTGCTGCGGATGTCAGGGCAGCACCTAGAAAAAGTGGTAGGCCAAGAAAAGTTAACTCCTGATCACAAGTGGTTGCACAGGTGAACACATTTTGTCACTTTTAATCTGAAAATATATTCAATTTTACTGAATAACATGTATTTTGTCTTTCAGCTTCATTGACAGGCTTCACGAGTCCTCCCATTGCATTCCCACCGCTCAACTGCATGTAGCCAGATCAAGTGTAATTCTGGAGGGAAAAGTGTGTGTGAGCGTGTGGTAGGGCCTTTCGGAGCCTCGTGCAAGCTCTCTCCCACGCAGGCGGAGCCTTCATCCATGGCACACATCTCACTGTCCCGAGCATTTTCAATGCTGCCTGCTGGGGTTCGCTTTCAGTTGTCCATCTGAGCTGACCTGCGTCTCCACCCACCCACTGGTCGCACTCCACTGCAGTACCTGTTCCCGCCCAACACGAGACTCCGCTCACTTTCGATTTCGACAACCATGGTCACGGTCCAGTATATCATCAGCTCCCCTGTCCTTTCCCCTCTCTTAGTTACTCATGTCCTTCCCCCCATCACTGTCATCCCCCCGACATCACCTTCCACCTCCCCACCATCAACTACCAACCCAAACCCTTGTCTTTCCAGGATGTCCAGGTAAACGCGCACCTTCCCTTCCTTCCTGAGAATCCCACCCCCATCCACATTGACCTCTCCGACTTCCTCCTTTCTACCTCCAGAGGGTCTGCCTCTGAGTGCCCAGCAACCACCCTCGCCATCCTTTCTACCGCTACCGACGCACCCTCACCCTCCCACCCTACCGGCTCCCTCTGCCTCCTCTCACACTCATCATTCCCTCCTCACCCTCACCCTCAGTTCACGCCCCAGGAGACAGTCATTGACTCCACAGACTCCTCCATTTGCATGTTCACCTGGACATCACCCCACCTCCCCCCCCCGCCCCCCCGCACCACCTTACTCCCTCCTCCACCCGGACACCTTCCTCCTTCCAAAGCATCAACGGAGACCTCCCATCTTCCATGAGCTGCTTCAAGGGTAAGACATGTCAATGAGAATCCACCCAGTGTGCGGTGCGCGTGTTCCTCCCGGGACCGGCAGCTGTAGACCTCCAGCATCTTCTTCTCATTGGATATCCGCACTCTGAGCAAGGCTCTATCGATGAGTCCCGACTTCTGCGCGTCATGCTTGTCCAGATGTGTTCTAGGCCGGCGTGATTTCCTGCCAGCCTAACGGTAAATCTGACATGGGGGTGGGGGGGGGTGATTCCGATCGGGCCTTACTTTGCGTCCCGTCGCTGAGATGCAAAGCGAGTTCACGCCAGCCTCCAGTGGGATTCGTGTTCTGCCATGATATCAGCATCAGATGATCCCGCTGTGCTTTCACGCCAGTGTGAAACTGACTTTTGCCCGTCACGCTGAATTGTTCCCCACCCGCCCGCCATGACTCCCGCTGCCAATGGGACCGGGCGATTTCACCCGTGGCCTCAGTGAATTCGAGGAGAACAAATTATCAGGCGGGATTACTGCTCCTGTTTCCCATCTTCAGACCCCCACTGAACGTAGACCAGGAGAGTATTGCGCTCTGATGCCACCCTCTGTAATCTCCAGCCCCACAACCCTCCATTATCTCTGTGTCCCTGTAATTCTGGCCTCACAAGCATCCCCGGGTTTCATCATCCCACCATGGACAACCATGTCTTCAGCTGAAATCTGGAAATCCCCCCCCCCCGCCACAAACCTCTCGGCCTTTCTATCTGTCTCTCCTTCGTTTAGATGCTCCTTAATACCCTTTCACCAACCAATTGGCCACTGCTCCTAATATCTCCTTTTGTGGCTCAGCGTCAGATTTAAGTCTGATTTATGCTCCCGTGAAGTACCTTGGGATGGTTTCCTACATCCGAGGCTTTACATTAATTCAAATTTTTGTTGCTGTTATTGTTGAACTCTGTGCAGTGCGAAGTCACAGAGCCTCCAACATTCAGCTTATGTTTGCAAGATGTAACCTCCTCTGGTTTTCATTTTTCTCCATCCCTTCTTGGGGCAATTTTTTTTGCCAAGCCTGCAATGTATCTGAGGAATTACCATAATAAAATAATTCACTCACACATATGTTCATTACATAGGCATTTATTTTTCAGCTTCCGTAGGAATGAGTTGCTGCAGCTTGTATTTCCTGGAATATATAGAAGATTAAACAATGATCTCATTGAAGTGTTTAAGATGATCAAATGAGGTGATGGAGTTAATAGAGAGAAGCTATTACCACTGGTGAAGAGAGTCCAGGACAATTGGGCATAACCTTAACATTAGATCTAGGTCATTCAGGGGTGATGTCAAGAAGCATTTATTGATGCAAAGTCTAATGGAAATCTGGAAGTCTCTCCTCCAGAGGCTATTGAAGTTGGGGTCGGGAGGGGAAGGGCGCAATTAGAAATGACAAAACTGAGATTGATAGACTTTTGTTAGGTGAGAGTATTGAGGGATATGGAACGAGGGCAGGTCAATGGAGTTAAGATATAGGCCAGCTGTGATATACCTGAACGATTAAATAGGCTCATCCTGCTGAATGGCCCCTTCCAATTCCTATGATTTTTCTTTTACTCATTCGTGGGATGTGGGTGTCGCTGGCTAGGCCAGCATTTATTGCCCATCCCTAACTGCCTTCAGAAGGATTCTCCAGATGATTCTGTGGCTTTGACATTCCACATGGAATGTACCCAATGCCACCCACCCTCCTACTTTTGACTCAACACCCCCCATTTACCCTCCTGCCCGAGCACCATTCTCCATTCGTCATTAAGCTCTTCCTTTTTCACTTATTTGCAAATGGTCTTATATTTAGAGCAGGACTTGCTACAAGTCAGAATATGGGCAGCAGAATTTTTTTTTTTAATTTTTTCACAAGACGTGGGCATTGCGGTCCAGGCCAACATTTCACAGAATCACACAGTGCAGAAGAGGCCCTTCGGCCCATCAAGTCTGCACCGACACGTGAGAAACACCCAACCTACCTACCTAATCCCATTTACCAGCACTTGGCCCATAGCCTTGAATGTTATGACGTGCCAAGTGCTCATCCAGGTACTTTTTAAAGGATGTGAGGCAACCCGCCTCCACCACCCTCCCAGGCAGCGCATTCCAGACCGTCACCACCCTCTGGGTAAAAAAGTTTTTCCTCACATCCCCCCTAAACCTCCTGCCCCTCACCTTGAACTTGTGTCCCCTTGTGACTGACCCTTCAACTAAGGGGAACAGCTGCTCCCTATCCACCCTGTCCATGCCTCTCAATCCTGTACACCTCAATCAGGCCGCCCCTCAGTCTTCTCTGCTCCAACGAAAACAACCCAAGTCTATCCAACCTCTCTTCATAGCTTAAATGTTTCATCCCAGGCAACATCCTGGTGAATCTCCTCTGCACCCCCTCCAGTGCAATCACATCCTTCCTATAATGTTGCAGCCAGAGCTGCACATAGTACTCCAGCTGTGGCCTCACCAAGGTTCTATACAATCCAACATGACCTCCCTACTTTTGTAATCTATGCCTCGATTGATAAAGGCAAGTGTCCCATATGCCTTTTTCACCACCCCACTAACATGCCCCTCTGCCTTCAGAGATCTATGGACACACATGCCAAGGTCCCTTTGTTCCTCAGAACTTCCTAGTGTCATGCCATTCATTGAATACTTCCTTGTCAAATTACTCTTTCCAAAGTGTATCACCTCACACTTTTCAGGGTTAAATTCCATCTGCCACTTATCTGCCCATTTGACCATCCCGTCTATTTGTTGCCCATCCCTAATTGCCTTTGCGAAGGCGTTGGTGAGCTGCCTTCTTGAACCTTGAATGAGTTTGAGTTAAACATCAGGCGGAAACAAAGCCAGTGACTTCTTCCAGGCTCACAAGCCAGATAAAATTGGGAGTGTCTCTACAGCTGTCGAAATCAGATAAGATGGAATCTTGTTGTGTCATCGGGGGCATCCCTGCCAGCAGAAAAGCCAGTGGAAGGCCAGCGGTGGGCCTTCCCCTGGAATCAAAAGCCTGGGAGGAGAATTCTCGCCGACCGAGAGCTGCTGGCCAATCAGAGGTCAGCAGACCTTTTGCTCAGCAGTGCCTCTGGGGAGGCCATGGCTGCTGCCAGAAGGGCAGGCACCAGAGTCCCAGGATCGCAGTGACCCAGGCCACAGGAAAGTAATGGAGGGTGGGGTGGTTTCATGTGGTGGGGGTTGTAGGGAGGGGGGGTGCAGGAGGGTTGGCAGCAAGGGCAGGGGGGTAGCTCTCAGCGGGCCCTCCCAACCCCCCCCCCACTCCCACCACCCCATCCCACTTTCTCAACTTCCATTCTCTCAATCTCAATCAATGCCTTTGATTGAGAGACTCCCCTCCCCACCCCTCCGCTGGTGGCTGCATGGTTTTACCTGGTGTGCACGCCTCATGGTGACAGCTACAGCTGGGCTAATACCAGCGGCGGTGAGGTGAGGCCCTTAAGTGGTCATTAATTGGCCACTTAAGGACCTCAATTGGCAGTGGGGCAGTAAGGTCGACCATGGGCCTTCCAGTCTAGAACATAATTCTGGCAGAGTTGGCAGTGTACCTATGTACATGGCCTTCCTGCCTCCAACTCACCACCAGCAAGAGCACAGGATTCCGCCCATATTTTCAAATGAGATTTATTATTATTTGCTTTCAGGACCCTAGCAAAATATATGCATCCATATACAGACACACACACAAAACAGTTTGTAAGAGCCTTTACAAGTCTGTAAAAAGGAGATTAGTGAAAGTAAACTTGGGTGCCTTAGAGGCAGAGGCTGAAGGAAATATAATGAGGAGTAAGGAAATGACAGAGATGTTAAACAAATATCTTGCATCTGCCTTCACAGTAGAAGACACAATGAACATTCTGGAAATTGCACAGAGCAAAGCAGGCTTTGGAAGATGGTGGCGGGATGTCTCCTTGAACCATTGCCATTCCTGAGGTGATAATGTGCAACTTGGAACATTGCGTCAGGGAAAGATTAACAAAAATGTTTCTGGGGAAAAAGACGGTTGCAGGATTACTAGGAAGAAAGCAGCTTTGTTCTGCTTCTTGGAAAATGTGGCATCTGATTCTGTGATTCCTCCCACTGACTAAGTGGCCTCTACGCCTCTGGGTTGAATCCATGTGGCATTTCACAGTGTCACTTGGGCGGTGATTGCACAATGATAATTGACATTACTGTGTCGTGCAATGAGTTGAAGTTTCGGGCAGACATGGCAGGACGTATAGTAAACACTATAATATACAACAAAAACAACCAATGTCCATTTACAGAACTTATTTAAAAAAGAATTTACAAACTGCAGAAAATGGAACTCATGGCTACAGCAACTTACCCTGATAAAAGGAAGGGGATTTCTCCAGCAAAATGCAGTGAATGGAAGATAGTTACATAATATAAATTATATGCATAAAATCAATGTCAATCACCTACGACAGTGTGATCTCCAGCATGATGTTTTTTATTTATTCATGGGATGTAGGCTTCACTGGCTGCGCCAGCATTTATTGCCCATACCTAGTTGCCCTTGAGAAGGTGGTGGTGAGCTGCCTTCATGAACTGCTGCAGTCCATGTGGTGTAGGTACACCCACAGTGCTGTTAGGGAGGGAGTTCCAGGATTTTGACCCAGCGACAGTGAAGGAACGGCGATATAGTTCCAAGTCAGGATGGTGAGTGACTTAGAGAGGAACTTCCACGTGGTGGTGTTCCCATCTATCTGCTGCCCTTATCCTTCTAGGCGGTAGTGGTCGTAGGTTTGGAAAGTGCTGTCGAAGAAACCTTGGTGAGTTCCTGCAGTGCATCTTGCAGTTGGTACACACTGCTGCCACTGTGGTCGGTGGTGGAGGGAATGAATGCTTGTGGATGCGGTGCCAATCATGCGGGTTGCTTTGTCCTGAATGGTGTCAAGCGTCTTGAGTGTTGTGGGAGCTGCACTCATCCAGGCAAGTGGGGAGTATTCCATCACATTCCTGACTTGTGCCTTGTAGATGGTGGACAGGCTTTGCGGAGTCAGGATGTGGGTTACGCGTTGCACGATTCCTAGCCTCTGGCCTGCTTCTGTAGCCACAGTATTTATATGGCTAGTCCAGTTCAGTTTCTGGTCAATGGTAACCCCTAGGATGTTGATAGTGGGGTGTTTAGTGATGGTAATGCCATTGAACCAAGGGACGATGGTTGGATTCTCTCTTGCTGGAGATGGTCATTGCCTGACACTTGTGTGGCGCGAATGTTACTTGCCACTTGTCAGCCCAAGTCTGGATTATTGTCCAGGTCTTGCTGCATTTGGACATGGACTGCTCCAGTATCTGAGGAGTCACAAGTGATGCTGAACATTGTGCAATCATCAGCGAACATCCCCACTTCTGACCTTATGATGGAAGGTAGGTCATTGATGAAACAGCTGAAGATGGTTGGGCTGAGGACACTACCCTGGGGAACTCCTGCAGTGATGTCCTGGTGCTGACATGACTGACCTCCAACAACCATAACCATCTTCCTTTGTGTTAGGTATGGCTCAAACCAGCGGAGAGTTTTCCTCCTGATTCCCATTGACTCCAGTTTTGCTAGGGCTCCTTGATGCCACACTCGGTCAAATGTGGCCTTGATGTCAAGGGCAGTCACTCTCACCTCACCTCGGGAGTTCAGTTCTTTTGTCCATGTTTGAACCAAGGCTCTAATGAGGTTAGGAGCTGAGTGGCCCAAATGGAACCCAAACTGGGCATCAGTGAGCAGGTTATTGCTAAACAAGTGCCGCTTGATAGCATTGTTGATGACCCCTTCCATTACTTTACTGATGACCAAGAGTAGATTGATTGGGTGGTATTTGGCTGGGTTGGATTTGTCCTGCCTTTTGTTAACAGGACATACCTGGGCAATTTTCCACATTGCTGGGTAGATGCCAGTGCAGTAGCTAAACTGGAACAGCTTGACTAGGGGCACGGCAATTCTGGAACACCAGTCTTCATTACAATTGCTGGAATATTGTCAGGACCCATAGCCTTTCCACTATTCAGTGCCTTCAACCGTTTCTTGATATCACATGGAGGGAAGCGAACTGGCTGAAGACTGGCACCTGTGATGCTTGGGCCCTCCAGAGGAGGCCAAGATGGATCATCCACTCGGCACTTCTGGCTGAAGATTGTAGCAAATTCTTCAGCCTTATCTCCTGCACCGATTTGCTGGGCTCCTCCATCATTGTGGATGGGGATATTTGTGGAGTCTCCACCTCCAGTGAGTTGTTTAATTGTCCACCACTATTCACAACTGATGTGGCAGGACTGCAGAGCTTAGATCTAATCTATTGGTGCGGAATCACTTAGCTTTGTCTATCACTTGCTGCTTATGCTGTTTGGCACACAAGTAGTCCTGTGTTATACCTTCACCAGGTTGACAGCTCATTTTTAGGTATGCCTGGTGCTGCTCCTGGCATGCCCTCCTGCACTCTTCAATGAACCAGGGTTGATCCCCTGGCTTGATGGTAATGGTAGAGTGGGGGATATGCCAGGCCATGAGATTACAGATTGTGTTCGAGTACAATTCTGCTGCTGCTGATGGCCCACAGCGCCTCATGGATGCCTAGTCTTGTATTGCTAGATCTGTTCAAAATCTATCCCATTTAGCACGGTGGTAGTGCCACACAACACGATGGAGGGTATCCTCGATATGAAAGCAGGTCTTTGTCTCTGCAACGATTATGTTCACTCCTACCGATACTGTCATGGACAGATGCATCTGCAGCAGGCAGGTTGGTGAGGATGAGGTCAAATATGCTTTTCCCTCTTGTTGGCTCCCTCACCACCTGATCCGACCCAGTCTAGCAGCTATGTCATTTAGGACTCAGCCAGCTCGGTCAGTAGTGGTGCTACTGAGCCACTGTTGGTAATGGACATTGAAGTCCCCCACCCAGAGTACATTCTGTGCCCTTGCAACCCTCAGTGTTTCCTCCAAGTGGTGTTCAACATGTAGGAGCACTGATTCATCTGCTGAGGGAGGGCGATACGTGATAAACAGCAGGAGATTTCTTTGCCCATGTTTGACCCGAGACTTCATGGGGTCCAGATTCGATGTTGAGGACTCCCGGGACAACTCCCTCCTGACTGTATACCACTGTGCCGCCACCTCTGCTGGGTCTGTCCTGCCGGTGGGACAGGGCATATCCAGGGATGGTGATGGTGGTGTCTGGAACATTATCTGTAAGGTATGATTCTGTGAGGATGACTATGTCAGGCTGTTGCTTGACTAGTCTGTGAGACAGCTCCCAAGTTTGACACTAGCCTCCAGATGTTAGACTTTGCAGAGTCGACAGGGCTGAGATTGCCATTGTCGTTTCTGGTGTCTAGGTCGATCCCAGGTGGTCCGACCGGTTTAATTCCTTTTTTGTGATTTTGTTTGATACAACTAAGTAGCTTGCTAGGCCATTTCAGAGTGCATTTAAGAGTCAACCACATTGCTGTGGGTCTGGAGTCATGTGTAGGCCAGACCAAGTAGGGACGACAGATTTCCTTCCCTAAAGGGCATTAGTGAACCAGATGTGTTTTTAAAAACAATGGTTTCATGGCCATCATCATCCTTTTAACTCCCGATTTTTATTGAATTCAAATTCCACCATCTGCCATGGCAGGATTCGAACCCAGAACATTTCCCTGGGTGTTTGAAGTACTAGTGTAGTGACAATACCATTACACCATCACCTCCCCCATTCTGCCTGGGAATACCTGTGTTACCATTTGCAGTCATGGGAGTATGGGGGGAGAGAAACAGTCCAAAGCAGACTGGAAGCAGTGTGAAGTAGGTTGGAAGCAGTGTGAAGCAGGCCTGGAGCAGTGTGAAGCAGACCGGGAGTGGAGCAGTGTGAAGCAGACCGGGAGTGGAGCAGTGTGAAGCAGACCGGGAGTGGAGCAGTGTGAAGCAGACCGGGAGTGGAGCAGTGTGAAGCAGACCGGGAGTGGGGCAGTGTGAAGCAGACCGGGAGTGGAGCAGTGTGAAGCAGACCGGGAGTGGAGCAGTGTGAAGCAGACCGGGAGTGGAGCAGAGTGAAGCTAGGCCAGGAGCAATGTAGAGCAGACCAGGAGTGGAGCAGTGTGAAGCAGACCAGAAGTAGATCAGGCGTGATCTGTGATTCTGAACTGAACAGGAGGAGAGAGAAAACATTTTTAAATTGTGAAGTGATATCACAGAACAAAGAGTCATTTGGGAAAAATATAGTAAGCTTTCAATTTAATCAAAATTAATCTACTATAAAGTAAAACCTGATTGATTAATTAGTATAAAAACTAAAGCTAAATCCAATTTGATAATTTATCATCTAATTAAAATCAGTGATCAATTAATCAATAAGATTTAGGAGTTAAAGTTCTAATAAAAATAAAACAGGATAGTAAAACAAAGAAAGCTAGTTAGCTCAGTTGGCTAGACAGCGAACATGTGGATCATGTTAATTTCAACAGTGTGATGCTCAATTCAGCTGTGCCAGCCTCAGCATGTCTCCTCAACCTCCCTGCAGTAAAGCTCACTGTACTTTGCTGTGGTTTAGCAAATAAATGTCAAGGGCTGGCCTTAAGGCAGGGAACTGAAGGAAAACTAAAACACTCCGAATCTTTCAGGAAACTAAAACCTACGGTTTTTAGATAATAAGAGTTAAGAAAAGAGATTTCAGTTAACCTCCCTATAAAATAACGTGAAGTCGCTGATTGGTGAGTAGCTGGTGAGTCTTTATTTATTTCAATAGTAAGTTTAGCAGTCTAAGTAATAGAAGCATGGAGTGCGCATCCTGCTCCATGTGGAAACTCCGGGATGCTTCTCGCAATGTGCAAGAAGTGTCTCCAGATGCAGCCGCTTGAGCTCTGAGTTTCAGACTTTGAGCAGCAGTTGGCATTACTGCAGCACATCCACAGGCTGAGAGTTTTGTGGACAGCACATTTATAGACATGGTCACCCCACAGTTTAAGGCTACGCAGGCAGAGAGGGAATGGGCGACTGTCAGACAGTCAAAAAGGACCAGGCAGGTAGTGCAGGAGTCCCCTGAGTACATCTCAGTCTCCAACCAATATTCCAGTCTGAATACTGTTGGTAGTGTTGGTTCCTCTGGGGAGTACAGCCAGAGCAGAGTCCACAGCACCACGACTGGGGGCAGGAGGAAGATTGGGAAATCAGTAGCGATAGGGGATTCAATTGTTAGGGGAGCAGACAGAGATTCCTGTGACCACAGATGGGAATCCAGGATAGTGCATTGCCTCCCTGCTGCTAGGAGCAAGGATATCACTGAGAGGCTGCAGAACACTCTGAGGGGGGAAGGTGACAGGCAGCATTCATGGCCCACATCAGCACCAATGACATAGGTAGAAAGAGGGATTTGGTCCTGCAGAACAGAGTTTAGGGAACCTGGAAAGAAACTAGCAAACAGGATTACTCACTGTACCACCCACAAGTGAGCATAGAAATAGGAGGTTAGAGCAGATACATGCATGCTGGAGGGATGGTGCAGGAGGGACAGCTTTAGATTCCTGGGACACTGGGACCAGTTCTACAGGAGGTGGGGGAGATGGGACCTGTAGCAGGCTGGATAGGTTATACCTGAACAGAGCCGGGACAAATGCCATTGCAGGGCAGTTTGCTAGTGCTACTGGAGAGGGTTTAAACTAACATGACAGGGTTATGGGAACCGGGAGATAGTATCAGAGAGGAATACCAAGGTTCACAGCGAATTGGGAGAAGGAGATTGTACTAGAGTAGGAAATGGTAAATTATTAGGTGGATCAGAGTAAGTAAGAGGGAATGTAGTTGAGCCTAAATTAGGTTTACTGTGCGTGCATGTGGATGTGTGGAGCGTGGTAAATAAGGTTGATGAGCTGCAGGTGCAGGTAGCCATATGTAAATTTGTTATACCCTAGAGACCATGGCAAAACTGGGTCCTAAATATTCCTGGGTATAAGTGTTCAAGAATAACTAAGAAGGTGAGAAAGGAGGAAGGATGACTGTATTGATTAAGGAGAATGTTAGTGTTGGAGGGAGAGGAGGTCCTAGAGGGATCAAGGACAGAATCTATTTGGTTAGAGTTAAGAAGCCATAAAGATACCATTGCATTGCTGGATGCATTGTATAGACCACCAACTAGTGGGAAAGCTATAGAGGAACAAATTTGCAGGGAAATTACAGACAGGTAGAAGAATTAGAGAGTTGTTATAATGGTAGGCTTTAATTATCGTAATATAAACAGGTAGGGTGGAGAGGGGCAAGAGTTTCTGCAGTGTGTTCAGGGGAATTTTCTACACCAGTCTGTTTATATTCCAACCCTGGAAGGATACATTGGTCTGGTTGTGGGGAATGAAGAGAGACAAGTGAATCAAGAGTCAGTAGGGGAACATTTAGGGGACAGTAATCACAGTATCATAAGCTTTAGGTTAGCTATGGAAAGGGATACGGAGAAAGAATAATTAATTGATGGAGGGCCAATGTCAATGGGGTAAGAATGGATCTGGCCAGGTGAATTGGCAGGTAATACTGTAATGAAACAATGGGCTGCCTTTAAAGAGGAGATAATTCAGATCAAGATGCATTCCCATGAGGGACATGGATAGAGCAAATTAATCCAGAGCTCCATAGATGACAAAAGAGAGAGTAAGATGAAGCATTAAAAGGGTGCTAATGGCAGATGTTAGGTGGATAATACAATTGCAAGCAAGGCTGGATATAGACGGTTCAGAAGGGAAGTGAAAAAGCAAGTAAGAGAAACAGAGAGAGTATGAAAAGAGACTGGCAGTGAGAATAAAACAAACATTTTCTATAGTCATATAAATAGTAAAAGGGTGGTAAAAGGAGGGGCAGAATTCTACAGTATGGCAATGAGGGGGAAGGGCAAACACAAGGGGGGTAATGGGGACGGAAGGCTGTGGAATGGCCATGAGGGGGAAGGGTGAATATGAGGGGGGCCTCTTCTGAGGTTGCCCTCTACCCCTTGTTGCCACAAGAGTCTCCTTAGAAAGAAAGGAGGAAGACTTCCTTGCAATGAAAGCCAATGGCTTTGTTAGCACTGTTAAAGGGCTACTCAGAACTCAGTTGCTTCACATCACAGTCGCTGCACCTCAAGACCAGCACATTGGAATGTAGAATTTGGGAATGCAAGCAATAGTGAAGGAGGCACAGCTGTATCATGTATGGCATTCCATCAGTGAAGGCCTGTCACATATTTACCGGAATTGACATTCCTAATGGGCCAAAGGGCATCCACTCATTGACCATGAGCAACTGATTGGTCATTAATATGCCACATCAGAGATTGGAGCACAGAGCTATGTTGGGTCCCTCATCCCACTGAAACTTTAGCATCCCACGCAGGGCTCAAGATGTTACATATCAGTGATGCCATCTTGGTCACCTCGATGTGTGTGCTAGTGTCTCAGGGACAAGGCGGCATCAACCACCATGCAAGTAGGGCAGGAAAACCTTTGGACCCTTACAGTCTCCAAACATGGCATCTTCTGAGCTTCGATTTCTTACCTCTTAAATCATTAATGTCTTCAATGTTTCCTATCAGAGAGAAGGCAAAAGCAGATATGGATCCAGGGCTCAATGCTGCCTTTGTCAGGGTCCTAATGCAACGGAGGAGGCAAAGGAGGGAGAAGCAACTCCGTGTGCAGCTCCAGCAGGAGGGACATGGTGAAGTGGAATCAGAGCATGAACAGGAGGGTCAGGAGGAGAGACCCAGACAACAGGGGTGACTCGCCAGACCTAGGGTTTATCATAGAAGAGTCTCCTATTTACAAATGAATGAGAGGCAATGCCGTGCACGTCTGCACTTGTCCCGAGCTCTGGTACGTCACATATGCTACATTCTTCGTTAACACCTGACGCCACGTGGATATGGAGGATATCCCCTGTCAGTGGCTTTGAAGGTGACCGCAGCGCTAAATTTCTTTCTGGATCTTTCCAAGGATGAACAGGGGACCTGAGCGGCACCTCTCAGCCCGCAACACATCGATGCATAAAGGAGGTCACAGAGGCCCTTTACAGGAAGAGCCATCATTATGTCAGGTTTGCTCTGGATGAGGATAGCCAGGCTGCGAGATTCACCAGCTTCGCCTCCATCTCAGGCTTCCCAAGAATGCAGGGTGCAAGGTGCAATAGACTGCACCCATGTATCAATATGGGCTCCATGGCAACAAGCAGAGGCATGGGATGCAATGGCATTGTGATATTGTCGCTGGGCTAGTGGTCCTGTGACCCAGGGTAATGCTGTGGGGACCCAGGTTTGAATCCTGCCACAGCAGATAGTAGAATTTGAATTCAATAAAAATCTGAAATTAAAAGTATAAGGATGACCATGAAATGATTGTTATAAAAACCCATCTGGTTCACTAATGTCCTTGAGGAAAGGAAATCTGCTGTCCTCACCTGGTCTGGCCTACATATGACTCAAGACCCACAGCAATGTGGTTGAGTCTGAAATGGCTGAGCAAGCCACTCAGTTGTGTCAAACTGCTACAAAGCCTCAAGAAAGGAATGGAACTGGACAGACCACCCGCCATTGACATTGGCTCCAGAAACAACAACAGCAAACTCAGCCCTGCTGACCCTTCAAAGTCCTCCTTATTAACATCTGGGGGCTAGTGCCAAAATCATATCTTACAGATAATGTCCCTGTCATGAAGCTATTAATGTATATAATATTATTGGAAAATATTTTTCTTTTAAAATAGAGATTTAGTCTCTGGGTGCTTTGATGTGTACTAGTTTTGATATGTAAGAGTGATAGCGTGCATTTGCACTTTTTGAATACAGCATTCAAGAAGCGGGGTGAAAACTGACACCTATCCAGCAGATACCAAGCAATATGTTTATATTACTAATAAAATTGGTACTATGAAAGGGGTTTTATTGTTAGAAGAGGCTGGTGATACAATGAGAATATACATTCAATGGGCGATGGTAAGTATAACTTCAGTTTTCAGGTGTGCAGAGCAGAGGCAATGTAACATCAAAGCAGCTGTGAGCCTACCACTGTCTCCACAGGAACCAAAGTGAAAAGAACCTCATTTTGAATTCATAAGGTGAAAATGCTTTGCCAGGTGTCTGGTTAAGTCTGTGGGTTGCTGTTGCCTTAGTGGAGATTAGTTTGGGAATTTGTTAAAAGTTATGATAGTAGTAATTTGTAGCCATGTGTATATATATTTTAACCTGTGTAAATTAATAAAATGTTTCATTTAGTTTAATGTAAAACCTCGAACTGGTAGTCTGATTCCTGAATTTCGAGTTGCATCTCAAACGTAACATTTAAAATTATAGGTTATGACAGTTGTTTAAAGTTTCCCTCTGGGATTTTTAAATAATTCAGCTTTACCAACTGCATCGGTAATAATTAGGGGCTCATCCTGATAAATTATATTTCTAATTCCTTGATTGGCTTGCGACTGGTGAATCTTAAGCTTACGAATATGAGGGACACTTTGAATTCAGGAGTACTTTAGAAGTGGTGAGACTGCAAGATGGTTTTGGCAATTGCTAAAACTTGTCTGGGAGTAGAAGAAGAGATAACTCTGATTGGGTTGGAGAAGATAACCAAAGTAAACTAACAGAGTTGGCAGATATGTTAAAATTGCGGTTGCCTGCAGGGGCTAGGAAATAATTTCTAGTTAAAAGTATAGCACAGCATCTACAGTTGGAAGTGAAACCTGACACACGTGAGTCACAGCTGGAGGTAGTGAGGCTTCAGTTGCAAATGAAGAAGCTGGAATTAGAAGCAAGGGAATTAAAAATTATGAGGATGCAAAAGGAGGAAAGAGAGAGAGAGAATGCCAACTGAAAATGTTGGCAGTTAGAAAAGAGATGCCAGTGGGTGAGGAAGGATTTACCTCAACATTAGAACCCAGTGGAGATATATGTTTATATTTGTACAAGCCCTTCCAAAGTTTGAGGAAAAGGATGTTGAAGCATTCTTTATTTCATTTGAGAAGCTAGCTAGACAGATGAAATGGCCACAGGAAAACTGGACATTATTAATACAGTCTAAATTGTTGGGTAGGGCACATGAGGTATATACTTCATTATCAGATGAAATGTGGATGAATTATGATGTGGTGAAAAAAGCTATTTTGAGTGCGTATGAGTTGCTTCCTGAAGCATACAGGCAGAAATTTAGGAATAGGAGAAAACAGCCTGGGCAAACTTATATTGAGTTTGATAGAGTAAAACAAAGCAATTTTGACTGGCGGATATGGGCGTTAAAAATAGAGACAACCTATGCAGCTCTTAGGGAAGTCATTCTTTCAGAAGAATTTAAAGATTCAATCCCTTCGGTAGTGAGAACTCACGTGGAGGAACAGAAGTTTGATTCTGTAAGACAAGCAGCAGAGATGGCTGATGATTATGAGTTAGTTCATAGAGCTAAACCATTTTTCCGTCACCCTTTCTAATTGGAAAAGGATTAAAAAATGGAAAGGTGAAAGGAAGGTAGGTAGTCAAGGAAGAGGAGTAGCTGGAAGTTCCAGGAAGTTTTTTCTCAGAATAAAAAGGAAGGTGCTGCAGGTAGAAGTGACATTCAAAAATTGGGGTGTTTTCATTGTAATAAAGTAAGGCACACAAAGTCAGCATGTTGGAGATTGCAGGAAAAATCTGCAGGAATTGTTGGGGTACAGAAAAGCTCTGGAAGTAAAAGTACTGTGGGTTCTGAGGTTCAGGCACAGGAGAAACCGGGTGAAACAGGAAGAATCAGTGAAAGATAAAGAATTGGGATTGTGTTCACAGCTTACTCAAGAGAATTTTGAGGAGCAGGTTGCAGAAATGTTTAAAGATTTTGTATGTGAAGGGAAGGTCTTTCTTTGTGTACAGGGTGGAGTAGGTAAAGATGTTAAAATTTTAAGAGACACGGGGGCTAGTCAATCTTTAATGTTGTGGGATAATGATATTTGTTGTTCAAAGGGAGCATTGCAGGAGAAGGTAATAATAAGTGGGGTTCATGGAGATGCTAAATCTATTCTGTTGTGCAAGGTAAATTTAAAAAGCAAATGGAAGACGGGTGAAATTATAGTTGGAGTGGTGGAAAAATTGCGCATTGCATGGGGTTTCAGTTTATTCTGGGTAATGATAGAGCTGGATCACAAATGTGGGTGATACCTATTGTACTTGAGCAGCCTGTAGAAATGTTTTCAACAGAGGTGTTCCAGAAGGAACATCCTGGATAGTTTCCTGATTGTGTTATAATGAGATTAAAGGTCATAGGGAATGGAAGGAATAAGATGAACAGGCAGTTCAAAGGCAAGAAGAAGGTGTTGAAATCCAATTAGCTGCACTGTATTTGATAACATTGTTCAGGAGGAAGGAATGCAGGACAGTTCAGTTGCAGTGTTTAACTCAAAAGAGGTTATTAGAGTTACAGAAAAATGATTTGCAATCAAAACAGTTATATCAAAAAGCTTATTCAAAAACAGGAGCAACAAGTATTCCAGTATGTTATTATCTTCGAGGGATACGTTGATGAGAAAGTGGTGGTCAGATCATGTCTCAGCAAATGAAAGCTGGAGGGAGGTGCATCAGATTGTTATCCCATTAGGGTGTAGAAATGAGATTCTGAGGATTGCTCATCAAATTCCAATGGGGGGACATTTAGGAATTAGGAAAACACAGGAAAAGATACAGAGGTATTTTTTTGGCCAGGATTGCATAGGGATGTAGTCAAATTCTGTAGAAGCTGTTATATATGTCAAATAACAGGGAAACCACAAGCAATGATTAAGCGGGCATCTTTAATCCCAATACCAGCATTTGAAGAACCTTTCCTACCAGGGTCATGATTGATTGTGTAGGACCCCTCCCTAAGACTAAAAGCGGAAATCAGTATTTATTGACAATAATGGATGTGTCTACTAGGTTTCCTAAAGCGATACCTTTAAGAAATATTACAATTAAGAAGATTGTGGAGGAGTTAATTAAATTTTTCACACAATATGGCTTACCTAAAGAAATATAATCAGATCAGGGGTCAAATTTTATGTCACAGCTGTTAAAGGAAGTAATGAACAGTTTGAGGATACAACAGGTTAAGTCAACAGCTTAACATCTGGAGTCACAAGGAACTTTGGAAAGATGGCATCAAACTTTAAAAACTTTGATTAGAGCATACTGTTATGATTATGCACAGGATTGGGATACAGGAATTCCATTTTTGTTATTTGCTATTAGAGATGCTCCTAATGCATCGACTGGTTTTAGCCCTTTTGAACTAGTTTATGGTCATGAGGTAAGGGGACCACTGAAATTGCTTCATGAGAAATTGATGGGTCAAAATTCAGAAACTATTCTCCTGGATTACGTATCAAATTTCAGGGAAAGATTGAACAGAGCATGTGAGCTGGCTAAGGAATATTTAAAGATATCACAGCAAATGATGAAAATGAAATAGGATAAGAAGGCTAAAATTCGCAGTTTTGTTTCTGGAGAGAAAATATTAGTATTGTTACCAGTACTAGGTGATTCATTAAATCCAAGATTTAGTGGGCCTTACAGGATTGAAAAGAAATTGAGTGAAGTAAATGATTTAATAAGTACTCCAGATAGAAGAAAGAAGCAGAGGGTATGTCATGTAACTATGCTTAAAAAGTACTTTGACAGGGAAGAGGAACAAAAAGAGGTATTAGTGATGGATGATGAGAAGAGGTAGAACTGCAAGACTCTGAAATTGATTTTCCTCTAATAAAATTAGATAATGAGGGGGGTTTGAAAATTTAAATGAAATATTGAGTTACCTTCCAAGCAAGTGTCAAAGCGATTTGGCAAAGCTATTGATGTTACACAACCCTATTTGTGGAAATAAGCTGGGAAAGACACATTTAGCTTTACATGTTGTATTTAAAGGAATATCATCTTCAATAAGCTTATAGATTAAATCCGGCAAAGTTATCACACGTACAGAAAGAAATTGATTTCATGCTTCAAAATGATATCATTGAGCTTAGTTGCAGTAACTGGAGTCTGCCTATTGTACTGGTACTGAAATCGGGTGGAACACAAAGACTGTGTGGCTAGCGAAAGGTGAGCGCGGTGACAAAAGCAGATTCATATCCCATGCCATGGTTGGAGAGTTGCATTGAGAAAGTGGAACAATCGAAATTTATCACAAAGATTGACTTGCTAAAAGGATATTGGCTGGTACCATTCTCGGAGAGAGCAAAGGAGATATCAGCTTTCATAACGCCAAGTGGACTATATCAGTTTAAAGTCATGCCATTTGGTATGAATAATGCATTGCAACATTTTAAAGACTGACAAACAAAGTAATTGCAGGTCTCAGCAATTGTGCTGTTTATATTGACAATCTAATTGTTTTCAGTCAGACTTGGGAGGAGCATTTGCAGCATCTGGAAGAATTATTTACTCGACTACAAGAAGCTAATTTAGTGCTGAACTTGGCTAAAAGTAAATTTGCAAAAGCGCAAGTGACGTATCTAGGCCATACCATTGGACATGGTAAGGTGGCTCCAAGAGATGCGAAAGTCGAGGCTATCGTGGATTTCCCAGTGCCTACAACAAAACGAGAAGGTTCGAGATTTCTGGGCATGAGTGGGTTTTACTGGAAATTTGTACCAAGCTTTAGCCAAGTGGTTGCTCCACTGACTGAACTATTAAAAAAGAACAAGAAGTTTCAATGGACACTGGAGTGTCAGAAGTCATTCAATAGTTTGAAAACTGTATTAACTATGACACCAGTTTTGGCAGTACCCAATTATGCAAGGCAATTCAAGTTGGCCGTTGATGCAAACAATATAGGCATTGGGGCTGTACTGTTACAAGAAGATGACACGGGAATTGAAAAACCGATAGGGTATATTTCACAGAAGCTGAATGTACAACAGAGAAGATATTCAACGATTGAAAACGAGACTTTGAGTTTGGTGTTAGCATTGCAGCATTTTGAAATTGATGTTGCAAACAATTAATCAGAAACTATTGTTTCTACAGACCATAATCCTTTGATATTTTTGAACAAATTTCATGACAAAAGTGTCAGGCTTTACATATAGAGTCTATTATTACAACCATTTAATCTACATATTATACATATTGCTGGAAGAGAAAATCTGTTCACAGGTAGGGAGTGTGGGCAGTGGCAGAATCGTATTGGCACTGGACTCATAATCCAGAGACCCAGGGGTAATGCGGATTCAGTGATGGAATTTGAACTCAGTAAAAATCTGGAACCAAAGGTCTGAGTCTGGGAAGAGTGTCCTGCAGTCAGCATCACAGTGAAGCAGTCTAGGAAGAGTGTCCTGCAGTCAGCATCACAGTGAAGCAGTCTGGGAAGAGTGTCCTGCAGTCAGCATCACGGTGAAGCAGTCTGGGAAGAGTGTTCTGCAGTCAGCATCACAGTGAAGCAGTCTGGGAAGAGTGTCCTGCAGTCAGCATCGCAGTGAAACAGTCTGGGAAGAGTGTCCTGCAGTCTGTTCTTGTTGAAAATAACAAGGGTGACATCACAAGACAGTGCAAGAGAGTGGCGGAGAGATCAGAACCACCACGAGTGTGGGGAAGCTTCAAAAAGTGATGTCAGCACAAAGGTGAGAGCTGATTGGCGAGTAGTGGGGAAATGTTTTTCTCCAGTTTTTCTCCAGTTTAAAATAGATTAAGCTAAGGAAAGGTAAGAGTTCTAGTTTTAATTTAAGGTACATAAATAATTTAACGTTCTTCTACTCTATTTAACTTTAAAATAAGGGTTTTTGTTTTCAACTAGAGGCATGGCAGGGCATATTAGTCCCGTGTTATGTATCGCCTGCAACATGTGGGAAGTCCTAGATGCTCCTTGCGCTCTGACCCACCACGTGTGCAGGAAGTGCCACCAGCTGCAGCTACTTGAGCTCCGAGTTTTGGAGCTTGAGCGGCAGCTGGAGGCAGAGGTGCATCCGCAAGGCTGAGAGTTTCATGGATAGCACGTTTTTAGACATGCTCACCCCACAGCTCATGGAAGTGCATACAGAGAGGGAATGGATGACCATTATTCAGAAGAAAGGCGTCAGGCAACTAGTCAGGAAATCCGCAGAGTTCATCTCGCTAAAGAACCGTTTTTCTGTGTTGGAAAACAGTGAGAGTGACAGTTACTCTGGAGAGTTCAGCCATGCTCATGGCACTGTGAGTGGCTCAGCTGCACAGGGGGGAGGAAAAAGAGGGGAAGAGCAATAGTGGTAGGAGACTCGATAGTAAGGGGAACAGACAGGCATTTCTGCGACTGTAGACGTGACTCCAGGAAGCTATGTTGCCTCCCTGGTGCCAGGGTCAAGGCTGTCACTGAACGGCTGCAGGGCATTCTAAAGGGGGAGGGCAAACAGACAGAGATCGTGGTAGATATTGGTACCAACGACATAGGAAGAAAGAGGGATGAGGTCCTGAAAGCAGAATTTAGGAAGCTAGGAAGCAGATTAAAAAACAGGACCTCAAAGGTAGTAATCTCTGGATTACTTCCGGTGCCACTTGCTAGTGAGTATAGAAATAGGAGGTTAGTCCAGATGAATGCGTGGCTGGAGAGATGGTGCAGGAGGGAGGGCTTTAGCTTTCTGGGACATTGGGACCGTTTCTGGGGGCAGTGGGACCTGTACAAGGCGGACGGGTTGCACCTGAACAGGAATGGGACCAACATCCTTGCAGGGAGATTTGCTAGTGCTGTTCGGGAGGGTTTAAACTAACTTGGCAGGGGGGTGGGATCCTGAGAGGAGGTTCAGCAGGGGGAGATGCACAGCCAAAATTAGGAGAGAAAGTGTGTCTGGAAGGCATAGAAATTATAAGCCAGTTAAGGCACAGTGAGTTTGGCAAGGTTGGATGGTATTTATTTTAATGCAGGGAGTCTGACGAATAAGGCAGATGAGTTGAAGGCACAAATTAACACATGGAAGTATGATGTCATTGCTGTCACAGAGACATGGTTGAAAGAGGGGCAGGACTGGCAGGTCAATACTCCAGGATATAGGGTCTTCAGGTGAAACAGGGAAGGAGATAAAAGAGAAGGGGGTATCACAATATTGATCAAGGAATCAATTACAAGGAGTGATGACATCTTAGAAGGCTCCTCAAATAAAGCCATATGGGTAAAACATAAAAACAAAAAAGGAGCAATCACATTGCTGGGAGTGTACTATAGACCCCCAAACAGTCAAAGAGAAATAGAAGAGCAGATATGTAGGCAAATTTCAGAGAATTGTAAAAATAACAGGGTAGTAATACTGGGGGATTTCAACTTCCCCAACAATAACTGGGCTAGTCATAGAATGATAGGTTTAGAGGGAGCAGAATTCTTAAAATGCATCAAGGAGAGCTTTTTAAACCAGTACGTAAAAAGTCCTACAAGATAGGGGACGGTCCTGGACATAATTTTAGGGAATGAAGTCGGGCAAGTGGTAGAGTGAGGAGGATAGCCTTAGATTACAGGAGGATATAGATGGGCTGGTCAGATGGGCTGATCAGTGGCAAATGGAACTTAATCCAGGTGAGTGTGAGGTGATGCACTTGGGCAGGACAAACAAGGCACAGAAATACACGATGAATGGTAGGACCCTGGGAAGTACTGAGGACCAGAGGGACCTTGGTGTGCATGTCCACTGGTCCCTTAAGGTAGTGGGACAGGTAGATAAGGTAGTTAAGAAGGCATATGGGATACTTGCCTTTAATAGCCGAGACATAGAATATAAGAGCCGGGAGGTTATGCTTGAACTGTATAAAATGCTGGTTAGGCCACAGCTAGAGTATTGCATGCAGTTCTGGAATCTGTATTATAGGAAGGATGTGATTGCACTAGCAAGAGTGCAGAGAAGATTTTCCAGGATGTTGCCTGGGCTGGACAGTTTTGTTATGAAGAAAGATTGGATAGACTGGGGTTATTTTCCCTGGAGCAGAGGAGATTGAGGGGGGACATGATTGAGGTGTATAGTGGATGCATTGGTGGTCATCTTCCAAGATTCTACAGAATCTGGAACAGTTCCTATAGATTGGAGGGTAGCTAATGTAACCCCACTATTTAAAAAGGGAGGTAGAGAGAAAGCAGGGAACTATAGACCAGTCAACCTGACATCGGTAGTGGAGAAAATTCTAGAGTCCATTATAAAAGAATTAATAGCTGAACACTTGGAAAGCAGTGGCAGAATCGGACAGAGTCAGCATGGATTTACGAAAGGGAAATCACGCTTGACAAACCTACTGGAATTTTTCGGGAATGTAACTAGTAGAGTTGATAATGGGGAGCCAGTGGATGTGGTTTATTTGGACTTTCAGAAGGTTTTCGACAAAGTCCCACATAAGAGATTGGCGTATAAAATTAAAGCGCATGGGATTGGGGGTAGTGTATTGAGATGGATAGAAAACTGGTTGGCAGACAAGAAACAAAAAGTAGGAATAAACGGGTCTTTTTCCGAATGGCAGGCAGTGACTAGTGAGGTACCGCAGGGATCGGTGCTGGGACCCCAGCTATTCACAATATATATTAATGATTTAGATGAGGGAGCTAAATGTAATATCTCCAAATTTGCAGATGACACAAAGCTGGGTGGGAGGGTGAGCTGTGAGGAGGATGCAGAGATGCTTCAGGGTGATTTGGACAAGCTGAGTGAGTGGGCAAATGCATGGCAGATGCAGTATAATGTGGATAAATGTGAGATTATCCACTTTGGTAGCAAAAACAGGAAGGCAGACTATTATCTGAATGGCTTTAAATTGAGAGCAGGGAATGTACAACGAGACTTGGGTGTCCTCTTTTACCAGTCGCTGAAGGTAAGCATGCAGGTGCAGCAGGCGGTAAGGAAGGCAAATAGTATGTTGGCCTTCATACCGAGAGGATTCATGTGCAGGAGCAGGGATGTCTTGCTGCAATTATACAGGGCCTTGGTGAGACCACACCTGGAATATTGTGTGCAGTTTTGGTCTCCTTATCTGAGGAAGAATGTTCTTGCTAGTTCTTGCTATAGAGGGAATGCAGCGAAGGTTTACCAGACTGATTCCTGGGATGACGGGACTGACACATGAGGAGACATTGAGTCGGTTAGGACTATATTGGACTATATTGGAGTTCAGAAGAATGAGGTGGGGTCTCATAGAAACCTATAAAATTCTAACAGGACTAGACAGGGTAGATGCAGGAAGGATGTTCCCGATGGTGGGGGAATCCAGAAACAGGGGTCACAGTCTGAGGGTATGGGGTAGACCTTTTAGGACTGAGATGAGGATAAATTTCTTCACC
Source organism: Cetorhinus maximus (assembly GCF_964194155.1). NCBI lineage: Eukaryota > Metazoa > Chordata > Chondrichthyes > Lamniformes > Cetorhinidae > Cetorhinus > Cetorhinus maximus. Next base: position 11,931,764 of record NC_135895.1, read on the forward strand.
CAGAGAGTGGTGAGCCTGTGGAATTCACTACCACAGAAAGTAGTTGAGTCCAAAATATTGTATGTTTTCAAGAAGGAGTTAGATATAGCTCTTGGAGTGAAAGGGATCAATGGGGAGAAAGCGGGAGCAGGCTATTGAGTTGGATGATCAGCCATGATCATGATGAATGGCGGAGCAGGCTCAAAGGGCTGAATGGCCTACTCCTGCTCCTATTTTTTCTGTTTCTATGTTTCTATTATGAGAGGCATAGATAGGGTAGGCAGGAAGGAATTTTTCCCCTTGGTAGAGGGATCAATAACCAGGGGGCATAGATTTAAGGTAAGGGGCAGGAGGTTTAGAGAGGATGTGAGGAAGAATTTTTTCACCCAGAGTGTGGTGGGAATCTGGAACTCACTGCCTGAAAGGGTGATAGAGGCAGAAACCCTCATAACATTTGAGAAGTATTTGGATTTGTACTTGCGATGCCATGGCATACAAGGCTATGGGGCTAGTGCTGGAAAATGGGATTAGAATAGTTTGGTACTTGTTTGACTGGTGCAGACTCGATGGGCCAAAGGGCCTTTTTCTGTGCTGTGGACCTCTATGACTCTATGAGATATGTTATCAAGAGTTTGAAGCTTAAAGGAAAATGGGAAATTTGTTTTAAAAACCCGGACACTGAGCTGGAGTAATTTCTGTTGATACCAAGGATTTGTGTATATATATTGTTATGTTAATGCATGCATCTGGTAATGTAATAGTGTAATAAGTATAGGAGATAGTGTGAGATGGGTTATTAAAATGAAGCCGTCTTTTAGAATTATGGCCGTTCATTTTCCAATAAGGAGGGGGATGTCATGAAGCTATTAATGTTTATATTATTGGAAAATATTTTTCGTTTAAAATAGAAGTTGTGTCTTAATTGGATTAAAGCCAACTAGTCTGGGTGCTTTGATGTGTACTAGTTTTGATATGTAAGAGAGATAGCGTGCATTTGCATTTTTTGAATAGAGCATTCAAGAAGTGGGGTGAAAACTGAAACCTATCCAGCAGATACCAAGCAATGTGTTTATAGTACTAATAGATTTGGTACTATGAAAGGGGATTTATTGTTAGAAGAGGCTGGTGATACAATGAGAATTTGCATTCAGTGGGTGGTGGTACGTATAACTTCAGCAGTTTTCGGGTGTGCAGAGCAAAGGCAGTGTAACATCAAAGCAGCTGTGAGCCTACCAATGTCTCCACAGGAACCAAAGTGAAAAGAACCTCATTTTGAATTCATAAGGTGAAAATGCTTTGCCTGGTGTCTGGTTAAGTCTATGGGTTGCTGTTGCCTTAATGGAGATTATTTTGGGAATTTGTTAAAAGTTATGATAGTAGTAATTTGTAGACATGTATATGTGTGTGTGTATATATGTATATATATATATATATATATATATATTTTAACCTTTAATAAATTAATAAATGTTTCATTTTGTTCAATGTAAAACTTGAACAGGTCTGATTCCTGAATTTAGAGTCGCTTCTCAAACATAACACTTAAAATTATAGGTTATGACAGTTGTTTAAAGTTTCCCTCTGGGATTCTTAAATAACAGCTTTACCAACTGCATCGGTCATAACAGTCCCAGACACAGCCATCACCACGACCCTGTGTCCTGTCCCACTGGCAGTACAGACTCAGCAGAGGTGGCGACACAATGGTATACAGTTAGGAGGGAGATGCCCTGGGAATTCTCAACATCAACTCCAGACCCCATGAAGTCTCATGGCATCAGGTCAAACATGGGCAAGGAAACCTGCTGCTGATTACCACATACCGCCCTCCTTCAGCTGATGCATCAGTGCTCCTCCATGTTGAGTACCACTTGGAGGAAGAACTGAGGGTGGCAAGGGCGCAGAATGTACTCTGGCTGGGCGACTTCAATGTCCATCACCAAGAGTGGCTTGGTAGCACCGAGCTGGCCGAGTCCTAAAGGACATGGCTGCTAGACTGGTTCTGCGGCAGGCGGTGAGGGAACCAACAAGAGGGAAAAGCATACTTGAACACATTCTCACCAACTTGCTTATCACAGATGCATCTGTCCATGACAATATCGGTAGGAGTAACCACTGCACAGTCGTTGTGGAGATGAAGTCCCGCCTTCACATTGAGGATGCCCTCCACTACCACTGTGCTAAATGGGATAGATTACGAATAGATCTAGCAACTCAAGGCTGGGCATCCATGAGGTGCTGTGGGCCATCAGTAACAGCAGAATTGTACTTAACCACAGACTGTAACCTCATGGCCTGGCATATTCCCCACTCTACCATTACCATCAAACCAAGAGATCAGCCCTGGTTCATTGAAGAGTGCAGGAGAGCATGGTAGGAGCAGCACGAGGCATACCTAAAAATGAGGTGTCAACCTGGTGAAGCTATAACACAGAACTACTTGTGTACCAAACAGCATAAGCAGCAAGTGATAGACAGAGCTAAGCAATTCCACAACCAACGGATCAGATCTAAGCTCTGCAATCCTGCCAAATCCAGTCAAGAATGACGGTGGGCAATTAAAAAAACTCACTGGAGGAGGAGGCTCCACAAATATCCCCATCCTCAATGATGGAGGAGACCAGCACATCAGTGCAAAAGATAAGGCCGAAGCATTTGCTACAAACTTCAGCCAGAAGTGCCAAGTGGATGATCCATCTTGGCCTCCTCCAGAGGTCCCCAACATCACAGATGCCAGTCTTCAGCCAATTCGATTCACTCCAGATGATATCCATAAATGGCTGAGGGCACTGGATAGTGCAAAGGCTATGGGCCCTGACAATATTCCAGCAATTGTAATGAAGACTGGTGCTCCAGAACTTGCTGCACCCCGAGCTAAGCTGTTCCAGTACATCTACAACCCAGCTATGTGGAAAATTGCCCAGGGATGTCCTGTTAACAAAAAGCAGGACAAATCCAACCAAGCCAAATACTGCCCAATCAATCTACTCTCGATCATCAGTAAAGTAATGGAAGGGGGCATCAACAATGCTATCAAGCGGCACTTGCTTAGCAATATCCTGCTCACTGACGCCCAGTTTGGGTTCCGCCAAGGCCACTCAGCTCCTGACCTCATTACAGCCTTGGTTCAAACATGGATAAAAGAGCTGAACTCCCGAGGTGAGGTAAGAGTGACTGCCCTTGACATCAAGGCCGCGTTTGACCGAGTGTGGCATCAAGGAACCCTAGCAAAACTGGAGTCAATGAAAATCAGGGGGAAAACACTCCACTGGTTGGAGTCATACCTAGCACAAAGGAAGATGATTGTGGTTGTTGGAGGTCAGTCACTTCAGCTCCAGGACATCAGTGCAGGAGTTCCTCAGGATAGTGTCCTCGGCCCAACCATCTTCAGCTGCTTCATCATTGACCTTCCTTCCATCATAAGGTCAGAAGTGGGGATGTTCGCTGATGATTGCACAACATTCAGCACCATTCGCGACCCCTCAGGCACTGAAGCAGTTCATGTCCAAATGCAGCAAGACCTGGACTATATCCAGGCTTGGGCTGAAAAGTGGCAATTAACATTTGTGCCACACAAGTGCCAGGCAATGACCATCTCCACCAAGAGAGAATCTAACCATCACCCCTTGACATTCAATGGCATTACCATCACTGAATCCCCCACTATCAACATCCTGGGGGTTACCATTGGTCAGAAAGTGAACTGGACTAGCCATATAAATACTGTGGCTACAAGAGCAGGTCAGATGCTAGGAATCGTGCGATGAGTAACTCACGTCCTAACTCCCCAAAGCCTGTCCACCAGCTACAAGGCACAAGTCAGGAGTGTGATGGAATACTCTCCACTTGCCTGGATGAGTGCAGCTTCCACAACACTCAAGAAGCTTGACACCATACAGGACAAAATAGCCCGCCTGATTTGCACCACATCCACAAACATTCACTCCCTCCACCACCGACACACAGTTGCAGCCATGTGTACTGTCTACAAGACGCACTGCAGGAATTCACCAAGGCTCTTTAGACAGCACCTTCCAAACCCACGACCACTACCACCTAGAAGGACTAGGGCAGCAGATAGATGGGAACACCACCACCTGCAAGTTCCCCTCCAAGTCACTCACCACGCTGACTTGGAAATATATCGCCGTTCCCTCACTGTCGCTGGGTCAAAATCCTGGAACTCCCTCCCTAACAGCACTGTGGGTGTACCTACACCACATGGACTGCAGCGGTTCAAGGAGGCAGCTCACCACCACCTTCTCAAGGGCAACTAGAGATGGGCAATAAATGCTGGCCCAGCCAGTGAAGCCACATTCCGTGAATGTATAAAAAAAGCCCTAATGTTTATAAACTGCAAGGTCTATCATTCCATCAATGTATAACTGGTGTGTGATCACCAGAAGCACATACTGCACGTTTGTGCACAGTTCCTTGGGAGTTACCATGACTCCTACATCCTGAGTCACTCCAAGGTGCCTGAGATTTTTGAGGGGTCTTTACATCTGCAGGGATGGCTGCTTGGGGATAAGGGGCACCCATTAAATCACTGGCTGATGACACCAGTGCATCACCCTCAGAATCATTCCAAGCAGAGATACATCGCTGCTCACAATTCCACACGCTCTCTTATAGAGGAGACCATAGGGCCCCTGAAGATGCATTTCAGATGCTTGGATCGCTCAGGTGGCTCACTCCAATACACTCCCGACAGGGTTTCCCGCATCATCGCAGTGTGTTATGCCCTTCACAATCTGGCAATACAAAGAGGTGAACCCCTGCTGGAGGATGAAATGGGGGAGGATGGGAGCTTATCGGAGGATAAAGATCCAAAGGCCCAGGAACCTCAAGAGGCTGCTGAGGGTCAGCATGAGTGCGATCACACCATGGAGGAAGGAAGAAGTGGGAGACATGCCCATGATACGTTAATCGCTGACAGGTTCCAGGAAGAGTAAAGTTAAGTGAGCTAATATGGCCACATCTCTCCTAGCCCTCAATGCCATTTTCTTTCAACTCAGGAGATGTCCACCCACTTGCAGTGAGAATTAGTTCACTTCACACTTGTCTCATGAATCGCCAGGTCATGGTCTTTGCTTTGGCTCGTGTGGCCCTGTGAGTGAGCTCACTCTGGGAACTGAGAGTCCACTTAGGAATAAGATCAAAGCAAGAGGAGACTTGAAGCCTTCGCCGCCATCTGATGATGCCAACACTGCTTTGACTAAGATGTGGACATGCCTGGGGATTCCTCCTCCCATGCATGTCTTGTCTTCTGCCACTACCACTGAGGAGACACAAAATGCCGCTAGATTATCAATGCTGATGAGCTGCTCTCGCTCAATAGTGTTCCTTAAGGAAGAAGAGTTAGAAATGCTTAGATCACATACTTCCAATAAAGATTTAAACACATCTCCCTGACAACACACAAGGATGATGGGACTAGTTAAACTGAGGTTGACATCACAGGAATGTTAATCTCACAGTGAGACACTATCACTGAGTGGGAGGAAGGCTAAACATCAAACTAAGAGGATTCCAAAGTACAAAATCACAACACCTTCACTTGGCAGGAACATTCACATAACCATCAGATGTATCAACAAAATTTCTTTACATGTCTAGCACACCCGTGACCCAAAAGAGACATCTATTTTTCTTAACTGTCCTAATTCTGGCACTATGCCTGGGTGCAGCCCCGACATCTGCAGCAGAGGTGAAGACAGCCTGCTGACTGCTACGTCCTGATGCCTGTGATGACTTTGGCGGACATCCTCTGGTGGCCCGAGGCCTAGAGGGCCCCGACCTGATAAGGGTCACCTGCTCAGGAGCAGAAGCTCCCTCAACAGCCTGAGAAGCTGGAGTGGATGGGGGTCACAGGCAGAGGGGGCTGTGAACAGCTGCACACCCTTGGAGTGTCCTGAGAGGAGGCCCTAGGGTGTCCGGCTGATGCTCATCCTCCCTGTGGGTGCCCGAGGGCCCCACCCTGACTCCTGCAGGAGATGGTGCACCTGGAGGGAGATCAAGGTGCCTTGTCGCCATGTTGCCTACATCTTGATGGTGCCCATCATAGTGTGTGGCCATGAAGTGCAGGGCCAAACGCAAATCTAGCAAGACCTGATGTTCCAAGGTCTCCATGATGGTCACCAGCATTCCCATGATGACCTTGAGGTGCTTACATGTTGGAGCCCATGACATCAGACAGGGTGCGGACGGACTCCTCCATCGGTCGCTCTAGTCTGCTGAGTGACTGTCGAATCTCTGCCCGATGTTCCACTGGCTGTTGCATTGATTTGGCAGCCGTTCCAGAGGCTCATCATCTGACTTGGATTGAGTGGGTGGCTGGTCTCCAGCATCCCTCCCCATGCCGGAGACTTGGGCTGTCCCTGCCTCCGACCGCTACGGGGACATGTCCGTAAGGTGTCCCCCAGAAAGTGAGACCAAGCCTAATCTACATCCGTGCCCCACCGACGTGTGTCTCTGAGCTGGTGGAGGGCGCATGTTAGCGCAGTGACGGTTCTTCCAGAGCTTCCTCCTCGGATGGAGTCTATCGGCTTGCGGTGGTACTCGACTGGCTTGGGGGGCCTCGATCTGCTGGTGCCTAGAAAAGTGAAAATAGAGTTTCAATTAATGAGCTTGAGCTAAATGAGACTGCACGTGACTCACTGTGAATGTCAGGATTGGCTGAAGTGATGGAGCTGTGATCGCACTAGGTTGGTGGGAGAGGCTGATCTCCCCTTCCCTACACAAGCGACCCCTGTCCTCCCCAGCCAACTCGACTGCAGCCTCCTCAAACTCAGTGAAGACGAGATTTTGGCCGTCCCTCTCCCGGTCTGTGCTCTCTCGCGCCTGTTGTGCGCCAGCTTGGTCTGTATGAAGAAGAAAGAAAGGCATGTGATGAGAAGGGACGGAGCAGAGGTTGGGTGAGATGCATGTTCCCTGTGTGTGGTGAGCCCTCCACAGGAGGGCCAGAGGATGGAGTGTGAGCAACGTGATAGATGGGATGGTGGTGATATGAAAGCCTTGGCGAGAGAATGAGTGTTGATATGTGTCCCCCGCTAATGGTTGCATGAGATCCCTGAAGAGAGCGGCCGTTTGAGTGCATGAGGCCATGATGGGAGTTTGATATTGGAGGGAGTTGAAAGCTGACTTATCCTGGAGGAGCAGATGAGATCATTCATCCACTCCCTGCACTGGATGGCGTTGCGGGACCAGTTGTCAGCCATGCTGACCTGCTCCCTGACAGCCTCCCAGGCCGGAGAGGCGAGGTTGCTGTGCTTCCTGGTGCCATCCCTGGGATAGAGAGCATGTCTTGGCACCTGCGCCCCTCTGGTCAAGGTCTGGAGGGTCTGGTGTGTGAGGTGGGGGTGCTGCCTTGTTCTTCAAGCTCTCAGCCTTCCTCTCTGGCTGCCAGACATCTCTGGTGGGCTGGAGAGAGTGAGATTGTGTGTTGGGCTGGCCTTTTAAATATGGCGCTCAGGACCTTCGAACCCGCCAGCTGATGGCGACCGGGTGATTCGGACCAATACACGCCCTTGCATAATTAATGAGGCTCCAAGCGCAGAATTGGGCGCGAGTTCCCGCCATTCCGGACATCAGGATGGACGCTGCCAAAAATGCCCGCCAACGCACTTAGTCTCATTTATGGAGAATTCCCCCCGAGGAGTGGGGGGGAATTAGGGAGCTAAAAGGGGATAAATGAAGGCAGGGGGCGCACAGCTGATTTACTACATTACAACTTCAAATCTGTCTTTACCAAGGAAGATGACGCTGCCCAAGTCATAGTGAAAGAGGGAGGAGCTGGACACCGGATGAGCTAAAAATTGACAAAGAGGAGCCATTTGATAGGCTGGCTGTACCTAAAAGTTGATAAGTCACCCGGACCAGATGAGATGCATCCAAGAAAACTGAGGGAAGTGAGGGCGGAAATTGCAGAGGCACTGGCCACAATTTTCCCCTCTTCCTTAGACTCAGGGTGGTGCAAGAGGATTGAAGATTGGCAAATGTTACACCCTTGTTCAAAACAGGGAGTAAAGTTAAACCCAGCAACTACAGGCCAGCCAGTTCAGCGGTGGGAAAAAGTTTTTAGAAACAATAATTTGGGCCAATATTAACATTCACTTGGACCAATTCAGGTTAACTAAGAAAAGCCAGCATGGATTTGTTGAGCGTAAATCATGTTTAACTAACTTGCTTGAGTTTTCTGAGCAGAGAGAGTTGATGAGGATAATACGGTTGGGGTGGTGTGCATGGACTTGCAAAAAAGCATTTGATAAAGTGCCATGTAACAGGTTTGTCAGTATAGAATAAAAGGGACAGGAGCAGCATGGATACAGAATTTGCTGAGTGACAGGAAACGGCGAGCAGTGGTAAACGGTGTTTTCTGGACTATAGCAAGGTAGGGTTCCCCAGGGTGGGGGTCATTGTCAGGAACCCTGCTTTTCCTGATAGACGTTAATGAGCTAGACTTGGGTGTACAGGGCACAGTTTAAAAATTTGCAGATGGCACAAAAACATGGAAGCGTTGTGAACTGTGACGTGGACAGTGTAAAACTTCGAGAGGACATAGGCAGGCTGGTGGAGTGGGCGGACATGTCGCAGATGAAATTTAATGGTGAGAATTGTGAAGTGATGCATTTTGGCAGGAAGAATGAGGAGAGGCAATATAAAATAGAGGGTACAATTCTAAAGGGGATGCAGGAACAGAGGTCCCGGGTGTGTATGTGCTCAAATCACTAAAGGTAGCAGGACAGATTAAGAAAGTGGTTAATAAAACATACAAGATCCTGGGCTTTGTAACTTGGGGCATACTGTATAAAAGTAAGGAAGTTCTGATGAGCCTTTATAAAACACTGGTTTGGCCTCAACTGGAGTATTGTGTCCAGTTCTGGGCATGAAACTTCCTTTCGTTGGATGTGAAGGCAGTAGAGAGGGTGCAGAAAATAATCACCAGAATAGTTCCAGGGGTGAGGAATCCAGGTGGATGGACTGGAGAAGCTGGGATTGTTCCCAGTTGGGAAAAGAGAGGATTAAGAGGAGATTTGACAGAGGTGTTCAAAACCATGAGGGATCTGTAGAGTAGATAGGAGAAACTGTTCCCATTGGCGCAAGGATCGAGAACCAGAGGACACTGGTTTTAAGGCGATTGCAAAAGAAGCAATGGCGACATAAGGAAAAGCATTTGTACACAGTGTATGGACAGGATCTGGATGCACTATCTGAGGGTTTGGCAGATTTCAATCGAGGCAATGGGGGAAGGCAGCGAAATGGGACTAGGTGAGTTCCTCTTGCAGCACTGGGCTGAATGACCTTCTTCTGTACTGTAGCCAATCCATGATTCCAAGTTGAATGATGAGATCAGGGGATTAGTTTTGGATTGTTCTAGCAAAGTGCCAGCTATGCTGCAAATGTCTATGATTCTTTGGAATGACTTCGCAAAACCATTAATCACTTCAGTGATTTTGACAAATCGAACCCATTAAAGAGATCAAGGAGGCAGATGTAACATCTGCCTGAACTCTTTGTCTATTTATCCATAGCCCTTAAACATCCCTAAGATTTATTTTGTAATTCTGTATTTTTGAAGCTGAATTCAAACCTGAATCTGAAGATTAGCTGCATTCTCCCCGAATGGGACAATATTTGGATTTTAGTTGTTAAAAAGTTGAAAAAAGTCCCATCAGAAATAAACCCCCCAATAATCTTAAAGTTTTCTCTCACCGTTCCTGACTTTATCAGCTGCCCAATTCCTCGTCAGGTCACCAGCCCTTCACCCATGTGGTTCATGAGGTAAATGAATTGCGTGGTCTGCCAGGAATGAGATGGATCCCGGAACTGATCTCAGCCAGAGTGTCAAATAGGGTCCTCAGTCTCCACAGGAAGACAGGGTTGGTGATTGCTGAACAGAAGGCATGTGTTGGCCTGATAGGATCGGGTTTGAAAACAGCTTGCCAACACTGTCCAGACTCACCTATAAAGAATGACCACCTTCCTATTCTAGTAGAGTTGTGGAATTCTCCCCAGGACAAAGTCACTGGGTCAGATTTCCCATTCTTGTGCTTAGATACATTGGTTCCCTTTGAATGCATGGAGAGGATTAGGACGGGTTTCGTTTAGAGTTGTACTTCAATCTCCTTCATCTGTGGTCCCTCAGCGGCAGGGCCCTCGCCTCTGTGTCAGAAAGTTCTAGTCCTACTTGAGCACAACATCTAGGTTGGCATTCCAGTTCAATGCTGAGATATTGGCTGGAATTTTCCAGTCACCACCACCCCCACCACCACTCCCCCCCCGCCACATCACCGCCCCCCACACCACCACCAACCCCCCACACCACCACACCCCCCGCACCACCACACCCCCCACACCACCACAGCACCCCCACACCACCACCCCCCCCAAACCACCACCACACCCCCCACACCACCACCACACCCCCCACACCACCACACCCCCCACACCACCACCACCCCCCCCCACACCACCACACCCCACACCACCACCCCTCCCAAACCACTACCCCCACACCACCACCACCCTCCCAAACCACCACTCCTCCACACCACCACACCACCAACCCACACCACCACCACCCCCCCACACCACCACCACCCCCACACACACTACCACCCCCCCACACCACCACCCCCCCCACACCACCACCCTCCCCACACCACCACATACCACCACACCCCACACCACCACACCACACACCACCACCGCCCCCAGCCTCACCACCACTCCCCACCAATGGCGGGGCCGGCGAGCCATTGAAATCTCCGTTCACATGGGCGAGACCAGAAGAACCGACTGGCATGAGGGGCTGGAAATCTCCAGCCATTGTCTTTTGGATGAGACATTAAGTCGAGATCCAGTCTACCCTCTCAGGTGAATGTAAAAGATACCACGGCATTATTTCAAAAGAGAGCAAAGGTGTTTGCCCCGGGGTCCTGGCCAATATTTATCTCTCAACCAAGGTCGCTAATAATTGTATTATCCCCTTGCTGTTTGTGGGCACTCGCTGGCTGCCACATTTCTTTTGTGATGATGCCAGTTGGGGGTCTTGTGGTGCAGTGGGTGGGGTCCCTGCCTCTGAGCCAGAAGCTCTGGGTTCAAGTCTGTTATGTTTTGACTATGGGTCGCTTTGCCCGTGAACCGGTTGCATGCTTATCTGTCGGCAAGTGAGTACCCTACTCTAGACTAACATTAACATGGTAGCCCGCGCTACACAGCTATTGGGTCTTAGCAGTGACATGGTCAACCTGATCACAGTCTCTTAAAGGTGTATTACACCTCGGGTTACCACAAAGTCCCACTCCAGGATTGGATGGCTAAGGAAGGTGCGTTCATAACGTGGCAAAACAGGTTGATTATCAACTTATAAATCCTTCCTACCCATGCCAATGGCAGGGGATTAGAGTGGGAGAGATCCCTGGTCGGCCATGTGATGGAAAGGAATTGGAAGCTGTACCATCACTAGCCATAGCTCCAGGCTACAACATGCATGTAAAAATATATGTTGCCACAGCAACTTGGGCTCCCTGAGGGGCCAGTTGGCTGGATGGCCGGTATGGATCAGGTTGGTGCCAACAGCACGGGGGTTTGATACCCGCTCTGACTGGGGTGGATTCGGGACCTGCCTTCTTGCCCTGCCCATGGCTGGAGGTGGTGGCGCTGTGGGTTGGACCTGCCCTCGGGAAGAGGACTCGAGAAGAAGAAGATAATGGCGGGGGGTGCTTCAAAAAAGTATTTCATTGGCTGTAAAGCATTTCTTGAGTTGTTCAAAGATGCTATATAAATGCAAAGAATAGGGATATCTAACCCACAAACTTTAGTGAGAGAAGGAGAATATAAGACATGATCCATTCAGCTATACAGTGATCTAATTTGCACAGCAGGGAGGAATTCAGAGTTGGCCCCAATGGGCTTGCAATTAGTTGGATAGAAACTTTAACTGCAGAATGTTCGTCGATAAATTATTTCCAACCAAATGCCAAAGGAAATGTTTCTTGCAAAATTTATAGCTTTTAGCTCTGATTTGTAGCAGTAAAGGTAACAAACAGAAAGTACATTGTGAACCACGGAACATTCAGGAAGAGTCCACATATCGAAAGACACAAAAATGCCTTGAAAATCCTATTTTCCACCCACCACTGCCAACATTCGTAATAGACTTCAGGAGGATGTAGACAGGATCTGGAATGGTCTGGCACATGACAATATGGAATTCCACGCAGATAAGTGTGAGTTGATACATTTTGATAGGAAGACTGATGGGAAACAACACACACTAAATAGTACAATTTTAAAGGAGGCGCCATTTTGTCTCATTCTGGGCACCACGCTTTAGGAAGGGCGTCTAGGCTTTGGAGAGGCTACAGAAGAGATCTACTAGAATGGTTCCAGGGATGGGCGATTAGTTATGTGCACAGAGTGGAGAAGTTGGTGGTGTTCTCCTGAAGGCACAGAGGATAGTGATAGAGGTGTGTCAAATTTAGAGGGAATAAATGAAGAGAAACTCTTTCCAATGGCTGAAAGGTCAATTTTGAGAGGGGGCAAAAAGTTAGGCTAATTGTCAAAGGAAGCAGAGGTGACATGAGGAGCAACTTTTTCAGACAATGGGTGGTTAGGGTTTGGAATGCCCTGCCAAATAGGGTGGTGGGTACAGATTCAACAGAACCTTCAAAAGGGAATTGAGGGAGAAATAATTGCAGGGAAATTAAGTTAGGAGTGGGGGCATGGGACTGACTGTTTTTTTACTTTGAAAAAGCCAGCACAGGCTTGATGGGCTGAATTTCCAGGCCCTTGGGGGCAGGCTTGGAGGCAGCAGGCTGGCATCATGGTAGGGGGAAGGCATCAGGTCGATATCTTCCCTCCGCCATACCACATTGCCAGCGGCCAGAAACTTGACGGTGCAGATGCCCAGGAGACTGCCAGTTAAACCGTTTAAGTGGTCAATTAAGGACCCAGATCCCACCATTAAGCTATTTTGCCTGCATCAGGAGGCCCCGCCATCATTTGGGGACATCACCAGGTAAATATTGGTGGCCTTCTAGCAGGTTCCATCGGGAGCAGGGGTGGTGAGGAAACCTTGACGGGTGCTCCAGGGCCTATAGAGAGGCCCCTTACCCCACCCCCAATTGCAATGGCCGCTCCCATGGCAATGGCCAAGTCAGTGCACCACAACCCACAACCCTCACCATGAGTGGTCACGCTGCTGAGGCTGCTGAGCTGTCAGCCCTCTGATTGGGCCGGCAGCTCTTGGGGGCCTTAGTCTTTAACTAAAAGGCCACTGCCGACAATTCGACGGCCCAGATCCCAATGCCAGGTGAAGTGGGGTCACCTCCTGCTTTCAGCCCCAGAGAAGGGACTTACAGGTAAGCGGAAAAATTCAGCCAGGTGAGCCAAACGAATCCTTCTATTCTGTACTAATCTATGATTCTATAAGAGAAAATTGTCAAATTCTGAATTCAAATTGAAAATTTCATAAAACATGATTTTTCTCAGCAAAATTCACAATAGCCTTACGCCGTCGAGGCAGATAAGACATTAAACCACAGCCTCGTCTGCCCACTTTGGCAGATGTCAAAGATCCATTGCACTATTTTGAAGAAGAGGATCAGGGGAGTCCTCCCGGGTGTCTTGGCCAACGTTCCACCCTCAACCTTCACCAAAACCAGAATAACTGCTCATTCATTTTATTTGCTGTTTGTGGGATCTTGCTGTGTCCAACTTGACTGTCACATTTGCCTGGAAAACAAGAGTGACTGCACTTTAATGTGACTAGTTGCATGTGAAACACATTGAAATGTCCCCTGAGAGATGTGTCATAGAGTCGTAGAGTTATACAGCACAGAAACAGGCCCTTTGGCCCATCGCGTCCGTGCCGGCCATCAAGCACCTATCTATTGTAATCCCATTTTCCAGCACTTGGCCCATAGCCCATATGCTATGGCGTTTCAAGTGCCCATCTAAATACTTCTTAAGTGTTGTGATAGATCATTACATCAATTCTTGTCATTATCCTTACAAAGATAACTTTACGGTATTTTGCCTGCACAATGAACGCTTTGCAATACAGGTCAACTGGCGCATTGGAAGAAAAATAGTTGCATTTGCATCTCACTAGCTGAGGATGTCCCAAAACACGTTACAGCCGATTAAGTACTCTTGAAGTGAAGTCACTGTTGTAATGTGGAGAAAGATTAAGGAAGAGAGGAGGGCAGAAAGGTAAACAAAGAAAAATAATTACAAGCTCTTCATTTAATCTGCTTGTCACAAGCCCTGGTTAAAGTCTGAAATATAAATTGCAAAGGCCGTGCACTGTTCGTTAATAATAAGGAAAGCCAAATTTAACTTCTCTAAAGTATTTGGGTTAAATGGGGATTAAATCTAAAGTACGAGATGGGATTTCTCTACTCATCGTTATATAATGTAGAAACAGAGGAACGGGAGAAGGACATTCAGCCCTTCGAGTTTGTTCTTCGATTCAATGATATCATGCCTGATCTGTAGCACCTTGATGCCATAACCCTTAAAACTCTGACTGAACAAAGACCTGTCAATCCCGGTCTTGAAATTATAAATTGGCCCCAGCCTTGAAGAGCTGTTGGTGGGGAGAGAGTTCCAGCCTTTGTGGGAAGGAGTGCTTCCTGACATCACCCCGGGTCCAGAAATTTAAAATTAGGCCACCTTCCTCTGGACTCTTCATCCGGGTGAAATATTTCACTTTCCTGGCTATCCCACCGATTCCTTTAGCCGTCTTGAACACCTCATTTGGAGCTCCCGCTAAGCGTCTGTACTCCAAGGTGAAAGCTGATAGGCTGAACAAATGCAGTTGCTATGCAGAAATGCCAACAGGAACAAGAAGAATGTCCCTTTGCGGCTGCCAGCTCCACAAGCTAGACACAACCCATTGTGTTTTAATACAGTTCTTAGGTTGCGTTGCGGATTAGTCCAGTGGTGCTCCTCAAACCTTTTCACCCACGGGCCACTTGGAAGGGTCATGAGACAACGTGGAGCACCTCCCGGTCTTACCCCGCCTGTTCTCGCTATTGTGATTAAATTAATAATTCATGCCCGATACAAAAGTAGAGATATTTTCATGTTAATGCTACAAGAGAATATGTTTATTTGGAACATTTTATGGAATCATCATAATGATCCTCTTCTGAGAAACTAACCTTATGGGAAAAATTTCCCCCCCCCACCATTTGGGGGGAAGTGCAGGATTGGGCATGGGCAGGCATGCCTCCGATTGGCTCCCCCGATTGGGGACGCGCCGCCATTTTATGTGGGCGGGCCAATTAAGGCCAGCCCAGCGTGACGCCCACCAGGAAGCGCTATGCACTCCCTGTGCGGGTGGGGGAGGGGGATTCCCTCAGCCGAGAGTGCGCTCTTACGCACATGCGCACAAAAAGGCGGACTGATCTCCCTGAGGCTAAGTGCAGCCTCAGGGAGATCAGCTCAGATTTAAAACTTTTAAGACAAATGTGTAAAAAAAATTTCCCTGACATGTCCTCTCATGTGACACTGTCACCTGAGCTGGGACGTGTCCATCACTTTAACTCAAACATTTATTAAATATTTCAAAACCCTCATGAAACCTCATCCCGCCCGTGGATGCTTTTTCTTAAGCCCGCCAGGGCTCCTGGCCTGCCCGCCAACCCTAAGGTTGGACAGGCAGGTCCCTTAATTATGTTAATGACTTTTTAAATGGCCCCAATTGGCCGTGGACAGGTTGGCGGGCGCACAGCTGACTCAGCTGCGCCCCCGCCGACCTGAAAATTGAAATGACGAGGGGGTGACGTCAGGAGTTCCGCCCGACATCATCCCGCGTCATTTTACACGTCGGCGAGCAGGCCCCGCCCCCCCCCACCGCTCGCCAACCTAAAGATCCTGCCCTATATTACATTCACATTAATCAAATAAAATCAACAGTAACCTAAATGTTGCTTATGAAGCGACATGGTTGCTGCCCGCACTTTCGATGTCTCGTGCCACCCATGCGGGAGCCGGTCTGAGCCATGTGGTGTGGTGGGGTGAGGGTTCCGGCCCATTCTCTTGTATGTCCTTGGCCGTGAGGTTGCTCGTCAGTGACTTGCGCTTTGGACCAGCCTGCGGACCACCTGGAGCATCCCCGTGGACTGGTGGTCTGCGGGCCACACTTTTAGAACTGCTGAATTAGTGTAAACAGTTGGCTGGCCGCTAGTATATCTGCCGCTAATGGGGTACTCTATCCTCCTTGAAAGAGTCTGGAGCACACGGCCATTATATAAAGGGGTGAGGGCAGAAGACTGTGCTTATGTGCTGGCTAATGTGGTAGAATAGTCACCAGGGAAAGTACCATGACTCTTGCTCAGATCCAGTTCTATCACCAATGGCAGACCCTTCCTGTGCCATGCTTTGGACAGTGCCCCACCCCACCCTCCCCTGTTCCCCACCTCAGGGGTACTGAGGCCAACCTGATTAGAACCCCTCCCCATTCCCCTACTGTCAAAAACACGCATTTTAAATAGACTGAGATGGAAGGGGTCAAACATTCAAGCTCCATGACTTTTAAGCAACAAAAAGATTATTTCTCAATCTTTAATAGCCTCTACATACCATGTATCACTTAAATATTTCAGCCCAATATTTTTAAAATGTTACAGATCCACCTATTAACCAAACATCTGGTTTTTGTCAAAGCAACTGGCAGAGTGAAGCTTCTCTGGCAGCTGGTTCCAGATGTGAACCCGGAGGCTGAGCAATGAACAGCCTTTGACTGATTGTAGAAATCTGTCAATTATTCAAGTATAAATGCAATATTGTATTAAAAAATTTTAAAAGCTCACCAGTGGCTCCACCCAGAGCAGAATGGACAAGGTTTCATCACCTGATCATGTGCCAATTTAGCTGATCACACAATTTGGTAGAGGGATTGATCCAATTGGCTTCAACAGCCCTGGGTGAGGGAGGGAGGGAGGAAAATCAGTCAGGATGCTCACTGTCCTGTGACTGCTGCTGCCTGCTGCAGAGTATGAGTGCTTGTGTGTTTGTATGTGCGCATGGTACTTCCGCGTGTATATGTGGTGTGCAAGGGTGAGTGTGTCCATGTGCATGTCTGTGCGTTTGAATGTTTGCAAACAAGGAAGCCTCGCACAGTTGAATAGCCTGTCAGCATTCGGTCTCCTCGCTTGATGGTAACGGTTAGAATGAGGGCTGGGCCATGAGGTTACAGATTGTGGTTGGATACAATTTTTGCTGCTGGTAGCCCACAGCACTTCATGGCTGTCCGGGTTTGAGCTGCTAGATCTTTTCAGAGTCTGGTTAAGCCTAGCACCGAGAAACTGCTATAGCGTGACAAGGGATGTAATCCACTTTTTTTTTACATGAGATGACTGACATGTGTAGCCTTGGGCAGTAGGGAAGCGGGAAACATTCAGGATGTGCAATCCAAGTGCACATAAAAAGAAGTTCATCGTTTCCAGACCAGAGCCTGGGAGATCATTCTGGCTTAAAATAATATGTATTATTTTTATATCAGTGAGCACAGGACAGGGGGTGGGATGGGACACCCAGTCAGCCACCAAGGTTTTTAGGAAGGGCGTGAAGAGGGTGCAGATAAGATTTATGAGAATAGTTCCAGGGATGAGGGTCTTCTGTTGAGTAGATAGATTGGAGAAGCTGGGGTTGTTCTCCTTAGGGAAGAGAAGGTTGAGGGGAGATTAGAGAGAGGTGTTCAGTATCATGAGAGGTCTGGAAAGAGTTGATAGGGAGAAACAGTTTGACGGAGGGGTCGAGAACCAGAGGGCACTGATTTGAGGCGATTGGCAAAAGAACCAAAAGCGCCATGAGGAAAATCTTTTTGTACACAGCAAGTGGTTAGGACCTGGAATGAATGCACTGCCTGAGAGTGGGACAGAGGTAGATTCATTTCAGGCCTTCAAAAGAGAATTGGATAAGCACCTGAAAATAAAATTAATGCAGAGTTATGGAGAAAGGGCAGGGGAGTGGGACTAGCTGAGTTGCTCTTGCAGAGAGTTAGCATGAACATGGTCAGTAGAATGGTCTTCTTCTGTGCTATAACCATTGTATGGTTCTATGATTCACTAACCTTTCACCTGTAGCACCTGGGTTCTACTCTAACTTTGCCTGATGGAATCAGAAGAGAAAATTTCCCAAGGCTGCAAGTGTCCAATAATGAATATATCGACAGCGTTACTTAAAGATAACCACAAAAATGATTTAAGACGAGGTTAGGGCAAAAGCTAAAGGGGTAGTTAGAATGTGGAACCCTCAGCCACAGATCAAGTTTGGAACTGGAGTCATAACATCTCCCAGGAGGGAATTAGATAATGGCCTAACATAGAGGAATATTTAACTGTACAATGAGGAAGAGTGAGTTTGAGGAAGAGGAGTTGGCTCAGACCTGGTGGGCCGAATGGCCTGTTTTACACTGAAGCATTCTCTGATTTTAGTTTAATTGCTTATAATGACTTGACAGGGTGGACAGGTTTCAACAAGAAACAGATAAACTTTGTTACAGAGAGCTTTTCAGGAGCGAAATGCTCGATCAGGACAGTCACCAGGAAGCCCCACCCCCAGGACTGCCTGTGCTTAGGGCTCATTGGTCAGAGCCTCCCAGAACATCATGTGACCTCTGATAGACAGCAGAAGAGGCTATACCTTCAGTTACTACATTGCTGTTCTTGGTTTACAAGCTCGTAAAGTAGAAAATCATCTCCCTTCCATTAGTAGCAGATCAGGTGTGAGGTCGGAATGGGTCATGGGGCCCCCTCCCCCTAGTCACACTGAAGCCAACCAATGTGGCTTTGGAGGGCCACCTCCATTCCTCTTGCAGGGATCTCTGTCGCCCACCTTCAGCCTTTTGGTTTGGTCTTCAAACAAATTAAGTTTCTGCCTCGATCCCCTTCCTGCCTAGTCGGTCAAATCCAAAGGGCAACATCCCCCTGCCAACTCACCCACCCACCCATCCCCAACTCCCACCCAGAGTCAACCAAGCCTAACTCTACCAGAGCAGATAAAGGATGCTGGAGCTATTCATAGAATCAGAGAGTCATAGAACAGAAGGATGCAGAAAAGAGCAACCTGAATGCTTGAGGAAATTGGATTAGAAAGAGCAATTATGTAAATTAAGCAATTTATCACTCAAAAAGAGGGAGATGCGAGGTGAGATGATTGCTGATTTTAGAATTGTAAATTAACTATATAATGTAGGATGCAACAGGTTATTTCACCTTGTCCAGAACAGTAGAACAAGGCTTGCGCCTTGAAGGGAGGGCAAACTTAAAACTAATTTGCAGAAGCAATATTGCAGTGACCGAGTGGCCAATCCATGGATCAGGTTCCCTGGGGAGATGCTAGAAGCCGGTAATATGGATTCACTCACTCACTTTTCCAGAACCACTTTATCCAATTTAGGGTCACGGGGAGTCAGAGCCTATCTCAACTAGGCAGGGTACACCCAGGACAGGACACTAGTCCATCACAGGTCACACACTCCATAAGACCATAAGACGTAGGAGCAGAAGATGTAGAAGCAGAAGTAGGCCATTCGGCCCATCGAGTCTGCTCCGCCATTCAATCATGGCTAATCTGATAATCCTCAACCCCACTTTCCTGCCTTTTCCCCATAACCTTTGATTCTCTTACTGATTAAAAATCTGTCCATCTCAGCCTTGTATATGCTTAACAACCCAGCCTCTACAGCTCTCTGCGGTAAAGAATTCCACAGATTGACCACCCTCTGAGAGAAGAAATTCCTCTTCATCTCTGTTTTAAACGGGCGACCCCTTACTCAGAGATTATGCCCTCCTAGACTCTCCCACAAGGGGAAACAGCCTTTCAGCATCTACCCTGTCAAACCCCCTAAGAATCTTATATGTTTCAATAAGATCACCTCTCATTCTTCTAAACTCCAATGAGTACAGGCCCAAACTACTCAACATCTCCTCATAAGAAAATCCCTCCATACCCAGGGTGAACCTAGTGAACTTTTGCTGGACTGCCTCCAATGCCAGTACACCTTTCCTTCTATAAGGGGACTAAAATTGTTCACAGTTTTCTAGGTGTCGTCTAACTAGTGCCTTGTATAGTTTTAGCAAACTTCCTTATTTTTATACTCCATTCCCTTTGAAATAAAGGCCAACATTCCATTTGCCTTCCCTATTACCTGTTGAACTTGTATGTTAGCTTTTTGAGATTCATGCACGAGGCCACCAAATCCCTCTGTGCTGCAGCCTTCTGCAGTATTTCTCCATTTAAATAAAATTCAGCTCCTCTATCCTTCCTGACAAAGTTCATAACCTCACATTTTCCCACATTATATTCCATCTGCCAAGTTTTTGCCCACTCACCTAACTTGTCTCTATCTCTCTGTAGACTCCTTGTGTCATCCTCACCACTCGCCTTCCCACCTATTTTTGTGTCATCCACAAACTCAGCCATTTCCCCTTCACACACACACACTGGGGGACAATTTACCATAGCCAATCCACCTAACCAGCACATGTTTGGACGGTGGGAGGAAACCAGTGCACCCGGAGGAAACCCACACAGACACAGGGAGAGCGTGCAAACTCCACACAGACAGACACTCGAGGTCAGGATCAAACCCGGGTCCCTGGAGCTGAGGCAGCAGCGCTAACCACTGTGCCACCCTAAAATGGATTCATTCAAACATAAATAGATTTCCTTCTTAGTCTCAGAGCCTTGTTTCACTAATGAATGAAGCCTGTGCCCCTAATGAGCAGCAGCCGCCATATAAAACTGGCACAACAATATTGAATTTAGACCCCAGTTATTTGACTCTGCGTTAGGTTGCCAAATTGCTGCTTCCTTTATGCCTTCTTCCAGTTAATGTCATTTCCTTAACATCTATCGATTAGCAAGCAAAGGCTGCATGCAGTTCCTGTACTTAGCATTTAATGCTGATAGGATACTGTCTTAATAGTGCAGGTCTTGAACAGTAAGTGCACTTTAAAAAGGAACTGCGAAGGTTTGTAAGTTCCTGGGCTGTCATTAAGCGGAAGAGTGGACCATGAGTCAACGTTGGGTAGCCAGGTGGGATTTGCTCCTCTTAATCCTCCTTCTTCTCAGGTCATTGGATGAACTTGAGAAACTTGAAGTTGAAAGGGACATTTATCACACGCTCAATAAATTTTGTGGGACAACTCACTTGGGCTATTAGACCAAATTTCAAACTTTTTAGAGGCATTTTGCAATTGTGAGGCAGAAAAAACATAAACAAAAGCCAGGATAAATCTTGAAAAACCACAACTAGGGAGATTAGAAATGATAAGAGGGAATATGGGAGAAAGTGAGCCAGAAATAGACAGGCATTGGCAAGAAGCTGAGGCTCAAGGTGTGAAGTGATGAAAGAGGCCACCTGTTGGAGAGTGAGGGAATAGCAGGGATATCATAAAAGCAAAATACTGCGGATGCTGGAAATCTGAAACAAAAACAAAAATAGCTGGGAAACCTCAGCAGGTCTGACAGAGAAATAGAAATGAGGTGACATATAAGCTGTTTAAGGGGGTTGGGACAGGTGGAGCTGGATGGAGGGCCAGTGATAGGTGGAGGCAAAGGAGAGATTGCCAAAGATGTCATGGACAAAAGAGATATCAGGGATATCAATTTGTCCCGGTTTTCTGAGAATATGTGTATTGGACTAGTACAAACACCAGATGCAGGGGTATAGAACATTTAATTGGAGAACAGGTTGATTAATATTTAATAAGGGAAACGGAACTAAAGAGGATTCTCGGGTTTTAGGCAGGTCAATCACCAGCCCTTGACACTTTCCGGCAGAAAATCCAGATGGAAACTGGAGGGCAAATAGCAAAGGGCCAGACTATCATTTTCCCACATTCCCTGAAAAGGAATTGAAGGAAAAAGGAACGGTGAAACTGCCTCAATGGTAAAACATTGAATCCAGTGGAAGAACTTTATAGATACAGAAAAGTCATTAAAGTTGGCTGTGCAAGTTGACAGCCATTAATTAACCAATGGGAAACACTTTCACCTCTGAGACAGAAGGTTGTGGGTTCAAGTCCTGCTCCAGGGACTTGACATTCCCGTGCAGTACTCAGGGAGTGCTGCACTGGTGGAAGTGCTGTCCTTCAGATGAGAGGTCAAACTGAGGCCGTGTCTGCTCTCCCAGATGGACTCAAAAGTTCCCATGGCAGTATTTTGAAGAGGAGATTCTTACCGGTGTCTTGGCCAATATCAACCACCATCACTGAACCAGGTAACCCAGTCGTCACCTATTTGTGGGAGCTTGCTGTGTTGTGCGTGAATTGCCTGCACGTTTTCAGCTGTGAATACCCTTAAAGTACTTCATTGGTTGTAAAGTACTTTAAGCCAGCCTGAGATTGTGAAGGGCACCACATAGATGCGAGTTCTTTCTTTCCAAACGGCTGCTCATCACTGTGCGTTTGGAATTTGCTGCTGGCTTAAGAGTGCACATGTGGGAAAGATAAAATTTTCGTAATTAATATGTCAGAAAAAATAATGCAAGAATTTTGCAGCACTGTTTCCTGGAACAGGAGGATGTGTCTTTTTCTTGCACGTTGCCTAAAAGGAATTTTCCATCAATGAGCAACTTCTGGCAGAGTGGCTATGGGCAGAGCTAACTTGGTGTGAATCCCAGGACATCTCAGCTACGCCCGCACCACACCTCATGGATTGATTTCCAGTTTTGAGACCAGTGAAACCTGTAACAGGACATTTTAAACAACGTGCTTCCACACAATACAGACTGAAAACCTCATCTTCCTTGGAGGGAACCTTTTTACAAGTCACTGTATTCAATCTTTGCAAGCCTGAATCTCATTAAATGGTGGAACAGGCTTGAGGCGCCGAATGACCAACTTCTGTTTTGTGTCCCTGTCCGTCTCGCCTACTTTGTGGCTCCGGTCCCACACTAACATGATTGACGCTGCGCAAACCTCAGCTTTCTCTCAGGGCAACTAGGATTGGTCAATCAGCTCTGCTAATGCCATCCACACCTGGATAACGAATTCAAATAAAAGCATGTATGTAAAAGCAAGATACATATCATTGATGGAGCTGGGCCTTGATTGGCTGATAGACCTTTCCTTGCTTCAGACTGCGCTATATTCTCACAGATTTTGTGTTTACTTTTCTGACTTTATAAATATTAGTGAAAAACTGAAGATGAGCATGAAGCAGGCCACCCCTGAACACCCCAGCCTCACATTTAGGGTTGCCAACTGTGTAGTCCTGAAGATTTCATCACATGACTTTCCCTTAGGCTCCAGCCATTAGTCGGCTAACACACCCCACCCTTGTAATGTACTGTCTTCCTACGCCAATTGGAAAGCCCAAAGATCATTTCCCAATTGGATAGTGCTTGGCCATCAGCCAAACAGGCTTTTTTTCACCCATTTTCAATATTTTTATATCTGGTATAGAGAAATGTTCAAAAATAAATGACAAACAAAAATAATGTTCTTTCATGTCCCAATGATTTTTCTCCGGGATTGCACATAGCAGTGTCCTGGAGATTGATCTTCAATTACTGGAGACTTCAAGCCAATCCTGAAGGACAACCCTAACCACATCTTCAGTTGATTTGATACCCGCTACCTGATATCAAGAAATGGCCGAAGGCAGTGGATACGACAAATGCTATGGGCTCAGACAGTATGCTAGCTGTAGTACTTGAAGGCATGTGCTCTAGAACTGACCGTGCCCCTAGCCAAGCTGGGCCAGAACAGCTACTAAACGGGAATCTACCCAGCATTGTGGAAAATTGCCCAGGTATGTCCAGTCCACAAAAAGCAGTGCAAATCAGCCTCTCTATCACACTCTCTGTCATCAGCAAAGTGATGGAAGGTCTCACCGGCCTTCACAAGGGCAGTTAGGGATTGGCAACAAACGCTGGTCTCGCCAGCAACGCTCACATCCCATGATCAAATTTTTAAAAGCTGTGTGATGCCAATTAACTTTGTAAGTCAATGACCCCTGACACCTGTTCAAAGGGCTCTGGCATAAAAAAAAAAGATGTGTATTTATGGAGCATCTTTCACAACCTCAAGACATCCCAAAACAATTCCCTGCCAATGAAATATTTCTGAATTGTCCTCACAGTTGTAGGGAACGTGACAGCCAATTTGACTAACTACGAGGTCCCACAAACAGCAATTTGATAATGACCATGTAATCCTGTTTTTGTCATATCAGTTGTGAAGTAAACATTGGCAAGGAAGCTCTCCTGCTCTTCTTTAAAATTATGCCTTTGGTTCTTTTACGTCTACCTTGGAGGGCAAGTGGGAATATTTATTATTGTTTTAAAATTTTAAAATTCTCTTTTGGCAACTCCAACCATGTTGAGAAGGAACAAATGAACAATTAACAGGAATGATTGCGTATTCTTGCTTGAGATTCTTCTTACAATTACATTATTAAAGGAAAGCACTTCAGAAGTGTGGGTCTATAGATTCAATCGCACTGTGCCCTTTCTTCAGGCGCAATACCCTAAGCACTCAATGTGGCCAGGCAGGCTCGAACTCATGCTCCACTATTTTGGCAAAGACTGAAAAAAGGCCTCCAATGCCTGAACCCACCACCACCAATTGCTCCCAAGTTTTCCCAATCAACCCCCCACCACTTCCTAAACATACCCTCCTTCTCCCCATGCCATGTCATCTGCCCCCTTCCCTCCCAATCACACCACCTCCTTCCTAATCATTTTCCCCTCTCCCAATCACACTCCTATCGCCCGATTGCTCTGTCACTGTCCTGATTACTTCTGCCTCTCTCGACCACTCCCCCTCTCTCCCAGCCCTTCTTCCTAAACACTTTCTCCCACTCTCCTGTTCACTACTGCCCCCAATCACTCCATCTCTCCCCTAATCACTGCATTTCTCTTCTGATCACATCCCCTCGCTCCTGATTACTCTATCAATACCCTTGTCTCCATCTCCATAGACCTACGTGAAGGCTGGTGGACCTGTAATCGCAATCCTCCTCCTTGCCTGGCCCAACTGGTGTCTGCGCCTTGCCAGTCTATGCCCAAGGCCCAATATGGGATGGAGATCAGGCCTGCCCATTCCAATACAGTATTGTTCCTGGGGCCTTGTTCCTGTTGGCGAGGTGGGGGCCAAACAACTTCTACACTTCGGTCTGCTTGCACCAGCAAAAAGAGTAATTCCACTGGACTGAACATCTAGTGGACTTGACTTCCCTCTCCCAGTAGTTGTCAGTCACCACTAATTATCTCTTTCATTCTACCAGTCCACAAGCTGCTTTCTAAAACTTAGAAACCCTTATGCAATGGTACTCTATGTTTTTTAAAAAATCATTACATTCTTGAAACTGAACTTCACATTAAGAGCAGGTCTTCTAAAAGGAGTGAATATGTTCGCAAGCTCAAACTTGGCTGAGTTCAGAATAACATACAACATCTGGGGAGACATAGCTCTGGTTCTAATTAGTTTTATATCAAATAAAATCTTTGTTATTTCTATTTCTTACTGAGGAAACTGTAGGTCTGAGACATCCATTTAAGGCCCAGCCCCCACCAGCACACACTGACTGCAATATTTACTGCCCACAAGAAACACTGCAGCAACTTGCCAAGGCTCCTTCGACAGCACCTCCCAAATCCACAACCTCTACCACCTGGAAGGGCAAGGGCAGGAGATGCATGGGAACACCAACACCTCAAAGCCACACATGACCCCCGTTTGGAAATATATCAGCTGTTCCTTTATCATCACTGGGTCGAAACCATGGATCTCCCTGTCTAATAGCACTGAGGGAGTGTCTTCACCATACTGAAGGACAGCAATGGGTTAACTCCTTGTTTGAGTTACAGACAAGGAGTTACAAATTTCAATGGGAGCAGACAATCACATATCTCAATTGAGAAGTAAGGCACAATAAACATATGTGACCCCCACATACAATCGGGGAAGAGATAAGCGCCTGATGAGCTCAAGAGCCAGACAATGGAAGGAGATCAGCTCCAACGTGGTGTAAATACAAGAGTCAGAGGCATGAAAGACTGGCATTCTTGAGGTCGATTATCAGCAGGAAACAGGCAACTTGTGTCCCTCTCACAGAAAACTCTATCTTTTTAAAAAGGGGGAATATCAAGGATGAGACCATTAGTTGCCAATCAGAACTAAACATTTGGGGTATTGCCAAATTTGGGAAACGAACTGGCCAGGCCAACAGCAGAAATGGTATAACTGGGAACAGAAATTGTAGGGCAGCACTGTTTCTGCAGGCAGACAAGAAAGTTGGTAGAGTCTGGTCAATTCTTACTGTGCCATCGGAAGACCAACCGAGGGGTGATTGTAAGTATTAAGTTAGGATATAAAGATTAAGTGTTAAGTTAGGAATAGGGTGCGGGTTTAACTTCTAATGGGGCAGAGTTCCGGGTAATGTAACTATAGTTGTAACTGTATTTCGTGATTGCTGAGTGCAGACCTTCTCGGGAGGGCTACAGGTAATTCAATAAAGCGATCGTGAATTATCAGAAGAAACTTGTTTCACTGATCGTTCTGATCAAGCCATACACTTGTGAATCTGGTGTCACGAGCTTGAGTGTAGGGAGGGTCTCTAAGGAAGAAAAGGGACTGCATTGCAGGTAGGAAAGTATGTTGTGAAGAGGACATAAGGGTGTTGCAGGTGGATATAGATAAGTTGCGTGAGTATAATGTGGAAAAATGTGAAATTGTTCACTTTGGCAGGAAGAATAAAAAAGCAGAGTATTACTTAAAGGGAGAAAGGCTGCACAATTCTGAGGTGCAAAGGGATCTAGGTGTTCTAGTGCATGAGTCACAAAAAGTTAGTATGCAGGTACAGCAAGTAATTAAGAAGGTTAATGGAATGCTATCCTTTATTACAAGAGGAATTGAACATAAAAGTAAGAATGTTATGCTTTGGTTATACAGGGCATTGATGAGACCACATCTCGAATACTGTGTAGTTTTAGGGCTCCTTATTTAAAGAGGGATGTAAATGCGTTGGAGGCGGTTCAGAGGAGGTTTACTAAATTGATACCTGGAATGAGTGGGTTGTCTCACGGGGAAAGGTTGGACAGACCAGGCTTGTTTCCACTGGAGTTTAGAAGAGTGAGGGGTGATTTGATTGAATTATACAAGATCCTGAACAGCCTTGACAAGGTGGATGTGGAAAGGATGTTTCCTTTTGTGGGTGAGTGCAGAATAAGGGGGCCCTGTTTTCATATTAGGGGTCGCCCTTTCAGGATAGGGATGAGGCGAATTTTTTTCTCTTAGAGGGTTTGGAACTCTCTGCCTTGAAGGCAATGGAGACGGGGTCACTGAATATTTTTAAGGCAGAGGTAGATAGATTCTTGTTAGGCAAGGGAATCAAAGGTTATCGGGGGTGGATGGGAATGTGGAATTCAAGCACAAACAGATCAGCCATGATCTTGCAGAATGGCAGAACAGGCTCGAGGGGCCAAACTTCTGCTCCTGTTCCGTATGTTCGTATGTTTGATTCAAGAAGAAGGTCCACCACCACCTTCTCAAGGGTGACCAGGGATGGACATTTGATAAATGTCAGGCTTGCTAGCGATGCCCATCATCTCACAAATGAAAAAAAAAGGCCAGTGAGCAGATCAGAAGTCTCCGGGTTTAAATCATGATCGGGGCTGATCTCAGTTGGTACTACCCTCTGTAAAACTTTGTCCTGGGTCAGAGAATGGAAAAAATCAGCCAGAGTTCCTGCTCCTACTGGAAACTGTGAAATGTTGGGCAAGAGCAGTGTCCAACTTGACTGCTCTGTTTTCCATTGCTCCCTAGGCCTGCTGACCCTGTGTATTCAGGCTCCCAGATGGAGAATCGACAACGGATGAGAGAGCAGAAAATGAAAATAAATAGGAAATGTTGGAAACACTCAACAGGTCAGGCAGCAGCTACAAAGAAAGAAAGAGAATTAATGTTTCAGGTCAGCTCACCACCAACGTCTCAAGGGCAATTAGGGATGGGCAATAAAAATGCTGGCCCAGTCAGTGATGTCCACGTCGTGTGAAAGAATTAAAAAAAAACCTGTGTTTGCGATGTTGATTGAGGGATAAATATTGGCCAGAACACCAGGAACAACTCTTCTGCTCTTGAGTATTGCTGAAAAAAGGGGCATGTTGAAGCATGTTCTTTGCAGACAGAAAGAACATGTACAGGCATTGCGCCTGCTTCAGTTAAACAAAATAAATGACAGCCATTCGCTGAATCATTCCTCAGGGCAATGCCTTGACCAATCAGGGTCAAGCTGTCTGGTTTAAATTTCAAACAATGCTTGGCAGTTAACTGTCAAGTCACCAACACTGGTACATTCTCCAATTCAATGCCTCTACCAATCAGCGTCCACTTGCCAACCAAATCAGCACTCTCTTCACATGTAGTATAAATTGTTGTTTTCCCCTTATATTGGTATTTTTGTGAACTGTCCTGAAGAGTGCAAGACAAAAGCTTCGACATGTCTTTTTTTTCAGCAATACTCAAGTTCTGTACCGCCAAACGACTATCTTTTGCTCTTCTTCCAAAATAGTCGTTATCTTTTACATTCACCTAGAGGGCAGGTAGGGCCTCGGGTTAACATCTTATCTAAAAGATAGCAGTCACAGCACCTCGGACATTTCAGCGCTCTCTCACTGCTGCAATAGAACGCCAACTTATATCTTTGTGCTCAAACCTCTGAAGTGGGATTTGCAGCCACAACCTTCGGACTCAGAGCTGAAAGTGCTTCCACACTGACTCACATGAAAGAAATAAAAGATGGGTCGAGGGGAGCTGTATATGACAACCAAAGGATTATTACCAGTATCTTCTGACTGAAAAAATAGTGGTTATGAGCTGAAATCTTTGAACTCATTGTTGAGGGTGGAAGGCTGCCAAGTGTCTTATCAAAAAATGAAGTTCTATTCCTCACCTTCCATTGAGCTTCATTGGAACAGCATAGAAGGCTGAGAATAGAGAGGTCTTTGTTACAGAAAATGGATGATGTCCTTGCAACAAAAGCTTCAGGAGCAGAGAGGGAGAGGAGATACTGGTCAAACAATACTGGCACACAATAAAGCAGACAGCACATATATTGTGATGTTAACTGCAGTGTTAGACAAACCGACAGAACAACGTTGCTCCCATTGAGGCTCCACCACCCACCAATACCCCCCCGACCAAACCACCGCGCCCCGACCCACCAACCCCAGCCCCACCCCAGTTAATGAAATCGCTTACGAGAAATCAGGCATCACAGAAATTCAGATAAGACAGGATGAACAATAAAATAGGACAGCCAAATTTTCACAACGACGAATCCCCTCGATATCAAACAAAGGACTGGCCAGTTAATCTGTTTCGGAATTGAGTGAGGAATGTTGAAACAAAAAGAAAGACTTGCATTTGCATAGCACCTTTCATGACCGTAGAACACCCCAAAGCCCTTTACAACAAACAATTAAGTACTTTTTGAAGCGTGGTCACTGTTGTAATGTAAGAAATGTGGCAGCTCGCTCCGGCAAACGGCAACCTGATAATGACCAGATAATCTATTTTAATTATGTTGGCTGAGGAATAAATATCGGCCAAGAGTCTTGGGAGAACCCCCCTGTTCTTTGAAACAGTGACAGGGGATCTTTTACACCCACATGAGAACAGTGCTATATAAAAGCAAGGCGTTCTTTCTTTTAACCTGATAGACAGAGATTTCCAATTTGAGGCATGCTTACAATTCTAACTGGGAGCACACCCTGTTTTTTGATACATTAATTCCGAGAATTAATTTTGAAAAAAGCCACAGTAGAGTCTGTAGTTAAAACAAGATGGTATATGATGGAATCTTGACATCTCATCTGTGAAATTCCATGGCCTCTGTACCAAAGGGGCTGCTGAAATGTGAAATCCAGAGTACTAAAGTTAGGTGTGGTTCATGTCATTTTAATTTTGTGGTCTGGGCTATTATAAATCTGTCTTTCATTACTTGCATAAGAGAAATAAAACACAGCAACATTTGTGTCACAGATGCCAAGTATGATCAAAGTCAACTCAAATCATGGTAATGTATCTCCCTCCTCAATACAAAGGATAAACAACAGCTCCAGTCCATCTACTACATCATTCAAATCAGCATTCATTTTTATTCATTCATGGAATGTGGGCTTCACTGGCTGCGCCATTATTTATTGCCCATCCCTAGTTGCCCATAAGAAGGTGGTGGTGAGCCGCCTTCTTGAACCACTGCAGACCATGTGGTGTAGGTACACCCACAGTGCTGTTAGGGAGGGAGTTCCAGGATTTTGACCCAGCGACAGTGAAGGAACGGCGGTATATTTCCAAGTCAGGATGGTGGAGTGACTTGGAGGGGAACTTCCAGGTGGTGGTGTTCCCATGTGTCTGCTGCCCTTATCCTTTTCGATGGTAGTGGTTATAGGTTTGGAAGGTGCTGCCTAAGGAGCCTTGGTAAATTCCTGCAGTGCATCTTGTAGACGGTACACACTGCTGCCACTGTGCATCGATGGCGGAGGGAGTGAATGTTTGTGGACATGGTGCCAATCAAGTGGGCTGCTTTGTCCTGGACAGTGTCGAGCTTCTTGAGTGTTGTGGGAGCAGCACTCAACCAGGCAAGTGGGGAGTATCCATCACACTCTCGACTTGTGCCTTGTAGATGGTGGACAGGCTTTGGGGAGTCAGGAGGTGAGTTACTCGTCGCAGGATTCCTAGCCTCTGACCTGCTCTTGTAGCCACAGTATTTATATGGCTAGTCCAGTTCAGTTTCTGGTCAATGGTAACGCCCAGGATGTTGATAGTGGGGGATTCAGTGATGGTAATGCCATTGAACATCAAGGGGTGATGGTTGAATTCTCTCTTGTTGGAGATGGTCATTGCCTGACACTGGTGTGGCGCGAATGTTACTTTCCACTTGTCAGCCCAAGCCTGGATATTGTCCAGGTCTTGCTGCATTTGGACATGGACTACTTCAGTATCTGAGGAGTCACAAATGGTGCTAAACATTGTGCAATCATCAGTGAACATCCCCACTTCTGACCTTATGGTGGAAGGAAGGTCATTGAAGAAGCATCTGAAGATTGTATACAAGACATGTCCCTTATAAATGGAAGGTATACAAGATAGTGTTCATGGAACATATGCATTACTCTAGATTTCTAGATCAGTATGTCAAGAAACTAACTAGGGAATGGGTTATTTTAGATCTGGTAGTGTGCGATGAGAAGGGGTTAATTAATAACACTGCATTAAAGGGGCCACTACGGAAAAGTGATCATAATATGATAAAAATGTTATATTGCATTTGAAAGTGATTTTATTAAGTGCAAAACTAGGGTCTTAAATCTGAACAAAGCAAACTACATAGGTATGGGGGGCAGGTTGGCTTAGGCTGTTTGGGAAACTAGATTAAAAAATATGACAGCAGAGTGAAAATGGCAAACATTTAATGTGATTGTATGGGTTTTGATCGTCCCGAATTCCCTATATTCTAAATCAGTCAGCACCAGTTGAAAGGAAACAGGGTGAAAAGGAAGAACTGTGAGCCACTAAGCCTGGGGTCTGTAGGAGGGAAAAAGTTTGAATCTATTATTAAGGAAGTGGTAACAGGACACTTAGAAAATCATAAATGATTAGGCAGAGTCAATAGAGATTTATGAAAGGGAATAAAAGCAAAACACTGCAGACGCTGGAAATCTGAAATAAAAACAGAAAATGCTGGCAAAACTCAGCAGGTCTGGCAGCATCTGGGGAGAGAGAGAAACGGAGCTCTGAAGAAAAGTCATACGGCGTAGAAACGTTAACTCTGTGTCTCTCTCCACAGATGCTGCCAGACCTGCTGAGTTTTGCCAGCATTTTTTGTTTTTGTTTATGAAAGGGGAGTTGTTTTTGGCATACCTGTTGGAGCTTTTTGAGGTTATTACACAGAATTTTGAGGTTAATCCACAGAATACGCAGAATATTGGAATTAGCGCAATTTATATTGGCATAGATTGAGGATAGACAACAGTATTGGAATAAATGGGTCATTTTCGGGTTGTCAGGCTAGAAGTATCAAGGTACCAATGCCTTTGATGAAGGGACTACTTTTTTTTATTTATGCGTTCACAGGATGTGGATGTTGCTGTCTAGAGCAGCATTTATTGCCCATCTGTAATGAAACTATAATATTTTTCATGATATTATGGTAGGCTTACGGGTGTGAGTGTGGACGGTTCTGTCTGTGTGACTGATTTAATTGAATTAGAGTCAGATAGACTGCAAGGTTGAAATTATCAAAAGAGTTAGGTGTAAAGCAGACTTTTGAAATGGAGATGGATAAGCTAGAATGCGGGTTTCACAGATGGTGTGAATGAAATTTGCATTTTTAGATAAGTGAAGGGGTTGTTTGATTTTCAAAGGGATAGTAGGATGTTTACAACTAACAGGATAAATAGGGCAAGGTTATTATGTTTACTTTTCCCAAAAGGAAAGAGGCCATATTGACAAGATGAAAGATTTTTATATTATGGGAAGAGTAAATTTCCAAAGACACGTAGAACAATGGGGTTTTACACATTAAAGAGAGAGAAACATATATAAAGAAGGATGGAAGGTTATGTGGGGGTGTGACTGTGCAACATCTTGAAAGGTGCACTGTGTAAAGCAGGTTTGGGGAAAAAACTCTAGCCACTTTTGCAGAAGTCTGCAGTGTCCAGTAACTAAAGTTGTGTTAAGAGCCTTTGGAATTCCATTGTCAAGTGGGTGCTATGGTAACCTTGCTGGATTCCTTATTTAAATTTAACCTCTATGTTGGACTAAAACAAAAACAAAAAAATGCTGGAAAAACTCAGCAGGTCTGACAGCATCTGTGGAGAGAAAGACAGGGTTAATGTTTTGAGTCCGTATGACTCTTCTTCAGAGCTAAAGGGAAGTAGCCATGTGGTGAAATATATACTGTTTAAGGGAGGTGGGACAGGTGAAGCTGGATAGAAGGCCAGCGATAGGTGGAGGCAAAGGAGAGATTGCAAAAGATGTCATAAACAAAAGGTCAAAGGGTTGTTAATAATGGTGGTACTAGCTCTGAAAAAGAGTCATACGGACTCGAAACATTAACTCTGTCTTTCTCTCCACAGATGCTGTCAGGCCTTCTGAGTTTTTCCAGGGTTTTTTGTTTTTGTTTAAGATTTCCAGCATCTGCAGTATTTTGCCTTTATCTTAGTGTTTAATTCACTCTCACTTCTCTTCCAGGAATGCCTACCTTGAAGAATTACTGCTCTTCTCTGCGACAGGATTTCTGCTTGTCTCTTTTGCCCTGTTCACCTTCATTGCTTTCCATTTCTCTCCTGGTATTTGACAAGGTGTTTACTAAAACCCGCTTTCACAGCCATATTTCCTTCCTCAGTGACAGTCTCCGTCTCTGACTTACCTCACATGGATTCCAACTGAAGTTCTATCCGTCATGTTTCGAATCCACCCAGGATTACAGGTATCTCCGGGACATACAATGCTCCTCGAACTGCTGTTCCCGTCGCATCCTGAGATCCACACTCAGTGCCATACGCCGCCATATGAACACACTCGACCTCTCCCTCCAGCAGCACCGACTCACCCTATCTCAAATCTGTCCTTGCCCCCAGTTTCATTTTATTCTTCGCCTCATCCAACGCCTTAACAAGAAACTTTGTCTCTTTCTTTCAGGTGCTAAGGAACACAAGCTCCAACAACTCATCGACAGCAACACCCATCCAGGACCCTCCACCCGTCCCCATCCCGTCTTCTAATCCCAGCCCTTGCCGTCTATTCATCATACCCCTGACCTTTCCCTATCCGACGCTGAACGTTCAGCGCTCAGCAAAGAACTAGGTTTCATACCCTTACGCCCTCATCTCAATGAATTCTGGGCTCGGCACGATGCTGAACTCTTCTTCTGCCACCTTCGTCTCTGTGCTCACTTCTTTGGACAGGAGTCCTCCTCCCATTCAACGGATCCTTTCACCCACCTCCAATATTCTCCCTCCACTGGGCCCCTCCCTCTGGCCTCTTACCTGCTCTTGATCTTTTCACTGAGAACTGTCGGCGTGACATCGGCCGTCTCAATTTCTCTGCTCCTCTCACCCACTCTAACCTGTCTCTCTCTGAACTTGCCGCTCTCCGTTCTCTCAGGTCCAACCCCAACAATGTCATCAAACCCGCTGGACAAGGGTGGTGCTGTTGTTGTCTGGCGCACTGACGTCTACCTCGCAGAGGCTGAGCGCCAACTCTCAGGCACTTCCTCCTACCTCCCCCTGGACCATGACCCCACCACAGAACATCAAACCATTGTTTTCAGGACTGTCACTGACCTCATCTCCTCTGGAGATCTTCCTTCCACAGCTTCCAACCTCAAAGTCTCCCAACCTCGGACAGCCCACTTCTACCTCCTCCCCAAAATCCACAAACAGGGCTGTCCTGGTAGACCGATCATGTCAACCTGCTCCTGACCTACGGAACTCACTTCTTCCTATCTTGACTCTGTTCTCTCTCCCCTTGTCCAGTCTCTTCCCACCTACATCCGTGATTCCTCTGAAGCCCTACATCATATCAACAATCTCCAGTTCCCTGACCCTAACCGCCGCCTCTTCACCATGGATGTCCAATCCCTTTACACCTCCATCCCCCACCAGGATGGTCTGAGGGAACTCTGCTTCTTACTTGAACAGAGGCCCAAACAATACCCATCCACCACCGCTCTCCTCCGTCTGGCTGAACTTGTTCTCTCATTGAACAATTTCTCCTTAAACTTGTCTCACTCCCTCCAAATAAAAAGTGTGGCTATGGGTACTCGCATGGGCCCCAGCTATGCCTGTCTCTTTATGGGGTATGTGGAACATTCCTTGTTCCAGTCCTACTCCGGCCCCGTCCCACAATTCTTTCTCCAGTACATCGATGGCTGCTTCGGTGCTGCTTCATGCTCTCATCTGGGCCTGGGAAAGCTTATCAATTTTGCTTCCAATTTCCACCCCTCCATCATTTTCACATGGTCCATCTCCAACACTTCCCTTCCCTTCCTTGACCTCTCTGTCTCAATTTCTGGTGATAGACTGTCCATCAATGTTCATTACAAGCCCACCGACTCCCACAGCTACCTCAACTACAACTCCTCACTTCCTGTAAGGACTCCATCCCATTGTCTCAGCTCCTTCGCCTCCATCGCATCTGTTCCGATGATGCCACTTTCCAAAACAGTTCCTCTGACATGTCTTCCTTCTTCTGTGACCGAGGATTCCCCTCGACTGTGGTTGACAGGGCCCTCAGCCGTGTCTGACCCATCTCCCACGCCTCTGCCCTCACACCTTCCCCTCCCTCCCAAAACCATGATAGGGTTCCCCTTGTCCTCACTTTTCACCCCACCAGCCTCTGCATTCAAAGGATCATCCTCCATCATTTCCGCCAACTCCAGCATGATGCCAACACCAAACACACCTTCCCCTCATCCCCTGTTGGCATTCAATAGGGACCGTTCCCTCCAGGACACCCGGTCCCCTCCTCCATCACCCCCTACACCTCAACCCCCTCCCACGGCACCTTCCCATGCAACCGCAGAAGGTGCAACACCTGCCCCTTTACTTCCCCCCTCCTCGCCGTCCAAGGGCCCAAACACCCCTTTCAAGTGAAGCAGCACTTCCCCCAACTTTGTCTACTGCATTCACTACTCCCAATGCGGTCTCCTCTACATTGGAGAGACCAAACGCTGACTGGCTGATCGCTTTGCGGAATACCTTCGATCTGTCCACAAGCATTACCCAGACCTCCCCGTCGCTTGCCATTTCAACACCCCATCTTGCTCTCATGCCCACATGTCCGTCCTTGGCCTGCTGCAATGTACCAGTGAAGCTCAATGCAAACTGAAGGAATAGCACCTCATCTTCCGATTAGGCACTTTACAGCCTTCCAGATTTAACATTGAGTTCAACAACTTCAGACCATGAACTCTCTCCTCCATTCCCACCCCTTTTTGATCCCTCCCTTTTTTCTATATTCATTTTTATTTCTTAATTTTAGTTTTTATTATTTTTTTTCCCCCACCTATTTTCATTATTTTTTTTAGAATTTATTTCCATTTTTATTCATTGTTTTATCCCCAGCTTTTAGTCTTTCGATCTTTATTTCCCACCACCATCCCCTCCCCTCACCCCACCCCCACTAGGGCCATCTGTCACTTTCCAGAGTGCTTACCCTGGTCCTGCCATTATCACATTCTGCTTTCCACTCTTTATGTCACCATTAGCACCTCCTTTAGCCAGCACCACCACCATTTAACACCCCTTTGACCTTTTGTTTATGACATCTTTCACAATCTCTCCTTTGCCTCCACCTATCGTTGGCCTTTTATCCAGCTTCAGCTGTCCCACCTCCCTTAAACAGTATGTATTTCACCACATTTCTGCTTCCCTTTAGCTCTGAAGAAGTCATGCAGACTCGAAACCTTAACTCTGTCTTTCTCTCCACAGATGCTGTCAGACCTGCTGAGTTTTTCTAGCATTTTTTGTTTTTGTTTCAGATTTCTAGCATCTGCAGTATTTTGCTTCTATTTTGGACTGTTGCCTGAAAGGGGGTGTGTAGTTGGGTGTCAGGTTAATTATGAATTTTGGGATTTGTTAAAATATCAAGTAACTGTAATCTTATGTCTGCATATGAATTATTTTCTTTCATTAATAAATGTTCTAATTTAATTTTTTAAATCTCTAAAGTTGTTAGTGGACTCACTACTTATGAACTCAGTGCACAAATCTTCTCCTAATAAATACAAATTGGAAAACCATTATGATAGTGTGGCCAAGTTTCCCTTGCAGCTTCAGTCCACCTGGCACATATCACCTGCCACATCATAACACATCCCTAATTGCCCTTGAGAAGGTGGTGGTGAACCACCTTCTTGAACCGCTACACATGTTGTGTGGGTACATCCAATGTGCTGTTAGGGAGGGAGTTCCAGGATTTTGACCCAGCGATAGTGAAGGAATGACAATATAGTTCCAAGTCAAGATGGTGTGTGGTGGAGGATTACTTGCAGATGATAGTGTTCCCATACGTCTGCTGCTCTTGGCTTTCTAGGCAGTAGAGGTCATGGGTTTGGCAAGGTGCCGTCGAAGGAGCCTTGGTGAGATGCTGCAGTGCATCTTGTAGATGGTACTTGGAGGTGGAGGAAGTGAATGTTGAAGGTGGTGGATGGGGTGCCAATCAAATGGGCTGCTTTGTCCTGGATGGTGTCGGGCTTCTTGAGTGTTGTTGGAGCTGCACTCATCCAGGCAAGTGGGGAGTATTCCATCACACTTCTGACTTGTGCCTTGTAGATAGTGGACAGGCCTTAGAGAATCAAGAAGTGGGTTACTTACTGCAGATTTCCCAGCCTCTGACCTACTCCTGTAGCCACAATATTTATACGTGAGTATTTATATGAATGCGATGTATCCAAGTTTGCTGATGCTACAAAGTTAGGTGGGAAAGTGAGTTGTGGGGAGAACACAAAGAGGCTGCAAAGGAGTATAGACCAGTTCTATCAGTGGACCAAAAAAACAACTTAAGGGTACAAAATAGGGAAGCACCAAGTTATTGAATTTGGTAGGAAAAATAGAAAAGTAGAATATTTTTTAGAATGGTGAGGGTCTGGGAAATGTTGATATTCAGAAGGACCTGGGTGCCCTTGTACATGAATCACAAAGTTAACATGCAGATATAGCAAGCAATTAGGAAGACAAACAGTGTGTTAGCCTTTATTACAGGGGTTGAAGTATAAGACTAATGGAGCCTTACCACTGTTGCAAATATCTGATTTCATAATTCATGTGTTTTAGAGGTATAACTTTTAGTTTTAGGAATTTAACTTTTAGGTTGGAGATTAAAGTGTTCAGCGTAAGGCAAATGAAAACCTGTGTGGTTTTCAATCAATGGGATTAATTGGATAGCTCCACCAAAGACTGGAATGGTCTCCTTCTTTGCTATATCGTTCTATGATTCCATGATTTGCGAGCAAACAAAATGTTAGCAGTTGAATATATATAAATAATTTCCTACAATACAACAACGGCAACACTTCAAAGTGCTTCATCGGCTGTAAAGCAACTGGGACATACTGGGGACTGAAAAGCACTATATAAAGAAAGATTTGCATTTATATAGCGCTTTTCATGACCACCGGACATCTCAAAGTGCCTTACAGCCAATTAAGTATATTTTGAAGTTTAGTCATCGTTGTAATGTAGAAAATGCAGAATGGAGCTTCTTACCATCTTCCTTTTTTAATCAACCTCCTACAAAGGTGCCTCCACTTGTTGAGGTGTGAATCTGATGGGATCGGGCATGGGGAAGGTGGGTCCCGCTAGAGTGTGGAGGTCAGTGGAAAGCTTTTAGAGTGAAAGTAAGTATCGGGTTAGGTGTGTGGTGTGTTGCTTTTCTGTTTCACACAAGGAGGGGCTATTCAGTTGCATCTTGAGCAGCCTAACCAAAAAGGTAAGACATTTTTACTAACACCTTTATTTCATGAAGAGGCAGGAGAAGCTCCACAAAAAAATACATCAATCTTCCTGGAGATTGCCTTATGGACTCAATCAGAAATGAGATTTTTCCAGAAATAAGCCAGAATTTGATTAGCTCAATTTTTCCGTGGTCGGAAAGGATTCTGCATATGGTTACACACTCATGTGAGCATTTTTGGGGCATATTTAAACAAAAACCTTACTTGTATGAGCGTAGCATTTCTTTTAACTCATCCATGGGATGTGGGCGTCGCTGGCTGGGCCTAATTGCTCTCGAGAAGGTCATGGTGAGCTGCTTTCTTGAACTGCTGCAGTCCATGTTGTGTAGGTACACCTACAGTGCTGTTAGGCAGGGAGTTTCAGGATTTTGACTCATTAACAGTGAAGGAAGTGCAATATATTTCCAAGTCAGGATGTTCAGTGACTTGGAGGGGAACTTCCAGGTGGTGGTGTTCCCATGCCGTCCTTGTCCTTCTAGATGGTGGATTTGGAAGGTGCTGTCTAAGGAGCCTTGGTGAGTTCCTGCAGTGCACCTCGTAGATGGTACATACTGCTGCTACTGTGCATCAGTGGTGGAAGGAGTGAATGTTGAAGGTGGTGGAAGGGGTGATTGAGGGTGGGGAAGAGGCATCAGAACCAAATCTGATCTTCTCCTCTCTTTATATTTACGTACAGGGGGAGAGGGTGGTGTAGTGGTAACGTTGCTGGACTAGCAACTCAGAGGCCCAGGCTAATGTTCTGGAGACATGAATTCAAATCCCACCACGGCAGCTGGTGGAATTTGAATTCAGTTAATACATCTGAAATATAAAGCTAGTCTCAGTTATGGTGACCATGAAACTATCATCAATTGTCATAAAAACCCATCTGGTTCACTAATGTCCTTTAGGATCCATCCTTACCTGGTTAAAGGATCCATCCTTACTTGGTCTGGCCTACATGTGACTCCAGACCCACAGCAATGTGGTTGACTCTTAACTGCCCTATGAAATGGCCTAGCAAGCCACTTGGCACAAGGGCAATTAGGGATGGGTAACAAATGCTGGCCTTAGCAGTGACACACACACGCTATGAAAGAATAAGGGGAAAAAAATGTAATACAAATTCTAATTACAGGCCACTAAATAACAATCAGGAGCTTAATCTTGGGCTACTTTGTTCATCTATACAGTGTGTTGACACCAATCATGGTGGCTGAGATAAGTTAACACTATTAAAATTTGGGCTTTTGGTCTTAGTAAACTATTCAGATGGTAACTGTGGTTGCAGTGGTAGCACACTCACCTCTGAGTCAGAAGATTGAGGTTCATAGTGCCACTCCATAGATTGAAAACATAATCTAGGCTGACACACCCATGTGCAGTGATGAGGAAGTGCTGCACTGTCAGAGGTGCCAAGTTGAGGCATTAAACTGAGGCCCCAACTGCTCTCTCAGGTGATCCCATGACTCTATTTGAAGAAGAGCAGGAAAGTTGGCCCCAGTGTCCTGGCCACTGTTTATCATTTATCCCAACATCACGAAAAGAGATTTTCTGGTCATTATCATACTGCTGCTTGCTTTCCAGAAAATGCTGGAAAAACTCAGCAGGTCTGAGAGAGGAACCTATGGAGAGGGGAAGAGTCAATCAGACTCGAAACTTTAACTGTTTCTCTCTCCACAGATGCTGTCAGACCTGCTGAATTTCTCCAGCATTTTCTGTTTTTATCTCAGATTTCCAGCATCCACAGTATTTTGCTTTTTCCTGCTGTTTGTGGGATCTTGCTGTGTGCAATTGGCTGTCACATTTCCCACAACAGCGACTACACCAAAGAAGTATTCAATTGACTATGAAGCGCTTCAGGGTATACTGAAGTCACTTTGAAAGTCTTTCTTTCTTTGCAACATTTTCTGACCCCACTGTAGATGTGCACAATGCATGCCAGTGTATAAAACCTGGAAACATCTCAGGAAGGGTGTGAATCTCCATAGCAGCCGGTACAGTTTACACTCAGTCTAGGCAGTGCCATTACCAAAAAGAAAAAGGACCAATTTGCACAAAGATGTTTGCATAAAGATCATGGTGGGATGTTATGACTGTCCAATTGTTGGAGGGGATGTGATGACCAAGTTTCACTGCTGCTTGTTTTTAATTATGACCCAACTTAGCAAAAGGGCCACTGCACAATCCAAGTAGTTACAGCGGTAGTTATCTGTAGGTCTGTGTACCCTTGTTTCAAATATATACTAGCATCTATAATGGCCCCATTAGCCCTCCTTCATCTACTGCCATTCTTTGCTTCACCCCCAACTCTACCAACATTATGTCGGGAGGTGAATCCCCAGTCTCTGACCTGATCTTGTAGCCACACTATTTGTATGGCTGATCCAGTTAAGTGTCTGATCACGGTTAATCCCCAGAATGTTGATAGTGGGAGAATTAGTAATGGTAATGTCATTGAAAGTCAAAGAATTGGATAAATTCTCTCTTGTCAGAGCTGGTCATTGCCTGGCACTAACGCTGCTTGACACTTATTAGCCCAAGCATGAAAGTTGTCCAAGTCTTGCTGCATGTGGGTTTAAAGCCCAAGATCAGCCATGATCATATTGAATAGCAGAGCTTGTTTGATGGGTCGTGTGATCTATCCCTACTCCTATTTCTTATTTTCTTACCAAGTCTTTCGTTATCTGAGGAGGTACAAAGGATAGCAAACACTGTGCAATCATCAGCAAACATCCCACTTCTGATCTTATGTTGGATCAGAAGGAAGGTCATTGATGAAGTAGCTGCAGTTGGTTGGGCCTAAGACACTATTCTGAAGAACTCCTGCAGCAATATCCTGGGCTAAGATTATTGGAGTCCATTTAGCACAGCATTTTTCCATTGTTCTAGGTATGACTCAAACCAGTGTAGAGACTTCTCCTTTATACCCATTGACTCCAATTTTGCTAGCACTCTTTGGCGTCACACTCAGTCAAAAGCTGCCTTGATGTCAAGAGCAGTCAATCTCATCTCAGCTCCTTTGTCCATGTTTTAACCAAAGCTGTAATCAGATCTGGAGCTGACAGAACCCAGAAGTGAACAGCGGTGAGCTGAGTAGGTGTCATTTGAAAGCATTATCGACAACACTTTCCATTACTTTGTTGATGACTGAGAGTAGACAGATCGAGCAATAATTGGTCAGTTGGGCTTTTTGTGAAGAAGACATACCCATACAATTTTCCAGAATGTCAGGTGGATGCCTGTATTGTAGCTATAGTGGAAAAGCATGGCTAGGGGTGTAGTTAGTTCTGGAGCCAAGTCTTCAGTGTTACAATTGGGATATTGTCCACTTCCATTATTAGTATAG
Organism: Cetorhinus maximus; assembly: GCF_964194155.1. Lineage (NCBI taxonomy): Eukaryota > Metazoa > Chordata > Chondrichthyes > Lamniformes > Cetorhinidae > Cetorhinus > Cetorhinus maximus. The sequence goes on from NC_135895.1 coordinate 11,973,561, forward strand.
GATAAACCTCCAGTCAACTGTACAACTGCCAATCATGGACAATGGACACTTGAGCCTGTAGAAAGAAACCCTCAAAAAAAATCTTAAGGCTGACTATAATCCAAGCAACACTTATCCTTCAATCACCAGAGCACATTATCTGGTCACTTATCTTGTTGGTGGTTGAGAGTCCTTATTTGAGCTAGCTGTAATGTCACATTTGCCGACATATCAGTGACGGGGTTTCAAAAGTGCTTTATTGACAAGGAACCATTTTGTGACATGAAAGGCACTATATCAATGCAAGCTCTCTTTAGAAAGGTTGAGGAGATTGGGTGCTGCAGTAGATTTGATACTGGTCTTCAATCTCTGGTATTTGGGTTTGAATTAAATCCAAAATGATGGGCTAAGAAACATCTGTGAAGCATGAGGTTGGGTGGTCTCAGCTCATTCCCTCGTTCAAATAGGCCCATGTACAGAGCTGGTCTAATTTGGCATTAAAACAGCAATGAGAAATATAGCACACTGATGCTGTTGGAAGTGCCAATTGGAACTGAGGCATATTACTGGGGAGGAATTGCACCATATTATTGCTGACCTAGGAGTGCATGATGCTGAGGATAGCCAATAGCGGAATACTTTATATCCCCAGAATGAACATCTACTGCGTTGAATGCAAAAAGAAATGATAAATGATGGACAATGGGTTTAATAGCAAAAATATGACTGCAGCATTTCTGTTCTAATGATCATACTAATATTTTTAACGCAAGATTTCGCAAAAAAAACTTTAATAGAAAACAATTGTTACAGAAGACATTTTCACTTGATGTAGTGTAAATCTCATTTCTAATTTTCAGTAGTTCACACACATGCATTGTTTTAGGCAAAGTAGTCATGATAAATCCATAGTGGCATTTTGAAGTACAATTATGGCAGAATGTCTATTTTCCACTGTGCAACACCCTTTGTGAATAATGCTTAATGTTATTTTTCATTTTTTTTAATTTCCCCTGGAAACGAAAGTGCAGAAGAAATTTGGTTGAATTTGAAAAAAAAAAACTGGTCCCGTAGAACAGAGGCATCCAAATGTGATCCATAAGCAACCTCCAGGTTTCGAGCAGGTCAAGCTGTGTTTGTGCTCGAATTTCTTACTCTGCTTGGTCCTGTCAGAATTGTGTGAGCCTGGAGGTTTGGAAAGTGCTAAAATATGTGGGAGGCCATTGGGGGGGGGGGGGGGGGGGGGGGGGGGTGGAAAGGGGAGGTTTTGCTGTCCTATCATTCGGCAATAAATCAAAACACCCAAAAACCTGTTGGAAATCAGCGGCTCAAGATACAAGTTAATAGAAATGTTGATTTTTACTTTATTTATGATTTGGCGAGACTAAGGCACACTAAGGTTGAATGACCCCTGGGAACAGTTTCTGAGGTAAGTGTTTCAGTAAAGTAATTGTATAGTAGTAGCGATACAAAATGGATTAAGCACCTATATCCCATTGATAAATATCACAACATTAACACAAATCCACCCAGACATAGAACACAAAGCTTAAATAAATAAAAGTTGAAGATTATAGACATCCAATGCACGATGCAATCTCAATTAAATCCGGTTATATACTGCATTGAAAAATGAAATGTTCTAAACAGTGGGTGGAAAAATCATACAGCTTGACTCAACAAACAACGTTATATAATAATGACTCTTCCAAGAAGTTCTAACTAGTTTCCCAGGCTCTTTGCACTGGGATTAACGAAAGGTTTTCCAGTGAATGAAAGTTGGGGACTGGGGAACTGTGCCAGATGAGGACATTGTCCCAAGTAAAGAAAAGCTGAACCACTGCAGTAAACTCCTACCTGTATTCACATAAATCAATAGGCAATGTGTATTGACAGATTAAATGAACTCAAATTAGGAAGCATTGGATCTATATTTAAAATAAAAATCCAAGCAAACTTCTGATTAGGTGACAGTCCTACTTCCACATTTCATTCAAAAATCAAAATTAGTAATTTAGTTATAAAAACACACTGCGGTATAGCATTAGGCACGCTGTGGTACGTAAATTTAAGTTTTCATAAAAACCCAGATAGTAGTTATAAAAACACTTCTTGGTTTGCAATTCTGTATATTTTGACTCAAAATATATTAGGCCCATATATGCTTAAAGTTATACAAAACCCCTATTAGATCGAGCAATTGGAGTGTGCAAAATATTCTGCAGAAAATCTTTGGTCCAATATAATTTATACAGCTATAGTCGCCAATGTTGTCGCCAGCCTTATTTATAGTAACAGGGAATTGCAACACAGCCAATATGCTTTTGTGTACAGTACCCTTAATTAATCACCTCAGATTGCTACCACTAGCACTAAACCAGAGTGCCATAAATTTGAAATGCTTCCTTTTACACAATCCAATTTTAAGAAACAAAGTCTGTTGCTGCAAATGTCTAGTTAAGTGGATATTGAATTAAAATATTTCCTGCTCCCATTATTACACTTTACACAGCAGCAACATTGGCAAATGGTCAATCAGGTTATAAGCGCTTTATCAGTTCCTAATAGGAGGCGGCACATTCTGATCTCTCAATCCAACTCAGCCTCCTTTATATTTGCATCAAATGCTGCCCTCCAGCAGAGATCATGGAGGAATAGAGGGGATAAATCGCTCAATTCATTGATATTCTTGGAAAAAGTGGATCTGTGCTGAGGCTAATCCTAACAAGCCATGTTTGGGGGTGTTGGATGGCGGGAAGGGGAGCGGGATGGCATGGGGAATGCTCTATTTCATCGGCTGTATTTTTATATGGCTTTATGCTTATGATTACAGCCCTTTTGTTTAGAGTTTATAAAACCAAAAGCACTCGATAAAACTAGGCTGTAATAGCACAGATGGACAGAAGTCACAGGGTGAATCAATCGTTTCAATTAAAACTGCATTCATTCAACTTTCAGGCTACAAAAGTTAATTGTCCATTTGACATTAAAAAGGGAACAATGAAGAGTTTCACTGTCCATTGATCCCTATAGAAATGTTGGCACTAAAGTCTTCCCTTCTTAGCATCGCCTATCGCTCCCCAAATGTCAAAGACAAACTCATCCGGAAAAGCAAAGTCTCCAAGAGCTTCATCAAGTGCGACAGCAAATTCATCAGGATTTTTCTTGTCCTTTCCCACCTCAACCATGGTCGCAGCTAGGAATAAAAATACAGGTTTTAATAACAACTTGCATTTATATAGCCCCTTTAAAGTACGAAAACATCAATACCACTTCACAGGATGTTAGTTCGGTCACCACCTGACACAGGCTCGGTCTGGCAACTAGGCCCTTCAGGATTCAGCCAATGATGATACCACCAAGCCACTGTTGGTGGCAGACATTGATGAAGTCCCCTCACCCAGAGTACGTTTGGTGCCTTTACTTCCATCAGAGCTCGCTCCAGGTGACAGACAATATGAAGAAATATCAACTTGCCAGTTAGAGGAGGGGCGGTAGGTGATGAGCTTGCTCTGAGCGTTTAACCTGAAGTTCAAGGTTCAGGACTCCCAGAGCCACTCACCTGACTGTGCCCCACCTCGCGAGGTCTAGCCTGCCAGTGGGGTTAAACATATCCAGGGATGGTTATAAAGGAGTCTGCATTGCTGGCTAAGAGCATGATTCTGTGAACATGATTATGTCAGGTTATTCCAAAATTAGACCTCTTGGGAACACACGGGTCAGTTGCACAAGATGGCTGGCTCTTAACACTGTAGCGGTCGAGCAAATCATTGCAGACAATCGGCCCAACTTGACTATAACACGCAGGCCTCCTCCCAAGCTACTTCCTCTAACCCTATCAGCATAACCTTCTAATCCTTTCTTCCTCATGTAGTTATCTAGTTTCCCCTTAAATGAGTCTATGCTTTTCACATCAACTAATCCTTTGTGGTAGCAAATTCCATTTACCTATAATGCAGTGCATAACACAAGGGTGTCAGAGAATCGATCGGGAAATGCAGCATTTTCAGTGAGCATATTAGCATAGTTGTGCCAATGCAGGACAAAAATTAGTATTTCAAAAAGTGGAGGTGGAGGATTCAGGTCACGTAATACAGCTCATTTATCCAGAAAAGGCTTCAAGATCTACCCTTACTTCCACTGCTCATTAGCATGCATGTAGCATCTGATACCTGTTCCAAGCATTTGTCACTCTGAACATCTTCCTAAACATCAGGCCAACATTTGTCTTTTACTTGGTTAGAACCTGTGGCCCCTCGTCTTTTCACAGTTTAAGTCAATAAGCTAAAATATTGCGCGATACTCGAATTGGTCCATTCAAATTGCTCTCCTTGTTTAGGCAGCTCAATATGCACCTTAAATAACCCAGGTTTCGAAGTAGAAAATTTATACTGCTATATGTTTTTCTGCACTAAGTGGACATAGTACAAAATTTCACATTTGCACCCTGAAATCCTAGTGGAACACTAACGCGAGATTGAAAAACATATTTTGCAGGCAGCTATGAGATCGAAGCTTATGAAAAATAATAAACTCACCTAGTTCTGTGTCCCTTATACCCATATAACTTTCTAATAGGTCATCAACTTTACTGATTGCCTTTTCTTCGAATTCGGTGGGCTGTTGATAAAAAACGTTAAAGAATAAAAGTCAGTTGACTACGAACTGTAAGACGATCAACAAATATACCATACAAAAGCAAAGATCCTCACACTCTAATATAAGTTCCTTTTACAACCTCGGGGTGTTCCAAAGCACTTTACAACTAATGAATTATCTTTGAAGTGTGATCTCTATTGTAACATAGTACAGCAGCCAACTTGAGCACAAACAGCAAGGAAATAAATAGCCCCATAATCTGGAAGTGGGAAGGGTTAGGTGTTAGTTGTAGGACAAATGTTTACCAAGGCAGCAGAATTACATACAGGATCGTAGAATCTTGCAGCACAAGAAGCCACTTAACCCATCATGCAAAGCATTCCAGATCCTATCTCACTAAATTAAAAAAAATCTTCAACTCCCCTCTGGCTCTTATGCCAATTATCTTATTTCTGTGTTCTCTGATAATCAACCCTCCTGCCAGTGGAAACGGTTTCTCTCTGTTTACTCTATCAAAGTCTTGATGATTCTGACTATACTAACTCCTGCCACCGACCAGAAAGGTGCCAGGAACAGTTGAGCACGCGCACTCAGCCCACAGTGCGGCCGCCGGCTCACGAGCAACGAGTCCTGACGTCTTCCCGGTCGGTGGCAGGATGGAATTTTTACTCTATTGTTAAGACAGTTTAATAAAGAACCGGCAGGAAAACAGGCCTGGAAAGTGAACTGACACTTCATGCCTCACACCAATTCCACTCTGGGTCGAAAAAGACAACCAGGGGGCTTTGAAAGGGAAACAACTGCATCCACAGAGGGGTTCATGCCCCCACACAGAACATCAACTAATTTGCCACAATCCAAAATAATCAGACCATGAAAATAAACAAAATGTATGAGTAATATATGAGCAAAATATATTGAATACCATTTTTCATCCTCCCAGCATATTAATGCTTTATGCAAAAAGTTCACAAACATCAGTTGATAGATAATGGCGCTCTTAATCCCAGGGTCATTGTTTCAAATCCTGCATGAGGTTTTTTTCCTTAATGTCATATTCAAAATAGTTTTTTTTAATTGATTTTTGCCAAAAAAAAATTACAATCAATTCTCCACCGTCTCAGAGCTCATAGAATCCCATTTACTGAAATTTCCCTGATTATATAATCGTCTATCATTTACTGAAACGTCAGAAGCATTTGTTACGGAGGGTACAGATGCTAAATTACAGGCAAACTATATACAAGTACTTGCAATTTGTTAAGGGCTAAACAGACCTAAAATGGGTAACTTGAATTTTATTGTTTGCCTGTGTCTAGCCAATTTGTTTGTTTTACTACAGCCAGCTAACACTGACACTGTGTGCGTGTGCAGGAAGTGCTCCTCCTAGCGTTGCGACACAAAAAAACAGTTTTATGAATACTTCAAGCTTCTATGCTTCAAGAAGAATTCTCTGGTCTCCCACATAACTAAAGTTCATCATGCCTCATACCATTCTATTAAATCTCCTGTGCACTCTTGCCAAGGCCTTCACATCTTTCATATAGTGTGTTGCCCATAATTGGAGACAAGATTTCGTACTCATTTGTGAAATGTGTTGGGAACAAACAGGAGGTGGGTGGGGGGTGCTGGATGTCTGTCAGTCTGTCCAGAAGCAGAACAGAGAACTTGGTGCTTTCCGTTTCCTGTTCACTGGGTCATCTTAAAGCTGAGATTGGAGTAGTAAAGCTGGAGTTTATTCACGTGCATCATGCCTCAGTGATGTTGATTGGATCTTATGTGCCAGATATCAGCCTGTGAAGATTTTTTTTCTGTCGCTAGCTCAAATAATAAAGCAAAAGCAGGCGCTGGAAATCAGAATTAAAAGCAGAAAATGTTGGAAATACTCAAGGTCTGGCAGCATCTGTAGATATAGAAACAGTTAACATTTCAGATCTGTAACCTTTCATTAGAACTGGGAAAAGTTAGGAACATAATAGGTCTTGGGACCTTCCCTTTTTTGCTTCTTCCCACTTTTCCCCTTTCACTTGCTCAAAATTTTTACCTTTCTAATCTTTCCCAGTTGTAACAAGAGGTCACAGACATGAAATGTTAACCCAGTTTCTCTGCAGGTCGGACAGCATCGGTGGACAGAGCATTTCCATCATTCTCCTTTTTTTATTTCAAAATAAATAAAGTATTTGCTTTAAAAACTGCAGAGGCATCTGGCTCAAAGTGGGTCCCTATTAACAGGTTTCAAACTAGACGATTTAAATTAACACATTAGAAATAAAAGCAGCATGTTCCCCCTCCAAAAAAGAAATTCAATACATTCCTAAAAGAGCAAATTATTTGACCCCGAGCTGAGCTTCTGACTCCATTTCCTCTCCATCACAGACCACTGACTTCCACTTCCTCAGCATTGTCCATCTGTGTCCCTGCCCCAACACATGTGCTGCTGAAACCCCTCACCCTTGCCTTTATTACCCCTAGACTTGACTCTGCCGTCCACCTTGCGCCTTCTATAAACTGGATCACATCCAAAACTCTTGCTACCCATATCCTAACTCATACCAAGTTCTTTTCACCCATCACCCCTTTGCTCGCTGACATACATTAACTCCTGGTTCAGCAATGGCTCAATTTTAAAAGTCTCATCTCGCTTCTAAACCCCTTCATGTCGTCATCCCTTCCTATCCCTCCAAGCTCCTCCTACCCTATCTGCACTCATCTAATTCAGGCCTCTTGCACGTCCCTGACTTTAGTCATTCCACCATTGGTGACCGTGCCTGCAGTTACCTAGACCTTAGGTTCTGCAATTCCTTCCCTAAATTTCTCTGTCTCTAACTCTTTCCTCCCTTATACCCTCACTTTGACAAAACTTTTCATCACCTGTCCTAATATCTCTTTGTGGCTTAATGCCAAATTATATTTGATAATCACTCTTGTAGAGTATAATGAGATGTTTTACTACATTAAAGGTGTTATATAAATGCAAATTGTCGATGTTGCTGCTAATTTAATTCATATTTCCACAGGCTCAGGTATTAGACACAAAGTATACAGGAATTAGCTGAGTGTTATGAGACAGCAGTTGGTAAAGCTGAATTATTTAAAAATCCCAGAGGGAAACTTAAAACGACTGTCATAACCTATATTTTAAGTGGTATGTTTGAGATGCAACTCTAAATTCAGGAATCAGACCACCAGTTCTCGAGAGGTTTTATATTAAACTAAATGAAACATTTTACTAATTTACACAAGTTAAATATATACAAGCGGCTACAAATTACTATCATAACTTTTAACAAATTTCCAAACTAATCTCCATTAAGGCAACAGCAACCCCTAGACTTAACCAAACACCAGGCAATGCATTTTCATTTTACAAATTCAAGATGAGGTTCCTCTCACTTTGGTTCCTGTGGAGACAGTTGTAGGCTTACAGCTACTGTGATCTTACATTGCCTCTGCCCTGCACACACAAAACTGAAGTTATACCTAGCATAGCTCATTGAACGTAAATTCTCATTGTATTACCAGCCTCTTCGAACTCCACCCCTTCTAACAATTAAACCTCTTTCATAGTACAAATGTTATTAGTAATGTAAACAGATTGCTTGGTCTCTGTTAGCTAGGTGCCAGATTTCACCCCACTTCTTGATGCTCTATTCAAAAAATGCAAATGCACTCCACGTCCCTTACATCTCAAAACACCCAGACTAGCTGGCTTTAATCCAATTAAGACACACCCACAAACTAAACCTCTACTTTAAAAGAAAAATATTTTCCAATAAAATTATATACATTAATAGCTTCATGACTGAGGTATAATAGTATTGAAACAGAAATCTTAATAGATGGAAACAGGCTATTTGTCCCCAGCAGATCTATTTTGGTGTTCCTACTCTACCCTCCCATTCTAGATACCACTTTCCACCTTGCCCCCATATCCCACTATACACTTATTCCCCAAGTATGCATCATGCCTCCCTTTAAATGCATCAATGCTATCTGCTTCAACCACTCCATGTAGCAGACAGTTCTTTATTCTCTGCTGTCTGTGTCAAGAAATTTTTCTCAATTATCTGATTTGTTTTTGACAATCTTATATTTACACTGCTTTATTCTGGACTCATTCATATGTGCAAAGAGTTTCACCACATCCATCTTATCAAAGTTTGCTTAATTGTTCTTCACAGTAGGTAGCATACAGACAGTACTCAATCAGCCCACATTTGTAAAACCCAAAACATCTATCGTTAGATGTGATTCCACATTGGACCGCACTAGCTGAACAATCCTTAGTGCACTAATAGCTACACTAACAACCCATTTAAGATAATCAGTCGAGCTCATACGCTTGCTAGAAGCGACGTACATTCATACACAGGAGCCGTTCTCTGCAAACAAAAGGGACATGTTCAAGCTTTGTGCCTTTTTTGAACTACCCAGGAGCTTGGGGAACCTGCAATTCCCCACTGCTTTCTCCAGGTCAATGCCTGGGCTACAGTGTCAGCTTCCCAACCAATCAGCACCCTTTTCTCCTGTCGTATAAATTATTGTCAGCTTTTGAAATTTGGCATTCTTGCATTTGTCCTGATGAGTGCAAGACAAAAAGCTTCAGTAACGTCATGCTGTCTTCAGCAATAATTATAAAGTGCTCCACCAACTTTCCTCTTAGTTTCTCTACTAAAGTGAAGACCCATGTTCTACTGGAAATGGATCTAAAACACAAACTGTTGTCTATTCATTACTAATCAACAATCTCACAGGCTGGCTGACATGAGAAACGGAACAAAAAACTGCCACACGGATACACTACCAGGAGTTTGAGAGGGGTTTAGGCTGAGGCACATATTGGGGCAGGAGAGGGAGAGCTTTACACTATTATGTGTCAGTACAACGCATGACCTGAGAATGCTTAAATCAGTGTTAAAAGTTCCACTCTCCAGGACAAAGAAAGCAACATTTTTATTTGAATGAAATGGATTTGGAACTCTAAATATTTAAACTCTGTTCAGGAACCCATTCATTTCTGCAGTACTTACTAATTCTTCAACAGTTGCAGGTCCCTTTGAACGTAATCGTAGTGTACCTCTCCCTGCGCCAATCTTGCCGTCACCACCAGGTCTTCCTCGTGACCTTGGCTCAATTCCTTCTGACAAGGAAGGAAAAGAAAAATCTAAATTAACTTAAAATATCTCCAAATTTCACAAAATGAGGAAAAACAATTTTAGCTTAAGTCATATTTTCCAAGTAAATTACAGCTATAACAAGTCACAACTCTTCATTCATCTACACGTCATAACACATATAATGTCAAATTATCATATCATAAAAAGGTTTTGTGTAGCATAGAAAGAGAACAGCGACAGAAAAAAAAATCACATTTATATAGAGCCTTTCACGTCCCTAAGACAAAATGCTTCAAAGCCAATTTATTACTTTTGAAGTTAAGTCACTGAAATATAGGGTAAAATGGGAGCCAATTTCCACAGAGCAGGATCCAACAAACAGCAGAGGAGCTGAACAGCCTGAAAGAATGGATAAGGCAGACTTGCATTACTATTCCACCTTAGATTGCCACTCAGAAATGTCTGGCCTAATAATGCAATCGTAGAGAAAAGAAAAGGCTAAGGAGTGATCTAACAGGGTACTTTATGAAATGTTCCGATTAGATATAGAGTTGTTTCCACTTTTGAGAGAGGGCTAGAGACAGGGGAGAGATAAAAACTAGAGTCATAAATTTAAGATGGTCACCAATAAATCCCAAGAAATTCAGAAGAAACTTCTTTAGCCAGAGAATGGTGAGAATGTGGAATTTGCCACAAGTAGTAGCTTAGCCTAATAGCATGGAAACATTTAAGGGCAAGCTAGGTAAGGGTGTGAAGGAGAAAAGAACAAAAGGTTAAGTTAAGATAAGAGGAGGAGGGGTGGGAGCAGGTTCTTGTGGAGCATAAATGCAGCATGCATTAGTCAAGCAAAATGGTCCATTTCTGTTCTATACACTTGATGTAATGCAATATAGTTCGTGTCCTGCCCTTCACTGAAAATATTAGAAAGAAATCACTTCCTTCTAAATTGGAATTTACATTTGACAGAGCAGCTCACATTGTATCCGTTCAAGGAGAACATGATGGAATTCAGACAGGGAGACTGAAGCCATCATCGCTGAGGGAAGCCTTTTGAAGGCAGTGGGAGTGATAGCCCAGTGCCTTCAGAAGAATTACAGCATGTAGTGTTATATCAGCTGAACATTCAATCTCTGATGATCAGGTGAGTTCTGAGGTACAAGCAAAAAACAGGAGACAGAGGAACCGTGTACTGGGTGATCTGGGCAGAATATCATGTTAGGCAGAGATAGATGGGTAGAAGTGTAGTCGCACCTTGATTTATGCTCATTTAAGTTCCGAGATAAAAACAGAAAATGCTGGATAAGCCCAGCCGCCAGGCAGTATCTATAGGGAAACTGAATTAATGTTTCTGGCCAGCGACCTTGCATCAAAACTAGAAGCTCTTGAAGACTCAGTGAATTCAATTGCACAAAATGTCATGGTGTGTTTTGAACCTCTGGATTATTAATCCAGTATCATAACCTGCATTCATATAGTGACCATAAATGTATTGAAACATCTCAAGATGTGTCACAGGAGCATGATCAGTCAATTTGACATTGCCAACCATTGATAAATGGTTATTTCTCAGATTGGAGGAAGACTTGTAGAGGAGTTCCTCAGGTGTCAGTGTTGGGACCCTTGCTCTTCCTGAAATATATTAATGACCTAGACCTGAGGTGTTCAGGGCATGATTTCAAAATTTGAACTTCATACAAAGATTCAAAACGTTGTCAACTGTGATGAGGACAGTCTTGAACTTCAAAAGGACATAAGAGCATAAGAAATAGGAGTAGGCCATTCAGCTCCTCAAGCCTACCCCACCATTCAATAAGTTCATGACTGATCTGTCCCAGGCCTCAACTCCTCTTTTGTGCCAGCTCCTCATAGCCCTCAACTCCCTAATATTTCAAATATTTATCTACCTCCTCTTTAAATACTATGAGATCTAGCTTTCAGAACTCTCTCGGATAGAGAATTCCAAACATTCACCACCCTCAGAGAAGAAATTCCATCACATCTCAGTTTTAAATGAGTGTCCCCTTATTCTGTAACTATGTCCCCCTTGTTCGAGATTCCACCACTAGTGGAAACATCTTCTCAATATCTACCCTGTCAAGCCCTCTCAGAATCTTGTACGTTTCAATAAGATCACCCCTCATTCTTCTAAACTGTAACTATAAAGGTCTAACCTGTTTAGCCGTTCTTGATAAGTCAACCCCTTCATCCCATGAATCAGCCTAGTGAATCTCTTTTGAACTGCCTCCAATGCCAGTATATCCTTTCTTAAATATGGGGACCAAAACTGTACACAGTACTCCAGGTGCAGCCTCACCAACACCCTGTACAGTTGTAACAAGACGTCCCTATTTTTAAACTCCAACCCCCTAGCAATAAAGGTCAAAATTCCATTTGCCTTCTTAATTACTTGCTGCACCTGCATGCTAATCTTTTGTGTTTCATGCACAGATCCCTCTGTGCTGCACTTTTTGGAGTCGCTATTTTTTTGATTCTTGATACCAAAGTGCATGACCTCACTTTCCTACATTAAACTCCATCAGCCAAGCTTTTGCCCACTCACTCAATCTATCTACATCCCCTTGCAGATTCCTTATTTCCTCATCACAACATGCCCTCCCACCTATTTTTGTATCGTCAGTAAATTGGGATACATTACACTCTGCTCCCTCCTCCAACTCATCAATATAGATAGTAAATAATTGAGACCCTGGGACTGATCCTTGTGGCACTCCACTAGTTACGTCTTTCCAACCTGAAAAAAGACCCATTAATCCCGACTCTCTGTCTTGTGTGTGTTAACCAATCCTTGATCCATGTTAATACATTACCCCAATACCATGAGTTCCTATCTTGTGCAATAACTTTTTATGTGGCACCTTATCAAATGCCTTCAGGAAATCCAAATACACAACTACCAATTCCCCCTTATCAACTCTGCTTGTTATATCCTCAAAGAACTGTAGCAAATTTGTCAAACATGGTTTCTCTTTCACAAAACCATGTTGACTCTGTTCGATTGTGTTTAGCTTTTCTAAATGTCCTGCTATTTCTTCCTTAATAATGGACTCTAGCATTTTCCCAACAACAGATGTTTGGCTGACCGGCCTACAGTTTCCTGCTTTTTGTCTCCCTCCCTCCTTTTCATACACCCATACCTCTTGCTGCTTGTTTTTATATTTCTTGCCAAATTACTTTCATAATAAATTTTCTCCCTCTTTATTAGCTTTTTAGTCATCCGCTACTGGTTCCTAAAAAATTCCCAATCCTCTGGCCTACCACTAGTTTTCACCGCTTTGTATGCCTTAGTTTTTGATTGGACACTCTCCATACAATCCATGTTGGTGGATTGGGCAGACAAGTGGCAGATAAAGTTCAATACAGAAAAGTGTGACTCATTTTGGCAGGAAGGACATAGAGACACAGTATAAAATAAAAGGAGAAACTCTAAAGGAGGTGCAGGAACAGAAGGACCTCAGTGTTTATGCACATAGGTCATTGAAGATGGCAGGACATGTTGAGAGAGCAATTAATAAAGCATATATTAACTTAGGCTTTATTAATAATAAACCTCTAATGTGACTACTCTGTTCAAGAAGGGAGGAAGACAAAAAGCAGGAAACTACAGGCCAGTCAGCCTAACATTTGTTGTTGGGAAAATGCTAGAGTCCATCATTAAAGGAAGAAATAGCAGGACATTTAGAAAAGCTTAATGCAATCAAACAGAGTCAACATGGTTTTGTGAAAGAGTAAGGAGGTCATGTCAAAGGCCTCATCTGGAGTACTGTGTCCTGTCCTAGGAACCATACTTGAGGAAAAGTGTGAAAGCATTGGAGAGAATACAGAGGAGATTCACAAGAATGATTCCAGGGGTAAAGAACTGTAGCTATGAGGATAGGTTGGAGAGATTGGGACTCTTTTCCTTGAACAAAAGAAGGCTGAGAATTGAGAGAGATATTCAAGATCCTGAGGGGTGCGGGCAAGATAAATAGTGAGAAACTGTTTCCACTCGAGAGCATCAAGAATTGGAGGGCACAGATTCAAAATAATTGGCAAAAGTAGTAAAAGGTGAGGAAAAATTGTTTCACCCAGAGGGTGGTTGGAGTCTGCAACGAACTTCCTGAGGGCGTGGTGGAGGCAGGTTTGATCGAGTTATTCAAAAGGGAATTGGATTGCTATCTGAAAAGAAGGAATGTGCAAGGTTCAGAGGATAAGGCAGGAGAGTGGGACTAGGTGGAATGCTCTTTCAGAGAGCCAGTGCAGACTTGATGGGTCAAATAGCCTCCTTCTGCACTATAAAGATTTTGACATTCTCTGAAACCAGCAATATCTTTTGATTCCCTTCTCTAGTGACTCTCCACTTGATGATTCCCTTTAGTAACAGATCACCTGCCTGTTTAATCAAATTAGAAAAGAGGCATTTGAGCTGGCAGAACATTGTACATGGCACCACCAAGTGGCCAGATTTGAGTGTCATCACATATCAGTACTGCCTGTCTGATGCACAAGTTCCTTAAGTGCCCTATTGACAGGATATTTTTCTTAAAAGTGATTTGATTGAGGCATAATATTTTATCTGTGCACCTGATAGGGTAGACGGGGATTGGTTTAAAGTTTCATCGAAAGTTGGACTTCCAACAGTGCAGCATGCTCTCAGTACTATAGAGGGAGTGTCAGCCTGGATTTTATGCTCAAGTCTGTGGAATCGGGTTTGAACACATGACTCAGTGAAGAAAATACTACCTACAGTGCCACACAGCAGTCATCTGTAAACCAGATTTATGCAGTTTATAGCTGTTATGTGAATAAGGAGAATAGCGAAGCACGCCATCATCATTCCCAGCCTGTTTTGTTGTAGGAGACAAAGCCAAGGCCTATCAGGTAGCCAGACAAACAAATCAATCCCAGATAGGCTGATGTGCAGTTATTGTGTCTCATTCTGGCCTGACCTCAGCCGCTGTTTACTTTGTGAGCTGCAGGCTTGCAATCAAGGGGTGGCTTCTACCATGGAAGATTTTGACTGCAGCTTCAGATTAACTAAACACCCTGCTCACCAATGGCCAGCTTACAAACGGCAAGAAGTACATCTTTTCTTTCATTTATGGAATGTGGCTTTCGCTGGCTGGGCCAGCATTTATTGCCCATCCCCAGTTGCCCGTGAGGTGGTGGTGAGCTGCCTTCTTCAACTGCTGCAGTCCACGTGGTGTAGGTACACCCACAGTGCTGTTAGGAAGGGAGTTCCAGGATTTTGACCCAGTGACAGTAAAGAAACGGCGATATGTTTCCAAGTCAGGATGGTGAGTGACTTGGAGGGGAACTTCCAGATGGTGGTGTTCCCATGTGTCTGCTGCCCTTGTCCTTCTAGATGGTAAGGTCAGATGACACATGTCAGCCCAAGCCTGGATTTTGTCCAGGTCTTACTGCATTTGGACATGGACTGCTTCAGTATCTGAGTCGTTGCAAATGGTGGTGATCATTGTGCAATCATCAGTGAACATCCCCACTTCTGACCTTATCATCTAGATGGGTTTGGAAGGTGCTATCGAAGGAGCCATGGTGAATTCCTGCAGTGCATCTTGGAGATGATACACACTGTTGCTACTGTGCATCGGTCGTGGGGGAAGTGAATGTTTCTGGATGTGGTGCCAATCAAGCAGGCTGCTTTGTCCTGGACGGTGTCAAGCTTCTTGAGTGTTGTGGGAACATCCAGGCAAATGGGGAGTATTCCATCACACTCCTGACTTGTGCCTTTTAGATGGTAGGCAGGCTTTGCGGAGTCAGAAGGTGAGTTACTCATCGCATGATTCCTAACCTCTGACCTGCTATTCTAGCCACAGTATTTATATGGCTAGTCCAGTTCAATTTCTGGTCAATGGTAACCCCCAGGATGTTGATAGTGGGGGGCTTAGTGATGGTAATGCCATTGAACATCAAGGGGCGGTGGTTGGATTCTCTCGGAGATGGTCATTGCCTGGCACTTGTGTGGTGCAAATGTTACTTGCCAATTGTCAGCCCAAGCCTGGGTATTGTCCAGGTCTTGCTGCATTTGGACATGGACTGAATCAGTATCTGAGGAGTCGCAAATGGCGGTGATCATTGTGCAATCATCAGCAAACACCCCCACTTCTGAGCTTATGATGGAAGCAAGGTCAATGATGAAGCAGCTGAAGATGGTTGGGCCGAGGACACTACCCTGAAGAACTCCTGCAGTGATGTCCTGGAGCTGAGATGACTGACTAACAACCACAACCACTTTCCTTTGTGCTAGGTATGACTCTAACCAGCGGAGAGTTTTTCCCCTAATTCCATCGATTCCAGTTTTGCTAGGGCTCCTTGATGCCACACTTGGTCAAAGCTGCCTTGATGTCAAGGGCAGTCACTCTTATCTCACCTCAGGAGTTCAGCTCTATTGTCCATTTTTGAACCAAGGCAGTAATGAGATCAGGAGCTGAGTGGCCCTGGTGGAACCCAAACTGGGCATCAGTGAGCATTTTATTGCCAGGCAAGTGCCACTTGATAGCACTGTTAATGACCCCTTCCATTACTTCCATGATCGCGAGTAAACTGATGGGGCACTAATAGGTCAGGTTGGATTTGTCCTGCTTTGTGTACAGGACATACCTGGGCAATTTTCCACATAGCCGGGTAGATGCCAGTGTTGCAGTTGTACTGGAACAGTTTGGCAAGGGGCATAGCAAATTCTGGAGCACAAGTCTTCAATAATTTTGCCAGAATATTGTTAGGGTGCATAGCCTTTGCACTATCCAGCGCCTTCAGCCGTTTCTTGATGTCACGTGGAGCGAATTGAATTGGCTGAAGGCTGGCATCTGCCAAGATGGATCATCCACTCGGCACTTCTGGTTGAAGATTGTGGCAAACGCTTCAGCCTTATCTTTTGCACTGATGTGCTGGGCTCCTCCATCATTGAGGATGGGGATATTTGTGGAGTCTCCTCCTCCAGCAAATTGTTTAGTTGTCCACCACCATTCACAACTGGATGTGGCAGGACTGCAGAGCTTAGATCTGATCCATTGGTTGCGAGATCGCTTAGTTCTGTCAATCACTTGCTGCCTGTGCTGTTTGGCACACAAGTGGTGCTGCGTTATAACTTCACCAGGTTGACACCTCATTTTTAGGTATGCCTGGTGCTGTTCCTGTCATGCTCTCCTGCACTCTTCATTGAACCAGGGTTGATCCTCTGGCTTGATGGTAATGGTAGAGTGGGTAGAGTGGATGTGCTGGGCCATGAGGTTACAGATTGTGTTCAAGTACAATTCTGCTGCTGCTGATGGCCCACAGCACCTCATGGATGCCCAGTCTTGAGTTTCTAGACCTGTTCAAAATCTATCCCATTTAGCGCAGTGGTAGTGCCACACAACACGATGGAGGGTGTCCTCAATGTGAAGGCGGGACTTCGTCTCCACAATGACTGTGCTCACTCCTACCTATACTGTCATCGACAGATGCATCTGCAGCAGACACCTCTCCCCTCGTCTCCACTCTAGCCAATTGCATTAATATTGACCTTATTGTGTCCTCATTACAGCTCAAAGTGCTTTCCAGCCAACTAAGTATTTTTGACATGCAGACACTTATGTACGGTAAGGCTGCAGCCAATTTTTAACTAGTACAATCCCATGTACTACAAATGAGATGAAGGCCCAGTTATCAGTTTTGGTGGTGTTGGTCGAAAGAGAATAGAGAACTTGTTGCATTCTATAAGTTACACTATGATTTGAGTTATCAGAACATGCTGCACTGCAAGAGCAACCAATCCCCGCCACTTAGTGGTGCTATGCACAACTCACTGCCAACTTCAGTGCTAGCACTGATTAAACAGGAGGATGATGTGTTAGCAAAACAAGAAGAAGAACAATACAAGTGTTACACAAAGTATTCTAGTGTAGTGTGATCGAATTAGGTCTAATCACACTTCTGTGAAGCTTCTTGAGATGTTTTACTGGGTTACAGTAAATAAATGCAGATAAAGCTGGAGATACTCAGGCAGTCATGAAATATTTGTAGAGAAAGAAACAGTGTGTTAATGTTTCATGTTAATGACCAGAGGCAGGGAAAGGAGGGGTGGGGAGAAAAGAACAAAAGGAGAGGAGTTTCTGTTCTTATCACCCCTTCCTTGTCTCCACACTCGCTTAAAACCCATTAAACATCTTTTAACATTTTCCAGTTCTTCGAAAAGGTCAGTGCCTGAAACGTTAACTGTTTCTTTCCACAGATGCTCCATGATATGCTGAGTGTTTTCAGCATTTTCAGTTTCTATTTCAGAACTCAAATTAGCAAAAAGTTGAGATAGTAATTGCATTTTTGTGCAGCACAAAATATCCCACCCAATTCATGGATCAACCAGAACACACCCTCCTGTTTCTTGCTTATTCCTCAGCCCCTCAGAGGTGGAATCTTCAGCCATCACAATCCAGCATACTCTAATTCTACTAAAATCCGTGAGCTATCACTCCCACTGCCTTCAATTGGTCTCCCTTGGTGATGGCAGCTTCAGGCTCCCTGTCTGAATTCCATCGCTTACTGCTTGCTCAGACTGTTCTAGAAAGCATTCTGCCAAATGTAAAATGACAATTTTGAAGTTATTTTTTTGTAATGTTATGGGTCAGTCACAAACTACACTGAGTCCGCAGTACAGAAACAGGCCATTTGGCCCAACTGCTGTTTGCCAGCATATATGCTTCTCCTCCCACCCTTCTCCATCTAACCCTGCTAGCATGACATGCCATTCCTTTATCTCATGTCTCTATATAGCTTCCTCTTGAATTTATCTATACTATTCACCTGAACTACTACTTCTGATAGCAAATTCCACATTCACACCATTCGCTAGGTAAAGAATTTTCTCCTGAATTCCTTTTGGGATTTATTAATGGTCATCTCATTTATGGCCTCAAATTTAGACTCACCCATAATTGGAAATACTGCCTCTACATCTACCCTATCAAACTCCATCATTTTAAAGGCCTCTATCAGGTCACCCTTCAGCCTTCTAGAGAAAAAAAGTCCAGCTCGTTCAGTCATTCCTCATGCTGCCATCCTTGTGAATCTTCTGTGCACCTTCATCAGTACCTCTGTACCCTTTTTATGCCATCGACTGGAACTACGCACACTACTCCAAGTGTGGTCAACAAATGTTCAAATAAATTGAATATAACTTCCCTGTATTTCAATTGTATCCCTTTAGAATTGAAGCCTCGTGCTGTGTTTTTTTTAACGGCCTTATTAGCTTGCATCTCCACTTGGTAATTTGAGAATCTGTACCCGAGATCTCTTTGCACCTCTACATGTTTACGTTAATTTCCCAAAGACACTCTGGCCTCCTCATTCTTTCCACCAAAATGCACTACCCCATTCATTTATACTGAAATTAATTTAATTACATGCCTATTCTACAAGAATATTAACAGTAGATCATTGTAATGTGTTACATGAAGAAAGTCATTCTGCACACAAAGTCCAAACCAGTACACCCAATTCAATGAAATGACACATCAAAAAAAAACAGCAACAGCCACACTTGCCAGGCAACTCTGAATTTACATAGATTTACTGGAAGATGTAAAAATCTCCGCCAAATCACTAGTTAAACTACATTAAGGACAATCCATAGCTTTCAAGCAAGTCTGTTTGACAAGTTGATTCTTCTAAGTCAAAACTACATCTATTCTCCTTTAACTTTTGAATTCAAGTCCTTCAACTTCCAGGTAGATCAGGTCTCCTGCTCATGTTAAATTGGGCCATGAAATGCAAAGGTAAATATTTAAAAGTTGCAACCAGAGTGTGTGGGGGGCTGGTGCCAAAATGTTAATGTTCAGCTGCATTCTCTGCCAGATCACAATATGTTTAACATTTTCTGAAGATACACTTAACGAGACGCTTGCCGAGTTTCCAACCACAGCTCTTCAGTGAACAATTGAATCTGGAAATTAATTTGCAAATGCTACAAAACCCCTTTTGATGTTAAGGGCTCAGCTTTCTATCAGTTCAGCTGAAATCCCTTTCAAACATTTTAAGAGAATATTCTACTTTCAACAGTCCATGGAATACAAAAAACTTTTGAAACAAGTAATTTTTCTTAGAGGAGTATAAAGTTGGCATATTACTTCAAATACAGAGTGAAACAGGGAAAGGGGACTGGGATGGGTTTTGGGGGGGGGAGGGGGGGGGGCGCAAGAGGCCTGAGGGGCAGAGAGGGGGAAAGAAGGAAAATAAGAGAACGGAACTTGTATTTATAAAGCACCTTTCGTGATCTCAGACCATTCCAGTTAAGTAATTGAGGCACAGAAAGGTCCCACTTCGCACCACCAGTGTGATGTGATGACCAGATAATTTTCTTTTTATTATTGATTCCAGTTGAGGGATAAGTATTAGCCAGGAGAACTCCCCTGCTCTTCTTCAAAATAATGCCATGGAATCTTATACATCCACATCAGAGGGAAGACGGGATCTTTTAGCATCACGTCCAGAAGACAGCATCCGACAGTGCAGCACTCCTTCAGTATTGCACTGGGATGTTATATTCTCAGTAGAAATATCTTGTCCAAAAAACAAAGTAAGGTACACAAGAACGCTGGTCCAATATGCCAAGCTAGGTTATTAAGTAAGCACCAAAATCCCTGACGTTAACAGATGTTGCAACATTAAAACAACTATGTTCTGTAGGCCCAATGCTGCAATATTCATATTGTTTAGAGAAGTAAAATAAACAGCTACCCTAAAGCCCCAGTGACAAAGGTACTGTGGGCCACCTTCTCTAAGCACTGCACAGCAGTTTGATACAACTGCTCACTTGTGGCTCACTTGGTCCCTTTCCAGTGCAATTTAAGTAACAGTCAACCATGTTGTTGTGGGTCTGGAGTCAGAGGCCACACCAGGTAAGGGTGACACATTTCCCTTCCCCATGGGAAGCTAGTAAACCAGCTGCATTTCATTTTCAAATGACAATTCAACGGCTCATGGTCACTTTGGAGTGGCAGGACGGGGCAAACTTAACGCCTGGGTGCAAACAGGCATGACCCCAACCTTGATGCCCCACATGGCTGATAAATCAGAGCGTTTGCATGTATCACAGGTATAGGTTAATGCAGATGGCTCAGGCTGGTAGGATGGGAGCAGGAGGAGGGAAGAGAAGGGAAGAGGAGGGCCATACTATCTTGTACAGCATTAGCTGTCAAAAGCTTACCAAATGCTTTTGTAGTTTCTACCAGTTTCATGGTGAATGTTTGGCCTTTTGGCAACTCTTTCAGCATCTTGGCCACTTCATAGTGCCGGCAGCCCACCACGCCTTGGCCATTGATCGATTCGATGTGATCGCCGACGAGGATTACTTTAACTCGGTCAATGATGCTGTTCTCTTTGATGCGCTGGAAAAGGGAAGAGTATGAAAGCGTGTTCAAACACTACAAAGCAGAAAGACCTTATTTCCAACAATTGTCTACATCAAAAACCCAGCTTTACGGGTGCTGACAAACACAATACACCTGCTACATTTTGGTTATTACTTCATGGTAAACACAAACATCTGAGATATTGCTCCTCCATTGCTGGCCTCTCGTGTATCCCCAACTTCCATCACTCCACCAGGTTGTGGTTGTCAATGAGGACACATTGTTTTAATTTGGAAAAATTTTCTGTAAAATCTTCAAGCAGGAAGTCAACGTGATGGTTGAGCATTGATGTTAATGCCATGCCTGATGCCTCAGTTGACAGAAGTACTGCCCAGTGTACCGTGTTCTCTTTCGAAATCTTTCAGGACATGGACGATGCTGACAGGGCCACATTTAATACCTTTTCTCCTGTCTCACCCATATTCGCTGCTCCAGCTCCTCCAAACACAGGTTCCCTTCCTCCCTGGCTGCTCTGCTTAACATAGATTGTCTATGGAGGAGCAGCAAGAGCAGGAGGGACCCTGTGATTGGAGGAGCTGGAGCAGCAAGCATGCGAGAGACAGAATCTGAGATTGGAAGAACAGCACCCCACAGATTCTGTCTCTCCCACACCCACTGCTCCTCCAACCAAACTCTGTATTGTTTTCCCACTCTCACGGAGATGCCTGCAATTGTTTAGCCCCAGGTCATGAAAGTGACATAAGGTAAGCTAACATTGCATGAGGCAACCTTTCTTGAACGTTTCGCCATTCTTTGCTTTATCACTTGCTACTTACAACATTGCAAGGGCGAATTCGCCCACTGACCCAGTGTAATTTGAACCCTGGAGAGGTGTAGGAAGGTAGCCCAGGGCTTGAGATGCAGGCAACTGCAGGCATAACCACTAATAGTGGAGCAATTAAAATTGGAGATGCACAAGAGGCCAGACTTGGAGGAGCACAGATATCGGAGGGTTGTGGGGCTCAAAGAGATTAGAGATAGAGAGGGATTTGAAAACAACACAGGGCTATGTGCACACCAAACAGCAGAAGCAGCGTGCAACAGACAGAGTCAAGCAATCCTACAACCAATGGATCAAATCAAAGCATTGCAGTCTTGCCACTTACAGTTGTGAACGGTAGTGGACAATTAAACAACAAGCCAGAGGAGGAGGAAGCATCTGCAAACATCTTCAGCCAGAAGTGCATGATTTCCCTCAGCCTCCTCTTGAGATCCCATCATCATAGATGCCAGGCTTCAGCCAATTCAATTCAATCCACATGATATCAAAAATGGTTGGCGGCACTGGATAAAGCAAAGGCTATGGGCACTGCAACACTGCAGCAGTAGTACTGAACATTTTTTCTCCAGAAATAGGCGTGCTTCCAAACAAGCCGTTCCAGTACAACTACAATACTGGCATCTACTCAGCAATGTGGAAAACTGCCCAGGTGGCTCTGAGTGTAAGGGAGTGAAGTTTTAAATTTTAAGG
This sequence comes from Cetorhinus maximus, assembly GCF_964194155.1. Taxonomy (NCBI): domain Eukaryota; kingdom Metazoa; phylum Chordata; class Chondrichthyes; order Lamniformes; family Cetorhinidae; genus Cetorhinus; species Cetorhinus maximus. Next base: position 11,996,132 of record NC_135895.1, read on the forward strand.
GTTAATCTCTTTTAGAAAATCTAGTACTGTTTGCTTGCATTTTAGCATTTAACTTAAATTTACTGTTTTAAAAACTTAGGCTTTGGCAGGGCTAACCAAGTAAATCAAGCTGTCTGTCGAGAGAGCAGGTGAGATCAGTCAATTAAGTAACTGGCCTGACCTGGTTCTGTAACCGCCACACGGTAGACTCATTTGAAATCTTAGTATAAATAAAAGAGGTTAAGCGCACTGGCACGGAGTGCAGCTGGTTCCGAGTGTAATTACTGCGTCTTTGGTGAGTAAGGGAGTTCAGTGAGGAGAGGAGGGAGGCGCTCTTTTCTTTCTCTTTCTCAATATCTCAGCCTCCCAGAAGCCAGGAATTTAAAAGCCGCACGAGAGGGCTGCACTCTCGGAGTGTGATATCACAGGAGAAACATAAGTAATTGGTTGGTGAGAAACTGCTGTTAGGGAGTCTTCAAGTAGCTGAAAATTAGAAAAAACATTTTTAAAAGGAAATAGCTACTTACGATTTAAGAAAGAAACACAAGCAATGGGAAATTAAAGTCAAGGTCACGTAAAATAAAGTAGTATAAGTAAACCAAAGTAAAATAAAATTAACATAAGGGAAGTAAATTAAAGCCATGGCAGGACAGCTTGGTCTTGTGGAATGCGTATCCTGTAATATGTGAGAAGTCATGGACGCTACCGGTGTCCTAGAAGTGTCACCGTGTGCAGCAAGTGTCACCAGCTGCAGAAACTTGAGCTCTGTCTTTCAGAGCTCGTTTGGTGGCTGGAGTCACTGTGGTGCATCCACGAGGCTGAGAGCCACATGGATAACAGGTTCAGAGAGGTGATCACACTTCAGTTTAGGATAATGGGTGACCAGAAGGTAGCCCAGGAGAACTAGGCAGATAGTGCAAGTGTCCCCTGTGGTCCGGCTAATCAGTCGGTTTTCCATTTTGGATACGGGTGAGGGCATTGGCTCCTCGGAGGAGCGCAGTCAAAACCAAGTTTGTGGCACCACAGGCAACTCTGTTTTACAGGAAGGGAGGAAGAAGAAAGGAAGAGCAGTAGTGATAGGGGATTTGTTAGTTAGGGGAACAGACAGGCGTTTCTGTGGCCATAGGCATGAACATGGCACCAGGGAGGCAACATACCATCCTGGAGTCAAGGATGTCACAGGGCATTCTTCTGGGGGAAGGTGATCAGCTAACGGTCATGGTCTATGTTGGTACCAATGACTTAGGTAGGAAAGGGGATGAGATCCCAAAGGCAGACTTCAGGGAGCTAGGAAGGAGATTAAAAAGTAGGACCTCGAAAGCAGTAATCTCAGGATTACCCCTAGTCCCACTTGCGAGTGTGAGGATAGAAATATGAGAATTGAATGATTAAACACATGGCTGGAAAGTTGGTCTTGGTGGGGGGGTGGGGGGGGATCTGATTTCTGAGGCATTGGGTCTGGTTCTGGGGAAGGTGGGGTATGTACAAGCCAGACAGTCTGGGACGCATATCCTCGCAGAGAGATTTGCTAGTGCTGGTGTGGGGGGAGGCACTTTAAACTAGATTGGAAGGGGGATGGGAACCTGAGGCAAATTCAGAGAAGGGAGCAGGAGATAGAAAATTAGTGAATGACTCTGAAAAACAGTAGCAGCACAGGTTCAAAAGTGCACAGCACAGGAATTTGGCAGTGTCAAAACATGTGCGCGTGTGTGAGAGGCGGTGGCAAAGTGGTATTTTCACTGGACTAGTGTTCTAGAGGCCCAGGGCAATGCTCTGGGGACCCGGGTTAGAGTCCCACCAGATGGTGAAATTTGTATTCAATAAAAATCTGGAATTAAAAGTCTAATGATGACCATGAAATCATTGTCAATTGTCATAAAAACCCATCTGGTTCACTCATGTCCTATGAGGGAGGCCATCTGCAGTCCTACACGTGACCCACCAATAATGTGGCTGACTCTTAAACGCCCTCTGAACAAGGGCAATTAGGGATGCAAGTAGTATAGGAAATAAAGCCAATGAGCTGAGGGCACAGATAGTCATACTGCAGCACGATATTACTATAACGGAAACTTGGCTTAAAGAGTGGCAAAAATGGCAGCTCGACATCCCTGAACACTGTGTCTTCAAGCACGATAGAGAAGGGGATAAAAAAAAAGGTGGGGGTGTAGCATTATTAGTTAAAGAATAAATTACAGCAGCGAGTGGGATGATATAGTAAATGAAAATTCAAAAGAGGCCATATGGGTTGAGCTCAGCAATAAAAAGGGTGGGGGGGGGGGGGGGGCAGCAATACTGCTAGGAGTGTACTACAGACCCCCAAATAGTGGAAAGGAGCTAGGAGAACAAACATGTAGGAAAATTTCTGAGTGCAAAAACAACAGGGGAATAATAGTTGGAGACTTTAACCATCCTAATATTAATTGGGATACGAACAGTGTGAAGGGTCCAAAAGGGCAGAAAATTTTTGCGTTGCAGTCATGAGAACTTTTTTTAGCCAGCACGTAACAAGCCCAGTGAGAGGGGGCGCAATTCTCGATCTAGTCTTAGGAAATGAAGCTGGGCAAGTGGATGAAGAAGCAGCGGGGGACCATTTTGGAGAGTGACTATAATACAATTAGGTTTAGTATACGAAACAAAGCTAATATGGAAAAAGGCAAAGATAGAACAGGAGCAAAAGCTCTAAACTGGGAGGGGGGAAGACAAATTTTACAAAGCTGAGAGGTGAATTGGCAAAAGTGGACTGGGTACAGCAGCTAGAAGGCAAAACAGTATCAAATCTGTGGGAGACATTCAAAAGTAAGATTCTACAGGCACAGCGTAGACATGTCCCCACAAAGAACAAAGGGTGGCACTGCCAAATCTAGATTCTGGTTATCCAGAAGCATACGGGGTAAGATAAAGCAGAAGAAGAAAGTTTATGACAGTCACAAAACACTTAATACTGTAGAAAGCATAGAGGAATATAGAAAGTGCAGGGGTGAAGTAAAAAAGGAAATTAGGAAAGCAAAGAGAGGATATGAAAAAATATGGCAGGCAAAAATCACAGAAAACCCAAAGCTTCTCCACCAGTACATTAAGAGCAAGAGAATAACTAAGAAAAGGGGAGGGCCTTTCAGGGATGTACATGGTAGCTTAGATGTTGATGTTGAAGGTGTGGGCAGGATTCTCAATGAGTACTTTGTCTCTCTCTTCACTAAGGAGAGGGATGATGCAGATATTCTTGTTACAGAGCAGGAGTATGACATGTTAAGATACAATAAGCATAATGAGAGAGGATGTAGAGGAGGGACTGGCATCCTTGAAGTTGGATTGTATCCCAGGCTGTTGAAGGAAGCCAGGAAGGAAATAGTGGCTGCTCTGAGGATCAGTTTCCAATCCTCACTAGATACAGGCGATGTACCAGAGGATTGGAGATCTGTGAACGTTGTATCATTATTTAAAAAGGGTGCAAGGGATAGGACAGAAAATTATAGGCCGGTCAGTCTGACTTCAGTGATGGGCAAATTATTGGAAACAATTCTGAGAGACAATAAACTGTCACTAAGAAAGGCGTGGGTTGATAAGGGAGAGTCAGTATGTTTTTGTTAGGGGAAGATCGTAACTTAGCAACTTTCAAATTTTTTGAGGAAGTAACAAGGATTGATCAGGGTAGAGCAGTGGATGTTTTCTACATAGGTTTCAGTAAGGCTCTGACAAGGTCCCACATAGCAGACTGGTCAGAAAAGTGAGATCCCATGGGATACAGGGGAAATTGCGAACTGGATCCAAAATTGGCTCAGCAATAGGAAACAAAGGGTCAATAGATGTTTTTGCGAATGGAAAGCGGTTTCCAGTGGCGTTCCACAGGGACCTCAACTTTTCATAATTTATATAAATGACTTGAATGAAGGGACTGAAGGTATGGTTGCAAAATTTGTTTTTGCACAAAGACACGTAGGAAAGTAAGATGCGAAGAGGACGAAAGGAGGCTACAAAGGGATATAGGTAGGCTAAATGAGTGGGCAAAGATCTGGCAAATGGAGTATAATGTGGGAAAATATGACATTGTCCGTTTTGGCAGGAAGAATAGAAGCATATTATCTAAATGGTGAGAAATTGCAGAGCTCTGAGATAGAGGGGGATCTGGGCGTCCTAGTGTATGAATTGCAAAAGGTTAGTATGTAGGTACAGCAAGTAATTAAAAAAGCTAATAGAATGTTATTACAAGGGGAGCTGAATACAAAAGTATGGAGGTTATGCTTCAGTTATATAGGATATTGGTGAGACCACACCTGGAGTATTGTTTACAGCATTAGTCTCCTTATTTAAGGATGGATGTAAATGCATTGGAAGTTGTTCAGAGAAGGCTTACTAGACTAATACCTAGAATGAGCAGGTTAACTTATGAGGAGAGATTGGACCTGCTAGGCTTATAGCCGCTAGGGGTTACAAGAGTAAGAGGCGACTTGATGGAAATATAATCCTGGGGGGGTCTGGACAGGGTGGACGTGGAGAAGATGTTTCCTCTTGTGGGAGAATTGAGAGCTAGGGATTGCTGTTTAAAAATAAGGGGTCACTCATGTAAGAAACAGATGAGGAGAATTTGTTTCTCTGTCGTGAGTCTTTGGAACTCTCTTCCTCAAAAGGCAGTGGAAGCAGTGTCTTTGAATATTTTTCAGGCAGAGATAGATAGGTTCTTGATAAGCGAGGGGATGAAAGGTTTAGGGGATGGGTGAGAACGTGGAGTTGAGGTTCCAATCAGATCAGCCATGATCTTATTGAATGGCGGAGCAGGCTCGAGGAGCCGAATGGCCTACTCCTGCTCCTAATTTGTCTGTTCTTATGACAATCATCCAGGGAAGGTCGTCAGAAGCATGATGTTCATTAATGATTGCATAGTGCTCATTCGCATTCGCACCATTCGCAACCTCTTCAGATTCTGAAGCAGTCCGAGTGCATGCAGCAAAACCTGCACAACGTTCCGGCTTGGGTGATAAGAAAGTGTGGTTCGCAAGAACCATAGAGCAGTGAGAATGTGAAACTCGCTATCACCGGAGTGGCAAGAGCAATTAGTATAGATGCATTTAGGAGGAAGCTAAACAAGCATATGAGGAGAAGGGAATAAAGAGTTAGTATGATAGATTTAGAGGAGGAAAGATGGGAGGAGGCTCAAGAGGAACATAAGCGCCAGCAGGCCCGGTTCTGTGCTGTATATTCTATGCAAGAGAGAATCTAACCATCTCTTCTTGATGCTACCAACATTACCATTGCTGAAACTTCACCATCAACATCCCGGATAGGATCTTTGGGCCAGTTAGGCTCACAGCAGCCAACAGGTTTTTAATGTAAAAATTCCAGGTGAGGATCATAGCCCACCCTTATAATATGTTTTCATATGGGAAAGTGATATTTCTTTTTCCACATGTTCACACAGCACACAGGAACACATCTGGAGTGTTAACAGAGAGATAGCTGTACAAGAGTCTGTAAAGTGGCCTCTTACTGCCACAAGATGGCAATGCAGTACATCCTTATCTCAATATCTCTAACAAACAGCATGTGGCGGGCCCTGACACATACAATATACAATTCCATAAACTTGCAATCAGGCATTTACTTTGGTAGGAGTGTGAAAAAGAATGCCTTCTTCCTCATGCTCTATATAACCTAAACTGTCAACTCACTGACCCAATCCAACAGGTGGCCAGTGATGACAGATGCAGAACAAGCAGACAGGTCGGGCCAGCTGAAGGGCCCAGCAGTGCTCGAATGAACAATGTAGCTTCATGTCCCACCCTCCCAATGTCAATAGAGATAGGGGAAAAATGGGGGAAGGAGGGCGCAAGTGGGCATATAGACCGAATGCCATCTTGCAAATTATTTGGTTTTTAACTTAACAGAGACATGAGGTGTGACAGTTTCAGGGTGGTTAGCAGCTGTATTGATACATAAACAACTATATACATGGTACATCCTGGAAGATGACATGTGTCAAAAGGAATATGGTTTAGTGTGTGTGTGTGTGTGTTCGGAAAGCAACACATGCACAGGAGTGTTAGACGGCCTTTGGTAGCTCTGTAACTGACTTCGGCTTAAGGGTTTGATTGACCAGTACGTGTTGTGTAAAATTGAAGTCAGTGACGGATCACAAAGGGAACATTAGGTAATATTAAAACAGAACAGGATTGTAAAGAAACAACCCGGGAAGTCGTTGCCGAAAGAGAGACACCTCTGAATTCACTGACAACCTGCAGATTCCCCAGGTTAGAAACTCATAAGTGCTGTTTGTTAAGTGCATATTTGTCAGTTATCATGTGCTTAATAAATCGGTGAACATCCACCTGCAATACTGTCAATCGTCTAAGCTTTTCTGCAAACTAACAAGCATCCTCCAGCATCCTCCAACATCCTAATCCATCCACTCAACTAAGTAACAAAATGTTCTAACGACAACACAGAAAAAGTCATTACCCAGGCAAACACAGAGCAGTAATGACTTCCTTCCCTTTGCCAACATTGTGCAGTGCTTATTGTCAACAATGACCTCCTGGCTGGCTTTTTTTACTTCATAGACTGCCCACTGGAAACGCACATACCCACACCCAACCCTTCTGACACTTCCCTTCCGCTCCCAGCCTATTGTAGGAAACCAACTTTTCATTTCCAGTCCCTTCATTTTTAGTTGGGTGTTTCTTTTTAAATTTAGAGCATGTCCAATCTATTAGCACATTGAAAAATTATTTTAAATCTACACCAAATACCAATCGTTTAATTTTATGTTTTATCATAGAATATTATAGCACTGGAGGTGGCCATTCAAGCCATCATGCCTGTGCTGGCTCTATGAAAGAGCTGACAATTAGTCTCCCTTACTCTTTCCCCATAGCCTTGTAAGCTTCTCCTTTTCTAGCAGTTATCGAATTTCCTTTTGAAAGTTACTATTGAATCTGCTTTCACTACACTTTCAGGCAGTGCATTCCTGATTACCATAGCTCGCCATGTTAAGAAAAACGTTCTCATCTCCATTCTGGTTCTTTTGCTTCAGCTGGTCTCCTCTTTTTCCACACAATCGCAACCCTCTTTTAGCCTCATAGCTTAAATTCCTGAAATGCAGTTGTTACTAAAGTCAAATGTGTATTTCCAAGCCACACTTATGGACAGCTACATCCAGAGAACATTCTAGTCTCTCGGGCACCCTGCGATAAAATTGGCTCGAGATCCAAACAAGAAAGGCCCAGCCATGCAGATTATGCTAGCATTGGGTTACCATCATTAAGCTAAATAAAGTTTTCTGACCTTTGCACAAGTACAAAGCACGCAAACACCCTTCCCAAGATTGCAATGTTTATGTCATTGCCAGCTCAGGGTTGGTATGGAGACAAATAGGCAACAAAGTAAACTGGCCTTTTACTCCCTCATGCTCTTTCGTCTTTGACTTTCACCATGACAGGGTCTGCAGCTGTCAAAACTTGGTAAAGGATCATTTAAAAAATAATCAACCAACCATTTTTTACCAAGAATGAGAGTCATCGAACCCATTAATAATTTTAACCTCAATGGAAGTGGGTTAATCATTGGCAGGAATTACAGAAAGAGGACGCCAAATGGCAACTCGTGACAGTGCAAGCTCTTCAACAGAAACAACGCGGCCTAATTTTGAACTCCCACCTCCATCCCCACCCGTTTTCCGTTTCTTCCCCTTCCCTTTTGTTTTTTCCAATAATTTATATAGATTTTTCTTTTCCCACTTATTTCCATTATTTTTAAATCTATACCTGTAATGCCCTGTCAGTCTTTCCACCCCACCCCCACTAGAGTTGTACCTTGAGTGTCCTGCCATCCATTCTTAATTAGCACATTCTCTTAGATAATATCACCACCTTCCCATGCGCTGCCTAATTTTATTCATTTTAAAATTTGATTCTCTGGATATGGATGTCACCAGCAAGGACAGAAACTATTGCCCATCCCTAGTTGGTCCTAAGGTGGTGTAATGGGCCACCTTCATGAATCACCTCAGTCGGTGTGAAGAAGGTACTGCCACAGTGCTGATAGGGAGGGAAGTTCCAGGATTTGACCCAGCAACCAGGAACAGAGATATACATCAAAGTCAGGGTGGTATGCGACTTGCAAAGTTGGTGTTCCCACTTTCCTTTAAGAGGTCACAGAATTATACGACAATAATAGAAAATTACACTGCTAGCAACAGCAGGAAAATTGTATTTTCTTGATCGGGAAAGTAAGAAACAAGAGCCCGTCCGTCCCTACATTAAAGCTGCAATCATGTTTTTGCAATATTTCTGTTGCAAACCCAAGCGCCACTTTCTCCACTTGCACAGATATAGAATTGGAACCTACTTTTATGAAAGCAAATCCTGCCCCGTTGTCAGTTATAGTTAATCCCAGGGCATCCTCTGCTTTAAATACGTCCACTTCTTTCTTCAGACCCTTTGTGTGCGCAAAAATAAAATCTTCCAAGCCAATCTGTCCCCCGAGGAGCTTGTCCATGTCAATTCTGTGAGTATTCAACGTGCAGAATAGAATCTGTGTGGAAGAAAAACATTGATGGTGAATACAGAAAGACAGAGATCCTATCTTACAGGATGACACTCATCACCCCCCGAGCTGACTATTTCCAGCATTTATCAAATGTCATAAAACAAATTGCAGCCCATTCAGCCTTATCAACTCTTGTGCATTGCCCAATTCTTTCACTCCACCGTTGCTGGTGGTGCTTTTAGCTGTCTAGATTCCTCCTCTAAACCTCTTCACCTTCTCTCCTCCTTTAAGCAGCTCCTTATAACCTACCTCTATAACCAGAGTTTTGTTCAGTTGTCCTAATAGATCATGTGGCTCAGTGTCAGTTTTTGTCTGATTACACTTCTGGGAGTGATTTTACTTTGTTAAAAATGTTACAACACAGAAGAAAACCATTCGGCCCACTGTAACCGTGTAGGCTCTCTGCAGAAGCAACTCACTTAATCCCACTCTGCTGCCTTTCCCCCGTAGATCTACAATGTTTCCTTTTCAGATAATGATCTAATTCTCTTCTGAAGCCTCGATTGAGGCTGTTTCCACCACACTATCAGGCAGTGCATTCCAGATCAGAACCACTCACTGGGTGAAAACTCTCTTCATGTCGTTGTTGCTTTTCTTGCCCATCATCTTAAATCGGTGTCCTCTGGTTCTTGATCTTTCTGCAAACGGGAATAGTTTCTCCCTATCTTAGTCTGTCCAGTCCCTCATGACTTTGAACACATCTTTCAAATCTCCTCTTAATCTTCTCTTCTCAAAGACAAACAGCCCAGCTTCTCTAATCTGTACATGTAACTGAAGTCCCTCACCCCAGTACCATTCACAAATCTTTTCTGCACTCTCTTTAATACCATCACAACCTTCCTAAAGTGTGGTGCCCAGAACTAGACACAATACTCAACTGGCCAAACCAATATTTTATACAGGTTCATTACAACTTACATACGAATTAGGAACAGGAATAGGCCATTGGGCCTCTTGAGCCTGGTCCACCATTCAATAAGATCATGGCTGATCTGAATGTAGCCTTAACTCCACATTCCTGCCTTGCTTCCGCACTCTGCCACTATTCACAAAGCTCAGGTTCCCAAACGCCTCATTAACCATTTTCTCAAGCAGCCCTGCCACCTGCAATGATTTGCACACATATACCCCCAGGTCCCTCTGCTCCTGTACCCCCTTTTTAGAAGTGTACCCTTTATTTTATACTGCCTCTCCTCGCTCTTCCTTCCAGAGGCTGTTTCCACCACACTGTCAGGCAGTGCATTCCAGATCAGAACCACTCACTGGGTGAAAGCTCCATGTCCAGAATGAATCCTCTCAAATTTGACCAGAACACTGGAGGTATTTAGGATGTTGACAAGAGTAGGAACTAGTTGAGGTGATAAATTATCACACAAGAAACAGCACAATAGTGTAGCGTATTGGGTTAATTGAGACTCAGTGAGTAGCACTTTTGCCTCAGGGCCAGAATGCTCTGAGTTCAAGTCCAACTCCAGGATTTGAACACCTAAAATCAAGGCTGATCCTCCAGTGAAATACTGAGGGGGTATACCACCCCTGAACTGAGGAAATGTTACCCAGCTCCGCTCCCGAATGGTCTGACTCTTAACATTAAGGTTATGTCCCCTTGTCCTAAACTCCTGAGTCGCAAAAGATGTTAGGACTAATGGGTCCATAATTTCCTGGTTTCTCATTCACACCTTTCTTAAACAATGCTGTTACGTTTGCAATTTTCCAATCTGAACTGGCAGAACCACACAGGAGCACGGCTAATGCATCTGCAATTTCCTTCATTTGATCCTTTATCAATTCCAGGGTTTGTGCCAGTCTTTCGTGTAATTATTTTTCTAAAATGGTCTTCTTGCTGTCATTAATTTTGGCGAGTTCGTCTTTGTTTCCCTCAAACGTCAGGTACATTATCTTTTTCGTCTGGGAAGACTGAAAGTAGCGATACATCAAGCCTGCCATTTCCTTATTTTCAGTTGCAATCCTACCAGCATCTGTTTTTTTACAGATCCCATGTTATACTTGATTTCCTCCAAAGTAAATATTAAAAACTGTGTGTTAATCTTGATATCCCCCATTAGTTTCTTTTGGTATTCCATTCTGCAGCTCTTCGCAATATTTTTGGCTTCGTATATTGTATTAGGCATAGCTCCCAGTTCTCTAGATCTACACTATTCTCCGCATTCTTATGATCTCTTCCTTTTAGTTTTGTGTCATCTCATCTCTTTTGTTGACCACGGATGAGTTATTTGGTAAGTAGAGCTCTCTCTCCTTCAGCCCATATACTAGTCCCGCATTAAGCTAAATGTTTTTTCAAACACATTCCACTGTTCATGTGGATATTTAAACGATAACAGTTTTGAGCAGTTTGCTGTCATCTGTCTCTGTTGTGATACAATTTAAGTGAACCTGACCAAAATATAGAAACTTAGTAACTGCGTTATGTTCTAATACAAAAGTATGATTCTGGAAATCCAAAATAAAAACAGAAAACGCTGGAAATACTCAGCAGGTCAGGCATCATCAGTAGAGCGAGGTACAGATTTAATGTTTCAGGTTGTTGACCTTCTGTCAGAACAGTTCTGGGCCAAACCCTCACCATGGCATTTTTAGTGGAGAGGCTTCATTTAGGGATTTAGGGGGAAGGTGTAATCACCCCTCAGGCCAGGTTTCCGTCAGTACCATGATGTCATTTGTAATTATCTACAAAAACTTTATGGATGGTGAGGCCCTTGTTCACAAGTGAAAAGAAATTCTGGAGGGGGATGGAGATAGGGGCAACGAGAGCTGATCCATCAGCAGGGTCCACAGGGTCACCAGAGAGAGGTGCGAGTCAGGTAGGAAGGAAATTGGACGCATTATCACCCCGGGGCACAGTGGGCAGGAAGTTCAGCAAGAGATTAGGATGGGGCAGGTGGGCTGTTCCTCATAATGAGGTGGCGCTGAGTGCCTCAATGGGCCCTCTGGAGAGATGCCGAAAGGCACTGAGAGAAGCTGTTGATTTAGTTAAGAGGGGATAAAGCCTGGAGCAGGAGTAGGAAAGATGAGGTGTACTGAAAGGTTGGGGTAGGGATTAGGGAGGGGAGAGTATCTGAGAGGGGAGAAGTGAAAAGAGGCATGTGATAGGAGAGAGGGGGGTTAAGAGGGGCAAAGAAGTATAAAGGGGGAGAAGAAAGCGGAAATAGAGTGATTGGCCCAGGTCTGGAACAGCAACCAAAACGTGCACACGAATGGACGCAGAAAGCTCAAGTTCCAAAGCCTAATTTTCCGGCATCCTTACATCTATCAATGGTGATGGACACACAGCAAACAAATCCATTTCACTTGGGGCATCGTCATATGGTGCAGACTTGCTGACATTTGGAGAGGTCAATCCTCAAGAGGCAGGTTCTGCCACAAGTGCCACACATGAAGCTACCTAGTGTCGTTGCGGATTGTTGTTTTCGGCATTAGCACCAGTTCGCCAAGCCACTGGCCTTTTAAAAACAAAACTGAAGTTTACACTGATGAGCCTGTCACTCCTAAAGTAATGAAACTCAACACCAAGAATGTTTGCTAGAATTGTTTAGAAGTTAAAGTACATCACCTTGATAATTTACCCAAGTCAACATGCTGGTCGTTTTCACGGTTGACTAGAGGATCAGAGGCTGATCGCAGGATGAGGAAAGCCATTTGACCCATCCAAACCCATAACCTTGAGAACAAACAGCACTAGCCTGTCATATCATCAGCCTGCCTCTTAAATGGTTCAAATATTTCCTCCACTAACTTAGCTGAAGCTCCACTTCACAGGCTAGTCAGTCAGTTTAATAAACATGCTGATAATTATATTGCATTCATCCTCCTTCGTGTTTTTAAGAGTATTTTTGAGAGCTGTGCAACTTACAAACTTTAAAACTCATAACTACACATGAATTTTCATCACCCTCCTGAGCATCCCTCCATTACTGCAGATTATAATCAATGTCCCACTGTATAGTTCAACGCCTAATGTTTGCTTGTTCACAGCAAAGCATCAAGATGGTGTACGAATTTTAGCTACACTACAAAACAACCAAATCTGTACGGCTCTTTAGAGAAATAAATCAAATGACATGGTATCATAGTAACAAGCTGAAAGGAAAAGCACAAGGACTGATGACACTGATCAATGTCACCTTGAGTGTCAGATGATAATGTACTCATCTTAGTCAAAGGTTAAAGCCCTGCTATGGAATTGGGCATATAATCTAGCCTGAGGGAGGGTTCTGGAGAGGGGATAAGTAGGTTTACAAAGCAAAAGGATATGGTGGCATTGCAGGGCAGCTACTTAGGTAATGATACCCAGAGAGGAAGGGGCAGAGTGTACAAACATTAAAAAAAAACAAACAGGGTCAAGGCTGGGGGAAATGGTAAAAAGGCAAAATTAGTGGCTCTTTACTTAAATGCATGTAATATTTGGAACGAAATAAATTAATTAACACACCAATAGAGGTTAATGGGTATGATCTTATAGCCATTACAGAGACATGGTTACAAGGAGATCAAAGCTGGGGAGTAAGTATTCAGGGGTATGTGACTTTTCAAAAAGGCAGGCAGGAAGAAAAGGGTGGTGGGGTAGCTTTGTAAGTACGGGATGGAATAAGTACGATAGCAAGAAATGATCTTGGGTTGGAAGGTGTAGAATCCATATGGGTGGAGGTAAGAAATAACAAGGGGAAGGCGACACTGGTGGGAGTAGTCTATAAGCCCCCTAACAGTAGCTATACTGTAGGACAAAATAAATCAGGAGATAATGAGGGCATGTAAAAAAGGCAGTATTTTAATCATGGGTGACATTAATCTTCATGTAGATTGGAAAAATCAAATTGGCAGAGGTAGCCATGAGCAACAATTCATAGAGTGTATTCTGGACAGTTTCCTATAATATGTTGTGGATCCAAGCAGGGGTCAAGCTATTTTGGATCTGGTAATATGTAATGAGGCAGGTTTAATAAATGATCTCAGAGTAAAAGATCCCCTAGGAAACAGTGACCATAACATGGTGGAATTTTGCATTCAGTTTGAGAGTGAGAAATTTAGTTCGGAAGCTGTGCTAAACTTAAATAAGGGTAATTACAAAAGAATGAGGGCAGAGTTGGCTGGAGTGAATTGGGAAAGGAGTTTAGCAGAAAAAATCGTCGATGAACAATGGCAGACATTTAAGAAAATATTTCATGACTCACAACAAAGTATTATCCCAGTGAGGAAGGAGGATTGTAGGAAGGGGACAAACCAACCATGGCTAACCAAGGAGGCTAAAGATAGTGTCAAGGTGAAAGAAAAAACATACAATGTGGCAAAGATTGGCAAAGTAAGCCAGAGGATTGAAGAAGTTTTAAAAACCAACAGAAGATGACCAAAAAAAAGGGAAAATAAACTGAGGGTAAACTAGCAAGTAATAAAAAAACAGACAGTAAGAGCTTCTTTAAATATATAAAAAGAAAGAGAGGGGCCAAAGTCAATATAGGCCCCCTTAGAGAATGAGGCTGGGGAAATAATAATGGGGAACCAGGAAATAGCAGAGGAGTTGAATAAATACTTTGCATCAGTTTTCATGGTAGAAGACATTAACAGCATTCCAAAACTATTAAATAATCATGGGGCAAGGTGGGGGGGGGGAGGAGGACATAAATATAATAGCTATTACTAGAGAAAACATACTAGGGAAACTAATGGGGCTAAAGGCCGATAAGTCACCTGGACCTGATGTGTTGCATCCTAGGATATTAAAGGAAATAGCTGCAGAGATAGTGGATGCACTGGTAGTAATCTTCCAAGAATCACTAGATTTTGGAAAAAATCCCAGGGAATTGGAAAACTACCAATAAAACACCCTTATTCAGAAGGAGAGGGGGACAAAAACAGGTAACTATAGGGCCGTTAGCTTAACATCTGTCATTGGGAAAATGTTAGAGTCTATTATAAAGGATGTAATAGCAGAGTATTTAGAAATGCATAATATAATCAAGCAGAGTCAGCATAGCTTCATGAAGGGGAAATCACACCTGACAAATTTATTAAAATTCTTTGAGGAGTTAACAAGCAGGATAGATAAAGGGGGACCAGTAGATGCAATATATTTGGATTTCCAAAAGGCGTTCGATAAGGTACCACACATAAGGCTACTTAAGATAAGAGCCCATGGTGTTGGGGGTAGTATATTAGCAAGGACAGGGGGCTAGCTAACTAATAGAAGACAGGGTTGGGAAACGGGGGACATTTTCAGGATGACAACTGTAACTAGTGGAGTGCCACAGGGGTCAATGCTCGGGCCACAATTATTTACAATATATATTAATGACTTGGATGAGGAAAATCAATGTACTATCGCCAAGTTTGCTGATGATGGGTGGAAGGCGAGTGGTGAGGGTGACATGAGGAGTCTACAGAGGGTTATAGATAGGTTAAGTGAGTGGGCAAAAACATGGCAGATGGAATATAATGTGGAAAACGTGAGGTTATGCACTTTGGCAGGAAGGATAGAGGAGCTGAATATTACTTAAATGGAGAAAGACTTAAGAAAGCTGCAGCACAGAGGAATTTGGGGGGTCCTCGTGCATGAATCACAAAAAACTAGCATACAAGTTCAACAGGTAATAGGGAAGGCAAATGGAATGTTGGCCTTTACTTCAAAGAGAGTGGAGTATAAAAATAGGGAAGTCTTGCTAAAACTACAAGGCACTAGTTAGACCACACCTAGAATACTGTGAACAATTTTGGTCCCCTTATCTAAGGAAAGGTATACTGGCATTGGAGGCAGTCCAAAGAAGGTTCCCTAGGTTGATCCCAGGGTTGGAGGGATTTTCTTATGAGGAGAGGTTAAGTACTTTGGGCTTGTACTCATTGGAGTTTAGAAAAATGAGAAGCAACCTTATTGAAACATAAGATTCTTAGGTGGCTTGACAGGGTAGATGCTGAGAGGTTGTTTCTCCTTGTGGGAGAGTCTAGGACCAGAGGGCATAATCCCTGAGTAAGCGGGTGCCCATTTAAGACAGAGATGAGGAGGAATTTCTTCTCTCAGAGGGTAGTCAAAAATCTGTGGAATTCTTCACCGCAGAGGGCTGTCGAGGCTGGATCGTTAAATATATTCAAGGTTGAGATAGACAGATTTTTAATCAGTAAGGGAATCAAGGGGTATGGGGAAAAGTCAGGAAAGTGGAGTTGAGGGTTATCAGATCAGCCGTGATCTCATTAAATGGCAGAGCAGACTCGACGGGCCGAATGGCCTACTTCTGCTCCTACGTCTTATGGTATTATACTTCAAAGCAGTGAGTGAGTGCTGCAAATCAAGGGTGCAATCTTTCAGATAGGATATTAAACAGAGATGGGCGCAAGGTATCCTGTGGCACAATTCAATTAAGTGTAGGCAGCTCTCATGGCCAACTTCCTTCTCCCAAACATCACCAAAAATGATTAAGTCATTTGTTCATTTGCATTTTATGAAGCCTTACTGCTGGCAAATTAGCTGCCTTTTTGTTTGGATAGCAGTGTAACACTGAAACTGTGGGGGCATTCAAAATGCAAGCTGTCTTTTTTCTAGCACGTGTACCAGAAAAGGCAGAAGTGAAAACTCGCAGCTAGATACTTAACTTTTCCTGTATCCACACAAGTGAGATGTACAAAACATGGGGGGCATTTTTCAAATCCCCCTCATACAGAAATCAGAACATAGAGTTGCACTGCCAATGGATAAGTGTGCTCTGAGGTTGCAAGCTTCAGCCTCACACCCATTTAACTCTACCAGAACAATAATCCCTACACCCAAAAGATACATGGGCACACTCCAACTCAAATTACTAATCTCCTGCCTAAGCATTAAGAAAATGGATTCCAGAAATAAAAATCCCAACATTTATTCATACTGATGGCAACTTCAACAGCATGGGACCCAGAATGCACAGTCATAACGATGGATTTCACTCTCAGATTGGTTAATCAGTAAGTGGCCATCTTCCAGTCAGTGGAGAAACAGGACATGCCATGTCTGCAGTGCAAGGCAGATTGATGATCACCTACTGCTTCAGGCCCAAATTGTATTCCGTCCTGTTGCTGCAATCCCATCAGTTTTGAGCCTTTTGGGGCCAAACACAAGCTGCTTTTCTCGAGCTTTCAAGAGTGTACTGGACACCAGCTCCCAATCACAAAAGCTCTTACAGCTAATGAAAACCTGCGCCAAACATGGTAGGATTTTTTCCAATCACCCTCATACCAGGGCATAGAGGCAAACACTGGCAACTGGAACTTAACCTTTTCTGTGCTAAGGAAGAGGATGAGAGGGGTCTTACTAATGACCAACCTTAGCATCTCCTTCCATCTCTCAAATATTGCCTTGGCCCAGCTCTGTTGCCTTCAGACTCAACAAGCCCAAAACTATCCTTTTTGGCCTTCTTGCACCTTCTGTAAATGTGAGCTCATCTAAAACTCCGTTGCCCTTATCCACGCTCAGACCAAGATCAATTCGCCCATCATCCATCTGCTCATCAACTTACACTGGCTCCTGGTTTGCAAGGCCTTGACTTTAAAATTTTCATCCTCATTTTCAAACCCATGACCTTGCTCCCTCCTGATCTTTCCAACCTCCTCAAAACTCTACAAACCTCTGAAGTCTCCAATTCTAGACCCTATTGACAACTCTCCCATTTTGAGCTCAACTGAAAGTCATGCCTTCAATGTGCAAAGGACCTAAACTCGAATTTCCCCTAAACTTTTCTGCTTCTCAGCCTGTCTCACTCTTAAGGTGCTTCTTAAAACCTTTCTCTGGCCAAGGTGACCTGTGCTAAAATTCCATGTGACTCAATACCTTGGGATATTTTACTACATTAAAAGTGTTATGCAACTTGGTGTTGGTGAATCTAACAAGCTAGCTCAGTCCCAAGGGACAGATAGTACAGTTGCCTCTGGATATGCCAGGCAAGTTTGTGTGGACACAATTTGCATGTTAAACACGGTGGCTTTTGAATCTTACCGGCTCCTTAGTGGCTAAGATTTTGAAAAGATAAATCTCTCAAAGTGGTGGGGACTGTTGCACATGATGTGAAATTAATCCAAAATCAGGCTGTATTTAGTAAATGCCTGAAAGCTACTGTTAATAACTGCAGCAGATTCAAAGTGGAAATCATGGGCAGCTTCAGTCAGTTGTTCCTGGGTGTTATAATAGGATAAACAAAAGGCTGAGTAGCACTCAAGAGGGACTCAGATCCTTGAGTAAATAGTTAACAGCACCTAATAGCATTTTACCAGGTGCAAAACATTTTTGGAATTGCCCGAAAAACCCAGGCCACTTAGTGATGCAAGCAGCGCCTTTACAATTGACTTCAATGGTAATGGTGAATGATCAACACAAATGCTGCCTCTAATTTCCTTTCATTGCGCACAACCCGTTTATTGTACTATACAGTCCCTTGAAGATTGCCGTGGAACTAAAAATATGCACATCTTAAAGAGATCGCTTCTGGTGTGAGGCATGTTTGCCCCTGCACAAAGTTATGGGTTACTGCACATCCATGCAGCTAAGGGGCAACATTGGTTAGTACCACTTACCTGATAGAAGCAACTGCTTGTGATAAACATGGGTAATGAAAGTGGTGGGGATTATTTGCAATATATATGAATGACTTGGATGAGGAAAGTGAATGCACTATCGTCAAGTTAGCAGATGACAAAAATAGGTGGGAAGGCAAGTGGTGAGGATGACTGTCTACAGAGGGATATAGACAGGTTAAGCGAGTGGGTAAAGTGTGGCAGATGGAATATACCGTGGGAAAATGTGTGAGGTTATGCACTTTGGCAGGAAGAATAGAGGAACTGAATATTATTTAAATGGAGAAAGATGGCAGAAAGCTACAGCACAAGGGGATTTGGGGGTCCTCATGCATAAAATACAAAAAGCTAGCATACAAATTCAGCAGGTAATAGGAAAGGCAAATGGAATGTTTCAAAGGGAATGGAGTATAAAAATAAGGAAGTCTTGCTAAAACTGTACAAGGCACTAATTAGACTACACATAGTATGCTGTGAACAGTTTTGGTACCCTTATCTAAGGAAAGATATGCTGGCATTGGAGGCAGTCCAGAGAAGGTTCACTAGGTTGATTCCACGGATGGAGGGATTTTATGAGGAGAGGTCGAGTAGGTTGGGCCTGTCCTCACTGTAGTCTAGAAGACTGAGATGTGACCTTATTGAAACATAAAAGGTTCTTAGGGGGCTTGACAGGGTAGGTGCTGAGAGGTTGTTTCCGCTTGTGGGAGAGTCTAGGTCCAGAGGGCATAATCCCAGAGTAAGGGGTCACCCATTTAAAACAGAGATGAGGAGGAATTTCTTCTCTCAAGAGGGTAGTGAATTTGTGGAATTCTTTGCCACAGAGGCTGGGTCCTTAAGTATATTCAAGGCTGCATTGGACAGATTTTTAATCAGTAAGGGAATCAAGGGGTACGGGGAAAAGGCTGGAAAGTGGGAGTTGAGGATTATCAGATCAGCCATGATCTCATTGAATGGCAGAGCAGACTCAATGGACCAAATGGCCTACTTCTGCTCCTACATCTTATAGTCTTATTGTCATAACACTATGTAAAAACAGCTACATTTCATTTGGACGTATCTTTGAACTCGTGATTAAAACAAAACAAGCAGGTTTTTAAATTGTATCCCTAGTTAAGGTTCATTGATAACTTTGAAAATATTTGCATTTTTTGAAAAAATACCTCCAGCTGGGTTCCTGCAGTGCTGCTCGTAGACAAAAATTTACAGCACCCCTTTTCCTGTCACTGTGCCTCAGTTCTTATCCTCTCTATTTCATGCCCTGATTTTGGTTCGTCATTTCCATTGTGGAGTATGTTAATTGTGGTCACTTCTCATTCTATGCAACTCTTAATATGACTTTAATGCTCCAACACAGAGTTATTTATTGAAGCACCTTTTATCAAATGAGAAATGCACAACAAATGGCAATGGGAGGGAAAGAGATGTGGAAAGGATTTTCGGTCGAGGGATATAATGAAGCTTCATTATACTTCAACAACAAAATCAGAGATTTGGCTGACAGCCCACACTCCCAACCAGAGTATTAATTACATATTAAGTTGCCCAACCACATTAGGGTAACATGAGGCCCAGTTGGAAATTCTTGCTGGATGAGTATTACCTAATCTTTCTCAAACAAATAGACAAAGGACTGCGTGAAGAGATTTGTGACACATTTTGCTTCCTGACTAGATGTACACATTTTGCTTCCTGACCAGATGTAAAGGTCGTCATTATAAAGCAATTTTAAGGCATTTTTCTACAGTCTTTAGAGAAGTAATCCCAAAGATATCAAACTACAGACACACCCAAGCACTTTCTTTATAACCTTGGGGCAGATATCAAATCCAAGTCATTGCCAAGTTTACTTGTTTTAACATTACAGTTGGTGTGATGGTAATATCAGCTCCTGATAAGCACGTCTCCCAAAACTGCCAAGACCAAGTTTTGGGACATGGAATCAGAAGTAGGCCATTCAGCCCTGAGCCTGAAAGCCATTCATGTAGATCATGGGTAACATGTATTTTAACTCCATCGATCCCTCACCTACTTGACCCACAAAAATGTCAGTTTTGAAATGTAACTGACCCCATTGTCTTAAAAGCTTTTTGGCAGCAGAGTATTTCAGGATTTCCGCCACCTCATGTGTAGGGGTGTTTCTTGACATCACTCCCGACTAGCTCTAATTTTAAGATTATTCATCCTTGTTCCAGTCCCCCTCCCATCTTTCTCTCTATCTATTCTATTCAAATTTTTAATCATCTTAAACACCTCAGTTAGATTACCCCTTAGCCTTTTATCATCAAGGGAATACAACCAGAGCTCACAATTTAACCCGTTTAGTCCCAATGTCATTCTGCTGATGCTTTGCTGCATCTACTCCAAGGCCAATATATCCTTCCTTCGTCCAGTGCCCAAAACTGAACAGAATACTCCAGATGCTGTCAAGCCAAACCTCAATGTAACTGAAGCATCACTTCCTCTCCTTTATAAACGTTGGGATGAGGTGAACATTCCTTTGGCCTTTTGAGACAAGAAAATACTGCAGATGAAGGAAACCACTGAAAATAAAAATGCTGGAAGCACTCAGCAGATCAGGCAGCATTTGTACAGAAACAGAGGTTAGGTTGACTTTTCAGCTCTTCGACCTTTGAAAAACTTGCCCAGGTTCTGTATAACTAATTATCGGGAAGGATTAGTTTTTGAATTCGCCTCAGTGAACCTGGTGAGTTTAATATGCATTGTCAGCAAAGCTAGCTGCCCACAACGGAAGGTGGCACATGTGACAGCTTTCAATAGTTGACTTCACCATCAACTGCTTTTGCATCCATCTGCTGTGTGTGTATGAAAGGTGCCATTAAATTGCCACGCTGGAGAACAGATACTTATCTGAATTTCCACATTCAAATTGCATTTGGCTAATACAATCCAAGGGTGCCATATAATTTACATTGGAAGTTTTTTTTTAAAGTTTGTTAAATTCCACATAACTTTCCCACAGAGATCTCGAGAGCTTCATGTAAGGCTGGTAATTCAACTCGCTTGCATTTGAACAATAGGCAAAGTCCTCTTAAAATCTTAAACAACTTACATTTATATAGATCTGTTAACATAATAAAATATTCCAAGGGACTTTACAGGACACTTCAAACAAAATTTGACACCGAGCCACATGAGGCAATACTGTATTTGATCAGGATCAAAGAGATGGGTTTTTAAAGGGGGAATTCAAGAGAAGTTGAGGGAGGGAATTTATCCAAGGAAAGTTGTCGTGTCTTCATTTAATTTCCCCCAACTTCTCATTTGGGCACTGAATCCTTGTTGGAAAACAGGTGCCACCTACCCTCTAGAGCCTCATCCGAGAGGCCATTCTTCATGAACAAACCTAGAAACTAAATGTCTAAAAACTAACTGTGCTACCTTGGAGTGGCACAGACCATTTGACCCAAACATGCTCACATTTTCCAGCACGAATCACCGAATGATGATCAGGACCGTGGATATCTCTTTCCAGATTCCCCATTGCACACACCTCTACAGCCTGAAAATCAGATAAAACCAGATGAAATGGCCACTTTAAGGGAGGTCCACATGCACCTGCAACCTGTTTGTTTGTTAAGATTTACTGTCACTCCCATATAACAAGGGGTCCAACCTACAGCCCGTGCATATTTGCCACAAACCTTCACCAATCCAGGCCACAAAATCCAGTTCTATTTATGCTTATATTTCTCACTCTCTGGCTTGCACTGTTCAAAGTTTGTGGGTGTGAAAAGGATGGTTCCCCGTGCTGTTGCCAAGGGGCATACTGGGGCCCTCAGGGTCACACTTTACACACCACTTGTAACAGAATGCACCGAATGAGCCCCCAAAACAGAAAGTCCTGTGCACCCTTTCAATAAGTCAAATTCTTGATTCTTACTAGGAAAAACATAATATTTGGTGCAGACAGATCATTTTATAGGCTGTTATACATTACATCTGGAAAAAAAATAATTTCAAGATCGCCTTTCACAACCACAAGACATTCCAAAGTACTTTTACCAATTAAGTGCTTTTTCTCAAATATAGTCGCTGCTCTAACATTCAAAATGCAGCAGCTCACTTGTGCACAACAAGCTCCCTCAAATATTATTAGTGCAAGGACCAAAGAGAATCGGTTTTAGGTGCTGGCTGACACAATGACTGACCAGGCACCCAGGAGAATTCCTCCACTCACCTTTGAACTAGAGTCACATGGTCTTTATGTTAACCTGAAGAGGCATACAGTTTACCATCTCATCCCAAACCATGCAGCACTCCCTCAGTACTGCACTGAAGTGTCAGCCTAGAATATGTACTCAGTACCAAATCACGATAACATTTTAGTCGTTCCAGTATCCAGCATAAAAGTGAACAGCAACTTTAGACCACAGAAGTACACTGCAGATAACGTGTACCAACAGGTCTGCACTCTAACACCTTCCACCAATCTGATCTGCAAGGGTAAATTGGATCTAAAAGGCATGACTCATTAAATACTTATTCAGTTCTATCGAGATTATGCTTGGAGCACTTGAAACACTGAGGTTGCAGAAGGATTTGCAATGCACTTAGCTGTACTATACTTCGCCCAGCTGAAAGAGGTTACACCTTAAGTCATAATTGCATCAGGAAGGTTAAAACAAAACTAAAAGATGCTATCCTATACTTTTAATTGCATTCAACCGGGAAAACAGCAGTTTTGATGCTTGATCTGTACTCAGCTGTTGTCAGTAATGACCATGCTTAAGACATTGGGGGAGGGGAGAATGTCTGTCTGTGCGTTTCCTGTAATCACTTTCCGGGAACTGATGATAAAAATGTGAGTGAATGCAGGCGTTGGACGTGGAGGGGGGCCAGGGTTTGATGCCCCCAGAATTCACTGGTGCTCACCATCTGCAGGACGTGGAGGGGGGCCAGGGTTTGATGCCCCCAGAATTCACTGGTGCTCACCATCTGCAGCCACAAAAAATGATCAGTGGGCTGCTGAGGTCGGTGGGCTCCAACTAAATAACCAATGGTTTCGAGAATTTGTTTTTGGTGGGGGGGGGGGGGGGGGGGGGAAGAGAAGGAAAGAAAAGATAGAATAAAATAAATAATTGGCAAAAGAAACAAATTATCTTCAATTTAATTTCAAGTGATAATGTGTAGTTAGTGGCTAAAATGCTTAGCTCAAATCACTAAGACTCCAATTTCAGGTCACAGTTACTTCAAAGTCCTTTACCTCATTATATGCCACTTGCTACAAGGAAGCACCTCAGATGGGCAGGAACGAGCATGGCTGGATTGTAATCAAATCTCAGCTCTCATCAACAAGTCAGGAATCAACTCCACATTCCAACTAATCCAGGATTCCACACTGGAAGAAAGTGAACTTTGGCTGGGTGGGGGAAAGGACAGAAACCACCTCCCCCCTACAAATTTAACAAGTGTCCACACATTCTTCTATTATATTCTTACACAATTACCCAAATTAGACAGTACTTACAACACAGAATGGACGATTTGGCCCAAATTGTGCAGACCCGTCAAACCTTCCTCACTTAATAAAGCCATATTTGATGCCAAGCTCATAGTTTAAGTCAAGGAATGAATTGTCCCATGTGAAAGCTGGACTTTAGCTTAATTTTATGACATAGATGCACACAACACAGTGAACGAGGATGAAGTGTTCACAGGATAGCAGGATTTGAGGGGGGTTTATGGCACCAACGTGACACACCACCTTAAGAAAGGAGAGGAGATAACAGTAGGGCAATTTAAAATAACTTCCTGCACATGGAAGCCAAGTACAGTGTACAACCAGAAACGTTGCAATGCAAGCCTAAGTCCATTGGTCCTAAATGTAATGGCCTGAAGTGCTGGCATTTGCTCTGTGGATAGTTTTGAACTTAAACATCAACACCCGAGGTAGTCCCAAAGTAAAAACATGCCTTATGCATTCATTTGCATCTCCATTGATATGCATCTCCTGCAGCATTACCCATGGTGTGGTACCCTGGCCAATTTTAGGCTTGACAGAGTAGAGGCTGAGAGGATCTTTTCCCTCATGGAATAATCTAGAACTAGGGGGGCACAGTTTAAAAATAAGGAGTCGCCCATTTAAGGCAGAAATGAGGAGGATTTCTTCCTCTTAGAAGGTCATCAGTGATTGGAATTCTCCCTAGAAAGCAGTGGAGATAGGGTTATTGAATATATTCAAGGTTGAGTCAGACAAATTTTTGATTTCCAAGGGAGTCAAGGGTTATGGGGAACAGACAGGAAAGTGGAGTTGAGGCCGCAATCAGATCAGCCATGATCTTATGAATGGCAGAGCAAGCTCAAGACGCTGAATGGCCTACTCCTGCTCCTATTTCTTATGATTTATGATTAGAATTGCATATAGGAGGAGTGGGCCCAGCCAGAGGCTGCAAGCAGCGTCAGACTGGGAATTGAGAGTCAAGACCACAATCCCCTGCCTCTGCCATACAGAAAATGCTGCTTCCAAAATGGTGGCATTCTGTAGACTGCATCTGCACTCTAAGTAAATCAATGTTGTCAAGTTTCCAGAATTTGCTTGTTCATTTTTGTTTAAAAAGCATTACAAGGGTCCGACTGGCAGCTTAATCATGGAGCTGACGGGCAAATCATACGATTGAAAAAGGAATCAAACACAGGCATTTAATCAAAGATCTTCATCCTGGCTTTCAAATGCCACCATGGTCTTAAACTCATTCTCCGAATTAACTTTCGCCATCCATACATTTCCAACTTCAACCTTCGGCTCTCCTTACTCTGGATTACTCCTCAACTGGACCCTCATAAAAAGGGGATTTTCCAGCCACTAATTCATGACTCTTTGCTACTCACAAACTTTCCCTCGTTGCCTCTCTTCCTTGCCTCACGGGCTGCTTTTCTTTGAAAGAAACTCTTCCACTGCTTTCATTATCCCCCTAACCTATTCCACTGCCAATTATGTATTCCCTGCTGCCTGGCAAAGCACTATGTAATGCTCTTTCATGCTGCTTTATATCGTAAGCTGGTAGTTAAAGAAAAAAATTTGGACCAGAGACCAGTACTCCAGTTCCAGAGATTTAAATAGCTGCAGTCCATAAAAAGGCTCCTTGAAGGAGAGAGGGTGCATGGATGAGAGCGGAAAGAGGAGTGCATCTTGCTTTTTGCTTGAGTTGGAATCTCACTTTGGAATTTAAAATTCTAGACACACAGTTACTTGCACAGAAGGGCTTACAGTAGAAATAGGATTAAATCAACACAAACACTTTGCTCTAGATTCCTATTAAAAACAATTGCTTAAATAAGTCAAGGCTTGCAATGGTTAAACCATGAGTCAAACTGGTCACATCACCGAGGCTGTGGCGTAGTCATTGTTTAGTTATGCTCGTCAGGTGACACAAATTCTCAACCAGAGTTGAAAACACACAGCTGTTCTTAACCTGATGGGGAAAATGTAAAAAGCGTTAAGCTGAGGTGGGAGATAGTAGGAGATTTGCCTTACAGCATGTGTTCACATCATGGTGTATGCATGCACACTTGATGCCAACATGAAGTACTCAAGAAGCCAGGTTAAAAAAAGGTTCATTCTCTAAGGCAAACATCTTTCACCTTGACGAGCATAAATTGTGTATATAATCTAAAATAGAACTGTGATGTTAACTCGCACACAAGATGTGGAATTTGTTACAAATGCACTTTAACTCCACCAGGGTTATCCTTCCTGCAAGCTGCTGATAGCTTAGAAATTAAACAGATACACACTCATTCAAGCCGTTAGTGTCAGCTGTAACCAAGGCAACCGCCCATCATAAGTGATCCAGAGCATTCCAGTTTTCCCAAATATGTAAAAACAACTAATCAAAGTGACATATTGACTGAGCTCACCCACCCCGCCCCCCCAACCCCAATGTGGAATTTAGACAGATGATATCGGTACAAAACAAAACTGAAGCTATCTACACTGCCATCCCCATGTCTACTGTCTTTTACAATTGCTTGCCATTTTAGGGAATCCAGTTCAATTAAAGACTGAATGAGGTTTCTAAAATTATGAAGAGCTTTGATAAGGTAGAGGTCCAAATGTTTCCACTAGTCAGGGGGTCCAAAGATAGGGGGCCACAAATCTCAATCACCAATAAATCAACTAGGGAATTCAGGAAAAACTTGAAGTAGTTGAGGCAAAGAGCAGAAATGCATTTAAGGGGCAGGTAGACAAACATGGGGGACATGGACAGGGTGGATAGGGAGCAGCTGTTCCCCTTAGTTGAAGGGTCAGTCACAAGGGGGCATAAGTTCAAGATGAGAGGCAGGAGGTTTAGGGGGGATGTGAGGAAAAACTTTTTTACCCAGAGGGTGGTGACGGTCTGGAATGCACTGCCTGGGAGGGTGGTGGAGGCGGGTTGCCTCACATCCTTTAAAAAGTACCTGGATGAGCACTTGGCACGTCATAACATTCAAGGCTATGGGCCAAGTGCTGGTAAATGGGATTAGGTAGGTAGGTCAGATGTTTCTCACATGTCGGTGCAGACTCTATGGGCCAAAGGGCCTCTTCTGCACTGTGAGATTCTGTGGTTCTGTGAAAAGAATGGAAAAACATGCTGATAACATGAGATGGAGGGGATGGGAGGAGGTTCATGTGGAGCATAAACATTGGCATTGACCAGCTGGACTGAAAGCCTGCAGTACTGAAGCAGTCCAATGTAATTTTATGTTAAAGCTCACTGTGCTGACCTCATCTCTATAGTCTGCTCAAGAGGTGGGCCTAGGGCTCCACTGTGCAACAGAGGCAATGGGTTACTATGCTTCCTTCATCAGAAGCAGCAGCCTTAACTTAACAGCATATTCAAAGTATTCAGGAAGGTTCAAAAAAAAAATGCTCAAATTATTTGCCTCCCTTGAAGACTGTTTTGATAGCATCTTGGAGGTGCGTTTCTGTATCAACACTTTTCCATCCTTTATGGGTTTGTGCTCTTGCCTCTCATTAGCCATAAGAGTCAGAGTGAAGTTTAAAACTTTAACTTGCAATCAAATTGATTAAGCTGGCCAAGCTGCGATAAATTAAGTCGACTGTTCCCTTGACCTGATGAAAAAATTTGCAGGCTTCCTTCTTCATTAAATATCTCCAACTGATGATATCGTTGAGAGATTCTGCTTTTACACCATGTCTAACAGTTCAATTTATTAAATGCCCTTTATTAAAATAGAATGATAGTAAAACCTTTCCAGAAATCCCCCTCGAAGTACATTCTCAGTTATCTTAACATTCTCTCAGATACACACAAAACAATTCAACCACCTAAATCATTGCACCTCCCCTCTGTAATCCAATAGCAAACATTTTTCCAGAATTTCTCCTTTTACTCTGCTGTGTTAACCCTAGGATCGTTGTGAAAAATTCAACTGTCCGAACCTCTCTTAACACCTTACAAAATAAGCAAGTGATGCCTAACTTTATCCTACTGCTCCCTGCATTTGTATTGTTGAGGCCAGGGCCCTTAACTGAGTGGGAGATACTCTGGTTAGTAGAATAGCTCAGATGTTCATGGAAATCATTCTTCCATGTTTTGAACTACAAAATGAAAACAGAAAAATGTTTTTTTTTAAATAAAAAAGCCCCTAGCCTTCATCAGTGCAAAATTCAAAGTCAAAATCTTGGGTGTGTTAGAAGACCCAATTGGTTCAATTGATACCTGTCATATTTATCCAGTCTTTCTATGTGACTGCACTCCCACATCAGTTGGCTCTTAACTGCTCGCTGAAATGGCCTAGAAAGCCTCTCAGTTCCAGGGAAACCAAGGTGGGGTATTAAATTCCAGTCTTACCAGTGACGCTCATATCCAGAGAATGATTTTGTTTTTACATGATGAAATAACGACTAAGTAAATAATCAGCACAAAGTAGCATGCTCAATAATCGAACTTGTCATTCTGATCAGAAAAACAAAAGAAGGGCAATAACTACTGGTGGGTGATGGAAGTCAATGTCCTGACAAGATTATTACCATCAGGCAACCATCAAAACTTCACTGGCTAATTACACAGCCTATTGTTAACAATTTCTCACACTCTGGGTACATATAGTAATTTTTTCACATGGTATCAAACTCCTGCAGTGGCTTGCTATTTCATTTATACAGATGGAAACTAAGGATTCACAATTGAAAATCTATCCACATATGCCGAGTCTTTGGTATTTCCTTCCACTAAGCCCTTAAAAATGTGGACCAGTTTATAAAAAAATGAGCTAAGCGTCAGAGTAGTACTAAAAAGGTTTCTGGGAACAATCCTGTTTTAAACACAATATCAAACAGGCAACAGGAAGTTATGATCTTGTAACAGCGGGAGTTTGATAAGGAAGTGAAATCAAGTAATTTGAGAGCATCACCAAGGAGGCCATTCAGATTATTGTTCCTATACTATCCCTCTTGCACTGGAGCAATTTGGTCTGGCCTTGAAATGCCTTAAATAAAAGGGAGTTCAGAGCAAGTACTTAAAAAGCAAAAATCTATGTCTTTAAGTTGGATGTAGGAAGCTATTGCAAAACCACAAAATAAATGATTTGGGGTTCCTGCTGCTTTCAACCAAGTTTCAGAATTCATATTGGGGTTGTATGGAGTGGGATGGGGTGCAACTGTGGTGGGGAGTGCACCAAATTATGCCATGGACTGATTTATCATTGGTGACAAATTATAATTACATAACAAAACACTGTTTGCTGCCATATTCTTAACACAAACAGGTGTGCAGAAGGAAAAAGATACTGCATAAATTACAGTTTAGGCAAGTGCAATGGCAGCTGGGTGGAATATTTTTTTATACCATCTCCACTCTAAGTGTTAAAGAACATCCAAACATCCACAACATAATTCGATTTCTGCCCATCTAAATTCAGGCTGATCATGAGATAACACCCTCAGAAACACTAACTTGTTCAAAACACTGCTGCCCCTGCCCTATGTTGCATTAAATCTTACTCCCTTTCTCACTGGCTCCCTTTATTGAACTTAAATTCCCTGGCCTCTTCAGGGAATTTAACTTAAATTCCCTGGCCTCTTCAAATTTCTTCACAAGCACTGCATCCACTCAGCCACTGGGGAGATCTCGTTATTGAATGAACAGCAATAAATAGCACACACCCCCTGGTCTTCAGTTCAATTGAAAATCCCATCAGTAGCTGGTGACAAGGCACTAGTGCCACAATGTATTGAGTCATGCAAATGCAAAGGAGATAAATTTCTTGCCAAAAATAACATTTTTGGGATAGGGTATGAGTATTTTGAGACATAACATGCGGTAGGTGTAATGTGCTTGGGATGACAGGGGGAAAGAGGGGTGAGGGAGGGTAGGAGCAGGCAGTTTTAGTTTCCCAAAGCTCTCCACCACTGAGGTTTACCTCATGTCATGTATGGATCTGTTGTAAACTAATTGATGGAGAATGATTGCTATTTGTCAACAAATCCATCATCATTACCATGTGACTGCCAGGCTGGCAGACAATGAACGAATGGGCTTTGATCTTTTATCCAGCGATTATCATGTCCCTATCTCCCACACTCAAAAACAAACTGTTTTCTGACACACCAAAAACTGAAGATAATACCACTTGCCCGAACAAACAATACATCATAGATGGGTGGCGGACAGGTTTACAGCCATCATCTTCTAGCATTCTCAATCTCAGACAGGCAGAGGTATCCCCATGTGTAAGGAAATAACGTGCACAAATCAGGTTCAAGGTCCAGCTTTAACAGCTGTGGTGAGCGATGTTCCCTCTCAGTTGCACGGCAATGCAACAGGATTTAAATAGAGCACGCACTTCTACAAATCAACTGTGCACAAGAAAACATTAAGATTGCATTGGTGGTGAGGCAAGTAGTGCAAACCCAGACCGATTATTTCTCAGCAGTGTGGTTGTTTTCTGCTCACTGACCACACATATGTTCTATAAAACATGGAGTGATCTGGTAAGAATTGACAGAACCAAGTGCCTGGTGCCCTCCGGCAACGACAATACGCGAAGTAGCCACGCACACAAACTACAAAGACCATTTGTTTCCAAGGCAGTGTGTCAACAATCTTTCTTCCCAAGGGCAATCCCACAGTGGACAAGCTGCCAAAGGAAATACTCTCAGCCTGATCGATTGATTTCAAGATCACTTGAAATCTTTTTGACCCATCTCAAGGTTATTTTCATTTATAAGTCTTTCGTTTTCAGGACTATCATCTCAACAGGTCATTTCAGGCTTAACTAGCACAAACCACACAAATGCTGGCAGAATACGGACATTTGTCTGTGATGCCGACATAACCAAAGCAGAAGCAGAAAGGTGACCAAGTGTTCTGGGACTATATTGAGTACTCATGTCCACTTTCTCTGTAAATGGGCATCACTGGCAAGCCCAGCACTTATTACCCATTCCTAGTTGCCCTTGAGTTTCAATTCCATATGTTCACCACTCCTGACATAGGAACAGGAGTAGGCTATCCAGCTCCCTGAGCCTGTTCTGTCGTTCAGTTGGATCATGGTTGATCTGGATTCTAACTCCATGTATCCACTTAGCTCCACATCCCTTAGCATAGGAGCAGGAGTAGGCCTGTGGGATCAGATACCCTGCAAGTGGACTAAATGTGATGGAAGAACCCCAAAACCCCCACAGGCACAAGTACTGTGAATGAAAGCCCAGCCTCAAAACAAATCACAAGGTAGGCTACATTGTGGGGCGGGGTTAATCTCACACATTCCAACACCACAACAGAACTGATACTACTAAAAGGACTGGAGTTTAAGACATCATCACAGCAGAGAAAACAGGATAACCACCATCATGTAATCTAATTAAGAAATGAAGGAGGCCATTGTCACAACCAACTAGCCTCAGGCAACATCCATTCACACCTGTCACAGGAGAGAAACCTTTCACATAAAGATCAGCTTTGGAGCCAGGGATACCTCACCTTGGTGGGATTCATTGTTTTCAGTTGTGGAGACAACATCAGCACTGACTATGTCTGTCTGGATCAAACTTGAAGGATCAAAGAAGGTGCTAAAGATGTTGTGTCCTGGATGGTGAGTACTGTTGCGGCTGCATTCATCCAGGCAAGTGGTGAATATTCCATGACACTCCTGACTTGTGCCTTGCAGATGGTGGACAGGCTTTGGGGAGTGAGGTGGTGAGTTACTCATCGCAGGATTCTGACCTCCTCTTGTAGCCACAGTATTTATATGACCAATGTCAGTTCAGTTTCTGGTCAATGGTAACCCCAAGGATGTTGATAGTGGGGGATTCAGTGATGGTAATGCCATTGAATGTTAAGGGGCAATGATTAGGTTCTCTCTGGTTGGAGACAGTCATTGCCTGGCACTTGTGAGGCAGAATATTACTTGCCACTTGTCAGCCCAAGCCTGGATATTGTCCAAGTCTTGTTGCATTTGGACATGGACTGCTTCAGTCTCTGAGGAGCCACGAATGGTGCTGAACATTGTGCAATCATCAGCAACATCCCCACTTCTGACCTTATGATGGAAGGAAGGTCATTGATGAAGCAGCTGAAGATGGTTGGGCTGAGGACACTACCCTGAGGAACTCCTGTGGTGATGTCCTGGGACTAAGATAATTGATCTCCAACAGCTACAGCTATTTTTCTTTGTGAAAGGTATGACTCCAACACTGTACCAGAATTGCTCGGCAGCCCGTCTAACACCATGGGATCACCACTTACAAGCCTGACTAAACTGATTTAGCACAAACAAAATGTGGCCCTAGGCCTTTCCACAAGATCATGATTATTCAAGACTTCTAAACTAACATATTTACTCACCTACATTGGGAAAGAGTGGAACAAGGAAATAAAAACCTTGCATTTATGTAGTGCCTTTCACGGCCACAGGATGTCCAAAACACTTGGCAACCATTTATACACTTTTTTTGATGCAAAAGTTTTTCTCTTTTGTCTTATGAGGAAAGGTTGACAGGCTAGGCTTTTACCTGCATGAGTTGAGAAGAGTAAGAGGTGACTTGATTGAAACATATAAGACCCTGAGGGGTCTTGACAGGGTGGATGTGGGGAGGATGTTTCCTCTTGTGGGAGAATCTAGAATAGGGGGTAACTGTTTAAAAATAAGGGGTTGCCCATTTAAAATGGAGATGTGACAAAACTTTTTTCCCTCAGAGGGTCGTGAGTCTTTGGAACTCTGCTTCCACTGCATTTTCAGGAAGAGAGTCTGAATATTTTTAAGGCATTGGTGGATAGATTCTTGCTAAGCAAGAGGGTGATAGGTTATCGTGGGTAGGCAGGACGCAGATTTGAGGTACTATCAGATCAGCCATGATCTTATTAAATGGCAGTGCAGGCTCAAGGGGCCGAATGACCTACTCCTGGTTGGTATGTATAATTACTGTTGTAATGTAGGAAATGCGGCAGCCAATTTTTGCACAGCAAGCTCCCACAAACACAGTGGCAATGACCAGAGAATGCGTTCTTCGTGATCGACAAGGGATAAATATTTGCCAGGACATCAAGGAGAATTCCCCTGCTCTTCTTCAAATGTGCAGTGGGATTCTTATTCCCCTTTATGTTTGAGGTAATGCCCCTTTGCTATGGGATCTGACTACGTTAAACACGTGACATTTACCTTTCCATTACCTTTTAGGATTTGAATATTTCAGTAAGATCACCCCCAAGTCTTCTGCCTAAAAGAATTCCAGCTTCTCCTCACAACTCGTGTCTAATCCCGGCTTTCAATTTAGCTACCCTTTGCTGCAGGGTCTCTAGCATTTTTCATATCTTTCTCAAGATACAGCAACCAGAACTGGACAAAGTACTCCAGGTTGAGCCAGACCATCACTTTGTGCAAACTCAGCCACTTCCTGCTCCTTGGGCCAAACAGCCTAAGATCCTCTGTACTGAGCTAATGGTTTCAGCAAAGGCAATGCGTGAAAGCAGTAATGTATTTATCAGTAGCCCCCAAATCTCTCTCCAGTATCATAGGCTACAAAAGAAAACCATTGAGCTTATGTTGTCACTGTTTATCATTTCCAAATCTCATGACTTTGCGTTGTCCATATGAAACAGAATCTGCCATGCCACAACCTCAGCTCCCAAATCTATCCAGATCCTCAGTATCTGACCAGCCTATTGTCCTGTTGGGGTGCCTTCCAGTTTTTTGCCCCTCCAGAGAGATTACATGGCCACAAGGATGGGTTTGCATTGGGCAGGGTGGTGACTCGAGGAAGCATTTACTCATGATACGTTGCTCATCATATGTAGGGCAGGCTAGGTAGACCAGCTGGTCTTTTCCTGCCTGTCAATGTTGTGCTTTTGTTTATTTGTTTGTCAAACATAAGAAATTTTTGTCTCTATACCCATTTCCAAGTCATTCATATGTACATAATAAGCACCAAGGGTCCCAAGCTCAGATTCCTGCAATGATTCACTAATTAATGAAAATAAACTTAAAGGCTACATGAGATATTTGAAGAGAGAAACTAGCAACGTGAGAATATGCATTGAAAAAAAATGTCAAGATGAAATCAAGCATAATCAAGAAATAGAACTGCACTTCCTGTATTAATTGTCCAAGATTGAATATATTAAGCTAAGTCGATTTTGCAGAAAAGTGTGAAGAGGTACAGTTTGACAGGAAGAACAAGGAGAAACAAGCATACAAACAAAATCATACTGTTTAGCAAAGTGACTTGGGAGTGCTTATGCACAAATCTTTACAAGTGGCAAGACCAGTTAATAAAGCATATCGTGCCCTGGACTTCATTAATAGAGGTATAGAGTAGCAGAGTCAGGAAGCTAAGCTAGCCTACTTAAACACTAGTTCAGTCCCAGCTGAAGAATTGTCACGAGTTCTGGGTACCACGGTTTACAACTGGTGTGAAGGATTCAGAAAGGCTAAGAGGTTTACTAGAATGGTTCCAAGGATGACAGATTAAAGTTACATGGAGAAACTTGGAGAGGCCAAAGTGAACATAGGCCCTTTAGAGAATGAAGCTGGGGAAATAATAATGGGGAACCAGGAAATGGCAGAGGAGTGGAATAAATACTTGCTTCACTCTTCACAATAGAAGATACTAATAGCATCCAAAAAATACTAAATAATCAAGGGGCAAAAGAGGTGGGGGGGGGTGGGGGGAGAGGAAATAAATACAATAGCTAACACAAGAGAAAAAGTACTAGGGAAATTAATGGGGCTAAAGGCTGATAAGTCCCCTGAATATTAAAGGAAGTAGCTACAGAGATAGCGAAAGCACTGGTAGTAATCTTCCAAGAATCATTAGATTCTGGAAAAGTGCCAGAGGGTTGGAGAACAGCCAATGTAACACCCTTATTCAAAAATGGAAGGAGACAAAAAACAGGTAACTATAAGCCAGTTAGCTTAACATCTGTCATTGGGAAAATGTTGGAATCTATTATAAAGGATATAATAGCAGAGCATTTAGAAATACATAATCTAATCAAGCAGAGTCAGCATAACTTCATGAAGGGGAAATCATGCCTAAAAAATGTAATAGAAATCTTTGAGGAAGCAACAAGCAGGATAGATAAAGAGGAACCAGTAGATGTAATATATTTGGATTTCCAAAAGGCGCTCGATAAGGTACTGCACATAAGGCTACTTAACAAGATTAGAACCCATGACATTTGGGTAGTATATTAGCATGGTTAGAGGATTAGCTAACTAATAGAAGACAGAGTTGGGATAAGGGGGGAGTTTTCAAGATGGCAACCTGTAACTAGTGAAGTGTCACAGGGAGCAGTGCTGGGGCCTCAATTATTTACAATATATATATTAGATGAGACAAGTTTGCGGATGACACAAAAAATAGGTGGGAGGGCAAGTAGTGAGGATGACACAAGGAGCCTACAGAGGGATATAGACAGGTTAAATGAGTGGGCAAAATCGTGGCAGATGGAAAATAATGTGGGAAAATGTGAGGTTACGCACTTTGGCAGGAAGAATAGAGGAGCTGAATATTATTTAAATGGAGAAAGAGAGCAGAACGCTGCAGCAGAGGGATTTGGGAGTCCTTCTGTATGAATTAGAAAAAGCTAACATACAAGTTCAACAGGTAATAGGGAAGGCAAATGGAATGTTGGCCTTTATTTCAAAAGGAATGGAGTATAAAAATAGGGAAGTCTTGCTAAAATTATACAAGGCATTAGTTAGACCACATCTAGAATACTGTGAACAATTTTGGTTCCCTTATCTAAGGAAAGGTGTACTGGCATTGGAGGCAGTCCAGAGAAGGTTCACTAGGTTCATCCTGGGTATGGAGGGATTTTATGAGAAGAGGTTAAGTAGGTTGGGCCTGTGCTCATTGGAGTTTAGAAGAATGAGAGGCGACCTTATTGAAACACATAAGATTCTTAGTGGGCTCGACAGGGTAGATGCTGAGAGGTTGTTTCCCCTTGTGGGAGGGTCTGGGACCAGAGGGCATAATCTCAGAGTAAGGGGGCACCCATTTAAAACAGAGATGAGGAAGAATTTCTTCTCTCAGAGGGTGGTCAATCTGTGGAATTCTCTACCGCAGAGGGCTGTAGAGGCTGGGTCATTAGGTATTTTCAAGGCTGAGATAGACAGATTTTTAATCAGTAAGGAAATCAAGGGTAATGGGGAAAAGGCAGGAAAGTGAAATTGAGGATTATCGGACTCAGTGAGCTGAATGGCCTACTTCTGCTCCAGCGTCTTATGCTCTTAACTGGGGTTGTTGTCCTAAGGGCAGAGAAGACTAGAGGAGATTTGTTAGAGGTGCATAAAATCATCAAGTGTTTATTTTAAATAGAGTAAATAAAGAGAAAAAATTTGCTATAGATGAAGGATTTAATCTTATAGACTAAACCACCCAACACACTTGCCACCAGGGACACTAAAATCCTTCAGTAAATATTTCAACAAACAATTTACATTGATGGTATTTTTTTTATTCATCGGGTGTGGGTGTCGCTGGCTAGGCCAGCATTTATTGCCCATCCCTAATTGTGAACTTAAATGCCCTTGTTCATAGGGGATTTGAGAGTCAACCACATTGCCGTGGGTCTAGAGTCACATGTAGGGCAGACCAGGTAAGGACAGCAGATTTCCTTCCCTAGAGGACATTAGTGAACCAGGTTAGTTTTTACAACAATCGGTAATGGTTTCATGGTCACCATTAGACCTTCTAATTCCAGATTTTTATTGAATTCAAATTCCACCATCTGCCGTGGCAGGATTCAAACCTGGGTCCCCAGAGCATTACCCTGGGTCTCTGGATTATTAGTCCAGTGACAATATGCCATCACTGACCTCTAACCCACAGAGGTTACAAATACCAGCCTGTCAGGACATTTTGCAAATATCCTCAATCCAGACTGGGTATCAGAACCAATTCTACACGTATGCAACCATAGCTGAAACCATTCCACATTATAAGCCATGATGATTCATACATCAGAATGTGGCAACCACAAGTGAACTGCACCTGACGAATTGGGATCAATGACACTCAGAGAATATGATTCACCTTCAGGAATTCCATAGAATGGACCTGGTTTACAGACCGGCAGTCAACTCAATTAATGTAATAACAAACTGTCCTAGTCCAAACAGTTCCTCTCTCTCAATAGCTTGCTCATGAACCATTCTCTAACAATGGACAAAGAAAAGTCACCAGTAAGGTCATCATCTGATCGTCTGTCACAGCCCAGCAGCTACCTGTTTTCTGAATAATCCTAGAGCGTGTCCCTATTACACAGCTATTTCTTTCGAGAGCTCTCTTCACATATAGAAAAAAGTTACCAAAGTGCAAAAGGGGGCAGATAAAACAATGAACAGAAGTCAGGAGGTGGTAGTCATGTGAATGAATTTGGGAGGCCTTTGAAAGCAGACAAGAGTAGCATAGAGGAAATGTGGGAGTAAGAGAGGACACATCCCAGAAGTGTCAGAAAAGCAAGCCATGGTACTGTAATGATGAGCAACTTTCAAATGTCAGCACGCAGCAATGGGCAGCTGGAAGTCATTGAGGCAAAATGGGGCAAGGCCATAGATGGAATTCATGGTCAAGACAAAAGTCCTCCAGTCATTTTGTTGGGGGTATGGAGAGTCATTAGGGTCCAAGTGGAGTGCAGCCAATAGGGTTGTTTGATCTGGCTACCTGTCTTTCTTCCTCGCCACCTGGATGTCCTTGCAAAAGGGGCATGTGGTGTCCATCAACAGGCTTGAGGCTGTGACCAGTGGGAACCAGAGGACCTGCACTGGGTAAGGGATACAGGGAACAACATGATGATTTGAATTAGTAAGGCTACTTTGGCTTTTACCCATAATTTGAAGTTCATTGTTTGGACCCCTTTAAAAATATTAAATTGGTTTCTGATTGATGATACCTGGGTCACCCTAAATTGCACATAGATAGAATCAAACTCAGGAAGGACACAGTTGAAGAGGACTTAGGACAGGAGAAGGGGTGGGTGGCAGTGCTCCAGATCAGCTGCAATTTATGAAGTTAGGTAGGAGAGCTAAGACAGTTTTGGTAATGTTGAGCCTCAAGGAACTATAGGATTGTCAGTTTTGAGTGTCAAGGAGAGATACACTTTCAATGAATATGTCCATTAAAGTAGGTCTGATTTTAATCTGTAACTTATCCAAAATAAGCAGGTTTCCACAAAGATGTTGCAATACATGTTACGGCAGGTAATGCAAGAGTAAAGGGGGAAATTTAAAACAGTTTGAGCAATCAGTTTCAGATATTTTAACTTTAACAATCAGTGAAATCACTCAAGCTTCCAGTAAAACTGAACAATGGGTACGAACATACGAAATAGGAGAAGTAGGCCATTCGGCCTCTCGAGCCTGCTCCACCATTCAATAAGATCATGGCTGAACTGTTTGTGTTTCGGGTTCCACATTCCCATCTACCCCTGATAATCTTTGATTCCCTTACCTATTAAGGAGCTATCTACCTCTGCCTTAAAAATATTCAGCAACCCCACTTCCACCGCCTTCTGAAATAAGAGTGCTGAAGTCACACAACCCTCAGGAAAAATTTCTCATCTCTGCCCTTTAAGGGCGACCACTATTGAAAAAACAGTGCCCAAGTTCTCGACTCATCCACCAGAGGAAACATCATGTCCACCTTGTCGAGATCGTTCAGGATCTTATATACTTCAATCAAGTCACCCCTCACTCTTCTAAGTTCCAGTGGAAACAAGCCCAGTCTGTCCAGCCTTTCCTCATAAGACAACCTGCTCATTCCAGGTATCAATCTAGTAAACCTCCCTGAACTGCTTCCAGTGCATTTACATCCTTCCTTAAATAAGAAGATCAAAACTGCACACAGTATTCGAGATGCGGTCTCGCCAATTTACAAGACATCCCCAGGACCCAGCAGCCCAATGTAAGATTTAGTCCATCCAGGCGCAGGTTGTCTGGAGAGGTGTTAAACACCAAGTACAGGTAGTCACAGGTCCAACGATTGAGACAATTGTTAAACAAAATTGCACAAGCATAACTACATAGATAGGTAACTTGCTCAAGTTAAACAGAAACCAGGCTGGGATAGAAAATGAGGGGCCAGTAACTGCAGGATAGGGATATAGAAACAGATGTAGGCCATTCAGGCCCTTGGGCCTGTTTTACCATTCAATTCAATCATGGCTGATCTGTACATCAACTCATATCATTTTCCTTTTATTCTTTCATGGGATGGGAGCATTTATTGTCCATCCGCCCTACTTATGAGCCCAAACCTGCATGGTCTTGGCTTAACAGATGAGAAACGTTTGAGGACTCAGGGTCTATACTCGATGGAGTTTAGAAGGATGAGGGGGGATCTGATTGAAACTTAAAGATTACTGAAAGGCCTGAATAGAGTGGACTTGGGGAAGATGTTTCCATTAGTAGGAGAGACTAGGACCCGAGGGCACAGCCTCAGAGTAAAGGGAAGACCTTTTAGAACAGAGATGAGGAGAAACTTCTTTAGCCAGAGAGTGGTGAATCTATGGAATTCATTGCCACAGAAGACTGTGGAGGCCAGGTCATTGAGTGTATTTAAGACCGAGATAGATAGGTTCTTGATTGGTAAGGGGATCAAAGGTTACGGGGAGAAGGTGGGAGAAAGGGGTTGAGAAACTTATCAGCCATGATTGAATGGCGCGCAGACTCGATGGGCCGAATGGCCTAATTTCTGCTCCTTTGTCTTATGGTCTTGTTGCATATGGACACGGGCTGCTTCAGTATCTGAGGAGTCACGAATGGTACTGAGCAATCATCAGCAAACATCCCCACTACTGACCTGATGGAGGGAAGGTCATTAATGAAGCAGCTAAGATGGTTCAGCCTAGGACATGACCCTGAGGAACTCCTGCAGCGATATCCCAGGGCTAAGATGACTGGCCTCCAACAACCACAACCACCTTCCTTTGTGCTAGGTTTTGACTCCAACCAAAGGAAAATTTTCCCCTTATTCCTATTGACTTCAGTAGGCCTAGGGCTCCTTGGTATAAACACAAAATGCTGGAAAAACTCAGCAGGTTTGGCAGCATCAGTGGAGAGAGAAACAGAGTTAACAGTGAGTCCGTATGACTTCAGAGCGGAAGCTGTTTTATTTCAGATTTCCAGCATCTGTAGTATTTTGCTTTTATTTTAGGGCTTCTTGTTGCCACACTCGGTCAAATGCTGCCTTGACCTATACTCCTTGATACCACTGGCTGAACAAAATCAAGCGACTTCTCACGAGAACTCCAACAGTCCTAGAACATCCTTGCGGTGGGGCGGGGTGGGGGAGGGGGGGGGGGGGGGGGGGGAAGAGAGAGAGAGAGAGAGAGAGAGAGAGAGAGAGAGAGAGAGAATCTTCCAGATTTCAGTGTGAGAAAGTGCTTCCTGATCTCGATTTGGAATGGCATACCTGTTATTTCAGGATTGTGCTCCCTTGTTCTGGATTCCACCACCAGAAAAAGATAAGGGAAGAAAACAAATTTATGGAAAACATGCAGTCTGAACGTTGACTCAGAATTTCCCGCACCAATAGTGTCGTCAGTACCATCCACCATGTTAATTAAACATTCAAAAATTCTGTTAACATTCAAAACAAGAGGCCAATGAATGAGTAACCCGATGATGCACTGTTTTTGTACTGTTTGAAATTGCGACGTAATGCATCTGTATTTTAATTAGTAACCTTAACAGGTCTTTAATCTTGTGACACTGCTGCCAAATATCCATCAATAATCTCATTGTTGAACAGCAATTGTACACCAAGTTCAACTGGAGGTCACACACAAAACTAGATTTTAAACTCAACAGACCCTTGACCAATTTGGACACTGGGAATTCACAGGAAGGGGCAACTAACTAGCTGTAGTCCTCAACAGATTTAGGTTTGCAATTGTTTAAGCTGGTTAAGGTAGAGTAACTGGCCCACATAAAGAAGAAAATTCTCAATCCTCAGCCTCTGCTGAGTCTGCTAACCTCAGGCAGAGTAACAATGAATGCCCAACTGAACAACAAAATAGTTCAATCTCCAAGTCTTGAGTTACATCTGAAGGTTAAACCAGGAGCTGGGGGGAGGGTGGGGAGCACAAGGAGAGCGAGAAGAGGAGAAACTCTTTTGAGTTATCAACAGTCACAGATTGCAACTCTTTCGAGTACAATCACAGTTCTTGGTTTCCAGGAGTGGGACATGAACCCACAACCCTCTGATTCAAAGGCGAGGGTGCTATGAACTGAGACAACAGCTCTCAGTCCTAATCACAGCCTTAAATGGACTGACACGTATTTTGTGCAAAAGCAGGATTCAACTCAGCTGTGAGGCCTTGTGGCCAAAGAGCCAACTGGAGCTTACTGCCCAGTTTCATGTGATGAATGGCTAATTGTCCAATGTATACTGCAGCAATGAATGATAGCCCTTCAAGGACACATGGAGAAACTTATCCAAAGATAAATTACATCCTTTATTTGTTTTAAAAATGTATCTAACTCCTTCCTAAAAGTAACCAACTTCTGGTAGAAGATCCAAGATATCCCAAGTGTCAAAAATCAATATTTACCAGCGTGGGTTATGAAATATCATGAGGAAGTAAAAGCAATTCAAGCATATTTTCATCTAATGTTGCTACGTAATGACTTTCTGTGAATCACATATGATTACCTAAGATATACGGCACAAAAACAGGCCATTTGGCCCAAACACTCCACGCCGATGTATATGCTTCACTCAAGCCTCCTCCCATCTGTTCTCATCTAAATCTACCATCATAACCATCCATTCCTTTCTCCCTCAAAGGTTTATGTAGTGTGCCCTCAAATGCATTTTTTCTGTTCACTTCAACCAGAATTAGGAGAGAGACTCAAGCAGGGTCACATTCCAAAATCTGTTGATCTAAACATTCATGCTCGGCAGCATACAAATACTATATTACTCAATATCTGCATTTATTCTCCTTTCCTGAACATACCTGATTGAGTTTTACAATTAATCTTTACTATTAAAATGTTAAGTATGCAAGGAAATAAAAGGAGCTGAATATGTAATATTTTAACTTATTGATTTTAGCAAGCACTGTAAAACAAGATCAAGGAAAAATTATTAAAGCTGTTCAGTTACAGTTCAATTAAAGGTTTAAAGGAATACAAACAAAACTTAAACAGGATCAATGCAACATTAATGTCCGGGTCGTCAAAGCTGACCATTGCCTCCAGTTTCTCTCACAAAACCATTTTCCTTAGAAACAGCAAGTTAAAAGCAAAATACTGCAGATGCTGGAAATCTGAAATAAAAACAAAAAATGCTGAAAAAACTGTTTCTGTTTCCACAGATGCTGAGAGTTAACTTTGAGCCTGTATGACTTCTTCAGAGCTGAAGAGAAGTAGAAATGTGATGGGTTTTATACTGAGGGGGTGGTCAAGGATAGGTGGGAGCTTAGGTGAAATTTGATAATGATGTCATGGATACAAGACAAAGGGCAGTGTTAAAGACTAAAGAAGGTGCTGATAGTGGTATAAAGGTAAGATAGCAGGAAGTACTAATAGCAGAACAAGGGTCAACATAAAAACATGTGACAGAAGGCACTGTGATGGGGGGGTGGGTGGGGGGGAAGTTTAAAGCAAATTAACAAAAATGAAGAAAATGTAATTGTATTAAAAAAAGGCGTAAAAAGGCAGGAGAGGGTTCATGGTCTGAAGTTGTTGAACTCAATGTTAAGTCCAGAAATGCCTAATCGAAAGATGCGGTGCTGTTCCTCCATTTGTGTTGGGCTTCACTGGAGCACTTTAGCATACCAATACAGTTCACTGTTCCAAATGCAGTCTCCTCTACATTAGGGAGACTAAAAGGAGAGTCATACGGACTCGAAACGTTAATTCTGTTTCTCTCTCCACAGCTGTTGCCAGGCCTAAGCTTTTCCAACATTTTCTGTTTTTATTCCTTAGAAACAGGATGCAGAGGATTTCCCTCATCTTTCATGTGACAGCTTGATTTTGGCATACAAAACTTTCCATCTGCCAGTTCACAATTACACAAATCACTACTATTAAGTCCCACGATTCTCGCGTAAGATTCACCTTTCTGAATCTAAAACTGCTAGCAATTAAGGTTTGCAATGTATCTCATTTACTATCATTTCCTCAGTGATGACAACTGTGGTAATTTCACAACTGCAAACATGGGGACTCGTCACTTGATGCAACTTGTTTAGTGCTCTCCCAGTTGAAATCTAATGTAATTACTTAGTCTCTGGTATTTGTAAGTAAACTGAATTAAACAAAAATAAGAAAAACAAAATGACAAATATTAACTGGATGTGCCAGATCAGGTTACAGATGCAGGGAGGATGTGAGATACGCCCACAGGCAGCTCTTCAAATGAACCATGTGGCATAGAAATGCAGGATGTACGTATATCAGTAGTCTCAAAGGAGTTGAGACCAAACAAAATACCATTTTAAATGTGCAGTGAACATTCCCATGGCTAAAATAAAGCACGAATCTGAAAGAACAAGCTCTTATTTTCAGCATCGTTCATAAAGCTTTTATCTGCCCGTGAAGTATTTTTCAAGTGCAGTTACTTGCGTAATGCAGAGAATCAGCAGCTAATTTGCATATTGGTAGGAGTGACCACCACACATCGTTGTGGAGACGAAGACCCACCTTCACATCAGCTGTGGCTCAGTTCATAGCACCCTCGCCTTTGAACCAGAGGGTTGTGGGTTCATGTCCCACTCCCGGAAACCAAGAACTGTGATTGTACTCGAAAGAGTTGCAATCTGTGACTGTTGATAACTCGAAAGAGTTTCAGGATACCCTCCATCATGTTGTGTGGCACTAGCACCGTGCTAAATGCAATAGGTTTTGAAGCGACCTACCAACTCAAGACTGGGCATCCATGAAGCGCTGTGGGCCATCAGCAGCAGAATTGCACTCGAACACAGTCTGTAATCTCATGTCCTGGCACACTCCCCACTCTACCATTACCACTAAGCCAGGGGATCAACCCTGATTCAACGAAGGAGTGCAGGAGGGCATGCCAGAAGCAGCACCAGGCATACCTAAAAATGAGGTGTCAACCTGGTGAAGCTATAACACAGGACTACTTGCATGGCAAACAGCATAATCAGCAAGTGATAGACAGAGCTAAGCGTTCCCACAACCAACGCATCAGAGCTAAGCTCTGCAGTCCTGCCACGTCCAGTCGTGAATGGTGGTGGTCAATTAAACAACTCACTGGAGGAGTAGACTCCACAAATATTCCCATCCACAATAATGTGGAAGCCCAGCACATCAGTGCAAAAAATAAGGCTGAAGCATGTGCTACAATCTTCAGCCAGAAGTGCCGAGTGGATGATCCATCTCAGCCTCCTCCAGAGGTCACCAGCATCACAGATGCCAGTCTTCAGCCTATTCAATTCACTCCACATGATATCAAGAAATGGCTGAAGGCACTGGATAGTAGAAAAGCAATGGGCCCTGACAATAGTACTAAGACTTGAGCTCCAGAATGCGCCGCGCCCCTAGCCAAGCTGTTCCAGTACAGCTACAACACTGGCATCTACCCGGCTACATGGAAAATTGCCCAGCTATGTTCTGTACACAAAAAGCAGGACAAATCCAACCCGGCCAATTACCGCCCCATCAGTCTACTCTCCATCATCAGTAAAGTAATGGAAGGGGTCATCAACAGTGCTATCAAGTAGCATTTGCTTAGCAGTAACCACCTCACTGACACCCAGTTTGCATTCCACCAGTCACACAGCTTCTCATATCACTACACCCTTGGTTCAAAAATGGACAAAAGACCTGAATTCCCGAGGTGAGGTTAGAGTGACTGCCCTTGACATCAAGATGACATTTGACTGGGTGTGGCATCAAGGAGCCCTAACAAAACTGGAGTCAATGGGAATCAGAGGGAAAACTCTCCACTTGGTTGGAGTCATACCTAGCACAAAGAATGATTGCGGTTGTTGGAGGTCACTCATCTCAGTTCCAGGACAACAGGGCAGGAGTTCCTCAGGGTCGTGTCCTCGGCCCAACCATCTTCAGCTGCTTCAATGACCTTCCTTCCATCATAAGGACAGATGTGGGGATGTT
The DNA here is from genome assembly GCF_964194155.1 of Cetorhinus maximus. Taxonomy (NCBI): domain Eukaryota; kingdom Metazoa; phylum Chordata; class Chondrichthyes; order Lamniformes; family Cetorhinidae; genus Cetorhinus; species Cetorhinus maximus. The sequence goes on from NC_135895.1 coordinate 12,040,754, forward strand.
CGCTGATGATTGTACGATGTTCAGTACCATTCGCAACTCCTTAGATGATGAAGCAGTTTATGTCCAAATGCAGCAAGGCCTGGACAATATCCAGGCTTGGGCTGACAAGTGGCAAGTAACACTTGCACCACACAAGCGCCAGGCCATCTCAACAAGAGAGAATCTAACCATCAGCCCTTGACATGCAATGGTATTACCGTCAATGAATCCCCCACTATCATCTTGGGGTTACCATTGACCAGAAACTGAACAGGACTAGCCATATAAATACTGTGGCTACAATAGCAGCTCAGAGGTTTTAAATCCTGTGAATGGTAACTCACCTCCTGATTCTCCAAAGCCTGTATGCCATCTACAAGGTGCAAGTCAGGAGTGTGATGGAATACTCCCCACTTACCTGGATGAGTGCAGCTCCCACAACACAAGAAGCTTGACACCATCCAGGACAAAGCAGCTGATTGATTGTTCTTGGATGTAGTGCCATTCACTCCCTCCACCACTGACACACAGTAGCAGCAGTACCATTAACAAGATGCACTGCAGGAATTCACCAAGACTCCTTAGATAACCACTTCCAAACCCACAACCACAACCATCTAGAAGGGCAAGGGCAGCAGATAGATGGGAACACCGCCACCACCTGGAAGTTTCCCTCCAAGCCACTCACCATCCTGACTTGGAAATATATCACCGTTCCTTCACTGTCGCTGGGTCAAAATCCTGGAACTCCCTTCCTAACTGCACTGTGGGTGTACCTACACCACATGGACTGCAGCGGCTCAAGAAGGCAGCTCACCACCATCCCTAGGGCAACTAGGGATGAGCAATAAATGCTGAACGAGTCAGCAAAGCCCAGACCCCTTGAATGAATAAAAAAACCCACAAATGTCCTAAGAACAATGAGATAAATGACCAGATTATTAGCTTTAGTGATAACTATTAGCCAGGACACCAAGAGAACACCCTTGATCATGTTCTGAGGCCTTGGTTCAATGTCTCATCTGCAAGACTGCATCAGACAGTGCAGCATTCCCTTAGCACTGCAGCGAAGCGAAGGTCGTGCATTCAATCCCTACCTCAGAGTCAATCTCACCAACACTGCAGTATTGAGGAAGCTCTTCATGAAATAAAGAGATCCTGAATCAAGGCCGTGACTCCTCTTTGGATTGGCATATACAATCCGATGCCACAATGTGGAGATTGATGATCTAGCCACCAGTCCTCCCTCGACCAGCACCAAAAAAGGCCAGCAATTCATTTACTGACTCCCCATTTGTCTGCATAACATGACTGCATTTCAACTGGACAGGAATTGCTTTGGGATGTCCAAGAGATATTCAGGTTCTTTTGTTACATCAGAATTCCTTAAATGTCTTGTTGTCTTTTATAGGGAAAAATACATGGTATTTAAAATTACTATAGAAGCTTTATTCTTCATGACATGATGATTACACCTTCCCTAAAAATTGTCAATTGATAAAACTGTAAACTGCAAATTTAACGCATGTAAATTTACAACTAATTCAATGCTATTATGGAATAAAAATTGCAGCTTCAAGAGCAAACATGAAGTTCAAACTGTAAGTGGCATTGTGAAGTATATGAAATAATCTTCAAGCAAATTTTCATCAGATGAAGCTGAATACTGGAATCATTAGCATCCAGCACCATTCCTGAGTTTATAACAGAAGGACAGACATTCGTGAGGCAGCTGAAGATGGCTTGATAAAGGGCATTTGCTCCAGTAACAGTGATAGGCTTTAACAACAACCTTCCTTTACATCAGGGGTGATCATGGCCACTGGAGGATTTTCCTTTTGACACTCTGGCCTCAGTTTTTCTGGTGTTCCTTGGTTCCCCAATTAGTGGAATGAGGCTTGAGTGTGGAGGCCAGCCACTCATTTTTGTTCTGGCATCCACCTCACACGTCCATGGCTGTACTGAGGTCCAGAGATGAGTGTCAGTAAGCAGATTATTGGTGAGTGGGTGTCACTCGGTAACATTGTTGGTGATCACTCGCAGAGGTTTACCAAGTCAGAAGTCTCACTCCAGAGACTTCAGCACAGAATCCAGGCTGACACTTTAATGTGGTACTGTCAGCAGTGCTGTCTTCCAGGTCCAATGTTAAACCAAATCGCTGTCTGGCCCCTCAGGCGAACATAAAAGATCCCTTGATACTATTTTGAAGACACCCCAGTGTCCTGGCCGATATTTATCCTTCAACCAACATCACTAAATAAACAGATTATCTGGTCATTATCACATTGTCATTTTTGGAACTTTGCTGTGCACAAATTGACAGTTACAACACAATACTGTATTGGCTACAAAACATTTTGGAACTTCCAAAGGCTGTGAAAATCGCTATATAAATCCAAGTTCCATTCTCTTCTTCTCTTTCCAAGCACACTTTAGCTCATCTAATAGTTAAATATTTATTTTAAGAACAGGAGAAACAGGCCACAAAAAAATACATCAATAACAATGGGGAAAACAGCAAATTCAACTCAGGCATGATGGGCTGAATGGTCTCTTTCTTTGCTGTAAAATGCTATTACTTGCTTCATCCCTGCACTAAAACAAAAATTATAATGTCAAATATAAGCTTCATAACACTCTTAGTAGTTACTATAAATGCAAGGTGGTATGTTCTTGAATGCCCTCCTTCAAAGGAGCCACAGAATACAATGTGAATGCTGTATCGATTATTAAATTAATCACAGAATGATACAACACTGAAGGCGGCTATTCAGCCCATCTTGCCAACTCTCAAAGAGGTATCCAATGAGTCCCACAACCCCAGTTCTTTCCCCATAGTCCTGCAAATTTTTCCCATTCATGTGCTAATCCAACTTCCTTTTGGAAGTTAGAACTGAACCTGCCTCACCACCCTTTCAGGTGGTAAATTCAATGCTTAGGTAGCAACTAGGGATCTTAAAAACTATTCTACTGCAAGGATGAATCATTGTCTGGATCAAAGTGTGCATATCACATTACAAAAAGTGCAAAAGATTGGTCACAACGACTAGCATCAAACCCAGCTTCAGTCACACAACAATGAGTATTTTGTAACAAACCAACTGAAACACCCAAATACGAACAGCAATGTTTAGAGAAATTACGACAATGTTGTTGGTTCGCTATTCAAATATCCTTTGTACTGGTGGGGGTGGAAGGGTGTGGAGAAGCAGGAAAGAAAAAAGGAGCAAACAGCGTCACCCGCCCACAGCTTAAACTCAAATTTGCACAATCCACACACTGCCCCGAAACACACCAGCCAGGATTACCAGCAATGTGTCGATTCATGTCACACGCTTCAATCCTACCCCCGAAAGGTTCAGGTTTAAAAACCGGTGCCCGGCTGGAAGAAGAGGGTTTCAAACCTGAAACCAGGCGCTCGGTGACAAAGGAGGGTCGGGTCGCCAGCTGATCCGAGACCCGCTGACCCAGAGGAAGGGAGATAAAATTCTCGCCCTCTGTCCGTTTTCGGAAAAGATTGAGGGAGAGGGGGAGAGGAGAGGGGAGAGGGGAGGGGAGAGGGGAGGGGAGAGGGGGGAGGGGGAGGGAGGGGGGGAGAGAGGGGGGGGAGAGGGGAAGGAGTTGGGTAGAAGGGGTGAAAGTTTCGAGAGGTGCCGGGGAGGGGAGGGGAGGGTAACGGATGGCGATCCTATCGGGAATCAGCCTGTCTCAGGACTCGAGTCCACTCAGATATTTACCCCCCGCCCCCCCCCCCAAATCCTGGGCCCGGGGGGGGGGGAGGGGGCGCTTGGCGGGAGGGGTCCCGGCCGCTGTTTCCCAGCACACTCGGGGGCAGCCGGCGGGCTCTCTCACCTCGGAGGCGGGGATCCCGAACACCTCGCCGATCTTGGCGTACAGCTCGCGGACATTGGAGAAGCCCTCGATGCGGCCGGTGGGGCTGCCGTGCGCCAGCTGCGTGTGGAAGACCAGCTTGGGCCGGGCGTGAGGCGGCGGGGCCGGCAGCCCGGGTCCACCGGCGCTCGGGGAGAGCGCCCCGGGACTCGCTCCCTTCCAGGCCGGGCCCCCCTCATTGTCCACCAGGGTGGAGCTGTCCCGCGACTTGTTCTTCCTCCTGTTCTTCAGGCCCAGCGGCATTTTCCCGTCCGGCGGCTCCCTCACAAAACTCCCGTTATCAACTCGTCCCGCTCCACAGGTGAAGCCCGAAGAAGCAGCAGCGCGCAGGCGCGCCAGCCCGTCCCAGGAGGCGGGTCTCTCCGTCCGCTCCGCCCCTCCCCCCCCCCCCCGGCCGCGCACGCTCAGTCTTGGCCATCCCAACCGCCAGCTACTTACAGCGCACGCGCGGCCGGGGCTCCCTTGGAGCTGTCACCGCCCCGCGCGCCCCAGAGGACTGCGACGCATGCGCACTCTCAAAAGCTCAGGTATAAATGTGGGCGGGGTTTCGCGTTTCAGGTGCGTGAGAGAGAGTGAGGGAGCGAGCACCTGGTGCATAGGCTGGCGCAGTGGGACTTCAGTCGTCATTGGAAAGGAATGTACATTGATACTGTTACCTGAGCAAGGGTGTTTTTGTTTCCTCTTTTGTTTGTGAAGCATATTAAGATATCGAAAACATGACTTTTTTACTTTACGAAATTTTTTTTTAAATAGATGAACTGGTTAACATTTCCCACAAGAGCTTAAGAAACAGGAGAAGGCCATTTGGCCCCTTCAGCCTGCTTCTCCGTTCAACAAGATCGTGAGACTATGAACCGTGGACTTGCTCTCAAGCCAAGGGAAACAGGCTCTCAGCATATACTCTTGCAAGCTTTTTCAGGAATCAGTCGAAAGAAACTTCATTTCACGCCATCTAAGGCAAATTACTTAGGTATGGAGAACAAAACTGTTGTACAGCAAAGATGGAAGCCATTCAGGCCATTGCACCTGTGGTGGTTTTTTTGAAAGAGCCCTGCAAATGGTTATTTTTCTATGTCTATAACCAATTTTGTTTTGAAAGTTCAGAAGGAATTTCCTTCCGTCATCCTTTCAGGCAGTGTATTCCAGATCCTAACAACTTTACTAAAGGTGTACAATCAATGGGCAGCAAGTTTTTTTTCTTTTTCAGCCAGCACCAACACAATGGGATGAATGGCGTCTTTCTGTACTGTAACTTTTCTATGGTTCTAGCATCCATCAATTGCAGCATTCCCTCAGTACTGCGCTGAAGTGCCAATGATGATACCAATGATACCAATAAGGAGCAGGAACATTAGCCAATTATCCACTCTTTAGCCCGAGGAAGTTATGTGTAATTGCAGCTCCCCTACCACCAGTTCAACTAAGTTCAATTAGCTCAGTACAAACACAGGACTGGCCCTAGGCCATTCACAATCTGTTTGTTTTTATTTCAAAGTGCTGGAAAAACCCAGCATCTGTGGAGAGAGGAACATAGTTAATATTTTACTTCCAATATGGCTCTTCTTCAGAATCTGTTTGATTTGGCTACTCATGGGATAATCTCTCTGAAACGTCAAGAGAGCTTACTTATGTGTCATCTGTGGCCTAATGGGTTGCACTCTAGCCAGAGTCTTAAGGTTGTGGATTCATACCCCACTCCAAAGACTGGAGGGCATAATCAAAACTGACACTTCAGCGCAGTACTGAGGGAATGCTGCAATGTCAGAGGTGCTGACCTTCAGGTGAGACATTAAACTGAGGTCCTTCAGATTTTCTGCTCTGTCATGGGTTGTCGGCACCACTGGCTAGACCCAGCATTTATTGCTAAACCCTAATTGGCCTTGAGAAGGTGGTGGTGAGCTGCCTTCTTGAACCGCTGCATGTGGTGAAGGTACATCTCACAGTGCTGTTAGGAAGGGAGCTCTAGGATTTTGACACAGCAACAGTGAAGGAATGGTGATATAGTTCCGAGGCAGGATGGTGTGTAGCTTGGAGGGGAGCTATATGGGTGTTCCCATGCATCTGCTGCCTTTGTCCTTCTAGGTGGTAGAGGTCGCAGGTTTGGAAGATGCTATTGAGGTTGCCTTGGTGAGTTCCTGCAGTGGATCTTGTGGATGGTTCACTCTGCTGCCACTGTGCATCGGTGGAAGAGGAGGTAGGTGTTGAAGGTGGTGAATGGGGTGCTAATCAAGCGGGCTACTTTGTCCTGGATGACACTGAGCTTCTTGAGTGTTGTGGGAGCTGCACTCATCCAGGCAAGTGGAGAGTATTCCATCACACTCCTGCCTTCGAGATGGTGGACAGGTTTTGGAAAATCTGCAGAATTCCCAGCCTCTGACCTGATCTTTTAGCCTAGTATTCATATGGCTAGTCCAGTTCAGTTTCTGGTCAATGGTAAGCACCAGGATGTTGATAATGGGAGATTCAATTATGGTAATGCCATTGAATGTCAAGGGGCAATGGTTATATTCCCTCTTGTTGAAGATGGTCATTGCCTGGCACTTGTGTGGTGCGAATGTTACTTGCCACTTGTCAGCCCAAGCCCAGATATTGTCTAGCTCTTGTTGAATTTGGACGTAAACTTGCTCAGTGTCTGAGGAGTTGCGAATGGTGCTGAACATTTTGCAATCATCAGCGAACATCCTCACTTCTGACCTTATGATGGCGGGAAAGTCATTGATGAAGCAGACGACAGGACACTATCCTGAGGAATGCCTGCAGTGACGTCCTGGAACTGAGATGATTGGCCTCCAACAACCGCAACCGTTTTCCTTTGTGCTAGGTATGACTCTAACCAGTAAAGAGTTTTCCCCTTGATTCCCATTGACTCTAGTTTTGCTAGGGCTCCTTGGTACCACACACGGTTAAATGCTACCTTGATGTCAAGGGTAGTCACTCTCACCTCACCTCTCAAATTCCGCTCACTTGATCATGTTTGGACTAAGGCTGCAATGAGATCAGAAGCTGAGTGGCCCTGACATACGAACATACAAATTAGGAGGAGTAGGCCACTTGGTCCTTCGAGCCTGCCCCTCCATTCGATAAGATCATGGCTGATCTGCTTGTAACCGCAACCCCACATTGCCTATCCCCGATAACCATTCACCCACTTGTTAATCAAGAATCTATCTAGCACTGCCTTAAAAATATTTAAAGACTCTGCTTCCAATGCCTTTTGAAGAAGAGAGTTCCAAAGACTCATGACCCTCATAAGACAAAATTTCTCCTCATCTCTGCTTAAATATGCGAACCCTTTTTTTTTAGGATGTTGGGATCTTAAAGGTTTCAATCAAGTTGCCTCTTTTAACCACCAGTGGATACAAACCTGACATGTCCAAACCTTTTCGTCATAAAACAACCAGCCCATTCCTGGTAGTAGTCTCAAAAAACTTCACTGTATTGTTTCTAACACATTTACATCTTTCCTTAAATAAGGAGACCAATACTGTACCCAAACTGAACATCGGTGAGCAGCTTATTGCTGATTAAGTGCCACTTGGATGGACACCTTCCATCACTTTGCTGATGATTGAGAGTAGACTGTTGGGGTGGTAATTGGCTGGGTTGGATTTATCCTGCTTTTTATGTACAGGACATACCTGGGCAATTTTCCACATTGTCGGGTAGATACCAATGTTGTAGCAGTACTGGAACAGCTTGGCTAAGGGCGCAGCTAGTTATGGACAACAAGTCTTCAGTACTTTTGCTGTTATGGTGTCATGGCCCATAACCCATCTGCAGTATCCAGTGCCTTCAGCCATTTCTTGTTATCATGTGGAGTGAATTGAATTGACTGAAGACTGGCACCTGTGATGCTGGGGACCTCTGGAGGACATCAGGGCGGATCATCCACTCAGCATTCCAGCTAAAGATTCTGGCAAATGCTTCAGCCTTGTCTTTTGCACTGATGTGCTGGGCTCCCCCATCATTGAGGATGGGGATATTTATGGAGCCTCCTCCTCCAGTGAATTGTTTAAGTGTCCACCACCATGCATGACTGGATGCAGCAGGATTGTAGAGCACAGATCTCATCCGTTGGTTGTGGGATGTTGTTTGGCATGTGTTGTAGCTTCACCAGGTTGACACTTAATTTTTAGGTATGTCTGGTGATACTCTTAGCATTCCCTCCTGCTCTTTTCATTGAACCAGGGTTGATATGGTAATTTTAGAGAGGGGGATATGCCGGGCCATGAGGCTATAGATTGTGGCTGTGTACGATTCTGCTGTTGATGATGGCTGACAGCACCTCACGGATGTCCAGTTTTGAGCTGCGAGATCTGTTCGAAATCTATTCAATTTAGCACGGTGGTAGTGCTACGTGATGGAGCGGTTCCACAATGTGAAGACAGGACTTTGCCTGCACAAGAACTGTGCAGTGGTCACTCCTACCAATACTATCTAGTATGGAGATACAGCAAGTAATTAGGCACGCTAATAGAATCACAGAATCTCTCAGTGCAGAAGAGGCCCTTCAGCCCATCGAGTCTGCACCGACATGTGAGAAACACCTGACCTACCTACCTAATCCCATTTACCAGCACTTGGCCCATAGCCTTGAATGTTATGACGTGCCAAGTGCTCATCCAGGTACTTTTTAAAGGATGTGAGGCAACCCGCTTCCACCACCCTCCCAGGCAGCGCATTCCAGACCGTCACCACCCTCTGGGTAAAAAGGTTTTTCCTCACATCCCCCTAAACCTCCTGCCCCTCACCTTGAACTTATGACCCCTTGTGACTGACCCTTCAACTGAGTGGAACAGCTGCTCCCTGTCTACCCTGTCCATGCCCATCATAATCTTGTACACCTCGATCAGGTCGCCCCTCAGTCTTCTCTGCTCCAGCGAAAACAACCCAAGCCTACCCAACCTCTCTTCATAACTTAAATGTTTCATCCCAGGCAACATCCTGGTGAATCTCCTCTGCACCCCCTCCAGTGCAATCACATCCTCCCTATAATGTGGCGACTAGAACTGCACACAGTACTCCAGCTGTGGCCTCACCAAGGTTCTATACAACTCCAACATGACCTCCCTACTTTTGTAATCTATGCCTCAATTGATAAAGGCAAGTGTCCCATATGCCTTTTTCACCACCCCACTAACATGCCCCTCCGCCTTCAGAGACCTATGGACGCACACGCCAAGGTCCCTTTGTTCCTCAGAACTTCCTAGTGTCATGCCATTCATTGAATACTTCTTTGTCAAATTACTCCATCCAAAGTGTATCACCTCACACTTTTCAGGGTTAAATTCCATCTGCCACTTATCTGCCCATTTGACCATCCCATCTATATCTTCCTGTAGCCCAAGACACTCAACCTCACTGTTAACCACCCAGCCAATATTTGTGTCATCCGCAAACTTAATAATCCTACCCCCCACATTGTCATCTATGTCATTTATATAAATGACAAATAATAGGGGACCCAGCACAGATCCCTGTGGTACGCCACTGGATACTGGCTTCCAGTCACTAAAGCATCCTTCTGTCATCACCCTCTGCCTCCTACAACTAAGCCAATTTTGAATTCACCTTATCAAATTATCCTGTATCCCATGTGCATTTGCCTTCTTTATAAGTCTCCCATGTGGGACCTTGTCAAAGGCGTTGCTGAAATCCATATAAACTACATCAACTGCCCTGATCTACACACCTGGTTACCTGCTCAAAAAATTCTATCAAATTTGTTAGGCATGACCTCCCTCTGACAAAGCCATGCTGACTATCCCTGATCAAACCTTGCCTCTCCAAGTGGAGATAGATTCTGTCCTTCAGAACTTTCTCGAATAGTTTCTCTATCATTGACATGAGACTCACTGGCCTGTAGTTCCCTGGCTTATCTCTACAACCCTTCTTAAATAACGGAACCACATTAGCTGTTCTCCAGTCCTCTGGCACCTCCCCCGTGGCCAGAGAGGAATTAAAAATTTGGGTCAGAGCCTCAGAGCCCCTGCGATCTGCTCCCTTGCCTCCCTCAGCAGTCTGGGACATAAATCATCCAGACCTGGAGATTTGTCCACTTTTAAGCCTGCCAACACCTTCAATACCTTGTCACTCCCTATATCAATTTGCTTAAGAACCTCGCAGTCTCTCTCCCCGAGTTCGATACCTTCATCCTCATTCTCTTGGGTGAAAACGAAAGTGAAGTATTCAATCAACACTCTAGCGATGACCTCTGGTTCCACCCATAGGTTGCCCCCTTGATCCCTTATGGGCCCTACTCTTTCCCTGGTTATCCTCTTCCCATTGATAAACTTATAGAATATCTTGGGATTTTCCCTACTTTTACCAGCCAGAGCTTTCTCATATCCCCTCTTTGCTCTCCTAATTACTTTCTTAAGCTCCACCCTGCACTGTCTGTACTCCACTAATGCCTCCGCTGATTTGCTTCCCTTGTACCTGCTAAAAGCCTCTCTTTTCCTTCTCATCGTAACCTAAATATCTCTGAATGTTATCATTTATTGCGGGGGGAAATTTACACAAAAGTATGGAGGTTGTGCTTCAGTTGTACAGGGCACTGGTGAGACCACACCTGGAGTACTGTGTACAGTTTTGGTCTCCTTATTTAAGGAAAGATGTAAATGCATTAGAAGCAGTTCAGATAATGTTTACTGAACTAATACCAGGAATGGGTGGGTTGTCTTATGTGGAATGGTTGGACAGGTTAGGCTTGTATCCATTGGAGTTTAGAAGAGTAAGAAGTGACTTGATCAAAACCTTTGACATCCTGAGGAGTCTTGACAGACTGGATGTGGAGAGGATGTTTCCTCTTGTGGGAGAATCCAGAACTAGGGGTCACAGTTTAAAAATAAGGGGTCACTCATTTAAGACAGGGATGAGGAGAAATTTTGTCTCTGAAGGTCTTGAATCTTTGGAACTCTCTTCCTCAAAAGGCAGTGGAAGCAGGGTCTTTGAATATTTTTAAGGCAGAACTAGATAGATTCTTGATTAACAAGGGAGTGAAAGTTTATCGCCGGTAGGCAGGAGGTTACAATCAGATCAGGCATGATCTTATTGAATAGCGGAGCAGGCTTGAAGGGCTGACTGGCCTACTCCTGCTCCTAGTTCGTATGTTCATATGTAGATGCATCTGTGACAGGTAGATTGGTGAGGACGAGGTAAGCAGGCTTTTCCCCCTTATTGGTCCCATTGCCACCTGCTGCAGACGCAGCCTAGCAGCTACGTCCTTTAGGACTTGGTCAGCTTGGCCAGTAGTGGTGCCAACAAGCCAGTCTTGTTGATGGACATTACAGTCCCCATGCAGAGTACATTCTGTGTCCTTGCCACTTTAGTGCTCCCTCCAAGTGGTGTTCAACATGGAGGAGTACTGATTCATCAGCTGAGGAGCACGGTGGTTTGGCTCGGCAGGTGGTAATCAGCAGGAGGTTTCCTTGCCCATGTTTGACCTGATGCCATGAAACTTAATGGGCTTCAGAGTCGATGTTGAAAACTCCCAGAGCAACTACCTCCCAGCTGTAAACCACTGTGCCGCCACCTCTGGTGGATCTGTCCTGTCGATGGGGGCAGAGCTGGGTTTGCCTTTGTCGTTTCCGGTGCCTAGGTCAAATGCAAGAGATGGATGTAGTTAAATGAGAAAGATCCCACATCACTATTTTGAAGAAGAGCAGAAGAGTTCTGGTCAATATTCTGAGCAACATTCATCCCTCTATCAGTAACACCAAAAACAGATTAACTGGTCATTCGTAACATTTGCTGGTTGTGGAATTGTGCTATGCCTGAACTGGTTATTCTATTTGTCTGCCCACACAACAACAGGAAATACCAGTCAAAAGTAACTAATGGGCTATAAGGAGGTTTGGAACACCCTGAGGTCAGGAAAGTCACGATATAAGTGCAGGTTCTGTCTTTTCGCACTGGTGCACAGTGAAAACTACAGTCTTGCTCGAAAAATGAGAAACAATTATCCACCTTAAACAGATGGAAAACATTTCCAAAAAAGAAAGAGTGTCCTCAAGGTACCCCAAGGTGTTTTATAACTAACGAAACACTTTTGATGGACAATCCAGGCTGTTACGTAAGCAGACGAGACAACCAATTTTCAAGCAACAAGATAAATAACTGGATCATCTGTCCTTTGGTCCTGAGGATGAGGGGGGTAAGTTAACGTCGTCACCAGGAGAACTCCCTGCTCTTCTTTGAATAGTGCCTACGATCCTTCAGATCCATATGAGCAGGCAGACAGCGCCACAATTTAATCTTTCCTCCAAAAGGCAATGTTGGGCTATAGCTTTCTCGGTGTGGCAATCAGCGTCGGATTGCCACATCGTGCTCAATTACTTCCTCTAAATTTCTTTCGTGCCTGTCTCGCCCTACCTTCTGGCTCAGGCTGGGCGAGATCCAGGCAACACAACTATCCTCGAGGCCCAACATCGCAGTTCAGCAGAGTGGGATTGAAGAAGGACGCACCCCTTTTTTATGGCACTAGCTGCCGTAAATCAGTTAGTTAAAGGTCCCATTGAAATTGACAGGCCAGGGAGAAGGTAAGTGGACAGGATTTGGGAAGGAGGGGTAGGGGGATTGGAGGGTTGCGGGGTGGTTGGACCTCGGTGAGGAGGGAGGAAGTTCGGACTTCGGCTTGGGGGGGGGGGGGGGGGGTGGGGGGTGTCAGAACTCAGGTGGTGGGGGAGTGTCAGGTCGGGTCGGGTCTGTGGTGTTGGTGGGGGGAGGTCGGGTCGGGTCGGGTGGGGGGGTGTGCGGGGGAGTCCTGTGGGAGATTTGCGGGGTGGGTCAGTCTGGGTCTTTACGTAGTCACCCAGAAGTTAGAAGAGGTTTTCATTTTTCTAGCTTCTTCTGTGACACACTGTTTGTGTGACACTGCCGGAAACATCCGAAGTTTGCGATTTAAATTGCATTTTTGGAAGATTCCCAGCGCAGGGTAGTTACCCAGAGGAAGTGTGTGCTTCTGGGCAATTGCCGTGCAAACCCCTACCTGCGAATTTCCGAGAGGGATTCCCCAGCGCATCTTTGGGGTACCCCCGCCCCCCACCACCACCGCACCTCTGAATCCGACACTGGACAGCTCGGAAGTTACAGCCCATTCACCTCAAACAACTCAGCATTCCCTCAATAACTGCACAGGAATGTCAGCCCAGATTATGTTCTGAAGTCCATTGTAGGATTTATACTCATTTCTAACTCCGAGACAGCAGTGCTACCAGTTGAGCTGAGGTAACACTAATATCTTGTTCCTGAAAACGTTTACTGCTCATAAGTTTATCTCCAAGCACCTGCTTCTATAATATATGCAAAATATGATTTCCTGGAACTGTCTCTAACATTGATCACCTGTACAGACAGATGCGTCTCTATACTGCCATCTTATGTCTCCCTCTTATATATTCTTATCTACTGTGCCTGATGGCCTGTGAGGCAAGCTATTTCTTCCTTTACATCTATCATTTCGTGCTCTGAGTTGTTTCCCTAACAAAACCCTATTGTTTTGCATGGACAGGTCGTCAACATGACTCACAATTCCTTATCAGGAAAAACAGCTGAATGGTCTCAGGTTTTCTGAGGCTATAATGGGAGCGTCACCCCACTCGTGTTAGATACATGTATCCCATGGGCTTTTAACCCAGTATTCAGAGACTGGAACTTCTGTCTTTGCTTGCATTGTTTGATGAGTGCAAGATGAAAAGTTTCGACAGCATGTCTCTTTTTTCAGCCAATTAGCACTCTCTACTCATGCAGTACAAGTTGTTGTTCCCTTTACAATTGGTATTCTTGTGATCTTGTCCTGATGAGTGCAAGACAAAGAGCTTTGACAACATGTCTCTTTTTTCATCAATACTCAAGTTCTGTACTACCAAACGACTATTTTTAAAAATGGAATCCAAAGAAATGTGCAATTTACTGTTTCTTTTTATACCTATTGAAAAATTAAGTATTCTACAGACACATAAATAGCAAAAAAAAAAATCGGGAATAAAACCTGGAAATATTCGGCAGGTCAGGCAGCATCTGTGGAGTCTGGGGTCATTGACCCGAAACGCTAACTCTATTTAATTTTTCACAGATGCTGCCTGGCTTGCTGAGATTTCATCATTTTCTATTTTTATTTCAGATTTTCAACATCTGCAGTATTGTGCTTTTGTATGAACATAAAGCAAGACCCACTGCAAATGTAACTCACTGGTTTGATGCAGAAGGTCAAATGACCTTTACCAAAGCCGCATAAATTTAAGAAAGGGAAAGAGGTAGGGACCTGACCTTTGAACGCAGGAAGAGTGTAAAGCAAGCGAGAGGCTGAACCAGCTCTTATTATTTTAATATTTTATGAAGGCAAATTTTTATGTGGCCTCATCATTTAAACAAAGATCAGGAAGGATCTTCCAAGGTCAACAAGGGATGGGCAATTAGCGAGGTCGTGTCAGCGTTGCTGCTCCCGACTACACATTTAAACACTTCAAACAGCAGAGAAAGCGGTGAGAGAACAGATATTTGGGTTATTGAAAGAAAAATAAAGACTTCCATTTTTACAACACCTTTCATGATCTCAGGATGTCCCAAAGTGCTTTACAGCCAATTAAGTGCTTTTAAAGTGTTGTCACGATTGTCATGTAGGAAATGTGACAGCCAAACTGCACAAAGCAAGCATTGTTATTATTGAGGGATAAATATTGGCCAGAACACGAGGGATAACTCTCCGGCGCTTCTTTGAAATTGTGCCACGGGACATTTTATGTTCTTCTGAGAGCGCATATGAGGCCTCAGCTTAACGTCTCATCTCCTCAGCATTGCCCAGAAGTATCAGGCTAGACTCGAAACGTTAACTGTGTTCCTCTCCACAGATGCTGCCTGCTGACCTGCTGAGTTTTTCCAGGTATTTTTATTTTTGTTTTGGAAGCTGTTTGAGTGCAGTTGGTTCTGAAAGTTGCTGCCAGGAGAGACTGGAGCAAAGGGGACAGACAGCTAGTCCCAAGCTAAAGAAAACCCCAAATCCAGGGGAGTGGAAGAGGGGGAAGTGCAAAGAAGATCTTCTAATCAAAGGAAGGGCAGGAATCTGGGAAAAGGTCCTGTTAAGTGAAGTTAAGAGTGAGGGGCAGAGAGAAACACTCCATGCTTCAGACTTAAAGAGACAAAAGCTGCAGGAGGTAGACTTAAAGCGAGAAAAGCTTGCAAGAGGCAAGAAGATCCAAAGACACAACTGAAGGTCTTTGCTATGAGCATGTGAAGCAGTGGTGCACTGTTGGCAGCTGAGTCAGAGAGACAGAGTATGTGGAAAACAGCTTGAATGCATGTGGTGACCCAGGGAAGAAGAACATCAGAAGGACAGTTCGAAACCCTGGAGGAAAACCCTTGTGAAAGGCGTCTGAGAGAAAGCATCAGTTCGGGAGAAGATTCCAAGGCAAGGTCTTGGAGAGTGGAAATTGGAAACCCACATGTGAGGGCCGGAATTCAGTGAGACTGGTTGGCTGTCGGTGTGATAAGTGTCTGGGGAAAATTGAGGAGAGATGCATAGCATCTGTTTGAGGTGGTATCTGTCACTTGATTTCAGAGTATGGTGTGTCTGACCACGGGATGCCGTAGGTTTACATAGACTGTGTGTGTACTGTGGTCATTAGAGTATAAGATAGTTTTTGTAGTTTGTGCTATCCTTACAAGTCTCGATGCATCTGTAAAGACATAGTTGTGGGTGAAGGAGTATTGTAATATAGTTAATCTTTTCTTGTTAAATAAGTGTTTTATTCTTTTGTTAAAAGTTCATCAACTGACTCCAGTGCCTCTGTTCAGTAGCTACTCTCCACGTATCTAAACAAACAAATAAAAGTTAGGATCTATCAAGCTGGGTTCCCCTCTGGGATCAGGCTTGTCCAGCGGTAACCTCGGCTGGGATCATAACACATCAGATTCTCTCCATCACAAAGACTGCCTATTTCTATCTCCATAACATCACCCACCTCCACCCCAGCTCATCTCTCATCCATGCCTTGGTCTAGTTTCAACTATTCAACTATTATGGCTAGCTTTCCACCCACATGCTCTGTATACTTAAACTCATCCAAAACTCTGCTGCCCAAATCCTAGTTGCCATCAAGTCTTGCTGACCTATCAACTATGTCCTTGCTGATCTATGTCTCCTGGTGCTCCAGCACCTCCAATTTAAAATTCTCATCATTGTGTTTAAATCCCTTCATGGCTCTGCATCTCTCTATCTCTGCAACCTCTTCGGCCTTAGAGCCTCAATCCCATTCCCCCTGGATCCACCCACCCCAATTTACAAGCTCACCATTTGTCCAACTTGAACCTTTTGTACATCTTCCCATCCTTCACCATTGGTGGCCATGTCTTCAGCCACCAAGGAATCATCGGTGTAATTCTCTGCCTAAGCCCATCCTCCACCCAACCTCGCTGTCCTGCTTTTCAACCCCTGCTTTTCAACCTTCATTAAAACCCATCTCTTTGACAGAACTGTTGATCCCAAAATCTCCTCCTTTGGCTCAGTGTCCATTTATTCCTGATTATGCCTCTATGAAGAGTATTTTTCAACATTAAAGATGCTATATAAATGCAAGTTGTTGTTTTTATTGTAATAATTTTGGAGGAAACCGCTGAGTAAAGCTGCACACAGCTGTTTATGCAATTTTGCTAGAGCTTTCAGCAATTTTTAACCAAGGTTATTGGGGAGAGTGAGGGAACCCTGTGGAACTGGTCCGTGATATGTCTACATTATGATCAAAAATCCATTCTACATAGCGTTTCAACATGGCAATGAAGCTTCTCAAAGCACTTCATTCAACAGGCTTTTGTGGGAATGCAGTCGACCGTCCTTACAGACATTTTGACTGCATCTCCCAAAGCCATCCCTAAAGAGTAAAGGGTTAACTTCAGGAGCACCTGATACTGATGTAACTGTGCTGCAACATCACATGACTAAGGGACCAACATCTGGTGGAAGCAGAAGTACAACCACATGTGGAGCACTGAGATATATATAGGTCTGTAAATAAACAATAATGTTTTTTTATAACAGTCTATAGTTGCATTCTTAGGATAACAGGCAAACCCTAAAGAAGCCCCCTCAAGATCCTGAATTCAAGATGAAACATGGTGGCAGCGGACAGAGCCTAAAGACCCAGAAAAACTCCAAGAGAAGACTACAGACTTGAAAGACCTGCAAATCCTTGGAAAAAGGACAGGAAGGAAACAGATTTAAGACTCACCTGAGAATGGAGTATTGTGGGTGCAGCAGATCCAAGCTGACACACAGATCTGGAGTCCAGACAGCAGGTCACAATCGACAGGCCAGGCTACTGAAGTAACGACAGATCCAAAGCTTATGGTGAGCACGGAGCCTACATTGCCACTCCCAGAACCATTCCAAAGCACTGAAGTCTCACAAAAGGCTCAACACTGGGACAATTGGAAGAATAGATTATCCAGATACAGAAGAGCTTCAGGTTTGCATAAGAAAGACCAGAAGGACCAGGTCAGCACTTTATGCAGTAAGGATCATAGCAGATGACATTATTGCAGGACAGGGCATCGATGAGGCTTTGAGCTTATGTGAGGAAGTCCTCCAAGCATTCGATTTGTACTTCAGTGTTTGAAAGAAAATTGATCACTGAGCAAGCAAAATTTAATAACAGGAGGCAAAACCCAAATGAATGCAATGATTCACTTATAAATGACCTGTACAGGCTTGCGGAGGGTTGACACCATGGGATCCTCAGAGATTAATTAATACGCCATTATATAGTGTTTGGGGTTTTAGGTGAAACCCTATCAGATTTTTGTAAATGAGGGAAGATTTAACTCTCTCAAAGGCTGCACAAATACTGCAACAGACCAAGCTTAGGAAGCAAAAGAGAGCAGTTGTTCATGGGGAAAGTGATATCCCTTGGAAAAATTGAGTGAAGCCATTCAATATGACAGCAAAAAAAAGTGAAAACGCAGTGAAGCAAAAGCCCGCAAAATCGGGAGACAGCACACCAACCGCCATCTTGAGATGCTCTTGGTGTGGCGGGAAAACCTGCACAAGTGAGAAGAATGTCCAGCAGGGGGAGCCGAGTGCCACAACTGTGGGAAGTTAGGCCATTTTAAAACAGTCTGCAGATCCAACATTCCTAAACCTCATCGGCAGAAAGAAGTAACAACAAAACCAAGTAAAATCCAAGAAGTTGAAGAGCCACAGAACAAAATAATAACTTTCCTAGGAGAAGTTAACAAAACAGCAAGTAATTACTGGAGCATTAAACTGGAAGAGTTAATCTGGAATTGGCTATTCACTGCACATGTAAGACAACAACAAAGCAAACCATTGGCACCCTTCACTTTACCTTGGAGGCCATGGGAGAGCCTGGGAATGGATTTATTTGAGTTTAAAGGCAAAGTTTTCATCATCATCACTGATCACTGCTCCAGATGGTTTGAAGTGCGTATACTGCACAACATCACAGCCAAAACAGTCATTACATCATTAAGAAGAAGCTTTGAGACACATGGCTTGCCAGACATTGTGGTATCAGACACAGGTCCTCAGCTTGATCATAAGCTGTTCTATAACTTTGTGCAGGAATATGGTTTCATGCATGTGACTAATTTGCCTAGATATCCTCAGTCAAACAGAGAAGCAGAAAGAGGAGTGAGAACAATCAAGGAATTGATGAAATAGAACAAAGGTATTAACTTAGCCCTTCTTAACTACAGAGCTTCACCGCCAATAAATGGGTTCTCGCCATCAGAAAAGAGAGAAAGTTGCTGTAGTCCCAGAGAAACATAGGCTGCTCTCTCATCAGAGAGACATGACTGGTAGTGAGGGTTACTACACCTCAGGTGAGGGGCCCAGTTGAGAAAGCAGGGCCTTCATGGATGACCTCATCTGGTACAGGAATTGAACCCACGCTGTTGGTGTCACTCAGCAACCCAAACCAGCTGTCCAGCCAACTGAGCTAACCGACCCCCACATCAGAACTATTGATGGAAAGACGACTGCAAACGCAACTTCCACTTCTAAAACAAACACTACAACCTAACGTTACCTCAGGTGATCGTGAGAAAGTTAGGAATCGTCAGGAGCAACAAAGAGATAGTCAAGCGCGTAATTTCAACTTCAAGCACAGAGCACAAGACCTGAAAATGCTACAGCCCAGGGAGAGTGTGTGGATACGAGATCAACAGAAAGAAGGCATTGTAATAGAAAGAGCTCCACAGCTGAGATCTTATAGAATTGAGATGGTCCAGGGAAATATCAGAAAGAACCGAAGGGCCTTGATATCATTGGGAAGGAAATGAATGGAACGTTTGACCTACTATTTGGATCCAGATGGAGACGAGGAACCAGAAATAAGTAAAACTCCACAACCGCCCAGGTGGAAGACACCCCTATTAAATGACAAAAGAGTGCAGTTCATCCTCAACCTCAAAATGAAATCAGGACCAGGTCAGGGGGATTGGTCAAGGCATCACAGAGACAAACCCTCTGAAGTCTGAGACTTTCTAGGAGATGTAGGAGGATGTATATTGTTGGGATAAGGACTTGTGGAGAGAGATGTAAAGGGTTAAAATCAGGAGCATCTGATACTGATGTAGCTATGATGTAATGTCACGTGACTAAGAGACTGAGACTGGGAAGCAAAAGTACAACCTTGTATAGAGTACTGAGAAGTACATAAATCTGTAAATAAACAAAAATGGTTTTTACAAGTAACAGTCTACGGTAGCATTCTTGGAGTAACAGGCAAACCCTAAAGAAATCCAATCTAGACCCTTGAACCACCTAGAAGGTGAAGAGCAGCAGATCCACAGGAACACCACCACCTCCAAATTCCCCTCTAAATCACACACCATCCTGGCTTAAAGATGCACCACTGTTCTTTCAGCATTGTTGAATCAAAATCCTGAAGCTCCCTATTTAACTGTGGGAGCACTTTTGCCACACAGACTGTCGTGGTTCAAGATTAAGGCTCAACACCACCTTCTCAAGGGCAACTAGGACAGGCAATAAATACTGGGTTTGTCGTGTCGCCACTATCCCAAGAATGATTTTTTTTAAAATGCCATTGCCTGCTACCAACATCCAACCAACAGTCATGTGTTGAGTGACCAGTCAGTCCGATTTTTATGTATGTGATGTCGGTTAAGGAGGAATTTTGGCTGAGATACAAGAATTCCATGTTTGTTTTCAAATCATGGAATGGAATCTTATACAGAAAAGCTCGACATCTCCTGCTCCTCCTTTACAATCTTCACTAAAAATTAAAAACCAACCCTTTCAACAAGTCTTTCGGATTTCCCCTCCGAATCTCCCCTTCTTTGACGTGATGTCCTTTTTTCTTTATACCTCAGGGAAACACTTTAGGGAAGTTTTACTTCTCTGTTAATGACACTATGTAAATGCAAGTTGTTGTTGTTATCATCAAAAAGACAAAAAGATTTTAACATTGATCCATATTTCTTTGTAAAAAAACCGTAACTGACTAGTACAAAGCAGAAATAGCCCAAAGGTTGGTAGGGAAAAAAACAAGATCATATTACCAGACTCCGAATTACACCAAACTTGTTCAAGGACTATTTATAATAAGACTGATTTACTCCTGTGATAATAATAATCTGTGACCCATCAGTAAACAAACATTGTAGTTATGCTCGAAATCCTATTTAGAATTTTCTAGAACCAAGACATTATCTTTTAAAAAAATACAGTTGCTGAGTTTGAACTTTTAAAAAAATGATCAGCTTGCTGCCTGACACACTTGGAAACCCAACACTTTTTTAAACCATGATCAAACTAATCTCCAAGAACTGCATAAGAAGAATTTTTATTTGCCTGACGTGAGGTGCTATCTCTTCTACCTGCCCAAATCCAAGAGAACATAGGTGTGGGTTTGCAAAGCTTGTGTATCTTCAAGTGTGGCTGGAGTTTAGCTGGCTAAATCCATATTTCTTAGCAGCAGGGAGAATTGATAAATATACCATTGCTTTTCCAGCCAGGGCCACCCGAGCTGTTCAGATTTGAATGCCAGAGTTACCTGAAACTGAGTAATATGACTTCTAGACCTTGGTGAGAGCTCAACTCTCCAGGTCCTATCAATGAACCAGCCTGACCAATTAATCATCAACGGTACCCTGGACTACGACAAACCAAATATTAGATTGTTGAGCCTCAGAAGAATTACATGGTTTTATGTAGCCAACTCCATCACAAATAGACCCTGCCTACCTTTCAATTAAATAAACAAAAAAGTTAGGCCAAAAGAATATCACCATGCCAAACACCATAATGTAACAACTTTGATTATTGTCAGCAAAAGCTGAGGACTAACAGGCATACATATATCACACACCTATCGTAGACACACACATCACACATATCATACATCCAAACACATTACACCAGCACATATTGCACAAACTGTTTTGAAATGTGTCCTTCTATCCTGGACTCTAGGTATGACACTTGATTTAGACAGACTGTTTAACACTTGTTTAATGGTATTACATCTAAACAGGTTACAGAGTAGGTATGTTGCTCCTCGGCTTGATCCAAAGTCCCTCTCAAGAGTCTAACATGATTGATTGATGTTAGTGGTACATTATCTATGTCATACATTAGCATATTCCGTTTGTTAATCCTTTACACTACATCTCCCCCAACATATACTATCCTGCTTTCAACAACAACAACAACATGAAACTATATCTTCAACTATTTACATGGCATTTCTGTAACTCCCTTTTTACAACTACAGATTCTAGCCAACTCCAACTCCCACACTTCCCCTCCCCAAGTCACAATCCTGGGGGATTCAATCTCCTACGGTATTCTCAGTCGTTCGGGAAGACATCTTGAAGACACAAGGGTTTCTTTTGCATCTGGTAGGACATCACCATTTGCAGAATAGGAGAACACTGAGCAGCATTGCTGGGAAGCAGAGTGTAGGTTGCAGGATGACTGAACTGCAAGGACAATGAAGACTCTTCAGTGAAAGACTGATCCCAAAGAGGAGACTGAAAAGATTGGATCCTTCAACCTTCTGGCACTAGAAGAGATGAACTCAAGACACTCTGAGGAACTTGTTGCTCCCTCAAAGCACACAAGAAAAGAGCTTCAGAAGAGGAATGATCTTCAACTTCAGGGAAGACTGTCACAGCGGTACTATCCACTGCTGTGGCGATGCCTGAAAAGGCATTAAAGACCTGAGATTCCAATGAACTTAGACAATGAAGGAAAAGATGACCACATTCCTGTAAGACTGTCAGGAAAAGAAGAAGAGATGATTTCCCAATGATATTTCAGGAGAACCGTCTACGTTCAGTAGGCTTCTCTCTGTGTGAGGCTGCTCCACTATTGACAATGGGAAGAATTGCTGGGAAGATGGAGACAAGACAGCCTCATCTTCTGTAATGAGAGGAATTTCCTGTAGACAATCAACTCAGGAGCAATCAACTCTGTGAAGGATTCTGCAGATTCAGAAGTGTTAAAGATTCTGCCGCAGCTTCTGTGCTGACCTCCAACTCTGGAGGGAAGACAACATTCAGCTGGGACTGAAGTATGGGTGACAATGGACTTTCACCCTGGGAAAGTACAAGCTCTCTAACAGTGTGATCCTCTCTGGACTCTAACCTGGATTCAGGCAAAGTATTCTCTCTGTGGAAAATTCTTCATGGGCAACAGGAGATAAAGTAGACAATACATCAATAGATTCAGTAGAACTAAGATCTGAATGCTGTTCAGCCACTAAAAACACAGCTGATTCCTCCAAAAAGACTTCATGAGGTGTGTCCATCAACAGGAAAGATGAATCATCCTCTAAGACCTCAACCTCCAAGAGGTCACTCAGCGCTGCAAGGGATTCTTCCTCATCACTCTCTAGGAAGAGCCAATTCAAGTCCAGCAGATAGTCACCGTCTGCTGCAGTGCCTTCTGTATCTGCTACCTCTGGCCTTAATTCTTGAAGAACTGAGAGATTCATAATTCAATCTCCACCCAGGGTCTAATGAATGGTGTCTCTGTGAAAGAAAGGAACATACTGCTGAGTGTATAAACTTCCTCAGCATCTGAAGGCTGAATTCCTACTGCTTTTAAATAAAAGGATGAAGATTGTTGCATGAAGGACAGTGACTTGTTCATCATCTGTTTTTTCTAGGATTGCTAGAAGTATGCCAACATCACCACTCAATAAAGATGTGCGTTGATTGCGAAGGACATAGAGAGAGTCAACGGTCTATCACTCCTTGTAGCTGAGAGGAGCAATAATCCTGCCTTTGATTGGAAGGTCTGTGCTGCCTGGACCTTGTAACTTGATGTCTGAAGGATAAAGGCTCATTGGTTGAAGCCAGTCGAGGTTATCTGCTCATATGTTAACAGCAGCGCCAGTATCAATTTTAAAAGTAGCATCAAAGCCTTGGACTGTAACTGACCAACAGTCTGCACTAAGACTATCTAGTTCACCTAGGAACTCTGATTTCATCCTTTTCTTGACTTTCCATTTTTGGATGGAACATGTTTCATAAATACTTTCTTGTCTTCAACTTCGATTAAAATTGTTGGATTTGAAGAAATGCTTGAAATGTCTAGTTTTGCCACACTGGGAGTATCCTGCGTCCCCTGCTTGGCCTCTGTGCTGATATTTTGCGCCACAACACAAGCATCTCAAAATAGCTGCCGGCCTGGAGTTTCTTACGCTTTTGCTTGGTTTGTCGGGCTTTCTTGCAGGTGGGGTCACTGCCCGTGGGCCTACCTAATCCACGGAGTCATGTGAAGCCTCAGGGTCGCACCAAATTATAGCCTAGTTAAATTCTCTAAGCTTGGCCTGCCTCGCATACTGGACTGCCTGATCCAAAGTAAGGTCATCTCTGGTCTGCAGAAGGTCGGAGATCATCCCGGACACCCACAACTCTGCAATCACCGATTAACTCGTCCTTCAGTGCTCCATATCCGCAAGAACTAGCTGGGTGATAAAGGTCAGTTAGAAATAATTCAATCGATTCCCCAGGTTGATGCGACCACTGGTTAAAATGTGCTCAGTCAATTACTAAGTTTTGCTTTGGGATAAAATAGGTGTCAAAAGGCTTTGAGCATGGTCCAAGGCCGTGGTGGACTCCTGCACTCCCTACCTTAGGGGACCGTTGTCTGCTACTGAACCTATTGCATAAAGAAATGAATTAACTTGAAACTTTTGCTCCTTTTCGTGAAAGCCTGATGCTTCTTTGTACCAGAGAAAATGTTGTTTCCATAACTCCCAATGCTGGCTTCTCTGCAGGCCCTCGAGGCAGTCAAACGAGTGAGACAAGGGCAAGGACTGTTCACCAGGCACAGTCATTGTTACCTCTCTCCAGTGTGCCTCCTTCTCCCACCAATTTTTTACGAGCTGCTTTCAAAGGTTTCTTCACTCTGTGGTTCCTTCGACAATGATGTGTTTTTTATATCGATGTCTCCAAGTTCCATGTCCTGAGATGGGTCCTTCTATCTTGGACTCTAGGCGTGGGATTTGGTTGGTAGACTGTAAACATACTCTGGTATCTGTTTAACACTTGTTTATTAGTCCTACTAAACAGGTTACAGAATAGGCATGTAGCTCCTAGGCGTGGCTCCAAACTCTCTTTCTCAAGCCAAACACGTGACTGACTGATGTCAGTGGTACATCATCATCCACATCATATATTAGCATATCCTATCTGGTAACCCTTTATACTACACAAATGATATACATCCACACATTATACAACTACACACAAACATGTTTCACATACACACACATCACACAGGTACAAAATATATGAGCACACACAATTTACACATACACGCATAGATAGCACACATATCATATACTCAACAGCTGATCTGTTGTTCACAGATACTCTGAAGCTTGTTTCTAATCTTATCTATCCCTTTAGTGCCCAGACCATCACTATGGAGAAGTGGCCTAAATAAATCCTGAGGTTCACTGGAGTTTGATTATTCAATGGTGAGGGAAATTTGCATGTTGGCAGGCACTCATAGATTTCAAGGTTCCTGGTCATAAAAACAGCATGCATTCCTCTTTATTTTAATGCCTTTTGAAGTGTAATTTACACTTTCAAGTTGTAATTTTAATAGATAAGTATTGAATACACTATGTGGAACAGCAAATACAATGAGTTATAATTAATGTTCCTGAAAGTTGCCAAATAACCAGCAGAACTGATAAGATGCCAGCTCATGTGGGTTGAGGTTACATTCAGATCAGCCATGATTTTATTGAGTGGTGGAGCAGGCTCGAGGGGGCCAAGTGGTCATCATTTGTATGTTCATATGTAAACAGATAACGTTACCATCATTACAATGGGAAATCTGTTGTGGCCTGCTCTTTAATTCAGAAAACTTCTGCTCTTTCATACTGCTATTAACCAGGAGAGATTGGATTTATTTCAGAGCGGAATGACCTGGACAGCCAACTCCCCTGCATTTACAATTGGAACTATTCATTCTAAAGTTCAAATGCCAGCAACATCTTATAAACAGCCTGACACAGATTTCCACCCCTCAATTAAAAAACGTTTGGATATTTGTATCAGACCTGTTGACCATGATTGATGCCAATATCCAACTTCACAACACAGATCCAGATCAGAATCTTGAAGGTCCTGATGTATTTATTGCATGATCTGCCTCCACTATAACTTCAGTTTATTTTTAGCTCTTCAGAGGTGATTGGTTAAAAATGCCTCATTAAAGTACAGACAGAATTTTCTGTGCTGTTGACTGCATGATGTGATAACTAGGGCAGAGAGATAAATTACTGGACTTCAGTACATAATTCACACACTTCAGCTGCATTCAAACACCTTAGCAATACAGAAAAAAAAATTCACAGCCCTAAGAACTTGGTCAAACCATTTGTTTTATTTCTGTGGTTTGAGATAGTTTGTGATATAACAATCCCGTAACATTAATTGAAGCAGAGCAGGGGAGCTTACCCCTACCTTCCAAACCCATGCCCACTACCATCTAGAAAGACAAGGGCAGCAGATAGATGGGAACACCACCACTTGGAAGTTCCCCTCCAAGCCACTCACCATCCTGATTTGGAAATATATCGCCGTTCCTTCACTGTCGCTGAATCAAAATCCTGGAACTCCCTCCCTAACAGCACTGTGGGTGTACCTACACCACATGGACTGCAGCGGTTCAAGGGGGCAGCTCACCACCACCTTCTCAAGGGCAATTAGGGGTAGGCAATAAATGCTTGCCTAGCCAGAGATGCCCACATCCCATAAATTAATTTTAAAAAAGTCTCCTGGCTAATATTTACCCCTCAATATCAGTAAAACATAATCTGGTCATTAACACACTGCTATTTCTGGAACCTTGCTGTGCATAAAATGACTGCTGAGTTTCCCTTCAGTGCAAAAATGACTATGCTTCATAAAGTATTAATTGGTTATAAAGCCCTTTCAGACATTCTGAAGTCGTGAAAGGTGCGAAAGAAATGCAAGTTTTTTCTTTCTTTGTTTTCTCCTTTAAAGAATGAAACATAATTTTCACATTCTGACCTCATAGTGCAGTAAAAATGTAATTTTCTCATCTATATCCATAGTTATTTACAAGCATCTAAGTAGATTACACTATTGACCTTTCATAAACTAAAGCCCAAAACTCTTCTGACATATCCTAATGCTCACCAAATCCCATTCACTCATCATCCTTGAGCTTGCTGACCTACGTTGGCTCCCAGTCCACCAACACCTAGATTTTATATTATTCTGTGTCATGTGGTTTAAGCACATGGACTGCATGAAGGTTAAAACACAAAGTTAGTTTATTACATCAGCATCAAAACTGTATAAATTCTCAAGGGAAAGTGTAACTTCAAGAAACGTCTATCTACAGAGAATACTCACCACCGACACCCCACCCTCCATAAGGTTTCTCAAACTCAACGGTACTGCCAATCAGCCTGACTTAGTCCCAATTCCTCTTCTTGGCTCTTCAGCTACCCTAGGATCCTGCCACTCACAAGTCTTAGTTGCTCTCTCCCTCACCTCATAGCCTCTGGCTTTGGCCCTCCGCTTGTCAAAGACATTGCTCAGTATCCCACAGGGGCTGACCAGTTCCACTGCTTGGTGCTCTCCTCAACCATCGCCAGCTGCTGCCGGAAGCCCTGATACAATTCTCATGCTCAAATCCCTCCTCTGTCCTTGCTCCCCAATATCTCTTTAACCGCACCAGCCCTATGATCCTCCAAACCTGGGCTCT
The DNA here is from genome assembly GCF_964194155.1 of Cetorhinus maximus. Taxonomy (NCBI): domain Eukaryota; kingdom Metazoa; phylum Chordata; class Chondrichthyes; order Lamniformes; family Cetorhinidae; genus Cetorhinus; species Cetorhinus maximus. Next base: position 12,067,863 of record NC_135895.1, read on the forward strand.
AGTGACTGCCCCCAATTTGTATCATCCCACCATTAGTTGATATGCAATTAGTCATTTAAGCCCTAAGGTATGGGATTTGGTCCTCTTCTCTCTCCTTCTGGAAGATGCTCCTTAAAACCTATCTCTTTGAGAAGCTCCAGAGGGAACAAAATGCTTTGCATTCAAGGAACTTTGAGCAATAGACTAAAGAGTTCATCTCAAGGCTGGAGCTACTCTGATTTGTAAACATTTTTGTCCCTCTTCCCTTCCTTTCAGAAGATGCCAACTCTAACTGGATACAGTTCTGTAGGTGCTCTTTGGGAACCTTGTCCCAATTCTTCACCTGCAAGCCAATCTGGTAGCATCTCACCTCATGCATCTTTCCAACTAATCACCTCCCCTGACATTGCAAAATTATTCTTCTTCTCTGTAAGTGTTCAATACATTAAAAGGAACTCTACAAATTAAAATTGTTGTTGCCTTTTCAACTGTGGGTTGTGGGATAGGGGAGGGGAAAGAAATTACAGTTAAGTCCAATCTCATTGTCACCATATACAAGGACTTTCCAGCAGGGCTCACTGGACAATGATGAGGAGCAGGAACCCCGAATTTCGTCATTCCGTGGCCTACAAGGGTGGAGGCCAGTAATACAATCACAAAGTTAGAATTATAGTGATCGCATTAGCCTAATGCAGAAAGAATTCAAAAGGAAACGTCATGATCCTAACTCCAAATTTTTGGTAAGATCCATTTAGGGACCAATAACATTTTGTTTAAAGTAAATAAAGTGTGAGATTGAAAACATTTATCAAGAGATTAAATCCATAGGACTCCATGGGTTTTGAACAAACAGAAGTAAACTTTACTGTACAAGGTCAGAAAGATACAACAATTTACAATATCTATCTTATACTCTAGCATTCAGAGTTAATAAGAGGTAAATGTGAATTAACAGGCAACCTGTGGTTAAGCACACGACATGGCACAATAAATTGCAGGCGTGACCAAGACAGAGTCCATGGACTTTTCAACAACCCACCCAGATATCAGGAACACTGAGTCAGCCAATCTCATTGAAACTCTGTCTGTCTCAAGAGGGATTCCAGTCTTCCTCTTTGAAGATTTAACCTTGGAACTCTCTCCATAAGTCACTCCGACTTGGAAGGTGTCAATGACTGCTCACCTCACGGGGTTCCAATCTTGTCTCTAGACTCCGTTCCCCTGGATTCCCGAGTATGCACTCAAGCACCAACTCACAAGCACAACTTTAGCTTTTCAGCCACACTGAGCTAAATACCACAGCTCCAAAGGAGTACCTTTGCCCCAGAGGCCCACATCACGGAGTCACCAACCTTTTTCTGTCTTCTTAGATCTTCAGGGTTTTTCCTGAGCCCTCACCACTTAAAGCCTGTCAACCAAAGCCCTTTCTCTGATTGGAGCCTCTTTCTCTGCTCCTCTTTCTTTGCCTTAACTGGGACCTGTCTCTGTTTCTTACCTGGGACTCCTCTTTTGGGACCTCCCCTGTCCCCTGCCCCTTTGGGACCTCTCCCTGTCCCCTGCCTGGGACTCTACTCTGCAATGGTACTTGGCTACCGGTCATATGATCTGGGCTTCGCAACATTTTCCCTTGCTGGGCAGGCACACTGGACTATCCTCAACCCAAAGAACTTAAAACGCTGGATTGTGCGTTCAGAGCCCCGTGCAGGAACTCTGAGGTCTGTCGGAATTTGGAGTTCCCGACCTCTGCTCTTGACGAGAAGGTAAGTTGCCTTTCATAACAGAAACTATAAACTGAAGTTAATCACAAGGGACAAGTTCAATTAAAAGCTTCTTATTTGGAGTTGTATTTTAACTTTTCAATAATTGTGTAATGTAGAAACATATATATTGTTAGGTCGAGGGGATGGGGGAAATGTATAAAAAGAGTGAATTGGCAAAAACATCTTGGACTTGTAACAGGTCCGATCAACCTGTAATCCGAGTTTGGAACTTCAATGTATTTTGAGTTTCAAATACACCCAAGTCCTGCTGTAGTTGCAAGTGCTATCTGTTAGGCTGAACTCTGGAATTTTCTCCATGAACCTCTCCACCTGTTCTCCTCACAGATGCTCCTCAAAGCTTCTGGTCACCTGTCCTAATGCCTCTTTGTGTGACTCGGTGCCAATTTATGCCTGATAATGCACCTGTGCAGGGCCTTGGGATTTTGACGACATTAAAAGGTGCCTCTTAGAATGAAGATGAGGACAATTATTTTTTTCTCTCAGAGGGTTGTTAGTCTATGGAATTCTCTTCCCCAGAGAGCAGTGGAGGTTGGGTCATGGCACTTATTCAAGGCTGAGTTAGATAGATTTTTGATAGGCAAGCGAGTCAAGGGTAATGGGAGGCAGACAGGAAAATGGAGTTGAGGCCACAACCAGATCAGCCATGATTTTAATCGATGGGGGAAAAGGCTCAAAGGGCTGACTGGCCTTCTCCTGCTCCTAAGTCCTATGTTCCTATACGAATGCAAATTGTTGTTGTAGTATATGTTGAATGATTAATTCTGTCCTCTATGAGAAAGTATATTACTGATTTGAGAAATAGAAAGGAATAAAATCAAACCCACCCCCTAACACCATTGGTCTTTACAGTAACAATGGTAGGGCTATGAGTTTGGATGGACCCCTGATTGAAAGGGCAGGTCTTTTGGCTTTGTTTGTATATATACACATTTTTAATGAGGTTTTATAGCCCCTGAAGGTAAAGAGATGGATTAAAGGCTCAGCGATTGTGGGGAGGAAAACACAGAGTAGAAAAAAAAACTTTACTGCTGCATTACGACAGTGGTCCAGGGACACAAACACAGAAAAAAGATAGAAGCGAGAGCTCAGTGTGTGTCAAAGAGCGATGACAGGGATTTTCAGTTCTCTCAGAATAAACATTACATAGCTATTGGGACAGTGGTTGACTGAATAGTCAGTTATAGAACTCAGTAAAGTGATCAGTTTAGCAGAGGTGCTACTGGGACACCGAGTCTAGGGTGTGGTTTTGGGTGCCTCGGGGAGAGATACAGGTTTGGTGAAAAGCATAGAGCGAATGCTCAGGAACTCACCAGAAGAAAACCGTTTGGAGCTGTGCCAGTCCCTTTGTGTCAAGATAGTGGTACTTCTTCATTGGTTTATGCTTCTGTACAGATATTACTGGGGTAAAGGAATAGCGTGAACTTGAAGCGTCTTATTGTGTTTGTACTGTGCTCTTTCCAAATTTTTTGCCTGGTGTAATATGGTTCATTTTTCCTTGTTTAATAAATGTTTTATTCTTTGTGTTTAAAGTTCATCAGCAGGCTCCTGTGAATTTTTTCTGTAACTTTCTTCCACAGTTTTTTAAAAAAAATGTGAGGATCTATCAAGCCAGGTTTCACTCTCGGATCTGACTTGTCCAGTGTTAACATCAGCTGGGATCATAACAGTAGGCAATACTGAGTACATCATAAAGCCATAGACATTACAAAACACAAGACAATGGACATCAGGTATCAACTTTGTTAATGTATTTATCACTTTAATAAAATAAAAGCATTGCTGTTCAGTCAGTACATTCAACAAGCAAAAATGTTTCAAACTTTTTCTGCTTCAATTTTAGATTTTAATAGTTACTGTCAGTGTTTTTGGATCTACTTCAGTTGCTATTATTGAGAAGCTATAAAATAAGATTGCATATTAGCCAATACCCTGATGTTGCTCCAATGCATTTAATTAAATCACCTCACATAGCTCCCTTCTCTTCTGACAGATATGGAACTGTTAGTACAGTGCTTCACTCTAATGCTTTGTAGCTGAAAGTGCTCTCTCCAGACACCACCCAAACTTGGATGGAGAAAAAAGAACTGATTATAACACTGGATATTTTTCACAGTTCCAATGGATATGGTATGAATACCATACTTAACAGAATGCTTAACAGAAAATCCTAGTGGGGTTCAAAACAACAGTGCATAGATATGGAGGGTCAAATTGCACGATGCTGGATGTGTTAAAGGTTGTCTGATATTTCTTAGTGAAAGTGTTAATCTGGTCAAAATACACTTTGTGGATATTGCACAGTGCAATCTGAATCCAGGACATTTCTACTTAGAACTAGCCCTTATGTGCAATATTCGCCTCAGCCTCCGCGCACCAACTTCCCTTTGACAATCTTTAATATGCACTGGTTTTTGTCGGGCAGCATTTTATATTTACAAAAAGAAAACAACTTGGCTAAATAAAAAAAAGTACAAAAATTCAATGGCCGCCCCAAACAGGATATGGTAAAAAGCTCCGGCCTCTGTTTTAAGAACCACGACAAAAGGTTATTGCTGTTTGAGACACCTCCCGAAACATGCATCAATACTTCATCCCAGAACACTCACATGGCCCAAGCAAAATACTGCAAAGCAGTTACTTCACTATGTACAGTAGTGTGACACTTCTGGTGAAAGATACCAGTCCTCACATTTATGACATGGGCAAATGTCGCTTCAGCACTTCTTTGGACGAAGTGGCTATAAAGTCTGGGAAAATGACTTCAAATTCCACGATTAGGTCACCTCGGCGGTCCGGGTTTTTGGGGAATGGCAATCCTTTGCCATTTATCCTTTTCCTTGATCCTGGTTTGATCACTTCCTGAGTTGTTAATGGGACTGATCTGCCTTCCATTGTTGGCACATGAATTGCACAGCCACATAAAGCCTGCAATGAAGAAGAGGTAAATATAATCAGTTTAAAGAATAACGATGCAACTCTGACATTCTGTTTGTTGGGTCATTTAATTCATTTTCCTTGAAGGGGCAGTTTCACGCCAGACCTCATGCCAAGAATAGAAAGGTACTTGGCTTCAGAGCCCAATCTGCCTGAGGTTCATGTGTATTTTCCATCTGGAGTTGTTGGATAATGATTGGAAACAGAAACCCCTGGCCCATTCACATCTACCCCTCCCCCATCTGACTAATCACTCATAGCCTCTAACTCTGTTGTATTGCCCTTTCTCTAAACTTTGGCCTATTTCCAACATCTTTCCCTCCACCACCCCCCTACCCAACCTCAACCACACCCCCCCCCATAGTCCTCTTTCTAAAAACTGTGGCCCACTTCCTCCTGCCCTCAACCCTACCTCAATCCCCCACCCCTTCCTTTCTTCAAATCATGGTCAAATCCCACCTCCAACCCAAAGCCCCTTTCTCAAAACCTTAGCCTGCTCCCTCCTTGCCCCCAGCCCTGCCTCAGACCTTCCCTGCCCCCAACCCCACAGCTCTCCAATCCTGGTCAATTCCTCACCCCTGACATCCCACCTTCTTCCCAAACCTTGGCCTATTCCCTCCCACCCCAAGCCAGTACCTATGTAGAACAAATAAGTCTGTAGTTTAGCACTTCTCAGATCCTCAGGATGTCCAAAATTGTACCACTTCTGCTGTGGTACAATTTAGGACATCCTGAGGATCTGAAAAGTGCTGCTGAGCTACTTTTGAAATGGAGCGGCTGCCGATATGTAGGCAAATGTAGCAGCAAATTTGCACACAGCAAAATCCCAGAAACTACAATGCAATGGATGACCGAAAAATCTGTTTCACTTGCGTTGATTGAGCAAGTTGGCCTAGATGCTGGGGAGAACTTGGAGCTATTTTTTTAATATTGCCATGAACACGGGCCTGAGTTTCACATCACGTCCGAAAAATAGCACTTCCAGCAGTTCAGCACTCCCTCAGCACTGCACTGAGTGGGGGCTACAACTTAGCTTTCCAGGGCAAGAATGCCACCACAGAGAAATGGCAATAAAAGGAAACGAAGGTCGTATAATCGAAGCAGACACTTAATTATTCTGAGAAACCCAGTTTCACAGTGTACATCTGGAGATGGTTCAATACTGCAGCGTACAACATGTATGATTGCAATTGTTAAAACAGTAATTTTGACAATGTTGCTTTGTATAAGCAACTTGCATTAGTTGCACTTTTAACTTGGAAGAGTCTCCCCAGATGCTTAAAATAAGCATAATCAGACAAAAATGTACATTATTAGGAGTGGCAGATAATTTTTCAAAATATCCTGGCATTAATTTTAATGATTCAGGAGCAGGGATATATTCACACGGCGCCTTCCTGAGCAGGAGATTTGCATTGCATCCAGATGGGACCCAAGCCATATAAAGCTGCAGTGGAAACACACCCTTCCAGGTAATGACAGGCTGCATTTACATAGTGCCTTTAACATCGCAAAATATCCCAAGGCACCTCACAGGAATGTAATCAGACTAAATTGGACACTGAGTCAAAGGAGGAGCTTATAGGACATGCGACCAAATGTTTGGTCAAAGAGGTAGGTTGTAAGGTGTGTCTTAAAAAGGCAGTGAGAAAGTTGAAGAGGAAATTCTAGAGTCATTGGAGCAGTTTGTTGCCACCTCAAATATACCAATTTAATTGATTCGTAACATATACAGTGCAGTGTTGCTGCAAATACAGACTTCCCATTGGATTCAACACCACCTTGCATTACCAATGGTTTCCCGGCACAGAGTTTTTCTCTGGACATCTGTGTCTCGGGCAGGGACTGTGGATATTTTGCAACCAGAAACTCGACTAGGTGCAAGGAAGATGTCAAGAGAGTCAAAGCGTCTGTTTCTTAACAAAAGACCCAGGGGTTGAAGATCTCCCCTGTTTGCAGCCAGATGGAAGGTTTAATGTCAAAGCCTAGACAAGGGAATATCTACAGGCTATTCAACCACATAGGGCATCACTGCTAAGCCTGATCCTGTCTCATCCAAGTTGCACCTGCGCACATACACATCTTAGGATATGGTGTGGGAGAGTGGGGGCACTTGGGTATGTACTTTTACTGCCTGAACTCAGGGGCGCTGAGGCCAATATGGCACCTCATCTGAGATCAACTAGTTGAACGAGGCTGGGAGTTGGATCTTAGGGCCTTTGTAGCCTAGGTTTGCACCTTAGACGTTTGAGGGGAGAATTAGAGAATCACAATGTAACTTAAAGTGGCTTGACTTCAGCATATTCCATGGCTTGACAGAAAGGCTTTTGGACAAGTTGGTACCACATTGCTGGAACGTTAACTGTAAGGTTGAATTTGGAAGCATTCATAAAGGATGCAAGGATTAGAGTTAGTAACTGAACTTCAGTCAAACTCAAAATTTAGTAATTGAACTTTAAGACCTCACAGGATAGTTAGCTTCTTTATAACAAACATTTCACCAGCAATCAAAGATCTGTGCAGAGTCTTTGCACATGCATTTCCACTTCACAAACAGAGCTTCAGCAAGCAGTGAGAGTGGGGCTGGACAATCATTTTTAAAATTCTTTCACGGGATGTGGGCGTTGTTAGCTAGGCCAGCATTTATTGCCCACCCCTATTTGCCCTTGAGAAGGTGGCAGTGAGTTGCCTTCTTGAACCGCTGCAGTCCATGGGGTGTAGGTACACCCACAATGCTGTTAGGGAGGGAATTTGACTCAGCGACAGTGGAGGAACGGGGATGTAGGTCCAAGTCAGAATGATGTGTGACTTGGAGGGGAACATGCAGGTGGCGATGTTCCCATGCATCTGCTGCCCCTGTCCTTCTAGGTGATATGGGTCGCAGGTTTGGAAGATGCTGTCGAAGGAGCCTTGGTGAGTTGCTGTTTGTACCACATCAAAAGAAAATGCATTTTTCAAAAATTATTCACAGTATGTGGGCATTGCTGGCAAGGCCAGCATTTACTGCCCATCACTATAATTGGAAACAAACTGCACTCTGTGCTGTAAGGAACAGCTCCAAACAAACAAAACGATACAGCACAGAAAGAGGCCATTCGGCCCATCATGTCGGTGTGAGCTTTTTGTAAGAATGATCCAGTTAGTCTCACTTCCCCTGCTCTTTCACCCACAGCCCTGAAATTTCTTTCCCTTTCAAGTATTTCTCCAATTTAGTTTTGAAAACCACCCCGTCAGGTAGTGCATTCCAGATCATAATGTCTTGCCATGTAAAATAAATTCTCCTCATTTCCATTCTGATTCTTTTTCCAATTACCTTAAAATCTGCATCCTCCAGTTTCTAATCCTGCTGCCAATGGAACAGTTTTTCCCTTTTTATTTAGTTAAAACCTCTGATCATTTTGAACACTTCTTTGAAATCTCTTCTGAGCCTACTCTGCTCTAAGCAGAACAAACCCAGCTTCTCCAGTCTGTCCATTTAACTAAAGTCCCTCATCCCTGCTATCATTCTGGTAAATCTTCTCTGAACCCTCTCCAAGGTCTGGACATTCTTCCAAAAGTGTCGTCCCCAGAATTGGCCACAATATTCCAGCTGAGGCTCAACTAGTCATTTATAAATGTTTAGGATAATTTCCTTGCTTTTGCATCTTATGTATCTTTTTATCCATATGTGCTCATTATCCTCAAACTCTAATCTCCTTGCAGGGATACTCACAAAGCCTGCTCTATGATTGGGTTATAAAGCTCCCCAAATTTTTCCTACTGTAACCTTCATAGCCTTTCACCCTACACCCAAACTTCTTCTGAAGGGAACATTTTTCTATGCACCATTTGTAGTAAAATTGTAAGCTTTTGTTTCTATTTACAATCTCGCTGCATCTGGCATATAGATGGAGTTCCACCTTGGCTTAGACGTCATTAAGACTCATGACAACACCTTGCAATCTTCCTGGCCAATATTTAGTCCTACAACCAACAATCATTAAGAAATCTAGATTATCTGATCATTAGCTAACTGCTGTCAGTGGGATCTTGCTATGTGCAACTTGGCTGCCACAGTTCCTACATTACAAGAATGACTGCACTTCAGAAGGTACTTTATTGGTCATAAAGTGCTATGGGATAGCCTATCAGGCACTTTAAAAATGCATGTTGTTTCTTTCATGTTCCCTCAGGCATTGACTAGTATAAGCTTGTAATTCCTATTGTTGATATTGTACCATTGCCATCTGGGTGAACACATAGTCTGATGCTGACCTCTTATACTTTTCTTTCTTAATTGGAATGTTGCCCAAATTTCACCTTGTATATTAACAACTTGAGAAAGCTTGGACGGAGTAAAGTTCATTCAATCCATCTAGCCTGTTCCTTCCAGAACAAGCATTACATACGTACATATGATTTAGGAGCAGGAGTAGGCCTTTCGGCCCCTCGGGGCCTGCTCCGCCATTCAATAAGATCATGGCTGATCTGATTGTGGCCTCAACGCCAATATCCTGCCTATCCCCTATACTCTTTAGTTCCCTTGTTAGTGAAGAATCTATCTACCTCTGCCTTAACAATATTCAATGACCCTGCCTCCACCGCTGTCTGGGGAAGAGAGTTCCACATACGACCCTGAAAGAATTTTTTTTATTATTGTTAATCATGAATTAGCCTTCTTCTGCAGATCTCTTACAATTAACTATAACTTTCCCAATCAGAAAATCACGTGTAGCAATTCCAAATTTTCAATATACAACCAAGGCAGGCAAAAAAGTTCTTGACTGAGCACAAAATTGTAAAATTCCTTCTCCTCCCCTTCCTAACTCCAAATATCATCACAGCTAGACTATTACTCCAGTGGATTCAGCACAATTTGTAACATCAACCTCAGGATATTCTGGTCTGGGTGACTCATTTATACACTGGATATATGAGCCGTCAGAGAAGGCCAGATATGAAGAAGGCAGGTCTGCTCTGAGAAGGGTTATAGCCACTGCTATGTAGTAACAGAAAATATTTCTAAAAATAAAATCAGCTTGCATTATTTATAGCTTCCTAAAAACTGACTGTATTTGCAGCGCTGAACACCACCAAGTAGATTTTTCACATAGAGGCCTTTGACTAACCAAGCTGGAGGTTAATGTGACAATTATAATTTGAGTTACCTGGTATTCACTTTGGGATTTTTGGACAGACTGCCTGTTAAATGCTAATGGTGTTCTGCAGCTGGTTAGAGAGGGTCAGGGGGCTCTGGTAGATGGTCAGAATGATAATGAGCTTGGTCAACTCTCATCATTCACTGGGTTTCATAAAAAGGCCTTGGAACTGGTGGCAGCAGCAACAACAACAGGCATTTGTAGAGAGCCTTTAACATCGTAAAGCACGGCAAGATGCTTCACAGCAGCAATCAGCCAAAATGTGATGTGGAACCACATGAAGAGATATTTGGACATGAAACCAAAAGCTTGATCAAAGTCGGAGGCTTTAAGGGGGTAGGGGGCTGCGTGGGAAAGAGATAGAGAGGCTCAGGGAACAAATTCCAGAATGTAGGACCAAGGCAATTGAAGGCAATGAAAATTGGGGATTCAAAAGAGGTTAGGGTTGGGGAAGTGTAGTGATCTTGGGGATGGGGGAGGTAGGGGAATCATTATAGGGATGGAGGAAGTCATTTCTTATTTTAACTGTACCTTATCCAACAGACAGGAAGAGCAAATGGAAACAAATACACACTTTACAAAATGAACACCTCTAGGAGTAAATGTACCTCTCTTAAGCTGATGCGGGCATGGTACACAATATTTGATCCGTCCCTCTTAAAGTGGGAATGCGGCTTGTCCTTCAGTACAAAAACCACATCAGCTGGAATAGTGTTGGGCGTTTCGTCTCCTTCTTTGGGGAATGTGATTTTGGTTCCCTCTTTCCAGCCCTTTTTAATTTCAATAGCAAGTATCTTGTCCTCTGTCCTGACGGTCCTACCATCAGGATTCAGCCTCTTCCTGGAGATCTTCATCCTCTTGGTGGAGCCATTGTAGACCTCCTCCAGGGACACTCGGAGGTCATGGATGATGGGCGGGTCTTGCCGGCGCCGCATCTGCCCCATCATCCCTCCCCCGTGTCTTTCCCTGGGGAAGCCGTTCATGCTGAAGCCTCCAAACTGGGCAAAAGGGTCAGAGTCCACGTCCATGCCCTCTTCCTGATTGCCGTTTGCCATCCTCCTTCCAAAGAACATCTCGAAGGGGTTGGCACCCCCGAAGAACGCTGCAAAGGTGGCATGAGGGTCTCCATGGAAGGTGTAGCGGAATGTTCCTCCCTGCTCATCGGGACCACCAGCTCCTCCTTTGAGCCCTGTAAAAGGAAAAGAAAGGGCATTTACTACCTGCCTGTGGCTGTTCCTTGATAGTCTGCAAAGGCCTTGTTCTGCTAGGCAATGATACATTCATAATACAGAATTCCCCACTCCCTCAACACCCAGCCCTTGTCAACAAGAGGGAGTCAACATTGGGGGTCATTTGAAACTTTCCAAAACGTGATATGAACATACAAATTCAAGGCAGGGGTAGGCCATTCAGCCCCTCGAACCTGCTCCACCATTCAATAAGATCATAGCCAATCTGATTGTGGCCTGAATACCACTTTCCCACCTATCCCCATACCCCTTGGCTCCCATGTCAATCAAGAATCTATCTAACTCAGCCTTAATAATATTCAATGGCCCTGCCCTATGTGGAAGAGAGTTCCACAGGGCAATGACCCTGAGAGAAAGAAAAATTTCTCCTTAACTGGGAGACCCCTTATTTTTAAACTGTGTCCCCTAGTTCTAGTCTCTCCCACAAGGGGAGACATCCTCTCAGCATGCAATCGAACTTTTACTGGATGAGGCCATCTAGTGATGTGAAACTTGATAAGCCACAAACTCACTGGATGGTGGAATGGGCTCAGCAGGAATGGTTATCAGAGGATAACGAGCAAAGGAAGGAGAAAAATTTGCCGTGATATGGGGAATGAGCCTAACGGGATTGCTCTCCGAAGGAGCTGGTGCATATCTGAGGGGCCGAATGGCCTCCTTCAGCGCTGTACTTTTCTATGGTTCTATGAAATGGAGTTGAAGTACAAAACAATGATGATCTAACTGAATGGCAGAGCAGACCTTGAGGAGCCTAGTGGCCCACTCCTGTTCCCAAATTCCACATAATACATGGAGCTGTTGAATATCCATTTAGTTAAAAGAAGCAATCCATTTAAAGTGCAGTACGTCTATTCAAAAATCACACACAGACACACACACATCCAAGTGTTTAATAGATTCATGGTGACAGTCGCTTTTAAAATCTCACTCGTTCGTCAGAAGTTGACGGGATGACCAAAAGACCCGAGACTGGGGGGGTTTTTTAATGAGAGAAATATAAAAGGCCGACAACTTTATTGTTAATACTTTTAAGGCAGAGGTAGATAGGTTCTTGTTAAGCAAGGGAATCAAAGGTTAGCGGGGCTAGACGGGAATGTGGAAATCGAAACACAAGAAGATCAGCCATGGATTGGCGGAGCAGGCTCGAGGGGCCGAATGGTCCTCTCCTGTTCCTATTTTTTTTAATGTCCTTTGGGGAAAGGGGCATCACGAAAGCGCTGGCATCGAAGCTTTGCGAGCTGACGCATTAAATCCAAGCGGCCGAGTCATCTCAAGTCACCTCCAGACGCTGAACCAGTCAGTGAGTGGGCTTTGTACAGGTTGTTTGTTACCTGTCACAGACCCGAGGGGAAATGACAAAATCTGGAAGGAACTGCTGCAATTGCATGCTCATTTCACAAGCCCCCCACCTCAATTGCATGCTCATTTCACAAGCCCCCCACCTCAATTGCATGCTCATTTCACAAGCCCCCCACCTCAATTGCATGCTAATTTCACAAGCCCCCCCCACCTCAATTACATGCTAATTTCACAAGCCCCCCACCTCAATTACATGCTAATTTCACAAGCCCCCCACCTCAATTACATGCTAATTTCACAAGCCCCCCCCACCTCAATTACATGCTAATTTCACAAGCCCCCCCACCTCAATTGCATGCTCATTTCACAAGCCCCCCACCTCCCCTCTTCAGTCTAGGATCTTACAGACTCGATAGCACAGTTTCCCACTTTACAAGAAAAAAAGACCCACAAAAATGGATGGATTTGCACCCCTCCCACCCACCCCACACTCAATCACTCACCCCACACTCAATCACCCACCCCACACTCAATCACTCACTCACTCACTCACCCTCTTCCCCAAACTGGTCATAGATCTCCCTCTTCTTGGGGTCGCTCAGCACCTCGTAGGCTTCGGCCACCTCCTTGAACTTCTCCTCGGCGTTCGCGGACTTGTTCTTGTCCGGGTGCCATTTCAGCGCTTGCTTCCGATAAGCCTTCTTGATCTCTTCCTCGGAAGCCCCCTTCTGCAAGCCCAGGATGCTGTAATAATCCTTGCCCATCCTGCGACGAAGAGCCCACTTGCCCACCCACCGCTCGCCCCCGGCTGACTGCGGCGAAAATCCGACGACAAAGTGGCAGATCGCAGCTCGCTTGCTCGGTCCCGCCGTGTGCACTTCGCCCGCCTGCAGTTGGACTCTATATAAAACCCATTACGCCTGGCTCCTGGGAAAAAAAAAAGCCTCACTCCTTCCAGAACATGCACCACCACGTCATTTCCCATCCACCCATGAACCACTGACGCCAGCTTTTTAGCATTCCTTCCCAATTGCGTTTCTTCCCCCACCCCAACCAAAGGTGCTGAAAAAAAAAGGTCACATTTATTGCTGAATTTGGGAACGCGAAGAATGAAAACTATGATTCTCTGACGGGGCCACAAAAAGGCCAGTTTTGAGAGTCTGGTATGGAAGACTGTGATCCCCCCACTCCTAGAGTCAGGCAATCCTCCTCCAGCCTGCCATTGGCAACCATGGACTTCCATTGGATGGGTCAGTGGCTACCTAACGCTGGGCAAAGTGAAATAAAGAGAGAAAATGCTGGGGAAAAACTCAAGGTCTGGCGGCAGGTGGAGAGAAACTGAGTTAACGTTTCGAGTCCAATATAACTCTCTCTTTGGAACTGGTGTTTCATCGCAGGACGGCTAAGGGGTAGCACAACAGGCAGGAACTTTCCATTCTGAAGAAGAGTCATATATATTGGACTCAAAAGGTCGACAGTTTCTCTCCCCCACAGCTGCTGCCAGCATTTCGTTTTTTTTTTATTATTTCTGATCTCCAGCATTTTGCTTTTATTAAAGTACTCCAGTGGTTCGTCATTGCCTCCTGCAGTATGGCTGACCCCCCGGAAACTCTCCCACTTCACCATCAGATGTATTAGAAGGATTTGCAGGCTGATAAACATTATAAACACATTTTCCTAGGGCCATCAAGTCCTGAAAGTGGGACTTGAACCCACCGAGTTTCTGGTCTAGACGTAGGGCACCACGAGACTGTCTGGCATTACGGTGTGTTAATAAGATGGGGGAGGCAGATTTGTTAGTGATCCCTCCAGGTATTTTACTGACCCGATGAGGTGTTCTTGTAATGAGTGGGGCTGTAACCCAGGTCAGTTCTTTCCCAAAAAATATACTTTATTCATAAAATTTGAAAAAAATACATTGCATAATTTCAAATTTGACATTAAATAAAATGCAGTACAGATTAGTACATGATGTATCTCACTACACTTCCCATTATGGGATATATTTACAATGTACAAATTACATTTTATGTCAAACATTCTCTTATACATATAATTTTAAAACAAGTAAACTTCCCCTCTTACTCTCTTGAAGATAATCACTCCTTCGATCAAGTTTAAATACCTAGCCCAAACGATCGTTATTCCCATAGGTCACCCCGACAGCAAAGTGTTGATAGGCTGTTCAGCTGTGGAGGGCTTCATAGCTAATATATCCTCCCCTCACATCCACACATTCACCATGGGCTTTTGGGACAGTGAGGCCTTGCAGCTTTGAACAGGTCAGCTGTAGAAGCTCACAACAACAACAATAATTTGCATTTATAGAATGCCTTTACATAGTGGAAAGTCCCAAGGTACTTCAAAGGAGCATTATCAAACAAAATTTGAGACTGACCCACATTCGGAGAACTAGGGCAGATGACCAAAAGCTTGTAGAGAAGCAGGCTTGATGGAGCATCTTAAAAGGGGAAAGCAAGGTAGAGAGACAGAGAGGTTTAGGGAAGGAATTCTAGAGCTTAGGACCTCAGCAGTTGAAGGCACGACTACCATTGGAGCGATGAAAATTGGGGATGCTCAAGAGGCCAGAATCAGAGGATCCCTGAATGCTCGATGGGTTGTGGGACTGGGGGAGAATACACAGATAGAACACGGTGAGGCAATGGAAGGATTTGGAAACAAGGATGAGAATTTTAAATCTGAGCTGTTGCTTAACTGGAAGCCATTGGGGTCAGTGGGCACAAGGCTGATAGGCGAACAGAACGTGGTGCAAGTTAGGACATGGACATCAGAGTCTTGGATGACTTCAAGTTCATGGAGGGTGGAATGTTGGAGAGCAGCCAGGAAGGTGTTGGAATAGTCAAGTCTAGAGGTAACAAAGGCATGAATGAGGGTTCAGCAGCAGATGAGCCAAGGTAGAGGTGAGTCAGGTGATATTGTGGCGCTGGAAGGAAAGAAAGAAAGGCTTGCATTTAGGTAGCGCTTTTCACAACCACTGGATGTTTCAAAAGCAATTAACAGCCAATTGTTACAACCAGGAGGGGGGGTTAATTTAAGCAGCAATAATTTCTCCTCTCACCACCTATTCATAAATAGAAAGTGTTTTGATTTGTCTCCCCCTTCATAAGCACTGGTGTACTTCCCAACCTTTCGGTTTTGGTGTGATCCAATTTCTATTAATAGCCCCACAGCAAACTCGTGATTGGATGAACTCAAAGGGTTAATTTATTTGCACACACTCAAAACACAGGAGGGGAGGGGTCACAATGTTGCCCCCCGCCCCCCACCCACCCCCCCCCCCCCCCCCAACCCCCCCACCGCCCCCCCACATTTTCATTCATACAGTAAAAGAGGGATAGAGAAAAGAAAAATTTACAGGGCAAAGACCACCGAGTGAAGAATTATTGATTCATCTTAGTTCCAGAGCCCCGAATCAAAGTCCAATGAGGTATTCCTTCATGGACGTCAGTAGGTTGAAAACCGACACTACTGAAGTGACCTTTCTGGTGGTGTTGACTTCACACGATGAGGTAGGCATGCAGATATGAATTAGCCTTGTAGATGATGGTATAGAAGTCCCAGTAGAAGCTGTGCAGATAGGGACCGGGTGTCCAAACCTGGGCAGAGAGCTCCTTTTCTGTGAGGCTGCTTGTAGGATGATAAACAGCAGGCTGTGCTGGCAGTTGCACAAGGCAACATCACTGGTTTCACAAACTAGAGGTCCATGCCATATGACTCCCACCTCTCACACTGTCTTCCTCATGTATTCCTCGCCTGGGTCCCAATATTGTTCAGAATTGAAAGGAAGGTTGCGGGGCCCTTTGTCCTAGCAGATGAATAGACTCTGGTTGGCAAACTCAGGCTATGAAATACAGATGGCCTTTGTATATCTTTCTTTGAATTTGGCCTTTTAGCCCACAGGGAGTCATTAGTGTCTCTTCAGAGATAACGAGGCACAAGTTTCTTTGATGCAGTCAAGTAGGACCTTTTGTTCAAGGGTCACAGACGGACATGGATTCAGCCATTTTAAAAGGTCTTTGTCCGGTTTGAAATATGAGGATATCTATATCTATTTTATAAAAATATACAGGGTCTTAGTCCTCTCACACAAAAGTATTTTTTGAAGTTTAGTGACTGTTGCAGGAAATACAGCAGCCAACACTTTATATTCAGCAAACTCCCATAAACAGCAATGTGATAATGACCAGATAATCTGTTTTTGTGATGCTGATTGAGGAATAAATATTGGCAATAACATTAGAGATAACTCCCTGTTCTTCTTTGAAATAGTATCATGGGATCTTTTACATTTACCAAGGAGGCAGATGGGGCCTTGGTTATACCTCTCATCTGAGAGGCAGTACCTCCAACAGTGCATCACTCACCCACCTCAGTACTTCAACCTTCAGTTTTATACTCAAGGCCTGGTGTGGGACTTGAACCTGAAACATAGTGAATTAGAGGAAAGTGAGCTACCAACTGAGTTACAGCTGAACCTAGAAGGCAGTTTACTGATGGTGTGGATATGTGGTAGGAAGCCCACCTCAGGGCCAATCATTACACCAAAGCTGTGAACATTTTAGTTCAATCTTAGAGAGTTTCCAGGGAGAGGGATGAAGTTGATGGCCATGGAGGAGTGGTGAGGCCGGAAAAAAATGGCTGCATTCTTCCCAAAACTGAGGTGGAGGAAATTTCTGCCCAAGCCCTATGTCAGACAAGCAGCCTGAAAATTTAGCAACAGTGGAGGGGTCGAGAGAGGTTGTGGTGAGGTAGAGCTGGGTGTTATGAGTGGAAACGAATGTTGTGTTTTCAACTGATATTGTCAAGGGCAAGCATGTAGATGAGAAATAGGGGAGGGGATAGCTCCTTGTGGGACGCCAGAGGTAATGGTGCAGGAACAGGAAGAGAAGCCATCGCAAGTGATGTCTATGATTAAATAGAAAAGAATGGAACCAGGCCAATGCAGTCCCACCCAGCTGGACAATGCAGGGAGGTTTGGAGGAGGATGGTGTGGTCAACATATCAAAGGCTGCAGCCAGATCAAGAAGGACGAGGAGTGATAGTTTTTACCGTGGTGACAGCCACACAGGATGTCATTTGTGATTTGCCATTTGAGCTGTTACTTTGATTACCTGTCAAAGTTTCTCTTTAGGTTCTATAATGAGTATCAAACATGTCAATTTATTGTTCAGGACTTACAGAGACTGAAAAAAAGGTCACATTTTGGTTTTTTTTTTACATGAGCCTCCAGGATCTTTGCCTGTATTTTATTTATAAGAACATAAGAAATAAGAACAAGGGCATACCATTCAGCTGCTCCAGTCTGCTCCACCATTAAGTAAGATTGTGGCTGATCTTCGACCTCAAATGCACCTTCCCACACTATCTATTCTCTTAGCGTCCAAAAATTTGTCGATCTTTAATTTGGATATATTCAACGATCGAGTATCCACAGCTATCTGTGGTAGGGAATAGTAAAGGTTCACAACTCTTTGAGCCATGAAATTTCTCCTCACCGCAGTCTACTGAGAAGATTTACAAGGATGATACCCGAAGTGCTTGAGCATATATGTCAGGAAAGGATTGACAGGCAGGTCTCTTGTCTCTTGAATAAAGAAGGCTGAGGGGTGACCTAATGGAGGTCTTTAAAGTGATGAAAGGTTTTGATAAGAGTGGATACAGGGAGAATGGTTCCTCTTCTGGGGAAAAGCATAACTAGAGGACATCAGTATAAAATAGCCACCAAGAAATCCAATAGGGAATTCAGAAGAAACTTCCGTACTCAGAGTGGTGAGAATGTGGAACTTGCTACCACTGAAAATGGCTGAAGTGAATTGTATAGATGTATTAAAGAGGAAGCTGGACAAACATATGAGGGAGAAGGGAATTCAGGGTTGATGGTAGATTTAGATGAGAAAAGATGGGAGGAGGCTCGAGTGGAGCATAAAAACCAGCATGGACTGTTTGGGCCAAATGGCCTGTTTCTGTGCCGTATATCCCATGTAATCCTATGTAAATGGCCAACCCTTTATTCTGAAACTAGTTCTTAACTTCCCAGACAGAGGAAACATCCACCCAGCATCTAACCTGTCAAGCCCCTAAAGAATTTTCTATGCTTTGATGAGATCACCTGTCATTCTTTTAAAGGGAATATAGACCTTGTCTACTCAATCTCTCCTCATAGAAAAATCTCCTCTTGCTGGGAAGCAGTCTCATGAACCTTCGTTCTACTCCCTCCAAGGAAGATATATCAATTGTTGGGTAAGGAGACCAAAACAATACACAATATTCCAGCTGTGGTCTCACCACTACCCTATACGACCATGCAAGACTTATTTACTCTTATACTCCAATCCCTTTGTAATAAATGCTAACATACCACTTGCCTTCCTAATTGCCTGCTGTATCTGCATGTTAACTTTCTATGATTTGTGTACAACAACTCCTAGATCCCTTGGTCATTTGCCAAAGAGAGGGATGGAGCCTCTCATCTTTTACAAAAAAAATCCAAAATGTTCTTCTTTCTTAAAATGCAGTGGCTGTAAAGCGGAAACAGTGAGGCTGGCACCACACATGCCTAGATTTAATTAGGGTAATTTCACATCTAAACTACGCCATAGAGTTCGCATGGACTTAAAGCAGAAACTGCACCGCAAGCTGGCCTATTAACCGATGGAAGGTCAACAGCCTGAAACGATGGGCAGGGATGTCCAGTCCCGTGACCGTCAAATTTTCTGTCCCGCCTTCGACAATTCCCGGGGCGGGTAGGGCCTGGAAATCCCGGCCGATAACTCTGTTTCTCTCTCCAGAGATACTGCCAGACCCGCTGAGCATTCCCAGCGCTGGGAATGCTCAGCGGGTCTGGCAGCATCTGTGGAGAGAGAAACAGAATTAACGTTCCAGGAGGATGACCTTTCATCAGAAAACATTTACGTAAGTAGAAAGGGTGTTAGCGGTTTTAGTTAACTACACCCCCTAATAAACCTGCTGAGTGGAGTCTAATGTTTGTTCATAACCTCTTGTAAGGTCCTTCCCCCAAACTGTATAAGCTGTACTGTAATCAGCTTAGGGGCAGAGTACCAGTGACAGATGCTGGGAGTGGTGATTCTGACGTCGTTGTGGATCTAGTCAGGGAGTTATGAGATTAAAATTCTTTGTGTTTTGGTTTTCTATTGCCTTGCAGCAATGCTTTTTCAAATTGCTGGGACCAATAAAACTGAGGCAATGGCATGAATCAAATCTTCACAACATATTAGTCAAGAATAGTGATACTTAGCAAGGGATGACTAAGTGGTGCAAAAGCAAAATACTGAAAACTGCAATAAAAACAGAAAATGCTGGAAATACGCAGCACGGTCCAACAAATTTAGCCACGAGATGAATGGCCCACTTAATCTGTTTTTAATAGTTCTGGTTGAGGGAGGAATATTGACCAGGGCGCCAGGAGAACTGTCTGCTCCTCTACAAAGAGTGTTGATATTTTTAACATCCACATGAACTGTGGAACAGGCAAATGGTATGTTGGTTTAACATAGAACAATACATCTGGCAATGCAATGATCCCTCAGTGCTGCACAGGAGTGTCAGTTTAAAATTTGGAGAGGGGCAGTTGAAGCCAAAACCTCAGGACTCACAGGTGAGCCTACTAACTGAGCCAGCTTGACATTATAATGGTATTTTATTTTTTAATGGGATGTGGGCATTGCTGGCAAGGCCAGCATTTGTTTCCCCATCCCTAATTACCATTGAATTCAATGGCTCGCTAGGCCATTTCAGAGGGCAGTAAAGAGTCAACCACGTTGCTGTGGGTCTGGAGTCACATGTAGGCCAGACCAGGTAAGGACGACAGATTTCCTTCCCTAAAGCACATTAGTGAACCAGACAGGTTTTTACAACAATTGATGATTGCTTTATGGTCACCATTACTGAGACTGGCTTTGAAGTCTAGATTTTTATGAAATGAATTTGAATTTTTGAACACATGTCCTCAGAGAATTAGCTGTGGGCTTCTGGATTATTAGTCCAGTGCCATTACTACGTCACCATTTTCTCCGAAGTATATGTATATGTGATATGTGCTTGCTCGCTGAGTGCCTATATGCAAAATTCCAAATTACCTTCACATTAACATGACCATGTTACTCGAATAGCTGCTCACTATTGCTTACATGGAATTGGAATCTTGAATGATATTAAAACAGCATAAACAACTGAGCTCTGAAAAGGGCTCCAGGGAGAATTCGGGAGGTGTTATCAAAGGTTCGGTAGTAGCATCACTGCCCGAGTCAGGAAGTGTGGATTCCGGCCCCACTCCAGGAACTTAAATCATATAATCTAGATTCTAGAACAACACTTCAGCTCTCAGCTGAAGGAGTGCTGTATTGTCAAAATGCCCTTGGATGAGACATTAAGCTGAGGCCATTCAAGGGATTTTAAAATATTCCATGGCAGCTTTATCAGAGAACAAAAAAAGGGTTCTCCCATAGTCTTCACCAATTAACATTCCTCCCTCAAGCAACATCACCAAAAACAGATTACAAAAGCAAAGTACTGTGGATACTGGAAATCTGAAATAAAAACAGAAAATACTCAGCACATCAGGCAATATCTGTGGAGAGTGAAACAGAGTTCATATTTCGAGTCACTTAAGTTTCAAAATAGATTAACTATTCACTTATTCGTTGCAGTTTGCCAGTTGGTTGCTCGTTACCTAATGTAACAAGAGTGACTGAACTTCAGAAGTAACTCATTGCCTGTGAAGTACTTTGAGAGGTCATAAGGATGGGAACAGTGCTATATAAATGCTCTTTTCTTTCTAACTGTTTTATTGCATATGAGATAAGGAGAAGCTTCTTCACTCAGATGGTGGTGAACCTGTGGAATTCTCTACCACAGAGGCTGCGGAGGCCAAGCCACTGAATATATTTAAGAAGGAAATAGGTAGATTTTTAGACTCTAAAGGCATCAAGGGGTATGGGGAGAGAGCTGGAATATGGTGCTGAGGTAGAGGATCAGCCATGAACATATTGAATGATGGAGCAGGTTCGAAGGACCGAATGAACTACTCCTGCTTCTATGTTTCAATGATTAATAATAAGCCCTGCTTCATAAAAGTTTGTAATGAGCTTAACAGATCACGTATGAATTTATCATCATTTGGCTGGGTACTCCACACTTGACAATTCTGTCAAGATATGTCTAAAATGACTTCATTAAAACTCCGTGCCTCCCTAGATGGTGGTGAACCTGTGGAAGGTATGGGCATTGTCCTTTCTTTATTGATGAACAAATCCTGTCCATCCATTTGATCTCATCCTATGCACCACCCATTCGAAAATCTTCCTCTCTAATGCCCACCCTAACTGGGATGCTAACTTCATTTTAAAACCTCATTCAAAGGAGAGGACTTCTGGCCATGCAGCACTCCTTCGGGACTGCATTGGAGCACCAACTTACAGGGCGTGGGACTGTAACACAGCCTTCTGATTCAAAGGCCCTTTTCAAATAAGAAGACCAAAACTGTACACAGTACTCCAGGTGTGGTCTCAGCAAAGTCCCTGACAGCTACAGTAAAAAATTCCGACTTCACTAGTCTAAAACATTGTGAAAAGAGAGAGCAGGGGACCAGTATAAAGCAGTGTGAGAAGAGAGAGTGGCGGAGCAGTGTAAAACGCCATAAGAGGAGAGAGTGACGGAGCAGTATAAAACAGTGTGAGAGGAGAGAGTGGTGGACCAGTATAAAATTGTGTGAGATGAGGGAGTGGCTGTCGTAATCAGATATGTAATATACCTATAAGACAATTATTGTAATGCAAGGTTACATGATCTTTATACCCAATAGCTCAGAGTAGCACAGGCTACCTCTCTTTGCCGAGTCTTGAGTTAGTCACTGATGAGTAAAGACAGAATTTTAAGTTGTGAGCACACAAGAGTAGCTGCAGAGTTTAGTTTGTAAATTAACAGCATGTGTTTATTCTAACAACGAACTCTGGATGTTCTCTGACTCTGTACCAACCCAGTAAAAGTGTGCAACTCAGATCCTTTAGCCTCAACAAACTGGTGACAAGAGTAAAATCACAAAGACCATAAGACATAGGAGCAGAAATTAGGCCATTCGGCCCATCAAGACTGCTCTGCCATTCAATCATGGCTGATAGGTTTCTCAACCCCATTCTCCCGCCTTCTCCCCGTAACCTTTGATCCCCTTACCAATCAAGAACCTATCTATCTCGGTCTTAAATACACTCAATGACCTGGCCTCCACAGCCTTCTGTGGCAATGAATTCCATAGATTCATCACTCTCTGGCTAAAAAAGTTTCTCCTCGTCTCTGTTCTAAAAGGTCTTCCCTTTACTCTGAGGCTGTGCCCTCAGGTCCTAGTCTCTCCTACTAATGGAAACATCTTCCCCACATCCACTCTATCCAGGTCTTTCAGTATTCTGTAAGTTTCAATCATATCCCCCCTCATCCTTCTAAACTCCATTGAGTATAGACCCAGAGTCCTCAAACGTTCCTCATATGTTAAGCCTTTCATTCCTGGGATCATTCTCGTGAACCTCCTCTGGACCCTCTCCAGGGCCAGCACATCCTTCCTGAGATACGGGGCCCAAAATTGCTCACAATATTCTAAATGTGGTCTGACCAGAGCCTTATAAAGCCTCAGCAGCACATCCCTGCTTTTATATTCTAGTCCTCTCAAAATAAATGCCAACATTGCATTTGCCTTCTTAACTACCGACTCAACCTGCAAGTTAACCTTAAGAGAATCCTGGACTAGGACTCCCAAGTCCCTTTGCATTCCAGATTTCTGAATTCTCTCCCCAGTTAGAAAATAGTCTACGCCTCTATTCTTCCTACCAAAGTGCATGACCTCACACTTACCCACGTTGTATTCCATCTGCCACTTCTTTGCCCATTCTCCTAACCTGTCCCAATCCTAATGCAGCCTCCCCGCCTCCTCAATACTACCTGTCCCTCCACCTATCTTTGTATCATCTGCAAACTTAGCCAGAATGCCCTCAGTTCCTTCATCTAGATCATAAATGTATAAAGTGAAAAGTTGTGGTCCCAACAATGACCCCTACGGAACTCCACTAGTCACCGGCCGCCATCCTGAGAAGGACCCCCTTATCCCCACTCTCTGCCTCCTGCCAGACAGCCAATCTTCTATCCATGCTAGTACCTTGCCTCTAACACCATTGGCTCTTATCTTACTGAGCAGCCTCCTGTACGGCACCTTGTCAAAGGCCTTCTGGAAGTCCAAGTAGATAACATCCATTGGCTCTCCTTTGTCTAACCTGCTCATTACCTCCTCAAAGAATTCTAACAGATTTGTCAGGCATGACCTCCCCTTGATGAAACCATGCTGACTTTGCCCTATTTTACCATGCACTTCCAAGTATTCTGAAATCTCATCCTTAATAATGGGCTCTAAAATCCTTTTCAACAACCGAGGTCAGGCTAATCGGCCTGTAATTTCCCATCTTTTGCCGGAAATCACTGAAAAAACAAGGTAAAAAGCAAGAAAGAATGAAGGAATCCAGAAGAACCAAAATCGAGCCATATCTCGCACAGTAGTTGCAAATAAAAGAAAATTTCCTTCTGATCCCCTCGGAGCGTGATGCAATTCACAGAATTACAGAATCACACAGTGCAGAAGAGGGCCTTCGGTCTATCAAGTCTGCACAGACACGTGAGAAACATTTGACCTACCTGCATAATCGCATTTACCAGCACTTGGCCCATAGCCTTGAATGTTATGACATGCCAAGTGCTCATCCAGGTACTTTTTAAAGGATGTGAGGCAACCCGCATCCACCACCCTCCCAGGCAGTGCATTCCAGATCGTCACCACCCTCTGGGTAAAAAAGTTTCTCCTCACATCCCCCCTAAATCTCCTGCCCCTCACCTTGAACTTATGCCCCCTTGTGACTGATCCTTCAACTAAGGGGAACAGCTGCTCCCCATCCACCCTGTCCATGCCCCTCATAATCTTGTACACCTCGATCAGGTTGCCCCTCAGTCTTCTCTGCTCCAATGAACACAATCCAAGTCTATCTAACCTCTCTTCATAACTTAAATGTTTCATCCCGGGCAACATCCTGGTGAATCTCCTCTGCACCCCCTCCAGTGCAATTACATCCTTCCTATAATGTGGTGACTAGAACTGCACACAGTACTCCAGCTGTGGCCACACCAAGGTTCAATACAACTCCAACATGACTTCCCTACTTTTGTAATCTATGCCTCGATTGATAAAGGCAAGTGTCCCATATGCCTTTCTCACCACCCCACTAACCTGCCCCTCTGCCTTCAGAGATCTATGGATACACACCGCCTGTGCACAGTGGCAGCAGTGTGTACCATGTACAAGATGCACTGCAGCAAGTCACCAAGGCTCCTGGAATAACACCCTCCAACCCCACGAGCTCTACCAGCCAGAAGGACAAGGGCAGCAGATGCATGGGAGCAGCAGCACCTGCAAATTGCCCTCTACTCCACACCCCATGGCTGTGCCCCCGCTGTGGTCCACTTACCCTAGCAGCGCCGATTAAATCATTGACCCTTTTCCTGCACTGCAGGACGGTCCTCCTCTTCACCCCGTGGCCACTGACTGCCCTGGTTACCTCCTCCCAGGCCACAGTGGTCAGCTGGGATGTCCTCCTGCACCACCCCTTGGGAAGAGGACCTTCTTTGCGCCTTTCTTGAACTGCCTCCAGGATCTGCTCCAGGGATGCATCACTGAAGCGGGGAACGTGGCTTGCTGCCTTCTCCTGCTCATCTTTTCCTTCTTCCCGTTAGTGAAGGACTGTCCGGGTGCCTTTGAAATATGGCGCCTGGAAATGGCGGTAGAGCGCCACAAGACTTGACGTGGAACACGCGCATAACTAATGAGACGCTGAGTGCACAATTGCACATAAAAGAACACCCCACTCTGCGGCAGGGATTACTCCACTTGCTCATCCCGCTACAATACTGATGGCAGGAGGGGAAGATCCTGCCCATGGTCTTCTGTGTATAATTTCTGGAGACTAATAAATATTCTGTCTATTTTAAGATCTAGCTCAATTGATACCTTGCGCACACTCCCTGCTTCCCTCAGGCCGCGGAGAGAATATAATTACCCCACGTGATTTATAAACAGTTTTTTTTAAAAGATGGTGACCACATTATATAGCATTATTTTACCGAGAACTTACAGCACAGAATCAGGCCGTTCAGCCCAACTGGTCAATGCCAGTGTTTATGTTCCACATGAGCCTCTTACGAACATAATGAATTATTAGCAGGAGTAGGCCATTCGGCCCCTTGAGCCTATTCCACCATTCAATGGCTGATCTGATTGTGGCCTCATCGTCACTTTCCTGCAGTCCCCCCTTTGGCTCCCTTGTTATTCAGGAATCTATCTACCTCTACCTTAAAAATATCCAATGACCCTGCCTCTACTGCTTTCTGGGGAAGAGGGTTCTGCAGACCCTGTGAAAGAGAAAAATTCTCATCTTAAATGAGCGACCCTTTATTTTTAAACTGTGTTCCCTAGTTCTAGTCTCTCCCACAAGGGGAGACATCTTCTCAGCATCCACCCTGTCTAGTCCCCTCAGGATCTTATATGTTTCAATTCTACCTTCCTACCTTACTTTATCTCATCCCGGCTGCACACCCTTTGTTCAACAGGACTTGTATTTATATAGTGGCCGGGATTTTCTGGCCTTGTCGCATGGGGCGCCCCAGCCTGGAGTCCATTGACTTGCGGCGATCGCGGTGGCGGGCGGGTGTGGAAAATCCCGCCCAGCGCCTTTCACATCCCGAGGTGCTTCAGAGAGGCATTGAAAAGCAAAATATGGCCCCAAGCCACATAAGGAGATATTCGGACAGAAGACCGAAAGCTTTGATCAAGGAATCAAAGGCGGGGTTGCTTTATTTTATATGCATGCATGTCTAATAGAGATGCAGTAGCCACTGAACTGTTGAGTTCAGCCCAAACAAAGGTCAGTTTAAACAATAAACATAATTTGAAGACAACCTAGTGTTTACTGCGAGACCTGTAATTCGTTGCCAAGTTCTGCAAAAGGGAGTGTCTGCGCAAACAGGCCAGGCAGTGCACTTCCCTCAACCCAGTCTACTGCATTTGTTGCTCCCAATGCGGTTTCCTCTACATTGGAGAGACCAAACGCAGGCTGGGTGACCGCTTTGCAGAACATCTTCGGTCTGTCCGCAAGCATTACCCAGACCTCCCTGTCGCTTGCCATTTCAACACTCCACCCTGCTCTCATGCCCACATGTCCATCCTTGGCGTGCTGCATTGCTCCAGTGAAGCTCAACGTAAACTGGAGGAACAGCACCTCATCTTCCGACTAGGCACTTTACAGCCTTCCGGACTGAATATTGAGTTCAACAATTTTAGATCTTGAACTCTCTCCTCCATCCCCACCCCCTTTCCGTTTCTTCCCCCTCCTTTTTGTTTTTTCCAATAATTTATATAGATTTTTCTTTTCCCACCTATTTCCATTATTTTTAAATGTATTTCCACCCATTGTTTATCTCTACCTTTTAGCACTTTTAGTATTCCTCCACACCCACTAGAGCTATCTGTACCTTATCTGTCCTGCTTTTCACTCTTAATTAGCACATTCCTTTAGATAATATCACCACCTTCAACATCTCTTTGCCCTTTTGTCTGTGACTTCTTTTGGTTATCTCCACCTATTACTGGTTGCTTGTCCAAACAACTCCCCCACCTTAAACCAGCTTATATTTCACTCCTTTCCTATTTTCACTTAGTTCTGTTGAAGGGTCATGAGGACTCGAAACGTCAACTGTGCTCTCCTCCTCCGATGCTGCCAGACCTGCTGAGTTTTTCCAGGTATTTCTGTTTCTGTTTTTGTTTTGAGTAAAGCTTCTTGTGTTAGGGAGGCTGGGAACCTTATCTGATGATGAAGCCAGCTTGAGAAAGTGAGAGTAACCTAGTAGGAGAGTTGCCTAGAACCATAGAAAAAGCTACGGAGCAGAGAGAGGCCATTCTGCCTATCGTGTCTGCTCTGGCCATAAAAAGAGAAAAAAGAAATTAGCCGTTCATTTTTAATCCCCCTTTCCAGCACTTGGTTCGTAGCCTTGCAGACTGCAGCATTTCAGGTGCATATCCAGGTGCCCTTTAAATGAGTTGAGCATTTCAGCCTCAAACACCAATTTAGACAGTGAATTCCAAACTCCCACCACCCTCTGAGTGAAAAAGTTCTTCCTCATGACCCCTGTAATTCACCTACCAATCACCTTAAATCCATGTCCTCTGGTAACTGACTAGGGGAAGCAGGTCTTTCCTGTCTCCCCTATCTAGGCCCCTCATAATTTTATACACCTCAATTATGTCACCCCTCATCCTCCTCTGTTCTAAGGAAAACAACCCTAGGCTATCCAATCTTTCCTCATAGCTGCAATTTTCAAGACCTGGCACCATTTTTCTAAATCTTCTCTGTACCCTCTCCAAAGATGGACATGGATTCAGCCATTTTAAAAGGTCTTTGCCTGGTGTGAAATATGAGGATATCTATATCTATTTTATAAAAATATACAGGGTCTTAGTCCCCTCACACAAAAGTATTTTTTGAAGTTTAGTCACTGTTGTAGGAAATACAGCAGCCAACACTTTATATTCAGCAAACTCCCATAAACAACAATGTGATAATGACCAGATAATCGGTTTCTGTGTTGCTGATTGAGGAATAAATATTGGCAACAACACTAGAGATAACTCCCTGTTCTTCTTTGAAATAGTATCATGGGATCTTTTACATTCACCAAGGAGGCAGATGGGGCCTTGGTTATACCTCTCATCTGTGAGGCAGTACCTCCAACAGTGCATCACTCACCCACCTCAGTACTTCAACCTTCAGTTTTATACTCAAGGCCTGGTGTGGGACTTGAACCTGAAACATAGTGAATTAGAGGAAAGTGAGCTACCAGCTGAGCTACAGCTGAACCTAGAAGGCAGTTTACTGATGGTGTGGATATGTGGTAGGAAGCCCACCTCAGGGCCAATCATTACACCAAAGTTGTGAACATTTTAGTTCAATCTCAGAGTGTTTCCAGGGAGAGAGATGAAGTTGATGGCCATGGAGGAGTGGTGAGGCCGGAAAAAAATGGCTGCAGTCTTCCCAAAACTGAGGTGGAGGAAATTTATGCCCAAGCCCTATGTCAGACAAGCAGTCTGAAAATTTAGCAACAGTGGAGGGGTCGAGAGAGGTTGTGGTGAGGTAGAGCTGGGTGTTATTAGTAGAAACGAATGTTGTGTTTTCAACTGATATTGTCGAGGGCAAGCATGTAGATGAGAAATAGGGGAGGGGATAGCTCCTTGTGGGACGCCAGAGGTAATGGTGCAGGAACAGGAAGAGAAGCCATCGCAAGTGATGTCTATGATTAAATAGAAAAGAATGGAACCAGGCCAATGCAGTCCCACCCAGCTGGACAATGCAGAGAGGTGTTGGAGGAGGATGGTGTGGTCAACATATCAAAGGCTGCAGCCAGATCAAGAAGGACGAGGAGTGATAGTTTTTACCGTGGTGACAGCCACACAGGATGTCATTTGTGATTTGCCATTTGAGCTGTTACTATGATTACCTGTCAAAGTTTCTCTTTAGGTTCTATAATGAGTATCAAACATGTCAATTTATTGTTCAGGACTTACAGAGACTGAAAAAAAGGTCACATTTTGGGTTTTTTTTTACATGAGCCTCCAGGATCTTTGCCTGTATTTTATTTATAAGAACATAAGAAATAAGAACAAGGGCATACCATTCAGCTGCTCAAGTCTGCTCCACCATTAAGTAAGATCGTGGCTGATCTTCGACCTCAAATGCACCTTCCCACACTATCTATTCTCTTATTGTCCAAAAATTTGTCGATCTTTAATTTGGATATATTCAGCGATTGAGCATCCACAGCTATCTGTGGTAGGGAATTGTAAAGGTTCACAACTCTTTGAGCCATGAAATTTCTCCTCACCGCAGTCTACTGAGAAGATTTACAAGGATGATACCCGAAGTGCTTGAGCATATATGTCAGGAAAGGATTGACAGGCAGGTCTCTTGTCTCTTGAATAAAGAAGGCTGAGGGGTGACCTAATGGAGGTCTTTAAAGTGATGAAAGGTTTTGATAAGAGTGGATACAGGGAGAATGGTTCCTCTTCTGGGGAAAAGCATAACTAGAGGACATCAATATAAAATAGCCACCAAGAAATCCAATAGGGAATTCAGAAGAAACTTCCTTACTCAGAGTGGTGAGAATGTGGAACTCGCTACCACTGAAAATGGCTGAAGTGAATTGTATAGATGTATTAAAGAGGAAGCTGGACAAACATATGAGGGAGAAGGGAATTCAGGGTTGATGGTAGATTTAGATGAGAAAAGATGGGAGGAGGCTCAAGTGGAGCATAAAAATCAGCATGGACTGTTTGGGCCAAATGGTCTGTTTCTGTGCCGTATATCCCATGTAATCCTATGTAAATGGCCAACCCTTTATTCTGAAACTAGTTCTTAACTTCCCAGACAGAGGAAACATCCACCCAGCATCTAACCTGTCAAGCCCCTAAAGAATTTTTTATGCTTTGATGAGATCACCTGTCATCCTTTTAAAGGGAATATAGACCTTGTCTGCTCAATCTCTCCTCATAGAAAAATCTCCTCTTGCTGGGAAGCAGTCTCATGAACCTTCGTTCTACTCCCTCTAAGGCAAATATATCAATTGTTGGGTAAGGAGACCAAAACAATACACAATATTCCAGCTGTGGTCTCACCACTACCCCTATACGACTATGCAAGACTTATTTACTCTAATAATCCAATCCCTTTGTAATAAATGCTAACATACCACTTGCCTTCCTAATTGCCTGCTGTATCTGCATGTTAACTTTCTATGATTTGTGTACAACAACTCCTAGATCCCTTGGTCATTTGCCAAAGCGAGGGATGGAGTCTCTCACCATTTACAAAAAAATGTCCAAGATGTTCTTCTTTCTTAAAATGCAGTGGCTGTAAAGCGGAAACAGAGTGAGGCTTGAGGCTAGCACCACACATGCCTAGATTTAATTAGGGTCATTTCACATCTAAACTACGCCATAGAGTTCGCATGGACTTAAAGCAGAAACTGCACCGCAAGCTGGCCTATTAACCGATGGAAGGTCAACAGCCTGAAACGATGGGCAGGGATGTCCAGTCCCGTGACCGTCAAATTTTCTGTCCCGCCTTCGACAATTCCCGGGGCGGGTAGGGCCTGAAAATCCCAGCCGATAACTCTGTTTCTCTCTCCAGAGATGCTGCTAGACCCGCTGAGCATTCCTAGCGCTGGGAATGCTCAGCGGGTCTGGCAGCATCTCTGGAGAGAGAAACAGAATTAACGTTTCAGGAGGATGACCTTTCATCAGAAAACGTTTACGTAAGTAGAAAGGGTGTTAGCGGTTTTAGTTAACTACACCCCCTAATAAACCTGCTGAGTGGAGCCTAATGTTTGTTCATAACCTCTTGCAAGGTCCTTTCCTCAAACTGTATAAGCTGTACTGTAATCAGCTTAGGGGCAGAGTACCAGTGACAGATACTGGGAGTGGTGATTCTGACGTCGTTGTGGATCTAGTCTGGGAGTTATGAGATTAAAATCCTTTGTATTTTGGTTTTCTATTGCCTTGCAGCAATGCTTTTTCAAATTGCTGGGACCAATAAAACTGAGGCAATGGCATGAATCAAATCTTCACAACATATTAGTCAAGAATAGTGATACTTAGCAAGGGATGACTAAGTGGTACAAAAGCAAAATACTGAAAACTGCAATAAAAACAGAAAATGCTGGAAATACGCGGCACGGTCCAACAAATTTAGCCACGAGATGAATGGCCCACTTAATCTGTTTTTAATAGTTCTGGCTGAGGGAGGAATATTGACCAAGGCGCCAGGAGAACTGACTAGGGGAAATAGGTCTTTCCTGTCTACCCTATCTAGGCCCCTCATAAATTTATACACCTCAATTATGTCACCCCTCAGCCTCCTCTGTTCTAAGGAAAACAACCTAGGCTATCCAAACTTTCCTCATAGCTGCAATTTTCAAGCCCTGGCACCATTTTTCCAAATCTTCTCTGTACCCTCTCCAGAGCAATTATGTTCTTTCTGTAATCTGGTGACCAGAACTGTACACGAAATTCCAGCTGTTGCCTAACCAACCCAACCAGTTCCATCATTACACCCTGGTTTTGTATTCAATACCTCATCCAATAAAGGAGAGCATTCTATATGCTTTCTTTACCACCTTATCCAGCTGTCCTGACACCATCAAGGAACCTGTGGACATGCATTCCAAGCTCTCTGACTTCCTTAACCCTTCTCAATATCCTTCCATTTATTCTGTATTCCCTAGCTTTGTCTGCACTCCCCAAATGCATTACCTCACACTTCTCCAGACTGAATTCCATTGCTCACTTTTCCACCCACTTAACCAACCAACTGATATAACTATGGAGTCGACAGTTATCCTCTTCACTATCAACTACACAGCCAATTATTGTATCATCTGCAAATTTCGCAATCATGCTTCCCACATTTAAATCCAAATCATTAATACATACAACAAAAAGCAAGGGCCCCAACACAGAGCCCTGTGGAATACTACTGGAAACTGCTTTCCATTCACAAAAACATCGACCATTAAACTGTTGCTGAGCCAATTTTGGATCCAAGCACTTCCCCTGCTCCCTCCCCCCACCACCCCACCACCCCCCACCACCACACCACCCCTTATCTACTCAGAGCAGAAAGATTCATCTCATCACATCTCAGAATCATCCCAAAGAAAATCAGCACAGGAGTCGCCATTTAATTAGATTGTGGCTGAGGTGTATTGTCACTCCACTGACCCGCCTTGATTCTAAAATCTGCAAAACCTTTACCTAACAATTACTGATCAATCTCAATTGACTCTTGGACTCAACAACGTTTTTGGGAGGGACAGCGGTGGGGGCAGAGAAAGTTCCAGATTTCCACTGTACTTTGTGTGATGAGGTGCTTCCTGTCCTCACACCTGAATGGCCTAGCCCTAGTTTTAGTGCTATGCCTCCTTGCTCTAGACTCTCTCACTTTGCTCCATCAGCCCTATCAGCTCCTTCGATCATTAAACACCTTAATTAGATCACCTCTTAAATCTTCCATATTCCAGGGATTTCAAGCTTAGTCTATGCAAAAACGAAATACTGTAGATGCTGGAAATCAGAAAAAGTTTCTTTTTCTCTCTTTGTTTTTCTTTTTTTTTGCATTTGGATGGTAGCTATCTGAAGAATTCTGCTTCAGACGCTATAAAGTAAGCTTCACAGTCTTGAGTATATTAACAGCAAGTCTTTGTTAACAACTCAAAACTATATACATATAGAGAGTGCAGGTATGGAGCCGATTCGATCCTAGGTCTTTACCACATCTCTGTCCATCTCTGGACTGAACCTGGCTCTGGGTCATGTGCCTTCTTACATCACTGTGTGGGCGGTACTGTACTCAGTCCCACATTAACCCTGTATGTATCAGATCTTGCTACTACATCTCTCCCCAAGTCTTTGTCCATGGATATAATTACTTTAGTTTACTTCAAGTCTTACATTGTTATAAGTCTTGTGCAGTTACCTTATTGTTGCAACCTTAATGGTGTTCCAGCATTATTGCTATTACAGTATTAACATTAACAACATTGTCGCTATCCCATCTCCCCCCTTCAAGTCTTTGAAAATAGAGGTTCAGGTAGTCTGGAGGCCTTACAACCTTTCACATCTCATTCGCCATTTTGTCGGGAGAGTGGTAGGCTCTGGTGGTTCTGGTCCTTGTTGTTGGCTTGGAGGTTAGACTGGCATTTGGGTATGGTTTCATCCGTTTCTTCCATTGCTTGATGGTAAACCACGCCTGGCTGGTCTGGCTGGTTTGGCAGTGCATGGTTGTTGTAACTCTTGATCGTTTCTTGCGGGGTGGAAGAATATGATATTCTTCTGCTTGGTGGTGCCTTTTCTTCTTTTTCTGTTTGGGCCATTGGGAAGCTCTCTAAGGCTAGGAAGGGCCTTCCTGTGGCAAGAAGATTGAGTAGCATGCTCACCTCTGATTTTTTGTTGTCGATGGTGCGAGACTGCTATGAGGTTCCAGCATTCCTGGTGGTTTTGGCATGCTGGCTGGAAGTTGCCGGGTGTGCACATTAGTACCAACTGTACTATTATTGTAGTTGGAGGTAGAGGCTCCACAGACTATTGATCCTTCTCTGGTACCACTTCCACCAGAGCTGTGATAATCTCGTGTACGGTGGGTTGGTCTGACCACTGGGGACTTTCCTGGACCTGAAATAATGAAATAACGATAATCAGCAAAAAGAGAAAGATTGCAGGTGAAATCAGAGTTTGAGCACTCTTTAGTGTTTGAGGACTCAGGACTGTGCTGTTCTGGCTGGCTAATGACAGTAATAGTCTTGAGATCTGCCGTCTGGAGGAGATCGAGGGCTACGCAGACATCCCGGTTCAGAAGAGAGAAAGGTTGATTCCGGACAACATACATCAGCTCAAAGGTCTCTTTGTTGCCTACCTCAGTGGCTCAAGGTTCATGCCGGTGACTGGGAGTCAGACTCCCCATGCTCTATAAAGTGGATTGTCTATCGTTTGAATCCAAAGGCTTTGGAACCATGGTTCCTCAACAGGCTATACTAGATCTGGTATTGTTCAACAAGATAAGATTAATTAATGACCTCATAGTGAAGGCATCCTTAGGTAGTAGTGATCATAATATGATTGAATTTTACATTCAGTTTGAGGGAGAGAAGAGTTGACCTAAGACTAGTATTTTAAGCTTAAATTAAGGCAATTATGAGGGCACGAAAACAGAGCTAGAGAAAGTGAACTGGGAAATTAGGTTCGGGGATAGGTAAATGCAGATGCAGTGGCAGCCATTTAAGGAGGTATTTCAGAATAAACAGAATAGATACATTCCAACGAGAAAGAGAAATTCCAAGGGGAGGACCCACCATCTGTGGTTAGCTGGAAAAGTTAAAGATAGTGACAAACTTAAAGAAAAAGCATACAATTGCACAAAGATGGGTGGCAGGTCAAAAGATTGGATAGAATATAAAAAACAGCAAAAAATTACTAAAAGATTAATAGGGAGATAGAAATTAGAGTACAAGAGAAAGCTAGCTAGAAATATAAAGACAGATACTAAGAGTTCCTATAGATATTTAAAAAATAAAAGATTCAACAAAGTGAGCATTGGTCTGTAGAAAGTGAGTCTGGGGAATTAATAATAGAAAATAAGGAGATAGCAGATGAATTGAACAGGTATTTTGTACCGTTCTTCACTATAGAGGATACAAGTAACATCCCAGAAATAGCTGTAAATCAGGGAATGAACGGGAGGGAGGAACTCAAGAAAATTACAAGCACCAGGGAAGTGATACTGAGAAAATTTTAGGAGCTGCAGGCTGACAAGTTCCAGGATCCTGATGGAATTTAGCCTTGGCTCTTAAAAAGAGTGGCCAGTGAGATAGTGATGCGTTGATTTTAATTTTTCAAAAGTCCCTATATTCGGGGAAGTTCCTTTAACTAGTGAATGTAACTCCTTTATTGAAAAATGGCGGGAAACAGAAAAAAGGAAATTACAGTTCAGTTAGCTTAACACCTGTCATAGGAAAAATGTGAGAAGCTATTATCATTACAGCAGGGCACTTAGATAAAATCAAGGTAATCAGGCAGAGCCAACATGGTTCTGTGAAAGGGAAATCGTGTTTAGCCAACTTATTGGAGTTCTTTGAAGAAGTAAGATGTGCTGTGGATAAAGGAGAACCGGCAAATGTACCATACTTAGATTTCCAGGAGGCATTTGATAAGGTGCCTCATCAAAGGTTATTGTGGAAAATAAAAGCTCACGGTATAGGGGGTAACATATTGGCATGGATAGAAGATTGGCTAGCTAACAGGAAACGAAGAGTAGGCATAAATGGATCATTTTCTAGTTGGCAAGTGGTAACGAGTGGTGTGCCACAGGGATCAGTGCTGGAGCCTCAACTTTTTACAATTTATATAAATGACTTGGATGAAGGGACCGAAGGTATGACACAAAGATAGGTCGGAGAGTAAGTTGTGAAGAGAATGTAAGGAGGCTACAAAGGGCTATAGATAGTTTAAATGGGAGGGCAAAGATCTGGCAAATGGAATATAATGTGGGAAAATGTGAAATTGTCCATTTTGGCAGGAAGGATAAAAAAAGAAGCACATTATCTAAATGGCGAAAGATTGTAGAGCTTTGAGATGCAGAGGGATCTGGGTGCCCTAGTGCATGAATCACAAAAGGCTAGTATGCAGGTTCAGCAAGTAATTAGGAAAGCTAATAAAATGTTATCATTTACTGTAAGGGGAATTTAATACACAAGTAGGGGGGTTGTAGTTCAATTATACAGAGCATTGGTGAGGCCACATCTGGAGTACTGTGTACAGTAGTGGTTTCCTTATTTAAGGAAGGATGTAAATGCATTGGAAGCATTCAGATAAGGTTTACTAGACTAATACCTAGAATGGGAGGGTTGACTTATGAAGAGAGACTGGACAGGCTAGGCTTGTATCCGCTGGAGTTTAGAAAAGTAAGAGGCAACTTGATTGAAACATATAAGATTGTGAGGGGTCTTGACAGGGTGGAGTGGATGTTTCCTCTTATGGGAGAATCTAGGACTAGGCATCACTGTTTCAAAATAAGCGGTCGCCCATTTAAGACGGAAATGAGGAGAAATGTTTTGTCTCAGAGGGTACTGAGTCTTCGGAACTCCCTTCCTCAGAAGGTACTGGAAGCAGAGTCTTTGAATATTTTTAAAGCAGAGGTAGATAGATTCTTGATAAGCAAGAAGGGTGAAAGGTTACCAGGGGTAGGCGGGAATGTGGAGTTGAAGTTACAATCAGATCAACCATGATCTTATTGAATGGTGGAGCAGTCTCAAGGGGCCGAGTGGCCTATTTCTGCTCCTAATTCATATGTCCGTATGTTCTGACAGGACTGCCACGCTGGTACCTGGATCTAATTTAAAATTTGTTGGATGACCATTTACCAGGATGTTAGCATTTCAAAATGAAGAGACACATTCTCTGATGTCACCCAAGAAACATGGTTGAGTGTCTCAGGGTTTTCAGTCTTGGCCTCGTGGATGACCTTTGGGATGCCTGTGCAGTACTGGGGCTATGACTTGCACCTGTTGGCTGGTGTCCCTGTTGACTTCAGTGGAAGCATTGGGCTGTATTTGCAGGATGCTGATCTTTCCTGCGAGGGTGTTTTGCACCGTAGCACTGGCAAGGTCACTCTGCTGGACGGTTCAGGAGTTGCTTTCCTTGACTTGGATGGTCCCTGTGTTTCTGTGACCTGATATGGTGGACTGAGGGTTGGTTTCTGCCCCAAGTAGTGTTCTCTCTCCATAAGACAGTCCTGTGTTGTTCACGTAGCTCAGATAGTTTAACTCACTGGATTGCCTTGTCTAGACGAAGACCACCTTCAACTTGTAGATGGTCAGAGAGTGAATTGTCTGCAACACCCAGCACGATTCTGTCTCGGATGAGCTCAGACATTAAATTGCCATATTCACATCCCTCTGCCAGCCTGTCGAGAGCGTTTATAAGGGAATCAACAGGTTTTCCCCGGCAGTTGGACTCTCTTATTAAATTTGGCTCTCTCCACTACTTTATTGGATCTCAGGTTGAAAAAACATCAAAGGATTTTAAAACATCATCTTGCTTGTTGTGCATTGATGTCATCTACAATTGTCCCAATCGAGTAAATAAGTGTATTGACTTTTTCTACTTCTGATTTATTATTTTATTTAGATCTGTAGCAATGCTGTATCTTAAAAATCTTTTCCCCCAAAGACTCCAACTCTGTCACTGGTCTGGGCTGTGAGTGAATCCCAGCGGAGCTGGAGGTGTGGCATTGTGATCCACTTTGAAGATTTTTTAAAAGTGTGGGTGCAGCTTTAAGAGATTACAGGCTCCCACGATGGTGTCACCGTTCACTGCCAAACAATGGATCTTCCTGCGATTGTCGGGTGTTGGCAGGCTTTCCAAAATGGCGATGGAGCACTTCTGCCTGAAGAAGGGTCGGCAGTGGCTCTAAGAGTCAGCTGGCTGCCGACTTAATTTAATCAGTGATGTAGCATTGCGAGTCTGAGTGCTGTCTATGAAATCGGACAGTCGCCAGGTACCCAAAGTAGATGAAATTAATTGTTAATTATTGTTTTCTCTGCTGAACTCGGGAGCCACTTGTTGAGACGTGGAGTCAAGGATTAGCGACGGCTTTCTTTCAAGTGGCACTTCTGACTGAATGAATGAAAAGGGGTTTCTCAGGGATGGCCGGCCTGGAATTTAAAAAAAAAAATCCCACCCTTGCAGACTGAACTCTGCTTGCTGAAGCTGGACTTCCAAGGGAGATTCAGTGGAGTCTTATGCTGGAGTAAAGCTTCTATCTTTTTGCTTCCAGGCTCTTCTCTCTCTGGAGCATTTTCTTTCTGGTGAATTTTCTCTGCATCTGTAGCTTCAGTTGGGAGTTTGTTTCAGTTCAGAATCCATTGAAGGTGTCCTTTTTCTTAGTTTTTTTTTGTGTTCTTGTGAGGATAAGGGTTTTTGATCTGTACACTGCCACCATGTAGAATCCTGCTTTGGACACCAAGAAGTAGGCTTCGTATTCTTGAGTGTATTAACAGCAAGTCTTCATGAACAACTCATAACTATATACATATATACGGCAGAGGGTGCAGGTATGGAGCTGACTTCATCCTAGGTCTTTACAATCTCTAGACTGACCCTGGCTCTGGGTCATGTGCCTTCTTACATCACTGTGTGGGGGGGGTACTGTACTCAGACCCACATTAACGTACCAAACTCTACGACTACACCATACTGCCTTTCACATCTCCTCTAGTCACATCTTGTCCTATTACCACTCCCTTTGGTTGTGCACCATGAGCCCTTTTGTCATTTCATCTCTCCTGCCCTCCCTCCGCCCTATCAAAGATCTATTCCTTCTTTTTCCCACCCTCCCTCATTTCACTTGCCCAAAACTTATTCCATTTCTAACTTTCTCCAGTTTTGTTCGAAAGGTCACAGACCTGAAACATTAACTCTGTTTCTCTCTCCACAGATGCTGCCAGACCTGCTGAGTACTTTTACAGCATTTTCTGTTTTTAATTATCTATGCAATCTGTCCTCATAATTTAATCCTATTCGCCTCAGTATAAGAAATCACTGCATACAATCTTAAGAAATTTATTCAACATTATCGAAATTCTATGAAGAAAGCTTCCATAGCAACTTGCTGGCTGAAAAACACAAGACAGGCCTGTTATCTCTGCCAAAGATATGTCTCTAGCACACATATTCCTGAGAAGGTTGGATCTCGTAACCCATATGTAAACCAGCCATCTGAGAAGGGTTAAAAATAGGCTCTCGAGAGAGAAAAAAATTCACCTTGGGCAGTTTTCAAGTGATCCAGAGAAAGACTGGGAGAGGGAGCTTCCTAGCACCTCAGTTAGCGCGAGAACGCAGAGAACAAAAGAGCTGCAAACAGAACAGATGAGGCTGCTGCCCCCAGCTGCAGAAATCAGCTTCATCCATCCGGACCACTGAACCATGTTCACCCGTCACAGGTTGCATGTTTTATTCTGTCTATTTAGCTCATGCATCATGTTTCAAATGATTCCAATCTCTTGCCTCAAAAGGAATTAAACTCAACTCCAAATTTAATGCAAAGACAAAACATGAGAGATATTGGAAATCTGATCATCGGACCATCAAACTATATAATGGTTTCAGCACAGAGGGAGGCCATTCATCCTGTCTTCATTCATGTCTGTGCTGGCTCTCTGAAGGAGCAATTCACCTTGTGCCATTCTCTTGCCTTTTACCCGTAGCCCTGCAAATATTTCCTTTGCAGATAATGATCAAATTCCCTTTTAAAAGCCTCAATTGACCCTGCCTCCACCACATTCTCAGGCAGCACATTCAAGATCTTTAATCACTCACTACGTGAAAAAAGGTTTTCCTCATGTTACCATTGCTTCTTTTGCCAATTGCCTTAAATCTGTGCCCTCTGCTTCTTAATCCTTCCGCCTATAGGAACAGTTTCTCCCCATCTACCCTGCCCAGATGCCTCATGACTCTGAATACCTCTAACTTCTCTCCTCCAAGGAAAGCAATCCCAACTTCTCCAATTTTTCTACTGAACTGAAGTTCCTCATCCCTGGAGCCATTCTCATGAATCTTTTCTGCACCTACTCAAAGGCCTTCACATCCTTCCTAAAGTGTGGTGCCCAGAACTGGATACAATACTTCCATTGAGGCAGACTTGTGTTTTATACAAGTTTAACATAACTTCCTTGCTTTTGATCTCTATATCCCTGTTGGTAAAGCCCAGGATTCTGTATGCTTTATTAATCACTCTCCCAACTTGTCCTGCCACCTTCAATGATTTATGCACATATACAACCATATGATAAACCCAAAGATATATCATTGCTGGAAAAACTCATGGGTCAGGTTAGAACTGGGAAAAGTTAGAGAAAATACAGAGACGGGGAAAGGGAGGAGGGAGGAAAAGAAGAAAAGGTAAGGTTGGTGATGGAGTATTCTGTGGGTAGCTGAATTATACAGGTTGGTGGAAGGTGAATAGTATATGTGTATAGTAAATTTTTGGGTATAGTTAATTTTTGGGTATAGTTAACTTTTGTGTTTGCGAATAGTGGCTTGATGGTATTTTCAATATGTAGCCAGATAATTTAATGATAATGTTATGGGTTGGGAGGAGAAAGGGGTTTGTGATGTGTGAGGTAAGATCAAGACACATGGGCACAGTTTCCTGGTACAAAGAACAAGAACAAAGAACAAAGAAAAGTACAGCACAGGAACAGGCCCTTCGTCCCTCCAAGCCTGTGCCGATCATATTGCCCGTCAACTAAAACATTTTGCACTTCCGGGGTCCGTATCCCTCTATTCCCATCCCATTCATGTATTTGTCAAGCTGCCTCTTAAACACCACTATCGTACCTGCTTCCACCACCTCCTCTGGCAGCGAATTCCAGACACTCACTACCCTCTGCGTAAAAAACTTGCCCCGCACATCTCCTCTAAAGTTTTCTCCTCTCACCTTAAAATAATCCCATAATCAGATGGCAATTAGAACTACTGATTTCTAGTTGCAATTTGTTTTTGAAATGTGGTAGCCTTGGGGTTGTGAGGTGTATGTCACTTCACTGGCTGGTATACTGCATTCATCATGGAAAAGAAGTGAAGGCATTGGAGAGAGCACAGAAAAGATTCACGTGAATTGTTCTGGGGATGAGGAACTTTAGTTATGAATATAGATTGGAGAAGTTGGGACTGTTTTCCTTGGAGATGACAAGGCTGAGAAGAGATTTGACAGAGGTATTCCAAATCATGAAGGGTCTGGAGAGAGATTAGGAGAAGCCACGCCCACTCATGGGGAGCTAGCCCCGCCCACTCATGGGGGGAGGTAGCCCCGCCCACAAATTGAGAAGGAAGCCCCGCCTACTCATTGAGAAGGAAGCCCCGCCCACTCCAGGAGGCGGTAGCCTGCCCACTCAATGTAAAAGGAAGCCCCGCCCACTTCCTCGAGTTCTCGCGAAAGTTCCGCGCGGCCCGGCCCTCCCCTCCCCCTCTCTGCTCTCGCGCTCCCTCTTTCAGCGGGTCGGCCATTTTGCAGCAGCTCCGGGTCTGAAGCGGCCTCACTCTCTCAACTCAGTCAGTCAGTTAAAGCGCGGCGGGACATGGCCGAATACTCAGCAGT
The DNA here is from genome assembly GCF_964194155.1 of Cetorhinus maximus. Lineage (NCBI taxonomy): Eukaryota > Metazoa > Chordata > Chondrichthyes > Lamniformes > Cetorhinidae > Cetorhinus > Cetorhinus maximus. The sequence goes on from NC_135895.1 coordinate 12,109,064, forward strand.
GGCGCCGCCCAGCGCGTTAAGCGGTGGCGGCGGCGGAGGAGGCGGTGGTGGCGGCGGCGGCGGCGCGGGAGGAGGTGGAGCAGGTGGTGGCGGTGCCGGCGGCGGCTTTAAGAACGACGCATTCGCTGACGCCCTTCAGCGGGCGAGGCAGGTGGGTCACACCGCCTGGTATAAAATGGAGGCCGAGGTGGTTGGTAGGGGGGGGGCGGGAATGGAGAGAGAGAGACAGAGACAGACAGAGAGGCCTCGACTGAGCCGCAACCAATTACCTCAACTCAAGCCCCGGCCCTCGGGGGGGAGGCAGCTGGCGGCGCTTTGAGGCGGGAATGGGCCGCGTTTCCCGGGGTCGGAGGCCTCGGGGCGTGGGGATGGGCCCCCGATTGATCGCCCTCGTGGGGTGGGGGTGGGGGTGGGGGGGGATGAAGGGTCTGGTATGCAGCGCCTCAGGAACAGGAGAGACCCAGGCCTCCCGCTCAGGCCTCGGGCACTCATTCATTCTCCACCCGGCCTGCCGGCCACATACAGAGTGGGGGCACATTCAGCATTGGGCGCCGATCGGCTTCTGATTTCCCCCCCATCCCACCCACCGCTTCCTTCGTCGTCTCGAACTTGCGCTATTCACCCCATCCCCCTCAATTTGGTTGGTGCTGTTTCAGATCTGACTCTCCGTTTTCATATGGATTTTTCCAGGAGGAACGCACATGTTCACCCCTCCCCCCCCCCCATCTCGCATCACCTCTACCTCTTTGTTAAAACTGTTCCCGCCTGCCTCTGGCTTGAACACAAGGGGACCTGATGGTTGGAGGGATTTGTGTCGTGATTTCCTACAACGATTGCACTCCGAAAGCGAAAAGCCCTCCCTGGGCTGCTAAGTGAAGTCGTGACGGGGGGTCTATATGGTGATGTGATATAAGCCTGGTCTTTTTTTGGGGGCCAGGGCTTCTTTTTATATACAATATATATTTAAAAAGTCGAAGAAAAACGCCACTCTTTCCCCCCACCCCCATCCTAACGTACTTTCCTCCCCCAAATCACTGTAAAATTTGATCTTTAAGTCTGAGCGGCACCACTGGGTGATTTTGGCAATCAAATTTCAACAAGGAAACGTTTCTGTGGCTCGTTGATTGTGAACAAAAAAACATCCCAGCACACATGTCTCAAGTGTCTTGATGTTTGCAATGCCTAAAACGATAAAAAAAAAGGGTGAATACAGATAAGCTCTTTCCAGTTAGGATATTTAGTAGTTGTTCAAAGAGGGTGATGGATATCTGGAATTTGCTCCCCCGGTAAAACTATGGATGCTGAGCCATTGTCAGTTGAACACCAAGATCAACCGATTTTTGTTAAGACTACGGAGAGGTGGATCAAGGGCAGGTAATGGGAGTTGAGGCACAGAGCAGCCATCAACTACTTATAAACATACAGAAACTCAAAATTAGGAGCAGGATGCCATTTGATAGGATCATGGCTGATCTGTTCATGGCTTCAACTCCGCTTTCCTCTCTACCCCCTATAATCTTTGAACCCCTTGTCAATCCAAATTTTATCTAACTAATCTAAAAATATTCGATGACTCTGCCCTCCACTGCTGTCTGGGGAAGAGAATTCCACAGACTGATCGACCCCCTGAGAGAAAAAAATTATCATCTCCGTCTTTAATGGGAAGCCACTTATTTTTAAACTTCCCTCGTTCTAATCTCTTCTGTAAGGGGGAATGTCCTCTCAGCATTCACCCTGTCATGTCCACTCAGGATCTTATATATTTAAATAAGGTCACCTCTCATTCTTTCAAAACTCCAATGAATACAGGCCCAACCTGTCCAATCTTTCACATAAGACAAGCACTTTATCTCAGGAATCAGTCAAGTGAACCTTCTCTGAACTGCTAATGCAATTATATCCTTAAGTAAAGAGACCAAAACTGTACACGACTGTAGATGTGGTCTCACCAACCCTCTGTGCAACTGCAGCATAACTGCCCTATTTTTATATTCCATTCCCCTTGCACTAAGAAGAATGGGGACCATGTTCGAAGGGCTCTTGCTTCTGTGCAACTTCACAGCAATGTAGAATTGCTGGATGTGTGGCTTCCTAATGCAAAACATTTCGTACCTATATTAATGCAGACTTGAATCGATAAACTGGAAAATACTTACCTCTGCAACCTGGGACGCTTGGTGACAAATGCTCCTCTGCTTACTCCCTCACTACTACTCAACTCAGATGCATGGTAGAAACCAGATTGTGGGTATTTAAGCACAGTCAAACTCCCAGTCCATAGCTACTTTTACAAATCTTCTCCGCTTCCTCTTTGCCAACTATGTTGAAATATGGAGAACGTTACAGTGCAAGATATCGACATCACCCTAATAGGTGCTGGTATTTACCCCCCACCTAGCAAAACACTTGATTGATCTTGCATGTGAACAGTTCCTGTCTCAACCACTAATGGATTTTACAATCTCAGATCTCCTTTTTCTCGTGCGTTCTACTCTCAATTCTCTGCTTTTTTTGTCCCTCTTTCGCCCCTCAACAGCTGGAAATAATCAGTTTCTCTCCATTCTTTCCTGGTATGATAGAAGTGCTCAAAACTCTATTACCTCAATTTTTTTTCTAATGAAAAGCACCCAGGACTCAAGAGGCTCTGAAGTGAAACCCGGTAGCAGAGCCAGCAACCTTGCAGCTGTTCAATAATATGTGGAAAAGTTCCCCAATTTACATATATGTGTTGATGGTCATTATTGTTTCCATCCTCACCACCTGCAAGTTATAGGAGCACATGGACTCTTTTGGAATTTAGATGGAATATAAAAGTAGGGAAGTTTTACTGCAGCTGTATATGGCCTTGGTGAGACCACATCTGAAGTACTGCTTACAGTCTTGGTCTCCTTATTTGAGAAAGAATATAATTGTGTTAGAAGCAGTTCGGAGAAGGATCACTCGACTCGTTCCTGGGACGGTGGGGGGAAGTTATCTTACGAGGAAAAGTTGGACAGGTTGGGCCTGTAGCCATTGAAGTTTCGAAGAATGAGAGATGATCTTATTGAAACACAAGATCCTGAGGATAATGTCAGGGTGGATGCTGAGAGAATGTTTCCTCTTGTGGGGAATCTAGAAATAGGGGACACAGTTTTAAAAAAAATAAGGATCTGCTATTTAACTCTGCGATGAGAAATGTTTTCTGTCAGATTTGTTAGTCTGTGGCTTTCTCTTCCCCAGAAAGCAGTGGAGGCTGGGTCATTAAATTCAAAGCTGATTTTGATAAATTTTTGATAGACATGGGAGTCAAGAGTTATGGGGCAGACAGGAAAGTGGAGTTGAGACCACAATCTGATCACCCATGATCTTATCGAATGGCCTACTCCTGCTCCTAAGTCCTTTGTTCCGATATTTGGATGGCCTCAATCTTTGTGATAAACCTTAGTGATATTCAGTTATCTCTGCTGCTTCACCCCCTTTGCCTAGTCCACTGGGCCTAACAACCTCTTAAGGTTTCCCTCTGCATGAACCCTGAATTTACATTTTTCTCTACTTATCTCTGATCTCCCTTCATGCCCTCTCTGAGCTGAACTTGTGCTTGAGACCCACTTCTAACTCTCTCGACCCTGTCCCCACTGAACTGATGACTGCTCACTTCCTTTCTTGGCTCTCATGGTAGCTGATATTGTTAATGGTTCTTTCGGCTTTATACTATCCCTCTCTCCTTCAGATTTGCAGCCATGAGCGCTCTCCTCAAAAAACAGCTCTTGACCCACTCCTTCCTTGCAAATCATCACCCTATCCCTTACACCCCTCAGACTTCCTTCGGCAAACTCCTCGAACATGGTTTTGCCTTCCAAATCCATACTTATCTTTTCTGCAACTCCATGCTTGAATCCCTCCAATGAGGTTTTTACTCCCACAGCCCTGAAATGGCACTTCAAAAAGTCACACATGAGATCCCAATGACTGAAAATGGTAAACTGCAGCCTTTGATGTTGACTGCACCATCCTCCTCCAATACCTCTCCACCATCTTCCATTGAGGGGATGGCGGTCCTGTGGTTTCACTGTTATCTGCCTAGTTGTAGCTGTAGTATCACTTGCGATGGCTTCACTTCCGGTTCACACACTGTTAGAATCAGGTTCTATTCTTGTTTCCTTCCTTTTTCTCATCTATGTGCTGCGTCTTGTCATCATCATTGGCAAGCACAGCATCAGTTTCCGTATATACATTGACAATACCCAGCTTTACCTCACCACCAGCTCCCTTGACCCTTCCACTGTCTCAAAACTGTCAGACTGCTTGTCCAATATCTGGTACTGAATGAGCAGAAATTTCTTTCAACTGAGTGTTGGGAAGGCCAAAGACATTGACCTTGAACCTTGTCATAAACTCTGTTCCCCAGCCACTTAATCGCTTTTCTGGCAAATGTCAGAGGTTAAGCCAGACTGATTGCAACTTTGGTATTACATTTACCCTAAGGTGAGCTTTCAACCACACCCCTGCGCCATCACTAAAAGACCTTTGTAACATCACCTGCTTCAGCTTATCTCATGCTGAAACCGTCACTTATGCCTTTGTTTTCTCTAGACATAGCTATCCCAACGCATACCCGGCCAGCCTCCCACTTTTTACCGCCCATGAACTTGAAGTTATCTAAACCTCTGCTGCCTATGTCCTAACTCTGACGAAGTCCTGTTCACCAATTACTCCTATGCTTGCTAACCTGACATTGGCTCCTGGTTAAGCAATGCCTTGATCTTTAAAATTCTCCAATATCTCCATGGCCTTGCCCCTCCCTGTCATGTAATCTCCTCTCACCTGACAACCCATAGATATCTGCGCTTCTCCAGTTCTAGCCTCTTGAGCATTTCTAATTTAAATCGCTGCACCCCTGTTGATGGTGTTAACAGCTGCCAAGGGCCTAAGCTCTGGAATTTCCTACCTTTTTGACCAGCCTTTTGGTCATCTGCCCTAATTTTCCTTCTATGACTTCTGTCGAATTTTGTTTGATAACGCCCTTGTGAAGTGTCTTGGGACACTTTATGATGCTAAAGGCATTTATGGAAATACAAGTTTTTGTTCCTAAAGTTTTCACTTTGGTAAAGCTTGTAAGTTAAAGTTTTAACTTAAAGTTCAAGCTTTCAGAAACAGTATTTTAGGGTCAATTCACTACCTCAGTCCATCTTGGAGCCAGTGATATTATGGTGAAAACCTAGTATTGGCGTCCAGTCTGTGACTAATTATGAGAATTTTTTTAAAAATATGCTCAAATTTAGCTGGTGAAATAAAATTGTTGTAAGCACAGTAACAAGTGCAAATTTGCCACGTACTCTCATTTACAGCGGCACTGCATTTTTGACTGAAGTGCTTGGCATCCTCCTAAAGCAGGATATGTTTACAGCCAAGAGATTCATGAACTTAATTGTCATTTTAAGAATTTTTGCGATTAACGCCTTGAAAGATTCATGAGAACATTGAAGCAGCTTTGGCATTCAAGCACAAACCTATGATCAGAGTGGTCATTCGTACTTTTTTCAGAGTGGCTTTAGCTCACTTAGAACTGTTCCATGGCTTGGCTAGTGTGCGCTATCACCACGTCTGAGATCAGATGTTTTGGCGTCAACAAAGTTGCAGCAGGTAGGCAATGGCACCACGTATGTAGTGAAAAATAAAAATAGTAAGCAGAGTATTTCCACAACAAGGTTTGCAGGTATTCATCACCTTAAGTAAGCTTTTGAGTTGAGAGTTTTTCATTCTCTATTCATCCAAGTCAAGTGCTGCAGGTGGAAAGAAATGAAAACTTGTAAAAGCACTTTTTTTGATGCATATTTTCCTGTTGACAGCATTATCCTTTATGGGGGAAGTCTAGAACTGGGGGACACAGTTTAAAAATTAAGGGTCTCCTATTTAAGACTGAGGTGAGGAGAATTTTTTTTTCTGAAGGCCTTTCGTCTGTGGAATTCTCTTTCCCAGTGAGCAGTGGAGGCTGGATCATTGGGATGAGTTATAGATTTTTGATAGACAAGGAAGTCAATGGTTATAGGGGGCAGACAGGAAAGTTGAGTTGAGGCCATAGTGAGATGAGCCATGATCTTACTGATGGCTCGAGGGGCTGAATGACCTACTGATTCTTGTTATTATGTTACATTTAATATAATTATTTGGCCCTTTTCCACTACCTTTATATGTAAAGTGTTTCAGCAACCACTACTGAAAACAGTCAAGGTAAGAAAGCTAGAACATACAAAAGCACAATACTGCAGATTCTGGAAATCTCAATTAAGAACAGAAATTGCTAGAAACACTCAGCAGGTCAAGCAGGATCTGGACAGTGAGAAACAGTTCACATTTCAGGCCAATAACCTTTCATCAGTTCTGATCATTCACCTGAAACATTGACTCTTTCTCTCTCCAAAGGTGCTGCCAGACCTGCTTAATATTTCCAGCATCTTTTTTTGAATGTTGGAATTGCCCTAACACCAGACAGATGATCCACAGTAGTATTTTCTGGTCCTCCTGGTACCTCTATGTACACAGCAGGTGTCTACATTTCAAAAATAAAAAGGCAAGCTATTAGAGTTTGATCAATTTGCTTAAAATGTTTTCATTCATGAAAATAATTCAAAATGAATTGAATTCAAAATGTTCACTTGGAAATAAATTTTAACATGTTTGGATTTGAGTAAATTTTAACACAGTAACTTGGAGGGTGGATTGAAGTTGCTAGATAATCCATGAAATCCTCTTAAAATGCCCAAGTTTGAGCTGTCATGCTCAATTCAAGCCAGTGGGTGGTGTGAAAGACCATTTGCTGGCATTGGATGATATGCAGAAACAGAATTGTAGCCTATGTATTTATATCTGCTTAGCTTCTGTACAGTTTAGCTGCATGCCACTGAGATGGTATGAAAAGTCACAGATACATTTTTAGAAGCTGTAGATCCATGGTTGCACATACAGTAAGAGATGAAAAGTTCTTATTGCATTGGTTTATTGACATTACAGTTGTCTTGGTTCTGCATTCTTCCCATATATCATGGTGCATGCTAATATGCCCTGTTCTGAACATCTTACCTGTTGCAGCAGAATTATTGAGCAGAAAGTAAGTGATTGTCCTGAAGAGGAATTTATAAATGTCTTCAAAATTGTTAAAGGAAAACTAGGCATATCACCTGTTTGTGGATGTATCAATTTATATTTGCAGCAGACCTTCATTTGGTTGTGGTTCATCAGATTTCTTTGGTCTAGATCAAAAGCATAGATTTTTAATTTTGAGACTCAGGTTTATGTCCTTGTGAAAGGGAATCTTTTAGCCCCACTACAGTTCCCAGTATCTGTGGGTATTCCTAGCTTTAATTCGGAATATTACTTGGAAAAGCTACAGTGGTCACTAGCATTGGAAGTGGAAATGGTGCAATGAGAAATGCCCAGTATTACCTTTTTTAACTTTGTGCACACAAAAAAAGTGAAAACCTTGTGGGGGGAAAAAAAGCAATAAGACTGGGGGTTGAACTCCTTCCTATCCATTGTTTATTTCTTTCCCTACCCCTTGTTTCCTGCTACAGCACAGCTGGAGGTTTTTTAAAAATTCATTCACAGTATGTGAACGTCATTGGCAAGGCCAAAATTTATTGCTCATCAACAGTAATGGAGTAAAAAAACTTGCTGTATTTTGGATTATCTGCCAGCCCTGTCGGCATCCACAGTTGGGAAGGAATGATTTTGTATACTTTTACCCCCTCATAAAAACCACTTAGTGATCGTGTTCTTACTACAGATCGCAGCAAAAATTGGAGGAGATACAGGAACAACAATAAATACGTCTGACTATGGATATGGTGGACAGAAAAGGCCCCTGGAAGATGGAGGTGAGCCCTTGGAAATCATCTTATTCTCCACAAATTCATCATTACATTTAATCTGATATTGTATCATGGGTTAATTTTGGCGAGAGTCATAGTTGATATATTTGTTAATTTACCATATAAGCAGCTTTTTAAATTGGAGTTATATATTTATATGATATATGCTAATGATGGAATGACATCTAACAATTGCTTGCCCCTTTAAGACACCTTGAATGTAATGAAAGATTAGTTTGTGATGCATAATGGATAGCTAGTTAAAGTATCTAAATTCAAACTTATTTTATGACAGGATTGTGAACTATACTAGCTGCAGGAGGTGAAGGATTACTGTGCAGTATTTGTTGCATTCATCTAAAGGTCTAGGGTTTCATAAAAATGGAGCGAACCAGATTATCCCATCAGTGGCACTCGCACAAATAGCCCAATCCACACAGGTCAACATTTTAAGTGTTTTTTTTCTAGATGCCTGGAAAATGCATCTTCCGCATTGATGCCAGTTGTTCTGTTGCTTTCCATTAATTTTCGACTTTAAAATGTTCTGAAATCTGTGAACAATGATGGACTTTGTTCAGAGTTTTGCCATAATTAATTAGGTTGCACCATTCATTCTGCTGTGAAAGCTTTCACTACGATCTTTTTTGTTATGCTACAATAGCCTTTGTCATTCTTGGTTCTAGAGATTGTTTTGGGTCAGTTTGAGGATTAGATTAAAATAGAACTCTTGAATTCTTCTATGTCACAATAGCTCTGTTCATTCTTTGTTCTGGAGCTTTTTGGGGTGATTTTCAGGATTAGTGCAGAATCTTCCTGCCTCTTTGCTAAGCAGCAATGCAATTTTGGCCTAAGAAAAAGTCTTGGTGACACTTAGAGAGTCGATCGTTGTAACTTTTTGTTGGATAAGTAGACATGACTGTTGGGCAAGTCTGAAGGTAAGGGGGCACCTTCTGTTTTTGAAGGTGGGAAACTATTTGCTTTGATGGAAATAGGAAGAGTTTTGCTTGATGGCGTACTGATACTGGCAGGTAATACACGTGTAATATGTAGTCACCAACATACACGTTTTGGCCATATGCTGTGCTTAAGTTTTGATGATTAGTGCCATATTAATGCAGATGTATTTGCTGCAGAGGAGGGCTTACAGGGTCACACTGTTTAATATTATCGCCCCGTAGTTAATACTTCATTTTCTTCAATAAATCTAATTCAATCCACCCACATCTCTCAAAATATAACAATCAGAATAGATTTTCTTCTAGTTTGCAACATTTTTTTGTGTAGGAGAAAGTTTGCTGACAAAATCTCATAGTAGGACCATCCTCCCCTGATTTCAGAAACTCCCATCAATCTACAGAGCTGGGGGCATTAATTTTTGAGTTCTTTGCCAGTTTCGATACTGAAGCTGCTCTTCAAACCTGATGGAAGGAGAAGGAGAATTTCATGGAACAGTAAGAATGCGATGCCAGTCCTTGGATTGGGTGCGCTATTTTGTGTCTTGACTTGTGTACGTCCACTTTGTGCTGGCTATTGAAAATTGTAGTGAGATCACCAGGAGAGAACTTTCTGTGTGTTTACTCAGTTATATTGATGGATCATTGCTTCTGGCTGGTAAATTTAAAATTTTTGAGTGTGGGTACAAGGGTTAGCTTTCTCAAAACATGAAAACTTACAAGTTTGTAAAGTTTACAGGCCCACTGACCCCATTGCACTTTTTTAAAAGACTGGTTAGAAAATGTAGTGAATCCCAAGCTGGACCCTTAGATACAATTTCAGATCCCTGGGCAGGACCGGTCATAGTTTTTAATAAAATCTAAAAGCGTGGGAACCATTTGGATATAGCTTTCACCTTTTGTACCCTCAAGTGTTTAAATTGCTGTTAGAGCTGCCTGCACTTTTAAGGATTCTCATGACCCCCTGGTTCCTATTCCTTTGTAGTGCAAAAATGTTATTACTGTTACTTGGGACATTAAGCAATTTAAAATCTTCTCCAACTGTAGTACTGCAAAGTTACAAATTTTTCCTTCGAAATCCAATTTATTGGGTGATGTATTGTTTTAAAGATGAAAATTGATTGGCCTCTTCATACAGATTAATTTTCTTTGGTGCAGTGGAGCAGTTATTTGCATCAGTTGAGAAAATGCTTTGTTTTGCAGATCAACCAGATACGAAGAAAGTTGCGCAGAATGACCGTAAGTAGTGCTTTTTCAACAAGTTTCTGCCCTATTCAATCATTTTAAAATGGGATTCTTTCCCACGCATTTTTAAAAAATTTTGCGTGGTTATTCCCTCTTCTGTTTTCTGAATGAAATTTATGTTATGCGCTTCAATTGATTCTGATACATGTATTCAAAGTTTATACAATCCACTTTAAGTTTAGAGAATCACATTAGATTAGATTGTTGCAGTTGAAGAGTTGGTGCCAGTACAGGTACAATGGTGTAGTGGCCTTTTCTTGTTTCTGTTATGGGAGCATCACATACTTTTAACCAGTTTAAACCTTTTACAGGTCTTTTGACATATGTGCTGAAACATCTATTATCCCAAAATGGATTGAGTTGATTGAGCAGGCTTTGCCACCTAGTTGTGATACTATTTTGTAAACCATATCCAGGTAATGGCAGTGACTTGGTAATAAAAACTGGAAATCCTGGAAACCAGCTCAGGGTCATTATGAAATTAACATAAAAAAGTAATTTTAGTTTAAAATGGATTAAAATGTTGTATTTGTAGGTCACTACTTCATGAGATTTTGTTTTTCCAAAATGATGTTCAGCAAGTATGAATCCAGCCACTATAGTTTGAGAATTTGATTTCTATTTGGTAATAACCATTGATATTGGTAAAAGTGATCATGAAGCTGTTGGATGGATCCTTCCCATGAAAAGCACTAATAATTTTTCAATTCACAGATGTAGGAACATATAGACATCATCATTCAGCCTTTTGAGCCTGTTCTGCCATTCAATAAGATGATATGGATCTCAATATATTCTGCAACTCCACTTTCCTGTCTGCCCCCCACCCCATAACCCTTGATTCCCTTGTCTATCAAAAATCTGTCTAGCTCTGCCTGTACTGATTTCTGGGGAAGAGAACTCCAAAGACTAACAACCCTCCATAAAAGAAAAAAAATTCTCCTCGTTGCCGTCATAAAATGGAGACCTCTTATTTTTAAATGGTGTCTGCTAGTTCCAGTCTCTCACACAAGAGGAAACATCCTCCCAGTATCCACCCTATCAAGTCCCCTCAGGATCTTGTATGTTTCAATAAGATCACCTCTTTCTTCTAAACTCCAGTGGGTTTGGGCCACCCTGTTCAAACATTCTTCTTAAGTTAAGCCCTTCATCCCAGGAATGAGTCGAGTGAACCTTCTCTGAATTGCTTCCAACACAATTGTATCCATTTTCAAATAAGGAGACTAAAACCGTACACGTTACTCCAGATGCAGTTTCACCAGTGCCCTGTGCGACGGCAGCAACACTTCCCTACTTATATATTCCATTCCCCTTGAAATAAATGCTAATATTCACTTTGCCCTCCTAAGCACTTGCTGTACCTGCATTCCAACTTTTTATGATCCCTATACCAGGACACCAAGATCCCTCTGTACCACTGAGGTCTGCATTCTCTCTCCACTTAACTGCCAAACTGCCTGTATTGTCTTTGTAAATAGCAATTGGTTTCAAAAACAGAAATAGTTATCTGACCTGAATTCCCATTTCCTGAGTGAGAACAAATGTGCTCTAGAAAGTGATCTCACAAATCATTTCGTGAGCCTTACTTTGTCTTCTAGTTGGAACAAAATTTATCTAAATTTGTCCCTTTTTATGCTTTATTAATTGCCAGTTTTGATGAGTAAAAATGTCATTTTCCTAATGCCTTTTATGACTTCAAGGTATCCCGAAACGCTTTGCAGCTAATGAAGTACTTCTGAAGTGTTGTCAGTATTGTGGAAAATGCAGCAGCCAATTTATACACAGCAATCTCCCACAAACAGCAATGTACTCATGTCTTAACAGTGAGAAGATCATGGAATTTCAATTTCTCACGCCCTCTGACCCGAGTTCCCTTTGCTCGTTCACTTAATGGTCAGTCGAGTAGGGTCATCCTCACCTTATTTACTCTCTCTTGCCTTTTCCTGTGGGCAGATAGAAACATAAAAAATAGGAGCAGGAGTAGGCCATTCGGACTTTTAGCTTGCTCTGCCAATCATGATCATCCAATTCAATAGCCTGCTCCCACTTTCTCCCCATATCCTTTGATCCCTTTCGCCCCAAGAGCTATATCTAACTCCTCCTTGAAAACATACAATGTTTTGGCTTCAACTACTTTCTGTGGTAGCGAATTCCACAGGCTCACAACTCTCTGGGTGAAGAAATTTCTCATCTCAGTCCTAAATGGTCTACCCCGTATCCTCAGACTGTGACCCCTGGTTCTGGACTCCCCCACCATCGGAAACATCCTTCCTGCATCTCCCCTGTCTAGTACTGTTAGAATTTTATAGGTTTCTATGAGATCGCCCCCCCCCCCATATTCTTCTGAACTCCAGCGAATATAATCCTAACCGACTCAGTCTCCCCTCATATGTCAGTTCCACCATCCCAGGAATCAGTCTGGTAAACCTTCGCTGCACTCCCTCTATAGCAAGAACATCCTTCCCCAGATAAGGAGACCAAAATTGCACATAATATTCCAGGTGTGGTCTCATCAGGGCCCTGTATAATTGCAGCAAGACATCCCTGCTGCTATACTCTAATCCTCTCAGTATGAAAGCCAACATATCATTTGCCTTCTTTACCGCCTGCTGCACCTGCATGTTTACCTTCAGTGACTGGTGTACGAGGACACCCAGGTCTCGTACGTTCCCCTCTCTCAATTTATAGCCATTCAGATAATCTGCCTTCCTGTTTTTGCTACCAGAGTCACATTTATCCACATTATACTGCATCTGCCATGCATTTTCCCACTCACTCAGCTTGTCCAAATCGCACTGAAGCATCTCTGCATCCTTCTCACAGCTCACCTTCCCACCCAGCTTTGTGTCATCTGCAAATTTGGAGATATTACATTTAGTTCCCTCATCTAAATCATTAATATATATTGTAAATAGCTGGGGTCCCAGCACCGATCCCTGCAGTACCCCACTAGTGGCACAAGACCCGCTTATTCCTACTCTTTGTTTCCTGTCTTCCAACCAGCTTTCTATCCATCTCAATACACTACCCCAATCCCAAGCGCTTTAATTTTACACGCTAATCTCTTACGTGGAAATTTGCCGAAAGCCTTCTGAAAGTCCAAATAAACCATATTAGTAATAAATGATAAATGGCACTGAGATGTTGGAAGTTTGAAGAGCATAGATGTTGGCATTTAAATGTCTACTTCGCAAGGTGTATGTGTAAATGCAGTATGCACCTCAGCTTCGTTGGAAACTTGCCAGGTAAAGAGTGGAATGAGTAAGAAAGCGGTAATGGGGTAATGCCTATACCAAAGTTTAAGAACCAGTGAACCCAATAAGGTATTCAAGAGAAACTTTACCTAGAGAGTGGTTACATAGAACCTACTACATAGAACAGTTAAGGCAAATAGAATAGACGCATTTAAGGGCAAGTTTGATAAGCATGTAAAGCAGAAAGGAACGATATGCAAACGTAGTTCGATCAGGTAGGTGGGAGGATAAACGGAGTGGCGCTTAAACAGAGTCCTAGAACTGTTAGACCGAATGGCTTGATTCTATTGTAAATTCTATGCAGGATGCTCCTTATGATCTATATCAATGTAATTCATGTTATCTGACTGACCTTTTCATGTTGTGCATTTTCTGATGTTCAATTTGCTCCTTTTTTAATGGTGATTGACAGATTATTGGTTAATATTTTTTTTTCCTTCAAGCATTTGGAGCACAGCTAGCTGCAATGCATCAACAGAGGTAAGGAAACATTTAATATCTTTCTACACAGTGAATCATAAGGTACTGTTTCATAGTTGTGGATGTATCATATGGTCATTTTATGTTTCTCGCATAACTGACGATATGATTATTAAAACCAGTGCTAAGTAATGTAGCTTCATAGCAATTTAAGTTAAATATCTACAAAATGATTAAATTTAATATAGAGAAGTATGAAGTGGTACATTTTGGTAGAAAGAATGATGAGGCAATATAAAAAGCACAGTTCTAAAGATGGATGCAGGCAAAGAGCTAGGGGTTTCTGTGCACAAGATTATTGAAGGTGGCAAGACAGGTTGAGAAAGTAGTTAAGGAGGCATGGGATCCTAGGCTTAAGTAGAGGCATGGAGAGTACAAAAGCATAAAACACTGGCTCGACCTCAACTGGAAGATTGTGTTCTATTCTGGACACCTAACTTCTGGAAGAATATGGAAGCTTCAGAGAGGGTGCAGAAAAGATTTAAGAAAATGGTTCCAGGCATATGGAACTTCAGTTGAGTGGGTAGCTTGGAAAAGCTGAAGTTATTGTTAAGAGAAGAGAAGGCTGAGAGGAGATTTAATGGAGGTGCTCAAAATCATGAGGGACCTAGGCAGAGTAGATAGGAGAAACTGTTCCCATTTACAGAAGGGTCAAGAAAAAGACGGCACTGATTAATGGTGATTGGCAAAAGAGCCAGAAGCAACACGAGAAAAAACTTACTTAGAGTGGTTAAGATTTGGAATGCATTACCCGAGACTGGTGGAGGCAGATGGAATCAGGGCTTTCAAAAGGGAATTGGAAAAGCACCTTCAGAGAGAAAATTTGCAGAGCTACAGGAAAGGGCAGAGGAGTGGGACTAGCTGAGTTCTTGCAGAGAGCTGGCACAGATATGACCACTTTTCTGCGCCGTAACCATTCTATGATTCTATGTAATGGATCTCGGTCAAATCCTGTTTCTAAATTGTATAAATACAGGTTTGATTGAGGTTTGCTGAGCATTGGCAGTTTGCAACTAGGCAACTGAATGTGGCATTGTGCACAGAGGTCAAGATCAAGTATAGTCTTCAGGTGAAATGGGTTTAGAAGTTAGGAGATAATTGGACCAGGGCACGTGGTTCACAGCCAATTTTAAGAGCTTAAAAATGTGTGAAGACCAAGCAGTACATTTGCTCTATTGAGTTATTCTGTGGCTGTTCTGTCCTGAAATTGGAAACACCAATGGATGTTCCTTTAAAAAAAATTACAGTACGGTAAGTCCTCACTTAAAATTTGTAGCTGCATTCTTAAAAATCATGACTTTAAGTGAATCATAACAGAAAATGCAGGAAAAACTCATCAGGCCTGGAAGCATCTGTGGAGAGAAAGTTAATGTTTGGAGTCCGCATGACTCTTCAGAATTCTGAAGAAGGGTCCTATGGACTCAAAACGTTAACTTTGTTTCACTCTCCACAGATGCTGCCAGACCTGCTGAGCTTTTCCAGAATTTTCTGTTTTTATTTCAGATTTCCAGCGTCTGCCGTATTTTGCCTTTATCTTAAGTGAATCATAGGTCCAATGTTAAAACTGGAGTTTGGTTTTTCTGCACGAGAAATATCCAAAGGAACCTATGTACAGGTTGAAATGCTGTACTGTACTTGTGCAGTACTGTGCATTTCTGCTGAAATAACTTGCAAAATAAAATAAATCACTAAATATAAAAGAAGTTCTTAGAGTTAGCTTTCTCAGCAGAAAAAGCATTAAAACATAAGTTGAAATGCTGTATGTTCTTAAATGCTCACATTCATAAATAAAATAACCTTTAAAAGAAAATACATTTAACAATAAAGGGAATACAATATACAGTAAATGTAAAATAAATGCACTCAGCTGGTCTTGGCTTGACTGGGTTCCATCTAGTGGCAGATATTGGTCGGTGCTGGTAACAGCTGAAGTCCCAGGAGTTCAGTATGCGAACTTGAAGTGGGAGCAGGGACAGGAGGAGCTAGTTGAAGAAGTCCATGGTGGTGACATTGGACAACAGGGACTTTAAAGGTGAGAACAGAGGGCAGGGAAGGGAGCCGGGGTGGGAGCAAGAGGATCTTCAGCACTGAGAATGGAAACGAGGGTGGGGGTAGAGCAAGGATGGGACTGGGGTGAAGAGGAACAGCTAAAGAAATCCCCCGTTGGTGGCAACGAACACCAGGGACTTTAAAAGGAAGAATAGAGGGTGAGAATAAGATCCGGGGAGGGGAAGATGACTTAAGCACTGAGGGCTGGAGCAAGAGGGACTTCAGCATTTATGACAGGACCAAGAGGGAGTTCAGCGCTGAGGGCGGGTGCAGAAGCACTGGGGAAAAGGTCATGTGAGCATGCAGGTCTCAGCTGGAATTCTGGCAAATGACAAAGTGAAACTGGCAACGTTAAACAGATATATTGTCTCTATTAATAACGTTACAGAGAAACACCTTTAACGGAGTCAACATCACGTGGGGACTATCTGAAACTATTGGCTAGTTTAAGTGAAGTAATTGGGAAATACTTCCGTCTTAAACTGTTTTTTTTGCATAGTCCAGCTGTGTAATTGTATTATCCTAGTTCAAATTAATTTGACTCAAGCAAACGATTTTAAAAGATGTCCATAAATAAAATGTTGCTAAACAGCAGTGGACTTTTTTTGGCTAAACTGGGGTAGCCTGGGATACCTTATCCAAATGACAGTCTTTTGTGTGTGAGCCTGGAATGTTGGAAAACCACAACATAGCTGAGTAAAATTCTGTCTGGACTGACATCTGCATATGCCCACTTTCTGGTAGCAGTCATTGGGTTGCCAACCTGATTGAATTTTATTCTTTAATTCAGTTAATTCACTTTTGTAGCACCATTCTTCCTCCACGTCAGCTGTGATAACTGTATAAATTGGGTGAAACAAAGCTGAGAAGTTACTGATTTCTCTGGCTCATATTTGATGCCAGAACAAATGGAATAGTTAGGGAAGCCAGTTTTAATAAAATAGTACTGACTCAGAACTCATTGGCTGCTGTGAAGCAAGTTGGAGGGCAACTAAACGCAGCACAAACTTTGTGTTGAATAATTTGTGAATGTTTTTTAAAAATTTAGGTCAATCGCCACAGAGGAGTACAAAGTACCCGACGGTATGGTTGGATTTAGTAAGTAAATATATAAATTATTTTATTTTAGTTTTATACAGATGATACCTGGCTCTATTTCTCGACCATTCTCTTGAACCCTCCATTGCTATGCTGTCAGCCTGCTTATCCAACATCCAATCTTTGAACCTCAAGTTACCTTTGGGAAAGACTGAAGCTATCTTTGAGGTTCTTTACCATAAACTTCATACCTTTTAATACTGATTCTGTTAACCCCATCACCCACAGTCTTAAGCTGAACCAGGTTGTTGGCCTCCCTGGCTGAGCATTTGACCCCACATTCTCCTTTGTGACTAAAATTCCCGTTCCATTACAACACCTGCCTCTGCCCATCTGCTGCTGAAACTTTTGTACTTTTGCCATCTCCAGACTCAACTATTCTAATTCTTTTCTGGCCAGCCTCCCATCTTTCATCCTGTGTTGTTTGCCCTTGCTAATATCTATCTTGGCTACTACCCCCAACCTCCCTTCCCCATGCCTCATTTAAAATTCTAATCAGTGGTCTTTAAATTGCTACTCACCCCAACTCAAATATTTTCTCTGCATTCCCCCCCCCCCCCGCCGCCTTCCCGGAACATGTCATTGCTGCCCTGTCTTCACGTCAGTCATCCCTAAGGCCGTCCTTAAGGATCACCTTTGGCCACCTGTCCTAATATCTGATCTGATTGTGGCCTCAACTCCACATTTCACTTAGCCTGATAATCTTTGACTCCCTTGTTAGTCAAGAATCGAGCTACCTCTGCCTTAAAAGTATTCAATGACTTTGCCTCCACCACTTTTTGAGGAAGAGAGTCCCAAATATTCGTGACACTCGAAGAAAACATCTCTCATCTCCACCTTAAATGGGAGATTGCGTATTTTTAAACTGTCCCCTGGTTCTGGCCTCTCCCACAAGGGCTAACATCCTTTCAGCATCCACCCTGTCAAGTCCCCTCAGGATCTTATATGTTTCAATAAGATCACCTCTCAATCTTATAAACTCCAATGGAAACAGGCCCAGCCTGTCCAACCTTTCCTGATAAAATAACCACGTCCCCCCACCCCTACCAATCAGTCGAGCGAAACTTCTCTGAACTGCTAGCGCATTAATATCCTTTCCTTAATAAGGAAACAAAAACTGTATACAGTACTCCAGATGTGGTGTCACCAACAACTGTAGCCAAGCCTTCTTACTTATATATTCCGTTTCCCTTGAAGTAAATATCAGCATTCCATTTGCCTTCCTAATCATTTGCTGTACCTGTACACTAACTTTTCCTGATGCATGTACCAGGACACCCAGATCCCTTTGTACTTCAGAGTCCTACAATCTGTCTCCGTTTTAATAATATCCTGCTTTTCTATTATTCCTGTCAAATTGGACAAGTTCATATTTTCCCACATTATACCCCATCTGCCAAATTTTTGCCCATTCACTTTACCTATCTATGTCCCTTTGCAGACCCCTTAGGTCCTCTTCACAACCTACTTTCCTCCCTATCTTTGTGTCATCAGCAAATTTAGCAACGATACATTTGGGCCCTTCATCCAAGTCATTGATATATATTGTGAACAGTGAAGGGCCCTTCACTGATCCCTGGGCACTCCACTTGTCGCATCTTGCCAACCCAAAAATGACTCATTTATGCCTACCCTCTGTTTCCTGTTAGCTAACCAATCCTCTATCCATGCTAAAATGGTACCCCCTACAGCTCTTATTTTGTGTAGTGATCTTTGATGTGACACTTTGTCAAATGCCTTCTGGAAATCTACATACAGAACATTTCACGGGTTCCCTTTTATGCATGTTGCTTGTCACTTCCTCAAAGAACTCCAATAAATTAGTCAAACTTGATTTCCCTTTCATACAATCAGACAAAGTCAACATGGCTTTATCGAGGTTTTCTAAGTGTCCCACTATAACTCCTTAATAATTGATGTTAAGCTAACTAGCCTCTAGTTTCCTGCTTCCTGTCTCCCTCCTTTCATGAGTAGAGAAGTCACATTCGCTATTTTCCAATCTGATGGGATCTTTCCCGAATCTAGTGAATTTTGGAAAATTCAAACCAATGCATTCAGTATTTCAGCATCCATTTCCTTTAAGACCCTAGGGTGAAGTTCATCAGGACCTGGGGACTTTGTCAGCTTTTAGCTTTTAAAATTTAATAAATTTTCTTTGTACCCTTTCCCAGGTGATTGTAATTGTTTTAAGTTCCTCCCTCCCTTTCACCACCTGATTCACAATTATGATGTGTGGTGAGAATGACTGCCTTGACATCAAGGCAGCAATTGACCAAGTGTGGCATCAAGGAGCCCTAGCAAAACTGGATTCAGTGGGAATCGGGGGGGCTAACTCTCTGCTGGTTAGAGTCATACCTAGCACAAAGGAAGATTTGTTGGAGGTCAATCATCTCAGTTGCATGTTATCACCACAGGACCTCCTGAGGGTAGCGCCCTAGGCCCAACTACCTTCAGCTACTTCAACAATGACCTTTCTTCCATCATAAGCTGATGATTGCACAATGTTCAGCACCATTTACGACTCCTCAGATACTGAAGCAGTCCAAGTTCAAATGCAGCAAGATCTGGACAATATCTAGGTTTGGGTTGACAAGTGGCAAGTGACATTCAATGGCATTACCATCGCTGAATTCCCCACTATCAACATCCTGGGGATTATCATCGACCAGAAACTGAAACTATATAAATACTGTGGCTACAAGAGCAGGTCAGAGGCTAGGACTCCTGCAGCTAGTAACTCACCTCCTGACTCCTCAAAGCCTGTGCACCATCTACAAGGCACAAGTCAGAAGTGTGATAGAATATTCTCCACTTGCCTGGATGAGTGCAGCTCCAACAACACTGCTGTTATATTTCTAGCCCAACTTTCTCTTGTACTCTAATTTCTCACTCCTTATTAACCTTTTAGTCATTCTTTGGACAGAATATAAAGAACAACAATCTTCTGATCTGCCACTCATAGAGCAGAAAGAGTTGGTGGCTGAGACAAATCACACCCAAGACTCGCACCATCCATTGATGACCTGCACGCAAATCGAGTTTTCAGGGGATTCACTAGCACTGCTTGTGATCTTCCCCCATTCAGCATAGTCACAAGTGGGATCAGCTAACCCAGTGCAGACAGTCAGACCTCCAGTCTGGGTCTGGCCTTGGCTGACTCACCCTTTCGTTTACGTTGGCTGACTTACATTTCGATGTTAAATATGCTACTTCCTTCAAAGGAATTCTGAAAAAAAAAACTGATGGGAATTTTCTATAAATTAACAGGCGTTTTGAACTTTAGTGTAGAAAGAAACATGAGGGCCAGATAGGTACGCTTGTCAGAAAGGTTATATTCTGTTTGGTTCTGAGTCAATGCAGAAAGATAAGAATGCCCTCATTTTAGCAAATGTTAAAAGTTTCAACAGTTTATATGACACCTGCCTGTTTGGGACTGTAATGCACGCTGAATGAGAGTGAGAAAATCAGTTCTCTTCACCACCACCGCTACCCTGATTTCGTTCCTTGTTTTGTGACTTAAATTAGGGGAAACAGTTTTTTTCTTTTACTCCTTCACTTGTCTCTCGCCCTCTTCCTGCCCTCTTCACACCCAACTTCATTCCTTATCTGTCTCCCTCTTGTCCCCAAGCTTTTCCCTGCCTTCCTTGCTGGCTGCCTGTGTCTTTTTCTCCCACCACCTCCTGCCTTCTCTTTCCTCCTTTGTCTTCCCCCATCCAATCTTTTACCAGGGAATAGAGTTTGCAAACATTGTGTAAAACCAGAAGTTTTCTGTATAACTAGGGATGGATCGAAGAGATAGGATTTGCTCATTTGTGTTGCACAGAATCAATTGCAAACATGGGAAAGATTGATATTGTTGCAACATAGCAAATGTGGAAAAGCTGTGTTCACAAGCAAATTTGACTTAATGTATGGATTGTCTTTGCTTTAAAATTACATTTTGATGAGCTAATGATGCTTATAATAAAAGTAATTTTTTATTTTAGTAATTGGCCGAGGTGGGGAACAGATCTCGCGCATACAGCAAGAGTCTGGGTGCAAAGTACAGATTGCGCCTGGTAAGAGTTTCTTCATCTTTGAAATTTTTTTTATAGCCAAATCATTTGTATTCGCATTGAATCAAAAGCCTAGTTTTGCTATATGCAGTTAGTTTTTAAGTACACGGTGGCCTGGGCAAATTATCTTTGAGCACTTCTTTAGAGGAAAACTGAAAAAGTCAATTGGAATAAATAGACAGTTAACACATTCAGAATTAGAACTACATACAATTAGTTTACTCCAAACGTGCTGATTTTGTTCACGTTAATCAGCCGTCGAGATCTTAATTTGTTTCCTCTTCATTGAAGGACAGCTACTGCACTTTGTTAATTATATTTGATGCTCTAGATTGTCTAAATGTTACATTCAATTTTACTGCACAGAAATGGGCTGTTGAGTCTAACGAGTGTATATTGATTATCCTCCACATGACCATCATCCTACCTTACTTCATCTCACCTGATCAATATGTCCCTCTATCCCTTTCTCCCCATGCACCTAATGTAGCTTCCCCTTAATTGCATCTAAGCTAATTGCCATAACCCCTTTAAATGCATCTTTTTTGTTAGTTCTCCTACACTTAATTGTAGTATCATCCTTGTGAATCTTTTTTGTGCTTTGTCAAGGGTTTCTATATCTTTTATGTAATATGAAGACCAGATCTGTGAACATGGTTCTCTGCATGTAGTAACAGAACCTTTGTTTTAAATTCCGTTCCTCTGTAAACAAAGCTTACATTTTTTATGGCTTTGTTAAGCTGCCTTGGCACATGTCATGATTTGTGAATCTGTACTGTACCTGTACACCTTTTAGACTCTCTTATTTTCCAGGAGTGGTGACCTCCTTACTTCTGCTCCCAAAATGCACCACCTCACACTTAATGAATTGAAATTGAGTTGCCATTTATGCACCCATTCTGTGAGGTCGTTAGTGTCATGTATTTTATTGCAGTCTTGCTCAGAATTAGCTAAAGTCCCAATTTTGCGTCATCCACATATTTTGGTCTCGTACTTCGATTTGACAAAATCATCTATTTATATGGTGAGCAAACGATCCAGCAGTCATCCCTGTAGAATACCATTCCTGTTTTCTACTAGTCTAAGCAACTAACCATTAACCCCTAATTTGTTTTCCAGCCAGTTTTCTATCTGTTCTGCTATACTTGTGTCCTGGCTCTGTATACCCTGATCTAATGTGCATTTCATTTTCAGACAGTGGCGGTTTACCAGAAAGATCCTGCATGTTGACAGGAAGTCCTGATTCCATTCTGTAAGTGTACTTCAAATAATCAGCGATT
Source organism: Cetorhinus maximus (assembly GCF_964194155.1). Lineage (NCBI taxonomy): Eukaryota > Metazoa > Chordata > Chondrichthyes > Lamniformes > Cetorhinidae > Cetorhinus > Cetorhinus maximus. The sequence goes on from NC_135895.1 coordinate 12,131,325, forward strand.
TCTATATAGTGCATGCCATAATATCATAGCCTGTAGAATAATACATGGTGTTCAGTTGTGTGTATGCATGGTTTATGCATTAGCAGTCCAGTTATAGTTAGCTATCTCCCTTATCTTGTATTCAAATCTCAGAGCGGATTGAGAGGTATATCAAACTTGCATGAAGATTTTCCTCTTCCCCTTTCATCCACCATTGCCATACTTAAAACACTGTCTTTTTAATGCATTTGATATTATAGAGCTGCAAAGAGGCTACTTGATCAAATAGTTGAAAGAGGCCGAATTGGTCCAGGTACACATCATGGAGATGGACCAGGTACTTCAGTGCAGGAAATCATGATTCCTGCAAGCAAGGCTGGACTTGTTATTGGGAAAGGTGGAGAAACAATCAAGCAATTGCAGGTAAGAGTTATGTTTACTGTTTTGGCTTTGCTTCATAAATGCTGAGACATGGTATTTAAACTTGCGAAGGTGGGTACATGGAGTTGTTTTGTTGCAAAATAGGAACGTGCAGGAGTCAAGATGGTGATGATTCAAGATGGACCTCAGCCAACAGGATCAGACAAACCCCTCCGCATAACAGGAGATCCATTCAAAGTACAGGTAAGGTTCAGCACTCCTTCCTAACCTTTTTACAACAGTGTTACCGATGACTGGAAGATGAGTATAAGCTTCTGTACTTTTCTATTGTGTTCTTTAGCAAGCCAAGGACATGGTGATGGATCTAATTCGTGACCGAGACCAAGGTGGTTTTAGGGAGCAGCGTAATGAGTATGGATCCCGTTTGGGAGGAACAAACGAAGCATTGGATGTAAGTGCAAGATATATTGTCCAAGCAAATTGTACAAACGGGTTGAACATTGGACACAATTTTTTCAAATCTATAGTCCGTGCAACAAAGAATTATTGAGTTTCAGCGACCAAGTTATTTTTGATTGACTTATGTTTAATTTTTACTGTATTGACAGGTTTGGTGCATTGCTTTTACAGGCAAATTTGGCAATGTTATTTATAATTGCCACTGGTTTTGTCCAAAGGGCCTCTTTGTTGTAGAGATACTAATTACGTTTTCTGTTAGGTCCCTGTACCTCGCTTTGCTGTTGGTATTGTAATAGGGAGAAGTGGAGAAATGATCAAGAAGATACAGAACGATGCTGGTGTGAGGATTCAGTTCAAGCCAGGTGAATTTAATGTGACCTTAACTGTTCTGCAATTGAATAAATTAGATTTCATGCCTTTCTTTGTTTAACTTCCCAAAAAAAACTTGCCAATAATTTTTTTATCACAAGATGACGGGACGACGCCAGAAAGAATAGCTCAGATCCTGGGCCCTCCAGACAGATGTCAGCATGCTGCAGAAATACTTACAGACCTCCTACGGAGTGTGGAGGTTAGGTTACAAATGCTTTCTTTTTAAGCATGCCAATTTAAATGTCTGTCCTAAGAGTGTTTGACTAGTTTTCATTGCCGTACCTATATTGTGTTTAATTTTGATAGCAGCTTGGAAATATCTTTATGATGCTCGCCATTTGGGACCATTCTGTAAATAGTAGTTCAGAAGTTTTTTCACCCCCACTTTTAGGCTGGCATGCCTCCGGGTCCTGGTGGTCCTGGACCTGGCAGAGGAAGAGGGAGAGGCCAAGGGAACTGGAATATGGGCCCTCCTGGTGGACTTCAAGAGTTCACTTTCACAGTACCCAGCAGCAAGACTGGCATAATCATTGGCAAAGGTAATGTGTTGTCTTGAAAAGTTGCTCTTGATTCGTTCCTGATTTTATATTATACACACAAATAACTACACACATTTAGAGAGAGCCCTTTTCTTTTACAGAATTGCTCAAATGAAGTTATCTTTTTCTAATTGCATTGCATAGTGTTTACAACTCAGAGGCCATTCATCTTAAGAAGCATGTCAGTGTTTATGCTGCACAAGCACCTGTGACCTGTATGTCTAATCCTATCAGCATAACTCTTCCATTCCTTTCATTCTTACATATTTATCTAGATTCCCTTAAATGCACCTATGCTGTTTGCCCCATGTGGTAGCAAGTTCCATATTCTAACCATTGGTGCAGGTGGTTCTGTTTTTCAGCATTGGTCAGAGGTGGAAAATGGGCCACGTTATAACTTGACTAGAAATAGCCTGCTGACAACAACATTCTGACGCGATTAGCAAGGCCAGCTATTTTTGCAGGTTAAAATGTTGGAAAATTGCACTGAATATTCTCAGATGGTTCACAAGTAAAACATCAGCATTTAGGATATGGCTATTGATCTGACACTGATTCCCCTGGGGCTGTTGTGTGTGTGGGGGGAGGGGGGGTGGTGGTTGTGGTATCCTTGAGAGACTTTTAATACACCCAAGCGCAGTTTAAGGTATTTTGGTCAAAGGATAGTAATTAACTGCATTTGCAGAAGTGCCTGGAAGTTAAGTTTCAACCGCCCAACAAAAAAAGGATAGATGCAATCTTAGTTGAACAGCAGGCTGGACTGGGTCAGTAGGCTTGAGGGGATGAATGGCCCACTCCTGCTGTTAACTTGTGTGTTCATACTAAATTCTTGACTAACAAGGGAGCCAAAGGTTATTGAGGGGGTAGGTGGGAATGTGGAGTTGAGGCCACAATCAGATCAGCCATCATTTTAATGGTGGAGCAGGCTCAAGGGGCTGAATAGCCTACTCTTGCTCTTATTCGTATGTTTGTTTTAGCCTCTGCTTTGGCTGAGGACTGAGGGAAGGGAGGAGAACTTAAAGTGAAGGCAGATAATTGGGCAAAGTGTTGGAGGCTTTACTCTGCATTTAACCTCTGATATATCTGACCTGGGAATGATTGTTGCTGACACTGTCATGTAAAATGGCAAAACATTAAATTTCCCAGCATTCCTTGGCTTTGACTAAAAAGTGTAAGGGCACAATGTTTGATTACTGATTGTGGGTTAACCAAGGAGTGAAAATGTGAATGACATTCATGCTTGACAGATTAACACAAGTTTTCTTTTTGAAAATCTGTTCTGCCTTAGGTGGTGAGACTGTAAAGGCAATTAGCCAACAGTCAGGAGCACGGATAGAGCTTCAGAGAAACCCACCTCCAAATGCTGATCCCAATTTTAAAATGTTTATTATTCGTGGATCAACTCAACAGATTGATTATGCTAGACAACTTATTGAAGAGAAGATTGGGGTAAGCTCTAATGTGTTTATTAAATGAGATTTTTGAGACACAAAAAAAAATCAACTTTTTAAAATTAATCCTGTGATAAAGCTATGTGAGGGATTTTTAGGATTAGTTATTGTAGATTAACAATTTTCACTTGTTTGCCAAGTATATGAACGGATTACCATGATTCACATTAGTGGTTTAATGGTTTTAATACCTCATGATGGGCTTCCTAAATGCTTGTTTCCAGGCTGTTGCCAGACAGTACTTCTAGGATTTAGGGAAGGGATTTAGTGCTACGTAAAGTAGATCAACAGTGATGGTAGAAGGGAAGTCACTGGTAGAATAATCAAGCATTGCTTTGAATCAAGTGGTTGATGGAACCACAGACTCTTGCTCTTCATAATTGGACTTCATAGCATATGGAGCAGCTAATGTTTGTGTAGTACTCCACATATAAAGCACGCAGATGTTCTTTTATATGGACACTAAGCAAGTGAATGGTAAATAATTTCAGTTATTCTGACCATGATGGCAGCTCTGCTCTTCATACATTGTTGCTGGTGTTTCCATATGTGCTGAAGTCTGGCACTTCACCCGTCTATTTGCAGATAACCAAATAAGCAGTAACTAGAGAAGTAAAGTGCAAACTATGATCAAAAATATACTTGCAGACTCTGCTTTTCATCTGACTGTTTACCAAAAGTACTAAAAGGTTAAAGTACACATGCAAATGCTATGCAATTTTGAATAATGTCACATTCCCAACAATGTCTATTACTGATTTTTTTTAAACTTACTAATGGAAAGTGCAGTCAGCCACATCTGGATTCCACAGTTTCTGCATGTAGCTAGAGGCTAACATATTGAACAACACTTTGCAAATATGCGATGTAATGGCTGATATCTAAAATAGTTCAATTTAAGGGCCTAGAGACATAGAGGCTGCAAAGAGATATAGACAAGTTAAGTGAATGTGCAACAAGGTGGCAGATGGAGTGTAATGTGATCAAGTGTGAAGTTATTCACTTTGTTAGTAAGAATAGAAGGCAGAATATTTTTTAAAAGGCATGAAAACTTCTAGATGTTGTTGTCCAGTGGCAATTGGGTGTACTCGTACAAGGAACACAAAAGTTAGCATGCAGGTACAGCAAGTAATGAGGAAGGCAAATAGCATTTATTGCAAGGTGATTGGAGTACAAGAATAAGGAAGTCATACTACAATTATATGGGGCTTTGGTGAGACCATACCCTGCAGTACTGTGCAGTTTTGGTCTCCATATTTCAGAAAAGATATATGTGCATTGGAGGCAGTGTAGCAAAGATCTACTAGATTGATTCTGGGGATAAGGGGTTTGTCTTTTATGATGAAAGGCTCCTTGGAGCTTAGATCTCATTGAATTATGCAAGATTCTGAAGGGGCTCGACAAGGGTCAACATTGACATTGTTTCCCCTGGCTGGGGAATCTAGAACACCAGCAATCTCAGGTTAAGGGGTAGTTCATTTAGAACTGAGATGATGAGAAATTTCATTACTCTGTGCATCTTTGCAATTCTCTACCCCAGGGGGTTCTGAATATGCCATCTAAGGATTTTTATGGTTGAGGTCCAGATTTTTGGTCTGATGGAATCTAAGGATATGTGGACCAACTGGGAAAGTGGAGTTGAGGCAGAAGATCGTTATCGTTTTGAATGGCGGAGCAGACTTGAGAGCCTCTATCATTTACTCCTGTCCCTGTTTCTAAAATTTTATGTTCTTATGTTAAATAATGGACAAAGAGGCGGAGTAGATTGGACCATTACCAAAGTCTGCTGAGAAGTTGCAAAGGAGGATCTTGATGGGTACTGTGTACAAAGCAAAGAATGTTAATGGAGATCTTTGTGGTAAAGGAGCAGATTGTTAAATTTATCTAGTTATGCATCATGGATGACCTTCATCTCCTGGAGCTTGTTTGATTGTTGTTGTGGATAGTCAGGGAGTGATTTCCTGCAGTCCTAGCTGTTTCCCCAGGAAACAGCTTTGTTACTGATCAGAGAGTTTGGCACCTCATCTGGCCCCCACCTCTAACTAGCCAAACCACCAGGCTTGACTCTGACACTTTTCAAATTATCATCCAATTTAGATGAGCAAAAATTTCCTTCAGTTAAATATTGGGAAGACAGAATCCTTTTGTCTTCAGTCTGCACTGCAGACTCCTTTCACGAGTCTCTATCCCTCAACCTTGCATCTTCCTGAGGCTGAACTAGACTGTTTGGAATCTTGGTGTCTAATGTAACTCCGAGATGAGCTTCTTAGCGCATCTGTGCCATCAGTAAGACCGTTTATTTTAACCTCCATAACATTGCCTGCTTCTGCTGTGCCTCAGCTCATCTGCTGCAGCCCTCATTCATGCCTTTGTTACTTCTAAACTTGATGATTCCAGCACATTCCTGGCCATTCTCCCACATTCTACCCTCTATAAGTTTGTTATCCAAACTCTGCTGCCCATGTCTCAATTCGCACTGAGTTCAGTTCACCCATTAACCCTGTGCTCAGTGATCTATGTTGGCTCCCAGTTGACGCCTTGATTTGGAAGTTCTCACATTCGTTTTCAATAACCTCCGTAACCTCCCTAACTCTCTAACCTTTAGCTCCGAAACCCTGATTCTGGTATCCTGATTTTGATTGTCAGCTGCCAAGGCGCTAAACTCTGCAGCTCCTTCCCTAAACATCTCTGCTTCTTTTCATCATCTTTATGATGGTCCTTAAAACCTACCTCTTTGACCAAGCTTTTGATTATGAAGCAAAATTTGATATTAATGCTCCTGATAAGCATCTTGGGGTAAAGTTAAAGGTCCTGTATAAATACAAGTTTTTTTGCCCTCCAGTGGATTGGGTGAGCCTTAATGGGCCCATGGTTCCAGCACGAGCACAGTGTCTTAGTGATCGATAGTGTAACAATACCTCATAACCCTGCTGCATGACAAATCAGCTGATCAAATCATCTTGCTCAATGCATTGTTAATTTTGAGGTAAGCTGCTGCACAATCATTAACAAATCCAAATGTAATTGGGTTGGTAATCTACAATCTCCATTTTTGCCACAAGCCAAAGCAAGAGGAAGTGTCCTAAAATTAGGATTAAATTTGTAGCTTTATGAATGTAAGTATTATGAAAATTGCTGAAAAAGAAACGTGTAAGCTTTCTGTCTTGCGCTCATCAGGACATTCGCAAGAATACCTATATAAGGGGAAGACAACGATTTATACTGTATATGAAGAGGGTGCTGATTGGTTGGCAAGTGACGTTGCCATGGAGAATTCACCACTGATGGTGACTGACAGTTAACTGCCCAGCATTGTTTGAAATTTAAACCAGACAGCTTGACCCTGATTGGTCAAGGCACTGCCTTGAGGAATGAGTCAGCAAATGGCTGGCACCTACTTTCTTCAGCTGAAACAGGCGCAACATATGTACATATTCTTTCTGTGTGCAAATAAAAGAGCCCTGTGTATTAATATATGTAGCTTTCAGTGCACGGAAATGTGCCACGCTGCGAGCTCGACTGACTATCTTAAATTGGTTGTCAGTGTAATTCTTCGCACACTAAGGATTATTCAGCATATGTTGTCCAATCGTGGAATTACATCTAACGTTGGACACTTTTGAGTTTTGCAAGCATGGGCTGGTTGGGTACGGTCTGGAACAGCGGCTGGGACATGCTGTTTGATACCACCTGCCAGTCTTTGGGACTTACGGCCTACATACCTAGCATCACACTGACACTGAAATTCATATACCACATTACTCATTTGTGCGATAGGCAGAAAGTCTTTTTGGCTTGATGACAGCATCCTGTTAGTGGTGAATACCATTTGTGTTGCTACTACATAGTAGCAGCGTGAAACAGCTAGCTTCACCTGTTGCTCAAATTTTTGAGATGCCTTGCCCTACCTCTGAGGTAGACTGGGCACTTTTCAGGGCCAGAAGTGACGGTCTTAGGCCCATTCATGAGCTCGTGTGTTACACAGCATGAAATGATGCAATCAGGGTAGCCATTATCCTGCAGGATGTTTTTGATGTGCCTTATTTCGGTGTCAAGCTTGCATGGTGAGCAAATGGCTCGGGCCCTATTTACAAGGTTGCCAATAAGACCAATGTTATACCGCGTGAAACTGTAAGAATCCCAACACGTACATTGACCAGTGAAGATAGGCTTATGGTAGACCATGGTAGAGAATCCCTGGCAGATTCCTCAACTAGCACATCAAGGCAGGGGGAGTTCGTTTAACTGCTCCATTTCATAGGTGAATTTGAGCGCAGGATGGAGCCCATTAAGACATGTAAGGAAATTGTTCCATGCAGTTGTGGATTTATATATAGCAAACGTATCATCCACATATCAGAAATGTGCTAGACGTAAGAGGTTAGGTGTCATTCCATCGAAGAGCGGTTTCTCATGGAACCCAACAAAGATGCTTGAGAGAGCTGGGACAGGAGGGGATCCCATGGCAATACCATCTATTTGGGCATACATGGTGCCGTTAAAACTGAACTCAACTGCGCGAGTTGCCGAGTTAATAAGTTTGATGAATACTGATTCACACAATGGTGGTGGATCTAGATCGCCATTATATAGTGCTGTAGCACAAATATCTATGGCTTCCTTAAGTGGAACATTGGTGAATAGGCTAGCAATGTCAAATGAGCACATGGACACAGCATTGCTATCAATATACAAATCCTGTACGGCCTTTGCAAATGTGATGGAATCCTACACTGTGTATGTACAAAACTGATTGTAACAATTCGCTCAACCATTTGGCCAATTCATGTTGTGCAGAACCGGTCATAGGTAAGATGGGGTATAGAGGAACATCACTTTTGTGTATCTTGGGCAGCCCGTACATACGTGGACGCAGCACAGAGTGTCGACAAACCTTGTCATATATTCAAGCGATAGCTCGTTGCTTGGTGCTGAAATAAGATGTATCAAAGCCACCCTGCAGGGTAATGGCTACTGTGATTGGATCATTTCACACAAGCTCATGAACGGGCCTAAGTCCGTCACTTTTGGCCCTAGATTACCCTGGAAGGGCAAGATATCTCAAAAATTTGAGCAACAGGTGAAGCTAGTGGTTTCATGCTGTTACTATACAGTAGCAACACATTGGAAATATATCGCCGTTCCTTCACTGTCGCTGGGTCAAAACCCTGGAACTCCCTCCCTAACAGCACTGTGACTGTACCTACACCACATGGACTCAGCGGTTCAAGAAGGCAGCTCACCACCACCTTCTCAAGGGCAACTAGGGATGGGCAATAAATGCTGGCCCAGCCAGCGAATCCCACAGCCCATGAATGAATAAAAAAAGCCCATCAGTGGCGCATTCTCCATGGCAACGACACTTGCCAACCTATCAGCACTCTCTTCACAAACAGTATAAATTGTCATCTTCCCCTAACATTGGTATTCTTGTGGCGTGTTCTGATGAGTGTGAGACGAAAAGCTTAGCCATGTCTCTTTCTTCAGCAATACTCAAGTCACGATCCGCCAGCCTTTGGGACATACGGCCTACATACCTAACATCACCCTGCACTGAAATTCATATACCACATTACTCATTTGTGTGTTAGGCAGAACATCTTGATGGCAGCATCCTGTTAGTGGCGAATACCACTCATGTTGCTACTGTATAGTAACAGCATATATACTAGCAAACGACTATAAGCTTATTTTCCTCTTCATGATGAAATGCTGCTAGGTTAATGTGGAATGTAAAGTTTAGCCTACTGCTTTATGGAAATTATGGAGTTGACTTCTGTTGGTCTGGAATTTGCATTGAAGGGGGAATATTTTTAATGTCCTTTTTTAAAAATATCATCTCGTTTAACTCTCATTGCGAATAGTCATACGTTCGATTTTCTTGTGGGCTGGTGATCTCTTCTCTTCACAGGAACTTCGCTATTTGTGTGCCTGATTATATTTCACAATATATGTTTGTGTATTTAGGCTCCTACTGGTCCTCCTGGGCCGCCTGGTCCCCATGGTCCTCATGGACCCCACTTGCCTCCTGGCCCTCATGGGCCCCCTGGTCCTCCAGGCCCTGGGACTCCAATGGGACCCTATAATCCAGGGCCCTATAATCCAGGGCCACCTGGTCCTCCTCAACAGTAAGTAATCTGATTTAAATAGCACAATTGTTTTAAACTTGACTAGAGAGTAAGGTATGTAGTATGTTGCCATTACTTAATCTCTCAACCTCTGCAGTGGTCCACCAGCACCGTATGCTCCACAAGGATGGGGGAATGCCTATCAGCCCTGGCAGCAACAGGGTCAACCAGATCCAAGTAAGACACAACTTTTTTAACATTTCATATTAGAACTTCTAAAAAGCAATCCACCGAGCTCCTCAATGGCTCACTTGATAAAGGCAGCATGTAACTGGGCCATACAGACGCACAGGGCCCAGGTTTGGTTCCTGGTGTGTGCAGAATTGGCTGATCTCAGCCAGGGTGGGATCATTTAGGGTTCCCAACCTAATTGCTATCTACTGACCCCTGCTGTAGAAGCGTGTGTGTGCCAGCATCAGTTGAGGTCAGGGTCAGCTTTGACTGGGATGTCCTCTCCAGTTAAATAGCTGTACAACTTTTGCACTGTTGCGGCTGACACGTGCAGACTGACCACTTGGATGGGATACTGGAGAGTAGCTTGCACTTGTGGAATCATACATGAGCAGGAGTTGATGCCTTCAGGGGAGGAAGGAGGAAAGAAAAGTGATCCACTGACCTTGCTATAATACTGTAATGTATTAAATAACTTGAACATTTTTACCTACAGTGTTTGAATACCAGCAGTAATAAAATATTTTTAATCTATTGTAGATAAAGCTGGAGATGCAAATACAGCTGCATGGGCAGCATATTACGCTCAGTATTATCAGCAACAAGCACAGCAGCCACCTGCAGCTTCAAGCACTGGTCAGGGCAATACCCCAAATTCTGCACAGGGTAAATCATCGGGTATTTTTATTAGATCTTCTGGCTACACTGACAGAAAGTTAATTGCTGCAGTTTTTAAAATCTTTTGAGAACTAAGCTTGCATCTTACCCCAACAGAAATTTCATAAGCTCTGACTTCTTTTGGAAACCAGTATTAGCTGTTATGTTATTCTTGTTTCTTAAATCAGTGGCATTATGTGCCTAAATCACTTTACACAAAGAGGGTTAGAAAAGCTCTTCTCAATTAGTCTAGCAGCTTTTGGGTTTTCCTTATGTTACAAAACTGCCTTCTCCTTCTCTTCCCTCCATGGGAATTGACAGCCTGGGTGTTAACATGATATTCACGTTGCTGTACTTTTATCAGCAGGTGATCCAAACCAACCCAACGCAGCCCAGACTCCTCAGACCGATTATACCAAAGCCTGGGAAGAATATTACAAGAAATTAGGTAAATACTTTAGTTTGCCTGATCAAAATTTAGATTGATAGAAGAAGATGCACAAAAGACAAGAGGAAAAGGCTGAAGGTGTAAAAATCCTTAGTAATGTGAACATATGAATTAGGAGTAGGCCACCCGGCCCCCTCGAGCCTGCTTCGCCATTCATTAAGATCATGGCTGATCTGAATGTAAGCTCAACCCCACGTTCCTGCCTACCCGCGATAACCTTTCACTCCCTTGTTAGTCAAGAATCTATCTAGCTCTGCCTTAAAAATATTCAAAGACTCTGCTTCCACCGCCTTTTGAGGAAGAGCGTTCCAAAGACACTCAACCCTCAGAAAAAAATTCTCCTCATCTGTCTTAAATGAGCAGCTCCTTATTTTTAAAGTGACCCCTAGTTCTAGATTCTCCCACAAGAGGAAACATCCTCTCCACATCCACTCTTGTCAACATCCCTCAGGATCTTAAAGGTATCAATTAAGTCACCTCTTACTGTTCTAAATTCCAGTGGATACAAGCCTAAGCTGTCTAGCCTTTCATCATAACACAACCCGCCCACTCTGGTATTAGTCTAGTAAACCTTCCCTGATATGCTTCCAGCGCATTTACATCTTTCTTTAAATAAGGAGACTAGTACTGTACACTATTCCAGATGTGGTCTCACCAACGCTCTGTACAATTGAAACATAACCTCCCTACTTTTGTAATCAATTCCCCTCACAATAAATGATTACATTCTATTAGCTTTCCCAAATACCTGCATACTCACCTTTTGTGATTCATGCATTAGGACACCCAGATTCCTCTGAGTTTGAGCTCTGAATCTTTCACCATTTAGACAATAAGCTTTTTTATTCTTCCTGCCAAAATAAAGGATTTCACATTTTCCCACATGAATACTCCATTTGCCACTATCTATGTCACTTTGTAGCCTCCTTGCGTCCTCTTCACAATTTACTTTCTTACCTATCTTTGTGTAGTCAGCAAATTTAGCCACCATTCCTTCGGCCTCTTCGTCCAAGTCATTCATATAAATTGTAAAAAGTTGAGGCCCCAGCACTCTAAAACTCAACCCTGCTCATTTCTACTGAATTCAGCATTCCGTAAAATATCAGTTTCGCTCAGTGATAGATTGTAGGGCTTACTCTCAGATGCAGAGAAACTGCATGTTTCTACCTGGGTGGATTCAGTCCAATTTTAAAACAGCATTGGCCTATAAACAGCACGATTGCCGTGCCTACTTTGTTTAACTGAGGTGCGTATCATTTCTGTGTTCCTGCTAATCACCTGAGATTAAATCTGATCTCTGCTTCTCATGGCAGCCCAAAAGAAAATCCAATTGCAAAAGGCATAGTAGGCAGATGGCATAAGTATTTTGAGCCTTTATGTTCAAACATATTGATTGTTCACTCCAGTATAATAAATACCTAACTTTTAGAAATTACTAATTCAAAGCCATTTTTGAACAGCCTTGATGTAAATTGTTGTGCACATTGTTAATCTTTAGATATTCCAAAGGATAAATAAGATTTTATGTAGCCCTAGTTTTTTTAAGGAAGGTATTGGGTGATGACGCCAAGAGTTTCAGACCCAGATGGACCTAAATGAATGAATAATTCTGCATGTTGGAATCTGTTACTTTAAAGACCCAAACTATCTACATTTTTTTGTATGTTCTTCACTTGATTAGATTTTTTTCATAAAAATGTTACCCATGTTTTGTTTAGGGCAACAGGGACAACCACAAGGAGCCCAACAGGATTACACCAAAGCTTGGGAAGAATACTACAAGAAACAAAGTATGTATGTCTCTGGAAAGTGCGATTCAATTAAATTTGAATCATCTGAATTTGGTCAGTGATTCAGTCCTGCTTGTTGTTTCAGGTCAGGCAGCTCAAGCTTCTAGTACAGCAGCTCAGCCAGGCGGGCAACCAGACTACAGTGCTGCGTGGGCTGAGTATTACAGGCAGCAAGCGGCTTACTACAGTCAGACAAACTCCCAGGGAATTCCACAGCATCCGCCAGCACAGCAACCCCCACAGGTAAATCCCAGTAAACAAAGAGTACTTGAGAGTGTATCTTTGACTCTGCATGCAAAAACCTTGGTGTATCCCTACTGATAACTTCTGCGAGGCTCATCGATAAGTTACTTGGGGTAGTGAAATTAAGTTTATATGATGTGCAGAACACATTGTATATCAACACCCTTGTACTCTTGAAAGTTAACTACACATTAAATTCAGCAAAACATATTTGAAGAGCATTGAATGGCATATTATTTGAATGGCTGTTCTTACTTAAAGTTCCCCCCCCCGAAACAGGCAATGCGAAAAGTGAGAGCTGCTGTCCAGCACTATGTTTAACCTTTCTTTTTACAGATAGAGGATCCTGTCCACACTCGGTGACCTTGAAATGTTTCATGTTGGTAACCACTTGTGTATTTCTATGTATTTCTTCTGTGCAGGCCCAGTAATGTGAAGTGGAGATATTTGCGTCATTTGGGGAAAAGCCTTTGTAAAATTTATGGATGCAGACGCCTTGATGAAGATCTTAATTTTGTTTTTGGTTTAAGAAAAATAGTGTTTGTTGCTATTGTCATACTTAAGAGGTAGCGAACTTGATAACCATTATTTTTGTGTAGAATTGCAAATTTGGTTTGCTTTTAGTGAAACACAATAGTTTGAACATTCCAGCATATGTATTTTCAATTTCTATTCAGTCACTATAGTGACATGTGCTTCTGTTGTAAAATGTATTAATTTCATTGTATACTGTTCACTTTTAAAAATGCTTGTTTTGTGCTTGACAATAAATAATATGAAAACCCTTGTTTGTGGGTAAGTTGGATCTATGGGTGAATTGTAACCTGGTATGACAACACATTCTTTGTGATATGGAATTTTCTGTTGGGTCAAACTGAGACTTTAAATGTGCATAATTTCAATTCAGATCCGAATAGCTGCTGTAGTCCAGGTTCCTGAAGCCATCGTGATTGCAATTTAGCTCATCAGTAATGATGCATAATGCAAAGTTGCAAGCAGTATATCTTTTGCATAATCTTTCTATAGCAAAACATATGAACGTGAAATGCTATTTAATCTTGTGGCTGGCATCCTTAGCTTTTGTTTGCAATTTTATTCTAATTGTCTGTGACAAATTTATTGGGAGGCAGTTTGTCAATTTGTTTTTATGGTCTGCAATTCTTGCCATGTAAAATAGTGCCCCATAACTTTTTTTTCTGACAGAAGGAGTTTAGGAAAGCTGATGGTAAGGTATCAGTCAAAGTATCGTTAATGATTAAGTAGTTCCTCAAATTGACAATGGAATTGTTTTTCTAATGCATTATGACCTGCTTTAGATGCATTATTTTTCACGTTATTTAGTTGGAATTTGCCATTTTAAAACCTCGAAAGATTATCTGAATTGCTTCTGCATATTTTTCCCTCTATTTGAAAGTGATTGTTTCTCTGCCAATTAGATTTTTTTCCCCATGTAAGCACTTGAATATTCTGATAGTTGCTCAGTTTAATTATGCAAAAGATGAATGCAATTGCAGTCTCTGTTTGCCACTGTATTTATTGAAGTACAGGTGTGTTCCAGCCAATGTAGAGCTAGCTCTGTAAGGGTAACCTGGCGTATGCTGTGCACCATCCTTGATTCTGTTCCTTCAAGGAGCTTTGCACTGTAAGTACACTAAACCTTGTGACTGAAATAGAGATGACTTACTGTGCAGTAACACTTGAAATTGTTTTTGCCCATGTCCTCTATTTTCTTTCTCAATATATACATTGAAATTTGATTAACAATGCAGAAATTAACATGTCCTGATCACATACTTAGCATGTAATGCTTGTAGGAATTAAATTACCTGCTAGTTTTGCTCTGATTTTAAAAACCTTTATTATGGGTAAGTATTTCCTAAACTGTAGTAAATAATGTTTGAGGAATGCAGAATGGACAGCTATTTTAGGTGATGCTGTGATAGTTTTCTTTTTAGATTTACTTGAACCATATGGAATTTTGTTAGGTTGAAGGTAGGTAGGCCAGGATTGTGTTGTATTTCAATTGCCATGATGTTCAACTTAATAAATGAACGTGAATATCTGTTGTTTATGTTGATGCTTAGAATGGTGGAAATTATTTCAGGTTTTTAAATGAGCACATTATGTTTTCAATAGCAAAGTTGTCTTTTTGCTGTGAATTGTATTAGAAATGGCTAACTGAAGTTGTAAACTGAGTAAATTTTTTGGGCGCTGCATTTATTTTGATGGGTATGAGAATGAAGTGATCCAGTTTTTGCCACGGATAACATTGTTCTGAGCAGATGTCTTAAATTTCTTAAGAGAAACTACTTTTGTAATAAACTTCTACATGCTGTTTTGAATGCCTTTTAATTGATTCAAGTGGAAGAAAAAAATTCCTGTCTGATATTTGAAAGAGTGAATTATTGCTCTGTCCGCATGATGTGAATTTAGGTAGTGTCCATTACTGTAACTTAGTTTCACAGCTGGCACATGTTCACAGAATCGAATTTTACAGGCGTTAATGAAAGCCTTCTGTCTCTGGAAAGCTACAAAAAGAGTGCTCTGTAGTCCAGGTGTTGCGGACTGCTTGTTTTTAGATGTGGAGAGCCGAATGAGTACTATGACCGAGAACCACAAGACATCTGCAGGTTAACTCTCAATGTTAGTCTTGTTCGTGTATGAAAATCTTTGCTGAAGTCTAATGTTAAGAATCTAGACTGAAAGTTTTTGAATCCTATTTGTAACAAAAATGCAGGAAGAGAATTGTGAACTTCCATAGAGTAAATGATTTAATTTTTGAAGTAGATAGTCCATATATCTACAATTGCACGTTATTTTCTAATGCAGATTTTGTGATTCAATGTTCTTAATTGGGGAGATTTAAAAAGACAGATTCTCGCCATACCTCATTTGCAACCATATGCGCCATTGTCTCTTTGTTTAGGAAGATACAGCTATTAAAACAGGAAAACATTTAAAACATTTTCCCCCATATCTCATTCAAATTTACACTTCACCCTGTTTCGCTATCTCTAATAAAGAGTATTCACAGTTGCAACAATGGAGTACAGTACAACAACCATTTTCCCGTTTTCATTGCTGTCCTTGTCCATTTCAGGTCCTTTTGTCACATAGTCAAACTGACAATCTCAGCTCAACTTAATTTTAGAAGTGTGCCCAACAATAAACTTTTACAATGGGCAGATTACGCTGTCTTGCTGTGGAATTCATTGAACACCCCAAGAAGCTTTTAACAATTAACAACAAGGATTCGTAAGCCGATGTCATGTGTACATGAAGAGCTTAACGTTGACAAAAACTCATGGTGAGTAATCACACCTGACCAAAAAGCGTATGACCACTGAATGATGTAACCTATATATCTTAAAGACGAACCTGAATCCTAATAAAAGACATGCATTCATAGAAAACTCCTCAAGGCCTAACCTATAATTAAATGCTCCATTGGTCTTAATGGGTTTGTCAAGTCAAACTGGTTTGATTAGCCTTCCTGCTCTCGAGGCTATGAAGGAGATTGAGAAGTCAGTTTTCCTATTCGTTTTTCTCCATTTTGTCTTAACTGAAGAGGGAGACTCATATTAAGGTGAAGTTCCCAGGATGCTGTTGGCTGTCTGATATTGTGCCCAAAAAAATCATTGTTCATTAATGTTCTTGGGCATCTGTTGTCTGTAGGTTTGTCCACAGTTAGGGTGGAGGTCATCATACCCAAGCCCAAATACGTTCCCATGCATGTTCCAGCAACAGGCACTCGGTTGCAGTTAGGAGCAGGGAACATTCACTTTTCCTTCTTGTCTTACTTCCTGCACCACACTCCCTCCCCCCAACAAGCCCGTCCCATTAAAAAGGTGTCCCAGAAAGTTAACTAGAACTGTCAAAGCCACCCTATTGATAGATTGTTAAAACTTTGATAGCCCTTCGGCTCTGTATAGCCCTGTGCGTCATGAACCCACTGAAGCATCAAAGCTGGTAAGAAAATGGACAAATATCCAAATTTATGTATTGTGAGGGCAGGTTCACGAGTGGCCAGTAACAATTTTGATGTATTTTATACTATTCTCTGATTTTAATGGTAGAAAGTACTGTATTTGCAATTGGAACCAGTTGAGTTGTAATGTAGGATACATTTTGTTCATACTTTTCTAATACCGAATGGAAAGTGATTTTTTAAGTGGTGCATGTTAAAATAGCATAATTGAAGTAAATTGCAGTTGATTTGTTGAGGAATTTTATTGAAATTCTGTTTAATATGTTGACTTTTTTTTACTAGTTTCTGGCATTACTCAGTGCAGTTTGCCTCAAAACATTTCGTAGATCTTGAAGAAGAGACTTTTCTAGATGTCTGTGCATTAACTTTAAATCCAAATGCTTCTTAATGTTATGGGTGGCATTAGAGATTATGTCTTACTCGGGGTCATTTGAACTCTGAAGTTGGGTTCCTGTCTCACTGCAGGCTGGTGTACTTAGTAAATCTGCTATAGACCTGGCTGTGAAGTAAACAATGTAAAATTCCGGAATAAAAATGGGAAGACCATAGGAATAAAGTTGAATGCACTTTATGGAGGGGTAGGTGGGGGGTTTTTAAGTATTTGGACATACTGGCTTGATTTTTTTATACTGCAATGTTAAACTGATAAAAGATTAAAATATTCACCCTAAGGATGGTCACCCACTGTTGGTGGTGGATACCTTGGTCTGCGGTGAGATGGAGGATTCTGTCATTCCAGTGCATTTCCTGGTCTCTATCCTTATGGACCCCAATTATTACAGATTGGTTTGTTGGTTGCATTTCCCTTCATCATAAACAATATCTAAGCATCATAGAAATTTACAGCACAGGGAGGCCATTCATTCCATTGTTATTTTAAAGTCATTAATTTGGGTTGAATTTACTTTATTCCTCCAGAAATTTATATTTTTCCCCTAATTATGTTCTGAATATTTTATATCTGAAGTGTCAAAATGCTCTTTGAACACTGGCTGTGAGATTTTTTTTTTACTGAGGAATCCTTTTTTGACTGGTGTTAAATTTGAACTTGTGCTGCAGCTAAGACCTAAATCCATGTTTCAGCCAATTATTGGAGTCTATAATTCTTCTGTGAAAATTTTAGATTGACCTGATTTTAAGGTTCTTAATTATTGATTATGTTGTTTGTTCCTCTGTCAGTGTGTGCATAATAGAACAATACTTGTATAAATGTACCTGCAATACAGCAGCTTTTGTTTTGTTCTCAAGCAGGCTTCAGATAAACTGCATGTTTTATCATGTTTTAATGTCTATAAATGGTATCATGGTGCAGTCTAGGAGTTTAAACTTAGTGATAATGAATAACCAATTGCTATCACTAACTTAACATGGCCAAACAACTGGGATTTTGAGAGTGCTAAGGTGGCCTATTATGTTGGTTCCAAGTGACACCAAATAGAAATAGATGCAAGTGTCCTTTTGCTTAATTAAGCCAATGTATAGACAAGCAAAGTCCTCCGTAATGACAGTAATGAATTAAATATCAGTCTGAGTAAATCACTCAGTATGTTTGTGCAAATGGTAAGATTTAGGATTTGGTAGTTCTGTGCAGGAGGTTTATTTCATAACAAACTGCAGCTTTGCCGGAGCTTTTTAATGCCAAATTGATACAAATTTGGTTTTCAGTCCAGGACAACTTGTGCTGTATAGACATGGAACACTTGGTTGAGTGAATGATCTGTACATTGAGTTTCAGGCCAACATGCTATTTGAGTTATTCAGTGATGTGACTATTCTGCAGCTTTTGAAACTTTGAATTTTAACTATACCTACTTGGGTAGCAAACAAATCTTAATTCCCAGGACATCCACTCTTCAAATTGTTAGGGAAGAGGGTGTGCTAGTATTAATGAATGCTATATGGATAGAAAAGATGGGATTGTTTGCAAAGCATTTCACTATCTGTGTAAGTTTATTTTTATGATCCCACATATTTCAGTTTCCTCTCCCAAAATCACTGACTTGTGGGATTATTTCAGTGCCAGTTACCTTCTCTCTAAGTGGCTATTCTTCATGTCAGCATTGATGGAAAACAGCAACAAGTTAATGAACTGTGGAGCGAATTGCAGCTGAGCTCAGGCCTTGTGCAACGCCTTCCAGACACCCGGACAACACTCAAACAGTGATAATGGCAGTTTTCTTTTTCTATCCCTCAATTAATCGATTGTGATGATACTAACTGTAGCACAATCTGCTGCCATCCCCATTTGAGATCAGCTAATTCAACTTGGACTAACTGGCAATTTACTGATCTGTGTGGCTAAGAACCTTGTGTGGTGGATTTGCCAACTGAGGCAGCTGAAGTACCATTGTGACTTCACTTTTTAAATTAACAACTTTCCTATTGTAAATATCCTCAATTCAAAGACTGAAATTATATGTTGAATTTCCCCCTTAAATGCTCCAAACTGTCATCATTCCTGATGAGTGATTTGATCCTGCAATCAAATCTCATCTTCCGGTTTTGCTACTTATGAAATAAGATCACATGTTTTTCAGTTCTTTTAGCCTTTTGGGATGAATTAACATTATGGTACCAAGTTGCTTCCCTTACGTGTTTGCCAAATTTCAACATACAATTTCAAATCTCCATACTGTCTTTTTAACAAGGTTTAATTCCATGAATTAAATGTGTAATGGGCAGAGGTATAAGTAATTCCCAGCACCTGGCCTATAACAACTTGCATTTGTATAGTGGCATTAAGGTAGGAAACATCCCAAGATGCTTCATAGAGACACAGCTACTGGCAGTACTGGAGCAGTTTTGGAAATTAATCAAATAATGTTCAAGAAGATAAGGCTTTGAGAAACCTTCTAAAGATAGCGAGCAACATAAGACAAGAGGATGAAGAGTTTGAGTGGGACCACAATGGCTGGCGATTGCATTTAATCATTCTAATTAGATGATGACCTGAAAACTTAGAACTAAACACACAATCTTACAGACTTGTTTCAATTTGCTTTGACTAACGTTTTTTAAAAAAAGGCACCTAGGCATTGGACTCTTCTGTATAATATGGGAAAAGTTCTATTGTGATATCACTTCACAGTTTTGCATCTTCTCTCCCTTTTCCCAACCTTCCCCCCGACCACAATGTCCCTTCCAATCATGGCAGACTTTTCAAGTCCATATTATTAGAAACGCTGATCTGGGAAGTTTGATTACTTGCTTACCTGTGCTTTTAGCTTTAGTAGAAAAAGGTGCATATCTTTCTGCCTTTTGATGTTGGGTAATTTATTCAATAGTACCTGTTTAAGCATAACCATCTATTTCACGATTTTGCTGATGAACTGTGGATTTGTATCTGTGTAGATCTCTTGGCTTAATCATTTGGGAAGATGATTTGATATTCTAGGAATTGTGTTAATCTAATGCTGAGATGTTTCCCTTGATCTTAAATGAATTGCACTGTCCATGAGACCTGATTCTGCATCATTACTGCCCTGCTTGGTTCAGTGACTGATGAGTGATGTGCTTATGGAAAAGAAGCCTGAACTTGTGATCACAACTAATTGAGAGGCTTCCAACTTGTGTTCTCCATTGCAATTGGAATTAAGTGATGGGGGTGGAGGCAAGTTAAAATGATGACATAGTTTTACCAAAAGGAAAGTCACCCTTGTTTGTAATTCTGTCTTGGGTTGATCAAGGTGCAATGTTTGTAACGATAATGCATTTTGCCTATTGCTGGTGGAGTTTATCATTTAAAGGTATGATGTAGCCGTAAACAGCTATGTGCCGCTAAATACTTGGATTTGATTCATACACAAGTACCACTCTACCCTTCTCCACATTGGCCTGATGAATCCCAAGATTCAATTGATTGTAAACAAGGTGATAAAATGAGAGTTATGAATGGTCAGGGATATTTCTCTTGATTACTGTTCTGTAGGGTGGTCACGTTTCGTACCGTATAGGATTATTTTTCTGTTCATTTTTAAATTTAGGCTTTTATTCTTTGTCAGATTATAGACCTAAGCACTTCTGACAGTGTGACCTTGCAGACAAAATCCAGGCCAAATTGAATTAGTCATGACAAAATCTTCACCGGGATTACACGTGCCTGTTCAAAAGTTTGGATGATCCAGACTCCTTAACATTGGTCAGCAGCAGTCCCGGATCCCAAGGTGAGGATGACCATCACCTCCCACAGTCTAATTCTATATCAGAATTGTTGCATATATGTTGGCAGCTCTGGATATCTGCCTTAGACTGCCATAATTCAAAATTGATTTGTAGTGCATGTGGAATTTATATTTCTCTGCCAGAGCTGTCATTTTCTGCATTTACACAGGTGGCTGTGACTCAGTTAAGTCACTTAAAAGATTTAATGCCTGCAGGACCAAAAGCACCTTTTCGAACTCTACTTCTTATTACATGATTGCTAGAATATTATTCTGAAATCGTGAACGTTTATATTTCTTAAGTTGTGATGTTTGGACAGATTTTACCTTTTGGGGGTAATTATGTTTATTTGCAATATACAGTTCTGTTAGCAGGGTTGCCAACATGAACAAAATATCCTGTAAAATTCATTCCCACGCTCCTAGTGTTACTGCTCTTAATCTGTCTGGGGCAGTTGTTGACACTCTGCTAACGCTGCCTCTCCCCCCTCCATTAACAACTGCCAGTAGTGCTTTTGTACTTACAAGACTGGGTTGTAATAGGTTGTCACGCTTTTAGTGATGGGTAATTGACACATTTTTTCCCTCTCCCCTTCAATTTCCCTCTCCAAGAGGGCACAAAGAGTTTCTCTGAAGTAGTGGTTTAATCTGTGGTTTAATTGGGAGCCTATGTTATACTGTCAGGAACCCAGCCAGTAATGCCGCTTGTTTTGAAACCCGTTTGGTCAGTCAATTGATGAGAATGCTCTGCTATCATTTATATGTATGAAAAATGTAAGTTTCTTAATTGGATTATTTTATCTGTTTACACTTTGAAGTTTTGGAGAGTGTGGTAGAGATTTGATAACTTTACTGCTCTATGAAAAGCAGCATGCTTATTTTAATGTCAGTGGGCTGAGTAGATGCACTGTCAGCTTTGATTTGGTCAGAAAAGGTTGTTAGAAGATCGGATAACAAATACCTCAGATCCTATATTTTGGCTTCTTTGCAGTGCACTTCTCCAGTCCATCATACGTTAAAATAAACATCTTTTGGGGGAAAAAAATGTGCAGTGTAGCTTGTAACTCCTATATCTTGTGTAACAAAGGATAATCTGCATCAATTTACTTTTTTTGTATATACAATAATGAAGCATACAGGAAAACGCCGTTTGAATAGTGCAGATCTTTTGAAAGTTTAACTTTTTGCAGTCAGTAACTGAAGCATGCCATATTTATTTTGGGTATTTAGATAGTAAGAAAATTTTTAAAGAGATGTCGCAGAATATAATTACTTGTATTAAGAATCTATTTTTATTTAATGAAAGCAACGCCCTCGCCTTTTAAGTGAAAATTCCAGAAACTGGGTCTTTTTTCAGCTTACGTTGCTACTATCTACCAAAATATTAATAATACTGACTTTATAAAGAAGTGTTTCAAAATGGAGGCTGTTGGTATAGTTTTCTTGTACCATGTGAAGTCGCAGCTCATCGCAAATGAAGTGCAATTTTTATACTTCACAGTGCCACCCAGACCTTGAACCTTAAGTTCTGCTGCAGTACACTAAAGGTAAGCAAGAATGAAGGCATATTCGTTCAGGGTTTAAAAAGATCTTGATTAGTTATTGGCCCTCTTTATGTATGCATTATTTTAACGAAACTCAGCATTCCTTTACTGTACGAGTATGGAATTAAATGTCAGTCTGATCAGCCAAATGTTCCAAAATTTGTTTTTCCAGATGATCAAATCAAAATGAGTGAAACAAAAAAATTCAACAGCTGTAAATCTGAAATTTTTTTAAAAATGGCAAAGAGTCAGCCAGCATTTGAAAAAAAGACAGTAAAGCTTCGGGCCTACACCTGAAGGGTTAACCTGTCTTTTCAGATGCTCTCAGATTTGTGATATAGTTTTAGTGTTTTTCTAGTTGTGAATTAAGATGGGGTTTCTTTGCATACAACCACCCTCTTTGAATGTGCGGTGGGGCAATTCTAATGTCTTAGACCATTATTAGTTTCTAGCAGAAGCTACAACAGCACTCATTTTTGAGGAAAGTTAATTTCAGATATTCTGCACAGTTTAACCGTTCCAACAAATGCTTGTTTAGATTTCCGTTCATATTAGTTATCTGATTTTCTACCATTAAGTCCATTATTAGTAAACTTTAAATATCTATAACTTTGATGTGAATCAGTTGTTGTGAAGGCATCTTTGTTAAATAGTTAGAATTCTACAATATAACTATATATTATATAGGGAAAGACGAGAGCTGTCCAGTTTGTACTCTGAGGATAAACTATAGGTTGTGTTGGCAGGGATTGGATCACATTGTCTTATTTTAACCCTCTGCCATTCTGGTTAATGAAGGCCCTTGGGTTACTTTTAGAAATTGTGCACTGTTGCATTAGTAAAAATGGCATAAATTCTTTATGCTACCAAATAAACATCAAACCTTTAGTATAACTACAATGAAAGGAAGCTTACAGATCTTGGTGGTGCACTGCGCAACAGCTGGATCGTTTTTTGCTGTTGATGCCCTGGGGGCCTGAGAGGCCATTTTTGGGAAATAGCCAGGGGGAGAGGGTTAAAATATCTGCAATAATTTACACTACTCTAACTTCAGGCAGATAATTGCATCTTAAAGGAGATGAGGTGTGGTGCTATTTTTGCTGTGCGTTTTTAATGGTGAATTATTGTGTTCTGGCGGTTTTGTGATCCGTTTACCTTATTAAAATGCATAAAATATCTTGCTTCGAGATTAGTTTAGAGTTCCAAGTGTTCAATGAGCTGTGATTCCACCTTCAGTGTAATTTATATGCCTTTTTCTTAAAAGAGTGAATCTTGCATTGCTCGAGGTTTGACCTTTGTCTTTTAATCAGAAAATCTTAGGGTTTCTTTGCAAAAAGCCAACCTGCTTATCTCTTGGCAATTTTTTTTTTCAAAGTATTCAAAAGGTGGTGCCTTCGTTCTTATACAGTGCTGAAGAGCTAGCTGCCAGCACCCGGTTCATAGGTCATAGGATCAGGTCCTGAGATAGTTTCTACCCCTATGGAGGACTCCTTTGCGTTCATCCTATTGAACTGATGAACATAAACCATACAAGGGCTCTCTGTATAAGGTAATTCTTTTTGAGGGAAACGTGTTCTTTCAAATGCAGGCAATTAGCTATTTTCCACAAATTGTAATATTTAGGCTAGGAGGCGTGCTGTCCGAATCTTTGGCTTGTGCACTTGTTTCTATTTACCATTTGCATACAGATGTTAAAATAAGCACACTTCTTTCTGCAGGCTGGAACTATATTTTAAAATGTCATAGTTCAGTCATATTAATCTAATAATCCTGGAGCTTTACAAATTTTAGTTCATCAGTTCAGTATTGTGAGACTTAATGTGTACATTGATGCGAGGTTTCCCTATTAAGTTCTTTTGTTTTTTTTAATTATTTTAAATTGACGTTTCTACAGAAAATCCACAGTTTAAATATAACTTGAATTAAATTGTTGACAGTTAACATCTCAAATATACGTGCATTATAACTGTTTCAAATCGCTTGAATAGAGTTGAGGTACAAAGCATAGTTTAATTTGTCTGATCTCTTGTTTTATATAAATATATGAATCCCCACATTAAGTAAGGAATAATTATTTCCTTTTTAGTGACCCTGTATGTGGATTTTACGTATGTGGGTACATGCACATTGAATTTTAAAGTTCAAGTATTGACCTTCCTAAAACAACTTAGGATGCATTTATTTTGCTTTTTTTCCTAAAATGGTTAGAAGCTCTTGATTCAGAAAAATCTGCAGAAGCGAATGTTTACTTTTTTTTTAAAACTGTACGCAAATTGTGTAGCTAGATTCTGCAGGGAGATGTCTCAGTTAACCTAATGTAACGTGTTAAAGCAGACAGTATCTGTGCTAGCATTAATTAGAGGAAAGATACACTTCAGGATTTGACTGCAAATTTTTGCTGTTGTTCCTGTTCCGTACGTTTAACATCGGCACACTGCTCGATAGGTGTCCTGCCTATTTCTTTTGCATGTTTTTTTTACACATGGCTTTTTGAGATGGATTAGCTATTATCTCGAAGAAAAAAATTCTTCAGAAAATGTGCATTGCTGGAGAAGACTACTAAGCAGATAAAGGGCTTGCTGTGGTTGGAGAAAGGGATATCATACAGATATGGAGCTGAAATATAAGGTAATTTCAATCTGACGGAAAAAAAAGCTGTTTAAGAATGATCCAGATGTGTACATACTCATTTTTTGTTTTTCTGATAATGTAATCTGATTTTAGTGTGAATTAAACTGTAAAGATTTTGAAATTATAAATAAAGTTTGAGGTGCACAAATAATAATTGCTTTCTTTATTACTGTGTCCATCAAATATGGGTTTGGCAAGATTGGGTTTCAGGATTATAGATGTAATTGATTATGAGAAGAAAATGTTTCATCTCCATGTTACGTTCCAGCTTATTGCAAATGATTGCAAGCCAAATTACACTTTCTGTTTATTTTCTGACATAAACACCCCTCTCCTGAAGGCAACTTTGCTAACTCTGGTACCTGGTCCTTATGGACATTCATTAGGCATGGAAAATGTTGTGAAATTAGAGAGCATCAGAATCAACTCTGAGCCCATCCTCACCCACAGGCCTGGAATGGGAAATCTGGCTAAATTTTTTTCCACCTTAGCCCAGGGCAGGTGAAGTAATTCTGCTGATGACCCTGAAATGAGTTGGAGAGCACAAATCCAGCCCAAGACCACCATGCTATTTACCAGTTAGTAGCATAGCACATGGTGCATTCGTCTACAGCCTTGGCTCAGCAGGTAGCAATTTCACCTCAGTCAAAGGTTGTGTAGAGGCTTGAGCACATTATCTTGGCTGCCACTGCACATTGTTTGCCCTCTTCATTAAACGGAAGGGACCAGGGTCCTGGTGTCCTGGACAATTAACCTCAACCAACAGCACTAAAAAAAAAAATTGGTTATGTGTCTCATATATTTGAACACACATCAAGGCTAACACTCAAGTGAAGTACTGAGGGAGCGCAACACCTTTCTGATGTGACATTAAAAATGTGGACCTGTCAGTCCTCGGGTACACATAAAAGATCCCATGGCACTATATGAAGAAAAGGGGAGTTATCCTAACAGACCTGGGATATGAGCACCAGTTACAGGGCCAGCATTTACTGCTCATAGCTAGTTAATATTGAAAAGGTGGTGGAAGATAATGTGCTCAAAGCGAAGGTCAAAAAAGTGCAATGATCCCTGGGCACAGGATGAGGATGCAGTCTGATTCGACTCATGCTCTCTTGCAACATTTTACAAGCCCCCCCACCCCGCATACCCACAGTGATACTGGGTAGGAGTTCCAGTATTTCTACCTTGTGATGATGAAGAAATGTTCAAGTCAGGATGGTGTGTGACTTGGATGTTCCATGAACTTGATCCTCTTATCCTTCTAGGGCCATGAGTTTTGGTGGTGCTGTCAGACAAAGCTGTATCATCAGGGAAGCCAGAGTTATCACTTGTACACCCAAGAAGACTGTGTTATGGGTTGCCGATACCAAAAAAGGAGAATAGCCTCTTGACTAAAGTTTGATGCTTGGTGCAGGGGGAGGGAATGGAAGATCTCCAAAAGTAGCAATTTACCAGAAAACATGTCCTGCAACTTTTTATTAAACTATAGCTGTTACAGAAAGATTCAAAAGATCATCTCTGTCGCTGTCTGCCTTTTTCTGCCATGTGTGAGCATTGGTGATTTCATTGACGGTCACATAAATGTATTACACTGATTCAGAGCAGGTCACTAAAATTTTTGGGTTGTGTTGATTCTATAGATGCTGTTAAGAATATATCCTCACGACCCAAGGTGCCTTTTGCAAACACTAACTTGCATCATCATTGAAACAGAGCAAGGAAAAGCAGCACATAATTTTGTTTCAAAGTAAATTTTAAATGGTATCTGAAAATTCAGTACAGTTGAGAAGTTGAACTGTTTACAAAAAAAGTACATTCTGCATGGAGAGCATTTCTGAGGGTCACAGATTGTCCAGCATGCAATATGTAATGTCTCTCAGGCCCATTGTTCTACGTTGCTTGAAGGAGCATCATTCATTGTCCATGGACAATTTGTATGTAAGGCCTCATGGTTATTTTTACAGTGATTAAATAAAAGCTATTCTCTGTATGTAGACAACCCATTGAATATAATCAACAATTAATTTCCATGTTGCATTTAATAAAAAACTTCTGTATGCAAAGTTAAGTGGGCTTTCACGATGGACAATTCTAACCAAGTTATTTTAAAACCAGCATTTTGCTGGTGTTTGACCAAAGTGGTGATCAATAAGTGAGATAACACTGGATTAGAATTTTTAAAAATTCATAGGTTCATAGACTCGACTAATTCCTAAGTGGGCTCCGCTGTTAACAATAATCTGTAGATATTAAAGCATCTGTTAAATAACATCACAAGATAATTTTAAAATGATTAAAACTGACCAAATAAAACCATTATGTAAACCTCATGCATTTTTCCTAGGCTATGCGTTAACCGTGAAAGGAATGACGATCAACACTACAGCAATTTTTTCCAAGGGTGATAGGATATTTAATTTTTTTTGGCCCCATCAAAGGGGAAAGACAGATGTAGTAAAGGTTGAGGACAGAAAGGAAATTCCAGCAGATTTAGTAGTCATCAGCTAAAAGAGAAGAGAAAATTAAAGAAATTAGTTGCCATTGAAAAAAGCTGAAAGTTTTAAGTATAGTTTGTTTTACTTGGTGTATGTGTGGATGAGTTTACGGGTTTCCTACTTTTAGAAAAAGTGCCGTTGTACAAAATTTAACTCTTACTTTCGATGGTGAGAATGCAAGTGCTAGCAGCTGTTCCTCTGGTGTTGACAGCTTTGCACATGTATTCTCCTTCGTCTTCAGGAAAGGTTTCAGGTAGGTAAAGGCAGTAAGTTTCTCCTCTTTCAATGTATTGATAGTCCTCGCAGTCCTGTAACATTTCGCCCTCAAACCACCACGTAACTCCTGGCGCGGGTTCTCCCAGGATTTTTACAGTGAACCTTACAGGCTCGCCGTCCACAACCGATGTGTTTTTGAGGGGTTTCTTGAACCATGGAGCGCCAGACCGAATGAGTTCATCCGTGTCATCCTCACAGGTTGATCCATTAATAATGCTCCCTTCCTCTTCCTCCTCTTCATCCCCTTTCTGCAAACACATGAGTTTTAAAAAAAATAAATGCCTCGGACATTCGGTTGGAGTGCATTTGATTTTAGTTTTGGTGAAGTGATAGATATTATGAACTAGCAAACCTGGAGTTCAGACCCCATCATGAATTCGATAAATCTGAATGTCTTGAACCGTTGGGAGTTTTTGGTGGGAGAACAAAGCCTTCAATTGTTTCTCTATTAAGTTGAAGAAAATTTCTTAAAGAGTGGGTACAGTACAGGGCTGTGTGGTTGAGAGGTAGAGCTTGTATCATAAACATGCATTTATTTTTTATTCATTCATGGGATGTGGACATTGCTGGCTGGGCCAGCATTTATTGCCCATCCACAATTGCACTTGAGAAGGTGGTGGTGAGCTGCCTTATTGAACCCGCTGCAGTCCATGTGGTGTAGGTACACCCACAGTGCTGTTAGGAGAGGAGTTCCAGGATTTTGACCCAGCAACAGTGAAGGAACAGAGATATACTTCCAAGTCAGGATGGTGAGTGGCTTGGAGGGGAACTTGCAGGTGTTCATGTGTTTGATGCCCTTGTTCTAGATGGTACTGGTCGTAAGTTTGGAAGGTGCTGACTAAGGAGGCTTGGTGTCTATGTCATTGTGGCTTGGTTGATAGGTTTTTTTCAAGTCTCAGATTTGGGCACAAAATCTAGGCTAACATTTCACTGAATTGCAGTAAGCCCTTGCTTTAAGTTTCCCCATTTTAATTTTTTCATTGAATTTTGTTTTGTTTTTTTTTACTGGGGCCAGTATTCGCATCTAGTGTTATGGATTTGCATGAGTGTTGTTTCATTCCCGGTGTGATGTAGTAACCTGCTCAGTGCCATTTTGGAATGGCCTCTCCTGGTCACCGCTGACCCTTCTGCTTGTTGCCTTTTGGCTTGTGGCCTACTTGCGTGATCCAGAAACCCGAAGCTGCACTCACTTGATAAGCTGCTGTCTACCTCTCTCAGCTCATCTCCTGAGCCCTCGCTAACAGGGCTTGGGAGAGGGAAGAGTATTGTGGGGTGCGGGGGATATCAGCTAACAGGAGGGTCGGAGAGCACAATTGGTGGCAAGCCGAAGGGTCGAGGAGCAGAAGAGGTGAGAAGCAGAAGACGCAGCGAGCAGTAGGTAAGTAGAAAGAGTTAGCATTTTCTTTAACATTTTAAAATAAATTTTATTTTAAAAGCTATTTTGTTTGAGTGCCAATGTACAGTATTTAAATACATGGTATAATGTTTTTACATTTAGTTTTCCCGTCAGAGAAAAAAATATTAATGGAAAATCTGATTTTCTGAACGTTGTTTCATTTAAAACTGCCCTTTTCAGGAACGCAACTACAATGTTAAGTGAGGAATTATTGTACTGCAGCAGTGTTGCACTGCCTAAGGATGATCTTTAGGATGAAAGGCCGCACCAAGGCCCAACCTGCCCCCTCGGGATGTTACAAGATCCCATGGTGTTATTTTGAAAAGGAGCAGGGGGGGTTATCCATGGTCTTTGTCTTTTTTTTAAAAAAACATAAAGTTTGATATCACCTAATCGCTGCGCCCTGATTTATACTTGCTTTCCATTTTCAGCCTCTCATGTTCAAAACCTCAGGCCTTTTCAGATTTATCACTGATTCTTCCATTGAGTGTACAACACAAATAGGCCATTTGGCCCAACTGATCTATGCCAGTGTTTATGCACCTCACTGCATCTAAAACTATCCGCATATCCTATTCTTTTCACCCTTATACCATCATAGCTTTCCCTTAACTACATCTATACTATTTGCTTCAACTACTCCATGTGGTATCGAGTTCCACGTTCTTGCCATATTTTGGGTAAAGTCTGTGCTGAGTCCTCATTTAACTTAGTAACATTCTGGAGGATGTATTGATGGGGATTACTAGTGTTGGAAATTATTTTTAAATAAAAATACCTTTTGCAATGCTGCATCAATTTCCTTCTGCTCAAATTGCATCCGTTGAAGTTTCTGTTCTTCAATTCTTCTCCTTTCCTCATCCTCTCTTGCTTTAGCCATTTGTTCAAAGCGAGCTCGCATATCAACCTTGTGAGTAAATGGAGCATCATCTCTTTTGGGCTCCATTGTGACCTCTTCTATTCCTTCCTGCAAGTATAAAATATAATTGAATCCATGTCTTACAGAACAGCAGCTCAATCATGGACTAATCTGATTTAATTTTAGGACAGTCAGCTATCCTGAAAGTTACAGAACATGCACGCATGCACACGCACACATCCTATTCAAAGCTTGCTTTGGTAACATTTTTTTTAAAAAGATAAATCAAGGTGAGAAGCCAGTGCCCATAGTGCAGGTTGGGCAAAATAAAAGCTATGAAATAGTGGTTACGTGATGCAGTGAGGATATGAGGAAGAAATAATTTGCATTTATATAGCTCCTTTTACCATGGAGTACGTATGAGATGTACACTTTTGAAGTAGCAAATTCAGCAATTTGAGCACAGCAAGATCACAAACAGCTATAGGATAATGGCCAAATAATCTGTTGTGATGTTAATTGGATAATTGGTAAGTGCCAAGGGAAACTCTTCATAAAGGTTCCCGTGGCACTATTTCTGTGTCCACGTGAAAGGGCAGACAGGGCCTCAGTTTTAAAGTCTCATGAAAGACAGCGCCTCCAACAGTACCTTTCAGATAAATTCTCCTATCCATCTTGTGGCCTCTACTAAAATGCAAACTGGGAAAGAGCATAGTTCACAAAGTTGGCTGAGTTCAGGAAACAGATTCGTGATTAGTACTTTATTGGATTGGAGGAAGGTAGACAGTGGGGTTCCTCAGATTGCTTCTTGACTGCTGCTGTTTTTGATTTATACTAGTGACCCAGACATGTGTATGGGACATGATTATAAAATTTTGTAGTTGAAGTGTTGTGAACTGAGGGGATAGTAATGAGGATATGGGTGTAGGGTGAAGTGGGTGGACATATGGCAGATTAATGCAGAGAAGTGTGAAGTATATTTTGGTAAGAAGAATGAGGGGAGACTATAAAATGGTACAACTCTAAAGAGGGGGCAGGAACAGATGGTTATATATATATTCATGAATTATTGAACATGGCAGGGCATGTTGAGAAAGTAGTTAAAAAGACATGCGGGATCTTGGGTTTTATAAATAAAGACAGAGTACGAAAGCAAAGAAATGATGAACCTTCATAAAAATCTAGTTGGACCTCTATTGGAATATTGTGTCCAGTTCTGGGCAGTGCACTTTAGGAAGGATGTGACAGCATTAGAGGGTGCAGGAAAGGTTCATTCGTATGTTTTCAGACTAGAGGAATTTCAATTACGCAGATGGATTGGAGAAACTGGGGCTGTTCTGCTTGGAGAAGAGGAGATCTGATAGAGGTGTTTAAGATGATCTGTACAGATCAGGAGAAACTTCACACTGGGTGGAAGAACTGAGAATCAGGGGGCACCAATTTAAGGTTGACTAGTGACATTTGCATGCAGTAAGTGGTTACACTGCCTGAGAGTGTGGTGGAGGCAGATTCAATTGAGGACAAAGCAGCTCTCTTGATGGGCACCCTTCCACCAAGTTAAACGTTCACTCTGTCCACCAATGACACAATGGCAGCAGTGTGTACCATCTACAAAATGCACTGCAGCAACTCGCCTAGGCTCCTTTGACAGCACCTTCCAAACACCTCTACCACCTAGAAGGACAAGAGCAGCAGAAACATGGGAACACACCCACCTATGAGTTGCCCTCCAACTCGTACACCATTCTGACTTGAAGCTACATCGCTGTTCCTTCACCGTCTCAGGGAGGGAGTTTTAGGATCTTGACCCAAACAGGTGAGTGTACCTACACCACATGGACTGCAGCTATCATCACCTTGTCAAGGACAATTGGGAATGGGCAATGACTACTGGCCATACCATATCCCATGAACAAATAATTTTAAATCAGTCTGGAATTCCAAGATAACCTCAGCATCACCACTAAACAGCCTTAACCCTAGCCTCTCTTTTCCACTGCAAATGTATCTTCTGAAACTTCTCCTCATTTTGTTAGCCCACTAAGTCTCCCGATGTTTCCCCAAAGGATTCACCCTTCAACCCAAACTCTCTTCTTTCTCTCATCCCTCTCCTATCTTTATGCTCTCCGAGCTGGACTTGACTTGAGATCCACCTCCTGTTCATCACAATTATGCTTCCTGGCCCCCAGGTCAGCTGATACTGTTAACACTCTGTGGATACTGTCCCCCTTCAAATCTGCCATCATCATTCCTTTCCATAAAAATACAACCTTGGCCCTTCTATTCTTGTAAACTACTAACTTCCCTTTCATCTCAAGTCCTTGAATGTGTTGTCACCTTCCAAATCTATGTCTGTCTTCCCCAGAGGTTTGTGTGTATCCCTTCAGTCAGGTTCCCACCCTTGGCACAGGACTGAAATGGCTCTTAGTCATAAATGACGTATTATGCAAATATGGCTGGTAAATGAGTGCCGAATGCTGCACCCCTCCCCCCACCGCAACCTTGATATCATGCAGCCTTTGACATGGTTAACCACACTATCTTGCTCCAATGGGTGGTCTCTGTTGCCTAACCGGGTGGAACTCCACTAGCCTGGCTCCCTTCTTATCTATCCACTTGTGTCCGGAGCTCACCTGCAATAGTTTCTCTTTCCTCTCCTGCATTGTTACCAATGGAATCCCCCAAGGATCTAGGTCATCTCCTATTTCTCATCTACATGCTACCCCTCAGTAACATCTGAAAAAGCAAAGGTTTTACATTTGCTGATGACACCTAGCTCCACCTTATCACTACCACTACTTCTCAACCCCCTCAATTGATTCGTCATGCCACTTGTCCAACATTCATCCCAGGACAAACAGAAATTTCCAGAAAGATTAGGAAGGCCAAAGCCATTGGCTGGAATTTTCTGTCCCCTCCTGCTGTTTGGATCTTCTAGTCCAGCTGTTGTAAACGGACGTTTGGCTCGTTGCGTTTTCCAGCCCCACCACTGCAACAGGGCTGGAAAATTCCGCCCATTGTCTTTGCTTTTGCTTCCCATGACAAGCTCCATTCCACTGCATTGTATTCCATGCTCAAGTGCCTGAGGCCGAACTAGGCTGCCCACAACCTTGGCATCCCATTTGATCCTGAGATGAGTTTGAAACTGCAAATCCGCTCCATCATCTATACCACCCATTCCCAACATTGTAACAATTCCCATCTCCTCTGTCTTAATTAATTTGCTGCTGCTGAACTTCTCACCTTTATTACCTCTAGACTTGATTATTTCAATCCTTTCCTGGCTATGGTCTCCCATTTCCACACTACATAAACGTTCAAAACTGTCCATATCATGATATGCATCAAGTCCAATTTACACCTCATTCCTGTGCTCACTGGTCACGGGTTAAACAATGTCTCGATTTTAAGACTTTCATTCGTATTTTCGAATTCTCCCGTAGCTCTCCCCACCACCATCTCTGTAAACTCCTCCAGCCCCACAACCCTGAGAGACCTCTGCACTCCTCCGATTCTGACCTCTTGCTCATTCCCGATTTTTGGTCCGCAAGGCGGTTCAGCTGGAATTCCTTCTCTGACTCGCCACCTTTTTGTTCCTTTAAGCCACTCATTAAAATCTACCTCTTTGGCCAAGTTTGTGGTCACCTGTCCTAATATCTCTTCCTGTAGCTTGGTGTCTCTAAATTTTGTTTCATAATGTTCCTGTGAAGCACCTTGGTGTGCTGATGCTGCTATATAAATGCAAGTTGTTGTACTGAAGTGTCAAACCTGGATTATATGCTCAGGTCTCTGGTGCAGGACTGAAATGACAACTTTCTGACTCTAAGGTGAGAGTGCTATCACTGAGCTACAGTTAACATCAAATTATTAATGAGATGAACGTAATCCAGTCCTTGGTGCTCAAATAGAATAGGCCCCCCAACCTCTCTGACGAAGCTTTTGGGCACCTTTCCCAATATCGCACTTCCCCCTTGATGAGAAATCTATGGCAATAGGGCTTTTTGCAGAGTGGATCACTGCACTGCTGGATGGGTGGATGGTTTATCTTAGAAACCAGGGTGACTTTGGTACATTAGGTCTTAAGAGTGCTCCATTTCTAACAAAACACACCCCATCCTGACTCGGAATTGTATCGCCATTCCATCGCTGTCTCTGGGTCAAAATCCTGGAACCCCCTCACTAACAGCACTGTGGGTGTACCTACATCACAGACTGCAGCAGGTCAAGAAGACGGCTCAGCATCACCTTCTGGAGGGCAATAAGGAATGGGTGATAAATGCTGGCCTAGCCAGCAATGCCCACATTCCATGAATGAATAAAAACCGTCTGCATAAAAATGGCATAATTACAATTCAAAGTTTGCAAGGAACTGAAGTGTATTTCACTACCTAGTTGTCACCAAAGCTGATGCACAAGCACTGGGACAGGAGGTAGATCCTTCTGTCCCCTCGTGCCAATTCCACCATTCAATTAGATCATATGCCAATTCCATTTATCTGCCTTTGATCGACATGCCTTGATAAAATAATAATAAAAAAATCAAACTCACTCAAATTCCCAATGACCAGCAGTTCACAGCCTTTTGGGGGAGAGTATTTAGATTTCTGCTACACATGGTGTTGGGAGAAAGTGATTCCTACTTTCACTGATGAATGGCCAAATGCAGTATTAGCATTACTAATTAATTTTAAAGATGTAACTCTTTTTCCAAATTCCCCCACAAGATTGACTTATCCCATTCCCCTACTCTATTCCTGTCGCCCCATAAGTTTATTTCTCTCAAGTGCCCATCTAGTTTCCTTTCGAAATCATCGATTCTCTCCGCTTCCACCACTGTCTTGTCAGTGATTTCTCAGTCAACACCACTCTTTTTTAAAAAAAGCTTTCTCACATTCCCCCTGCATCTGTTGCTCAAAACCTGTTTCCTAGTCCTTGTATCATCAGCTTCTCTTTGTCTACTTTATCTAAGCCCGCCACACTCTTATGCACCTCTATCAAATCTCCCCTCAACCTCCTTTGCTCTTGGAGAACAAATCCAGCTCCTCCAACCTAACCTTGCTGCTAAAATCCCTCGCCCCCGGAACCATTCTGGTAAATCTCCACTTCACCCTCGCATCCTCCCTGAGGTGTGGTGACCAGAACTGGACACAATGCTCTAGTTAGTTGTCTCTCAGAAGCCACTGGCCATCTATATGTGAAGGATAGCTTTTACGAAAAAAGTGAGGTGTTCTTCGCACCAACCCGACCCATTTCTTCCTTTCTCAGAATCACGATACAAATTTGAGCTAAAAGCTTTCATATTCCTGTTACTGAGAAATGATGCTACCCAGTGGTGGGGAATGGAAACTGCTGTGTATCCCACACCAGGCAGCACACACAATTCAATCACTTACTTTTTCCATTCACCCAGACCTGGATGTTGGAGCCAGTATTTGTTTTAGTCTTTTGAAATAACCTGAATAATTAGAAGGTCATTTAAACCATTACTACAGTGACTGAATTTGAATTAAAACCACAGCCAATTGAACAATTCTTTGAACTTAACTTGAGGTCCCAATAAGTCTGATTTTGATTGTCAGAATTTAACTCTCTGTGCTGCTGGAGGATGCAATGGCCACGAATGAAAGACTGGCATTTCTGTAGCGCTTTTCGCAATCTCGCAATGTCCCAAAAAAATTACAGCCGATGAAGTACTTTTCAAACGGAGTCACCGTTATAATATCAGGAAATGAGATAGCCGATTTGCACACAGGATGGCCCCATAAAAAACACCAGTGAGGTAGGAGATCATCTGATTTTGTGATGTTGGATGGGGGAAAAATATTGGCCAAGACACTGGGATGAACTCCCCTGCTCCTCTTCAACCCTGGTGCTGTGGGATCTTTTACATCCACCTCTGAGTGCAGACAGAGCATTGATTTAACATTTCATCTGAAAACCAGCACCTCAGACAGTGCAGCACTCCCTCCATCCTGTACCGGAGTGCCAGCCAAGGTTTTGTGCTCAAGCGTCTGAGGTGGGGCTCGAGTCCACAACCTTCTGACTCGGAGGCACAAGTGCTGCCCACTAAACCCCAGCCACACCTTAAAAATGATAAAATTACTCCACTAACAATACAGAAAAGGGAAATCTTCATTTCAACAGCTCCATATCCTATCAAAATGATGAATTCTTTAAAAAAAATGCAGTGGCGTATGATGTTGGCAAATATGAGAGGCATTCTGCACCCTCAAAGAACAGTGACCAGTTAACCTGGTCATGTTAACTGAAGGAGGATGGTTGTGGTTGTTGGCAGTCAATCATCTCAGTTCCAGGACATCATTGCAGGAGTTCCTCAGGATAGTGTCCTAAGCCCAACCATCTTCA
This sequence comes from Cetorhinus maximus, assembly GCF_964194155.1. Taxonomy (NCBI): domain Eukaryota; kingdom Metazoa; phylum Chordata; class Chondrichthyes; order Lamniformes; family Cetorhinidae; genus Cetorhinus; species Cetorhinus maximus. The sequence continues at coordinate 12,167,661 of NC_135895.1, forward strand.
GCCGCTTCATCAATGACCTTCCTTACATCATAAGGTCAGAAGTAGAGATGTTCGCTGATGCTTGCACCATGTTCAGCACCATTCATGACTCCTCAAATACTGAAGCAGTCCATGTCCAAATGCAGCAAGACCTTGACAACATCCAGGCTTGGGCTGACAAGTGGCAAGTAACATTCACATCACACAAGTGCCAGGCAATGACCATATACAACAAGAGAGAACCTAACCAATGCCTCATGACATTCAATGGCATTACCATAGCTGAATCCCCCACTATCAACATCCTGGGGGTTAACATTGACCAGAAACTGAACTGGACTAGCCATATAAATACTGTGGCTATATAAATACTGTGGCTACAAGAGCAGAGGTTAGGAATCCTGCAGCAAGTCACTCACCTCCTGACTCCCCAAAGCTTGTCCACCATCTATAAGGCACAAGTCAGGAGTGTGTTGGAATACTCTCAACTTATCTGGATGAGTGCAGCTTCAACAACACCCAAGAAGCTTGACACCATCCAGGACAACGCAGCCGCTTGATTGGCACCCCATCCACAAACACACTCTCTCTCCACCACCGACAAACAATGGCACCAGTGTGTACCTTCTACAAGATGCACTACAGCAACTCTCCAAGGCTCCTTAGACAGCACCTTCCAAACCCATGACCACTACCATGTAGAAGGACAAGGGCAGCAGACACATGGGAACACTACCACCTGGAAGTTCCCCTCCAAGCCACATACCATCATGACTTGGAAAAATATCGCCGTTCCTTCACTGTCACTGGGTCAAAATGTTGGAATTCCCTCCCTAACAGCACTGTAGGTGAACCTATACCACATGGACTGCAGTGGTTCAAGAAGCCACCTCACCACCACCTTCTCAAGGGCAATTAGGGGTGGGCAATAAATGCTAGCCCAGCCAGCGAAGCCCACATCCCATAAATGATTTTTTAAAAAAGTGTTGGCTGGGACTCAAACAATTCTATCATCTTCAACTACTGCCCTGGGATCTTTAGACGGAACAGAGACAAGATCTCACTTTGATATCTCATTTTAGGTTCAGATGTTCATAGTATGCAGCACTGCTTAACTACCACAATGGTATCGCACCCACAATCTCTTGATGCAGAGACAGGAGTGCTATCAACTAAACCAAGAGAGCTGAGGACGAATAGAATTAGTCCTGAAATTTAAGGCACAAGACTCTTGTGATCAAGTCAACCAGTTTTCCACCAAAGGAAAGATTACCTCTCTGAATCGCTCAGATTCTCTTTCCTTTATCTCCAGGTCCTCCGCTCTCCTCTTGGCCCTTTCATCTTCAATCTTCTTCTGTATTTCCTCTTCCGATAGCTTACCAATCTTTTCAAACTTTGACTTTAAATTCTTGGCTTGAATGGAACCCGTTCTTTTTAGCCTCTTTAGCTCTTCATACTCCGTACTCACAACTTCAGTGCTCTCATTGATTTCATCCTGAAAGAAGTCAATTGCAGAGATTCAGGAACTAAGGTGGACATACATGACCAGAGGCTTTGACCCCCTATCCCCACCCCCTCCTCCCCATCTTCCCTTCCCCACCCCCCTTCCTCCTCTTCCTCATTGTAACATTGGCTTTTATTTTAACGACTCGATCATTCTCGGGATTGCAGTAAAGGCCAGTATTTATTGCTGGTCTTCAAATGCATGGCTTTTTTTGAAGGCCACTTCAGAGGAGAGTTAAGAGTTAACCAGACTGTGTAGGACTGGAGCCATATGTAGGTCAGACTGGTTAAAAACAGCAGGAATCCTTCCCTTAAGGATGCTAGCTTTAATTTGATAGCTTCACTGTCACTTGTACTGATACCAGCTTTTTATGTCCAGATTCTTTTTAAACTGAATTCAAATTCTCAAACTTCCATGGTGGATTTGAAATCACATTCTCTGGATCATTAGTCCAGGATTCTAGATTACTGGAGGGATAACATAATTGGCACACTACTATACTTTCAGCTGAGGGAGAAATATTCACCATGTCCACAAGAGGGCAGACAGGAGGCATGGTTTAATAACTCATCCAAAAGATGGTACCTGCAGCAGTGCAGCACTCCCTCAGTATTGTACTGGGAGGGTCAACCTAAATTTTGTGCCCAAGTTTCTGGAGTTGGACTTGAACTCTCAACCTCCTGAATCAGAAGCAAGCCTGTTCCCAATTGAGCCAACAGCCAAAGCTGGGTGTGCTCCAACCTGCCACTCAACTCTGTGCAAAACAAACCTTACCGCAAACTTTACCATACCCACCTCTCCCATTTCCTGTCGTTGTTGTTCAAATTCCTGTTTCTCCTGTTCTAGTTTCTGCCGTCGCTCCTGTTCTGTCCGTCTCTTCTCTTCCTCCATCTTTTGTTTCAAAAGCTCTTCAAAGTTGATTTCCAATTTGCGTGGGCTGTGCACATCATCAGAATCTGAAGACGTTTGTTTGGTGTCAGCTGGTTCATCATCAAATACCTGTTTTGGGGGAAAGGTGGGGGTGGCGGGAAAAGAGCAATCTTTGTCAAAACATTATCCCTCTCAAAAATTTGTAATATCTACTCATTGAGATACATGACTCTTTCCTGCTCACCCAAAGGCAAACTCTTGTTTGGCATCTAGTGAGTGTAGGTGGTTAAATATCAGGGATAATTAGGTCAAATATTAAGGATCGACCATACAATATTGAAGGTCTGTTTTGAAGTGTTGTATACGAAGAGAAGTATTACCCCTCCTTCATGAACAGAGTTACTCTCAGTGATGTACGGTCCCATAGCCATCAATACAACCTATGCGGCCATTCACAGCAAATGCCTGCATGTTACTTAATTGTAGCAGGAGCAATATAACTCGGGACTATCTTGTTCTCATCCACTGTATGCTTTATAGCACGGTTCTATAGCACAGCAGAACTGCGTAATCAACTGTGCAACTCTTTATTTCAGAACCAGAAATTAAACGGTACCTATGATCTCCTGAGGAAGGAAGATGAACGGGTGTTTGGAGAGGAATTTTCCAATATATTTTTTTTCCAATATATTTTTTCTTATTGGCCCGAGCCTTAAACTTTGTTTTTGTCTCTCCTGGGAGATTAAATAGCTGCAGGAGGTGGGAGGTGTTTGGGGTTGGATGTATCTGGTCCTGATGCTCCAGCCATCATCAGTGTGGTGCAGGCTTGGTGGAACAGCTGATCTTTTCGTGTCGGACACCTTGCAAAGCCAATTTGTGGACACTAATGCCTGCAAAAGTTTGCCCTTAGAATCTTTCTCCCTCCTGGATTCTCAACGTGCCCAGTTCACAATCGGCATTCACGGCAAATTTAAATCTAGGTGAGGTTTAAACCGTACTGAAAGTGGAAAGTGAGACGTGCCTTATGTGCAGGTGAGATACGCTAAAAGGAGGTGCTGGGGTTGGTGTTAACATTCTTGCTTATGCAGTATTTGTACTTTTTAATGAATTATGCCTTACTTCGTCAGGTCCATAATCCTCCTTGTGTGAACTTGCAAGCTCCTTCAGAATGCTATCCTGGTCTGGACTCTTAAAAAATAATTAGGACATTGGATAACTTTTAATAGCTGTAAATATCACTTCAATAATGGAACCACTAATGTCAAAGGAGTTATATTGTGGGATTATAAAAAAAAGATAAAATGTTACGATGGCTTCACTGACCGTAAACATGAAGATGTCTGGTTTCACAATACTGTTCCTGCAATGCTAGGGCAGTCAGAAGCAAGGCCCAAGCTTGGTTAGAAATGGTTGCTGTTCATTGTTTTCCCCAGTTGGTCAGCCTAACATCGCAAGCTTGCTCCACCATTTAATTAGATAAAGACTGACCTGTATCTTAACTTGGTTAATTCGCCTCGATTCCCTAAGCTGAGCAAAAATCTGCCAATCTCTGTTCTGAAATTTTTAATTGATCCCCAGCCTCAACAGCTTTTTGGAAAATGAGTCATAGATTTCCATCACGCTTTGTGCTTCCCGAATTCATTCCTGAATTGCCTGGATCTAACTTTAATTTTATGCCCCTCTTTGCTCTGGATTCTCTCACCAGAGGAAATTATTTCTCTCTATCCACCCTTTAATCATCTTAAAACTAACCTCAAGTCTAGTCTATCCAACCTTATCTCTTAATTTAACCTTTTTAAACCGGGCATCATTCTGGTGAATCTTCACTGCACTCGCCCTCTGTGACTAATATATCCTTCCTGAGATGCAGTGCCCAGAACTGAGTATATTACAAATTTTAAAGGAGGAATAATGTTTTGACAAAGATTGCCCTTTTCCTGCCTTGGATGAGGTCTAACCAGACCAGACCAGACCAGGCCAACCAGGTCTAACTGCCAAACCTTCATTAGCTAGCACCCTTGAGATAAAGAGACACTCAGAGTTGGACTATTTTCCATTTGCCTCTCCCTGACTTCAGTTGTCCTTAACATGTTCTAGAAAGCCTTTCCAGTATCACCCCATGCTTACCATAGAATCAGAGAATGGTACAGCACAGAAGCATTCCATTTGGCATGTCATGTCTGTGCTGACCCTCTGAAGGAGCCTAGTGCCACTCCCCTGCTTTTCCCTGCAGTCCTACAAATGTTTCCTTTTCAGATAATGATCCACTTCCCTTTTGAAAGCCTCACTTGACCCTGCCTCCACCACATTCTCAGGCAGTGTATTCCAGATCCTAACCACTTGCTTTGTGAAAAAGTTTTCCCTCATGTTAAATTAATTACCTTAAATCGGTGCCCTCTGGGTCTCAATTAATCCACCAATGGCAACAGTTTCTCCCCTATCTACTCTGTCCAGAACCCTCATGATTCTGAATACCTCTATCAAATATCTTCTCAACCTTCTCTTCTCCAAGGAAAATAGTCCCAACTTCTTCAATACTGCGAATGCTGGGAATCTGAAACGAAAACAGAAAATGCTGGAAAAACTCAGCTGGTCCAGCAGCATCTGGGGAGAGAGAAACAGAGCTAACATTTTGAGCCTGTATGATTCTTCTTCCACTCTGAGGAAGGGTCATGTGGACTCGAAACATTAACTCTGTTTCTCTCCCCACAGATGCTGCTAGGCTTGCTGAATTTTTCCAGCATTTTCTGTTTTCGTTCCCAACTTCTTCAATCTTTCTACGTAACTGAAGTTCCTCAACCGTTCCTGCAACCATTTGCAAGCCTGCAACTGTGAATCTCTTCTGCACCCTCTCGAATGCCTTCACATCCTTTCTAAAGCTTGGTGCCCAGAACTGGACGCCACACTCCAGTTGAGAATGAACCAGTGTTGTATACAGATTAAAGATAGCTTCCTTTTGATAAAGCCCAGGATACTGGATGCTTTATTAACCGCACTCTAAACCTGTCCTGCCACCAGCTATGATTTATGTACATATACACCCAGGCCCCTCTGCTCCTGCACCCCCTTTAGATTGTACCCTTCAATTTATATTGTATCTCTGTGTTCTTCCTACTAAAATGAATCACTTGAAAGTGACACTTCTCTGCATTAACTTTCATCTGCTACTTGTCCACCTATTCCACCAACCTGTCCATGTCCTTTTGAAGTTCTACACTATCCTCATCATGGTTCACAATGCTTCCAAGTTTCGTACCATCTGCAAATGTTGAAATTGTGCTCTGTACACCATAACCTAGTTCATTAATTAATATATATCAGGAAGAGCAAGGACTCTAACACTGACCCCTGGGGAACTCCACTATAAACCTTCCTCCAATCTGAAAAACAACTGTTCACTATTTGTTTCCTGTCACTCATCCAATTTCGTATCCACGTTGCTACTTTACCTATTATTCCATGAGCTCTAACTTTGCTGTCAAGTCTGTTGTGTGGCACTATATCAAATGCTTTTTGGTAGTCCGTGTACACCAGCATTACCCTCATCAACCCTCCCTATTACCTCAACAAAAGACTTAAGTTAGTGAAACACAGTTTTCCCTTAATAAATCTATGCTGGCTTTCCTTTATTAACCCGCACTTGCCCATGTGACTATTAATTTTGTCCCAAATTATCGTTTCTAAAAGTTTCCCCACCACCAAGGTTAAACTCACTGGTTTGTAGTCCCCTGACACCACCCGTGAGTCTAAGGAAGACTGGAAAATTATGGCCAGTGCCTCCGCAATTTCCACACTCAGTTCCCTCAGTATCCTTGGGGATGCATCTCATCTGATCCTGGTGCCTAATCAACTTTAAGTACAGACAGCCTATCCAATATCTCCTTCTTATCAATTTTAAAAGCTTGATATTTCCAAACCATTGATGGGCAATAAATGCTGGCCCAGCCAGCGACACCCACACCCTGTCAAAGAATACATTTTTTTTAAAACTACCTCCTCTTTCACCATGACCCGGGCAGCATCATCTTCCTTTGTAAAGACAGATGCAAAGTATTCATTTAATACCTCAACTATTCCCCTTGCTCCCATGCAGAAATCCCCTTTTTGGTCTCTAATCAGCTCTACTCCTTTTACCGATGTTTTCCTATTTATATGCCTATAGGAGACTTTTGGGCTCCCTCTGATGTTAGCTGCCAGTCTCTTCTCATACTCTCTTTGCTTTTCTAATTTGCCTTTTCAATTCTACTCTGAACCTCCTATATTCAGCTTGGTTCTTAATTGTCCTATCCACCTGATATTGGTCATAAGCACACTTTTTCTTCTCCAACTTAATCTTTATCTCGTCATCCATGGAGCTCTGGATTTGTTTGCTCTGCCTTTCCCCTTTCTACCTTGACTGCACCCGAAAACACACTCCTTGAAAGGCAGCCCACTGTTTAGTTACAGTTTTGCCTGCCAACATTTTAATTCTAATTTATCTGGATCAGATCCATTCCTACCCCATTTAAGTTGAATTTTCCCAAATTAATTATTCTTACTCCAGATTGTCCCTTCTCCTTTTCCACAGCTAATATAAACCTTATGATAAAATGATCACTGTTCCCTAAATGTTCCCCTACTGACACTTGATCCACTAGAAAATCTGGTTTTCTGATACTGTGTGTGAACGTCCAATGCCACGCAGATTTTTGATGGCTTATCAACCAAGATTTCTGTCTCAGCACACTAACATGATACGGGAGCGGCAGCATAGTGGTATTGTCAATGGGCTAGTGTTCTAGAGACCCAGGGTAATGCTCTGGGGATCCGAATTCAAATCCACCACAGCAGATGGTGAAGTTTGAATTCAGTAAAAATCTGGAATTAAAAGTCTGATGGTGACTATAAAACCATTGCTGATTGTCGTAAAAAGCCACCTGGTTCATTAATGCCCTTTAAAGCATTACCTGGACAGTGACTCCAGACCCACCAGCAATGTGGTTGACTCTCAAATGCCCCCTGAACAAGGGATGGGCAATAAATGCTGGCCTAGCCAGTGATGCCCACATCCCACGAACCAATGAAAAAAAGGCTTTTCTACTCCCTGTAATCATCAGTCTTAAGCTCTTAAACACGAGCTCGCTGTCATCAGGAGCAGATGATAAATAATTTGTTCCATAGTGTTTGCTGCTATCCATTATAAATGACATGCCATATCATAGAATACCAAGAAGAAATAATTGAAATTGACCTTCAGCCGTAGCACAGGCAACAGTGAATAGACTGCCTGACTTGGACCTTACCCAATTAACTCTTCAGGCTCCCCTCAATTCTTTCTGGAGCAAAAGAAGATAAGAACTTCTAAGAGAGGTCCATCTTGTACATGGCAATGGGGGGAGAAACATAACACATGGTCATGTTATGACAACAAAAATCTGTGGCCTTGTAATTACAGCATAGGAACATTTAACATGTCTGTGCTTCATCTGCCACCATCTCGCAGAGATGTCCAGCAAGAATGGAGATGATTGGCTAATTTCCCTGTCAATCATGCCTGGAGACTGCACTGCTTTGTGACTGGGATTGATTTTATGCACATAATTTGTGGGTAACTATCCTCTACTCACTGCATTTTGTGGGAAAAATAATTAATTTAGATACAAAGATACAAATTAGGAGCAGGAGTAGGCCACTCGGCCCCTCAAGTCTGCTCCGCCATTTAGTAAGATCATGGCTAACCTAATTGCAACCTCAACTCCACATCCCCACCTAACCCCGATAACCTTTTACCCCCTTGTTTATCAAGAACCTATCTACCTCTGCCTTAAAAATATTCAAAGACTCTGCTTCCACCATCTTTTGGGGAAGAGAGTCCCGCAGACTATTTCTATTAAGTAACTATTCTCCTCCACTCACTGCGTTCTGTGGGAGAAATAATTAATTTCTATTCCGTAAACTACCCTCCACTAAAAGCATTTTGCAGGAGAAATAATTAATTTATATGATGCTTTTTGAGGGAGAAAGAATTGATTTCTGTTATGTAACTATTCCCCACTGATTGCAAGAGTAATAATTCTCCTTTTATTGGGAGACTTTTCTGTAGTTTCAATTATGAGTTCAGTTTCCTGTAGTTTGTAGAGAATTGTTTTGTTTGCTGAAAAATAGACTGTTGCAATAAGTCCTACTGTAAATCCCACTCTGTCTCCAACTCATTGAATGGCATGGTGATGTTAAACCTCTCTCCATAAAATAAATGGGATAAAGTCCCCACTAAAGTAGCAGAGCTCAGAATCTCAAACAAATACAGTAAGTGTTTGTGCTGTTGTATCCTGATGGGGATTTAAAGTGATTTTTTGGCCTGGCTCTTCTTTTGTGAATTTTGATCTTATCCTAGTGGTATCGGAAGGATTTTTATTTGAATGATGAGGTTTCCAAAAAAGGATGTGATCCAGCGGTTTATATCTTGAAGAGCCAGAATGCAAAAACCCAATATTTATCCCTCAACATTAAAAATAGGATTGCATTGAATTATGTGGTCAATATTTCATTGCTGTTGATGGGAGTTTGCTGTATGCAAATTGGTTGCTACTTTTCCCTACATTATAACAGTGACTACAAATCAAAAGTATTTAATTGGCCCTAAAGTGGTGTGCGACATCCTGAGGTCATGAAAGGCTTGATATAGATGAAAGTTCCTCATTTTGTCTCCAATGTTGTATCTGTGACAGATCAAAGTATTATTCTTTGACCAAGGAATTTCTTATTGTGCATTTTACATTGGCTTTGCATTTAAATGCATTTCCTCTGGTCCTAGATCAATATAAATATAACTTATCTGGTTTTATTTTACCCATGCCATTCAGTATTTTAATAACCTCCATGAGGCCCATTAACTGTTTCCTTTCCAGACTGTACTGCTCAAGTATGGCCCATCTTTGCTCCTTAAAGAGGTCCCCTTTACATTTGGATTCGATCTTATTGCACTTCGAGGACCACCTGCAATGCTTGGATCAATATAATAATGGCAATGAACAGATTAATGAAGGACCCTGGATTAATGATTGTGTCCATCAGTAATGTTTAGCTCTCAGGCACTGTTGACCGAATTGTTAATGGCTTCTACTTTCAATACCAACTTTCAAAGATTCAAAATAAAAACTACAATAAATAAGAAAATGATTAGAAACATTTGTGACTGACATCTGGAAGGGCTACTATTCTAAACACCCCTCCTTTCATTCATAAGTCTTAAGTAAGGATCACCATGCTGGATATTGTCAGGTTAATCTCTCTTTTACAATGGTCTGCCATGCAGATTGACCCTGCTTTGCCAATCACCCTTCTGTTGCACCAAACAGAGATAGATCTCCCTGTATTGCTGTCAGGAGTATTGGATCACCGGGGCTCATTGAAGAGAAACTGGGCAAGGAAGACTGCCCACTGGTTAGAGAGCCCGCCTCGTATCCATCCAGTCACACCCACTACTTCTCTTGGGCTGGAGGTTGGGAAGGCATACTTTTCCCCCAATTGCTTGGCCTCATCAGAAACCCCTTTTGCACAAACAGGTTTCTGTAGATCTTCTGCCAGAGTCAGTCAATTGGTGAGAACTCCCCATTGAGGAAATACATGCTTTTTTCAGATGTCGATTTTTTGTGATCAGTAAATGCTCACTGCTTTTCAGGGATCATTACAACGTGGGTACCTACCATATTTTTCCGAGCTTCGGCAAATTGCTTCCTCTCTTCCTCCAAGCGCTTGCGAGCCTCTTCCTCTGCTTTGCGCTGCTCCTCCTCACGGCGCTGCCTCTCCAGCTCCTCGAAACTTCGCTTTAGTTTCCCGGGCCGCATTGGGTCCTTCTGAGCCACACTGAGACTGGGTAGATCTTCCTCGTCTTCAGCTAGACACTGAGTACGACGGAGCCATTAGTTTCGGGCATTAGAGAAGGCAAAGACGAGAGAAAAATAAATGAGCCATGCGGCCCTCAAAGGTCATCCTTGTAACATCCCAACTATCCCCGTTTATTATCCCACCGCGTTTCGAATGTTCTTAGTCCTTCACCTGACAGACAATTTCAAATATATATCACTCTTAAGTCGAGAGTTTCTTGTTCACAGCTTACACTAATCTTTGGAAGTGGTAAGAGAGGACAAGATGATAAAGCTGTTAAAAATGCATACGAGATCCTGGGCCTTGCAAAATAGAGCAGAACGATTTGGAGGTCTATGGGGACAGGATGGGATGAGTGGGACTAATTGGACAACTCTTTCAAAGAGCCAGCAGAGGCATGAGGAGCAGAATGGCCTCCTTCTGCAGTGCATCATTTTCGCTTAGGTGTTCAGGTCCTGAAGATGGAACTTGATTCCATGACCCTGCTTTTGGCCCCTGCCCTCGAGATACTGAATTAAGACGGTCCAAACTCTAATGTGCATCGGCTAAATATAAAGGAGGAAATGATAACCCACCCCACCTGGCAGAAATGGAGACAGCCCACAGTTCAAATACTTGTGCAAAGTCTTACTGTCCCATTCCCACCTGCCACCATCTTAACTGAGCCGCTTCTCTGGCTTCTTGTCTGTCTGGCTCAGGATGTAACCTCATTAATATATTAATGATGGCATTAGGACCCCAATGGCCTTCAGTGTGGGCACCTGCCCAGACAGCCTGCTTTGTAAAACCTGGGTGAGGGAGCTGAAAACCTTTCCCTGAGCAGGGCCAGGAGGTACAGGAGTGCCCGTCCGGGACCCACGAGGAAAGACTGGGCTTCTGATGCCCCAGGTTAACCCTGAACCTTGCTACCCATGAAACCACCTCCTCAATGGGGGACTTCTCCCCAATTGTCTGTGAAGGAACACCTGGGTGACCATACAGTTTTTGTTGGTACCTGTACCTGCCTCCTTCCGTCTGTAATGGTCAGGCACATCAGCAGCAGGATGTAAATATGAGGCCCGTGGCAGTTAAAATAGCCTGGGGACTTAAACTGATGATGTCGGGCAGGCTTGATGCTTAACTTAATTAAGAACCTGATTTGATATTGTATACGGCTAATGCTGTACTGTTAAGTTCCAACCTTTCTCGCTTCAGCAAAGGCTGCTTTTTCTTCCTCGATGCGCCGTCTCGCTTCCTCCTCTGTTCTTCTCTTTTCCTCGTCCTGTCTCCGCCTTTCTATTTCTTCGAAGCTGAGTTTTAACTTCCCAGGACGGACTTCACTCTTGCAGGCGTCCGTACTATCCAGACCCTCATCTTTTTCCTTTGACGCAAGAACGCAAGGCTTAAAATTAGTCTTAAAACAGGCGACTGTAAAATATTCAGCAAAGGGCATGCATCTGGATTCGGGCTGCCAACTCCGAACGGTGTTCCAAAAGGCTTTATCACATATGACCTCCCACCTCTGGGCCTGCCGTCATGCTCCTGCCATTGGTCCAACCTCGCGGTGCCCTGCCTCTGTCACCAATTGGAAAGCAAACAGCCTCTTTGTTAACTACGGTCAAGATTCAGCCAAACAGGCCATTTTTTTTGCCACCTCCACTATCGTTGAAACCAACATGAAATCCAACAGAGAAAAATGGTGAAAAGACAGAATTAAATGGTTTGTTATCCGAATGCTCGCAGCATTTGTTACGAGATTGATGAATCAATAGCACAAATAGAAATAAATTAGTATGATATGGAAGCCATTACAGAGTCATGGGTGCTAAGTGACAACAGCTGGGACCTGAATATTCAAGGGTATTTGACATTTTAGAAGGAGTGGAAGAAAGGAAAAGGAGGTGGGGTAGCTTTGTTAATCATGTATGAGATCAATACAGTAATGAGAAATGATCTTGGTTCAGAGGATCAAAATGTAAAACCAGTTGGGTGGACATTAGAAATAGCAAAGGAAAGAAGTCACTGGTGTGAATGTTTCTGGGCCCTCTGACAGTAGCTACATTGTAGGACAGAGTATAAATCAAGAAACAACGGGAGCTTGTAAGAAAGATACCACAATAATCATGAGAGATGTTAATCTTTATCTAAATTGGATGAATCAAATTGGCAAAGGTAGCCTGGTGGATGAGTTCATACAGTATATTTGGGACAGCTTCATACAACATCAGCTATTTTAGACTAGGTAATTTGTAATGTGACAGGATTAATAAATGACTCCATAACAAAGAATCCTCTAGGTAAGAGTGAGCATAACAGGGTAGAATTTCACATTCAGTTTGAGGGTAAGAAATTTGGGTCTGAAACTAGTGTCTTAAACTTAAATAAAGACCATTACAAAGGTATGAAAACAGAGTTGGCTAAGGTGGAATGGGAAAATGGGTTAAGAGATAAGAGGGCTAAGAAGCAGTTGTTGACATTTAAGGAGGTATTAATAAATCTCAACAAAGATACGTTCCATTGATAAAGAAAGACACTACAAGAAGGGAGCACCCATCCTTGGTTAAGTAAGGAAGTTAAGGATGGTATTAAATTGAAAGAAAAGATGTGCAATGCTGCAAAGATTTGCAGTACACCAGAAGATTGGGAGAATTTTAGAAACAAGCAAAGGATGACTAAAAGAAAAATAAAGAGGGAGATATTGGAGAGAGAAAACTAGCTAGAAATATAAAAATAGACAGTCAAAGCTTCTATAAGTATATGCAGAGGATAAGAGCAGCGACACTGAGCCTTGGTCCCTTAGAGGGTGAGTCTGGGAAATTAATAATGGGAAACAAAGAAATGGCAGAGACTTTTGAAAAAGTATTTTGTTCCTGTCTTCAGAGTAGAAGACAAAAAAAAAATTGTTTGCATTGCCCTGCTTCAGTTAGTACATTTTTCCTTTTTATGTGGCATGTTAATCTGTCTATGAACAGGTTAATCACTTTAAAATAGAAGATATCAGCTAGGATGCATTAGTCGGGACATTTGGTTGCTTAGTTTTGTAACGTTGAAGTAGGTCTCAGCTGGACCATTTTAACGGGAAAATCTGCCTACAATTAACTCAGCAACAGAGCAGAAAATAAGCAAGGTGTTCATGAGGTAAAACTGCAATACAGATGGTTTCCTCAGGCCATCTTGTATTAACAAAGTTATGAAGATAGTGGGAGAATTTCCTATCTTAAATGATCTGTGATTTTCTAGTTCTTCCTGCTGTTGCTCCCCTTTCCCCTCACAAGTGCCAGCTGTGGCTCAGTTGGTAACACAGACAAGTTCTCTCCAGTGTCTTGGCCAACATTTCTTCTTCAGCCAACACTAAAACAGGTTAAAAACAGAAAATGCTGGAAAAACTCGGCAGGTCTGGCAGCATCTGTGGAGAGAGAATCAAAATTAACATTTCGAGTCCGTATGACTCTTCTTAAGCTCTGCAGAAGAATCATACGGACTCGAAACGTTAACTCTGTTTCTCTCTCCACAGATGCTGCCAGACCTGCTGAGTTTTTCCAGCATTTTCTGCTTTTATTTCCAGCATCTGCAGTATTTTGCTTTTAACTAAAACAGGTTGTCTGGTCATAATCACATTGTTGTTTGTGGGATCTACCTGTGTGCAAATCCCTACACTAATCGCTGCAATACAACAGTGACTACACTTCAAAAGGTGTTTGGTTGCTTTTAAGGTGCTGTGGGACGTCCCGAGGTCATGGAAGTCAAGTCTGTCTTTCTTTCATTTCTCTTTCTATTGCCGATTAGAGAGAAAATTGACGTCTACCAGGAATTGCAAGTGTGCAGCCATGGGCAGCATAAGCAGCCCACTTCCATCAAACGCAGCTCTCCTCCATCCAAATTATCTTTTTAAAAATGAATCAATGATGAGGAGAAAAGTGAAGAGAATTCAATGGAAATAGAGAATAAGCAGATGAATGGAATCAGACTAAGCTGAAGTGGTATAAAACCCTGCATCATCCTTGCTGAGCTCGATTGTCTGTTTCTGTGTTCTAACACTGTACAACTCTATTACAGGTCGAGTATCCTTTATCCAAAATCCTCAGGGCCAATTGCATTTCGTGTTTCAGATAAATTTGGTTTTCGGATACCGCATATAAACTTGCATTACAATAGCCGAAGTCTCAGCTAGTGAGAGTCTAAAGTAAATAAAATGTCTAGAAAAGTAAGATGCATCACGGAATAATAAATACCGGGTACCTGAAAGAGTTTCTTTTTCACTTGTACACCACACACATCGCAAGGTAAACAGTGCAAACAACTAGACTTCCTGCACTAAATGTCGATGAGGTTTGAATAAAGTGTGGTATTTGGATGTGTTCAGTTTTCAGATTTACGGACAAAGGACACTCGACCTATATTAAAATCTGACAGCTTTCGTAGAGTGACCATATTACCACTGGAAAACCAAGGCATTGATGCTTGAATCTCCCATTGCTTAATATTATTGTAAAATGTTCCGTCTACTCAATGCCAAAATTCTATTTCCCTCCCTTGCCAGTGTCTTGGGTTGAGGTGACCATTTGTAACCTTGGCATCCTATATGATCCTGTGCCGAGTTTCACATCCTGCATCCTTTCCATCAAAGGCTCCTTTCTTTTACCTCTGCAATCCTGTCCTCCTCCATCCCATATTCTAATCACGTTATCACCCACTCGTTCTGGCTGACTGGCTCTATTAGCAGTGGCTCCGTTCAAGCCTCACTCTTTGGCACTCCACTGAGGGAGTGCTGTACACTGTCAAGACTGTCACTGTACTGCCTTTGATTGAGATGAGGATGAGGCTTTATTTCCAGAGGGATAGAATTGGAAAGTAGAGATTGTCGTGCTGAACCTTTTTCGAACCTTAGGTTTGACCACGCCAAAAAACTATGTGCAGTTCTGGTCGCCATATTACATAAAAGGGTATAGAGACACTGGAGAGAGAGCGCAGAGAAAATTTGCATGGATGATTCCAGAAATGCATGGTTATACATATCAGAAAAGGATTAACACACTGGGTCTCTTTTCTCTTGAAAAACAAAAGGGGACTGAAGTGTGTCCTAATAGAGGTCTTTAAAATGGTGAAAGGTTGCGATAGAGTGGAGACAGACCCAGAAGGAAAAAGCAGTTCAAACCAGTACTCATTTCCCAGATTTTACTGTGTTTTCGTTCTGGGGAGATAATGTTTCCTTTGTGGGGAAGAGCATAACTCGAGGCAATCACTATAAGATAGTCACCAAGAAATCCAATAGGGAATTCAGAAGAATCTTCTTTACCCAGAGAGTGGTGAGAATGTGGAACTTGCTATCACAGGGAGTGGTTGAAGCGAATAGTTTAGATGTGTTAAAGAGGAAGCTAGACAAGCATTTGAGGGAGGAGGGAATAGAGTGCTATGATGGCAGATTTAGATGGGGAAAGACGGGAGGAGGCTCGAGTAGAGCATAAAAACCAGCATGGACTGGTTGGGTTGAATGGCCTGTTTCTGTCTTATATATCTTTTGTAAACCAGACCCCATCTGCTTTCTCAATTGTACATGAAAGATCCCAGGGCACTATTTTGAAGAAGATTATGGAAGTTCTCCCCAGTATTCTGCCAAACCAATGTCACTAAAAGAACAGATCATTTGGTCACTTTCATATACTATTTGTGGAACCAGGCTGTCTGCAAATTGGTTGCCAGACTTCCTATTTTACAATAGTGACTACACTTAGTAAGTACTTCACTGGCTGTAAATCGCTTTGGTCAAAAGTCACTATATAAGTGCAAGTCGTTCTTTTAAATAGTCACTAAATGTGAAATTTTTGGCCTTATCTTTAAATCCAGCCTTGCCTTCTATGGATCCTTCCACACCTTTGCCCCAACTAGAGGTAGCATAGGCTTCAGCTAATTCAGGGTCTATGCTCTTGAATGTTCCCCATAACCCTCAGATACATTCTCTCCTTTAAGAACATTCTGAAAAATCCATCACTCAGGTGCCCCTCTCAATCTCTCTCTTCCACCTCCTGGTGTTTACACTCCTTACTCCTTTCTGATGTGCCTTGGGATGTTTTGTTATGCTAAAAAGTGGCTATGTAAATGCAAGCTGTTATTGTAATGAAATCCTCTGTCCATTTCTGGACTCAGCACCTCCGGGAGGCCTTGGAGGGGGTGCAGTGCCAATTCACCAGAATCTAACAGGGCACTGGTGACCATAGACTTCCATTGGATTGGCCCATGATCATGCTTGACAAAGTACTGCAGTGGTTTACTATTGCCTTCCGCAGTATGGCTGTTCAGGAAACTCTCCCGCTCTTGCCACCTGCCATGAGGTGTATTGGAAGGCTGATAATCAACCTCTTTGGCCATGTTATGGCCTTCCTTGGCCATCAAATCCTGAAGTGGGACTTGAATCCGAAGCTTCTGGCCCAGAGGTAGGGACACTATCAACTGCACCACAAGACCCACCAAAATGATACTGGGACTAAAAGAATTATATTATTAGAACAGGTTGCATAGATTATGCTTGCATTCCCTCGAGTTCCGAAGATGAAGAGGCGATCCAACTTCAGTGGCTTAGCCGATTACATGAGTTGATCGGGTAGACAGAGAGAGAAATAATTTCCTCTGGTGGGAGAGTCCAGAAATCAGAGCCAGGCCATTCAGGGTTGATGTCAGGAAGCACTCCTTCACACAGACTGTAGTGAAAATCTGGAACTCTCTCCCTTAAAAAGCTGTTGAGGCTGGTGGTCAATGGAAAATTTAAAAAAACAGAGACTGATAGATTTTTGCTCGGCAAGGGTATTAAGGGATATGGAACTCAGGTGGCTAAATGAAAGTTAAGATACAGATCACCCATGATATAGAAAGATGAGATAGGCTCAAGGGGCTAATTTGCCTACACTTGTCCTAACAGAGCTATTTGTTTCAAAATATGAATACGTCATTAGAATATCAGAGAGATGAACAAAATAGGAACACAATTCCAGTAATATTGCACAAAGTGGATTCCAGGAGTTCAGAGGATTCAAAGTCTTGCTGAAAAAAAGAGACACGTCGAAGTTTTTCATCTTGCACTCATCAGGACTCTCCGCAAGATTACCAATATAAGGGGAAGTGTCCTGATGAGTGTAAGATGAAAAGCTTCGACATGTCTCTCTCATCAGCAACACTCAAGTTCTGTACCACCAAACGACAATTCAAAGTATAATGGTAGTTATTTTTTTACGAATTGGGAAGTGCCTGAGTACCTCTGCGGCTTTCTTTGTGAGTTCACGTTGTAGCTTCCTCTTCTCCAGGATGTCCTGCTGAACCCTTCTCTTGCGCTCTTCCTCCGTTCTTTTCTTCTCCTCCTCTTGCCTTACCTTTTCCATTTCCTCAAACTTGCCCTTAACTGTCCCTGTGGATACAGGAAGGCACTTGATTGTCTCTTTCTGCCCCCAGTTTTTAACGCGACAAGCAAGGTGCCTGAATCTTTGGGTTAGAGTGATTTCAAGCTTCGTTACCTGTCAGTTTAGGCACGTATGCCTTCTTCAGTTCATTCAATTTGTTCTCATCTTCGTCATCTGAAGCAAGAAGATCCCTTAGCTGAAACAAATCAAGTGAAAAGAGGTTCAGTGTCATTAAAATACTAAATCCAAACCACTTATGACCAGTAGTGGAAATTATGATATACTAACTATATCACAAAACTGTAACACTATGTAAGGGGCCAGGTGATTTGGAGTGCTCTCTGACATTTGACCAAACAGAGAATTGGGATAGAGAGAATCAGGAAAAGCAAACCAGAGGGTGAAAGCAAGAAATAGGAGCAGCAGGAGACCATATGGCCCATTCAGTCTGCTCCGCCATTCAACACAATCATGGCTGATCTTGGGCTTCAACTCCATTTTCCCACCCTCTCTCCATATCCCTTAATTCCTCGAGGGACCAAAAACCTGTCTATCCCAGCCATAAATGCATTCAACGATGGAGCATCCACAACCCTCTGGGGTAGAGAATTCCAAAGATTCATAACCCTTTGAGCGAAGTTATTTTTCCTCATCTCAGCCTTAAATGATCAACCCCCTTAACCTGAGACTGTGCCCCTTTGTTTTAGATTCCCCGACTAATGGAAACAATCTCTGTGTCCACCCTATCAAGCCCCTTCAGAATTTTGTAGGTTTCAATGACATCGCCTCTCATTCTTCTGAAGTCCAAAAAAATATAAGATCAAC
Organism: Cetorhinus maximus; assembly: GCF_964194155.1. NCBI lineage: Eukaryota > Metazoa > Chordata > Chondrichthyes > Lamniformes > Cetorhinidae > Cetorhinus > Cetorhinus maximus. The sequence goes on from NC_135895.1 coordinate 12,186,072, forward strand.
TTACTTAGCCTGTCATCATAGGACAGCCCTCCCATCCCAGGGACCAATCTGGTGAACCTTCACTGTACTGCCTCCAATGCAAATATATAATTTCTTAAATGTGGGGACCAAGACTGCACGTAGCATTCCAGATGTGGACTCACCAAAACCCTATACAATTGTAGCAAGAATTCTTTATTCCTGTACTCCAATCCCCTTGCAATAAAGGCCAACATGCCATTTTCCTTCCGAATTGCTTGCTGTACCTGCAAATGCTAATTTTCTGCATTCCTTGTACGATCACAGCCAAGTCTGTTTGAACATCAACGCTTAAAAGTTTCACACCTTTTTAAAAAAAAATTCTTTCCTATTCTTATGACCAACTTCACACTTCCCTACATTATACTCTGTCAACTTGTTGCCCACTCACTTAACCTGTTTATATCACTTTGCAGCCTCTGTGTCCTCCCCATAGTTTACCTTTCCACCTAATTTTGCATCATCAATTTAGACACATTACTCTCCATCTCTTCATCTAAGCCATCAGCATAGATTGTAAATAGCTGAGGCCCCAGCACGGATCCTTGAGGCACTCCACTATTCACTACCTGCCAACTTGAAAAAGCCCATTTATGCCCACACTCTGCTTTCCATCCATTAACCAATCCTCTATCCATGCTACTGTATTACCTCCTACTCCATGAGCCCTTATCTTGCCCATTAACCTTATGAACTCATTTGAATGTTTCATTTAACATTCTCCCCTTGACATTCAATGGCATTACCACCGTTGAATCTCCCACGATCAATATCCCAGGGGTTACCATTGACCAGAAACTGAACTGGGCTAGCCATATAAATACTGTAGCTACAAGAGCAGGTCAGAGGCTAAGAATTCTGCAGAGTGTAACTCACCTCCTTACTCCCCAAAGCCTATCCACCATCTACAAGGCACAGTCAGGAGTGCGATGGAATACTCCCCACTTGCCTGGATGAGTGCCGCTCCAATGGCACTCAAGAAGCTTGTCACCATCTGGGACAAAGCAGCCCACTTGATTGGCACCCCATCCACAAACATTCACTCCCTCCACCACCGACACACAGTGGCAGCAGTTTGACCATTTACAAGATGCACTGCAGGAATTCACCAAGGGTCCTTGCTCAGCACCTTCCAAACCACAACCTCTCCCAGCTAGAAGACCAAGGACAGCAGATGCATGAGAACACCACCATCTGCAAGTTTCCCTTCAAGTCACACAGATTTGGAAATATATCACTGTTCCTTCATTGTCTCGTGTCAAAATCCTGGAACTCCCTCCCTACTGTGGGTGTATCTATAGCACATGGACTGCAGCAGTTCAAGAAGGCAGCTCACCACCACCTTCTCAAAGGCAATTAGGCATGAGCAATAAATGCTGGCCCAGCCACCGAAGCCCACATCCATTGAACGAATTTTTTTAAAATTGTGAATTTTAGCTAATGGTTAATGTTGGAACAGTGCGATTTGAGCAAGTTTATATAAGAACTGGAGTTGGATTAGGCCATTTGATCCTTCGAGCCTGGTCCACTATGCAATGAGATGATAGCTGGTCTTCCATCTCAACTCCACCTTCCTGCACTATCTCCATGTCCCTAAATTCCCTTAATACCCAAAATTCTATTGACCTCTGAATCAAATATGCTTAATGACTGAGCATCTACAGTTCTCTGGGGTAGAAAATTCCGAAGATTCACAACCCTCTGTGTGAAGAAATTTTTCCTCATCTCAATCCGATATGGCCCACCCCTTATTCCGATATTGCTGCTGTGTTTCTAGATTCCCCTGTCAGAGGATTCATTTTCTCAGGATACAACCTGTCAAGCCCCTTAAGATTTTTTACATGTTTCAACTACATCACCTCTCATTCTTCTGAACTCCCAAGGAAAATCAGCCTAGTCTACTTACTCCCTTCTCATAGGACAACTCCCTCATCCCAGGGACTGGTCCACTGACCCTTTGTTGCACCCCCTGTAGGGCAATATGTCCTTCTTTAGGTAAGGAGGCCAAAACTGCACACTGTACTCCAGGTGTGGCCTCACCAATGCCCTGTGTAATTGTAGTATGAATTCTTTACTCTTATTCTCCAATCCCTTTGTGACAAAAGTGGTGTTTCCTATAATGTTAGTGTTATTTGCAGAATCACAATGTGTGAGCAAAAAAAGTGAAACTAGTTGGCCCAGGAAGACTGAAGTCCATCTATACCACCTCAAACATCCACCTCCTCCACCACCAGTGCACCATGGCTGCAGTGTGTACTATCGACAGGATGCACTTCTGAAACTCACCAAGGTTTCTTGAACAGCAGCTCCCAAGCCTACAAGCTCCACCATTCGGAAGGACACGGGCAGTGGGTGCATGGGAACACCACCACTACCAAGTTTCCCTCCAAGTCACACACCATGCTGACTTGGAAATATATTGCCATTCCTTTATAGCCAATGGGTCAGAATCCTGGAACTCCTTACCTAACAGCACTGTGGGGAGTACCCTCACCACACTGGCAGCAGCAGTTCAAGAAGGTGGTGTTATATATTTTATATCTCAGAGCAATGCAGAGATGACACTAGTTTCTCAGAGTGTAACAGGTTTTATTGACTGTGCTTTAAAATGTCTAACTGGAGCTCTTTCTATAGTTTGTTTACTTTTCTTGGCTTTTCCAGGCTTAGATAATCAAGCACAGTGAATATCAATTGTAAACAGACTCACGTAATTAAACACAGAAAAATCGAACACTACAGGTGGCTCACCAGCACCTTCTCAAGAGCAACTAGATATGGGCGCTAAATGTCAGCTTTGCCAGTGATGGACAGATCTTGAGAATTAATTAAAAAGAAATTTCCTCAGATCTGCTGACAGCCTTGGCAGTAAAACGAAGGAACAATCTTTGGCCAATCAGAAGGCAGGCAGAGGTAAAGCAAATACGATCTATAGACTAAGTGACCTCTTGTTTTATCTTTGTCCATTCCTTCTCCTTCTTATACTGTTCGTTTCTCTTCTTCCTTTCTTCTCCGGATCTCCTCTTGCTCCTTTCCTCCCGTGCTTTTTGCATGGCTTCGAACTTAGTCTTAACATCCCCCTTAGCCAGCTTGGGCACGTATGATTTATGAACGGGTTTAGATGTAGACAGAAGTATCTAAGTGGATTAGAAAGAAAAAAAGAGAAACAGAAAAAAAGGAAGAGGGGAAGAAAAAGATAAATGAAAGAACACAATAAAAAGGAAGGTATAAGCTGACGAGAGTTATTAACAAGATGATAGAGAATTTAAGGAATGAAGTAGTAAGATTTCAAGTTTTTAGTTATTTACTACTGATCTATTGAAATCCCCTTAATATTTTCTGCCAAGATTTGTGCACCTGGCATAGTAATGGCTCATTTGGTGCTATTTGTGGGTTAGGTTCGTATTCTATTAATACCTTAATGAAACTAAGAGATGTTCTGACACTTTTGTTGCTGATATTGCAAAGGACAATATCGACCCACTGGTGCCAATTGCTCCTCCTCCTGTTTCCATTTCCCTCGCCCCCCCCCAGTTGATTTAAAGCAAGAAGCCATCCATTCATCCCAAAAATTACTGTACTCCCCTTTAAATAATTCTTAAGTTTAAATACACAGACTTAAATCAGAGAAGGCTAGTGCAAAAGAAAGGCTACAACTCAGCTTATGGTTTCATGCAGCCCACACAAAAAAAAACAAACAATCAGCACCAGGGCAGTTACAAGCCAATTAGTCACACAGCACCAGACCGGGAGATTGGTGGCAAAACATTCATGAGTCCAGTGACTGCACACAACTGCATTTGGATGCACGGTTAGTGTTTAATTAGTCACTCAACCCACAAACTTCTAAAGCAAAAAACAAAAATTTCTGGAAAAACTCAGCAGGTCTGACAGCATCTGTGAAGAGGACGACAGAGTTAACGTTTCGAGTCCGTAATGACTCTTCATCAGAACTTCTTCATCACAAATTTCTAAACTGGGATCTGTGAGGGACCCCAAAGGGATCTGTCAATATTTATAAGGGTGCTTATTTTCCTGCCTGTCTAGGGCAGCTAGCACAGTCCCCCAAGAATCCTGTGCTCCATTACTTCTGTGATAATGGGCTGCTGATCAGCCGACATCATCTTTATGAAATTAGTACAGTAATTTTTGAAAGCGTGCTCCTCTTTGCCAGAGGTCCCCAAGAGGGCATTAGTGTTTATGAGAGATTACTAGGAATGCGTCATGACTTGCGGGGGGTGGGGGTTACTGGGAGTGTGTTGGTATTTTCAGGGGGTTCAGCACGCAGAAAAATGTGAAAGCCACAGGATTAAACCATGATGCAATCGGACATAAATGACACCTGCAGTCACAGCCACACCACGAGGAGTGTCATTTGTGCTGAACTTGAATGGTGTTTTTGCATTTAGCTCTCTGGTCAATCAATTCACAAACCCGCAATGCTGCTTAAAGCACTAATTCAATGGTGTTGTGAATAAATACCTAGTTCATGGTTCATGTTAATGTTTTAGAGGTAATTTTTAGTTCTGGCAAGATTATAGTTGTAAAAAGCGAAGGTAATTAAAATGCTGGGTTTTAAAGATTGTCAAAACACGACAAGAAATAACAGTTTGAAACGTGACCCATGTTTGCTTAATAAAGTCAGAATAAAAGAGATACACCTATAAAACAGCAGGTGAGCTAACTTGGCTAAAGAACTGGAAACATGATGCTTGCAAAGAAGGGCATTTCAGATAGCTGTTTTTGTTTTAGGGGTTACAGCTGAGTTAGTTCAAAAGCATTCAGTAAACCCCAAAAATTTGTAAAAATCCATTTACTTCATCAGATCAAAGAAGAGATTGTAAATGAGGGATAATTAAGCTAAAGGTCGGTTGGAAGACAGCCCAGAGCAGGCTATGTCATCTTGGGCATGGGTGGAGTGGAGGGAGGTTCCCTGGGTTTCAATTTACCTGGGTGTTTGCTGAGAGTTAGTTGCAGCTTGGAACTGGTAATGTGCAGCTTGTTGCTCACTGAGAGAAGGTAGCCAGAGTAAATGACAGATAGACCTGCACTGTAAGCAGAGTAAGAAAAAACCTAACTTCACCATTCATGATGTGGGTGAGGCTTAATCTCAGTTTGAACTTTGAGGGAACCGAGTCTGAAAGATAGTTCAGTTTGAAACTAGTGGAAGAATCCACATGGCAGCCGGTGGAATTTAAATTCAAATAATAAAATCTGGAATTGAAAACTAGTTGTATTTCCACCACTCGTCATTCCTGATCATAGCAGCTCAAGGTAAAAAAAACTAATCTTCCCTTCAGAATTTTTTTTTAACCAATTATCTTCAATCTGCATCCTTTGGCCACTGACTCCCCATCAAGTGGAAACTGTTTCTCCCTATGTATTCTGTCAAAACCTCTCATAATTTTAAACAGTTCCATTAAATCTCCCCTTTCCATCTCATCGAAGTCCCTCACCCCCAGTACCATTCTGGTAAGTCTCTTCCACACTCTCTCCAAGGCATTGACACCCTTCCTAAGGCGTGGTGTCCAGAATTGGACGCAATACTCTAGCGGAGGGTCATGACGAAAAGAACGAACTTGCTTGTTACCGCTTCAAGATGTCCCAAAACGCTTTCCAGCCAATGAAGTCATTTTGAAGTTACGGTTGTAATATAGGAAATTCACAGCCAATTTGCGCACAGAAAGCTCCCACAAACAACAATGAATTAAATGACCTGGAGATGCCCTGGAAATGTGGTGGCACCACACACATTTTGCAGGTGCAAAATAAGCACCTGAGAGTTCAATATGGTAAGCAGAACACACACATTCCTTATGTGCTGGAAATGTGCCACCCGCCATGTTGGAAAGTGGTTTTCCCGGGTACGCGACTGAAAGGCACCTCTGCTTATACAAGTAGAGGGTCTAACACCTCATGTCCGTTTGAGGAACACTATGTGATACAGCTGGCTGTATCCAGGAAAACGTGGTCTAAATGTGGCCAAACTGATGTTTGTTAAAGGCGCTGCAGCAGGGGGTCACCACCAAAAAGGTAAGGTTATTTATTTTTTTAAAAACTATTTACCTGAATTTGGAGACAGGAGGTGCAGTAGTGTTCCACTGCAGTGTTAAAGACCACTGTCAGCCCCAATTTGGACCTTCCCCACTCCGATTGGCTCTCCCCACTCTCCCAAATGATCCCTCCCGGTCATTCCTCCTTGCCCAGGACCCACCTGAGGGCCACTCCCTGAGGCCTAATGTCGAGCGGTACAGCGCAAACCAATTTTGTAGGTCTATCTTTTTTGAATGAAGGTGGTTGAGGGGTAAGGATTAACCAGGACACTGATAGAAGTACCCTGTTGTTCACCATCTTTGTGGGATACAAAAGATTCAAGAATAACAAGTTTTCAAATTGACCTGAGGGGGACAAACAGGGCATCAGTTTAACATCTTATCTGGGAGACCCTCCCTCACTGGAGTATCAGCCTGGATATTGCTGCTCAGATATCTGGCATGGGACTTGAACCCACAAACCTCGGCCTCAGAGGTAAGAATGCTACTTGCTAAACCAAGATTTCTGGTGAGGTTAACTCATTCATATTATAGATGCAAGCAACGTTGGGACAACAGTAACATCCGTGGCACAGCACGCTGGCCATATTAATTAGCTGCACAGTGACAGAAGCTTCAATGATTAATTTTGAGGAATTCTTAATGAATACACCCAGTTCCTGTCTGTAAAACCTAACTTCCTGGTGTCACACTTTTATGTTGACCCCTTCCCCACCCCTTGCCCCCCCTACCACCCCTATTATAAATTCCTATGTATACATTTATAATGGTAATTGCCAGTATAAATTCAAACTTGAGTGGCTGGCGCCACTGTGTCAATGAGTTGGTGATGTCTGTGGGACTTACAGCTAATGGTCTGTTTACTCAGCAAACAGAACTCATAAGCAGAACTACAGCAACGTCTCCCAATAAAATCACTGTCAAAATGCAGAAAGAGTGGAGTATAGTTACATAGTGTAGATTATGAGTGTAAAATCAATCCCTGTCACTTAAAGCAGTGCTACCTTCAAGGCACGATCGATGGGGCGAATTAACCAATAATCACCACTTCTGTACAGTACTTGTGGTGTCGCTGTGTGCTGCCATCTCAACTTGTGCATCTGTAATCACACCCTCCCACCAAAGTTGGCATTCCAGCGCTTCAGTTTTGCGGCTCCCAGCTCCTCAGCAGGTGTTGCTGAGAAGCCCCTGTACTCTGAACAACTTTACTTCCCTGCTCCCAAAACTGTCATCAGTCTTGTTATAATATCAAAGTATATGAAAATAAAAGCAGAATGCATGGTTTTGAAATAGGGGCTACGTGCATTACACCTGTGGACCGCTCTAATTATTCCCACTAATTCAGCTTCGCTGGTATACCACATCTGGTCTCGACTCCCGGCAGGTAATTTTGATTTTGTGGGATTATGTAAAATGTGAATATCAGATGAGCCACCTGTTATACATCCTCCCAATGTCCTTTAAAGTGATAATTGGCAGAGATGTATAAAGTGCAGTTGATTTGATATCAGCCATACTCCAGATACAGCCCATCCAGATTCAAAATTACCCTCCCCATGTGCAACACTCTGGAAATCAACTAGTTTGTCTTTTTAAAATAGGTACTGGAATTGTAAAATGGTTACAGCCCAGCAGGAGGCCATTTGGCCCAACCAGTCCGTGTCAGCTCTCTGCAAGAGCGACTCAGCCTCTTCCCCATAGCCCCAGCAATTGTTTTCCCTTCAGATGCTTATTCAATTTCCTTTTACAAGCTACTACTCTATCTGCCTCCACTACACTCTCAGGTAGTGCATTCCAAATCCTAACCCTAACCATTCGCTGCGTAAAAATGGTTTTTCCTCATGGTTCTTTTGCCAATCACCTTAAATCTGGGCTCTCCACTGTTCTGCCAATGGGTACAGTTTCTCTCGATCTACTCTGTTCACCCCCTCATGGTTTTGAACACCTCTATCAAATCTCCTTCCAATCTTCTCTCAAGAAAAACTACTGACGTCCTTCAACCCTGGGACCATTATCAAGGTTTGAAGGGAAGGAAAGCCGCCCACCCATAGCCAAGTCTGGCCTTCATGCGACTCAGTCCCACACCAACATGGTTGACTCTTAACTACCAAGTGAAGCAGCGTAGCAAGCTCCACTGAGTTTATCAAATCTCAGAGAGATTAGGGGTGCATGCCTCGCCCGCAAGACTCTCACATCCCGAGAATGAATTTGCATTTTGTTTCAGGATTCTAAAAGGCGCGTGCTTTGAACTTCCTTACATTCTTCCTACCTCTTTTTACAAACTGACCGATGTAACGAGTCAGTCAATTTCATTTTGTCCTCAATACATGGGTTTTAGTGTGGGGTGTTCTTGGGAGTTCTTCCATCTGTTATTGTTCTTGCAGCTGTCTTGAATGTGAGAAACAGGCACCTTCAAAATCCAGACCAGTGTCAAGCAAGGCTGCGTGATAGTTCTCATACTATTTAGAAATCTACCTCACAGTGGCTGTTCACCTCAAAGATCAACTGCCCTCTGGTGTCAGCATGAAATACCGTCTAGATTGAAAACTCTAACCACAGTTGCCTCGGTGCCAAAACTAAACTGACTTCCGTAAATATACGTGATATAGAGTTTGTGGATGACTCTGTTGTCCACTCTGCACCACATTTGCCATCCACTGTTGATCTCTTTAATTTTGCATACAAGAAACTCAGCCTGTCCTTGAATTTTGCCAAAATAAGACTCATATCAACCCACATCTGGTCCGCCAAATAAACTACCTTCCATTTATGTTTAAGGAGAGTCTATGGAATAAATGTAAGCCTTGCCAGCATTTCCCATACCTTGGCAGTCATCTCTCTCAAAAGACCACCATTGACCAGGAGATTCAACACCCGTTCAGCTGCTCCAGCTCAGCCTCCTACAAACTCCGGCAGCGAGTGTTTCACAACCAAGATCTCCGCAAGTCAATGAGAGTCCTGGTGTACAGAGCAGTTGTCACCACACTTGAATACTGCAGTGAGCCCTGGACTGTGTAGCAGTGACACATAAAAGCACTCGAGAAATTCCATCAGTAATACCTCTGCTGCATCCGCTGGGGGGACCATCGAATAAATGTTAGTGCCCTTCTTGAAGCCAGCTTCTCAAACTTTCAAGCAGAACTCCTGCAAATCAACTTTGATGGACTGGACACTGTGTCTGGATGGCCAAAAACCAGTCGCCATCACCAGGACCAGTTTTTCCAACTTTCAAACGGCCAACGTTCCAGGGGAAGTCAAAGAAAATGTTTCAAAGTCACACTGAAGCTCTCTGGAAGCACAGTGATATTGACCTTAATGACGGGGAAGAGCTTGCTACCAATTGTTCAAACTGACGACAGCTTGCCCATCAGAGGTGCATCACACTTCGGGTCACAATGTCTTAACGATGAGGCAGAGCGGCGGTAGGGAAGGAAAGAAAAGGAAGCGAATCCTGCACTCTGGATCCCACTATCTCATGGGACATCCTGCCCATGCGCTCAAAGTTTTGCATGTCGAGAATTGGCCGGTTCGGTCACATGAAGAACCACGGCAGAAACTTGCTACCCTGAGTAGACATCATCCTCGAATCAAAGGACTGCCAACAATGACGATCTTGGAGTGAGTCTGGATGGTACAGGGATGGCTCATCACTTATTCCTTCGCCACTCACTCCTTCCCCCGTTATTCAATGTCACCAGTAAACCACAGCTCATTATCATTACCTCGAGAAACATTCTTTCACTGCACATACAAATGGCTTCAGAACAGCAAATGGGCAGGCTAGGGTAAGAAAGTAATTTTGCATATAGAATAAGGTGAATGATTTTCAACCTGTGAAGCTGGCTCTTGTCAATACAATGCTGAATAATTTAAGGATTAGCGAGAGAAATTAATTTTAACAGACTCGATTGCATTATTTATATCCATACAACTTAATTTGGTAACAGATTTTTATCTCTCTCTCTTTTTGTGGCTTATGTTTGTCCATTTTGTGCTAGTCAGATTGAGGAACATTGGTTGGCGCTGGCAAAGGGATGCCTCCAGTCTCAGCACTCAAAGGCCAGGTATAGACATTGGCTACACGCAGGGAGGGGTTCTCTCTACACAACTCCAAAAACATGCTCCTTGGCAACAGCCTCTGGGGGACAGCGGCAACCCCAATACACCAGCATAGCATTGCCCCCTCCCCCACCACTCTGGGCACCTCACCATCTACCCTGTTACGTCTCCCAGGCAACGTCCCTAATTATGGCTGAATTAAAGGGCGGAGTCTCTTGAAATTGATCTGTGCAATATCAGTAACAAACAGGTTAATGAAATTCCATTGACTCACAACAGGTTAACGCCTTTATTAAGTTAGTGGATAGAGGGAATTTCACACAGATGCAGCAGCTTGATCAATACGGATACACAACTTCAATCCCACCGGATTTTTGCCAGGAATTTTCTTTTTTTTTAAAAAAAACAGAAGAGGCAAAACATGACCTTTGGAGAAATTAGTTCACATGCGCCCACGCCGGACTCACCTTGGCTTTCTGTGCCACGTCGGTCATGGTTCCTTCTCGCTCTTCTCGAACCCTGGTTTCTGATTAAGCACCTTCAGCCTTGCTCCACACCTAAAGAGAAGAGAGACGTCACTTGCTGTTCTTCAGCGTTGATTCCCATTGTCAAGCTGCAGAAAATGAACCAATCCAGCCAGCCCAGGGGACCCTGACCACTGGGGATGGAATTCCTCTGAATTTGAACTCAGCTTTCAAAATCTAGAAACAAATGCCCGGTGAGGGTTTAAGTGTCCACGAAGCTGATGTATTGTTGTTAAGAACTCAACATACCCTTCAGGGAAGGAAAACTGCCGTCCTTACCTGGTCTGGCCTATAGGTGACTCCAGATCCCATAACAACACAGTTGACTCTTAACTCCTCTATGAAATGGCCAAGCAAGCCACTCTCACTTGTGACAAACTTGCTATGAGAGGTTGAGAACAGGGGCCCACGACCACCTTCTGGGTGACCTGGGAAGGGCAATAAGTGACAACCTTGCCAGTGGCCCCCACATTCCGAGAATAATTAATAAATAAATCATGTCCACCCGATTTTCAGCCTGCATGAAATCAGCAAAGTCCAGCAGATACAAACTACAAGGGAGATGGGCAAAGAGCAAAGGCAATTGGATTAACAGTAAGAGGCTGATTGCATGGGGTGAACATCTAAATGCCCTCTGTTTTAACATTGTTACCACTGGGCTCATTTTACAAGATGACAACCTTTGTATAATGTAGAAGTGATTTTTAAAAATATATTCATTCACGGGATGTGGGCTTCGCTGGCTGGGCCAGCATTTATTGCCCATCCCTAGTTGCCCTTGAGAAGGTGGTGGTGAGCTGCCTTCTTGAAGCGCTGCAGTCCATGTGGTGTAGGTACACCCACAGTGCTGTTAGGGAGGGTGTTCCAGGATTTTGACCCAGCGACAGTGAAGGAACTGCGATATATTTCCAAGTCAGGATGGTGAGTGACTCGGAGGGGAACTTCTAGGTGGTGTTCCCATCTATCTACTGCCCTTGTCCTTCTAGGTGGTAGTAGTCATGGGTTTGTAAGGTGCTGTCGAAGGAGCCTTGGTGAATTCCTGCAGTGCATCTTGTAGATGGTACACACTGCTGCCACTGTGCGATAATGGAGGGAATGAATGTTTGTGGATGTGGTGCCAATCAACCTGGCTGCTTTGTCCTGGACAGTATCAAGCTTCTTGAGTATTGTGGGAGCTGCACTCATCCAGGCAATTGGAGAGTATTCCATCACACTCCAGACTTGTGCCTTGTAGATGGTGGACAGGCTTTGGGGAGTCAGGAGGTGGGTTATTCGTCGCACGATGCCTAGCTTCTGACCTGCTCTTGTAGCCACAGTATTTATATGGCTAGTCCAGTTCAGTTTCTGGTCAATGGTAACCCCCAGGATGTTGCTACATGTCAGTCGTTTTGTCATTGTCCATCCATCCCAACCAAATTTCTATTTCCAGCTACAGCATTTAACTGCTGTGCCTCTATATCTGTGTGTCTGCCTATCTGACTGTCTCTCTCTCTCTCAGTCTTTTTATGTGTCTCTGTCCCTCCCCCTCTCAGTCTCTTTCTCATATGTCTCTTCTCACATGTCCAACAGAATCCTTTGGGCTGTGGTATGCATGGTATTGAAATAGCCAGGATAAGGTTAAATGTCCAAGAGGCAACTCAGATTCCTTTTAACACAACACTGAAACATGTTGGACCCTGCAAACTAATCACCAACTCATTCCAGTCTGTAAATTATGTTTTCAAAGGCTTTAGGACAGTGTTGAGCATTTTGTGACAGCTATAGACACTCCTCCATTAAATGATATTAGTGAAGATATTTTGAAGCAGAAGGAAGGAAGGTGGAGCTGAGGCCACAATCAGATCAGCCATGATCTTACTGAATGGGGGAAGCAGGCCCAAGGGGCCGAATGGCCTACTCCTGCTCCTAATTCATACGTTCATATGTATGTTCGTATGTTCTAATGAGTAAATATCTGTCACAGCCAAATGTGGTCTTGTCCACATCTTCAGAGACTGAATAACAGAACCAGTTTTGTGGTATTCCTGTAAATCAAAGGCACTGTACAACAACAACAACCTTAATTTCTAAAGTGCCTTTGACATAGTGAAACAGCCTAAGACTTTTAAAGGGAGCGGTTATTAAACAAAATTTGACAGCAAGCCACATAAGGAGGTCTGATGAGACCTGAAACGTTAATTCTTTCTCTCTCTCTGTTGATGCTGCCAAACTTGCAGGGTACTTCTAGCACATTTTGCTTTTATTTCAGATTTTCAACATCTGTAGCATTTTGCTTTTGTAAGGAGAAAGAAGGACCATGTGACCAAAAGCTTGGTCAAGGAAGTAGGTTTTGAAGGAACAACTTAAAGGTGGAGGGAGAGGGAGAGGGAGAGGAATAGAGACAGACAGACGAGAGTAGTGATCAGAAAGTTTTTAGAAATGATAATCCGGGACAAAAATTAACAGTCATTTTGACAAGGAAAGCCAGCATGGATTTGCAAATGTTTAACTGACCCGATTTGGTTTTTTGATGAGGTGACCGGGATGATTGATAAGGGTAATGTGGTTGAAGTGGTGTACAAAAGGCTTCTGACAAAGTGACACATAACAGCTTTGTCAGCAAAGTTAAAGCCGAAGGAATGAAAGGAACACAGGCTGCATGGATACAAAGTTGGCTGAGTGACAGGAAACAATAAGCAGCGGTGAACAGTTATTTCTCAGATCGGAGGAAAGTGGGGTTCTCCAGGGGTAGGAACCAGGGCCATCGTTTCTCGTGATATATAATTAATCACTTCAATTTGGGTGTACAGGGCAGGTTTTCAAAATTTGCAGCTGACACAAAACTTGCAAGTATTGTGCAACACGAGGAGGCTAGTGATAGACTTTAAAAGAACACTGGCCAGTGGAAAGGGCAGCCACGTGGCAAATGAGATGTAATGCAGAGAAGTGAGAAGTAATATATTTTGGTAGGAAGAATGTGGAAAAACAATATAAAAAGGTAGTGCAGGAGCAGAGGGCCCTGGGCGTATATGTGCACAGGGTGTATATGTGCACAACTCATTGAGAGTGGCAGGGCAGGTTGAGAAAGTGGTTAAGACATATGGGAGCCTGGGTTTTAAAAATAGAGCTCTAGAGCACAAAAGCAAGGAATTTGTGATGAACCTTTATAAAACACAGGTTCAGCATCAGCTGGATGGAGTATTGTGTTCACTTCTAGGCACCACATTTTAGGAAAGGTGAGGGTGCAGGAAAGATTGCGAGAATGGTTCTGGGGATGAGGGACTTCAGTTACATGCTTAGATTGGAGAAGCTGGGATTGTTATCCTTAAAGAAGAGAAGATTGAGAGGAGATTTGGTGAAGGTGTTCAAAACCATGAAGGGCCTGGACAGAGAAAAGAGAGAGAAACTGTTCCCATTGGTAGACACTAATAAAAAGTGAAAGCCAAGGAGCCAATGGCAACATGAGGAAATACTTTTTTTTTGTGCAGCAAGTGGTTAGGATGTGGAATGCACTGCTTAAAACTGCAGTGGAGACAGATTCAATCGTAGCTTTCAAATGGGAATTGGATTATTATCTGAAGACGACAAATTTGCCGGGCTTTGGGGAAAGGGAGGGGTAATGGGGACAATTGAGTTACTCTTGCAGAGAGCCAGCATGAACATGATGGACTGAATGGCCATCTTCTGTGCTATACTCAGTTTATGATTCTAAGGGTTTAGGAATGGAATGCCAGCACTTGGCGCCTAGACAGCTGAAGACATAGCCACTAACAGTGGGGCAAAGGAAATCAGGGATGCACAAGAGGCCAGAATTGGAGGAGTGTGGAGAATTCAAAGGGTTATAGGTCTGGAGGAGTTAACAGAGATTGGGAGAGATTTGAAACAAGGATGAGAATTTTAAATTCAGGGTGTTGCTGGACCGGGAGCCAATGTAGGTCAGTATGCACAGGGGTGATGATTAAAGTGGGATTAATACCTACTGCGGTTCAGTGCTGGACTTTACTAAAGTGGGAATGTTGTCTCAGAAAATCCTGCAGAGTCTTTCCTCTGAGTAACGGGTTGTGAGTTCAAGTCGTACTCTATAGATGTGAGCGCAAAAATCTAGATTGACACTGTAGTGCAGTATTGAGGGAGTGTTGCACTGTTGGAGGCACTGTCTTTCAGATGAGTTGTTAAACAATGGTCCCATCTACTCTCTCAGGTGAATATAAAAGATCCCATGGCACTACTTTGAATAAGAGCAGGGGAGATCTTCCTGGTGTCCTGAGCAATATTCATCCCTCAATCAACATCAGAAAAACAGCATATTTGGCCATGTTTGTGGGAGCTTGCTGTGCGCAATATTGGCTGCTGCATTTCCTACGTTTCAACTGTGGCTACACTTCAAAAGTACTTGGGAGCATCCATCAGAGCCTCAGTGACAGATCCAAAACTTACTGGGCACTGACACAAACCCGACAGCATGACACCCCACACCAGAACAGTCATTACGGCACAGAAGTTGGCCATTCAGCCCATTGAGTCAATGCCAGTTCTCTGTACCACAGTTACTAAAATCAATCACCAGAGTCAGTCCACAACATTACAAACTGAGCAAACTTACTCATTACCAAAATATACCACACACACTTACCAACATGCACTAGATCACGCATGCTATACGCTTTATCACTATGTGGTGGTGACCTGCCCAAGGACAGATCCTTTGTTCTTTCTCCACACCCCGCAGTCCTGTGCTTTCTTCTTCAGCTGCCCCTAAGAGCCTCCCTTTCTCAATTTCAATCAGCAATATGACTAGGGAATGAACAGATGAGGTGGTTTCCCAGTGCCTTCCTCACGAGTGCATAAAAGAAACACAGGTCCTCTTCCTGAAGGATTATCTCCCTGTCAGCAGCTGTTGTCCCTTGAGGTTCTAGCTCTTCTATTATTGCCGCTGAGAATCCAGTGATTCTGCTGTTGGCTGTGGCTCGTAACCCTGAGCCTGGGACCCTTACCCAGGCCTGGGACGGTTTGCAAAGAGCGAGGATGACCACCACCCGAGGGTCTCCAATGACCCTGCTATACCAAACCATATATATTCGGCCGTAGTTCCTCGGAGCGGCAACCAGCATTGGATTGCCACTCCGTGCCCACTTACCTACGCCACATTTCTTCCGAGCCTGTCTCGCCTGACCTTCCGACTCAGGCCGGGCAAGGTCCAGACAGTGTAGCTATCTCCAAAGCCCAGCGTCACAGTCCAGCAACATCGAATTGAAAGAGGACACACCCCCTTTTTTACGACACTAGCTGCCGTAAAGCGAGTAAGTTTAAAGGTCCAATTGAAATTGACAGGCTGGGGGGAGATAAGTGGATAGGATTTGGGAAGTGCAGGTGTTCGGAGGTCAGGTGGGGGTTGGGGGTGGGCTTCAGACATTGGTTGGGGGGGGGGGTGGTGGGGGGTCAAACATGTGGGGGTGTGGCTCAGACATGTGTGGGGAGTGGGGATTTGGTTAGACTTTGGGGGTGGGGTGCCTGGTCAGGCCGGGGATGAGGATCGGGCCTGCCGGGGGTTGGGGGAGGTTGTAGTGCGTGGGTTCTGGTGAGGAGTCCCCTGCGGGTGGGGGAATCCCATGGGGAGGTTCAGAGGGAGTGGGGGATACAGCGGAGGGGTGGTTCATCAGGGTTTGGCGGGGGGGGATGGCGGGAGAGTACCCCAGGGGGTGGGGTCAGAGGAGTCCCATGGGGGGTGCGGTGGAAATCGGTCTGGGTCTTTACAATAGTTACCCAGAAGTTAGAAGAGGTTTTAATTCTTCTAACTTTTTCTGGGTAATTATTGGTTTAACCCAGAACCATCCGAAGTTTGCGTTTTAATTTGCATTTTTGGATACTTCCCAGTGCAGCGCAATTGCCCAGAAGAAGTGTGCGCTTCTGGGCAATTGCCATTCAAATGCTTACCTGTGAAGTTCCAAGAGGGATTCCCCCAGGGCATCTTTGGGGTACCCTCTCTAATCCGACGCTGGGGAGCCTGGAAGTTATGGCCCAATATATTGTGTGCAATATACCACAATACCATCCACAGCACAACATGCACACTAGGTAAAGCACACTGTGCAGCAGGAAGATGATGTATGTCATTTACTTGTGGTTAAGAATTAATTGCAATTGAAGAACTTAACAAGTACTGAAGTTTTTGTCTGTGACATTAACATACAAATATGTCATCCACTTAATTGATTTTCATCGATATTAACCTGTAAATTGGAAATGAGTTTGTCCCCATTAAAATATTGGACAAAGGAAAGATCGGATAAACTTTGATTTCAACACCCCCACCTCATATCCTCAAAACGTCCCAAAGTGGTTAACAACCAAAGGATTGTTCCTGAGCGTAGTCACTATTGTTATGCATCTGCCAATTTTCACACAGCAAGATCCCATAAGCAGCAAGTGAGATGAATGGCAAGTTTATCTGTTCTCGGTGGAGGGAGGATTGTTGCCCAGCACACCAGGGAAACGCCCCCATTCTTCGATTAATGCTGTGGAATCTTTTACATCCCACCTGAACAGTCAGTCAGGGCCTCGGTTTAACATCTCATCTAAAAGGTGGCACCTCCAATAATGCACGACCACAAGAGTACTATACTGGAGTGCCAGACTACATTATGTGGTCAAATCTCTGGTGCGGTGGGGTGGGTTGGAGGAGGGGGGGAGAGAACCCAGGACCTTCTGATTCAGAGTGTTCACAACAACTAGCATATTAAAATGTCAAAAATAAAAATACCTGGAAAAACTCAGCAGGTCTGACAGCATCTGCGGAGAGGAACACAGTTAACGTTTCGAGTCCGTATCACTCTTTATCAAAACAGTTCTGTTGAAGAGTCATACGGACTCGAAACATTAACTGCGTTCCTCTCCGCAGATGCTGTCAGACCTACTGAGTTGTTCCAGGTATTTTTATTTTTGTTTTGGATTTCCAGCATCCGCAATTTTTTACTTTTATCTTAATATTAAAATGTAGGCCTGCTCACATTGCCAAGTCATTTCCAGGGTTTCATATCAGAGTTTGATCCCGTGGATGAAAAGTATTTGCGTGAATTTTTTGCCGTTGATTTTTTTTTTTTGGGCATGTTAATTTTAGACTGACACAGATGAAGCTGAATCCTTGTGCATCCCCTTAGCTAATTTCTAATTAGAGTTGTTGAACTATGATTGCTAATATTATACACTGTCCTACATTTTACCACGTGCATTTAGTTAGTAACTGGTTCAGAAAATAGTACTCCTGGAAGGTACTGCACTAAATCTTCAGTCAGATCTATTTGATTGATGCTTTGCTTTATCTATAGCTTCGTGATTGTACACAGTTAGGTGGTTAGGCATTTTTTAAACCTACCACTTATTGTGCCTACCTTGTCGGAATATTACTTCTCCAGCCTCCTCCCAACAATTTTTGCACAGGAACAAGTGTCTTTTCATCATCTTGTCAGTGTAATCATTACATTTTCAGGAGTAAGAATCCTACATCTATCTTTGTAGCAGAATCTGGCAATTACATTTGATGTTGGTTCATGCTAGCTAATTCATCAAGTTGTAGAGAAGAAATATTCTAGCCTGGTACCAAGTCCCATTCAACCACCATCCCTGTGTTCTCTGACCTTCGTTGGCTCATGGTCCAGCAACATCTTGAATTTAAAACTTATCCTTTTTCTCAAATCCCTCCATAACCTTTCCCCTCCCTACCTCTGCAATCTCCTCTGGCCCTACTGCCCTCTGAGGTCTCTGCGGTCCTCCAATTCTGCTCTCTTGTGCATCCCTGATCATCTTCATCTTTCCACTGACTGTCAAGCCTTCAGCTGTCTAGGCTCTAAGGTCTGGAAATCTCTCCCTAAACCTCTCCATCCTTTCAACCTCTCTCTCTCTCTCTCTCCTAGAATGCGCCTTAAAACTTACCTCTTTGACCAATCTTTTAGTCATCGGTCCTAATATCTCTGAGAGGCTCATGTCAAATTTTGTTTGATAATGTTCCTGCCTTAAGATGTTTTGCTATGTTAATGGTGTTATATGAAAGCCAATTGCTGTCGTATGCAAAAACGGCCTCTTCAAATGCACAGGGTGGCGGAGGCTGGAGGGGTACATTTCTCACTTTGTCAGTTGAGACAAATACCTGTATAAGCATGTATGGGCAAATTTCAGATCCAGTCTGTCAGTTTCTTTTCATAAATTCTAAAAATTGCCGACTGGGCATGCTCAGTTCCCGGCCTAAATTCCCAGTGGGCACAGGAACACCAAAGCAGAAAATCTTCATTGTTATTTGTAAGAACCATCCCCCAACACCTACCTATTTGCCAAGGTGCCATTCTATTCCATTTGGTCAGTTTGACATCTCTCATGGGCAATACACAGTCATGCGGTGATACAATATCCAACCCCATTGTAAATCTGTGTGTGACAACCCCTGCTTCAATTGAAACTAGAGCTGTCTATCAAAAGGATTGCAAAGATTCAGGGCTCTACTCTTCGGTTGTCCTGGAAACCGAAGAGTAGGGCCCTGAATCTTTGCAATCCTTTTGATAGACAGCTCTAGCCTGTGACCAAGAGCCTGTGCTTTATATTTGATAGCCTTCATTAATTATTCTGAAGCTGAGGTAACTGAAAAGGTTAGTGGTCAGTTTGAGGGTCAGTGTTAGGACAAGTGGAGCATCTTTGCTGTTTTTGTTATAAGAATGGGAAAGGCTTGTCATTGGTATTTGCAAAGCACACGGAGACATGTTTAGATGCCTCAAAAGCACAGGCATGGTAATGTAATCGTTATGGTCCTCTGCTCATGAATGAGAGTTCAAATCCCGCCATGGTAATTAAGAGGAAAATGAGCAATTAAATACTGAGAAACTTTGGTTATTTTTGGTTACATATTGATCTGTTAAAAGTCCAATTGGTTCACAACTTTTTAAAAATTCATTCACGGGATGTGGACTCCACTGGCCGGTCCAGCATTTATTTCCCATCCCTAGTTACCCTTGAGAAGGTGGTGGTGAGCTGCCTCCTGGAACCGCTGCAGTCCATGTGGTGTAGGTACACCCACAGTGCTGTTAGGGAAGGAGTTCCAGGATTCTGACCCAGTGACAGTGAAGGAACGACGATATATTTCCAAGTCAGGATGGTGAGTGACTTGGAGGGGAACTTCCAGGTGGTGGTGTTCCCATCTATCTGCTGCCCTTGTCCTTCTAGATGGTAGTGGCCGTGGGTTTGGAAGGTGCTGTCGAAGGAGCCTTGGTGAATTCCTGCGGTGCATCTTGTAGATAGTACACACTGCTGCCACTGTGCGTCGGTGGTGGAAGGAATGAATGTTTGTGGATGTGGTGCCAATCAAGCTGACTGCCTGGATGGTGTTGAGCTTCGAGTGTTGTTGGAACTTCATTCATCCAGGCAAGTGGGAAGTATCCACCACACTCCTGACTTGTGCCTTGTAGATGATGGACAGGCTTTGGGGAGTCAGGAGGTGAGTTACTCGTTGCAGGATTCCTAGCCTCTGACCTGCTTTTGTAGCCACAGTATTTATACGGCTAGTCCAGCTCAGTATCTGGTCAATGGTGACCCCCAGGATTTTGATAGTGGGGAATTCAGTGATGGTAATGCCATTGAACATCAAGGGGCAATGGTTAGATTCTCTCTTGTTGGAGATGGTCATTGCCTGGCACTTATGTGGCATGAATATTACTTACCACTTGTCAGCCCAAGCCTGGATGTTGTCCAGGTCTTGCTGCATTTGGACATGGACTGCTTCAGCATCTGAGGAGTTGTGAATGGTGCTGAACATTCAGCGAACATCCCCACTTCTGACCTTATGATGGAAGGAAAGTCATTGATGAAGCAGCTGAAGATGGTTGGGCTGAGGATACTATCTAGAGGAACTCCTGCAGTGATGTCCAGGAGCTGGATGACTGACCTCCAACAACCAAAACCATCTTCTCCCTTTGTGCTAGGTATGACTCCAACCAGTGGAGAGTTTACCCCCTGATTTCCATTGTCTCCAGTTTTGTTAGGGCTCCTTGATGCCACACTCGGTCAAATGCTGCCTTGATGTCAAGGGCAGGCACCCTCACCTCACCTCGGGAGTTCAGCACTTTTGTCCATGATTGAACCAAGGCTGTAATGAGGTCAGGAGCTGAGTGGCCCTGGCAGAACGCAAACTGAGCGTCAGTGAGCAGGTTATTGCTAAGCAAGTGCTGCTTGATAGCACTGTTGATGACTCCTTCCATTACTTCACTGATGATGGAGAGTAGACTGATGGGGCAGTAATTGGCCGGGTTGGATTGTCCTGCTTTTTGTGTACAGGACATACCTGGGCAATTTTTCACATAGCTGGGTAGATGTCAGTGTTGTAGCTGTACTGGAACAGCTTGGCTAGGGTTGCAGCAAGTTCCGGAGCACAAGTCTTCAGTGTTATTGCCGGAATGTTGTCAGGGCCCATAGCCTTTGCAGCATTCAATGCCTTCAGCTGTTTCTTGATATCACTTGGAGTGAGTCGAATTGGCTGGAGACTGGCATCTGTGATGCTGGGGACCTCCGGAGGAGGCCGAGATGTATCATCCACTCGGCACTTCTAGCTGAAGATTGTAGCACATGCTTCAGCCTTATCTTTCGCACTGATGTGCTGGGCTTCCCCATCATTGAGGATGAGGATATTAGTGGAGCCTTCTCCTCCAGTGAGTTGTTTAATTGTCCACCACCATTCACGGCTGGATGTGGCAGGACTGCAGAGCTTAGATCTGATCTGTTGGTTGTGGGATCGCTTAGCTCTGTCCATCACTTGCTGCTTATGCTGTTTGCCACACAAGTAGTCCTGTGTTATAGCTTCACTAGGTTGACACCTCATTTTTAGGTATACCTGGTGCTGCTCCTGGCATGCCCTCTTGCACCCTTCATTAACCAGGCACGATGGTCATGGTAGAGTGGGGGGATCTGCTGGACTATGAGGTTACAGATTGTGTTCGAGCACAATTCTGCTGATGACCCACAGCGCCTCATGGATGCCCAGTCTTGAGTTGCTAGATCTGTTCAAAATCTATTCCATTTAGCATGGTGGTAGTGCCACACAACACGATGGAGGGTATCCTCAATGTGAAGGTGGGACTTTATCTCCACATTGACTGTGTAGTGGTCAATCCTACTGATACTGTCATGGACAGATGCATCTGCATCAGACAGGTTGTTGAGGGTGGAGGTCAAGTGTGTTTTTCCCTCTTGTTGGTTCCCTGACCACCTGCCAGAGACCCAGTCCAGCAGTTATGTCCTTTAGGACTCGGCCAGCTCGGTCAGTAGTGGTGCTACTGAGCCAGTCTTGGTGATGGACATTGAAGTCCCCCATCCAGAGTACATTCTGCACCCTTGCCACCCTCAGTGCTTCCTCCAAGTGATGTTCAACATGAAGGAGCACTGATTCATCAGCTGAGGGAGGGCAGTACGGGGTAAATCAGCAGAACGTTTCCTTGCCCATAACAAAAACAGAATTACCTGGAAAAACTCAGCAGGTCTGGCAGCATCGGTGGAGAAGAAAAGAGCTGACGTTTCGAGTCCTCATGACCCTTCAACAGAACTTTTAGCTTTTAGCTTTTTGTTTCCTTGCCCATGTTTGATCTGATGCCATGAGACTTCATGGGGTCCGAAGTCAATGTTGAGGACTCCGAGGGCAACTCCCTCCTAACTGTATACCACTGTGCCGCTACCTCTGCCGGGCCTGTCCTGCCAGCGGGACAGAACGTACCCAGGGATGGTGATGGTGGTGTCTGGGACATTATTTGTAAGGTATGATTCCGTGAGGATGACTATGTCAGGCTGTTGCTTGACTAGTCTGTGAGACAGCTCTCCCAATTTTGGCACTAGCCCCCAGATGTTAGTAAGGAGGACTTTGCAGGTTCAACAGGGCTGTGTTTGCTGTTGCCATTTCTGGTTCGTAGGTTGATGCCGGGTGTTCCAACCGGTTTCAGTCCCTTTTTTTTCAGGCAGGGCCTACATGTGGCTGTGGTCCCACTCTACATTGTGGGCTCTTAATGAGAGACAGGCAATAAATAGCATCTTGCCCACAACTTCAGAAGCTTTTTTTCAAAAAAACATACAAAGGGCCCTCACACTTGCTACAAAGTGAACAACACTATGTTGTGGAGAGTGCAGACATTGCTTACAGGACTGGTCTGGCATGCTGAATTGCAGGAAAACATCTATTGTGTAAACTCAATGAGTTTGACAGGCTATTTAACTATGGGGGCATCTTGACCAATGTTGCCCTCAGCCAATGTCCAAGACATGTGCACTTTCCAGAAGAGATCAGTGGACATTGGTGAGAGCAGAAGGTCAGTTGATCTTCTCCCTAACTGAATTGCTCAAGAGTTTGAACACCCTGACTGTTCATCTGAATGAAATCAACACAGAGCAACAATGAAGCCTAAAAGATTCGGGTCTCTGTAGCTTGGTGGACGAGAATTCATGTTTTTCCTACTCTTTGAGTGATACACTGTCTGATTTCTCTCCTAAATAGCTTTAATTTTAAGGTTAATGCCCTTATTCTGGATTCCTCCAACATAGGAAATAAACTATCCACCCTTATCAAATCCTTTTATCATTTAAACTTTGATCTATCTTCTAAACTCTAGAGAATATAAACCAGTTTTACACGTCCTCATTATTTAACCCTTTAAGCCCCAAAAAGGAAAGATAGGAAGTTTCTGAAACTTGTCAGAAAATGTTTCAGCTATAACATAGAATTGCATTGAGCACACTGCATTTGATGCAACAGGACATCAGTGCAGGAGTTCCACAGTATAGTGTCCTAGGCCCAACCACCTTCAGCTGCTTCATCAATGACCTTCTCTCCATCATAAGCTCCAAAATGGGGATGTTCTCTGATGATTTCACAATGTTCAGCACCATTTGTGACTCCAGATACTGAAGCAGCCAGCACCCATATGCAGCAAGACCTGGACAACATTCAGGCTTGGACTGTTAATTAAGTTGCAAGTAACAGCCATCCACACAAGTGCCAGGCAATGACCATCTGCAACAATATAGAATCTAACCATCATCCCTTGACATTCAATGACATTACCATTGCTGAATCAACCACTATCAACATCCTGGGGGCTACCATTGACAAGAACTGGACCAGCCATTTAAATACTGTGGCTACAAGAGCAGGTGAGAGGCTGGGAATTCTGTGGAGAGTAACTCTGCTTCTGATTCCCCAAAGCCTGTCCACCATCTACAAGACACAAGACAAGAGTATGATGGAATACTCTCCACTGGCCTGGTTGAATGTGACTCCAACAACACCCAAGCTCAACACCATCCAGGACAAAGCAGTCATCTTGATTGGCACCTTTCTACCAACTTAAACATCCGCTTCCTCAGCATGTACTCTATATAAGATGCACTGCAGCAACTCACCAATGCTCCTTCAACAGTACTTTCCAAACTCATGACTTCTACCACCTAGAAAAGACAATAGCAGTAGATGCATGAGAACACCACTACCTGCAAGTTCCCCTCCAAGCCACACATACAATCTTGACTTGGAACTACATAGCCATTCCTTTACTGTCGAAGGATCAAAATCCCAGGGACTGCCTTGTTAACAGCGCTAACCTACACCAAATGGATTTCAGCCACTCAAGAAGGTGGCTTACCACCACCACCTTCTCAAGGGCAATTAGGGATGGGCAACAAATGTTTGTCTTGCCAGCGATATCCACGTCCCATAGAAGAAATACTAAAAGGCCTATACTGGTGTTTATGCTCCATATGAGCGTTCTCCCAACTTTCGCCACCTAACCTTATCAACATATACTTCTATTCATTTCTCCCTCGAGTATTTACCTAGCTTCACTTTAAATGAAAAAAAAATCTGGAATATAAAGCTAGCCTCAGTGATCGCCATGACAACTATCATTGATTGTTGTAAAAACCCATCTGGTTTACTCATGTCCTTTAGGGAAGGAAATCTGCCGTCCTTACCTGGTCTGGTCTGGTCTACATGTGACTCCAGACCCACAGCAATGTGGTTGACTCTTAAATGCCCTCTGAAATGGCTGAGCAAGCCACTCAATTCAAGGGTAATTTGGGATGGGCACCAAATGCTGGCCTTGCCTACGACGCCCACATCCCATGAAAGAATAAAGAAAAAAAATGCACCTCAACTACTCCTTGTGGTCACAAGTTCCACATTCTAACCACTTTCTGGATGAATAAGTTTCTCCTGAATTTCCTGTTGGATTTATTAGTGATCATCTTGTATTTATGGCCCTTAATGGGGGCTCACCTACAAGTGAGAACATCTTCTGTGAGTCTATGCTATCAAAGCCTTTCGTAATCTTGAAGATCTCTATCAAGTCGCCCCTCAGTCTTTTCTTTCCTAGAGAAAAGAAACCAGCCTCTTCAATCTTCACTGGTAGGTAGCCATTACTCTTGAAATGAATCCCAGTGCTTTCTTGGTTTATTTTTAAATGATCTTATCAATCTGTGCCACTGCTTTTATGATTTAAGTATCTGTGCCTCCAGACTCTCAGTTCCTTTATTTCATTTAAACCCTTATTTGCTAAGGAATCTGTGACCTCCTTATTCTTCTTACCAAAAAGTACCTACTTAGCTATTTGGAAGTTCATTTGCCAATTATACCCATTCTTCAAGTTTATTAATGTCTTCATGTATTTCATCCCACTCTCTCCGTTAGCTACATCCTCAAATTTGGCGTCATCCACACATTTTTGAAATTGTACTTCTGATTCCCAAGTCCAAATTGTTTATCTAATTAGCCAATAACAGTGGTGCCAGCACCAATCCTTGTGGAACACCACTTCCCGCCTTTTGCCAGTCTGAGTAACTACCTTTAGCCCCTGCTCTGGTTTCTGTTTTGTAACCAGCTTTATTTCTATTCTGCTCCTTGTCCACTGGCTCCACATGTCCTGACCTTAGTCATAGGTGGCACTTTACCAAAGACCTTACTGTTATTCCTTCAACGAATTCAATAAAGTTGGTTAAGCATGACCTTCCCTTTTGGAATCCCTACTGACCATTATAGTTTCAGTTTCTAGATGTTTTTCTATTACATCTTTGAGTAGGCATTCCATTATCTTTCCCATACTGATGTTAAGCTAATTGGTTTATAGTTCCCTGGACTTAATCTCCTTTCATAAATATAGGAATCACATTAACTGTCTTCAAGCATATTATTCCTTTCTCTAATGAACTTTATATATAAACAGTGCCTCCATTATCTATTCCCAAACTTCTTTTAATATACATGGATACATCAGTCAGCATCAATCAGGACCAGGTCTCTAAGCTTAATTACCATATTCATTATCACTTCCCATTCTATCTTAAATGCCTTTATATATTTTTTGGTCACTTCTTCTAATGTCATGTCCACTACATTAGTTTCCCTGGTAAATACTGAGGCAAAGTAATTATTTAACATTTCCGCCATTCTGTTCTCATTTCCTATGAGTTTAGCATATAGTCGTTTGGTAATACAGAACTTGAGTATTGCCAAAAAAAAAGAGACATGTCTAAGCTTTTCATCTTACACGCATCAGGACACCTCGTAAGAATACCAATGTAAGGGGAAAACAACAATTTGTACTGTATGTGAAGAGAGAGTGCTGATTGGTTGGCAACGCCACTTGCTAACTAATCAGCACTCTTTTCGCATACAGTATAAATTGTTGTTTTCCCCTTATACTGGTATTCTTGCAAGGTGTCCTGATGAGTGTAAGGCGAAAAGCTGCGACGTGTCTCTTTTATCAGCAATAATTTAGCATATGTATCACTTTGTGGCCCTATGCCTGACCTTAATTATTTTTCTTATTCATGTATCTGCACTATTATCTTCATTATTTTACATTACATTCCTTCACAATTCAATTTTATAGTTTTTCCTCGCCTTCCTATTTATTTTCTTACTTCTTTCCTAACTATTTTGTATTTCCTTTCTTCATGCTCTGCTTTATTGGGAATGTACTTAAGTGTTTGTCTTTTTCTTCAGTTTCAATGTTGCCACATTGCTCTATTCATCCATAGTGTGAAATTAATGGCTTTTTTGTCAGTAAATGTTTCTACTTTATTTTTCCTGGTTCCATTTTGATCCCTTAAAACCACTCCCCAAATTTATTATTTTTGTCTTTATCTTATGTCCTTCTCAATCTTTATTTTAAACCTATTACATATTGATCACTATTGTCTAGATGTTCCCTACTTCTAAATTGACATCTGCTTACATTTCTGTAAGTGTTAGCCATGGCTCCAAGTCAGAAGGTTCTGGGGTCAAGTCCCACTCTGGGAGGCCTGAGCACAAAGTCTAGGCTGACACTCCAGTGCAGATCTGAGGGAGAGTTGCACTGTTGGAGGCGCAGTCTTTCAAAAAGATGCTAAAACTAAGGACTTGCCTGCCTTCTCAGGTGAACATAAAAGATTCCAAGGCATTATTCTGAAGAAGAGCAGGGAGGTTATTCCCGATGTCTTGTTGAAAGTTTAGCCTTCAATGAAGCCGGTAAAGTGGATTATCTGGCCATTATCTCACGGCTGTCTGGGAGGCCTTGCCGTCCACGGATTGGCTATTGTTTTTCCTACATTCCAACAGGCTATGTTTGGAGATTTAAAATAAAGTCAATCTTATGAGTTGCATTGTTCAGGTACAGTCGCATGGTGGTTATGCGACTATTCTGGGAGCCTGGACTAATAATCCAGAATGTGAAATTAAATCCCATCGTGGCAGTTTCATAATTTGAATCAATGAAAGGACAACAAATTCCAGCCATGTCCCCATTCTGAAAACAAATAATGAAAAAATGGTTGTGTTTCCCAAATATTATTCATCCCTTTATAGGTGCTTTTCTATGTTCTGGTGAGCAGGGATGTTTTACTTAGTGTTTCAGTTGGCTGATCATAGAACTGGAAACATAGTCATGGATGAAGATACATTTGACTGGACTCCATTTTAAGCTCTTAAATTTCAGAAGAGTGAGTTGTTAACATTTAATGTTAAGGTCAGACTTTGGGATGTCTGGTGATTTTCTTAATCAACCACTGGTCACCTTCAGAACTAAGGACTTCCAGGCATTGACTGACAGTAACACTGCAGAAATACAACTAAAATATAACCTGAAACTTCAGCATCTTCCTAGTGTCTGAGCACTATGACGTACATAAGGATAAGGCCGGCAGTTCCCCCAAGCCTGCCTCAAACTTGTTAAGGCTGGAGCATCATAGTTAGACACTTCGTCTCCCTGCTCCCCCCCCACCCGCCCCCCTTCCACATAAGTTGTCAATCAATCGTGTAATCTTCTGGGAGCTGCATTCTCACCAACCCTATCGAGCAATCAAAACCAGCCCTGGAGATCACATTTATCATTTTCTTCCAAGCCCTCCGAAAGGCATTAACCTTAGGGAGAGCTGGTGGCAGTGGAAATGTCACTGGACGAGTAATCCAGAGGCCCAGGCTAATGCTCTGGTGGAATTTAAATTCAATTAATAAAATCTGGAATTGAAAGTCAGTCTCCATAATGGTGACCATACTGTTGTAACCCACCTGGTTCACTGATGCCCTTTAGGAAAGGAAATCTGCCATCCTTACCTGGTTACCTGGTCTGGCCTATGTGTGACTCCAGACCCACAGCAATGTGGTTGACTCTTAACTCCCCTCTGAAATAGCAAGCCACTCAGTTAAAGGGCAATTAGGAATGGGCAACAAATCCTAGCCAGCGAGGCCTACGTCCCATGAAAGAAACAGAACTCTTTGCTGAGGCATAGTCCCACAGGTATCGACTGCCTTTCCCTGCCTCATGCTTTGTCCTGGATGGTGTCAAACTTCTGGAGTGTTGTTGGAGCTGCACTCATTTAGGCAAGTGGAGAGTATTCCATCACACTCCTGACTTAAGCCTTGTGGATGGTAGACAGGCTTTGGGAGTCAGGAGGTGAGATACTCACTGCACAATTCCCAGCCTCTGACCTGCTCTTGTAGCCACAGTATTTATACGGCTGGACCAGTGCAGTTTCTGGTCAATGATAACCCCAGGAAGTTGATGGTGAGGGATTCAGCAATGGTAATGCCATTGAGAGACTGATTCACTCTTGTTGGAGATGGTCATTGCCTGGCAGTTGTGTGGCATAAATGTTACTTGCCACTTATTAGCCCAAGTTTGAATGTTGTCCAGGTCTTGCTGCATTCAGGCAAGGATGGCTTCAGTACGTGAGGAGTTGTGATTGGCACCAAACACTGTGATCATCAGTCAACCTTCTCATTTCGGACCTTTCAACGGAAGGAAGGTCATTGATGAAACAGTTAAATGTAGATGGGCCTAGGGTGCTACCAACATTTACATATATTGACTTGAATTGATGCTTTGTAAATATTATGTATACACTTAACATATTTGTGCAAAATCCCCTTGTCTGCTATTTAAATGGATTTGCTATCCAAGAAATATATGTACATAAATATTCAAGCTGAATGATTTCCAAGCCCATGCATTTCTTTCATGCATCTGGGTTTATTGCGGTGTGCAATCTCTTCCCCACCCCCAGCACTGGCTGACCTTCTGTGGCATTCCTCATGGTAATTTTGGTTCTGGAGCACGGCTGTGATATCTAACTGGCCTGTCCCTCGAAAGCCACTGCTTAAGAGATTGCAGTCCAACTAAACACATCCGCAGGGCATCTGGAGACAAATTGCTGATTAAAGTTTCTGTAGGTAGGTGGCCACTTGTAAGTTCCCGTCTCCTGTCCTTGCAGTGGAGGCAGGGCGCAGGTTATCAGAAATCATGGAAACATTAACCAGGAGGAAGTGAATGGCTTTTTTTTTTAAACCTCCCATACTTTATTTTCCAATTTTAACAAATGTGACATTTCAAGTTGGTACAGTATGAAATGTGATAGGCGCAAGTCAAATGCCTATTTTTGTTCGCGTAGATGTAATGATTTCTTCAGTGTACATTCCCTTTAGTATAGAAGGTCTAATTGAGGTGTTCAAGATGACCATAGGATTTGTTAGGGTAAATAAACTATTAACCTCTGGTGGGAGAACAGCCAGAACGAGGGGCCATAATCTGAAAGTTAGAGCTAGGCTGTCCAGGGGGTGACGTCAGGAAGAATTCACAAAGGTTAGTGAAAATTTGGAACTTGCTCCCCAAAAAAGCTGTTGAGACTGGGTGTCAGTTGAAAACGTCAAAACTGAGATTGACAGATTTTTGTTTGTTATTATATTAAGGGTTATGGAGCCAAGGTGTGTATATGGAGTAAAGCAGATAAGGCACGTTCTAACTGAATGGCGGAACAGGCACAAGAGGTTGATTCGCCTATTCCTTTGATAAAGCTTCTAACTCTGTGAGACTACGGAAAATGAAGGACTGGTTATTCAGACCAGGCAGCAGGGCCAATTATGAACTAGAAAAGTACTGTACTCTTATGCATAACACAGGGGTAATTCCCCTGTCATTTTAATCTGCCTTGTTAGACGAACTGATTGTCTGGAATATATTGAAATTACCCTGTTGCCAGCACACGTTGATATTCCCTTTAGATTTACAGTTGATTGGAATATGAACTCTATTTAAATTGGTCACGGATTTAATGTCGGTGGAGCACCAGAGTAACGTGCACAGCTGAAAGTCAAGATTTCCTGACATGTCGGGTAACTGATCATGTCTAATGGAATTATATTCAGATGCACAGGCTATTTTAGAAAACTGATGTAAAAGGGCAGTGACATGTGTCCGATAGGAATGTCGAGCCTGGTACAGATTGGTGTCTGACACTGCTGCTGTTCATTTCTGTCATGACACCAGTCCACTTAATGAGTAACAATGTCATAAAACGTCAGCAGATTATTTACATTCTGGTACATAACATTTGCTTTATACTTTGGCTTCCTATCCAGTGCCAATTCAACTTTAAAATTCTCATCCTCGTATCAGCCCTCCTTATCTATCTAACCCGACAATCCATCAAGAACTCTGCATTCCTCCAATTCTGAGCAGCCCCAATTTCCCTTTCACCTCCATTGGTGGCCATGCTTTCAGCCACCTAGGCCCTCAGCTCTGGAATTCCCTCCCTAAATCTCTCCATGTCTCTACCTCTCTCCCCTTTAAGAGATGTTCCTCAAAATGCACCACTTTGACCAAACTTTTGTTCCTCTGCCCTAATATCTCAACTGACACAGTAACAAATATTGTCTCATTACGCTCTTGTGAAGCGCTTTGGGACATTTGACTATATTGGAGGCCCTATATAATTGCAAGTTGTTGTTGGAAGTCTATTTTACCAATTTCAGTCTCCTTAAATGGCTCCCTTAAAGTCTAGATTAAACACTGTCATTTTGGCAAAAAGGCCATTTGTTCGTGATTAGCAATCCCTACCTTGGGACTTCCATTTGGCTGGACCCACCCCCACCCCCCCAGCTTTCTTCATCTGTGAGCCTAGACATTGTCCTTCAGTAGGCTACTCAACTAGAGGGGATACCACTGTCCACTGCGATCACATCCTCAACCAGCATTCTAGTAGGCTCACTTTCTTCCTGTCTGGTGTCAGTGGATAATCAGTGGGAGTCCCTCCCCATCCCTAGTTCAGACCCACAGAAGCCGGCTGTGGCCTATGTGCCACCTCTTGAGATTAGCTAACTTTAGCACAGACCTGCAATCAAGTTTGTAAAGATCAACTCCACCAAAAACAGGATATCTAGTCTTTGATCTCTCTGCTGTTTGTGGGATCATGCGGTGCATAAAATGACTGCCTCATTTGCTTATAAAGCAACAGCTTTGGGGCATCCCGAGGAGTGTGGTAGTTGCTATATAAATGTCAGTTCTTTCTTTCTTTACCTGGAGCATTGAGAGAGGGTCTGTCAAATGTAAAGCTTTTAAAGAGCTGCATTGTGCCTTGACTTGTACTTGGTGGGAGATAACGTTCCTGAATACAAAACCCTCCTGTTCAATATACAAGTCAAACACCTCAAAAAGATTCACAATAGAATTGTGAAAAACTCACTCTGCTCTACTACAAAATCTACTTTGGGAAGCATTTATTAGTGAAAAGGCTTGTCCAGATGGAGACAGAGTGGTGTACATTTTTGAAGGTCCAAATAGACCTGTTTACTGGGAGAAGTAAGCTTCAGACTGCATTGCCTCTCAACGGGTGAGGTGAGGACAATGGGGCACACAGTAGCAGTAATGATGATGATCTTGGTGCCAAGAACTGCCAATCTGCCCCTGGAGCTTCAGAGACTGAAGGATCAGATCCTGAATACAGGGACATTCACAAATAAACAGGTGAGCTCTCAGCACATTGGAACTGGAGATTGGGATAATGAGGACAGGGCAATTAGAAATGTAACTAGCTCCTCTAGATGCAACTTGTCTGAGTTTCATTTTTGTGCCTATCTTGCTCTCTCCAACCCCCATTCTGTCCATACACTACAACTAGCTGAGTGTGAAGACTCTGCTGATTCTTTTCCCCAATTAAGGCCCTAGTGATTTCACCATTATACCTGAGGCGAGACAACCTTTTCTCTGGCACACCCACTTAAATGTCAAAAGACATTAACCACATCTCAGGATTGTGTCTTCTGAAGTTGCAGTGCTCTGGAAGAACATTGATATTATGTAGCCATGATATATTAAAAGTCTTGCATATAGGATACACTTACTGTAAAAATGCCACTTACTTCTGGTTTCTCTGTCACACCTTGTTCAATTGTTGGATCACTATAAATTAGCGTGCCTGATAATACTTTGCGCATTAAATGGAATAACAATTTTAATCGTTTATATATTTCCTTGCACCAAGCAATGCCCAGGGTGGCCTGCTAATAAATATATTTGAAGCAGCTACTTAAAAAGCAGAGATTACCACAGAAACTTGTCCAAACTGTCTCCCAACTCTTCTAACATGATTTTATTCATACCTCCCTAAATCTCCTGCTCCTCCCTTTTATCACCTGTCTCTTCCCTGCCTATGTTTTTAATAAAAGAAAAATATTGCTGAAAAAAAAGACATTTTTGTGTCAAAGCAAAATGCTGCAGATGCTGGAAATCTGAAAAAAACAGAAAATGCTGGAAAATCTCAGGAGGTCTGGGCAGCATCTGTGGAGAGAGAAACAGAGTTAACATTGAGTCCAATATGACTTGTCTTCAGAATTCTGAAGATGAGTCATATTGGATTCGATGTTAATTCTGCTTCTCTCTCCACAGATGCTGCCCAGACCTGCTGAGATTTTCCAGCATTTTCTGTTTTTTTCATCTATGTTTTTGTTCCCTCGAGACTTTCAAATCCAATGCACTCCTGGCTGGACTTCCATCTTCCACCCTCTGTGGACTTGAGCTCACCCAAAACACTGCTCCTCACATCCTAACTTGCACCAGGCCCGTTCGCCCATCAACCCTGTCCTCACTTGACCTACATTGGCTCCCGGTCCAGCAAAACCCCGATCTTAAGACTCTCATCTCGATGTTGGAATCGCTTCATGGCCTCCCTCCCTGACCCTGTAACCTCCTCCAGCTCCACACAAACGTCCCAGAACTCAACATTCATTCAACGCTGAACTCTTGTGCATCTTCCACATCCTTTACCCCACCACTGAGGCTGCGGCCTCAGCTGTCCAGATCGGAAGCTTTGGAGTTCCCTCCCTAAACCTCTCTGCCTTGCTACCTACCTCTCTCTCTCCCTCCTCCTTTGTTATGCTTAAAAATAAGCATTCAGTCACTTGTCCAAATGTATCCATAAGTGGCTCTGTGACATTCTATTTGATAATACTCCTGTGGGATGTTGGGATATTTCTTATAAGGTACTAAAGGTAACATCTGGTCCTTGCGATCTATTGGAAAAGTTTTGATTGCCTGAGAGGGGGGGTCAAAGAGGAATTTCACGGAGTATTTTTTCCCCTTATTTGCCGTGGGTTGTGGCGTGAGTGTTGGAGTGAGGGTGGGGCAGGGGATGGGTGAGGGGAGCAAAAGGTGTTTAGCCATGATGAGGCCAGCGATCATAATGTGCAAAGCAGTCTGGATGGATGGCTCTGCCCGTCAGTTTTGTCTGTTCGTATTAAAGGTGCTAAGCAAAAGCAAGTTGTTGTTGTGAGGGCAACTTAGAAGGGGATGTATAAATATTGCTGTGTGTGACACAGTATCAATTAAAGAACATGGTGAGGTTTGATCCATTGCCTTTTCAAGAGATGTAGCCCAGGAGCGCTTCATCATTTATTTAAAGAAATTTTAAAAAAATATTCTAGTCTCCCAGGTTGAAACACATCTCAGAAATTTGTAAGCTAAAAATATCCCTGATATTCCAGAAGGACTTTTTAAAAAATGGAGACAATTGCCTCATTTTCATTGGGATTGTGTGTGTGACATTCTCTGCGCTTTGTTACTTGGCTGAGTGGGTATTATATCGTTATCTGAGAAGGAAGAATGTACAGGTTACAGGGAGAAGATGGGGGGGTGGGGGGAATGGTACTAGGCGAGTTATTCGTTTAGACAGCTGGCACAGATGTGAGGGGCTAAATGGCCTCCTCCTGTGCCGACACAATCCTGTGATTCTGCAATAACGCTCTCACCTCTAGGTTGAGAGTTCAAGTCCTGCTTCGGGGATTTGAGCATATCAACATGGCACACCAGTGCAGCACTTATGGAGAGCCACATTGTTGGAGGTGCTGTCTTTCAAGATGGGACGTTAAACCGAGGCCCTGTCTGCTGTCTCATGCAGGTGGATGTAAAAGATCCCAGGGCACTATTTCAAAGTGGAACAGGGGCCATGGGCGGTGTCCTGGTTAACCTATACCCTTCAACCAACGTCACTAAAAACATGTCATCTGGCCCCTGTATCATCGTTTGTGGGATCTTGCCGTGCACAGATTGGGCTGCCGCATTCTGTACGTTACAACAATTAACAGGCTTCAAAGAAAAAGTTAATTGGCTGTAAAGCGCTTTGGGACGTGAAAGGCGCTATATAAATGCCGCTTTCCATTTATTTTTGTTTTGTACATGAAGGAAAGGTGGGGGGGGCGGTGTGTGTGGAATAAATACCAACTGGTGACGGATATTTTGTACAATAAATCTATTCACCTCACGAGTCTCGGGGAAGGTGACAGGAGTGTTTGGGGGGGTTGAAGAGCTGTCAAAAGCCAGAACTTGTCTGCAGGGAGATGAAAGAGTGGAGGGTGGGGGAGAGGTGGATAAACTCCCAACGCTGGTACAGAGCAGACCGTCACAGTGAAACACCAAAACCCCCCACCCCACCCCACCCCACTGGGGTCGCTTCGAAACAGGGGACGGGGGACACAGGTGAAACCTCGGGCGGAACAGG
The DNA here is from genome assembly GCF_964194155.1 of Cetorhinus maximus. Lineage (NCBI taxonomy): Eukaryota > Metazoa > Chordata > Chondrichthyes > Lamniformes > Cetorhinidae > Cetorhinus > Cetorhinus maximus. Next base: position 12,221,017 of record NC_135895.1, read on the forward strand.
ACGGGGCTTGAGCAGCTTCCCCGGGCTGGAGGTGTCCCCACACATACCCCCAGTCGGTGAGGCTGCCTGCGAGCTGATCCCAATCTTTCTATAAGGGCACGGAGAGGGAGATAGGGAGAGAGAGAGAGAGAGAGAGAGGGGTGGGGAGAGAGAGAGGAAGGGGGGTGGGGAAAGAGAGGGGGGGAAGAGAGAGAGAGAAAGGAGGAGAAGAGAGAGAGAGGGGGGAAGAGAGAGAGAGAAAGGAGGAGAAGAGAGAGAGAGGGGGGAAGAGAGAGAGAGAAAGGAGGAGAAGAGAGAGAGAGAAAGGAGAAGAGAGAGAGAGAAAGGAGGGGAAGAGAGAGAGAGAAAGGAGGGGAAGAGAGAGAGAGAAAGGAGGGGAAGAGAGAGTGGGGGGAATAGAGATAGAGAGAGGGGGGGAATAGAGATAGAGAGAGGGGGAGATAGAGGGAGAGGGGGGTGGAAATAGAGATAGAGAGAGGGGAAATAGAGATAGAGAGAGGGGGGGAGATGGAGAGAGAGAGGGGGGAATAGAGATAGAGAGAGGGGAATAGAGATAGAGAGAGGAGGGGAATAGAGATAGAGAGAGAGGGGGAGATGGAGAGAGAGAGGGGGGAATAGAGATAGAGAGAGAGGGGGGTGGAAATAGAGATAGAGAGAGGGGGCAGATAGATAGAGAGGGGGGGAATAGAGATAGAGAGAGGGAGGAATAGCGAGGGAGATAAGAGAGAGAGAGGGGGGAATAGAGAAAGGGGGAATAGAGGGGTGGGGAGAATAGAGAGGGAGATAGAGAGAGGGGGAGATAGGGAGATAGAGAGAGGGAGAGAGAGTATTGGGGAGCTGACACCGACAGCTGCTGTCCTCTCCGACAGGAGGGGTCATGTGTACCACGTTAGACATTTCTTTTCCAGCTCAGTCTGACTCGACAACCTCTTCCAAAAAAAACCCATCAAGCCCAACCGTCCAGGCACATGTGTGATTTTAATCCTTAACTCATTTATTCCTTCACTTGCCCAATCCAACATTGATGGCCACCTTCTCCCCCCACCCCCTCCCCCGGTCCCCTTCTCCTGCCCTGTAACCCGGCTTTAAGTTGAACTTACCTTCCTCAATAGGTGAGCTTTGATTCTCTCTCCAGTGGATCTTCGGGACGACGTGTGGTAAATCCAAAGAAGTTCTTAGACTAAAACGGGAGCTGCTGTGCAGATTTCAACCACCACTGACCACTCTCAATGTCGTTTGGGTAAAATTACGTCTCCCCCGTAGCAAGTTTCCATAAAAGTCCCGTTCGCTCACCGTCTACCGCATTCCATGCGATCCGGGGCATGGCTTCTTCAGCTGTTGCCTTTTAATATATTTCCGTAGCTCATGGATCCTCACTTCTGACTCCTCACTCAGTCATTCACTCACTCCTGCCAGTGCAACTGATGTAACTAACTCATTGCTGCTTAAATCCTGCTGCTCGAGAGAAAAAAAATCAGAAGTCCAATTGAACCACAGCAGCATTCCAAGCTGTGATTGAAAAGCATCTGCATTTATATAGCGACTTTCACGACCACAACAGCATTCCAAGCTGTGATTGAAAAGCATCTGCATTTATATAGCGACTTTCACGACCACAACAGCATTCCAAGCTGTGATTGAAAAGCATCTGCATTTATATAGCGACTTTCATGACCACAACAGCATTCCAAGCTGTGATTGAAAAGCATTTGCATTTATATAGCGACTTTCACGACCACAACAGCATTCCAAGCTGTGATTGAAAAGCATCTGCATTTATATAGCGACTTTCACGACCACAACAGCATTCCAAGCTGTGATTTAAAAGGATCTGCATTTATATAGCGACTTTCACGACCTCAGAACGCCCCAAAGCACTTCAGGTCCAATTAAATATTTGTGAAGTGGAGTCACTGTTGTAATGTAGGAAAGGTAGGAGCTATTTTTATGGACAGCAAGATCCCACAATCATGTGAGAAGGATGAGATAATTTTTTTAAGCAATCGAGAGGGTGTATATTAGTCAGGATACTGGGGAGAACTGCCCCCCACCCCCCCTGCATTTCTTCAAGTGAGTGCCATCTTTCATCCACCAGAGAGGGCATTTTATCTGAAAGAGGTCACCTCCAAAAGTGCAGCACTCCCTCAAGTACTGCACTGGACTGTCGGTCTGAATTGTGTGTTCAAATCTCTGGAGTAACTCAGAAGGGCAGGTGCTCCCACTGAACTGACAATTCATCATGGTTGTTGCTCCCAGTATTGGCGCCAATGCTTGATGTGTTGGCATGAGAATACCCTGACCATTTTAAAAATAAATAGCTAGATGTGTTATGGGTGGGTCTTGTGGCACCATAGGTAATGTCCCATGCCTCTGAGCCACAAGTCCTGGGTTCAAGTCCCACCCCAGGACTTGAGGGGCCAAGGAAGATGGTTTCGGAATGAGACCAAACAGGTTGATTATCAACTTTATATTCCTTCCAACACACATGAATGATAGGCAGTAAGAGTGGGAGAGATTCCTGATCAGCCATGCGATGGAAAGATAATTGGAGCCTCTACCATCACTATCCATAGCTCCAGGCTACAACATGTGTGTAAAAGTGCCTGTTGCAACAGCAACCCCTACTCCCTGGATGTGTTACAATCTGGGATGAGCCATGGATGGTGGAAGCTTTCAAAAAGGAATTGGATAAACACTTGAAAAGGAAAATGTTCAAGAGCTATGGAGAAAGAGGAGCGGGTCTATCTGGATAGCTCTTTCAGGGACGTGATGGGCTGAGTGGCTGCCTTTTGTGCTAGAAGGTTTTACGATGTTAGACCAAGGTCCACCTTGTTCACCCTTGGTAGTGGCACAATAGAGTGATGGTGGAGTTGTCGATGAATCATGTGAGGCAATTTCTATCTGTTTCAGTGATGAGGTTATGTATTCTAGATCAGTGATCAACATTCAAGCAGTGGCCTTGGGGTATTGTTAAAGTTCAGTTGACTGTATTTAAGTTACAGGTAAATCACTTGCAGATGTTTACACAGTTTGGAGGGAAATGTTGCCTTTGACAGAGAGTATAAAATGGGTGAAAGCGGCTCAGCAGCCCTTTAAGCAGCTCCCCTGATTTTTGTTTCTCTTGCAGCAAATGGGAAAGGAGGTGCATTGGATCCCATACCTGCCTCTGAACCAGGTTCACGTCCCACTCCAGGACTCGATGGCCAAGGAAGGTGGGTTCATAACATAGCCAAACAGGGTGAACGTTAACTTGCAAATCCTCCCAACACACACCCAAATGGCAGGCGGTAAGAGTGGGAGAGATTCCTGGTCAGCCATGTGATGGAAATAACTGTGGACCCTCTACCATCACTATCCAGGACTACAACATGTGTGTACAAGTGCATGCCACAGCAACTTGGACTCCTTTTGCTGTCAGTTGGCAGCACAGCGGGTGTGGATCTGATTGATGCCAGCAACATTAGGCTTGATCCCCGTTCTGGCTGGAGTGGTTTCAGCACCTGCCTCCCTGCCCTACCGGTGGTGGAGGTTGAGGCACTGTGGGTCGGACCTGCCTTCAGGCAGAGAACTCAAGAGGAAGAAAAAACAGCCAATGGAAATGTAAGTCTGAAGGACCGCTTAAGGTGCTTGAGCCGGCTTTCCCCGTAAGTAGGTAATTTGAAACATGGCACGTGCTGAGTGTAGTGTGCTTGAGAGAAAGAGGCAACTTTTTAGACTTATGGTTCTCAAAGCTCTCCATCTCTAAGGTTTTCCTTGTGCCATGTCTGTTATAGACTAACTGATAGAGATTGATTGTTATGTTTTGTCAACAATTCCATTACCATTATATCATGTGACTACCAGGATGTTAGAAGGGAAGTTAGATAAACTTTGGTCTTTTTTTGGGGCTCACAGTCTCAATGTCCCTAATTTGTCTGGCTGATCTCCAATAGTGTGAATCCACTGTGCTGCCCACTGGGCACAAAAGGCATCAAGAGATTCAGCAAGCACTGTATTTTCATGCTTAAGAAATACCCAAGTTCCCTACTGAGCTCTAAACGCAGGGAAGCAAGTTTGTTCAATCCTACATGTGTCAGTAAAGGGTTAACCCATCTAAAATAGTTTAACATCTGTGTTAAAGTAGCAGGCAGAGAAATGCCATAGCAACAGGTTAACATGCTGGCTCACTAGTACCACTATGAATTATTTCTAGGCTACATTCCTTAATGTTTGTTTGCAATACATGTGTTATTTTTGAATGTCCAATGTAATGAATAAGAATTCCTCTGTTTTGCTGTGTGCAATACTATTGTTAGCTTTTGGTGAAAACTTCCTCTTAACCTTACCAATAGTGAAACTCAACGGTTGGCAATATTAGGTCAATGAGCTCACACATCAATGTGCTGTCCACTGCTTTGATGCAGGGTATATAAATGGAGATGATGTTAACCTAAATTAAAATAACGATACTGGCCTGTCACTTGGTAGTACAGAACTTAAGTACTGCTGAAAAAAGAGACATGCTGTTGAAGCTATTCATCTTGCCCTCATCAGGACAGATGCAAGAATGTCAAATTTCAAAGGGAGTAACAACTTTATACTGCATGAGAAAAGGGTGCTGATTGGTTGGCAAGTTAACTTTGATGTGTTGCCGTGGAGAATGCACCACAGAACTATTGTCTACCACACTTTTGTTTAATTTAAAAAAATATATAACAGAACAACAAAAAAATTCAGCAATTCATTCATCAATAACAACTTGCATTTATATAGCACCTTTAACACAGTAAAATGCCCAAAGACTCTTCACAGGAATGTTATAAGGCACCAAGAATTGGCGAAAGGCATTGCCACCAATGGTGGTGTGATGGACACATGCAAGAGACCAGAATTTGAGGAGCACAGGGTTGTAGGGATGAAGGAGGTAACAGAAATGGGGAAGGGGTGAGGCCATGGAGAAACTTAAACATAAGGGTGTAATTGTTAAAATCAAAGTGTCTGTGGGAATAGGAGCCAAAGTAGTTCAGTGAGTGTGGGAGTGGTGGGGGCGGTAGGGTGATGAATGAATGGGAATTTGGGTGAGTTAGCATACAGCCAGCAGAGGTTTGGATAAGTTCAGAATTTATGGAAGGCGGAATGCGGATGACTGGCCATGAGTGAGTTGGAGTAGTCAACTCTGGAGGTAACAAAGGCAGGGATGAAGGTTTCCGTAGCAGAGGGGCTGAGGAAGAAATGGAGACAGGTAATATTACAGAGGTGGAAGTGGGTGGTCTTAGTGAGGGAAAGGATATGGGGTCAATATAATATCACACAAGTAATTCGGCACAAACATTCACCTGCTAATATTGTAAAAATCATTTTCCAGCCTTCTAGGTTATTATTTCAACGATAGCCTGGATCCCAATCATGACAATGTCACTAGAAGTACAGAGGGGTGGAAATCATCACAGCTACACTTAGTGTCAGTACACACAGTCATCAGAGCTTTCCTTAGTTAACAATACTCATATTTATATAGAAGCATATCACGTCTCATAATGCTTCACAATAGAATATTGAAGTACCATTTTTTTTAGAATTCATTCGTAGGATGTAGGCTTCACTGGCATTTATTGACAATTCCTAGTTGCCCTTGAGAAGATAGTGAGGAGCTTGATCCCGCTGCTGTCCTTGTGGTGATTGAGATAGCTGAGTGACTTGCCAAGCCACTTCAGAGAGCGTGTAGGCCAGATCAGGTACGGACGGCAGATTTCCTTCTCTCTAGGACATGAGTGAACCATTTGGGTTAGCTTTACAACAATCCAACAGGTTCTTAATTTACATGGAGTTCAATAGCCAAATAGTGGTGGGAGTTGTACTGAGGGGGAGGTGGTGGCATGGTGGTGCTGTCACTGGACTATTCCAGAGACCCGGGGTAATGCTCTGGGGTTCAAATCCCACCACAGCAGATGGTGAAATTTGAATTCAATAAAAATCTGGAATTGAAAGTCTGACGAAACCATTGCCGATTGTTGTAAAAACCCAATTGGTTCACTAATGTCCTTTGAGGAAGGAAATCTGCTGGTCTGGCCTACATGTGACTCCAGGCCCACAACAATGTGGTTGACCCTGAAATGCCCTCTGAACAAGGGCAATTAGGGTTGGGCAATAAATGTTGGCCTAGCCAGCGACGCCCACATCCCATAAATGAATAAAAAAACATTTCACCTCATCTGGGTTATTTGTCCAGTAACATAAACATGCCCTGTTTGTAAGAAGTGTTTTAAATAATTGGAAGTGTTAACGTTGACAGCAGCAGAACAGTATTTGCAAGAGGCATTTTTTTTTTTACGAATTGACCCTATTTAACTTTAATACAGTGAGTGTTTCGAGGTGGGATTGAGTGTTACGGTAAGACGCTGCTTATTTGTGTTAATCAAATCCAGATGCGACATTACACCATCTCATACAACCTAAAGCTAAGCCAAGCAGCAATTCACTTGTCCACTGATGACTGAGACAGTTACAATTCCCCTTACGTTGGCGCCCTGCAGTCTGATTTAATAAAGTCTGATTCCTTGAAACTTTTGGCAGCTGTTTGCCTTACATCAGGTGCTAGGAAATTTCGAAACCTCTGTTAACAGCCGGGTACACTGTACAGAATATAATTAAAACTATAGAAATTTCAGGAGGCCAGTCACCTTGAGGTGCCTGTTCTGGAGCTACCTCTCCCTGACCTTCACCATTACCCTTTCCTGCATTTAAGTTCCTCAACCAAGGTTCAGTTGGTGGCACTCATGCCTCAGAGTTGGAAGGCTGTGGTTTCAAACTCAACTGCATACACCTTAGCACAGAATCCCAGCCTGGCAACTCCAGTATTGAGGGGGTGCTGCCCTTTTGGAGGTGCTGTCTTTCATGAGACATTAAACCGAGGCCCCATCTGCCCTCCCACGTGGACATAAAACATCCCATGGTGCTGTTTTGAAGATGAGTAGGGTTGTTCTCCCCAGTGCCCTGGCCAATATTTATCCCTCCACCAATATCACTACAAAACAGATTGGCCATTATCTCACTGCTGTTTGTGGGATCTTGCTGTGCACAAATTGGCTGCTGCGTTTCCTTCATTGCAATAGTAACTACGCTTCAGAAAGTGCTTGATCAGTCCTGGAACATGCTAGAAATGCAAGTTCATTCTTTTGAAAGAGTGCAATTTGGTTATTTACAGTTGTGCGAGAGTTGCAGTATAACTCGGATCTAAATCTAATCTCCGAGAACAGCAGTGTGAAGTGGTCTCCAGGAGGCAGACTCTGCCAGCGAGCCCTGGTTTAACAGCATGTGGAGTGTAACTTCATTGTGGTGTCAGCCGCTTTAAGAACCGTTCAGTGGGCAAAGGAGTTGTTTAAAAGTCTTTGTGAGTGTGGACGATTCCCACTGCAAAAACATATCCAATTTAACAGCTAGAAGCAGAATGCCATGCACAAGACGTACAGTCCTGAGAATCTGATTCACAGCCAGTCACGCTAGCCCAGTCCTACCAGAGTGGAATCGATCCTGTGGTCATCAGGGACAGTATATTGTGGATGTAGTATGAACACACTCTTGGCATAGAATGAAAGGACACAAAAAGGGGCCATTCGGTCCACTGTGCCTGTGCTGGCTTTTTGAAAAAGCTTTCCAGTTAGTCCCACTCCCCGTGCTCTTTCCCCATAGCCCTGCAAATTTTTCCTCTCTCTTGCATATCTCCAATTCCCCCTTGAAAGTTATTATTGAAATGCCTTCTGCCTCTATTTCAGGCAGTGCATTCCAGATCATAAGAACTCTAGTGTGTAAAATAAAAATCCTCTTCACCTCCTCTGCTGGCTCTTTTGCCAATCAAATTGATTTTGTGTCTTCCAGATATCAACCTTCCTGACAGGTTTGCCCATATTTACTTTATTTCATGTTCAAGTGTTTATCAAACTACCCCTTAAGACTTCCAAAGCCACATAAGGAAATGTACATTCTGATGGCCTGTCATGTTGAAACTTGCCTTCTACCCTCTCCCTTTTGCTCTTTGCACTAATCCTGTGTCTATGCTGCCCTTGTTGCCCATTCACCAGCAACTACAGATAATGAGGGTAACCTTAGCTAACCCGTCCAGAAAGGGAACCAATAGGATCACATTAACTTAAGTAAAAGCAAAACACTGTGGATGCTGAAAATCCGAAATAAAAACAGAAAGTCCTGGAAAAACTCAGCAGGTCTGGAAGCATCTGTGGAGAGAGAAACAAAGTTAACATTTCGAGTCCAATATGAGTCTTCTTCCGGAATGTTCCAAAGGAGAGTCATTTTCGACTTGATCACATTAGCTACCTGTTTAACACTCTGCCTGATGTTACCACCCCACAACTTCAGTAGCCCAATTTTACCCTCTCTTTTTCTGCTCCATTGAATTGGGCCCCAGTTTAATTATCCTGAGACCCGTGTCCTTTCTGGTTTGTCTCTTTGGAATGTGGTGGCCAGATCTGAACACAGGACGGACCAGTGCATTGTAGAGCCTTAAAAAAAAGTAGAACGCTGAACGTCCCAAAGTGCTATGCAACCGATGAATTGTTTTTGAAGTGTAATGCAGAAAAACTCTTCAACCGATGCCCACACAGCAAGCACCCCCCCCACAAAATGCAATGAAATAACTGATGAGAGAATCTGTGTCTGGAATCTTTTAAGGTTGACTGAGAACAATGTGTTTAAACTGATGGAAGAACGTGACAGCATACATATGAAGAAACTATTTCCTCTGGTGGGGGAATCAATGATATAATCTTATACTTAGGGCTAGGCAAAGGGTCTGCAACCTGCGAATCCGGAGCCACATGCAAAGATCCAACTTGCAGCTCCCAACCTTTTCCAGTTGGATCGCAGTCACGTGAAAAAATCCCAAAAACAACTGAGCCAAGAAAAGTAAGATAAAAGCAAAATACTGCAGATGCTGGAAATCTAGAACAAAAACAAAAATACCTGGAAAAACTCAGCAGGTCTGACAGCATCTGCGGAGAGGAATACAGTTGACGTTTCGAGTCCGTATGACCCTTCATCAGAACTAAGGAAATAGAGAAATGGGGTGAAATATAAGCTGGTAGAGGGGGGTGGGTGGGACAGGCAGAGCTGGATAGAGGGCCAGTGATAGGTGAAGGCAAAGAAGAGATTGCCAAAGATGTCATAGACAAAAGGACAAAGGGGTGTTGATGGTGGTGATATTATCCAAGGAATGTGCTAATGGGGACATTAAGGGTAGAAAGCAGGACAAGCTAGTGGCAGATGGCCCTAGTGGGGGTGGGGTGGGGGGAAGGGATCGAAATGGGCTAAAAGATGGAGATAAAACAATAGATCGAAATAAATTTAAAAATAGGTGGGAAAAGAAAACTTTATTTGTAAAAAAATTATAAATTATTGGAAAAAGGGGGATCGGAAAAGTAAGAGTTGTGTTTTTATTGTGGGGATAAAAGGCTAATCATTATTCTGCACTTTATGGTTTCAAAAGGCTATTTCAACAAAAAACATCATTGTGTTCTAACTAAACTGTTCGAGCAGTATAGCAACAGAATAAGAGCTTAATAAAATAAGAAACAGGAGCAGAAGTATTTATTACATATGGCTCATCGAGGCTGCTCCACCATTCAATACGATCATGGCCAATCTTGGGCTTCAACTCCATTTTCCTGCCCGCTCCCCATATCCCTTAATTCCCTGAGAGACCAGAAATCTGTCTATGTGGTTAGAGATAATGCCTTTGTTTCGAGGAGCAGGTTTTTATGGTTGCGACCATTATTGTTTCGGTCATAGCTGAGATGATAAATTATTCTGAATGCGCTATTGGAAACTGTTTTTATCACAAGAATCATTAGCTGAAAACATTGCCTTAATTCTACGCATCTTAAGTTAAAAGCAAAATACTGCGGGTGCTGGAAATCTGAAATAACGGAAAATGCTGGAAAAACTCAGCTGGTCTGGCAGGATCTGTGGAGAGAGAAACAGAGTTAACGTTTCGAGTCTCTATGACTCTTCTTCAGAGCTAAAGAGAAGTAGAAATGTGATGGATTTATACCGCCTATTGCACCTTCTTTAGTCTTTAACACTACCATTAACACTCCCTTTGCCTTGTGTCCATGACGTCTTTGTCCAATCTCCCCTGAGCTCCCACCTATCCGTCACCTTCTATCTTGCTCCACCTACTCCACCCCCTTCTTAAACACTATAAAATCCATCACATTTCCACTTCTCTTAATCTCCGAAGATGGACTCGAAACGTTAACTCTGCTTCTCTCTCCACAGATGCTGCCGGACCTGCTGAGTTTTTCCAGTATTATCAGTTTTTATTTCATCTTAAGTTAAAGTTTGTCTTAAAGATGGCTTTGCTGACAAAATAATTTTTGAGAAAAAGCAAGAAGTCATAATTCAGAGGCCTATTTTAATTTTGTTTTATTTTTCTATTTATTACATATGTAAGTTACGGATTCTATGAGAGACACTTGGCAATTTGCCATGTACCAGGTTCTGAGCCTTGCGTCTCCTAATGGTTTTTATTTTGGGCTCTTCAGTTAAAAAAGGTTGTCGACCGCTGGGCTCGGGAAAATCAGGAAGTACTTTTCCCATACGTAGGGTAGTAGGAGTCTAAAACTCTCTGCCTCAAATGGTTGTGAATTCAGGGGGTCAATTGTCACTTTCAAAACTGAGACCGAAAGATTTCTTGCTGAGTAATGGTATCAAGCAAGTCTTGTGGCACAGTGGGTAGTGTCCCGACCTCTGAGCCAGAAGCTCCAAGCTGGAGCCCCACTCTTGATGACTTGATGGCCACAGCAGGTGCATCCATAACATGGCCTTCCTGTAAATCCTTCCAGTACACCTATGGTGGTGGTAAGAGCAGGAGAGTTTCCTGGTCAGCCAGGCTTGGTGTGGAGTGGCGCCCCTCAAGCTATAGCTATGGCAACAGGCTAGCGGCCTGTTTGATCCAGGATAAACTAGCTATGGAAACAGATGTAAGCATGTGCTTTGTCTGCCTTGTGTGTCTCTCAGCACAAGAAAGATGGGAAATAACACAAAGTCAAGTAAATAGAGTTGAGGTGCAGATCAGCCATAATCTAATTGGGAGGGACTGAATGGTCTACTCCTGTTTCTGATACTCCTGTTGGGAGGGACTGAATGGGCTACTCCTGTTTCTAATACTCCTATTGGGAGGGACTGAATGGTCTACTCCTGTTTCTAATACTCCTGTTGGGAGGGACTGAATGGTCTACTCCTGTTTCTAATACTCCTGTTGGGAGGGATTGAATGGGCTACTCCTGTTTCTAATACTCCTGTTGGGAGGGACTGAATGGTCTACTCCTGTTTCTGATACGATGTTGATGGTCGAGAGATAAATATTGGTCAGTACATGAGGATAGCTCATTGTTCTTAGCTTTAAATGGCATCATGGGATCTTTTTTATCAACCCAAGATGGTAGACGGGGCAGGGGTTGATTTTAATGCCCTTCCCCCAAGATGAGGGGGTGGCATTTTTAGTCAAGCAGGCGGGTGGCAGTTAGGGACCCCGCCATTTTTCTGCCACTGCCTTATTTAAGTCCCGTGGGCTATCTTCCTACCCCGTTCCATTTGAAGCTCTTAATTGGGCAATTAATGCCCACTTAAGAGCCTCATCCCGCCACTGCTGGTATTTTCCCAGCGGTGGGCAGTGTACTCACCATGTGGGAAGCCAGAAAAGCAGGTCCTCTGAGGAGGAGACACCCCCCTCCACACACACAATGCCCCCCCACCCCCCCGACCCCCCGCAACCCCCAATGGGTGCGTGACCCTGGGGAAGGAAGGTCTGCTGCAGCCCAGTTAAGTCCCTGATTGACATGTAATGCATCGGGCCTTCCCGAAAAGAAGCAACGCGGGGTTCTTACTTGCTCTCCATCCAGCAGGCGAGACTGTCTTTGGCCCTATTAAAAACTGCCCAACGCCTCTGTTAACATTTCATTTGAGACATGGTACCTCTGACAGTGCAACATTCAGCCAGGGTGAATCTTGGCGCAGGATTTGACCTCACGATCCCCGGACTCAGAAGTAAGAATTCTGCCACTGAACCAAGCCCAAGTTCAAGAAGGACAGTTAGGGCTGGGCAATAGCCAGCGACGCCCACACCGAATCACAATAAGCTATTGAGCTACAGGAAGGCATCACAGTTGAGCCCAGATCCACCAGCATGCAACAGTCAGACTTGCATTTCTGGCATTTCAGCTTCAAAATTCTCAATGATGTTAGTTGCACTGTAGGAATTGGACATCTTAATGTAAGGAGGTCTTGCAGGGCAGCAGGTAATGTCCCTGCCTCTGAGCCAGAAGCTCTAGGTTCAAGTCCCACTCCAGGACTTACTGGCCACGGAAGGTGAGTTCGTAATGTGGCCAAACAGGTTGAGTATCAGCCAGCAAATCCTTGTAAGAGTGGGAGAGATTCCTGGTCAGTCATGTGATGGAGAGAAATTGGAGCCTCTACCATCACTAGCCAAAGCTCCAGACTACAACAGGCATGTAGTGTGCATGTTGCTGCAACAGCGCAGACATCTTGGGGGGGGCTAGTTGGCTCAATGGCCAGATTGGCCCCAACAGCATGGGGGTTCAATCCTTGTTCTGACTGGGGTGGATTTGGAGCCTGCCCCCACTACCTGCTGTGGGTTGGGCCCGCCTTTGGCATGAGAACTGGAGGAGAAGAATGTAATTCTCTCCAATGAATAATGCTTGAATTTATCCAGTTTTTAAATTATTTTACTTTATTGAAATCTGTAATTTTTAAGAAAGATATTACAGTTCTAACTCTGTCTATAATTGTTCTGCATTTGCTGAAATATTGGGAGCTTTTTAAACATCTTTAGCTGTACTCATTTCTTGCATCATTTTGCATTTCTTTTTAACAAATTCCTGAACTCCTCCCAGAGCTCTTTCCCCTCATTTCCCTCAACTCTGTACAGATTGTGTTACATTCTTACACTCCAGTCGCCCTATTTTTCTATTCTGGGGACTGGTGGTTGAGCGAATGCCAAATTGGAGCGTATATACTTATATTACACATCCAGCATTATAGTTTAAAACCATTTCCCTTCAACTGTGACATCATCCATTAACATTTCCCATTTCATTTCTTTTAGTTCATCATTACTTGAAGCTTTTCCCTTTTGAAGTAACGTATATTTTGGCCCTTACTGACGCTTTAGCATGTGTATTTTGGATAGTATTCCACAGAGGGTTTGCATTATTATCTGTATTAAAGGTTCATCTAGCAATCAGATCTAGCCCTGAGCTTCCTCCTGATGGGGGTCGGGGGCGGGGGGGGGCGGCGGTGTGGTCCTTGGTGTATCTATCTGCGAAATGAAGGCCTTTGAATAGTATTGCATGAAAGCTTAAAGGATTTATTTGTAATTTCTCCCCACTGAAAGTGCTACTCCAGTTAAAATAAATGGGTCAACAAAGCGATAGTGTGTGATATTTTTCAATTCTAATGTGGTGGCTTCACTTTTATTCAAGAATTCCAAGGTTATGTTGGGGTTAATTGTAGTCACCGCTTTGTTGCCTTTGTTCAATCTTGCTGATCAGGAACAATAGAGTATCCAGATTTTGAAGCTTATTGTCTATTCTTACCAACTTAGCAACTGGAGGCCTTTTAAAGATACATTGCTTAGACCCAAATAATTTTCCTGGCAGCTCCGAGCTGCAGATATATCTCCCAATGTCACTGTATCTAGGTCGATTCAAAACATTTCTCTCACCAAACCTGCAGCCAGCTTCCCAAGTGCACAATTTGTCTCTCCTTTAGCCAAGCCAGAGAGAGATGTACTGACAAAGCAGAATGCCAGAATCCCTCTGCTGAGACAATTAAAGAAGCTTAAAAGGAGAAACCAAATCACCCAGAAAGAACAAAAATAGAAGGAGATAGTAGGAAATGCGAATGGGAAATGTTGCAACGGCAACAAATTGCATTTATATAACGCCTTTAACATAATAAAAAGGCCCCAAACTGCTTTACAAGTCTTATCAAATAAAAGTTGATACTGATCCACATAAGTGGGTGTTAGACCAGATGACCAAAAACTTGGTCAAAGATGTAGGTTTTGAGGTTTTGGGGAGAGTCTTAAAGGATGAAAGAGAGGTACAGAGGCAGAGATTTATGGAGGGAATTCCAGAACTTTGGGCCTAGGTAGCTGAAGGCCACAGCTACCAATGCTGGAGCGATCAAGATCACAAATCCTGAAGAGGCCCAGGTTGGTGGAGTGCTGGTATCTCAGGTGGCTGTGAGGTTACACGCCAGTCAGACTAACCTCAGTGAAGGGGAAACTATTGGAAGCAATTCTGGGGGACGGAATTAATCTACCCTTGGAGAGGCAGGGATTAATCAAGGATAGTCAGCATGAATTTGTTAAGGGAAGGTCATGTCTGACCAATTTGATTGAATTTTTCGAAGAGGTGACCAGGTGTGTAAATGAGGGCAATGTATTTGACGTAGTCTACTTGGACTTCAGCAAGGCTTTTGATAAGGTCCCGCATAGGAGACTGATAATGAAGGTAAGAGCCCAAGGGATCCAAGGCAATTTGGTAAATTGAATCCAGAGTTGACTGAGTGGCAGGAAGCAGAGGGTAATGGTCAAGGGGTGTTTTTGTGACTGGATGCCTGTGTCCAATGGGGTTCCACAGGGATCGGTGTTGGATCCCTTGCTGTTTGTGGTACATATAAACGATTTAGACTTGAACGTAGGAGGGTTGATCAGTAAGTTCGTGGATGACACGAAAATTGGTGGGGTGGTAAATAGTGAGGAGGATAGCCTTAGATTACAGGAGGATATAGACGGGCTGGTCAGATGGGCTGGTCAGTGGCAAATGGAATTTAATCCGGATAAGCGTGAGGTGATGCACTTGGGTAGGACAAACAAGGCACAAGAATACACGATGAATGGTAGGACCCCCAGGAAGTACCGAGGATCAGAGGGATCTTGGTGCACATGTCCACTGGTCCCTTAAGGTAGTGGGACAGGTAGATAAGGTGGTTAAGAAGGCATGTGGGACACTTGCCTTTATTAGCCGAGGCACAGAACATAAGAGCAGGGAGATTATGCTGGAACTGTATAAAACGCTGATTAGGCCACAGCTAGAGTATTGCGTGCAGTTCTGGAATCCGCATTATAGGAAGGATGTGATTGCACTAGAGAGAGTGTAGAGGATATTTACCAGTATGTTGCCTGGGCTGGAGAATTTTAGTTATGAGGAGAAGTTGGATAGACCAAGGTAATTTTCCTTGGAGCAGAGGAGATTGAGGGGGGACATGATTGAGGTGTATAAAATTATGAGAGGCATAGATAGAGTAGACAGGAAGGAACTTTTTCCCTTGTTGGAGGGATCAATAACCAGGGGGCATAGATTTAAGGTAAGGGGCAGGAGGTTTAGAGGGGATGTGAGGCAGAATTTTTCACCCAGAGGGTGGTGGGAATCTGGAACTCACTGCCTGAAAGGGTGGTAGAGGCAGAAACCCTCATAACATTTAAGAAGTATTTGGATGTGCACTTATGATGCCACATGGCATACAAGGCTATGGGCCTAGTGCTGGAAAATGGGATTAGAATAATTAGGTACTTGTTTGACCAGCGCAGATTCGATGGGCCGAAGGGCCTTTTTCTGTGCTGTAGACGTCTCTGACTATATGAGATGGGGGGAGGGGCAAGGCCATGGAGGGATTTGAAAGCAAGGATGACAATTTTAAAATTGGGCATTGCTTAACCAGGAATTGGTGGTATAGACAGGCAGCAGTGCTTTGAATGACCACAAGATTTCGGAGGGTAGAACTAGCCAGGAGTGCACTAAAATAATCAAGTCTAAAGGCAATAAAGCCATGGATGAAGGTTTCAACAGTGGATAAGCGTGGCACGGGGGAATTCGGGCAGTTTTACAAAGGTGGAAATTGGCGATCTTATTTATGGTGGGCATATGTAATTGAAAGTTCATCTCGAGATCAAATATGGCACCAAAGTTATGAAGAGTCTCTTAGGATTAAAGGAGCGCAGATCAGGATGTACCAGCAAATAATTAAGGTGAAAGAATGCAAGGGTTTTAGTGTGGACTAGGACATCAATGGTGGTGGAGAAGCCATGATTTAACAAAATAGTGACTGCAGAAATGTCAGGATGAATTGTAGGCCAAAGGCTGAATTTAAAAGTGGTAAGAGACTTGAGGGAGAGTGTTTTTCCAGGGGCGAACATGGAGAGAAGTGGGGTATTGGGGGCGGGGGGGTGATGAGGGGGGAATACAGGTAGAGAACGAAACAAGCAAATGGTTGCCTTAGTGATAGAAACAATGGGAGTAGCAAGGCTGAGTGAGATGACAAGAGCCTGGGGCAGTGAAAATATTTTCATTGCTGCAGCAAAGAGCTAGCATGGACAAGGTGGGCTCAATAGCCTCATCTGGGCTATGGTTCTATGGGTTGAGTCAGTTGCTGGGGGAAATTTGCAAGTAAGGAAAGCAACAAGCAGCAACTTGCATTTATATAGTGCCTTTAACGTACAAGCAAACATACAAACATATGAATTGGGAGCAGGAGTAGGCCACTCGGCCCCTCGAGCCTGTTCTGCCATTCAATAAGATCACGGCTGATCCAATTTTAACCTCAGCTCCATATTCCTGCCTACCCCCGATAACCTTTCACCCCCTTGTTTACCAAGAATCTATCTAGCTCTGCCTTAAAGATATTCAAAGACTCTGCTTCCACCACCTTTTGAGGAAGAGTTCCAAACACTTACGGCGCTCTGAGAGAGAAAAAAAATCCTCATCTCTGTCTTAAATGGGCGACCCATTATTTTTAAACAGTGACCCCTAATTCTAGATTCTCCCACAAGAGAACACATCCTCTCCACATCCACCCTGTCAAGAGCCCCTCAGGATCTTATGGGCGGGATTTTCCCTCCGTCGGGGGTGGGGGGGGAAGTTGAACCACGGGCGCGCAAGAGGCACGCCTCCGATCGGCGCCCCAAATTGGGGGCGCGCCGCCAATTTATGTGGGTGGGCCAATTAAGGCCCGCCCAGCATGACGTCCGCACAGAAGCGCTGTGCGCTCCCTGTGCGGGCGGGGGGAGGATTCCCTAAGCCGAGAGTCCACTCTTTTGCGCATGCGCACGAAACAACGCACTCATCTCCCTGAGGCTAAGTGCTGCCTCAGGGAGATCGGCCCTACTGTCAAAAATATTAAAAATAGAAAAGAAAATTCCCTGACATGTCCCCCCATGTGACACTGTCCATAGCATAGCTTTTTAAAAAACTTTAATAAAATTTTTAGAAACCGGCATGAAACCTCATCCCGCCCGTGGACGAGGTTTCATGCTTTTTCTAATGCCGGCCAGGGCTCCCGGCCTGCCCGCCAACCCTAAGATTGGATGGGCAGATCCATCAATTACTTCAATGACTCTGTCAATGGCCTCAGTTGGCCATTGACAGGTCGGCGGGCACAGAGCTGATTTTGCTGAGCCCCCGCCTACCTGAAAATTTAAATGGGGCAGGGTGACTTCAGGAGTTCCGCCCAAGGTCACCGCGCATCATTTTACGCGTCAGCAAGCGGGCCCCGCCCCCTGCTCGTCGACGGGAATATCCTGCCCTACGTGTTTCAATCAAGTGGCCTCTTACTCTTCTAAACTCCAGCAGATACAAGACTAACCTGTCCAACCTTTCCTCATAAGACAACCCTCTTGTTCCTGGTATTAGTCTAGTAAACCTCCCCTGGACTGCTTCCAACACATTTACATCTGTCCTTAAATAAGGAGACCAGTACTGTACACAGTACTCCAGATGTGGTCTCACCAATGTCCTGTATAACTGAAGCATAAGCTCCTTACTTTTTTTTTTCAATTCCCCTATCAATACATAATAACATTCTATGAGCTTTGCTAATACTAGAATAGTAAATATTAGTAAAACTTTCTGAGCCACTTCATAGAAAGGTAATCAGATGGAAGTTATCATCTTGCCAAATAAGGAGATATTAGGGGAGCTAACCAATAGCATGGTCAAAGAGGAAGGCTTTAAGGAGTGTGTTAAAAGATGAGAGAGAGAGAGAGAGAGAGAGGCAGAAAGGTTTGGGGAGGAGATGGAATTCCAGAGATTAGGGCCAAGAATTCTAAACTTCTCATCTATTTCTGTTAACACAACAACGAGAGCCGTGACATCATTGGGACCATCAGCTTAATGGAGTGCCTGAGGATTGTTCATTGATAGTCAGAAACCTAGACTGAATTACTATCAAAGCTGTATGTTAATCTAGCTCCTGCGTACTATCAGACTCAAATATCTTTCCAAGCTTGTAACTGCAGTGATACCAGCAGGGAATAGAGGTAATTGAAAATACAATGGAGCAACATGGTGGGGGAGTTAATGTACTGAGCGCGTGGAATTCGATGGGCTGAATGGTTTTCTCCCATCGTTTATTTTTCCCCTGCATTATCTATGTTCACTCCGTATATTTGAAAACTTTCCTGTCTGTCAAACTACAGACTGCCTGTTTCAAAGTGTGATTAAAAACATGAAAGGGAAAGACAATTATTTCATTTTGGTATTTTTTTGACCCCAAGGTGGAAATTTACAAGCACCCGCCAGTCCTATAAACGTCCCTCACCAATGGCAATTAACTTCCAATTGACCTCAGGATGGTGCCTAACACAAACACCAGTTAGTCCTTGTGGTCTTAGGCTGGCATTAGCAGAATAAACCTTTGTGATTTTGTGGTGTAACATTCTTTCCATTTTAAAACAGTCTTGATCTCTTGTGAAAAATGCCATGGGAAATCTGATGTCTTGCTAAAGAGAGAAATTCAATACCATTCAAGTCATTTTGAATTCTAAACCTGTTCCCTAAATGAGAGATGGGGAAGAGGTATCTTGCTTTCCCAACACCAACTTGCATTTATATAGCACCTTTAATGTAGCAAATGCCAATGTGCCTCCACAGGAGGCGATACACCATATTTACAAATGGATAATAATTGATCTTGAAGTGATCCAAGTAGGTTGTACTTTTCACTTTTATTTCAAGGTGTTTGTCTGGTTTGCAATATAATCATGTGCTGGGTAGTTGAATGAAGATAAAAGCTATTGTGCTTCCAGGCGATGGTTGAAAAATCCAATCACCTGGGTGTATGTAAGCATTGCTAAAAGTAGGACAACTTGGAGCTCAGTGTCAGGGAGAACAAACAAAAAATAGGAGACAAAGTATAACTACCCTGAGGGAATGCCACTCAAGAAGTTTACCAATTGACTGGCATACTAAGCTCAAACTGTCCACACAATGGCCTGAAACCCAAAACTCTACACCGCTCCCTCTTATGGACTCGAGTACTTCTATTACCCACACTTCAGGATAGTGTTATCGAACAAAATTAGATTCTGAGCTACATAAGAATTATGTGACACACTATGACAGATTACCAAAGGTTTGGCCTAAGATGTTGGTTTTGGGAAGCATCTGAAAGGCGGAGAGAGAGGTGGAGACAGAGAGGTTTGGGAGGGAATCCCAGAGCTTTGGGTCTAGGCAGTTGAAGGCACGAACCCCAATGATGGGACGATCAAAATTAGGTATAAGCAAGAGAACTGAATTGGCGAATTACTGAGATCGCGAAGGCTTCTGGAAGAGGTTACAGAGATTGGGAGGAGCGAGGCTAGGCGGGAGTTTGAACAAATGGATGAGAATTTTAGAAGCAAGACGTCACTGGATCAGGAACCATTGTAGGTCAGTGAGTGGGTGAATGTAGGCCAGTGATGGGTGAATGGGACTTGGTGCGAATAAGAATATCAGAAGCTTAGTTTTGGCTGAACTCAAGTTTATGGAGTTGGGAGATGGGTCAGCCAGGCGAGCATTGGAATAGTCAAGACTAGTGCTAACAAAGGCATGGATGAGGGTTTCAGCAACAAATGAGCAAAGGGACAGACATGGCCAATATTATGGTGGTGGAAATGGGCAATCTTAGTGATGGCACGAATATGTGGTGGAAAATCCACCTCAGGGTCAAATATGACACTGAGGTTGCAGGCAGTCTGGTAAACTCAGACAGTTGTCAGCAGGATGGATGGAGTTGATGGCTTTGGATTGGAGTTTGTAGCAAGGACCAAAGGCAATGCTGGTATGGAGACCTGGCAAACAAGGCATTGCGCATAAAATAGGTACAGAACTGGTGGGGGCAACAACACATTCCAGGATTTTGAGAGGAAAGGGAGCTTGGAGATTGGGAACTGGTTTGCAAGGACAGAGGGGTCGAGGTTGGGTTTTTTGAGTGTAGGCATGATGACAGCAAGTTTGAAAGGGAAGGAGAACGATATCAGCTAACATCGGGGCCAAGAAGGGAAGTTAGATCACTCACCACGGTACGAGTGTGTGGGTAAGTTGCCATTGTTGCTTCACCTCTGAGAGTGTGAGTTCTAGTCCCCACTGCAGGGATTTGAGCATGTAATCTCGGTTGGTTTTATTTATTCTTTCCTGGGAAGTGGGTGTTGCTGGTAAGACCCAGCATTTGTTACTCATCCCTAACTGCTCTTGAACTGAGTGGTTTGCTAGGCCATTTCAGAGGGCAGTTAAAAGTCAACCACATTGTTGTGAGTCGAGTCACATGCCGGCCAGATCAGGTAAGGATGGCAGATTAGTGAACCAGCTGGGTTTTTACGATCAATGATAATTTCATGGCCTCCCAAGGACTATATTCCAGGTTTTATTAACTGAATTTAAATTCCACGAGTTGCCATGGTGGGATTTGAACCCGTGTCCTCACAGTTTAGCCTGGGCCTACTAGGTCACCATCTCCCCTGATGATCCAGTGTTGGTACTGAGGGAGCGCTGCACTGTCTGAGGTGCCATCGTTTGGATGAGACATTACACTAAGGCCCCGTCCGCCTTCTCAGGTGAACATAAAAGTTTCCATCGCAACAAAAACAGAAGAATGCTGGAAAATCTCAGCAGGTCTAACAGCATCTGTGAAGAGAAAGGCAGAGTTAACGTTTCGAGTCCGTATGACTCTTTTCCAGGGCTAAAGAGAAGTAAAAATGTGATGTAATTTATGCTGTTTAAGGTGGCGGGGGGTGGGTGGAGCAGGCGAAGCTGGATAGAAGGCCAGCGATAGGTGGAGGCAAAGCAGATTGACAAAGGTGTCATGAACAAAAGGACAAAAGGGGGTGTTAATGGTAGTGGTGAGGGCTAAAGGAGGTGCTGATGGTGGCATTAAGGTAAGAAAGCAGAATGTGATAATAGCAGGACAAGGGTAAGCACTCTGGAAAGAACAACATGAGAAAGTGACAGATGGCCCTTGTGGGGGGTGGGGTGGAGGGAGGGGATGGTCGTGGGGAAAAAAGATTGAAAATAGGGTAAAGGGGGGGGATAAAACAATGAACACATTTTTAAAAATGAAAATAAATAAAAATAAAAATAAGTGGATAAAAATAAAAACGAATATTGAAAAAAAGGGTAAAAAAGGGGCGAGGTTAGAGGAGAGAGTTCATAGCCTGAAGATATGTTCTTCTATCTTCGACTCCAGGCATGGGATTAGTTAGCAGACAGACTGTAGACATACTTTGGTATCTGCTTAACACTTGTTTATTAGTACTGCATCTGAACAGATTACAGAGTAGGCAAGTTGCTCCTAGGCAATGGTTCCAACCTCTCTCTCTCGAGAGAGAGAGAGAGAGTCTAACACGTGACTGATTGATGTCGGTGTTACATCATCGTCTATGTCTTACATTAGCATATCCCATCTATTAACCTTTGACGCTACACTCTCCACACCATTTTGACATTAAGTGAAGACCAGAGTGCAACAATATTAGTGCTCACAAACCCATGCTCTAACCCTGTTTACCTACTCACCAGTATACTGTAGAAAACCTAAGCAACCATCAAATTAAAGTTCTTATATATGGACACATGGGGTGAATGTGAACAGCAAGGGGGATGGAGAAAGTTTAGAGAATTTTCTGGAACCAGGTCAAAAAATGTTGCAATAAAGATCTTTTTAATTCCCAGCCTCAGTACAGTCAGTACAGAAGTTCACATTTTCCAGCTCGTAAAACCAGGTTCAGCAATGCCCAGCTTCTGAGCCTGGCTCTCAATTTGTGAACTTATGCAGTGGCATTGACAAAAATAATTGTCGACTTGATCAGAACATAAGGCATTAACAGTGACTTATAGTGACATAGTGTGAACCTATAGAGTTCAAAGTGTCCAATATGTTATATAAATATTTTAACACTCTGTGAAAATGGACTATTTGTTAAAAGGAACAAGTGCACATAATTAAGAATATTGGATAAGATGTTTTTCTGTTAGAGAATTTGAGTGAGAAGAATACCAACTCCTACCTGATTTAGGAACGCAGCTTTCCTATGTGCTGGCTGTGGCTCAGTGAGTAGTAATCTCAATACTGAGTCAGAAGGTTGTAGGTTCAAACACTATTCCAGAGACCTGATTAGGCTGACACTTCAATGCAGTACTGAGGGAGTACAGCACTGTTGGAGATGCCATCCTTCAGAAGCGACATTAAACTGAGGCACCATCTGCCCACTCAGGATGATGTAAAAGATCCTATGGCACTACTCAAAGAATTGTGCGTTTTCCCCTGGTATTCTGGCCAGCATTTATTCCTCAGCCAACATCACTAATGTTGATGATCTGGTCATTGTCACATTACTCTACATGGGACCTTTTTTCTGGAACAGTAACTATGGTTTAAGTGACATGTTGTGAAAGCATTATACAAATGCAAGTACTTTTGTATGTTTTACATCCAACTGAGAAGGCAGACAGTACCTTGGTTCAACATGTCCTATTATCATTATAGTACAGAAGGAGGCCATTCTGTCCACTGAGTCCATGCTTGCTCTCTGTAATCCAAAAGATGGCACCTCTGACAGTGCAGCACTCTCAGTACTGCCCTAAATTGCCAGTCTAGATTGTGGACTGGTCTTTGGATTGAGTCTTGAACCCAAGCCTTTTAGCCACTGTTGTAATGTAGGGAACATAAGAGCTGATTAGCATACAGCAAGCTCCCACAAGCAGCAATGGAGTAAGTGACCAGTATTATGACACAGCTGATGGTAAATGCTGAGCTGTTCAAATCCCAGAGAGAAACTTAAAACAATTATCATAACCAATTTTTGCAATTTGTACGTTTCAAAATGCAGGCTTTGAATTCAGTTATAACAAGACCACCGAGACTAAAAAGGTTTTTATACAACTAAATTAAACATTTATTAATTAAAAGATTGTAAGCACATACATATGTCTACAAATTACTACTATAATAAAACGTCTAAAGATCCCCCAATTAATCTGACTCCCAGTTATACCTCCGTTAAGGCAATAGTAAAACGCATAGATTTAAACAGACCCCTGGCAAAGCATACCCTGGACAGTCACATTCAAAATTAGTTTCTTTCAGCTCTGGGTCCTTGCAGACAGCAGCTTGAGGCTTACAGGCTGGAGGCTTTGGATCTTAGAATCCTGCTTCTTTTACCAACAGCCTTCCCTTCCTTTATACATATTTTCCTCTTTGAATGCAAATTCTCATTGCATCACTAGGTCTTTTTGAACTGTACCTCTTCTAGCAATAGACCCTTTCATAGCACCAATTTTATTAGTAAGCTTTGGAAAAAATAAACACATTGGGAAAAATTTTCCCCCCCGTCGGGGAAGAGCTGGACCAGGCGCGAGTGGGCGGGCTCCTGATCAGCGGCCCCGGTCGGGGGCGTGCCACCATTTTATGTGGGCGGGCCAATTAAGGCCCGCCCAGCGTGACGTCCGCCAGAAAGCGCTATGCGTTCCCTGTGCGGGTGGGGGGTGGACTCCCTCAGCCGAGAGTGTGCTCTTTCGTGCATGCACACGGAAACAGCACACAGATCTCCCGGAGTCTAAGTGCTGCCTCAGGGAGATCGGCTCCGTTTTGAAACTTTTAATAAAGGAGTTAAAAAATTTTCCCTGCCATGTCCCCTCATGTGAACCGTCACATGAGTTGGGACACGTCCATAACTTTTATTGCAACCTTTCATTAAAATTTAAAACCCCTCATGAAGCCTCATCCTGCCTGTGGATGAGGTTTCATGTTTTTTTCACAAGCCCGCCTGGGCTTCCGGCCTGCCCGCCAACCTTAAGGTTGGACGGGCTGGTCCATTAATGAGCTGAATTGGTTTCTTAATGGCCTTAATAGGCCGTTGATAGGTTGGCGGGCGCGCAGTCGAGTCGGCGTCACGCCCGTTGACCTGAAAATATAAATGATGCGGGGTGACGTCGGGAGTTACACCCGACGTCACCCTGTGTCATTTTACACGTCGGTGTGTGGGTCCTGCCCCCCACACACCGACAGAAAAATTCTGCCCATTGTTTGGCCTCTCCTGGCTAGGTGTAATATTTCACCCATTCTTTTGAACGGTTTATTTAAAAATGCAAATTTCCCCCTTTACACGTCACCTTCTAACTTCCCTATGTGTACCTAATTAACGTTTCAAACCAACTTCTCTTTTATACATCAAAGCCTCAAGACCAGCTGGCTTTAATCCAATTAAGACACACACAGATAAACACAGACATCACTAGAACTCTATTTTAAAATAATTTCCAATAACATTGTAGGCATTATTATATCTTCTTGACACCAGATAGTCTGATTATAGTGATGTTTGTTGAGGGGGAAATATTGACCAGAACCCTGGGAGAACCTTTAGTGCTCCTTCAAATGGTGCCACGAGATTTCTCATGTCCACCTGAAAGGGAAGACGAGGCCTCAAAATATGGCACCTTTGACAGTGCAGCACTCTGTCAGTACTGCACTGGAATGTCAGCCTAAAGAAAGTCGGAATATTAAGTGCAACATGTCGCTGAATTTCTGATGTGCAGTTCCTGTAGGAAAGCTTGCCTCCCAGGAGTATGAAGTTTGATGACTCCTCCTCAGGTTCATCCTGCAACCACCTGATAACAAAATAGTTCTTTCGTAATTTCCCACAAGGCAGGTAAAGCAAAATTCGCTTTTGTTTGTTGGCCCTCCAAACATCCTATAGAGATGATTACAGAGCGCGTCTGCATGCCGATCCCCCAGATTGGTAATTCCATTTTGGCAAAAAAATAAGAGATGGTCCCTTAGATTTAGGTCCTTTTAGATCAATTTTACTCTGGCAACCTTTAATATTTTTAAAAATTTGATTACGTGAGAATGGTTTAACAATGATCAGGCTCTCTTCTGATAAATAGATCCCAAGCCAGATGGTGAATCATGAAACTGGACACAAATCTTTCTCTTGATCAAAGCAAAATACTGCAGATGCAGGAAATCTGAAATAAAAACAGAAAATGCTGGAAAGGCTAAGCAGGTCTGACAGCGTCTGTGGAGAGAGAAATAGAGTTGACGTTTCGAGTCCGTATGACCCTTCTTCAGGTCTCTACCTACCAGACCAGCCATAAGGCTTTTCAGCGGCTGCAGGGTTAGGGCTTGCTTGGGGAAGGGGGAGAAGCGGCTTCAGGCAAGGAAAGAGGCTGCAGGGTGAGGGCTGTACTGGGGAAGGGGAGTATCCCATGGGCGTGTGTGGGGGCACAAGCTGATCTGTGCAAGCGGCCTCCAGATGGTGAGAGCTGAGGAGGCAGTCTCCAGAGGAGATGAGGCCAGATGGAGATGTGAGGGTGTGTGTGAGAATGGGTGGTGATGTCCCTTGAGTTGGCAGTGAGTGAGATGCCAGTGAATGTGTGATGGGCTTGAGTGTGTGGGTTTAGAGTGATGAGATGACTGCCTTACCCTGGCGGCACAGATGAGATCATTCATCCTCTATCTGCATTGGATGGCCAACCTCTTCTGTGCAGCATTGGCACCGATCACCACTGCCACCACCTACTGAGCCGGAGTGGTAATATTGCTGCCCCTCCTGCAGCCACAGCGGGGGTAGAGGACATCACGGCGGGCCTCCACGGTGTCCAAAAGGCACTCGAGGGACACGCCAGTAAACCAGCAGCTGCAGTCTTCTTGTCTTTCGGGGCCATGTCTTCTGTGCAGCAGTCCTGGGCTGGAAGCGCTGAGAGATGTGCACGGCTGCACTTTAAATATGACACCCGGCATGATGAAGCGACGAGGTGATGGCGTGGCAGATGAATCAGAGCCCACCTGCCATTAAAAAACAGTGTGTTTCGTGGGAATGCATGATTAGTGAGGTGGGAATGGGACATAAAAAGCTGCCATTGCGGCCGGCAGGTAAAATGTCTTTTTTCCAGCCTGTTACCGCACTTTGTGCAAACCTGGGATGATTCTGCCCTCTGTCCTTTAGGAACTGAGTGGAGGCTGTCCTCTGTGGAACAGGACTGCATTCTGGAGCTTTAGGAACATTTGCTTAACCTTTACAACTCACCGGTTAGGCCTCAGGAGGAGTATTGTGTCCAATCCTGGGCAGTGCATTTCAGGAAATATGTCAAAGCCTCGGAGAGAACACAGATATACCAGAACCATACCACGGCAATGTGATTTCACTGAGGAAACCTGGGCTTGTTCTCCTTATAGCAGAGAAGGCTGAGGGGAGATTAAATAGAGGTGCGCAAAATATTGAAGGTTTTGGTAGACTGGATTGGGAAAAACTATTTCCACAAGCAGGAGAGTTGGTGACCAGAGAGCACAGATTTAAGATAATTGGTTAAAAGAACCAGGGAAGAAACGAGGCAACTTTTTCTGAAGCAAGGAGTTGTTATCATTTAGAATGCACTTTCGGAAATGGGGAGGCTGGTGAAAGCATATTCAATAGTGACATTCAAAAGGGAGTTGGGTAAATGATGGAAAAGCAAAAGTCTGCAGGGCTATGGGGAAATGGAACTAACTGGATAGCTCTTGCAAAGTGCTGACACTAGGTCGGTGGGCTAAATGGTGTCTTTCTCTGCTTAAAGATTCCAATGAGTTCACTTCATTTCTAAGCATAGTTAACATGTTTGGGCTGTGTCAATGATTGGGCAGGCTGTATGTTGTCTGTGGAAAGAGCAGAGTTGAATTATTATTATTATAAGGAAAGCATTAGTGTCTGTTTAGTCTGTTAGAGTAGCTTCAGTTTGTAAAGCATTGATTCCCACAATATCCTTAAAGTTTCTACACATTTCAATGTAGGTTTATTTTAACAAATGCCTTCAAAGTTTGGTTCTCTGAATCACGACATAATTACAGATGAGAAAGGCAATATGGCCCATCTTCATTTGTCAGGCTCGATGATAGTGTCCAGTTATTCCTTAAAGGATTCCAGGATTTTTTGCTTTCACTATTCTATCTGGGGGAGTATTTTACATCTGATTACATTCTGAGTGAAGAAATAAATCCCTGTTCTGTCTCAGAAAAGTACCTTCCTCTACTTTGAACCTATGTTTCCCTAATTCTACTCGAACGATTTAACGTAAAGCAGTGTTCTAGGTTTACTTTCCTGATATCTTTTATGATCATATAAACCTCAGGAAGATTGTCTCCTTTCTAGCCCGAGTTTCATCAATCTTTCCTCATAACTCAAATCTCTGACATTGTCACCTCTGCACTGCCTCCTGCACTTCGATGTGTCTCTTGCACCATAGTGACCAGAACAGGATACCGGAATCAAGGTGCAGCCTGACTAGATCACAAGAAAGTTTGATCGTGACTCCCGCTGACTTGAGATTCCGTTGCTTTTCCGCAACATGTGATTTTGTTGAGTGCCGCTCTGGTTTGGTTGGACATGTCGAGGGTCAAGTCTGCAAAGACGTTGAGGACTCTTTTGCTTTCGTTCTTGGCTATTTCAACATCGTTTGTGAAGAACACAAGTAGACATTTCCTTCCTCTGTGTAATATTTTACACTTGGCAGCATTAAATTTCATCTCCCATTGTTCTGTCCACTTATATGTCTTGTCCAAATCATTCTGTAATTTTTGGCTTCCCTCTCCTGGTTTGGCGTTGCACTGAGTTTCTGAACCTTAACTAAAGAGATAACCCCCCCCACCCCACCTCCCTCATACCGCTCCCCTACTCTTAACATCACCCCTCTACAAAGGACTTGCTGTTTCCTGTCCCTCCACCAGTTCCTTATCCACTCCCAGGGTTTAACCTGGATCCCCAGAGTTCAGAAATAAAAAAGAGAAAATGCTGGAACCACTCAGCAGCTCTGACAGCAACCGCAGAGAGAAAGATAGAGTTAACGCTTCAGGCCAATGACCGTGCGTCAGAACCGAGATAAGTTAGAGATGTAACAGGTTTTACGCAATGGCAGAAGCAGGGGGAGGCAGGAGGCCAGGCGGTGAAAGATAGAAAGGAAGAAAGAGAAAAGGAAGAGGCTGGAAGGCAGGAGAGATCAAATAACAAAAGGGATTATGGTGCAAGGCTAAAAATGGATGGTAATGGGACAGGTTAAAAACCAAAGAAAGATCTGGAGGAGCTGTAAATGGGGAAAGTAGAATCATCACCAACAGCTGTCCAAGGACAAAGCAAACAAGAAGAAAAAAATACAAAGAGAAAAAAATGCAGGCAGAAGTTATGATCTGACCTTACAGCTTTGAGTTTTGGAAGTTGAGGCACACACATCATGGAGCTTCCTACAGTCCACCTGGACTGCCACGTCCTCAGAGGAGTCAAGAAAGGATGGTCAGGCAGGATCCTCCCCTTCTGAGCCCACACTGACAGCCATTCACTTGCTTAATGTTATACAGGCCATCCTTGAATTTACTCCATTGTTTTACATGGAGGACATCTGCAAAGGTCTGTGGTGCCTGTGTCTGTTTTGCACCCCCCCCCACCCCCACCACCCCCACTCCCTTATCAATAATGGGCACCACATGATCACCTAAACTGTTGGAAAGAAAGAAATTGCGTTTGTATAGGATCTTTCGTGACTTCAGGATGTCCTGAAGTGCTTTATGCCCAATGAAGTACTTTTGAAGACTGATCACTATTTCAACGTAGGAAACAATTTGCTTGCAGCTAACTCCCACTAACAGCAACGACTAGATAACCTGTTGTTGAATTATGTTGATTAAGGGATAACTACTGGACAGGTCACAGCAGAGAGCTCCCCCATTTCTTCTTTTAATAACACCATGGAATCTTTTACATTTATATGAAGTTTATATCTCATTCAAAAGATGACACTTGTGTCAATATAGTGCTCCCTCAGTGTTGCAAGGCATAGACCCTGCAGTGGGAACTGAACTCACTGAGCTACAGTGGGCACAATACTGTTAGTACTGAATTAATATAGAATTTCTCCATCTGAAATTTGTGAGAGCTATTAACTGCTTTGCTTGAAACTGAGTAACCTGTTAAAATACCGCAGGAAAGCATTTCAGATGAACGTTGAATGATCGTGTTGCAATCTTTCTGAGCTGAATTGAAAGGTTAAGGTGACCCTGTAGCCGTACTTGCAACTGAGTTCTTGGATCGCAAAACTGAGATGTGAGTCGGGATAAGATGTTAGAAATTGGCTATGCTCGACTCTAGCCAGTCTGGAAATATTTCTTCACACAAAAAGTAGTGGAAATCTGCATTCCTCTCCCAGAAAGCTGTTGAGGCTAGGGGTCAATTGAAAATTTCAAAACTGAGATTGATGAGTTTTTGTTTGGCAAGAACATTAAGGATATGGAATCAAAGTGGGCAAATGGAGTTAAGATGCAGATCAGCTATGATCTAATTGAATGACGGAGCAGACTTGAGTAGTTGAACGGTCTCCTGTTCCTACGTATCTCTCCCTCATCTTTCTCTTATCGAGAGCATAAAATCCCAGGGGAGAACAATATCTCCTGCTATCTCACTCATTGCACAATGTTTTCCCAATGTGCTTGGTGGTTCACCATGTGGTACCCTTGACATAGATCCTGTCTTCCTTACCTTTTGGTTCATTGAAGAATCATCAGTTTATTGCTGAAAAGAGAGACATGTTGACAAAGCTTTTCATCTGGCACTCATCTGGACAAATGCAAGAATGCCAAATTTCAAACAATCACAACAATATATACCACAGGAGAAAAGGGTACTGATTGTTTGGCAAATCAGCTTTGGCTGAGGTTTTGCTATGGAGAAAGTAACAGGGAACTAAAGGTTCCCCAAGCTCTAGGGTAATTCAAAAAAGGCACAAAGCTTGACCATATTCTTTTTGTTTGCAGAGAATGGGTCCCCATGTATTAATGTACGTTGCTTCTAGCAAGTGCTAATGAGCCACATTACGAGCTCAACTGACTGTCTTAAGTTGGTTGTTAATGTAGCTATTAGCGCACTCAGGATTGTTCAGCAGGTGCTTCCAATGGCAGAATCACATCTGACAGTAGACGTTTTGTTTTGGGTTTTGCAAGCGGTGTACTCTGCCTATTACGCACAACTAAAGGAACCTACTGTTTGAATCAAAGAGCTAATCGCTGGTTATTATCACATTATGGAAACTATGTTTCAGGACCAGCCTGATCTTTCTGAGGCCCGATCAAAAATCAGAAAATCAAGCGTGGAGATTCCTGGGCAGCTGAATTATTTCTGGAGCTGGTTAATCCAAAGACTCTGCGGCCCATGTCACCTCACACACCAGATCCTGACCTCCAGATAAATTTCCATCCTTCTTGTACTGACCTCTTGGCTGGGAATTCCTGCACTTAGAAAATAAGCAGGGATCAGGACCGTTTCCGGGTCCTGAATTGCTCGCACCACCCGTGCACCTAGGTCTTCTGGAGGGTGTCAATTAAGAGCCATGTCCAATTCGGGAAAGCGACCAGGTTTTAGTGTTGGGAGGGGCATTCAGCACAGCCTGTGGAAATGGCTGCTGGCTGCCTTCATGGTGTGGGCGCTCCTGAGGGGACAGCAGCGGGACTGGGCCAGCAGCAGTGCATTGGTGGAACCTTCAGTAGGAGGGAAGCGGCTGCCATTGCATCAGGTACAGCAGTAGCAGAAGCATCAGTCTCCATGAACTGGCTGCAATAGCATGTCTTCTGCTTAGGGATACATGAGCATTGAGAATTCTTACCAGCAAACGATTAAAAGACCTCAAACGTTTTGCAGCTTGGGCCTCCTGACACAAGCAGGTGGCCTGTGTGATGCTGGGAAACTTGCCCATGTGTTGTCCATTTATTCTGTGTTTGAATATGTGAGTCTGGTAACTGATCCATGCTCACTGTGCTTGATTAGTTAAGTCTGGGTGTGGACTCAGAGCAAAGTAAACAGACATGACAGAAGCTACTTGACGCTGAGCTGTAAGCATGAGTGCAGACGTTTTGTGATTGCAGAGATATTTTGAAACTCTTGTGAACAAACCCGTTGCGCATTTAGAAACTCGTGTCATCTGTGTGTTGCTCTGAGGAAAAATCAAATGTATAAAATATACAACAGCCTCCATGCATGAAAATGACTGTTTTTGAGGCCTTAACTGTCTTAATTGCCTGCCCACCTCCCACAGGCAGGTTACTGATTCCACTCACAAATTGAATTCACCTGGAGCTGGGAACACATCCAGGAGCTGTCCCAAAGTGATATTGCCCTATTTTCCCAGGTCCCTCTCCTCCATAATCGCCTCCAGAGCATTCTAGGGACCTCCTCTTCATTTCTAAGTCTCCCCAATAAACTACTCAGCCTTTCTGTTTCTCTCTGCTCCTTCTAAACCTTTACAAAAACTTCTCCTTTTGTCTACTGTGTACCACCTCCCCGCTCCCCAATCACATGTGCCTTGCTCAGTGAGGTCTCATCATAGAATCTTACAGCACAGAATGAGGCCATTCAACCCTTTGTGCCAGTGCTGGCTCTTTAAAGGAGTATTCCATTTTTTCTGCTCATCCTTCTCTTTCCCCATAGCCCTGCAAAATTTTCCTCTCCAAGTACATATCCAATTCCCTTTTGAAAGTTACTATTGAACGTTCTTCCATCGCCCTTACAGGTAGAGCAGTCAGGATCATCTCCTTATTCTCTTTGATCAATTTTTTAAACATCAGTTTTGTCAAATGTATTTATTATCAAAAATCAATTTCATCAGCTCTTTTATCAACTGTCTTAAATTTCCAACATAGCGAATGGCCCTCTTGCCACTGGAAACAGTTTTTCAGTATTTACTCTGTCAAAACCCTTCAGCATTTTAGAACAACTCGATTAAAACTCCCCTTAACCTTCCCTGCTCCGAAGAGAACGATCCAAATCTTTCTTCTTAAGGTAAAGCACTCAAGGTGCAAGTGACTGCCCAAATATAAGTTGCTGTTGCATTTGAAATCTCAAACAAGAGTGCACATGTTAAAATCAATAACATAACAGAGAGTAGTTAGTTTTTTTTTTAAAGTGCTTTACTTTACTGAAGAGGTTCATCAACTCATTGTGCTCTTCAACAATGCAGCAGTGAGCGCAAGGAACTGAAGTTGGTGTTTTGAGACAGAAATATCAAAAAAAAACAAGACAATACATTTCGCGAAGCTCTTTTACCGATCCAGGAAGTATAAGACAACTTTCATTAACTGTTTAAAGTGCCTTAAAATGCCACGTAAATGTGTTTTTTAAGAAATTATCATCGTACATTCACAGCATGGACAGATTAGCGCAAATCCAAAATTCAAGTAACCATTTTAATAGTGAATATCTAGTGTGTGCTTTTATTCTTAATAGGGAAGTGCTGAGATGAGGTGCTGTGGAGCAGTCTATATATATATATATATATATCTATGTAATATATGCATCTGGAGGTATAGATACAGATATATAAATATGTACACAGTCACATTATGGACCATAGAAAAGCAGACAATACTAAGCACATAAGCAGTTGCTCGACACAACAACCGAGTTGTCTAGGGTTGCCACCTATGCTGTTTAAGGAGAGAGTGTGGGGAGTATTTCCGACAGGTTAACCCGATGGAGTGGATTGTCCTCCCATTCTAGGACCCGCCTGACTTTCATCTGTTCGAAATCAGTGGAGCAAAAGTGGGGCAGGTTTCACAACGGGCGGACAATCCGCTCTGACACCCCTGGCAGTGAAGGTGCAAATCAGCCCTTCTAAGTCGTTTGCCCAATCTGAATTGGGTGGTTGGAGTCAACTGCACACCTTTGTCACTGATATTTAACAGACCGTTAATGTGCCCTTAATAAATTCCTGTGCGTTATTTTTAACACAGTCATTAACTTCACAGAATGTCCAGCACAAACGGGCCATTGGGCCCAACTGGTCTATTCTGGTGTTTATACTCCACACAAGCCTCCTCCCGCCTTCCTCCATCTGTTCCTGAGAACATAACTTTCTATTCCTTCCTTCGTCATGCGCTTATCTAGCTTCCCCTTAAATGCACCCATACAAGTTTATTCTAAATGGGTTAACCACACACTGATAAAGAGCACAGAGAGGAATTTTACTGATTGCATTAACCAGCGGTATGCAGAGAAGAAAACGCCCACAATACTGACTTAATTCCTGTGTGTGATGACTGGGAGACATCAGCAAAGCAAACATCAGAACTCAAGATGTGATTCCATCCCTGCTACCACATATTTCATGCCCCGATATTATCCCAGCCCATGCCTCAGCTCATCCCATTCCTTTTCTCCGCCCCATCCCACCTTTTTTATTTTCATCATCCTGCTTCGCCTACACTGACACTATTCCATCCTTTTGCCACTATTTTACATCCACTTCCTTGTCTTAATGTAATTAATACCCTGGCCTACCCTATTGCACCCTTGGCTTGACTAAATCCCACTCTTGCCCTGATTGCCTTTCTCTGAACATCCAATCTCCTCTCTGACTCTATCTGCCCGACATTGCCCCAACCCTATTCCATACTCCCACTCTCACTACGTTCCAACCACAATCCTTTTATTACCCCACCTTCAGCTCCAAACTTAACCTATGCCCTGCCCTGACTTTACCCAATCCCCTTTCCCCATCTCTATACTGCCCTCTGTTCCATCCCTGTCCCATACCAACCTCCGCCTTGCTTTAATCTTGTGTACTGCCCAGGAATAAGATTGATTCAAGGTGGCAACCCTAACAGTACAGTTTTCCTACTGGTCAACCTCATTACCAGAGAGGAATAACAACATGGCAGACGATCCAAAGATTCACAAAGTTTATTGCAGGTAATATAGCTACTGGAGTACCCCCCTCGGCAAATCAAAAATCATTCAAAATTGCAACTGGGATCTCCAAGCTGGACATGGTCATACAAAGCAACACAAAGACTTTATAAAAATCCTGGATACTGTCTTTGGAAACCTCCCTGAGTCTATAATTAATTATAGGCACCGTGCAACGTGTTCCGTCGTCTTTGCCCCAGGATAGGTGCTTCTTTGAGGATTCCCCGTCACAGGACGAGAACAAATTTGCTTCGCTGCACTCTGTCTGGTTCCCACCGTGAAGTGGAACCAGGCCCCAGCACTGTCTTGCGCTTTGAAACCATGCTGTGTGAAAGCTAACATGTGAACACAAGTTTATAGGCTTTTGTTATTCATTCAGTCACAGGGTGTGGGTGTCGCTGGCTAGGCTAGCATTTATTGCCCATCCCTAATTGCCCTTGAGAAGGCGGTGGTGAGCCGCCTTCTTGAACCACAGCAGTCCATGTGGTGTAGGTACACC
Organism: Cetorhinus maximus; assembly: GCF_964194155.1. Classification (NCBI taxonomy): domain Eukaryota; kingdom Metazoa; phylum Chordata; class Chondrichthyes; order Lamniformes; family Cetorhinidae; genus Cetorhinus; species Cetorhinus maximus. The sequence continues at coordinate 12,255,540 of NC_135895.1, forward strand.
CACGGTGCTGTTAGGAAGCAAGTTCCAAGATTTTGATCCAGTGACAGTGAAGGAACGGCGATATATTTCCAAGTCAGGATGGTGTGTGGCTTGGAAGGGAACTTGCAAGTGGTGGTGTTCCCGTGTGTCTGTTGCCCTTCTCCTTCTAACTGGTAGAGGTCGTGGTCTTGGAAGGTGGTGTCGAAGGAGCTTTGGTGAGTTGCTGCTGTGCAATATCCTGTCTGCTATTTCACTCGATGTGTTAAGATTGAGGATTGCACAGAGCAGCCTTCAGGGCCTGGTGCCCCACATAGTCTTAATTCAGGCCCCTGATCAATTAATTACATTGCTGATACCAACAGATCTTGGCATCCTGATTTGGGAGCTATCTACCAGATAAAGAAAGATCTCGCATTTATATAGTTCCTTTTGCAACCCTAGGATGCCCCAAATTGCTTACAGGCAGTTAAATACTTTTGAAGTGTTGTAATGGAGGAAAGGCTGCAACCAATTTGCACAGAAGAGTAATGAGATAAATAACGAGGTCTCGGTTGGGGGATAGGTATTCGTGAGGACACTGCAGAGAACTCCCTCGTTCTTTTTTGAACTATGCAGTGGGATCTATTAGGGAGCAGGTAGGGCCTCAATCTGATAACACCCCTTGCAAAAGACAACACTTCCTCAGTACTGCATCTCCGCACAATGACAGCCGCGTATTGTGTTCAAGTCTCTGGAATGTGGCCCGAAGCAACACTGCTGAGAACAACCCTTTGCAAACATGGGAACAAAAGCAGCAAGGAAGAAATGCAACTCAATGATTAGTGCTTCAAGGGCCATCTTGCCAAGGCTTGGGGTCTACAAGTGGCCCCTGGGCCACAATTTACAGACACCCTTGCGTTGAGCATTCACAGGATAACCTTCACACACAGTTCAAGGTTTCGGTTTACTGCGCATGTGCTTCCAAGGGTCCATTGGGCAGGGAGATTCCAACGTACCCATTCAGATGCCTCAGGCTGTCCGTTCCAAGGTAAGCCATCAGGAGCTCAGTGCGACGCTGTATCAGGTGTAAGATGTCCTCAGCAAGACATTCAGTGCTAGTGTACCTCACCTTTTCAAAATCAAAGATATCCTTCAAGAAGAAAAGAACTTGTTCCTGTAAAGGTTATCAAAAATATCTCTTAGCTTATCGGTCGCATAGCTTCATCATATAGCAACACTGGTCTACAATGTACATGACATTAATTATGCTTTCTGCCTGCTTTGGTGGTGAAGGTGAATCTTAAAGATCCCATAGCACAATTCAGTGTAAGGGCGTCTCGCAATGTTCCTGCCAACATTTAACCAATGACATAGGAAAAAGATGAGCTGCAATGTAAAATGGCAATAATAATAGTAAAATACCTGGAAAAACTCAGCAGGTCTGGCAGCATCTGCGGAGAGGAACACAGTTAACATTTCGAGTCCGTATGACTCTTCAACAGAACTAAGTAAAAACACAAAAGAGGTGAAATATAAGTTGGTTTAAGGGGGGTGGGACAGGTAGAGCTGGATAGAGGGCCAGTGACAGGTGGAGATAGCCAAAAGATGTCATAGACAAAAGGACAAAGAGGTGTTGAAGGTGGTGATATTATCTAAGGAATGTGCTAATTAAGGGAAGAAAGCAGGACAAGCAAGGTACAGATAGCCCTAGTGGGGGTGGGGTGGGGTGGGGTGAAGGGAAGGGATCGAAATAGGCTAAAAGGTAGAGATAAAACAATGGATGAAAATACATTTAAAAATAATGGAAATAGGTGGGAAAAGAAAAATCTATATAAATTATTGGAAAAAAGGGGGGATCGGAAAGGGGGTGGGGATGGAGGAGAGAGTTCATGATCTAAAATTGTTGAACTCAATATTTAGCCCGGAAGGCTGTAAAGTGCCTAGTCGGAAGATGAGGTGCTGTTCCTCCAGTTTGCGTTGAGCTTCACTGGAACATTGCAGCAGGTCAAGGACGTAAAATGCTGTTTTCCAGTTCAATAAAAATGACAGCGTTTTAAAAGTCACAGGGTAAATGCACCAGGATGATACCACAGGAACTGCAGTAGGCCATTTATCCCCTGGAGCCTGATCCCCCATTCAAATAGATCCTAGTTGACGTACCTCAAATCTATTTAATCACCTTAGTTCCATACGCTTGACACCCCTACCTAAAAATCCATTGAGCTCCAGTTTTGAAAGCTCCAATTGTCCACAGACATTTGGGGGAGAGTATTTCAGTCTTCTACCACCCTTTGTGTGAAAAGGTGCTTCCTTATTTCCCGCCTAAGTGGCCTCGCTCTAATTTTAATTTTGACTCCTCATTCCTGAACCATTCACCAGACCTTATCAAGTTCTTTTTTAACCTTTTAAACCCCTCGATCAGATCACCACCTTAATCTTCTGTACTCCAGGGAATACAGGGTCTATGCAACCTGTCTTCATAAGCGTAACCCTCTTGGCTCTGGTGAATCTGCACTGCATCCCCAAACAGGACGATATATTCTCCCTGGGATATGGTGCCCACGATGCAGTCTGACCAGGGCTTTATAGAACTGGAGTATAATGGCCATCCCCTTTGTAATACAGAGCCCTTGAGATAAAGAGGGCCTCTATCACTCACCTTAACATGCACAAAATTTTCCCTTACCACCCCCCACCCTGCCAGAAGAAATGGCTTCATACACAAGAAGGTCACCAACAAAGAGAATGGGCAGAATGTTCAAACGGGAAGAAAAAGACTGAAGTACCTTAAAGAAGCAGCACAAATCATAGAGGGAGTCTCTGGGTCCTAAGAATCCCCAGGCCAAGATTGGGCTGATGTGCTCGCAAACAGCGTAGAAATGAGCGATGAAGCCATTGGGCACCTGCCAGAGTCAAAGCACACAAGACAGAAAGAGGAGTGGCTAAAGCTTTTACTGGAAAGACCTGGAGCTCAGGAGTACAGCAATACATTTTCTCAACTCTGCCAGCAGAGGTTAACACACGTCAGTCACTAACAAAGACCTCCTCTCACTGCTGAGTTGAATTTGAACCTGCCAAACTCATTTCCCATAATGCTCTTAAATCCAGTTGACAGTGGAAATGTTGATCACCCATCGGTCAGGACTGGTTTTGAAGCCAGGTCCTTGAGGTAGAAGCACAGTATCTAACCCACTGCGCCGCCAACTGATGCTAAACTAGGGGCAGTTCTGTTCAACTGCTCAACAAGTGCAATGTCCACCTTGCCCCCTTTATTTCATAGAATCTTACAGCAGAGAAGGAACCCATTCAGCCCATCGTATGTGTGATAGCTCTTTGAAGGAGCTGTGCAATTTGTTCCATAACCCCCGTTCTTTCCCTGCATTTTTTTCCCTTTTCAAGTAGTTATCCAAATCCCTTATTAAAGTTACTATTGAATCTGCTTCCACCATCCTTTCAGGCAGCACGTTCCAGATCATAACAACCCCCGCTGCATCATAAAGATTTCTCCTTATCTCCCAATCTTTTATAAGGATTTATTTACAGAGACACAAAATGGTGGTGCGGACCTGATCGGCACAACCACGGGGGGAGGTAGTTTCTGGCCTATGTAATACTAGCAGGGCTACATTTATCAACTTTAGGGAAAAGTCAACATTTAAACTTGCTCTTTGTTATGTTTGGGGAAATAAATTTGTCTCTTTCCTTAAAATATATCATTGTAAGAAAATGGAAAGTTGCTACTAAAGAGGTCATCCTCTATAATAAAGCTGTCGACTATCACAGAGTACAGCTCATGATTTATTGAACATGCCATGACAAAGCTTACTGACTTTAGGAAGGATATCAAGGCCGTGGACACGAAGGGATTCACAAAAATTATCTTTAGTGGCGGAACTGGAGAAACTGGGGCTCCTTTCAAAAGAACAGGAAAAGCTAAGAGGAGGTCTGATGAGTTTTGATAAAGTAAATGCTTCTATTTGGCTAATGAGTTGTCAACAATAAGATAAAGAGTTAAAATCATAACCAAAAGACTGAAGGGAGAGGATACCATAAATTTTTTTACACAGAGGGTTGTTAGCGCTTGGAATGCCTAGCCAGAAACAGTGGTGGAAGCAGAATCTGTAATAGCCTTTAACAGAGAAGTTGATGACATTTTGATATTTTTTTAATGGCTATGGGACCAGACAGAGCCAGCAGAGGTACGATGGGCTGAATGGCCTTCCCCTGTGCAGTAGAATTCAATGATTCTATGACAATCGTGATTTTATTCCCAAGTACTTTAAAAGTAAACATTACATTTCATGGGATTCTTTTCTAATTCTACCACTATTGACAAAATTGAGGCTGGAAATTGAGATAACCAACAAGCAACTGCTCAAGACCCCTATCGTTGGGTGGAATTAATGCTCCCCCCTCCCCCCCCCTTGGCAAGTATGGTTGCAGGGGGCGTTTAATCAGGTGGGGGGGGGGGCACCAGGTGGGGACTTGGCCAGCTTCCCGCCTCCTCCCCAGTTAGGATTGTGGCGAGAAGGCCCGTGGACTCGAGGGCCTAATTCCCACCGGCGCTGGTATTTACCCAGTGGCTGCTGGGAAGATCGCCATGTGGGAAAGCACGACAAGCAAACCCGCGCAGCGCCGCTTGCCGGCTCTGGGGAGGGGGGGGGGGGTCACTGGTTCAAAAGCCCTCAGTGCCTGATTGAGGGACCCTGCATCGAGAAGTAGTGGGCGAGGCAGGGTGGGGTGGCCCCTTGCCCTTGCTGCCAGTACCTCCACCACCCTGTGAAACCACTTTCCGCCATTTTCTCACCTGTGACTGAGACCCTCCTCGCTGGTGGGTGCGCTACCAGTGGCAGCAGCCACCACCTCCCCATTTTGGGGGATGTGAGGAAAAACTATTTTACCCAGAGGGTGGTGACGGTCTGGAATGCACTGCCTGGGAGGGTGGTGGAGGCGGGTTGCCTCACATCCTTTAAAAAGTACCTGGATGAGCACTTGGCACGTCAAAACATTCAACGCTATGGGCCAAGTGCTGGTAAATGGGAGTAGGTAGGTAGGTCAGGTGTTTCTCACGTGTCGGTGCAGACTCGATGGGCCGAAGGGCCTCTTCTGCACCGTGTGATTCTGTGATTTGATAGAGATGCCGGCCTCTGATTGGTTGGCAGCTCTCAGCAGGCGGTCCTTCCGCTCCTGTGGTCCTTGGTTCAGGGAAAGGCCCACCGTTGTCCTGTCAAGTGCCTGAGTGGCACTTGATGTGACGGGCCTTCCCTTAGAGAGGCAGCACGGGGCTCTTGATGCCTCTCCAGCCAGTGGGCGAGACACCATTGCCTCCATTAAATAATGCCCCTTTAGTCTAAACGGGATCAATGGCCCATTACACAGCCCCACGGATTACCCCCTTTGCAGTGCCAGACCTGCTAGCGTGTATTCTGTGTTCCACTCCTGCCCAAGTAATGAAATGCCACCTCACTGGTTGTCTCAGCAGGGTAAGTGTGAGGGTCTGTGCTCTATACAACGTGCTTTAGAGATTGCGGAGTGCACCCTGGAGCATTTTAGGTTTTTATTAAATGGGACATATGGAAAGCTACGCACCCACAACACACCTGAATTTGTGCTGTATAAATGTCGCTTATAGATTTGGAATGTTTTTTTCCTCATACCCACCTTCATTTGCTGTTTCTTGCTTTTCAGAACAGACCAACAACTTGAAGCCACAGCCTGAAACAAGGAAACAAAAAAAGAAATAGATGAAAAGGATTGATTGTCTTGCAACTGAGATTGAAAGAACTTGCAGTTGTGTAGCGCCTTTCACAACCTCGATTTTGTGCTCAAGCGTCTGGAATGGGAGTCAAACCCATGACCTTCTGACTCAAAGGGGAGAGTGCTACCAACTGAGCCACTACTGACACAAAGGGGCAAAAATTCTGCAGCACCTACTCCTGTTCCACACTTGGGGTTGGTGTTTTAATGGGTGGAACATCACATCACTGGCTGAGAGTGGCCAATCTCCCCAGAGTCTGTCAGGAGGAGGCACCACAGAATTTCCAACTTGGCTCAGTTGGCAGTACTTTCAGGGGACTTTGTGCTCAAGCTCTACTTCAAGCCGCGTATAACAGGTCTGCTACACTCAACTAAACGACATTAATTACTTTAACTAATTGCGTGTGATGTGTTTGTCAATATTCCTGTAGCTAACTACAAGCCTTTCTGTGTTTTCCAAACTACATTTTTGGTTAGAGGAGAGCTGGTATAAAGTGGGGTGAATATAGTCGCCTCCTGAACTTTCAGCAGTTTCAGGGCATGTGAAGGTCTGAGGTAAGAATTCCTCATGTCATAGAATCATACAGCCGAGATTGAGGCCATTCGGCCCATCATGCTTGCTCCTTGAAAGAGCTATCCAACTCGTCACACCCCCACCACCATCCTCCCCCCCTCCCCGCGCCCCCCCCGCCACCGAGCTTTGCCCATAGCTGTGCACATTTTCCCTTTTCAAATATTTATTCAATATCCTTTTGAAAGTTACTGTTGAATCTGCTTCCAACGCTTTCAGGTAGTGCAATCCAGGTGGTAACCACTCCCTGCATAAAAATAAATTCTCCTCATCTTTTTGAGTCTTTTCTTGCTATAGATATAGTTACATTGTAAACGTGCTGATCAGGATTTCAACCGGTCAGTGGAAAACCTCGTGAGCTTTCTTAAGTGTTTTTTTTTTTGCTTAACACAGAAGCTCGAATCTTTAGTTAGTAAACTAAAGGAGGAACTTAAAAATATAGTCCTGAAGGTAGATTGAAAATGGGCAGGATTTTTCAGTCAGCGTTGCGGGGGCGGGCCCGACATGCCGATGTGTAAAATGATGCGGGGTGACGTCGGGCGTGCGTCCTGACATCACCGCGCTGTTCGCGATGTTTCGTTCAGCGGGCGCGCGCTGGAGTCGGCTGTGCCCCTGCCGATATTTAAAAGGCCTATTAAGGCCACTAAGGAAGTAATTAAGGTCGTTGTTTAAGCTGCCCATTGGTGGAGCAGGTGAAAAGGCCAAGCAGCCTTCGCGTTTTTTTAGGAAACCTCATCCACGAGCGGGATGAGGTTTCCTAGAGCTTTTATTAATTAAATATTGTAAATTTCCAAAATATAAAAACATGTCCCATCTCATGTGACACAGGGACATATTTAATTACATTTTTAAACCACTTATTTAATAATTTCGGTAGCGATTCAATCTACCTGAGGCATCTCCGTGCCTCAGGGAGATTGAAGCGCTCTTTCGCACACAAGCGCAAAGGAGCGCTGGCCCCGACTCTCCCTCCTCCCCCCCCCCGTCCGCACAGGTAGCGCTGAGCGCTATGGCTTGCATCTTACTCTGGGCGGGCCTCAATTGGCCCACCCACGTAAAATGGCACCAAGGAGCCAATCACAGGCGGTGATCGGTTCTGCGACACCCCCGCCCACTCCCGCTGAGCCCGTCCACCGCCTGAAAGATTCAGGCCATAAGGAATAAAGCTTATCCCAGTTCACACTTGTAAATGATTACGCAAGTCTTTTTTTATACGGGTGGGTAATTTTTCATCCTTGGATTGTGGGCATCGCTGGCTGGGCCACCATTTATTGCCCATCCCTAGTTGACCTGGAGAAGGTGGTGGTGAGCTGCCTTCTTGAACTGCTTCAGTCCATGTGGTGTAGGTACACCCAGAGTGCTGTTAGGGAGGGAGTTCCAGGATGCTGACCCAGCAATGATGATAAACGCTCATATATTTCCAAGTTGAGATGATTTAGAAGGCAACTTGGAGGTGATGGTGTTCCCACATTGCCTTTGTCCTTCTAGGTGGTGGATGTCGTGGGTTTGAGAAGTGCTCTCAAAGAAGCCTGGTAGTGCATTATAATTTGGAGGCTACAGGGTCAGAGATGATCACTGAGAATTGGAATTGGCTAAGTATTCGAAAAAAGGAAGAGTACAAGAAATTGGGGGGTGAGGGGTGAGGGGGGGGGGAATAGCAGGAAAGCAGGGTTAGAGTTGACAGTTCCAGTTAAAGAGCTGTGAATGGCTGAGGCACAAAGGGCCAAGTGGCCTCTTTCTGTGCTGATGGTCTTAATAACCCCAGCGACCTGCACAGAAGACCAACCCGCTACATGTGTTGCAGCCCCACCTCTTATGTCCCTTAACCGAGGCCAAGGAGGCTGATCAATTGTAAAAACAATGGCAGCAATAGAAGGCCAATATGCTGCCCATATCCCAAAGAACAAGAATTTTTTTTTTTAAAACCTAGGATTCTCAATCAAGTGTCACTTCCAAAAATAATGTTTTTATAACAAATTTCCCTCACAGAATATGTTTCCTCCCACATACGGTAATTCGATTCCTGTATTATTTTTCTCCTAGTTCCACTCAAAATATTCTGCTTTATTTGCCAAGCCAGCTCTCTCATGATGACCAGCGCTCCTTCAGCATCCAATTGTGACCTCCCTTGGGCCCTTTAGTGGAGTCAACCCATTTTGTGACATGGGAGACACAAACAAATCATAACTTGAGACCGTCCGACATGTTTACTCAGTTAGATGTTATAATCCAGCATTCTTTTCTTTTCAAAAGCTAACGTTTTCTTTCTCAGCTGCATACCGCAGTAAGGAAACACTTATTCTTTTCAGACACAAAGCTAAAGCGGAGGCCAAAGTAAGCAATTCCGTTTGCCAAGTTCTTAGCAATATATCTCAGAATACTTCAGATTACTTTAACCAAAACCATGCAGTTGAGGTATGTGAGCTGGTTGAAGAAACTAATTTTTTTTTTAACCAGCATACTTTGGATGGTTAAGGTGCAGGAATGCAGTATGTCCATATAAGGCATCAACCTACCATGAATATAATGGGAGTCCTGAAATATCCCTCAAATAGTGAACAACGAAAACATGTTTAAATAGTATTTACTGCACAGAAACAGGCCATTTGGTCCAACTGGTCAGTGCCATCATTTCTGCTCTGCATCAATCTCTTTCCAGCTCTGTTCATCCAACCCGATCAGCATATCCCTTTTTCCCCCTTAAACGCAGCTAAACTCTTCTCCTCAACTCCTCCCTGTGGTAGTGAGTTCCACATTCTCACCATTCTCTGGATAAAGAATTCCCTATTGTATTTATTAGTGCCGATCTTATATTGAGGGCCCCTGATTTTGTCCCGAGATAAAACACTTGCTCACTCAAAGCCTTCATAGGGCTGCAAATGAGGAACTAGTGGAATCTAGGAGGTGGAGGATTTTCACTTTGTCATCTCAGGCATCTACAGAAACCGCCCGATTTCCACTTTCCTCAATTTCAATGGAGTGGAAAATCTAATGGTTTCTGAAATCGGCCACTGATTCGCAACAGGGTGAGGATAACAGGGGTGTAACCTAACCCTAACCCCACCCCGAACCCAAACTCTAATCCTAACTCTAACCCTACCCCTAACCCTAAACCTTATAACTCAAACCCTAACCCTAACCCTTAACTATAACCCTACCCCTAACCCTAAACCTAACTGTAACCCTATCCCTAATATTAACCCTAACACTAACCCTAACCCCTAACCCTACCCCTAACTCGACCCCCTAACTCCAACTCTAGCTCTAACCCTAACCCCTAACTCTAATCCTAACTCTAACCCTAACCCTTATGCAGGGGTGTAACTTAAACCTAACCCCACCCCGAACCCAAACTCTAATCCTAACTCTAACCCTAACCCTACCCCTAAACCCAGCCTAAACCTTAACTCTAACCCCACCCCTAACCCTAACTGTAACCCTATCCCTAATACTAACCCTACCTCTAACCCTACTCCTAACCCCAACTCTAGCCCTAATCCCTAACTCTAACCCTAATCCCAACCCCTAACTCTGACCTCTAACTCTTACCCTAACCCCTAACTCTAACCCTAACCATAATCTTAAATCTAACTCTACCCCTAACCCTAACTCTAATCCTAACTGTAACTCCACCCCTAACACTAACCCTAACCTTTAATCCTAATCCTAACCCTAAAACCTAACCCTAATCATAACCCTACCCCATAGAGTCAAATGGAAAATATAAGCTGAAAATGCTGGAAATATGAAGGAAAATAGAAGATGCTAGACACACCCTCAGCCTCTCAGGACACTGTCCACTGTCGCCGTGGAGGCAAATGCAAAGAGTGAAAAGTGTGCACAACAAAGCCCCACAAATTGCGAATGTGATGGACAATTTTACACGCTTTCACAAGGCCCTAAGCTCTGGAATTCTCTCCTTAAACCTCTTCCTTTCTCTTATCACCCCTCCTTTATGAGACACCTTCAACCCTACCTCTTGATCAAGCTTTGGTCACCTCTCCTAATGTCTCCTTCTGTGGTTTGGTGTCAAATTCTGTTTTATAATGCTCCTGTGAAGTGCCTTGGGATATTTTATTATGTTAAAGCTGCTATATAAATACAAACTGTTGTTGTTGTGTGGAACTTATAAATTAGTAGGCAATGGAACTTCATGTAAACTAGTTAATGCAATTGTTACTGATATCAGGCAATGATCTTCAGCCCAGTATATTATAGATTACTGAATATATCCACAATATAATTCTTAGAAAATCATGCACCATTCACAGATGCCTTATCTTTTTTTAATTCTTTCACGGAATCAGCATTTATTGCCCCTCGCTAATAACCATTGGGAAGGTGATGTCTCACCACCACCTTGAACCACTACAGTCCATGTGGCGTAGGTACACCCACAGTGCTGTTAGGGAGGAGGTTCCAGGATTTTGACCCAGCGACAGTGAAGGAACGGCGATATAGTTCCAGAATTCCTATTAACATTATGTATAATTTCCTGCTTACAGTTTCCTTGAAGGAATTGTTAAGCCAGCGATTGTTGACTACATTCTGTATCGATGTAGGGGGATTGTCCAGATCCTCAAAGGAATCCATCAGGATGAAGTCCAGGACAACGTCATAAAAATTCATGTGTTTAACCTGTTTGGGATATAAATGCAGTTTGAATAAATTGGTGTATAAATGATCAGCAATATACCTCATGGAGGTAAATCTTTGGTTTTATTGCGCCAGGCACAGAGCTACACCTTCTGGAAATTCCCGTGTACTACCCTGCCCGTTAAAATTAATTCCTAATAAATGCTCCTTGTGCTGAAGTTTGATGCTTGGATCACTAAACGGAAATTTACCCCTGGGAACACAAGGACATGAAGGGTGCGTTCACCTCATTGAAGCTTATTCCTCCTGTAAATTAACCTTCCATCAAAATCCTACCACTCCAGTAAATTAAATCCATCAAAATCCGCACCTCCACTACATTTGCACTTTTATTGAAGGCCATTCTACTAATACATTAACTTCTCCATTAAAAGTCCATCCCTCATAAACATTTACTTTCTCACTATGGCATCTAAATTGTATTTCAAATAACACCAACATTTTTGCCTCTGATTACCCTGTTTGGTAGAACATTTCTCTCTTTAAAAGGAGATTTTCTTCCTGAAACCTGTTTTAAATTAACTTTTCCCCAAATTCCATTGGCTCCTAATCTCTTGCTTTCCCATGGTAAGAGCTTGCCTTATCTACACAGTTAATTTACCACAATGAGACACACTCTTAACTACATTTCTACAGGGTAAAACGCAAAAATTCTCTGTTATTTCCTCGTAGATCATCAGCATTACATTCAGGGTCAGTTTGTTTCTCTTACTGCACCCTTCTCTTATAGTTCACCCTGTTAGCACAGGGGAAACAGAACTTTCCCCATTTCAAGCTATGTGTCAGCATCAAGCATTCCAAGGTCAGCTATCACTTGGGTTTGATGCAGAGTAAAGCTCTTGTGCTGTACCCCAACAGCGGACATTAGGTCCAAATTCAGAACGTTTGCTTTCCCCTTCTTCTCCCGGTCATTCTGTGGCCTCTTTGAGTGAGATAAACGACCCCTGTCCATTTTGAGCTCTAGCCACATGCCCAGTAGGAACTGGACTAGAACTATCCAAACCTACTTCCTGTCAAACCCTTACAAGCAAGCAGGCATTCATTCCAACAGCAAGGCTGCAATTGTGCACAGCTCCCAGAGATAAAAGGTCAGGATCTAACTCATTATGCCACTCAATCAAATGTAAGCATTGTTTATTTGTGGTGTGATGAAAAAACTGAACATATTTGTTTAAATACAAAAAAAGTGTAAAAATGTATTATACGATACAGGTCATAATGTACTGGCCATCATGACATGAGGGAATGTCTGAAAATGGATTTCTCTAATGTGCCTTAATCTCAAGGATCAAGCCCTGTGGCCAATTCAAAAAGAAATTATGTCTTCCAAGATGATGGGTTCATCCAAAATTTGGAAATAGAGCATGTTACAGCCCACTCAGCCTCTGGTCCCTCACATTGCGCAATGAAACTGGTCAAATGTGGACAGTCATAAGGCAGGTTTAAACACCCTTGATCAACTTTGGGCCTGCCCCTTCCAAAATGACAGTCTGCCTGCCTTCCGATCAAAGCCAATAACGTCCATCTGGACAGGTAGAGAAGTCCCAGGATTAAATTCTCACTTCAAAGGCAGGCTTACTCAGTGGAGCACAGACCAAGCAATAGGGCAGCTTGTTCTTACATCAGAGTTTCAGAAGTAGCAAAAGACGAAGTTCAATCAACTGAATACATGAGGACAGACTGTGTTGTAGCCTAATTCTAGAATATTCTTTCAGAGCTCTTCTATTCCTGGCCAAGCTGGTGGATCCGTGGCAGAATTTTGAACAATTCAACACATCCATGCTCTTAATTAGCTTCCCAGATGTCTCAGCTAGCTAAGGCAGTGAGCTTCTGAGCTATAGACCAGAGGTTCATTTAACTGTTCTAAGCCAGACTGCAGTTGAGGTGTGTCAATTGGCTTCAGTATCCCAGGGTTACAGGGATGGAAAATCAACTTGGGCTCTTGTTCCTGATCTCTAGCCAAAGACCCCTTTTGGAAGAGTGTGAATATGTGGTCATCAGGGGAAGATTCGTTGACACAACTATAGGGGGAGGTCTTGTGGTGCAGTGGGTAGTGTCCCTGCCTCTGAGCCAGAAGCTCTGGGTTCAAGTCCCACCCCAAGACTTGTTAGCCAAGGAAAGTGCCCTCCTAACATGGCCAAACAAGTTGATTATCAACCAGCAAATCCTTCCAACACATGCCAACAGCAGGCCATAAGAGCAGAGCAGGAGAGTTTCCTGGTCAGTGGTGGAAAGAAAGCTGGAGCCTCTACCATCACTACACATAGCACCAGACTACAACATGCTTGTAAAAGTGCAGGTTGCACAGCAACTTGGAATCCCTGAGTGAACAATAACACACTGCTGTTATAGACTCATATTTGAAGAATGGTTTCCACAACTTTTCTTGTGGGACAAGGAGAATGAAGTGTCTTTCTTAAATCTTGCACCCTACCTACTACTCCTCTTTTCTAACTTGTAGCTACCCACACATTATTAAAAAATACCTTCAGTAGGATGTGGGTTCTCTGTCCACAAACCTTTCTCCCTGTCCTCATAAATGTTGGTTCTGCTTTTATGCCAACATTTACCATTGTAAATTCCAATTTGCCTTTGCTTGTGGCTCTGTAGGTAGTATCCCAGTCTCTAAACCAGAAGTTTTGGCTTCAAGTCCCACTCCAGGACTTGTTGGTGTTGGAGGAAGTGTTCACAACATGACTCAACAGGCTAATAATCATCCTGCCAATGCTTGCCCACCATTTCTCAAAAAGGGGGAGAAAAGTGTGTGTGTAAAAGATATGAAACGAACAGCAATTCAGCTTTGCTATGTCAACAGTCACAGTGTAGTTGCAGGCTCTGGTCACTAGATGGCCTTGCAAGGAAAGTTACTGAAATCTCTCCTAATTCTTATTGGCAACTTGTTTACTAAAAATTGACCATAATGTCACAGGCAAATAAGATACTATACATACATAGTTTTATATTATTAATGAGTGGCAGCTTTTCTGTAAAGGATTGTAGGCTTTATGACCCTGTCACTGTGCGCATTTTTTTATTCTTTCACAGGATGTGGGCGTCGCTGACTGGGCCAGCATCTATTGCCATCCCTAATTGCACTTGAGAAGGTGGTGGTGAGCTGCCTTCTTGAACCGCACCAGTCCATGTGGTGTAGGTACACCCACAGTGCTGCTAGGGAGGAAGTTCCAGGATTTTGACTCAGCGACAGTGAAGGGACGGCGATATATTTCCAAGTCAGGATGGTGGAGTGGCTTGGAGGGGAACTTGCAGGCGGTGTTGTTCCCTTGCAGCTGCTGCCCTTGCCCTTTTAGGTGGTAGAGGTAATTGTTGCTGGTACCCTTCTTGATGAGAAATACACCAAATTCAGTTCAAAATACCACTTTTATCGAACAAATGAAAGCCGTGCACAGGGCTATATTTTAACCAGAAGTTCCCTCAGGATTTTGTACAGGTTGGACTATCACACACTTGGTACGTTTATGCAATTCCCCCCTTCCCAGCCCTTTTTCGTTACTTTATACAGGCTCACCCCTCGTGTCGCAAGTTCTCGCTGGGTTGTCTCCCAGTGGTCAGTTTGCTGCAGAAAGTACATCATCTCCTCAAAGACCTCCTCAAACCTTTTTGGATTCTAGAAAAATCGAGGAAACGTTTCAATTAGCCCTCGCCGTTTTGAGTTGCGCAATATTTTTCACCCTTCTGGGGAAGGTTTTGCGGAGTCCCCGATGATTTACACAGCTGGAGGAGGACACAATGCTGCTCACCTTGACATTGTGAGATCATGTAAAGTGGGCAATAGTGAATCACCAGCATGTTTTTACAGAATCACTGAATCACAGAATGGTTACCACACAGAAGGAGGCCATTTGACCCGTCATGTCTGTTCCGGCTCTCTGCCAGAGCAACTCTCCAATGGAATCCATGGAAATTTTTAAAAAATCAGGGAAGACGCAAAACAGATTGCAGATTAGCTATTGCCTGATTTACTATATCTTCCACAGTCAAAATATATCTCAAGAACTTGATATTGGGGATCCTGTGAAAACTCAGTTTTACAATGCCTCTGAAAAGATTGTGAATAACATTAACCTAATGCACCTTCCAATTGGTGGGTTAGAAATTTTCGTTGAAGAAAATTAACACAGAAACTGCTGATCAGTCAGCATCTGTCACGAGAACAGATGAGTTAACCTTTCTGGTGCGAACCCTACATTTTCCATTCGTTCAGGTTTCAAGCACATGCAGTATTTTGCTTATCATCTTTCTGCCGCTTAGTTATGCCAAATTCATGTCATTCGTTGTTTTGCAAAGGGTTTTTAGCCGTGGCTTAGTAGCACTCATGCATCTTGGGTAGAAAATTGAGGAATCAGACCCTAGTCCAAACCTTGAATTCACAATCTGGGCTAACACTCCTGCCCAGTACTGAAGGAGTGCTGCATTGTCAGATGTTCAGTTTTAGATAACAACAACTTTCATTTATGTAGCACCTTTGATGTGGCAAAGCGTCTCCAGGCACTTAACAAGAGCAATATCAATAAAGACATTTTTGACACCCAGCCACATGAGGAGATATTTGGACATGTGACCAAAGACTAGACCAAAGAGGTAGGTTTTAATGAGCATCTTAAAAGAGGTAGAGAGGGGGTGAGGTTTAGGGAGGGAATTTTGGGGCTTAGGGCCCAGGCAGCTGAAAGCACCACTGCCAATAGTGGGGTAATTAAGATCAGGGATGCGCAAGTGGACAGAAATGGAAGACTGCAGAGATCTCAAAGGCCTCTAGGGCTGAAGGAGCTTACAGGGAAAGGGAGGGCGAGGCCATGGAGGAATTTGAAAACAAGGATGAGGATTTTAAAATTGAGGCTTTGTTGCTCAGGATTCCATTGCATTATCTGGAGAGCAGAGAGCTCACCACTTGTCCAAACCAACATTCCTCTGCCAAATAACGCCACCCAAGGTCCAAATTCACTGGCCATTCATCTCATTGCTGTTGGTGGGACCTCTTTTTGACAACGAGATGGAACATAGGAAAGACCTTGATTTACACCAATGGATTATTTCTGCAGTCTGCAATCGCCCTTGTTCTGCTGGTACATCACCCACAAGGCACAAGTCAGGCTGTGATGGAATATTCTCAACTTGCCTAGATAGGTGCAACACTCAAGAAGCTTGGCGCTATCCAGAACAAAACAGTCGGCTTGTTTGACATTTCAGCCAGCAGTGGAACATGGGATATGGGTGAACACACAACGGGAATGCTTTGATAGTGTGAAAGTGGTAGCAAATAATGGATATCAGAAGCATGGATAATGGCATAAGAATAATGGGAGGTTATGTAAAGGGGGTGAGAATAATGGGAGCGTGGATAATGGGAGTGATGATAATGGAGTAGAATATTATTAGTGAGAATCATGGAATGTGGCTAATGGGAGAGCATACACACTGGGAATGGGAATGCAGATACTGGGACAGGATTAAATGGGAGAGCGCAGATGATGGAAAAGAGTGAGTCAGATAATAGGAGCACAGATAATCAGAAAGGATGGACATGGATAATGGGAACGTGGATAGCGGGAGTGATGATAATAGAGCCGTGGAGACTGGAAGCTTGGAAAATGGGAGTGACAATAGAGGTTTTGCGAATATTAGGAGCACATATAATGGAAGAGCGCTGATTATAGGAGTACAGATAATTGAAGAGCGTGGTTTGTGGGAGAATGTGGATCTTGTTAATGTGGATAATGGGTGTACAGAGAGTGGCAATGCAGATAATGGATGACGGTGGGTAGTGGTAGTTTGGATAATGAGAGTTCAGTGATGGATCAGCATAGATGTTGGGATTGCTGATGATGGAAAAGTGTGGAAAATGGGAGCATGGGTGATGTATTCCAGAAGATGGAAAAGTATGGTTAATGGAATAGCTTGGATAATGGGAACGTGAATAATTGAAGTTCTACTATGTACCAAAATCTCTGATATAAACACCGAAGAAAATCATTCTCACGTTAATACAGTTGTCAAGTTATTCATAGTCTCCACTATTACTCATTTTAATATGACAAGCGATGACAATGACCATGAAACAGATTCGCAAAGCTACACAAATCAGTTAGAACACATACCTTGTGCGCTTTCATCATAATTGCGGACAAAATCTTCCTTCCCACCTCAGCAAAAAACCTTCTATTGGTTACGTCAGAAAGAATTACCTGTAAAGGCAGAGAAATTAGTGTGAAATAACGACAAGACGTATGTTTCAAACTTCAATTTCTGAGCGATGGTGTTACTGCAGCACTGCGACTTTAGGCTCCCTGTTCTCTTTTGAGTTCAGCTCAGTGTTAGCACTGCAGCCTCCAAACCACTCCGGGCGGACTCCCCACATGGCAAAGTGCCCAAGTGCCACTGGTAAGATACCGGTAGTAGTGGGAATGGGCCCTGAAGTGGTCCTCAATTGGCTTAAGGGCATGTGAGCTGCCTGCCACCTTTCCCACAGCTGGTAAAATGACAGCGATGGCAGGAAGGCGATGGGCACACCATCTGCTGCCATCCCACCTGATTTTACTTCACCACCCACCCCCCCACCCCCACCCCACCATCTCACCCCAACCACCGCCCTGCTCCCAGCACTCTCCCTGGAGCCTTGTAATAACCCAGCCTGAGAATCTTCAACCAGAGAAAGAGGCCATTAGGAAATTATAACTCACTGCATTAAAAAAAACTCTCCTCATCTCTCTGTTTTTTTTTTGCCAATTACCTCAAATCTGCACCTTCTAGTTTTTTTTATTCATTTACTGGATGTGGGCATCACTGGCTCGGCCGGCATTTATTGCCCATCCCTAATTACCCTTGAGGTGGTGGTGGTGAGCTGCCTTCTTGAACCACTGCAGTCCCTGTGGTGTAGGTACACAGTTACCAACCCTGGTCTTCTACCCAGCTTCACCCGCTCCACCCCTTAAACAGTATAAATTTCATCACATTTCTGCTTCTCTTTAGCCCTGAAGAAGGGTCATATGGACTCTGTTTCTCACTCTCTACAGATGCTGCCAGGCCTGCTGAGCTGTTCCAGCATCTTCTGTTTTTGTCTCAGATTTTCAGCATCCGCAGTATTTTGCTTTTACCAACCTCCCTTCCAGTAAAACAGTTTCTCACCTCTACTCCATCGAAACACCTCAGAATTTTGAACATCTCTATTAAATCTCCCCTTCTCGGTGCTAAGAAGAACAATCCCAACTTTAGTCCCTCAATATAGCTGAAGTTCCTCATCCTTGGTACCATTCTAGTAAACCTCCTGCACCCTCTCCGAGGCATCAGCATTCTTCCTAAAGTGTAGTGTGCAGAATTAGACACAATACCCTAACTGAGGCCTAACCGGTGATTTATAAAGCATGATTTAGAAAGATACTCATCCTCAGGTATGAATTGATAGTTGAGTTCCGATGATGTTACCTTGAAGGCTTGACGCACGCAGTGTACCTTGGCCAGAAAATCAATGTCCCCAACACATTCCAGCAACTCGGTCCTTTTGGACAAAACGTAAGATGAAAACAAATACTAAGAACTCATAATCTTCGTCCAAGATCTTTAAGAACAGAACTGGATTGTATAACACTTGTCCGTTTGAGGCCATTCGCTATCTACTAGACATTTGTACTGCTGATTAGTCAGGACATAGTGGAAATAATATAACAGAGCCATTAACTTCAGTAAAGATTAAAAAAAAGATTGTGTTACAGGACTATTAATGCGAATGTCCATTAAATCATGCTTTATATAGCTATACAAAGCCCTGGTTAGAACACAGGAACACAGGAGTACTATATGAGTACCACCCCTTTGGAAGGATATATTGGTCTTAGAAGGAGTGCAGTTTGGATTTATCAGGATGATACTTGGACTCCAATGGCTAAATTACAAATTCCCTGAAATGTAGAAGATCAAGGTGTGATTTGATTTAAATTTTCACCATGTTAAGGAGAACGGATAGAGTATTTCTGCTGGTTAGAAAGTCAAGGACTTGGGTACATGGCCTAACTTTAGGGCCTGGCCTTTCAAGGATAAACTTATGAAATATTTGTACACACAGAGGGTGCTAAAAGTTTGGAATGTTCTTTCCCAAACAATAATTGATCAATTGTTAATTTTACATCTGAGATTAGTAGGTTTCTGGTAACCAAAGGTATTAAGGGATATGGGGCAATGGTGGGGATATGGAGTTAGGTTACAGATTGGCCACTGAATGGCAGACCAGGCTCAAGAGGCTAAAAGGCCTCCTCCTATTCCTATCCTCCTATGATAACATGCTTTATCAGAACCTGTTAGGATACAATCAGCCCAAGATCGAATCTAGCCATGAACAGAAATTAAACCCTAACCTTTGATTCCATTCCCCTTCTCAGCTACAATCCCTCAAATCCAACCAAGAACTCGCTTAACACATTCTATTCACTTCCACTAGACTAAGACTAGCCTCCATCCCTACCACACCCAGTCTTCATGATTACTTACTGGTTGAGTTCTTCTGGCTTTTACAAGTGTTTGGTGCTTTCCTAATTATTTCAAGTCAATGGGTAGTGGCTTTGGAATTACTGAAGGACTTTCTCCTGACTTTAAGGTTTCTGCACAAACCAGCTTCTCCCAAATATGGGTGCACTAGTAGGTTTCATGCTTAGAATATAGCATGACTAGGAGAATGAGCAGAGGCCACACAGAGCAGGACAAGCTGCTGAAAGAGGGAGGAGAAGCAGCAAGAGGAAGATGAAGGGAGGCCCCAACTGAGACAGCCCCTTTCTGCCTGGGCTATATGGGGAGAGCGCGATACCAGTCTCCACAACTCAAATTCCCCATTTACCAACGCTCTTACACGCCTTACGTGGAATCTTACTACCTTTGAAGGTTTTCTAAGCTCAGGGCCAAAAGCAGGTCCTAACCCTGCTGGTGAAGCCTGGCAATCCACTCGCGTGACCTTATGGGAGGCGGCCAATTATGAGGCCTCTGCCAGCAGCCCGTCGAACGAAGGGCATTGGGTGGACCAGGCACCCAGCTGGGCCAATG
Source organism: Cetorhinus maximus (assembly GCF_964194155.1). NCBI lineage: Eukaryota > Metazoa > Chordata > Chondrichthyes > Lamniformes > Cetorhinidae > Cetorhinus > Cetorhinus maximus. The sequence continues at coordinate 12,275,524 of NC_135895.1, forward strand.
GGAGGACTCGCAGCGATGTCCTGCTGGCAAACCCAGCGGCAGAGGCGGGCGCTGCTGCAGCAGGTAGGAAAATACAAGGGCACCTCAGGTTGGAGGTGACCCCCTGAAGATGTATGAAATTATTAGAATCACTTGTGGCCACGGCTACCAGGCCATCATTGCAAAGGGAGACCCCGCCCACAAGATGGCGTGCGGCCCTGTGGCAGGAGAGAAGGGGGGGTAAATAAAAATGGCCTCATTGGCCCCCCTGGCCTGCTGCCAGGAGGCTACCTCCCACGACCTGCAGGGCTTTGCTTTCAGCGTGGGGCCCACCCACCGCTGGTAAGATCCTGGTGACATCCCCAACCTGGACCCAAATGGCCATTTAACTGTAACTAATAAGTTACCCGCCCACCAGTGCCAGGCAACGTCTGTCGCTCGCCAGCCTCCAGCAAGGTTGTGAAAAGGCGGGAATGTGCCGACCTGCCAACGACCTTTCCAGGTCCGAAATGGACCCCCTCCCGGTCCCACCTCCGCAGGTCTTAGCAAAATTCTGCCGCTTTTCTTTCCTCTTGTCACTGACACGCTGCCGTTTCAGTTACAATGCGAAATAAAAGCAGCTGTAAAATAAGCATTTCGTGCCAACTTTACATAGGGAACCGTGCCACGCTGCGTACAAACACAAACTCATCGCTCTGTGCGTTCCCTTGGGACAGGCCCTCCGTGTGCCTCTGCCTGTCCGAGCGCCTCTGCACATCGCTACCCCAGCGGCTAGTGGAAGGCTGCTGATTTTCATTGGTGGAGGCTGCAGGATGACCTCGTGCAGCTCTGGGCCTTGAGGGGGCCCCCTGTCAGCCCTGGTGGGAGCGGACTGGGGCTGACTGGCTGTCGGGCAACAGCATGGGCACCGGTGGAATGGGAGGAGGACGAATTCTGCCTTCCTGAGAGAGGACCGCAGGTTCCTGCTCCATGGGGTCCCTGCCACTCCTTCAGAGACGCCCTAGCACAACTGCCAGCACCTGCTCCAGCCACAGTGAACCTCCCCTTCCAGAGGCGCAGGCTATCATGACGTACTGCTAGGCATTACGATTTTGGACCCCCTGTTGATCATACAGCCAATGAACAGTGTGGTTAGTACTGGCTGCCTGCAGCAATCGTTCTACTGAGCAGACAGCACCAAGTTAGTGTGCTACCTGCATCAATCAATGTGCCTGGGTTACAAAAACAGAAATACCTGGAAAAACTCAGCAGGTCTGGCAGCATCGGCGGAGAAGAGCAAAGTTGACGTTTCGAGTCCTCATGACCCTTCAACAGAACTAAATAGAATCAGGAAAGGGGTGAAATATAAGCTGGTTTAAGGTGGGTGGGGGGGGGCGGGTTGGGACAAGCAAGCAGTGATAGGAGGAGATAACCAAAAGATGTCACAGACAAAAGAACAAAGAGATGTTGAAGGTGGTGATATTATCTAAAAGAATGTGCTAATTAAGAGTGGCGAGCAGGACAAGCAAGGTAGCTCTAGTGGGGGTGGGGTGAAATAAGCGATGGGTGGAATACATTTAAAATAATGGAAATAGGTGGGAAAAGAAAAATCTATATAAATTAAGGACTCGAAACGTCAACTTTGCTCTTCTCCGCCGATGCTGCCAGACCTGCTGAGTTTTTCCAGGTGTTTTTGTTTTGGATTTCCAGCATCCGCAGTTTTTTGTTTTTATCAATGTGCCTGGGTTAATTGTGCATCACAACCTACACACCTATTTTTGGGGGTTATTATCGGGGGTTATTATCTCTGCAGATTAACCAGCGTTAGAGATTTACTTACCTCAGTACCCGGCAAAATACTTTCCCGTCTTCTGCCAAATGCATCGCTTCTTCATAAAGTGGCAGATGACACCATGACCCCAGGCCGTAAGTGCTGCCTCGATGGTCTCTGTGTTCTGCGAGCTGTTGGGAGCATAGGGATAAAAAGGTAAACCGTCAGATTCTTTTTTTAACTTCTCATAGAACAAACCACAACTAGGAATCAAGAGGAGTAGGTTAAGTGTCATCCGAGGCTGTGTTGGAAACTCTGTCACTGCTGGGTCAGGGGGTTATGAGTTCACAGTCCTCCTGAGACTTTGAGCATAAAATCTAGACTGTCACCTCGGTGTAGTACCGAGGGAGTGCTCCACTGTCACACAAGACGTTAAACCAAGGCCCCGTCTGCCCTCTCAAGAGATGTGAAAAATCCCCATGGTATCATTTGAAAATGAGGAGATTTATCCCAGTGTTTTGGCCAATATATTTATCCTTCAACCAACATCACTAAACCAGGTTACCTAGTTCTTATCATATTGTTGTTTGTGGGAACTTGCTGTGCACGAATTAGCTCCTTTATTTCCTACATTACAACTTCACTTAACAAGGCACTTAAAAATGCTTTGGGATGTCCTGAGGCTGTGAAAGGTGCTATATAAATGCAAGTCCTTCTTTCAGTCGAATGCAGTATCATTCAACTCTGTGACAAAATGAAACAATACTTCAAGGCACTCTTGAAACATTCAGACACCTTAGTTGAGAATTTTCCATTGCTCACCTCTTGTGAATGGATCTGGAGTTTCCACTCACTACACAAATGTGTGCCTTCCTCTGGCCTAGGGTCGGAGGGTGTGAAAGTGAAATGATTGTTAAGATCGTCGGCCTTGTTGGTTCAGTTTGACTCCAAGAAGGAATTAATTTTAACATGTGATGCATCCCCCTATGGAATAGGGGCTGTCCTTTCACATTGGATGGTGGATGGCTCTGAACGACCCATTGGTTATACATCTCGCACCCAGTGTCACAGAGTGACGATATTCCCAGATTGAAAAGCATTTGGGGTCTGGAAGTTTGATCAATATTTCCACGGTTGCCATTTCCATATTATAACTGACCACAAACCCCTACTGGGATTATTTGGAGAAGACAAAGCGATACCACCTATCTCACCGGCTCACAGCCAGAGATGGGCACTAATATTAGCTGCCTACGAATAGACTTTTGTTCACCATTCGGGAACTCAAATCGCACATGCCGACACACTAAGCCGCCTTCCCCTGCCAGCTAATAACAGGGAGGCTCCGATTCTCCAGGAACTGGTCTTAGTGCTAAATTTTCTGGATTCCTCCCCTGTTCAGGCCAGAGAAATCCCTGAGTGGACAAGCCAGGACCCACTATTGTCTAACGTCTGGGGGCAGGTCTTGAATGGATGGTCAGGTGAATCTAAATCCGAGGCAATGAAGCCCTATCCTGATCGCAAATATGAACTCTCCTGCCAAGAGGGCAAATTACTCTGGGGAGCAGGGTTATCGTGTCCCCGGGGGGCCAAAGGCCAATATTAGCCGAGCTACACAACGCTCACCTGGCCATTAGCAGAATGAAGATGCTCACACACAGCTATTTGTGGTGGCCAGACATGGACTTGGATATAGAAACCCTGGTCAAAAGCTGTCCTCAAAGCCAACAGGTGCAAAAGTTACCCCCCACCTCCACCCCCCCCCCCCCCACCAACCCCCCACCCTCCCCCCCAACCCCTTAGCTCCATTGCACCCATGGGAATGGCCCGGGCGGCCATGGTTGCCCCACCACGTCAATTACTTGGCGCCTTTCTTGGGCACAATGATCCTCTGACTGATTGACTCCCACTCCAAATGGATGGACGTCTATAAAGTCCGGTCATACACATCGGCTGCCACCACTGACCGTTTGCGGCAGGGTTTTGCAGTGTATGGGTTGCCGCAGTTCCTTGTGTCCAACAACAGGACCACTTTCACCAGAGGGGAGTTCCACAGGTTCACGACCCCTAACGGCATTACCCATATCAAAACCTCACCCTACCACCCAGCATTGAACAGCATGGCCGAGCGGGCAGTCCAAACCTTTAAATCCGGGATGGAAGGGGATTCCATCGGCACGAGATTGTCCCGGTTCTTGTTCATACACCGGACTACACCACACACGCCGACCGGCATTTCCCCTGCAGAACTACTAAAGAAGAGACATCTCCACACCCGCCTGACCCTTACCCGGCCGAATTTAGAGGGTAGGGTGGAGAAAAGCCAAGAGGTGCAGAAGACCAGGCACGATGGTCATGGTCACGGAAGAACTTTCATGGTGGGAGATGCGGTCCTTGCGAAGAACTTTGGAGATGGACCGAATTGGCTGTTAGGCGAGGTGAGTGCAGTAACTGGACCCATCTTCTATAATGTATCGGTAAACGGCCGGATAATTAGACGACTCGTGGAGCCGCAAAAGAACACCAGTCCCACAAGAAGAAATGCAGTCTTCATCTTGAGTTTGTGCCGCATGTAGAGGACAAGTCACACGATTTGGAAGCACCGGTGGAGCCTGTGGGACCCGAGGGGGCTCGGGGAGACAAACCTGCCAATTTCCACTGAGGAACCGAGTGGACAACTGTCCCCTGAAAAGGAGGTCTCGGAAACACCAGCCGAGGTTGTTGGGCTACGATGTTCAACCTGTCAAAGAAAGCTTCCGGAGAGACTTGACCTGTAAATAATTATTGTGTAAAAAGTTAATGCGTTTTAAGCTTGTTAGCTGTGCTTTTAAGTAAAGGGAGAGGGATGTGGTAAAGTGAGGTACCCTGTCCCTTTAAGAGAATGCAAGCATTAAGAAGACCATGTGACAGCACTGACGAATCACAGTACAGCGCGGGCAACTGGGAACTCTAAGTCTAGTTCTGGAGGTTTCTGAGTGAGCACGTATGATCTGGTGCTCTGCCCTATACCTCAATAAACCATCGTTGTTTATTCTTACATCAGCCTCTCCCTGTTATTGATTGCAGGCAGCAGCTGAAGAGAACATAGGAAGGTGTGCAGTTAGAGTTCGGTTGGCCAATGAACTCATTTACCCAAGACATAAAAGGGGGCAATATCATATTTTGTCTCTGAAAAATCTATTCAATCACTCACCTGTTTTTTGCCCCACAAGCCTGCAATTTTTCCTTTTTTAAGTATTTTACTAATTCCCTTTTGAAAGTCACTACTGAATCGACTTCCACTGTCCTTTCAGGCAGCGGCGTTCCAGATCATAACAACAGTGGAAACTTTATTTGTCACGTAGGATGCTTTGTCGATTTGGATTATCTCATGGTTTAAATGGTTTATTTCTCTGCAGTAATAACAGGAACTGTTTGAAAGCTCTGTCAGAGCCATTGATTAATTGGAAGTAACAGCCCACTCGTTTATTTAAACTTCCATTTCCAATTACGTAACTTTCTTCTGTCAGCTTTCAAACAGTTTTACGGGACAGGAACCTTATTGCGAAAAGCAATTCCAGCTGCGATTAATTTACATTTTATTTAGTATAAAATGAGGGAGGTTTGTATAGCGCCAGCTGTCAGTGACAGCCTATTCTCTCCAAAGAGCTTTGCACGTTTTTATTTTAAAAGTTAAAGCACCGTTTTCTCTTTCTGCTACCAGTCAGACACCAAGAGCAACAGAGGACAGAGTTAAGTGTGATGGCTGGAATGTGCGGGGTTGCACGTCTGACGCCTTGCCTGCTTATCACTGAGAGCCAGATTCTCTGTCTTGACTGCAGTGTGATTTTAATTGCTCCCTCATTGGCAGCCGTGCCTTTAGCTTCCTGTGGCCCTGAGCTCTGGGATTCTCTCCTTAAAACTCGTCATGTCTCCACCCCTCTTTCTCTCTCTCTCTCTCCCTTTGCTGTTTCTTAAAACCTACCTCTTCGACTAAGCTTTGGGTCATCTGTCCCAATATCTCTTTAGGGGGCTCGGCGTCAAGTTTTGTTTGATAGCGTTCCTGTGAAGCAGCTTTTTCACATTAAAGGCGCTTTATAAATGCAAGCTTGTTGTTGGTGACATGGCGATGAAATATTTACAACACACAAACTTTCAGCTCGATGCTGACGCTTATTTTCCACACAAGCTCATCCATTTTTCTAGATGGTAAAGTCATCAAGGGATATGGAGATGATGCGGGAAAATGGCGTTGAGGGAGATGATCAGCCATGATCGAATTGAATGGCGGAGCAGGCTCGAGGGGCCTACTCCTGCTCCTATTTCTTATGTTCCTACATTCCCATCCCCTCTTCATCTAACCCCACCAACATATCCTTTTATTCTTTCCTCCTTTTTTCTCCTCTTCCCCTCGCCTAGCTTCCCTTTAAATGCCTCCGTGTAATTCACCTCGTCGACTCCTGTGGCACAAAGTTCCACATTCTAATCCCGCTCTGGAATAAAGAAGCTTCTCCTGACTTCCCTATCGGATATGCTGGCGAATATCTTATATTTATGACCTCTAGATACGATCTAACAAACCAGCATAAAAATCTCCTCGACATCCACCCTTTGGAGTCCCCGAATACTTTAAAAGAACTCCATCAGGTCACCACCTTCAGCCTTCTCCTTCCTCTTTTGCCTAAAAATGCCGCCTTTCACATACACACAAGCATTCGAATTAGGAGCAGGAGTAGGCCACTCGGCCCCTCGAGCCTGCCCTGCTATTCAGTAAGATCATGGCTGACCTGATTGTAACCTCAACTCCACATTCCCACCTAACCCCGATAAACTTTCACCCCTCCTTGCTTATCAAGAATCTATCTAGCTCTGGCTTAAGAATGTTCAAAAAGACTCCGCTTTTGAGAAAGAGAGTTCCAAAGACGTATGACCCTCTGGGAGAAAAAATTTCTCCTTGGTTCTGTCTTAACTGTGCGACCTGTTATTCTTAAACAGTGGCCCCTGGTTCTAGGCTCTCCCACAAGAGAAAACATCCTTTCCACATCCACTTTGTCAAGATCCCTCAGGATCTTATATGATTTAATAAGCCGCCTCTTACTCTTCTAAACTACATTTTTAGGGGGAAAGTGTTAATTATGTTCTTGAACCAGGAATTTATTGAATCTTATAGCAGAGAAGGGGACCACTCAGCCCATTGTACCTGTGCCAACTCTTTGAAAGTCCTACCTGCCCTGCTCTTTCCCTACAGCCCTAGCCCTGCAGCTTTTATGGATTCAAATAATTTTTCTTTTATAGGTAACAAAACCTTCTGGGAGGGGGTGCGGGGGTATTAAAGGGCTGGCAGATCAGAGGCCAACGGTTCTTTTGCTCAGCAGCGCCATCGGGAAGGCTGTGGTTGCTGCAGGAAATACAACCACTGGAAACCCAGGATCATGGAGCAACCCAGGCCACAAGTAAGTGTTGGTGGGAGGGGCTTCACACAGGGTGAGGGTTGCGGGGTTGGTGGGGGGTCAGCAGCAAGGGCATCCCTACGCCGGATTCTTCGCCAACGCACTGTGCCGCACAGGCTTGACGTGCTCCCCGTGTGGCAACAGACCTGCCCACCCCTGACAGTGGGAAGAGGCCCTAAATTGGGCATTAGTTGCCCATTAAGGGCCTCAACTGGTGGCGGGGCAGGTAGGCCGCCCGCAAGCCCTCCTGCCACAGACTTAATCAGGGTAGAGGCGGGAAGGTGGCAGAGTCCCCCACCCAGCACCATCCCACCTGATTAAATGTCCTTCCTACCTCCAAATTCACCCTGGGGGGTAGAGCACTATCACAGAGCTGTTTGTGATACCTTGTTGTGAAAAAATTGACTGCTGGGTTTTCTCTATTACAACAATGACTATGCTTCAAAAATCACTTCATTACTTATAAAGCGTTTTGGGACAACTTAAGGTCACGAAAAATGCTATACAAACACAAGGCCTTTCCGTCATAGAGCAAAAACAGCATTAGCGCACTTTTGCCATAGGACATTTGCTATCTCTGACAGTTACTGTTTAATATCAACTTTATTTTATGTTCCACATCAATGCCTTGCTTTGGACTCGACGCTGTTTGACGCATCACACACTCTGGCGATTGCTTGACATTTGATTCCTTATGTTCAAAGTTTATGAACAACAACGGCCTGCATTTATATAGCACCTTTAATGTAATAAAACACCCCATGCTACTTCATGGAAGTATTATCAGACAAATTGACACTAAGCCAAAGAAGGAGACGTTAGGACAGATGGCCAAACGAGGCTTAGGGAGGGAATTCCAGAGCTTACAGCTTAGGGCCTCAGCAGCTCAAGGCATGGCTGGTAATAGTAAAGAAAGTACAGACAGGCCAGAACTGGGGGAAATACAGAGATCATAAAGGAGTGTAGGGTTGGAGGAGGTTAAAGAGGATAGAGTGGGGTCAGGTCAAGCAGCGATTTTTACACAAGATGAGAATCTTAAAATTGAGCCATCTGAGACCCAATGAAAGTCAGTGGTTCATAGGAAAATGGTCAGCCCCCTTCCACCATGGATCTCTCACTGGAAACTCTAGCACTGTGTCCAGCTGAACCAGTCAATTCACTTGTGGGCCATAGACAGTCCTATTTCGATTAAAGATATCAGTTCAAACTCTCACTTTTGAATCAGGAGGTTGTGATCTCAAGTCCCACTGAAGAGACTTGAGTATAATAACCCATGCTGACACTCCCAGTGCAGTACTGAGGGACTGCTGCACTATCGGAGGAGGCACCATCTTTTGGATGAGGCGTTATACCAAGACTCCATCAGCTCTTGTAGGTGGACATACAAGAGCCCAAAGCACTATTTCAAAGGTGATCAGCAGAGGTTTCTCTGGCATCCTGGTTGTTGCCAATTAGGTCATAATTCATATGTTTTAGAATATAACTTTTAGTCTTAGGAATTAAATTTTTAACTATAGATAAGTGTGGCCATCTGGTTAAGAAACTGGTAGGCATCTCAAGTGAAAGCACTATGAACACACTTGGAGTTAATTATAGTTAAGAGCCAACCTATCTTTACCTTACAAGGTCAGAGGTAGAAGTGTAAAACCTGAACAATGAATGAACCATCTATGCACTTGTAATGGAGCCAGAAGGTTCACACTTACTTTTTTAAAAATTAAATTATGTATGTGGTTCCCTGATCAAAGGAAGGTAAAGCCAGGTTGTAAACAAGAGAATTCTTTCATAGGGCCAGCAATTCTGGAAGAGGGATTTGTAGAACTTCATTGGCAATTTAAATTATTCATATGGGTTATAGAATCAAAGAGTTGTGTTGAAGGTAAAATAACTTGTTTACATTTCTGTTGGAACCATTCCAAAGCATGCCACATTGCCATAGAGTTAGTGGTTACTCGTCTTGGTTAGAAGGTTCCTTTGTTTAATTTATCTGTGTGTGTTTGATGACAGAAGCAGTTCAATTTGGGGAACAGACTGAGACAGTCATAGCTCTGCTTTGGTGAAGACTGCATCTCACCAGATTGAGGTACCCGACAGGAGATGATAGTCAGTTAGGCCTACCCTTCAAGCATAGAAAATACTAACTTCATCATTCTCCATGTGGAATGTGGATAGGGGCTCAATCTCAGTTTGGATTTTATGAGGGAAAAGCAGCTGAGAGATATGCTCAAACTTGCAGCTAGTTGAAGAAAGCTACAGTAGTCCTCAAAGAACCTTGCGGCAGAAAGCTCAGCAGAAGTAGCTTAGAAAGCTGTGGAAAGACAATTGGGTATTTGCTGGCAACCTGAACAAGGAGCAGAGTCATCCATAGACATGAGGCCTGTAAAGAAAAGGTGGAGGATCGCGTTTCCAAAAAAACTAAAGGAAGAATCCCCACAGAATCTTATCTTGGAGAACAGCTGGAACACTGAGAAGAATTCAAGTGAATTCTGGAGGGCTGTGGCATACCTTTGAGTTGTTCCCAGGACAAGTGAGTGATTTCGTAGGATAAGGGAACTCTTGGGGGAAGTAAAAAGTAGAACTGAGTTTATAGCATAAGTCTCTATAAGCTATAGTGTTAAGTTAGTGGTGCTTTGCTTTGTCTAATTTATCTTTCTATACGATAAAGTTTGTTTTTGTTTAAAATTGTGGAAGCTAGCGGCCTAGTCTTGTCGGCTAATTGCTGGGAGTTCGTGTCTCCTCTTCAAACGTTAACGGGTCTTAACAGGATCATACTATAGTCAATATTTATCGCTTGACCAAAATGGATTATCTGTCATTATCACATTATTGTTTGTGGGAGTTTGCTGTGTGTAAATTAGTTGCTGCTTTCCCAGCAACACAGCAGTGACCACACTTTAAAAAGTATTTCATCGGTTGTAAAGTGCTTTGGGAAATCCTAAGGCTGTGAAAGGCTCTATATAAATGCAAGTTGTTTTTTTTCTTTTTAAGAGGCTGCACTGTGGTTTGCAAGTAGCCTACCAAATATAATTGGTCCACTGGGAGCAGCAGAATTCCATGAGTGGCAGTTTTGTTTCAGATACTGTTTCCTCTATGTACAATGCAGTAACCAGAAGCAGGTGATGGGATGTCAGGTTCAACTGAAAGTTGACCCATGTATTTCTTTCCTCTGGTACTAAATGCGGACACATCTGTCCTGATTTCAGAAGCTCAGTGAAGCACAGTGTTGTTTTGAAACCTTGGATAATTTAAGTGAGGCTCACAGGAAATGTGCGCCCAGTTGGATTTCAACTCGTCGCACTGAAGACGTGATGGAGACACTTAGACGATAGCGCGCATTGAGATCCTTGTGCTTGTTCCACTTAATGATCCAATAAGACCTTTCAAATGTGATCCCTGGACCCTCAGGCATTGGCAAGGGGAGATTCCAGGAAATGTATGAGCTCACTGCATTCTGTCTGTCTCCCATTGGTTTTCTCCTGCCTTCCATATTTGTCGACTTACTAGCCCATCATGGCCATGTACTAATGAAAAGGTGTTTTCTGCAATGGCTTCCTTTGGATCTGCTTTCCACAAATTAGTCTGGGGAGGGTGTGCTATGGGTGGTAACGTCATTGGACTAATAATTCAGGGACCCAGGCGAATGCTCTGGGGACACCGGTTCAAATCCCACCACAGCAGCTGGTGGAATTTAAATTCAATTAATAAAATCTGGAATTGAAAGCTAGTCTCAGTAATGGTGGCCATGAAGCTATCATCGATTGATGTAAAAACCCATCTGGTTCACTCATGCCCTTTAGGGGAGGAAATCTGCCATCCTTGCCTGGTCTGCTGTACATGTGACTCCAGACCCACAGCAATGTGGTTGACTCTTAACTGCCCTCTGAAATGAATTAGCAAGCTAGTCAGTTCAAGGGCAATTAGGGATGAGCAACAAATGCTGGCCTTGCCAGTGACATCCCACATCCCAGGAAAGAATAAAGAAAAAAGGCGGGTGGGGTGGTCTCCAGGAATGTGACACTATCTAGAGGGGGGCTTCTGGAGTGTGCCAAGTTTGAGGTTCCAGGGATCACACTTTGAAATTCTGTGGCTCTTACTGATGCCCGAGATTGGGCCATTAAATGTAAATGAGCTCAATCGTCTTGATCCATCTTCGGAATTGTCTTCGATGTATTGACTGAAATCAAACTGGGTGCATATTTCCTGTGGGCCTCATTTAAATTAGTCATGGTTTTGAAATACACTGTGCTTCGTTAAGCTTCTGAAATCTGGACAGATGTGTCTATATTCAGTGAGTACATGGATCAGATTTCAATTGAACTTGACATCCCGTCACCTGTTTCTGGTTACTGTATTGTACAACCAAAATATACTATGTAAAACAACACTGCCACTCAAGGAATTCTGTTTCTCACAGTAAAGCAATTATATTTGGTCAGGTTCTGGCAAACCCAAGTACAGCCAATGAACTGATATCCTCATCAAAATAGTTCTCCTTATTCAGCTCACAAACAGAGTGTGTCAATGTTTGCATGGGTGTCCCAGGGGTGTGTTCAAATATTAATAGGGGGCTCCCAGGGGCAGTGTTAATTTTTTTAATTCATTCAAGGTATGTGGGCTTCACTGGCTGGGCCAGCATTTATTGTCCATCCCGAGTTGCCCTTGAGAAGGTGGTGGTGAGCTGCCTTCCTGGACCGCTACAGTACATGTGGTGTAGGTACACCCACAGTGCTGTTAGGGAGGGAATTCCAGGATCTTGACCCAGTGACAGTGAAGGGACGGCGATATATTTCCAAGTCAGGATGGTGAGTGTCTTGGAGGGGAACTTCTAGGTGGTGATGTTCCCATCTATCTGCTGCCCTTGTCCTTCTAGATGGTAGTGGTCATGGGTTTGGAAGGTGCTGTCTAAGGAGCCTTGGTGAGTTTCTGCAGTGCATCTTGTAGATGGTACACACTGCTGCTACTGTGTGTCGATAGTGGAGGGAGTGAATGTTTGTGGATGTGGTGCCAATCAAGCGGGCTGCTTTGTCCTGGATGGTGTCAAGCTTCTTGAGTGTTGTGGGAGCTGCACTCATCCAGGCAAGTGGAGAGTATTCCATCACACTCCTGACTTGTGCCTTGTAGATGGTGGACAGGCTTTGGGGAGTCAGGAGGTGAGTTACTCATTGCAGGATTCCTAGCCTCTGACTTGCTCTTGTAGCCCCAGTATTTATATGGCTAGTCCAGTTCAGTTTCTAGTCAATGATAACCCCCAGGATGTTAATAGTAATGCTATTTAATGTCAAGAGGCGATGGTTAGGTTCTTTCTTGTTGGAGATGGTCATTGCCTGGCACTTGTATGGCACAAATGTTACTTGCCACTTGTCAGCCCAAGCCTGGATATTGTCCAGGCCTTGCTGCATTTGGACATGGACTGCATCAGTATCTGAGGAGTTGCAAATGGTGCTGAACATTGTGCAATCATCAGCGAACAACCCCACTTCTGATCTTATGACGGAAGGAAGGTCATTGATGAAGTATCTGAAGATGGTTGGGCCTAGGACACAGCCTGAGGAACTTATAGAGGGTCCCTATGAGTGTGTTGATACTTAGAGGGGGTCCCTAGGAGTGTGTTAATATTTACAGAAAACCCATAAGCATGTGTTAATATTTACACAGGGTCCCTAGAGAGGTGGAAACCCCAGGCCAATTAACCTGTGTCATGCGAATGCCCTTCAACGTATGAGACAAGGGCCACCTTCTGGTTTGCTTGCCTTGCATGGATCATGAGCTACCAGTGAGCAGGGTCTCTAGACCTGAGGATTCCAATGCTTCCCCACCTGTCACCCTCCGTAAACTTGAGCTCATCCAGAATTCTACTGCGAATATATCAACTCATACCAAATCCCATTTGCCCATCACCCCTGTGCTTGCTGACCTGCATAGACACTCGGTCCAGTAAGCATAAATTTAAAAATTCTCATCCTTCTTTTCCACTCCCAACAAGGCCTCATTCCTCCCTATCTATGTAATCATCTCCACCTCCCCTGGGATCTCTGTACTCCTCCAACTCTGGCCTCTTGCACATCCCCCGATTTTAATCGCCCCACCACTGGTGACCCTGCCTTCAGCTTCCTGGGACCCTAAGCTCTGGAATTCCTTCCTGGACCTCTCTGCCTCCCTTTCCCCTCCTTTAAGGCGCTCCTTAAAATCTACCTCTGTTACTAAGATTCAGGTCACCCGTTCTATTATCTCCTTATGAGACTCGGCATCAATTTTTGTCTGGTAACGCTGCTGTGAAGCTTTACTAGGTTAAAGTCACGACATCAATACAAGTTATTGTGGAACAGCACAGCAAAAGTTAGGAGAATGACCCATACGTTAACAGTACAGGACAGTCGTCAGAATGTTTGGACTAGACAGTCAAAACATTTAGTGAGTGTGTGGAGAGATTTACAGCCTCTTTGATTATCGCTGCGCTGCAATTATAAATTTAGCAAACTGCCAGTAGTCATCTGTAGCAGATAGCAGGGATTCCTGGGCACTATGTCCAGCTTCATAAATAGACATGGAATGCCTATTCTACTTTTGTTATCTGATTCTTGTTTAGCAAAAACTAATTTTTAGGAGACGGGCATTGCTGGCATGACCAGCATTTATTGCCTTCCCCAGTTACCCATTTGATTCAACTGAGAGACCTACTCAGCCACTTCTGAGTGGAAACTAAGAGTCATCATTGTGTGTTGTAGGGCTGGAGTCTCTTATAGGCCAGACCAGGTAAGGATGGAGGGTTTCCTTTCCTGAAGGATATTAGTCAACCAGTTGAGTTTTTGCCATAATTGGACGGATTCATAGTTACTGATAGCAATGCTTTATTTCCAGAATTTTTTCATAAAGACTGGCTTCAAGTTTTCAACCTGCCTTGTTTGGTCCTCTGGAACACTCTCTGTACAGTGATTATTTTTACTGCTGTTGGTCACAGTGGGTATGATTACGATACACTAAGATTCTGTCTCACTGGACTCTGCATATACCCAGCAGTCCGGCTGGTGGTCTTTGCCCACTGCTTAATGGAAATTGCCAGAGTCGTACCTCAGATCAGACCGTGGGAGAGCAGATGGTCAACTTTAATGCAGTTATGACTATAATTCCACACTTTTTGTGGGTGTATATATATATATGATAGAGAGAGAGAGAGGGAGGTCATTTGGTCATACAGATCTTGAATATTGCTGAAGAGAGAGAAATGCTGTCTTGCACTCATCAGGAGAAATTCAAGAATGCAAAATTTCAAACAATTACAGCAATTTATGCTACAGGAGAAAACGGTACTGACTGGTTGGTAAGCCAACTCTGATTGGCTGAGGCTTTGCCATGGGAAAGCATGGGATGTGGGCATCACTGGCAAGGCCAGCATTTGTTGCCCATCCCTAATTTCCCTTGAACTGAGTGGCTTGTTTGGCCATTTCAGAGGGGCAGTTAAGAGTCAACTACATTGCTGTGGGTCCGGAATCACATACAGGCCAGACAAGGTAAGGATGGCAGATTTCCTTCCCAAAAGGGTATTAGTGAACCAGATGGGTTTTTATGGCAATCAACAACAGTTTCATGGTCACCATTACTAAGAATAGCTTTTAATTTCAGATTTTATTTATTGAATTTAAATCCCACCAACTGCCTTGGTGGGATATGAATCCATGGCCCCAGTGCACGAGCCTGGGCCTCTGGATTACAGGTCCAGTGACATTGACACTACACCACCATCCCGGCAGTATTTAAGCCTTTTTTGAATTACCTGGGAGCTTGGGGAGCCTATACCCTTTACTATACCTACTATACCCCTTAAAACTTTTTCTCCTGCAGTATAAATTGTTGTGATTGTTTGAAATTTGGCATTCTTCCATTTGTCCTGACAATTGTAAGGCAAAAAGCTTTGGCAACATGTGTCTTCGGCTAATATAGGGATTTTCCATTTTCCACGTGTCTGGGCACACACTTGTGTGCCTGTGTGTGCACCTGTCTCAGTGTGTTTGAGGTGGACAGGAGCTGGAGAGGTGCCTATAAAAAAAACTGGCGTACACTCAGGGACCTCCTGTAAATAAAGCCACACTTCAAGAGATCTCCAGGAAATACTGATACACAGCCAAAGGTCCTCTGAAAATACTGACACACTCCTGGGAACCTCTGTACAAATACTGACAGGCACCCAAAAAGCCCCTGCTTATGTGGAACAAACATGGGAACTCCTTGCAAGTACTAATATACCCATAGACCCATAGTCATTACCACAATGGAAGAGGCCATTCGGCCCAGCTGATCTATGCCAGTGTTTATTCTCCACGTGAGCCTCCTCCCGGGGTGCTTCATCTAATGCCATTAGCATATCGACCTAAACCTTTTCCCTTCATGTACTTATCTAGCTTCCCTTTAACTGTACCTATGCTATTCGCCACAACTACTTTCTCGCCACCCTGGGTAAAGAAATTTCTCCTGAATTCCCTATTTCATTTATTAGTGACTATCTTATATTTATGGCCCCTAGTTCTGGTCTCACTTGAAAAAGAAACATCAAGCATTTCCATCATTTTAAAAGGCCTCAGCTTTCTCTTTCCCAGAAAAAAAGCATCCCGGCCTGTCTTTCCTGATAGTTGTGCCCTCTCAGTACTGCTGTCACCCTAATAAATATTATTTCTGTATTGCTGAAAAAAGAGACACGCTATCAAAGCTTTTCATCTTGCACTCATCAGGACAGCTTGCAAGAAATTACCAACAGTAATGGGGGAATTTATACTGCATGAGAAGAGAGTGCTGATTGGTTGGCAAGTGGACACTGATTGGTGGAGGCGTTGCCATGGAGAATGTAGCATGGAACAGTTAACAGCAGCATTCTCCATGGCAACGCCTCCACCAATCAGAGTCCGCTTGCCAATCAATTAGCACTCTCTTCCCATGCAGTATAAATTGTTGTTCCCTCGTTACTGTTGGTAATTTCTTGCCAGTGATCCTGATGAGTATGAGACAAAATGCTTTGATCGCATGTCTCTTTTTTTCAGCAATACTCCAGTTCTGTACTACCAAACAACCAAATCTTACCTTTTTTTGCACCATCTCCAATGCCTCTATATACTTATCATAAAATGGAGATTAGAACTGTGCACAGTTCTCCAAGCGTGGTCTAACCAAGGTTCCATGCAAGTTTAACACATCTTCTCTGCTTTTGAATTTTATTCCTCAATTAGTGAACCCCAGCACGTCATTTTCTATTTTTATAGCCTTATTAACATTTTTAGATTTGGATGCCCAACTGGCAGAAGCCAACTAATCATCAGAGCCTGAGGCAAAGAAGCCATTTTGAGACCTGGGCCTCATTTGAGGGGTGAATTAGTTGGAGGGGGGCAGGAGCCCTGTCACCCGTGGAACTGACCGGAACATCCACTTTGACTGGTTCAATTCTTAAAATGGCAACTGATAAGGTACAGTGTACATCATAGGACCCCATTTTGGAACATTAAAAGAGGCTTATTGCCTGGAATAGGCAGGTGTTTGTGGGGTGGGGTTGTGGTGAGCTCTAATTCCCTGTGAAAGCTGCAGAGAGTGAACGGCGGTATTAACTGGATGCTCAGTCTACTGACCCCATTTTAGGGTCCTCTTAATGACGATTTTCCCAAGTGAAAATCGGCCTCTTTGACAATTTTGTAGTCTGCCCTCACCCTCTGTAAATATTTTTATACTCCTTGCAGTTAATCCTGTTGCGAAGACATCAGATAGAGAGACCGACCTCAAGAAATCCTAAATCACTTCACAGCCAACAATGTACAAAGTCACTTTTAGGAAACTTGGCAGCTAACTCCCAGGCTGCTGGAGATAATACATCTTGTCGTTTGCTGCACTGAATAAGGGTGTTTACTGAGGCCCTCTGTACACATGGAGACAGCTTTATCTCCCTCCCTCTTGCCAGAGGCAAGCAGGCAGAGTGAGCACGGATTGCAGTCTTCCCTGTGTTGTAGGGCAGCAGCGACCAAGCGCACACATATGGCCTTGCGTGTGCCTCGTGTGAACTCGGCCATTTTCACGAATTGAACATATGAACATGCTGAACTCCCTTGATGTGCAGCTGGTGTGTCACCATGGGCAGCTCATCACACTGGTCAATGCCCGTTATCCTGGCAGTAGCCAATGATTCTTTCATCCTGCACCAGTCCTCTGCGCCACCTGTATTTGAACCACAATGACAAATCAAAGACTGGTTACTGGGCCGCAAGGATCATCCACTCATTCACTCCATGGCTGGTGACTCCGGATTGGAAACCTCACACGCAGGCACAGAAGGGCTAGCGAGGGCCATACTGCCACACAGGAACATTCTAGAGCACACCATTAGCATCTTCAAGCAATGCTGCCCTGACCACTCTGGAAGACAATTCAGCACTCAGCTGAGCAGACATCAAGATATGCGGCAGTATGCTGCCCAGCTTCACCATACTGAGAGAACAGCTCCTGCCACCAGCAGTCAGGTGCGATAATGAAAATGAGCTATACGAAGAAGAGGAGGAAAAGGATCCGGAGGAAGTGGAGGAGGAGAAAGTAAATCAGGGAGTGGAGGAGCACCAAGAGGAAGGGAGGCTACAATGGAGGCAGCCCCCTTCTGCCCAGGCTATGTGATCAAATAATTTGTGAGCAACAGACAAAACTTCAACTACACTTCCCCATTCACCAACACTTCCACACTCCTTGTCTTTCCTCCACCATTGACCACATCATACTCATTCCAATGCAAAAATAATCACCAGAAAATGCACATTCCAATCCGATTTTATCAATTCAATTATGACATAATGCAACAACAAGTTAATTCCTCTTGTGTCTGTAAGTGTCTGGTTTCCATCTGTCTTTGTCTATTCCTAGTCTTCCTCTGAGGTTTTTTCCCAGGCTGCAGCATGGCTGATGGAAAGCCGCTGATGGCCTTGAGGGGGCAACCTTGAGTAATTCTGGGCCTAGAAGGCTGGGTTTCAGCCTGGACTGCAATAGTCTGGGCTGCCTGGCTGACTGTCGGGCACAGGAGGATTGGCACAAGTGGCAGCATGAATGCTGTCATCCTGAGGTAACAGCAGGGTCGTACTCCATAGAGCCACAGCCAAACTCCCGGGGCAGTATCTCAACGATCCTACTAACCCGCTGGGTAAGAGATTGATGGACTGCTGTGATGTCCTGGAAGTCTTTCTTCATAGTTGTATCCAGAGCTATGATGGCAAAAGCCTGAGCTTCCAATGGGGCACTCAGGCCTTTGATGGAAGTTGTTGATGCTGCAATGAAAGCTATGTCACTGGCCACCAGACCCTGTATCATGGTGGGTTGCACAGATACACTGATGGAATTAGCAACCATTTGGAAAGGACGGGCTCCAAGCTCCACACAAAACCCTATGTCAAGTTGGACCTGGACTTCACCATGCTCCTTGGCGTTGAGCATAGGCTTTCTGTCAGCTTTTCCAATGCACCAAGCATCTGGTTATGTATACCCATCAGCCGCCTTCTGTAGCCTGGTCCACTGAAGTCCTCATCTGACTCCTCTGCAACCGAATGAGTGTATGGTCTCGCCCTCCAGTGAGCTGGCTCCTGAGCTAAATATCCTTTATTACAGCCCTGGCTCCTGTGCACTTGTGCCCAGTGTCTCACCACAGATCCCATCTCTGTCCTAGTCTCTACAATATGGGGCAGGATTTTTCATGGGGTTTCCCAACGCACCACCCGAAGAGTCTGTGGGGAACGCATCCCTGTCGATCACTACAACCCCACAGCCACCTTATGCTCCGAAGAGTGTTAATTGGCTGGAGACACCCACTCGGGTGGAAGTCCCGCTTCAGAGAGCTGATGGCCAATCTGATTGGTCAGCAGCACTGTAGTCCCAACAGCACCAGTGGCAGCGGTGGCCAGGACTGGGACTACAGGCAAATTTTAAATCCTGGAATGGACGACCAGGTAAATACAGGGGTCTCATCAAGGTGAGGGCTAGTGGGGGGGGGGTCAGACCTTTGGGGGGGGGGGGGGAGGGGGGGGGTGCCCAATGTGGAAAGGAGGCCCTTGAGGGAGGCTTCCCATTCTCCTGCCCGAGATCCAAGCATCAAAAGTGCAGCCGGATGGGAGGTGGCTCTTAAGAGCCTCAACTGGGGTGAGGGTGGGTGGGCCACCCAAGCCCTCACCCACCCCATGTAAAATTGCAGACCAGTCAGGGTTGGGGAGGGGCAAGGAGAAGGGTAGCAGGAAGGCCACCCAGGGAATATCATGGGCCCCCCGCTGCCTCCAAAACTGCAGGCGGGGGGATTCTGCCCTTAGACAGAATGTATCTCTGAGTTGGGCACTATGAGTTAAGATCAGGTAATTGTGCTTCACTATCTTCTTGTTCTTCCTCCGCTGACCTTGAAGCTTCCAGTTCCTGACTACCTGAAACGTAAAAGGACAAGGGTTGGGTTTTGCTGAGGGGAAAGGAGAAACTTGGAAGTGTGTGCTTACACCCTCTGAAGCTGGTGAGCCAGAAGAGATTGTTTCCTTTTTATTCGTTCATGGAATGTGGGTGTCGCTGGCTAGGCCAGCATTTATTGTTCATCCCTAATTGCCCTTAAGAAGGGAGTGGCTGGCCCATTTCAGAGGGCATTTAAGAGTCAACTACATTGCTGTGGGTCTGGAGTCGCATGTAGGCCAGACCAGGTAAAGACAGCAGATTTCCTTCCCTCAAGGGGAATTAGTGAAACAGATGGGTTTTTATGACAATCGACAATGGTTTCGTGGTCAGATGTTTAATTCCAGATTTTTTATTGAATTCAAATTTCACCATCTGCCATGGTGGGATTCAAATCCAGGTACCCAAAGCATTACCCTGGGTCTCTGGATCACTAGTCCAGTGACAATACCATGATGCCACCACCTCCCTTGTGGGAAGAGAGAATAATGGGACAGGAGAAGGGGGATTAGGAATGCTGAATCCTCATTGTCAGTACCTCCAGCTCTACAAGTGGTCACATTCCTGGTGTTGCCTCTTCCTACGATGGCCAGCACTGACTCTTCCGTGGGGGTAGAACAGGCAGGCACATTTGTCCTCCCCCAGCTCATTCCTGCTGCCTCTTGTTATGTGCCACCTTGTCCTACAAGAAAAGGGAGTGTGTCCCTGAGTGTCATGTAATATGTTTGGGTGATGTGGCTGTCATAGTTGAATAGCTACCAGTGTGATGATCTACAATTGTGTGCAAGGCTTGCAATGGTGCCAAGTGTATGTGAGTGAGATAAAGCATATAAGCTTCAGGGTTGAGTACTGATTGATAATGTGTTCAACAAGTCGATGTGATGCGTCTAGTGTGTGGGTGAAGAGAACTAGCATGCTTTTTGTATGTTAGTTTGTTTCTCATTTTCAACCTACACCGCTGGCTAATAACAATGTGAAAAGGAGACCCAAATGTATAAGTCTCTGCCTGTCAGTACACAGCCTCTCCAAGAGTATGTCCTCAGCTGTGCCTCCTGTGGTGTCACACAGAAGCTGGGTCCCGCACAGCTCCAAGCTAAAGCTTGTCAAGAAGATATAATAATGTTATTGGAAATTATTTTAAAATAGAGTTCTAGTGGGGTCTGTGTCTGTGTGTGTCTTAATTGGATTAAAGACAGCTAGTCTGGGTGCTTTGATGTAGAGTAGTTTTGAGATGTTAATTAGATAAACGTAAGGAGGGTAGAAGGTAAAGTGTAAATTTGCATTTGTTAAAAGAAACCATTCAAGACTGTGGGTGAAATCTTACACCTAGCTAGAAGACGCCAGGTGATGTGTTTTTTTTTCAGCCTACTAATAAAATTGGTGGGATGAAAGAATGTTATTGTTAGAAGAGTAAAGTTAAAAGCCCAGTGACACAATGGAAAATTTACATTCAAAGAGAAAGATATGTATAAAGGAGAAAGGCGGTTGTGTGTAAGGTAGAGGCATTTTAAGATTCAACATATGTGAGAAGCCTCCAGCCTGTAAGCCTCAAGTCTGTCTGCATGGACCCAGAGTTGAAGAAAACTTATTTTGAATGTGACT
This sequence comes from Cetorhinus maximus, assembly GCF_964194155.1. Classification (NCBI taxonomy): domain Eukaryota; kingdom Metazoa; phylum Chordata; class Chondrichthyes; order Lamniformes; family Cetorhinidae; genus Cetorhinus; species Cetorhinus maximus. Next base: position 12,296,716 of record NC_135895.1, read on the forward strand.
GTCCAGGGTATGATTTGCCAGAGGTCTGTTTTACTGTAGCCTTACCAGGGGTGTAATTGAGAATCAGATTAATTAGAGGATTTTTGTAGCTATTATAGTAGTAATTTTGTAGACATATGTATGCGTTTACAATCTTTCTTGTATTAATAAATGTTTAATTTAGTTTTATGAAAAACCTCTTGTGGTCTTATTACTAATGAATTCAAAGCCTGCATCTCGAAACATACAAATTGCAAAAATGGGTTATGACAGTTGTTTCAAGTTCCCCTCTGGGATTTGAACAGTGTAGCCTTTACCATCGGCTGTGTCATAATAAGCTACAGAGGAACTCGGAGGAGGTTTGGTCCCTAAACATGTAGTGTGCAGGCCCACTGGCATGCGAACATGCCCTGGCAACTCATGAATCAAACTCCCAGCAATGGGTGAATAGCTCAATAGCTTTGTGGATACCTTGGGAGAGATAAAGGTTAAGGGAGTAAACCCTGACAAAAAAATCGAGTGGAGCCCAAATATGTCACCTTTCTGGCAGTTCCTGCAACCAAGCCAGTCCAAATGTAGTGCCTTACATTCCTTTGGACTGATTGATAGAGATTGTTGGTAGCTGCATGATGGAAGTGTAGAGAATTGATCAGTAGATGAGTTTGTTGGTAAGATATACCAATCGAAAATTAACCCAGTCACCCTGACAACTGGTGTCAGATCATTAAACTTCTTCCTGCACTACATTCATAATCATAGACCAACACTCCTGGCGTTAACCTCTGCCCCTGCTTCTTCCCACTGCCTCCTGTCTGAAGGACCTCTTGCCTATAATATGGGTGCAGATTTCCACTTTATCTACCAAGACCTCCAGTGCATTGTTGGAAAATCTTGGCGTTCACTCTTTCACATGTGCCCTGCACTGTCCACTGCTCAAAGTATCATAGCCCAAATGGACTTCTGAAAAAATTCCCACCCCTATTACAGCTACAGTGCACCTCCTCTTTTGGGTGTGTAGGCTGCCTTTCAGTAGCAAAGGTCACTCGTGATACCAGACACCCTGCTAATGCCTGCAGCCAATGAACGCTGCAGGGAGCGTAACAAGAATTTAAAAGAGCAGACTGCAGCAAGTTAATGTTCTGCCTACAATGCAAGGGATGGACATGGATTAATCCCGCACTGTGGTCCCCATACCTGTTTATGGGGCTCAGCCAATTTCTTCCCCTATTGTACTGGGTTTGTGGTGTTGGTTGTCCCTGCCCCCATTGCAACAACTTTGCACATGGAGTCTTCTCTTACCTACCACGTTGGAAAATGCGACCAAATTCCCAATCTCAAAACTGAGCCCTCTACTGGTCTGGAGACACCGTTCATTTCCCACGTCAGCTATCCATGTGGCATCCGTGATCAAGACTGTCCGATCAGTGCTGAATCATGGATGATTCAATTTTGTCCTGCGGGAACCTCATTTACGCTCCTCAAACTTCATCTCCTGATTGGGCAAAGGATGAAAACAAGCACTGCACGGGTGCCATGCTAATAAGAAATACCTGTTTGAAAGTCGGGATTTTGCACACAATTTTGGTCTGAATTGCTGGTCACCATCATTTAAAGTTACCTGTAGGTACTGCACCAGGAACCTGCAGGTTTAGCACTCAAGTCATGATTAGACACAATTTTTGTGAAGCAGTATACGTAGGCTTCTGGCATCCACTTCTACTGAAGGTGAGGATGGATCTGGCTGACATACAGCAGCAGGTTTCAGCAATGGCTTAAGGCTCGAGGGCGAGGGCGTTCTTGGAGACGGCAATAGTGAAAAAGGCTGAGGGGGGGGAAGAAAGGTCCTCCAAGATTCCCGACCAAGCCCTCTCTTTCTCCTGGTGACTCCCCTTAGGCATCCAGTACAGAGCAGCAGCACAGCACTCAATCATTTTAGGTGAAATCCTCAGAGCATTTCCAGAATAAATGTTGCTCGAGGGTTCCAAGTCTTGACAGAATGTCCCAAAAAGTCTTTCAAAAATGAGGTCTTCTTCACAGCTCCAGCAGTAATGACCATGAAATGTTGAGTATCACTTTAAGTGGTGAGTATCCCTTTAAGTGCCATTTGAAATCGACACCAATGCTGTGTTTACTTCTAAACAGCATGGCTTTTAGGAAGGGCATTGGTCCCTAAAGTGCCCTGCAGCCTCTTTAATGAGTGCTAGCCGTTAATTTATGTGGCAATCTGCTTTTTAACAAGCCTCTGGGCAGCCACTCCTGGCACATGCTTTAACTCCTTTAGCCACCAGGCATCTTGCACGAAACAGAGGCTAAACTGGCATTACAGCTGAAAAAAACCCTGTTCTTTCACACCAAAAGTATTCGGCGAAATTCTCCCCCAAAATTATTTTATACCAAAATCTAGGTCAAGGTGTTCACTTCTGCTCACTATCCGGCGCTCTCTGCTCTAGCGAGGGCAGGAATGCACCGAAATGGACCCTTTGGTCGGGCAGGCCATCGACACTCAACTGAACAATGGAGAATGACCGTGCAGATGAGGCACCGGGGGCAGTGAAGGTGTCCTTGGACACAAGGAACCGTGTCCCTTAAAGGGGTCAGTGTCTCAGTGTCTCCAGATTGTGGGGTGGGGAAAGGAAGAAGAATAAAAGCACCATTTAAACAGTTACCTGCAGAGAGATAAAGAAGCTTTTTTAAAAGTGGGGAGACAGAATCAGACTGTATTGCAGACAGAGGCGCTGCATGCGTCAGGAGTGTACTCACCTCGGCCGCTGAGACAAAAGAGTCTGTCGACGCAATGCTGGTTGTGTCCCTCAGGCAGAAATCTTCAGTGTCTCTAACGGTGGTGTCGGTCTCCCTATCTGTAAAAAGGCAAACAATTATCCAATTAGGTTGCAATATTTAAGAGGCGTTTACAGTAGCAAAGCTTTTTTTTTATTCATTCATGGGATGTGGGTGTCACTGGCTAGGCCAGCATTTATTGCACATCCCTAACTGCCCTTGTTCAGAGGGCATTTAAGAGTCAACCACATTGGGTCTGGAGTCACATGTAGGCCAGACCAAGTAAGGACAGCAGGATTTTCTTCCCTAAAGGACATTAATGAACCAGATGGGTTTTTACAACAATCAGCAATGGTTTCACGATCATCATCAGACTTTTAATTCCAGATTTTTACTGAATTCAAGTTCCACCATCTGCCGTGGTGGGATTCGAACCCGGGTCCCCAGAGCATTACCCTGGGTCTCTGGATTACCAGTCCAGTGACAAAGTGCAGCGAGTCAGACTGCAACACACTTCTTAAGGACAGTAAGAACAGGAAGAGGCCATTCAGCCCCTCAAGCTTCTTTTGCCATTCAATTAGATCATGCTGATCTGCTCCTTAACTTGCATTTATTTAACACCTTTGAAGCCAAATGAAAAAAAGCCATCAACGCAAGGCTCCCAATTTTGGTCAAACTTAATCCTTGAGGTTTCATTGCATGATCTCAAACCATCCACCCCACCCTGTCAAACAGTCTGCTCCTGCCTCATCGCCAAGATTTTTAACTAACAAATGAATTTTTGACTAACGAATGAAAGTTTTCAAAGATTAAAAACTGCCCCGTGATGTGTCTTTTCTCCTTGGCATCGTTCATGGAGATCCATCTCCAGCTCAATCCTGGAGGGTTGGCAACACCAGTTCACAGATGGGACTGAACAGAGAATCACCAAGGGGAGGGGGGACCCCCATTGTGAGTGAAAGTCTACTCAAAGAAAAGATGGAGCTTGAAATGTGTTACAAAGGTCAACTCTAAGCTGCCCTCAGAAACGGCCTAACAAGCCTCCCAGTCATATCAAGCTGCTGTTCCAGGGAAACCAGGGGTGGACAATAAATGCTGGCCTTCATCCCAAGAATAAATGAAACAAAGAAGTTTCAGGCCTTGCCAAACCTGCCTCAAGTGACATCATCAGAGGCCAAGGATGCGGTAAGCTTCTAACCTTTGCCGTGAGAGTAACAAAGACTTGCTTTTATATAGCACCTTCCATGACCACTGGACATCTCAAAGCGCTTTACAGCCAATGCAGCACTTTCTCTGACGTGTAGTCACTGTTGTAATGTCGGAAATGTGGAAGCTAATCTGCACTCAGCAAACTCCCATGAACATCAACGTGATAACCACCTGATAATCTGTGATTTGTGGTATTAATTGAGGGAGAAATATTGGTCAGGTCACCAGGGATAAACTCCCCCACGCTTCTTCGAAATAGCACCACAGGACCTTTTGCATCCACCCAAGCAGATAGATGGAGCCTCAGTTTAACATCTCCTCCGAAAGACAGAGAAACAGAGTTAATGTTTCAGGTCAATGACCTTTCACCAGAACTGGGAGAAGTTAGAGGTGTAATAGGTTTTGGGCAAGGGGTGGGTGGGATAAGGACAAAAGGAAGGTCTGTGATAGGGTAAAAGACAGGAGAGGGAGACCAAACGCAGTTTGCGTGACCGCTTTGTGGAACACCTCCATTCTGTCTGCAAGATTGACCCTGAGCTACCGGTGACCTCCCATTTGAATTTTCCACTTTGATCTCACATCTCTGTCCTTGGCCTGCTGTACAGTTACAGTAAAGCTCAACATAAGCTTTAGGAACCGCACCCCATCTTTACAGCCATCTGGAGTAAACTAAACTGAGTTCAACAATTTCAGACCATAATATCCGTGTCCATTGTTTCTTCTCTTTGCTTGCATCAATTTTCCTCCTATTTTTGCTTTCAGTCAGCAGCACAACTGCTCTAGGTACATATTTCGTTTCTTTGCTTCTTTTGTTGCCCCATCTTCCTTCCCTTTGGCCCTGGAAGACTAATCCTTGTCACACCAGGCAATGCTTAACACAGTGTCGAACACCATGGTACAAACCATCGTCTTACAAGACGGAAGGCTGCCATAGAATTCATTATACAGTAATGGGAATAACATGGTAGATGTTAGACAAATGGATTGCTCTGGCAAAGAGTTGGCATGGTCCTGGTGCGCTGCATGCCCTCCTTCTGTGCTGCAAACCTCTATGGCCTGATATCCTGGAACCCATTACTCATAATCACAAGTCCCCCAAATCCGTGCCCTTTGTACTAACCTATTCATGGCCGTGATCCTCTCTACCGCTGCAACCTTCTCCAGCCAGATGTCCCTGTTACAGTATTCCGATGCTCACTTCCTGCGCCTCTTTATTCCCCCTCCCTCCACAGTCCACCATTATTACCAGAGCTTTCAGTCATCACTCAGCAACTCTCATCTTCAGACTCTCCCAGGCTAACATTCCACCCCCTCCCCTACCACCCCCCACCACAGCCCTCTCCACCCCAAAGGGCTCTCTGATCTACTTGATCAATTTCACAATGTTTGTTTACACAAGTTAAGTGGTTTCAAGGTTTTATGGTTTGTGTTTTTTTTGAAACTTCAAAGGGCTTGGGTGATTGACACTTTTTCTAGCTTGTACTCCAGTACTTTTTCAATAGGAGAAACTTCTCAATGAATGACATTTCTTTCAAGGGATTTTTTATTAACACATTGCACTTTACAGTATCCACTGGTTCTACAAAGTGTACAATGGATCAACGGGGATGGAAGTGCCATAACCTGGCATAGAGGAACCAAACGGGATGAGTAGAAAGCCAGAGCTTGGCATGAGGGGAAAAAGGAGCTGGGTTGAGGGGCATAGGGGGCATGAGGTGCGATGGGGTGTGGATGGGGACATGAAGTGGCATAGATGGGCCATGGGGAGTGTTTGGAGGGTGAAGTCCCCTGGCACTGAGATGGGCCTGTTAAACAGCCTGCTTCCACACCTGGCAGCCCCTGTAGCTGCCTCCACACTTCTTCCAGGGTAGGCTGACCCTACTCCAGCCCACGACCTCAGCCACCCCCGGCAATGAAGATCACGCCTTTGTGGGCACTTTCTCCCGGCGCCTGCTGGCTGTGCCTGAAATTTTCCTGACTCCCCCTACCTGCCTCAAGGATGAAGTTCCAAGCCAATGAGTCAAGGAAGCCACGTGGAAGTTGCCAACTTTCACTGGACGGGTTACTGAAGGCGCAAGACACTTGTGCGAGTTTCACTAAATCAGGAAAGCAGCATTAAGTCACGTATATGATTTAAATACAACTCAATAAGTGGGCAATTAAGCATACCAATGAGCTTCCTGCTGTCAACGGGTGAGTTCCCGGTTTTGTTACCTTCCTGCTTCTGACTTATTTGTTTACAGGTTTCCTGGGAATCCAGGACACGTGGCCTCCTGCACAATTCTCTGTGCCCTCCCACCGTCTTGCCTGCTCCAATGGGTTACACAAAATCAAGCCCTTGGAGTCAGATGCTCGTAGGTTCAAGTCGCACTCAAGGGACTCAATAGAAAAGGCTACGCTGACACTCCAATGCATTACTGAGGGCGTGCTGCACTGTCAGAGCTGCCAACATTTGAATGACATGTCAAATCAAAGGCCCCATCTGCCCTCTCAGGTGGACATAGAAGATCCCGTGGCACGAATCTGAAGAAGAGCAGGGGAGTTACGCCTGGCGGCCTGGCCAATATTTATCCCTGAACCAACACCTAAAGCAGATTAACTAATTGTCATGAAGAGATATTAATGTGTATAATTATTGGAAATTATTTTTAAATTGGTCTTGTAGTAGGGTCTGTGTGTGACTCAATTGGATTGAAGCCAGCTAGTCTGGGTGCTTTGATGTATAGTAATTTGAGATGTTAATTGGATAAACAGAAGGCTGGAAGGTAAAGAGTATATTTGCATTTGTTGAATAAATCATTCAAAACAAGGGAGTAAAATCTTGCACCTAGCTGGGAGACACCAAGAAATGTGTTTATATTACACTGCACTGCAGGAATTCACCAAGTCTCCTTCGACAGCACTTTCTAAACCCATGACCGCTACCTCCTAGAAGGACAAGGGCAGCAGATAGATGGGAACACCATCACCTGGAAGTTCCGCTCCAAGTCACTCACCATCCTGACTTATATATCGCCGTACCTTCACTGTCACTGGGTCAAAACCCTGGAACTCCCTCTCTAACAGCACTGTGGGTGTACCTACACCACATGGACTGCAGCGGTTCAAGAAGGCAGCTCACCACCACCTTCTCAAGGGCAACTAGGGATGGGCAATAAATGCTGGCCCAGCCAGCGAAGCCCACATCCCATGAATGAATTAAAAATATATAAAACTGGTGCTATGAAAGGGGATTTATTGTTGGAAGAGGCGGAGTTCAAAGGCCTAGTGATACAATGAGAATTTACATTCAAAGGGAAGGCTAGGTATAAACAGAAGAGAATTTTGTATATGGAGGACAGAGGCATGTAAGGTCTAAGCAGCCTGTAAGCCTTACAACTGTGTCTTCAAAGGAACCAAATTGCAAGGGACCTCATTTTGAATTCGTAAGGTTAAATGTGTTTTGCCTGGTGTCTGTTTAAAGTCTATGGGTTATTGTTGCCTTGGTGAAGATTTAACTAGGAGTGATTAATTTGGGAATTTGTTTAAAAGTTATTATGGTAGTAATTTGTAGACATGTAATATGTGTTTAATTTCTTGTTAAATTAATAAATGTTTAATTTCGTTTATATAAAAAACCTCTTGGTGGTTTCATTTCTGAATTCAGAACCACATCTCAAACATACCAATTGAAAATATAGGTTATGACAGTTGTTTGAGTTTCCCTCTGGGATTTAAATAACTCAGCCTTTACCAACTGCTGTGTCATAACACTAATCATTATAACATTGCTGTTTGCTGTGTGTAAATGTGATGCTGTGTTTCCGACATTACAATAGTGACCACGCTTCAAAAAATGCCTCATTGGCTGTAAAACACTTTGGCACATCCTGAGGTCATGAAAGATGCTATAGAAATGCAAGTCTTTCTGATCCTCAAAAGCCCTGCAAACACTACCGGTAGCAGAGATGGTGGCATAGTGGTAATGTTGCTAGACTAATGATCCAGAGACCCAGGCTAATGCTCTAGGGACAAGGGTTCAAATCCCACCATAGCAGCTGGTGGAATTTGAATTCAGTTAATAAATCCGGAATTATAAAGCTAGTCTTGGCAATGTTGACCATGAAACTATCATCGATTGTTGTAAAGACCCATCTGGTTCACTAATGACCCTTAGACCAGGAAATCTGCCATCCTTACCTGGTCTGGCCTACATGTGACTCCAGACCCACAGCAATGTGGTTGACTCTTAACTGCCCTCTGAAATGACCTAGCAAGGTCAGTTCCGGGACAATTAGGGGTGAGCAACAAATGCTGGCCTTACCCACATCCCACGAAAAAGAATGAAGGAAAAAAAATCTACCTTATTGACCATGGTCTTCAGCCGTCTCTCCTAACTCTTCACAAAGCTCCTGTTCTGCTCCACATGCACCCCCACAACCACCTGCCAACCCACCCCAAGAAGAACCTTGTAATGTTTCCCCATTTAAAAGGTGCTAAATGAACGCAAGCTGTTGTCTTTGAATTCCGTTGGTTGTCTGATATGCAGCCTAATGAATAGAGATTAAAAATAGAAGTGAAAAGCATCACTTGGCAAAACCTGCCATTCTTCAGCAGTTACATCATCTCCGTGGCCAGCTGCAGTTGGAGTGTCTCCCACTTTCCAAAGGCAAAGTCAGATGCCTAATATTGTGACGGTTAAACTCCTTCTGCAATATTACCAGCACGTAAACAGAAAGAGAATTTCTAATACAACTTTTTCCATTTGAAAGATCTTTACCATAATTCAAAGGCTAGGAATATTCCCAGCCAAAGCTTGCAATACATAAACTATTTGCATTTCCATAGCATATTTCACAACCTCAGGGTATTCCAAAGTGTTTGAGAGCCATTTAAGTACTTCCTTGAGGTGTAGTCACTGTTGTAATGTAGGAAGAACAGCATACAAATTGTGCACAGCAAGCTCCCACAAACAGCAATGTGACAATGACCTTATACTGACCAGGTCCTTTCAATGATGTTAGCTGAGGAAAAAATATCGGCCAGGATTAATCCCAAAATGTGGTCACTGTTGTAATGTAAAATAAACGAGTCATTTTGCACAAAGCAAGATTCTAAAAATGACTACGGATGGCCTGAATTTTACATTGAGAATTACAACAAGATAATAGTGCTTATCTTGTTATAGAATAAAATGGACTGCAACTTCTGGATTCCATAAATGCATGGTTAAACGTGAGAATCCAGAAATTGCTAACCAACCTACTTCTAACCTACTTCTCCACAAGCTATGCTATAACAGAACCTTGCTAACAAACTGGGCATTGAAACACGTGTAATTACTGCCAAGCAACATCTCCGGGGCAGAAAATTTAATTTTATAAGTGTGGAGTCTCATTCTGTCAGAATTTAATTAGTGTTGGAGATTTGTTTAAAAGTGATTTTTAAAAAAAAACTTTTTCTTTCTGATATTTTATTTCTCTCTCTCTCTCTCTTAATTCCATCTTTCTATCTCTCTCTTTATTTTGTTTTCTGGTCATGATTTAAATCTAATTTATACTTCCTGATCGAGGCTCAGCGGATGCCTCGACTTGATCACCCTAACACAGATCCGCTGAGATGTGATGACCATAGCTGCGGCCACAAGATATCATCTGGAAGGGCTCCCTCTCCACAGTGACGGCCTGACAGCTGTGGCCATGTGCAACTTTTAATTTTTCCCTGTTACGGAGAGCACCTCCATTTCCATTTTGGAACGACCAATGACGGCAAAACCCAGGGGCGGCCGTCAGCATGTTAAACAGCAAGCACCGTTCCCTGCCACTGACTTCAAAATCCAGGCCAATCTGTTCTGCTAATGTTGGTTGCGGGATAGGGAGAACCTAATGCTGTTCTTCAGAACAGTGCCACAGCATCTTATACCTCTGATTGAACAGGCAAACAGGTGCTTGGCTTAGCAATTCATTTGGAAGGTAGCACCTTTGACAATCCTTCAGTAAAGGGTTAGCTTAGATTGAACGCCCATGTTCTGGGGCGGGGCTTGAACCAGAATTTGGCTGACACGGAGAAGAGAGAACTACCAACGAGCCAAGCCAGCACTAAACTGCTGACCTATGTCTGTAAATGAAGAACAACCACCTCTTGGATGATAATGGTGGCGTCCAAGGAATTGTCTCTTAGTAAGGGTGGAAACAGGAGAGAGCCAGCCTGAAAAATAAAGACCGGTTATTAAAACTATCCAAAACCTGATTACTGCACAGGAGTCTTTACAGACCCAAAATCTCAGCTGCAGCAATACCAAATCGGCACAGTACGCCGTGGCCAGTGGGTTACGGGTGTGAGCACTTGTATTTACAGAATGGAACTGATATCCTTTTCATTCCGGACTGGGACGGAGATCAGTGGGTTTCTGGGTGCTAAGGGAGTCAGGATATATGGAGAGTGGGCAGGAACGTAGAAAATCAGCGATGATCGCGTTGACTGGCGGAGCAGGCTCGAAGGGCTGAATGGCCTAAACCTGCTCCTACTTCTTAATCTGTCTCTTTGGTATTTGGGGGACATTTCTGTGCGTCAATTGGTCTTCCAAAAAGTGTTTTGAAATCTTTCAGTGTTCAGCACTGTAAAAACATTAAGAAGTTATTTTGTTCCTAATTTGGTTTCTTTTCCTTTATGGTTTCTTTCCAATTTTCTCCCTTTCTGAAGTCGTTCACTTCTCCAACGTGGAGACAGGGTTACTCTTGCTGCATTTCCTCCACACCCTCCCGCTGCCCACCTCCCTCCCCCCACCACCCCTGCCAAAAAAATGAGATAATTATTTCCAATTCACTTTTTTTTAAAAAAGTTCCTTGTCTTTATCTCTGAGCTTCACCTTCAGCTCTCTATTACCCACAAGACCACAGCTCACCAAGATGCTGTGTTGTTGTTGTGCATCTTCAGCGGGAAAATGTCGCCCACAATAACAGGGACCACACAGCCTAGGTCCAAGCTGTCCGGTGACTCTCTCCTCAGCTTTTAATGCCGCAGCTGGACATCCAGCTCTGGTCGCTTGAGCATCCCTGTCTCCCTTATTCACACCGCTTGACAACTTTCAACAGTCCCCATCAGCTAACTGCGCTTTAAAAGAAATATAACTCGTTCATTATAGGAAGACAACTGGCCGAGTGCCAAATCACTCTCTGCATTCATCACCTCTTGTCCGTGCTATCCACCATGCTACTGGGACAAATATGGTGGACAATGAATCCTGAGTTAGCTGCCCAGATCCAGAGATTGTTGTGGTGAAACTGTTTCCTTTGGGGAGTTATCTTCACCTCCTCTGATATATCTTTCTTACTGACATCAAGATGATAGAATCTGCTGGAACCGATGCTCAATGAGTTATGTCTCCTCTTATAACAGTCTCTCCCCCTCACAGCAAAGATACGAGCATCTGACAGATTAATTCCACTCTTCCTTTTCTGACTCATTCCTTCACCAGGCCTCAGCAGTCTGCGGAACTCCTTACCGCCCTCAATCATTTCTTCCTCCTAAAATCTTCAGCTGCTAAAGCACTGGATTTACATCCTTCAACCCAAACAAAACAAAACAGGTCTGACAGCATCTGTGAAGAGAAAGGCTGAGCTAACGTTTCGAGCTGGTACGACTCATACGGACTCAAAGCGTTAACTCGATCTGTCTTGCCACGGGTGCTATTCGACCTTCTGGGTTTTCCAGCATTTTCCGTTTTTGTTTCAAATTTCCAGCACCCGCAGTATTTTGCTTATGAAACAAAACAGGTTATGCCGTCATGATCACATTCCTGTAATTCCAGCCCCTGACTGGAAAAGCATCAGGGTTGGTTGTGCGCATGCACTTGGACCACACTCTGGCTACCAGCACATGCGCAGCTGACCGTGACTCCTCTCCCATCAGCGTTACAGCAAATCCTAATTCCTGCACAGCCTAGCTAACTCATTCAATGGTAATGGGGTCTCTTAAATCCCAGAGTCATTGGCCTGGATCGTCATTCTCGAAACGTACAGTGGGAGTCGGGAATATTCCCGGCTCAGCCCGCCCGCTGCGGGAGAAAGTGCCCACGAAGGCTGGATCTCATTGCCGGGGGCCTGGCTGTGTGAGCTGGAGCGGGACCAGCCGGCCCAGGGAGAAGTGCAGAAGCAGCCACAGGAGCTGCTGGGTGCAGAGGTGGGCTATTTGAAAAGGTCCACCTCGGTGCTGTGGGACTTTGTCCCAGTGAAAAAAAACTCAAAGGCCCTCCAGCCCTCACACCCCTTCACCCTCCAAACACTCCTCATCCATGCCACTTCGTGCCCCACCCACCCCATGTCCCCTCATGCCGCCATGCCAAGCTCTGCCATTCCACCCACCCCCATGTCCCCTCATGCCCCTATGCCAAGTTCTGCCCTGCCACCCACCCTCCATGCCAAGCTCTGCCATTCCACCCACCCCCATGTCCCCTCATGCCCCTATGCCAAGCTCTGGCACATCTATGCCATTGACCCACAGTACACTTTCTAGAACCAATGAACACTATAGCGTATAGTGGAATATGTAAAAAAAGAAAGCTTAGAAAAATGTAAGGCATTGATAACTTTCTCCTATGTAAATAGAAGTCTGGACCAAGCAAATAAAAGTGTCGATGTTTCAGGCCTTTTAAAGTTTCAAAAACTACAAACCACAAACACTTGAAACCACTTAAGTTGTGTCAACAAACATTGTGGAATTGGCCACAGAGATCAGAGGGCCTTAGCTGTCAATCAAACAAATGTTTCCTACCCGGTTCCTCCAACTTCCCACCCAAGAACTAACTCCTTCATTTCTGGCTTTCCCCACTTAAGGGCCTTAACTGGGGCAAGGGTGGGTTTCACACCCAAGGCCCTGCCCACCCCAGGCTAAAACGGAGGAATCCCGTCCATGCAGTTTCATGCTCCCCACCCTTTCCCCTGCCTCAGAACCCACCAGCATGGGGGAGGGGGGGAGGGGGGTGGGGGGGTGGTGTGTGGAGTGTAAAATTCTGGCGGTAAGATTCTGAAGGGGCTTGATAGGGTAGATGCTGAGAGGATGTTTCCCCTCGTGAGGGAAATCTAGAACTAGGGGATACAGTTTCAAAATAAGGGGCCTCCCATTTAAGACGAAGAGGAGGAGGAATTCCTTCTCTCAGAGGGTCATTAGTGTTTGGAATTCTCTTCCCCAGAGAGCAGTGGAGGCTGGGTCATTGAATACATTCATGGCTGAGTTAGACAGATTTTTGACTGACAAGGGAGTGAAAGCGTAATGACTTGACAATTTTCAACAAGAAATCGATAAACGTTGTTACAGAGAGCTTTCCAGATGCTACACGTTCAGGAAGACCCAACCCCCGGATTACCCGCTCTTATGGCTCATTGGTCGGAGCCTCCCAGAACATCACGTGACCCCTGATAGACAGCAGGAGAGGCTATACCGTCAGTTACTACATTTTTTTTTACAGTTTCTACTTACAGAGAACATTTGAATATCCAACAACATATTATACATATACACAACTTCGGGTGATTAAAGATGAAGGGCAGAATTGCCCTAGATTTGCACTAAGTGTGGTATCGGGTGGGTAAAATGAAGTTTTACTCGCCGGCCACGAAGGCAGATTTTCAGGCTGTATCATTCCAAACCCACCACATTACTTACGCATTCCCGGGAATTACACCATTTCCATGGTGGGCGGGCTCTCATTCACCCGCCACACCATCACCTCACCGCTTCATCACCCCGGGTGCCATATTTAAAATCCAGCCACGAGCACACAACTCAGTGCTCCCAGCCCACGACTGCTACATGGAAGATGTCCATGAAAGGCAAAAAGACTGCAATTGAGTTTAATGACTCATCACTGGAATGCCATTTGGACATCGTGGAGGCCCACTGTGATACCCTCTACCCCCGCTCTGGCTGCAGGATGGGCAGCGGCATCACTAATCCAGCATGGAAGTTGGTGGCAGCGGTGGTCAGTGCCAATGCTGCACACAAGAGGTTGACCATCCAATGCAGATAGAGGATGAATGATCTCATTCCTGCAGCTAGGGTATGGCAACTATCTCATTACTCTAAACTCACACACTCAAGCCCACCACACATTCACTGGCTTCTTACTCACTGCCAGCTCAAGGAACATCACCACCCATTCTCACACACATACCCTGACATGTCCATCTGGCCTCATCTCCTCTGGAGACTATGTCCTCAGGCATTACCATCTTGAGGCCACTTGTGCAGATCAACATGTGGCCCCCACACACACCCTGGGATACCCCCCTTCCCCAGTACAGCCCTCACCCTGCAGCCTCTTCCCTTGCCTGAGGCCACTTCTCCCCCTTCCCCAATCAAGACCTTGCCCTGCAGCCATTGAAAAGCCACCCACATATGGCTGGTCTGGTAGGTAGAGACCTACCTGTGAGCCCCTCTAAAAGTGATGTGGTGCTGTCTGTGAAGCCTGGCGCTGATGACAGTGAGTGCTGACTGAAGAAAAGTAGGCAAACATACCTTGAAGTCCCGAGTGAAGTGCAGCCCGCCAGGTGCATGTTGCTTATGTGCTGTTGTGAAACACGTCGCCGTGTTTTTCTGCTGGTGTGGGCAGACGATCCAGCGGGCTGGCCTTATAATGAAATGCTGATGTATTACAATGAGGTTCCTGCTATCCGATGGCGGGAAATACAGCCCACCATTGGCGGGCTGAGCAAACAATCGCAAGCTGGTTTCACGCCGTCGTGAAACCGATCGCACCATATTGTCCAGTCATGCCATCGAACATGCCCAATACCGGCAGGCATGGAAAATCTCAGCCTGAGTCTCTGAGGTGCTTTGCTTACTCAGTTGGAGCAGTGTAGTTCTACCACTTCACGTTCCTCCACAGGATCGACATGAGCAGGAATTGCAACACGAGACATCACTAGAAAGTTCAGGGTTTAGCAACTTTACAGAGACATCGGGCATGTCTATTCTAGGTCGATTTGTCGCCTCAGGGATTTATGGTTCTACATTAATCACAGACGGAATAGTTAGTTGTTGGAATGTGTCTCTATCATGAATATGGTCCATGTGTTTTCGAATGATTTAGTCGACCTGGAAGGATAGGGGACCAGTCTCTGAGACAATGGTTCCAGGAACCAACAAGGTCCCGCAATTCCGCACGAACACTGTGTCTCCTACAGTGAACCTGTGAGTTTGAAAACACCAGACTTAACCTTGTATGTAAGCGGTGTTTTATCAATAATTCAGACTGTGTTAAACCCATAGTCGAATGAGGCCTTGTATGATAACAGAGAAGGAAGTGGGAAAGCCAAGTTTCTAGAGAACCTTCTGATAACCTCTTCATTTCAGATTTGAAAGTTTGTACAGCTCTCTCAGCTAAACCATTCGATGAGGGATGGGTTGGGGCTGTTTTAATATGTCTGATTCCATTCAGATTCATGAATCTCAAACTCTGTACTGGTAAAGACTGTACCATTATCAGAAATGATGATTTCTGGTAGGCCATGTATACTAAAATAGTGACGCAACTTCTTAATAGTTGTGCTTGACGTCGGTGATCTGACTTCATATACATCCATCCATTTAGAATGTGCATCTACGGTCAACAAAAACATGGTACCTAAGAATGGACCTACATAATCAACATATAGTCTAACCCAGGGTTGACCAAGCTACTCCCACGGATGCAATAGAGCTGAAACAGGCAACTTCTGTTGTTGCTGACACTGGAGACAGTGCTTGACCATGCTTTCAATGTCACTGTCAATGCCTGGCCACCAGACATAGCTTCGTGCAAGCATTTTCACCTTTGATATGCCTGGATACGCACTGTGAAGCTCTGCCAAGAGTGGTTCTCTACCTTGTGATGGAACGACAACTCTTGATCCCCACAACAAAACTCCACCCTGACAGCTTAACTCTGTGTTTCTGGCATGGAACAGTCTCAAATCTTCAGATACGGGCAAATTTGACCACCCTTGTAAAACAGTCTCTGATTTTCGACAATATTGGATCTCTGTTCATCCAAGTTCTAATTTGTTTCGCACACACAGGTGAAGAATCCAAGAAATTCAGCACAAGCACAACTTCTTGTGACACTGGGGCATGTACAATGCTATCTGGTAACAGGAAACATCCGCATTTGCAATATGTAAGCCAGGACAGTACATAAAGGTATACTCATACGCAGATAATATCAGAGCCCAACATTGTATTCTTGCTGATGCTATTGACAGAACTGCCTTATCCCCACTGAGTAAACCCATTAATGGTTTATGGTCCGACACAATGGTAAAATGTCATCCATGTAGGCGCTGGTGGAATTTCTTCACTCTGAATATCATCGATAAATCTTCCTTTTCTAGCTGGGAATAACCCTTCTCGGCTGTGGAGGGTTCTCGAGACATGGCCGATGGGCCTTTCTGATCCATTTTCCATTCTGTGTGATAACACAGCTCCTACCCCATAAGGAAAAGCATCACATATCAATACCAACTCTTACGATGGGTCATAGTGTAGCAATAAACATGACAAATGCAACAGTTTCTTTACTTTCACAAAGGTTTCCTCCCGTTGTGAATTCCACAACCAACGGTGATTTTTTATTTAACAACAAGTGTAACGGTGCCCACAGAGTTGATAAGTTTGGCAAGGAGTGGCTATAGTAATTGATCATACCCAGAAAGACTTGAGTTCGGTTACACTGGGCGGTGAGGGTGCATCCTTTATTGTCCGAACTTTCTCTTCTACCAGATGCAAACCCATGGCGTCCACCCTGTGACCCAGGTAAGTAACTTCTGGCACTTGGAATGTACATTTCTCTTTCTCTAATCATACGCCAGCTTCCATGAATCTTCTCAGCACCTCCTTCAGGTTGGCCAAGTGTTCGGTTTCAGTTGACCCTGTGATTAGAGCATCATCTAGGTATACTACCACTCAGGGAAGTCCTTGCAAAAGATTCTGCATTGTCCTTTGAAAGATTGCACATGCAGACGATACTCCAAAGGGTAGGTGAGTGTACTGATAAAGACCCTTGTGTGTGTTGATAATCTCATATCCTCTAGATGTGCTATCCAGCTCTAATTGTTGGTAAGCATGGTTCATATCCAATTTTGTATAGGATTTGCCTCCAACTAGCTTTGCATATAAGTTGTCTATCCTTGGAATGGGGTACTTATTAATTCGGCCATTTTGTTTACGGTCAATTTATAGTCCCCACAAATGCGTACGGTTTGGTCAGGCTTAACCACTGGAGCTATGGGTGCTGCCCATTCCGAGAATTGGACTGGTTGGATAATGTCCAGCTTTTCTAACTGGCACAGATCTGCATCCACCTTCTCCTTCAACGCATAAGGCACAGGCCTGGCCTTAAAGAAACGTGGGGCAGAATTTTGCCCTTGTCGGGTGGGCTCAGCAGGGGCGAGCGGTGGTGGTTGGGAAGCTAACCCCCCCACCCCTGCCCATCCGCAATCGGGGCCGGACCGCGATTTCACACTGGCGGACCAGTTAAGGCCCACCCAGCGTGAAACGCGAGCGGCAGTGATCAGCGCTGTCTGTGTGGGCGGGGGAGGAGGGCGAGCGGGGCAAGCGGGGAACTTCACACATGCACGTGAGTGAGCGCTTGAAAATCTGCCCGGGACACAGAGCTGCCTCAGAGAAATGAAGAGTTTTTTAAAAAGTAGAAATAAAGATTTTAGAAATGTTATAAAACATGTCCCCTCATGTGACTCTGTCGTCGGGACAGGTTATGAATGAAATTTTAAAAATTTTATTTTTTTTTATTTGATGTTGGAAACCTCCTCCCGCCCATGGATGTAAAAAATTTAAGTTAATTTAATACTTTAATGGCCTTAATAGACCTTCTAATTGTCGGAGGGCATGCTGCCCATTTCTGTGCATGCCCGCCAACTGCACTATCGCGCGACTGCGCGTTGATGTCGGGACGCTCGTCTGACGTCATTGTGCGTCATTTCACACTTGAATGGGTCGTGGGTGCGCGTCCGCCCACCGAGGTGAACATTCTGCCCGTGGTGTTGCCTGAGGGTCCACGTATAATTTTGCTTGCCAACTTTCAAACTTCCCTAATATGTCCTGAAATACACTGTCGTATTTCCTTAGCAGTTCAGGAACTCCTCATGCTTTCAGGTGAAATATTTTAGACTTGATTTTCAGTAACCAGTCTTGGTGCAGAAGACTGGGTCCTTCTCCTGTCACTATTATTATTGGAAGCTGAGCTGTCTGTTGCCTATAAGACACTGGTGCTGTGGCGATGCCCTTTACCCGAATAGATTCTCCAGTGTACGTCTTCAATTTAGCAATTGTCTGCTCCAGATTCAGAATTGGGTACCTTCATTTAGGTATTTAAATGTGTGCTCTTCCACCACCGGGGTTGAGGCTCCCGTGTCTACTTCCAATATTAGTGGCTTCCCATTCACTTGGAATGTGACAGTGATGGGTTTGGTTTTTACAGTGGTGACGTTATACAGGGAATAGATGTCAGTGTCGGCAGCTTCAGGTTCTGCTGTATTTTTTAATTCAATCATGTTGGTTTGTTGCTCTATGGGCTGTTTCGACTTTGCCCTGCATTGCCTTACTACGTGACCTTTCTTATGGCAGTAATGGCATTCTGCCTCCTTGAATCTGCAGGTGCCCAGTCTATTGTCACCCCCACATCTATAACAGATTAATCTAGGAGCCGCTGCTGAAGTGTTTCTACTTGGCCTTTTCATGTTTCTAACAGTGAACATTGCCACTCGCTTCGATGCTGTGGGTCTGGTTTTTGCACCACGCCTGGCAGTCAGTACCTGCCCCACATGAGAAACAGCGCCATGTTGTATGTGTTGTAAAGCCTGCGAGTCTCTCGCAGCACTTTCCAAGGTGAATGATATTTCCAGGGTGCGCTTCAGGTCGATCTCGATCTCTGTGAGTAAATGGCGCTGGGTGGCGTCATCTTGAACTCCACAAACTAATCGGTCCTGCAGCATATCATTGAGTGTGTCTCCGAAGTCGCAGTGTTCTGTTAACTGCTTTAGCTTTGCTACATAGGTTGTGATGGACTCTCCCGGGGCCCTAACTCTGGAATTTGCATTATTATGGTTGGCTTCGGCTGGTAATGCATTTCCACGAGGTCCACTAATTCATTAAAGGACTTAGAATTGGATGCACACAGGGCCGTCAGACCACACGTGAGATTGTATGTCTTGCTACCACATACACTCAAGAGGATTGCTTTCTGTTTTTCCTATGTGGTAATTTAGTTCACTACGAAATAAAAACCAAGGGGCTCTAAACATTGGCTCCAGTCTGCCATGGCCCCATCGTAAGGATCGATTCTGCCAAAGAGCGGCATGACTGGTGAGTAGTCTTTTCTTTTTCTTAAGATTCGATGTACTCACGTTAACCAGGCGAGGTGCAGCATCGGAGCTACTTTACCCTCATCGCCAAATGTAATAACGTGGCGCACTGGACAGGGTTTCAACAAGAAACAGTCAAACTTTATTACAGAGAGCTTTTCAGATGCTGCACGTTTGATCGGGACTCTCGTCAGCAATTCCCAGCCCTTGGATTACCCGCTCTTAGGCTCTTTGGTCAGAGCCTCCAAGAACATCACGTGGCCCCCTGATAGACAGCAGGAGAGGCTATACCTTCAGTTACTACACAAGGGTTATCGGGGACAGGCAGGAAAGTGGAGTTAAGGTCACAATCAGACCAGCCATAATCTTATTGAATGGTGGATCATGCTCAAGAGGCCGAATGGCCTACTCCTGCTCCCATTTCTTATGTTCTTAAGGTTGTGAAAGACATAACGTAAATATAATATCCTTTTCTTTTTAAACGAGGAGAATAGTACCGGATGAAACTGGCCTGCTTCCCAGTTTGCACATTAGTCGTTTTAAGTTGCTCTGCATTTAATTCCATTTCCGGAGACCCATATCCTTCGTGATTAGGTTGTTAAATGCTGCAACCACGGGCTTGTAATCGCAGTCATGAAAGACCCAATGACACTATCACAAAGAGGTGCAGGGAAACTCTCCCCAGCATCCTGGTCAATATTTACCTCTCGGAACCTAAATACTGGTGGTTATTAGGTTACCATTTCTGGAACCTCACTGCACGCAAATTTGCTGCGGCATTTTCGGCATTACCACGGTGACTACACTTCAAAAAAGATTGCCATTGGCCGCAAAGCGCCTGAGGACATCCCGAGGGCACGGGGGGAGCTACATAAATGCAAGTTTTTCTTTCTTTCCGTTAACGCTGGATTATAAGTTCCATTGGGAATTGGAAAGAGCAGAGTAAGACTGACAAGGCAGCAGCTGGAGCTTTCATCACAGGCCCATAAATAATAAATCTGAGTCAGTCTCCACGGTCTCGCACAGTGAGGCATGTGGGGTTTGCAGCCTACAACCCGTCTACAGAGCTTAAACAGCAGGTGACAGGGAAAAATGCAAGGCAGGCAGCCAGTACCTAAATATGGCTCCTTTACCCCTCCCCCCCCCGACCCCGCCCTCCTCCATTCCCCGGAGACTGAGCCATTAGGCAACGTCATCAGTCTGATGAGTTGGGATAACTGCTGCCCTCTGGTGAGCTGCAGGTGCTTTTCTTCAACAAACTGACAAAGACAGAGAGAGAGAGAGAGAGAGAGTGAGACAAAGGAAAGAAAGACTACAGTGCCTTTCACCACCTCAACGGCAGCAAAGGTGCTTCACAGCCAGTGAACTACTTGACGTTTGGCCATTGCTGAAAATCGGGAATTCGCTCCCGAGAAAAGCAACCGAGGCTGGGGGGCCGACTGAAAATCTGAAAACTGGGATCGAGAAATGGCTGTTATGCGAGGGAAGCGGAACCAAGAGAGGTGAATGGAGCCAAGGTAAAAACCAGCTGGGATCCAAACGAATGGCCGGAGGAACTTCTGTTCTTATGCAGCCAATTTGCACATAGCAGGATCCCACAAACATTGATGAATAAATGAACGTATCACCTGTTTTGATGAAATGTAATGGACCAAAAACATTAGCTTTGTTCCTTTCTCCACATATGCTGCCTGATCTAGCCAGCGTTTCCAACATTTTCCATTAGTGCAGATGCAGGAATTGTGCAATATTGTGCTTTTATCCGTTTGCATTGGTGTTAGTTGAGGGCTTAAATGTTGGCCAGGGCACCGAGGAGAACATCCCTGGTCTTCTTTGCAATAGTGCCGTGAGATACTTTTACCCGAGAGGGCAGAGGGTTCCTCGGTAATAACGTCTCACCAGAAAGACAGCATCTCTGACAGGGCAGCACTTCCTCAGTCTGGCACCGAAGACTGGTGACAAGCATGGGTAGGAGAGGGACCGCAACCCCAGTCTGAACTATCACCTTCGGGAGGAACAATGCAAAGCAATCCACCAAAGGCCGGGGAATTGGCCTAGAGGAGTCACTGGCCCCCGAGGGAGTGAGTAGGTGCATTCAGTTATCAAATAAAAGTGCAACATGTAAATGATGATGATATTGCATAGACCATTTTACTTTGCATTTTTGGAAGGTCCTGAGTTTTGGATACATTTTTCACAACTTGCTGTCAGGTTCACATGTAATATCAGCTACAACTTACAAATTACTAAGGCACTTCACAGCAGCAAAACCAGACAAAATGCGACACCAAGCCACATAAGGAGATATTAGGGCAGTTGATCAAAAGGTTGGTCAAAGAGTTCAGTTTTAAGTAGTGACTTCAAGCATGAGAGGTAGGTAGAGAGGCGCAGAAGTTTAGGGAGAGAATCCCAGAGTGTAGGGCCTAGACAACCAAAGACATGACCGCTAATGTTGTAAGGAAGGATCAGGGATTCACAAGAGGCCAGAATTGGAAGGATGCAGAAATCTTGGACAATGGGAGGGTTGGAGAAAGTTACAGAGATAGTGAGGCCAGTGAGGACATGGAGGGATTTGAAAACAAGAACGAAATTTTTTTAAAATCAGCCTATGCCACGTCGGGACCAATTTAGGTAGCATAGTGGTAATATCGCTGGACTAGTAGTCCAGAGGCCCAGACTAATGATCTGGGGAAATGGGTTCAAATCCCACCACGGCTGCTGGTGGAATTTAAATTCAATTAATGAAATCTGGAATATAAAGCTAGTCTCAGTAACAGTGACCATGACAACTATTACTGATTGTTGTAAAAACCCATCTGGTTGATTAGTGACCGTTAGGGAAGGGAATCTGCTGTCCTTACCTGGTCTGGCCTACACATGACTCCAGACCCACAGCAATGTGGTTGGCTCTTATCTGCCCTGTGCAGTGGCTGAGCAAGCCAGTTCAAAAGCAATTTGGGGTGGGCAACAAATGCTGGCCTTATCAGCGACACCCACATGCCATGAAAGAATAAAGGAAGATGGGAGGCCAGACAGGAATGCATTAGAATAGTGCTGTCGTACTTTTTCAATTGCACAGACAAGCAGTGGATTATACAAGTCAACTACACAAGCACAGACTCACCAATGTCATTTGCAAGAGAAGTTGGGTCAGATGCACCCAGAGTGGCTTCAAACTCCTCCTGCAGACGATAAGCCCTCTGAAGCAGCGACTCCAGCTTGTGTATGAATTCCGCACTAATGATGTCCTATTGGAGGCAAGAAGAGATGGATTTATTACCCACAGAACAATACTGTCCTTCTAGAATGCGCCTTGTAAATCAAGTTATTTAATGGCAGGTTGCAACTTCAATCTCCAATCCACTGTCTTGAGCTCGTAATCCAGGTTGACACTTCACAGAATCTCACAGTGCAGAAGAGGCCCTTCGGCCCATCGAGTCTGCACCGACATGTGAGAAACACCTGACCTACCTACCTAATCCCATTTACCAGCACTTGGCCCATAGCCTTGAATGTTATGATGTGCCAAGTACTCATCCAGGTACTTTTTCAAGGATGTGAGGCAACCCGCCTCCACCACCCTCCCAGGCAGCGCATTCCAGACCGTCACCACCCTCTGGGTAAAAAAGTTTTTCCTCACATCCCCCCTAAACCTCCTGCCCCTCACCTTGAACTTATGTCCCCTTGTGACTGACCCTTCAACTAAGGGGAACAGATGCTCCCTATCCACCCTGTCCATGCCCCTCATAATCTTGTACACCTTGATCAGGTCGCCCCTCAGTCTTCTCTGCTCCAACGAAAATAACCCAAGTCTATCCAACCTCTCTTCAAACTTAAATGTTTCATCCCAGGCAACATCCTGGTGAATCTCCTCTGCACCCCCTCCAGTGCAATCACATCCTTCCTAAAATGTGGTGACCAGAACTGCACACAGTACTCCAGCTGTGGCCTCATCAAGGTTCTATGCAACTTCAGTGCGGTACTGCGGGGGTCCTGCACACTGGGAGGTGAGATGTTAAACTGAAGCACCCCCCGCCGCCTTCTGAGGAGGACATAAAAGATCCAAAAGCACTATTCCAAAGAAGAACACTGGAGTTCTCCCCAGGGTCCTGTTCAATATTTATCCTTCAATCATAGGAGAGTCCCAAATTTGCACTACCCTTTGTGTGAAGAAATGCTTCCTGATATCACCCCTGAATGGCCTACTTCCAATTTAAGGTTTTGTCCCACCACCAAGGAAATAATTTCTCTCTATCTACCCCGTCAATCCTTTAATAATCTTGAACACTCAATTCGATTAACCCTTATTCAAAGGAATACAAGCTATGCAATCTGGCTTCCTTATTTAGCCCTTTTTGCCCTGGTATCATTCTGGTGAATCTATGCTGCACCCACCCCAAGCCCAATATATCTTTCTGAGGTGCGGTGCCTGGAACTGAGCACAATTACTTCAGATACAGTCTAACCAGAGCTTAATGATGTAAGTCGAGCATAACTTCCGCCACTTTGTTTTCTAACCCCCTTGAGAAAAAGGCTAATGCTCCAATAGCCTATTTAATTTTTGTATCTGTCCTCTAGCTTTTAGCGATTTCTATACAGGGAGCTCTAAATCACTCCACTTCTCTATGGTCCCTAACATTTTACTATTTAGAAAATACAACATCCAATCTTTCTTTGGTCCCCACACTGAACTCCATCTACCACAGAATTGCCCAACCATTTAATCTATCAGTGTCCCTTTGTAACCTTCTGATCTCTTTTACACCAATTACACTGCCACTTAGCTTAGCGTGTTCAGCAAACTTGAATATAAGACTCTCTATTTCTTAACCTAAAGCATTCATAAGTACAGTGAAAAGCTGAGGCCCTGTATAGACCCTTGGCGGACTACGCTTGTCACATCCTGCCAAGTGGAGTGCTTACTCATTATCCCAACTCTCTCTCCTACCTCCTAACCAATTCCTTATCCATGTCAATAGGTTGCCTCCAATTCCAACCAGTTTCATTTTTTTTAACAATCACTCGAGCGGGACCTTACTGAAGGCCTTCCAGAAGTCCATGTAATTAATATCCATAGACACTCCCAGATCTACCATGTTAGTTACCTCTTCAAAATAAAATGCAACTACCTTAGTTTGACATGACACGTCCTTTACAAACCAACTCTGGCTCTAACACTAACCTAACTAAAAACAAATTAACTTGTCATTTATCTCACCGCTGTTTGTAGGAGCTTCTGTGCACAAATTGGCTGCTGTGTTTCCTCATTACCACAGTTACAACACTTCAGAGTACTTAATTGGCTATAAAACACTTTGCCATGACCAATGACAAGATTAAGAGAAGTGCTCTAGAAATGCAATGTCTTTCTTTCTTTTCCCTTTTATGAAAGCCTCCATGGATCAATGTCTTTGTGAGGTTGAGATACTGTATACAATATGTGAGACAACCTTAATTCATAACATAACTTAATTTGACATTTAAACATGTGCCCAGATCAGCCTTTTTGGTAACAGATTCAAGCAACAGTCGGTAATCGTACCTAAGTGCTCTTTCCCACTCTTGCTAATGGGTCCTGTACATTGTATCTTGGCTTCATTTTCCTGTTCCAAATACGCGTTGCATTTCACTTATCCACATTAAAATCCATTTATTCTCCACATAGCTTCAAGTTATAAGTAAATATTATAATACTAGAAATTCCATGTTCAATTATTTATGAAAAGTGCAAACACGAGACATTTTTTATTTATTTGTTCACAGGATGTGGGCTTGGCCAGCATTTATTGCCCATCCCTAACAGCCCTTGACAAGGTGGTGGTGAACCGCCTCCTTGAACCATTTCAGTCTATGTGGCGTAGGTACACCCAGAGTGCTGTTAGGGAGGGAGTTCCAGGATTGTGATCCAGCGACAGAGAAGGAACGGCGATATAGTCCGGATGGTGAGTGGTTTGGAGGGGAATTTGCAGGTGGTAGTGTTCCATGCATCTGCTGCCCTTTTCTTTCTAGGTGATAGAATTCTTGGGTTTGGAAGGTACTGTTGAAGGAGCCTTGATGAGTTGCTGCAGTGCATCTTGTAGATGGTACACACTGCTGCTATTGTGCATCGGTGGTGAAGGGAGTGAATGTTGAAGGTGATGGATAGGGTGTCAATCATGCAGGCTGCTTTGTCCTGGATGGTGTCGAGCTTCTCGAGTGTTGTTGGAGCTGCACTCATCCAGGCAAGTGGAGAGTATTCCATCACACTCCTGACTTGTGCATTATAGATGGTGGACAGGCCTTGGAGAGTCAGGAGGTGAGTTACTTGCTGCAGGATTCCCAGCCTGTGGCCTGATCTTGTAGCCACAGTGTTTGTATGGCTAGTCCAGTTCAGTTTCTGGTCAATGATAGCCCCAGGGTGTTTAAAACACACTCCCGTAGAATTGCACTAAGTTCGTACTCCAGAAAGAGTCTTAGATAATTGTCATTTGCTTCCATTTTCAACAGGTGTATGCTATGACTCAGTTGTTAACACTCTTGCCTTTGTTAGAAGGTCACAGGTTTAGATCATGGGTTCAAACCCTACTCCACAGACTTGAGTACTTAATCCAGACCGACACTCCTGTGCAGTGCTGAGGGAGTGCTGCACTGTCGATGTGCTGAATTTCCAATGAGACGTTAAACCAAAGGCACTGTCTATCTCTCAGATGACCGAAAAGAACTCATGGAATTATTCAAAGAAGTCCTGGCCAGTATTTATCCCTCAACCAACATCGCTAAAAACAGATTTTCTGACCGTTATCACATTGCTGTTTGTGGAAGCTGGAGGTGTGCCATTGTTTGCCGTGTCTCCTACATCACAATAATGACCACATTTCCAAAGCTCTACATTGGCTGTTAAGCACTTCGAGACATCCTGACCTCATGGAAGGTGCTATAGAAATGCAAGTCTTTCTTTTTTTAAAGTTTAACAAATTTTCAAACTAGTTTGCTCAATTGTCAACAAGCCTTAATTTTGTCAAGAAGCCTCACATTGTTCAATGCCATGTGAAAATCTTAGGGCAGGATTTTATGCATTGGCGAGCGGGGGCAGGGCCCGCTCCACGATGCGTAAAATGATGCGCGATGATGTCGGCGGGAACTCCCAACGTCACCGCGCCCCATTTAAATTTTCAGGAAGGCGGGGGCACAGCGAAATCAGCTGCGCGCCCGCCGACCTGTCAATGGCCAATTGAGGCCGTTGATAGAGTCAATTAAACAATTAAAGGGCCTGCCCGTCCAACCTTAAGGTCGGTGGGCAGGCCAGGAGCCCCGGCGCAAATTAGAAAAAGCAGGAAACCTCATCCACGGGCGGGATGAAATTTCATGTAGGTTTTTTAAAATTTTAATAAAGTTTTTGTAAAAATTATGGACATTATGTGACATTGTCTCATGAGGGAACATGTTAAGGAAATTTTATTTTTCTATTTTTAGGTTTTTAACATTTAGAGCCGATCTCCCTGAGGCTGCACTTCCCGATTTTGGGAATCCCTTCCCGCCCGCACAGGGAGCGCATAGCACTTCTGTGCAGACATCACGCTGGGCAGGCCTTAATTGGCCCGCCCATGTAAAATGGCGCTGCGCCCCCAATTGGGGGCGCTGATCGGAAGCGCGCCTGTGCGTGCCCGCCCTTCAACTTCGCCCCCAACGGGGGGATAATTTAGCCTTTAGTAATTATTGGTACAATTATGTAGTTTATAAGATTATTATATTTTGGGTCTGCAGTTTTAAATTTTGGGTAAATGAAGGGGATCATGTGACCTGTTCTGCAATCTGCTCGACAGTAAGCCTGGGTAGATTGATTTTTAGAGATCAAAGGGAGACTTAGATGATTTTACTGAGAAAAAGGTGCAAAGTATTTATGCTTAAAGACAATGAATTTGTCTGAATTTATAATGAGTAGTCTCCCAAAGTCCCAGAAAAGTGTAGAAGGTACCGAGGTGTAAACAGTTATGCTTTAACCTATCCCTTTACTTCTAAGATGATAGCTAGTCTTGACCTCAACTCCCTAATTAGATACAAGGTTTCATGTTGCCATGGGGAGGAACATAGGAGCAGGATTAGGCCATTCAGCCCAATGAGCCTGTTCTGCCATTCAATACGATCATGACTGATCATCCACTTCTATGCCTTTATCCCCCACACTATCCCCATATCCCTTTATGTCATTGGTATTTAGAAACCTGTCAATCTCTGCTTTAAACATACTCATTGACTAAGCTTCCACAGCTTTCAGGGGTAGAGAATTCCAAAGATTCACAACCCTCTGAGTAAACTCTAGAGAATACAAGCCCAGTTTCCCCGATCTCTCTTCATAGGACAGTCCCATCCCCCCAGGAACAAGTCTGGTGAACCTTTGTTGCACTCCCTCTATGGCAATAATATCCTTCCTAAGGTAAGGGGACCAAAACTGTACTCCAGGTGCGGTCTGACCAAGGTTCTATACAATTGAAGCACGGCTTCACTAGTCCTGTATTCAAATCCTCTTGCAATAAAGGCTAACATACCATTAGCCTTCCTAATTGCTTGCTGCACCTGCACGTTAGCCTTTAGTGGCTTATTGATGAGAACACCCAGATCCCTTTGTATATCAACATTTTCTAATCTCTTACCATTTAAGAAATACTCT
The DNA here is from genome assembly GCF_964194155.1 of Cetorhinus maximus. NCBI lineage: Eukaryota > Metazoa > Chordata > Chondrichthyes > Lamniformes > Cetorhinidae > Cetorhinus > Cetorhinus maximus. Next base: position 12,324,664 of record NC_135895.1, read on the forward strand.
GCACATCAGTTCCTCCTACCAAAGTGGATCACTTCACATTTTTCCACATTATATTCAATCTGCCATGTTCTTGCCCACTCACTAAGTCTGTGCAGATCCTCTTGAAGCCACTTTGCATCTTCCTCACAACATACATTCCCACCTAGCTTTGTGTCATCAATGAACTTGGAAATATAACATTTGATCCCCACGTCCAAACCATTGATACATACTGTGAACAGCTGGGGCCCAAGTACTGATCTTTGCTCTATCCCACTAGTCACAGCCTGCCAACGAGAGATTGGCCTGTTTATTCCTACTCTCTGTTTTCTGCCTGTTAACCAATCCATAATCCATGCCATTATGTCATTTCCTATCTGTTAATTTTGCCAACCTCCTGTGAGGGGTTTTATCAATTCTGAAGTAACATCCTCAAAATCTCCAACAGGTTCGTCAAGTATGATTTCCCTTTCATAAATCAATGTTGACAATGCCCAATCAGATCATTATTATCCAAGTATCCATTTATCACGTCCTTTATAATAGATTCTAGCATTTTCCCTACTACCGATGTAAGGCTAACAGGTCTGTAGTTCCCTGTTTTCTCTCTCCCTCCCTTCTTAAGTAGTGGGGTGACATTCGCTCTGCAGGAACCATTCCAGGATCTATAGAATTTTGGAAGATGATCACCAATGAATCCATTATCTCCATAGCTACCTCTTGCAACACTCCAGGATGTAGAATATCAGGTCCTGGGGACTTATCAACCTTCAGTCCCATCAATTTCTCCAATACAACCTTCTCGCTAACACAAATTTCCTTCAATTCCTCAGCTATTAACAGGAAGTTTGAATTTCCTTTTAAATGTTATTGGTCTGTACAAGATCGTTACAGTATCTATTGACATCTTTCATCAGTTACCTATTGAAGGGATTAATAAGGTGTGACCATACTTCAAAAAACATGCAGATTAATTCACAGCATCTTTAACTAACAACTGGCAATATCCAGAAAAAAACATTCTTGAGCACTTGTCCTGCTATGGAGCTCACATGGTAATCAGCCTAAATGATATCTAGCTCCAGTGTCCACTGCGGCTCGATTGGGAGCAATCTCGCCACAGAGTGAGAAGGTTTTGGATTTAAGTACCACTCAAGAAACTTGAGCACAAATACTAGGCTGGCACTCCAGTGCTGTACTGAAGCAGTGCCGCACTGTTGAAGGTGCCATCTTTTGGATGAGACATTAAACCCGGTGGATGTAAAAGATCCCAAAGTCAGGCCAGTCCTCCCCAGTTTCCTGAACAATTGTCCTCTCTCAATGAAAATCACTATCGCGTTCCAGTCATTATCACATCCCCATTTGTGGGAGCTTGATGTGCCCCACTTGACTGCCGCATTTTCTGCATTACAATAGTGACTACATTTGAAAAGTACTTCATTGGCTGTGCTTTGGGGCATCTCAAGGTTGTGAAAGGTGTGACATAAATGCAAATTCTTTCATCACGCTGTCTTGCTCCAAACTTCTCCAGCGCTGAGTAACCCTGGATTGCCCAGCGTTCCATGTTAATGTTTTATGTCCCCTTCTCATTGTTAAGCCTTACCTCCACCGTTTCTTCCGCAATTGCGTCTCCTGCCCCCAGTTTAACCGCAGTGCAGTTCGCCTCATCCTCTGCCTGCCTGCTGCGGAAGGTCAAAGCCTGCTCCCAGCGCTGGAGTGCCTCCTCAAACAGCTCCATACCTGCACAGGGGCGAGAGTCAGAGGTAACAGCAACATCTTTGTCACTGGCACGAATCATGGAGAGATTTACAAAAAAAAACTGCAGATATCAGAGAGGGAAAACTTTCATCTATATTTGCACGGTTTGCAGATCAGTTATTAAACTGAGGCCCTGGCTTCCCTCTCTCAGAATCACACAGAGCAGAAAAGGCCCTTCGGCCCATCGAGTCTGCACCGACACGTGAGAAACACCTGACCTACCTACTTAATCCCATTTACCAGCACTTGACCCATAGCTTTGACGTGCCAAGTGCTCATCCAGGTGCTTTTTAAAGGATGTGAGGCAACCTGCCTCCACCACCCTGCCAGGCATTCCAGACCATCACCACCCTCTGGGTAAAAAGGTTTTTTCTCACATCCCCCCTAAACCTCCTGCCCCTCACCTTGAACTTGTGTCCCCTTGCGACTGACCCTTCAACTAAGGGGAACAGCTGCTCCTTATCCACCCTGTCTATGCCCCTCATAATCTTGTACACTTGTAATCTTTCAGGTGGACATGAAGGATCCTGCAGCATTATTCGAAGAAGAGCTGGGAAATTCTCCCATTGTCCTTGCCAGTATTCATTCTTCAACCAACATCACCAGAAGCAGATGATTGCCTTTGCAATCAAATTGCTATTGTTGGGATCTTGCTGTACACACATTAACCGCTCCGATTCCCTACTTCGCAACAGTGGCGACACTTCATTGGCTGTGAAGCACTTTGGGATGTCACTAAGGGTGCTACATAAATGCAAGTTTGAGCAAGGTTCACCGGATTGGTCCTCGGGATGAGAGGCTGAGTAAATTGGGTCAATATTCTCTGAGTTTAGAATAATGAGAGGCGATCCCATTGAAAGATACAGATTCTGAAGGGGCTCGACAGGGTAGACGCTGAGAGATTATTCCCACCAGATTCGGGGAATCTAAAACGTGGGGTAACAGTCTCAGGGTAAGGGGCCGATCATTCAGGACTGAGATGAGGAGAAATTTCTGCACTCAAAGGGTTGTGAATCTTTAGAATCCTCTACCCCAGAAGGTTGTGAGTGCTCCAGTGTTGAATACATTTAAGGCTGGGATAGGCAGATTTTTGGTCTCTCAGGGAATCAAGGGATATGGGGAGTGGGCAAGAAAATGGAGTTGAAGCCCAAGATCAGCCATGATCACATTGAATGGCGGAACAGGCTTGATGGGCTGTATAGTCTGCACCTAATCCCATCTCTTATGTTCTTTCTTTCTTTAAACTACTCAGTCTTCCATTTCACACAATTACAATTCTCTGTTTTGTTCTCCCGTCACATACCCATCAGATACAAGTTTTCAGGAGTAGTCACCGGCACATTAACCAGGTTGACGTCATTTTCTTCGGCAACTTTGTCCCACAAGTTAGACGCAGCACATACACAACTGTGGGAAGAGTTCACACTCCGAGCCTGGGTACAGAAACAAAAGGTGCAACAGCTTAAATCACTTTCCACTTCTGTAACTCTGTAACCGTTATAAAAAAAACCTGCCTCCCTGAATTAGCAAGTGAAAGAGGTCAGTCAATGGCAACTTGTCTCACTGCTGTTTGGGGGACCTTGAGGTGCGCAAATTGTGTTTCCCTCAAAATAACAGTCACAGTGATAAATATTAAATAACTTGTCGACTTGTCAGGATATCCTGAGAGTGTGAAAGTTGCGATAGAAAGGCAGGTTCCCTCTTTGAAAATTCAGGGGCAGTGAAACTCTGGTTCCCCATAAAGTGAGACTCACACTCAAACAGACTATCACAATTTCAGGGCTCCAAAACCACGTAAAAGTGTCAGGAAGATATAATAATTCTCATAATGTTATTGGAATTTATTATAAAATAGTGGTATCTGTGCCTGTATGTGAGATTTAATTGGATTAAAGGCAGCTGGTCTGAAGGCTTTGATGTAAACATGGTAAACATGGGGGTAGTTTAGAATGTAAGGTGTAAAAGGACATTTGCATTTTTAAATGAACCTGATGAGATTGTTTTCAAAGGAGGGGTGAAATGGGTCACCTAGCCAGGTGAAGTTTAGAAACAGTGGGCTGAATTTTGCCATCGGCGAGCAGGGGGCGGGGCCCACTCGCTGATGTGTAAAATGACGCAGGATGACGTTGGGCAGAACCCCCGATGTCATCCCGCCCCATTTAAATTTTCAGGAAGGTGGGCCCGCAGCAAAATCAGCTGTGCGCTCACCGACCTGTCAATGGCCAATTGAGGCCCTTGACAGGATCATTGAAACAATTAAAGGACCTGCCTGTCCAACCTTAAGATTGGCAGGTCAGCCAGGAGCCCCAGCGGGGAATAGAGAAAACATGAAACCTCATCCACCTGCGGGATGAGGTTTCATGTAGGGATTTAAAAAGTTTAATAAAGTTTTAGTGTAATTTATGAACATGTCCCAAGTCACATGAGGGGGACATGTTAAGGATTTTTTTTTTCTATTTTTAATGTTTTTAAAACTGTCAGCGATCTCCCTGAGGCAGCACTTAGCCTCAGGGAGATGTGCACTCTTTCGTGTGCATGTGCGAAAGAGCACACTCTCGCTTTTGGGGAATCCCCCCCTGCCTGCACAGGGAGCGCATAGCACTTCCCCCTGGACGTCACGCTGGGCGGGCCTTAATTGGCCCACCCACTTAAAATGGCGGCGCGCCCCCAATCAGGGCGCTGATCGGAGGCACGCCCGCACGCGCCCACTCCTGCACTCCACCCCCCGATGGGGGGGGGGAAATTCTTCCTATGATTCATTAAATTTAAAATGTATTCATTTTTCCTTTTAAAAAGTGCTTCAATCTCCCTGAGGCAGCTCCCTCCACATGCTCGAAAGAGCTCTGGACCCGACTCTCTCTCCTCCCACCGCCTGCACAGGTAGCGCTCACTACCGCTCGCGATCCATGCTGGGTGGGTAGTAATTGGCCCGCCCGCATTAAAATCGCTATTTTGAGTACATATGAGTTGGTTCCTGAGGCATACAGGCAGAAATTCAGGAATATGAGAAAATAGTCTGGGCAAACTTATATTGAGTCTGAAAGAGTAAAACAAAGTAATTTTGACCGGTGGATACGGGCATTAAAGATAGAGACAATATATGCAGCTCTTAGAGACAGATAATTCTTTTGAAAGAATTTAAAGACTCAATTCCTTCGGTAGTGAGAACTCATGTGGAGGAACAGAGGGTTGAAACGGTAAGACAGGAAGCAGCGATAGCTGATGATTATGAGCTAGTTCATAGAGCTAAACCTTTTTATCGTCACCCTTTTAAATCAGAAAAGGGTAGAAAGTGGAAGGTGAAAGGAAGGTGGGTAGTCAGGGAAGGGAAGGAGTAGTTGGCAATTCCCAGGGAGTTTTTTTCTCAGAATAAAAAAGGAAGGTACTGAGGGTAGAGGTGACACTCGAAAATTGAGGTGTTATCATTGTAATAAAGTTGGACATAAGAAATCTGTGTGCTGGAAATTGCAGGGAAAATCTGTTGGAATTATAGGGGTGCAGAAAAGTTCTGGAAGTAAAAGTACTGTGGGTTCTGAGGTTCAGGTACAAGAAAAACCAGTGGTTTGTATACAGGTAAAACAGGGAGAATCAGTGATAGGTAAAGAAGTAGTGTTCACAATTTACCCAAGAGAATTCAGAGGAGCAGGTTGCAGAAATGTTTAGAGATTTTGTGTCTTAAGGGAAAGTCTTTCCATGTGTACAGAATGGAGTAGGTAAAGATGCTAAAATTTTAAGAGACACAGGGGCTAGTCAATCCTTAATGTTGTGGGATAGTGATATTTGTTGTTCAGAGGGAGTATTACAGGAACAGGTGATAGTAAGTGGTGTTCATGGAGATGCTAAACCTATTCCATTGTGGAAGGTAAATTTAAAGAGTAAGTGGAAAACAGATGAGGTGATTGTTGGAATAGTGGAAAATTTGCCCACTGCAAGGGTTCAATTTATTCTGGGTAGTGATATAGCTGGGTCACAAACGTGGGTGATGTCTATGGTAGTTGAGCAGCCAGTGTTTTCAACAGAAGTGTTGCAGAGAGAGCATCCTGGATTATTTCCAGATTGTGTGATAATGAGATCACAGGCTCATAGGTTGAAACAAGGAGAACAGGAAGTTCAAAGACAGGGAGAAGGTGTAGAAATCCAATTAGCTGACACCGTGTCTGATAAGGTTGTTCAGGAAGAAAGGCTAGAGGACAATTCAGCTGAAGCATTTAACTCAAGGAGGTTAGTGGACGTACAGGAAAAGGATTTGGAAATAAAACATTTATATCTGACAGCTTACTAAGAAACAGAGGTAAATGTATTTCAGAATTTTATTACCTTAAGGGTGATATTTTAATGAGAAAATGGAGGCCTTATCATGCTTCAGCAAAATGAAAGCTGGCGGGAGATGCATCAGATTGTACTACCATTTGGATATAGAAATGAACTTTTCAAGTGCGTATGACTCTTCTTCAGAACGGTTCTGAAGAAGGGTCATATTGGACTCGAAACGTTAACTTTGTTTCTCTCTCCACAGATGCTGCCAGACCTGCTGAGTTTTTCCAGCATTTTCTGTTTTTACTCCTGTAAGCTGCAAGGGCATGTAGCAACCTGAAGACAACCTAAGAGCCCCGACACAAGTCGGCCCCTTTAAGTTATAGTGGCCACACACAATATTAAAAGGGGCAGCGCACTTAAAATAAACCGCTCGTGCGCTCCAAAAATAAATTAGAGGAGGTGTTGGAAGTACGATCAATTTCCTTCCCGTTTTCAATTGCCATTTCTCCAGGGCACAATGATCCCTGCCAACCCCTCTCAAGATGACTGCCACCCCTGACACTGGAACAACTGAGGGCCTCTCACTTTTGGCATTTTCCTTTCTTGTTTATTTTGTTGGTGGATGAAGTGTGGTGGGGTGGGGGGGGAGTCAGTGGGCTGATGATAATTGTGGGAGGAGGTTCACTGTTAAATACGAAGAGGAGTAGGAGGAACATGTTGCCAATCTGTTCATAAGCCTGGCAACTGACCCGAGACATCCATGGAATTTATATTGTTATAGACCCGAGAGAACCCCATAGCTCTGTGTTGTTTCATAGACTCTACAGCACAGCAAGAGGCCTTTCTGCCTTACTGATCTGTTCCGTTGTTAATACTTTACATGAACCTCCTCCCATTCCAATTACCACATCTCACCCTGCTGTTGCTGACCTTCATTTACTCCTAGTCAAGCAACAAATCAATTATAAAATTCTCGCCCTTGATTTCCAGTCCCTCCCCCTCCCTATCTCTGTAGCCTTCTCCAGCCCAACAATCCTCCCAGATCTCTGTGTTCTTCCAATTCTGGCCTGTCATGCATCTCCGATTTTAATCATTCAACCATTGGCAGCTGTGCCTTCAGCTGCCTGGGCCTCAAGCCCTGGAATTCCCTCCATCTCTCCTACTTTATGACATTCCTTAGAACCACCCTCCTTGCCCAAGCGCCCTAATATCTCATTATGTGGCCTGGTACCAAATTCTGCCTGGTAATGCTCTCTGAAGCACTGTGGGGCTTTTTAATATGTCAAAGGTGCGATATAAATGCAAGTTATTGATGTTGTCTCTTGTATCCTTCTATTCACTTCTCCCTCACATCTGCATTAAACCTTCCCTTGAATATGCCAATCTGCTTCAACCACTCCAAGCGGCAGCGAGTTCTGTATTCACACCACTTCGTATGTAATGAAATTCTTCCTCAGTTCTTTACTTGGTCTGTCAGTAGTTTTGTTATATATACATATCTATTTCTGTATTCACCCACAGACTTCTCCACATCCACTCTATCGAACCCCTTCACAGTAAGGCCACTATCAGGCCTCCTTTGCTTTTCCAGAGAAAAGAGCTAAATTCTTTCCTACTAGTTGTCTCAAAGGGTTTTGAGTGGCCAGGCATGAAATGTGTAAACCAGGGGGCAAATCAGAGGTTGAAAAAAAGTAGTGGAGATGGGAAGCTTTACTAAATCACCATTACGCTGCATAGACTGCAACGGTTCAAGAGGCAGCTCACCACCACCTTCTGAAGGGCAACTAGGGGTGGACAATAAATGCTGGCCCGGCCAGCGATGCCCACATCCCGTGAATGAATTTTTAAAAAAAAACACCACTTCAATCCTCTGGAAAGTTGCTTCGTTTGCAGCTGCCAATAATATCGCCGTTATCATACTGATCTATTGGTAAGATTTTTACAAATCTGTATTTGATCTGAAATGAAGCTGTATTTGAGGTACAGATTAATCAGACCCTGGGTGGTTGTTGTACAGAAGCTCCAAATGGAAAAGTGCATCTCACCTTTCATCCAGAAGGTAAAATAAGTTGAAGGCTGCAACTGTGTCTAACCAGCCTCCGCTGGGAATAACTGGTAGGCAGCCAGAACAACTGGGAAATCCAACCAGAAATCATTGGGCACTCAATTTTGTCGGCCAACTTTGGCTGTGGCCAGTTATGATTTACTGGGAACAGTTGACTTGTGAAGTGGGAATTGAATGAAGTCTGCAGACAATGTTCCCCATTCTGGTGTGTCATGTAGGCTGCATGGTCCCATTTTGTTTTAATTCTTTCATAGGATGTGGGAGTAATTGGCATTTGTTGCCCATCCCTAATTGCCCTTGAACTGAGTGGCTTGCTAGGTTATTGCAGAGGGCAGTTAGGTTATTGCAGAGGGCAATTAAGAGTCGAGCACATTGCTGTGGGCCAGACCAGGTAAGGATGGCAGATTTCCTTCCCTAAAGGGCATTAGTGAACCAGAGGAGCTTTTGCATCAACAGATGATAGCCGTCATGGTCACCGTTACTGAGGCGAGCTTCCAATTTCAGATTTACTGAATTAATTTAAATTCCAGCTGCTGCTTTGGTGAGATTTGAACCCACGTTCCACTAGCCTGGATTACTGGTCCAGTGACTTAACCACTTCACCATCATCTCCACCCTAATTCCTACTCGTCATCTGTATATATGTGCTGGTTATTGAATTTTGCCAGATATAGTCGCGTGGTATCAGATTGTACACAGACTCTTTGCCGAGCCTCCATCGCTTTCCCTGACTGGACTAACCCAATGAGTATAAAATTGCAGCGATGAGGGTCAGTTGGCAGCTCCCGGTCAGCACCTGCGCAGCTTTTCTGCCCGCAGCTGGCAGGATGTATTTCCCCTGACCCTGCCCCTATGGCTCACGATGCACCACTCCTTCCTGTCTGAGTGAGAGTAAACCCCTGAAGATTTGACTTACTGCTCATCGTCCACTTACCGAGGCCAGGCTCTGTGCTGAGCCGGAGTACTTGCTGAGCAGTCCCAGAGAGGCATACGTGTTAAGCGAGTGCGACCCCTTCGATTGCAAGGAGAGGCTCAGATTTTGTCGGCTGCTCGCACAACTGGAACCTGCGAACGAAAATCACAAAGGGAGGGTGACCTTGTCGCAAATGCATCTTTCACTTTACCCTGTTGACTTTCACAGCTTGAAAGACAGAAAGAACTTGTACTAATATAGCACAGTTCACAACCTCAGAGTGTCCAAAAGCGCTCTGAATGAAAGACTTTTGAAGTGTAGTCACTTGCAGTGATGCAGCAAATGTGGCAACTCAAACTGGGAGCACAGCAAAAGCCAGATAGACTATTTTTAATCACGTTGACCAGGTCATCAGGGAGAGCTCCCAATAATGCCGACAGGATCTTTTACCATCACCTGAGGGGGCAGATTGGGCCTCGGTTTGACACCTTACCTGAAAAACATCACCTCCAACAGTGCACCACTTCCTCAGCCTAGATTGTGTGCTCATGTCCCTGGAGGGTGTTTTGACCCCACAACCTTCTAACTCAGAAGTGAGAGTGCTACCAATTGAACCAAGGAGAGGCAATGGCGTGGTGGTATTGTTGTTGGACTAGTAATTCAGAGACCCTGGGTAATGCTCTGGCATGGGGGAATTTGAATTCAATAAAATATCTCTGGAATTAACAATCTAGTGATGACCATGGAACCACTGTCGATTGTTGTAAAAAAAAACCCATCTGTTTCACTAATGTCCTCTGGGAAGGAAATCTGCCATCCTTACCTGGTCTGGCTTACACATGACTCCAGACCCACAGCAATGACTCTTAAATGCCCTCTGAAATGATCTAGCAAGCCACTAACAAGTTGTAACAAGCCACCACAAAGTCACAAAAAAGGAGTGAAACCGGGTGGACCACCCGGCATCGACCTAGGCACCGGAAACGACAATGGGAATCTCAGCCCTATCGACCCTGCAAAGTCCTCCTTACTAACATCTGGGGGCTAGCGCCAAAATTGGGAGAGCTGTCTCACAGACTAGTCAAGCAACAGCCTGACATAGTCATCCTCATGGAATCATACCTTACAGATAATGTCCCAGACACCACCATCACCATCCCTGGGTATTTCCTGTCCCACCGGCAGGACAGACCCAGCAGAGGTGGCGGCACAATGGTATACAGTCGGGAGGGAGTTGCCCTGGGTGTCCTCAACATCCACTCTGGACCCCGTGAAGTCTCATGTCATCAGGTCAAACATGGGCAAGAAAACCTCCTGCTGATTCCCACATCCCGCCCTCCCTCAGCTGCTAAATCAGTACTCCTCCATGTTGAACACCACTTGAAGGAAGCAGTGAGGGTGGCAAGGGCACGGAATATACACTGGGTGGGGGACTTCAATGTCCATCACCAAGTGTGGCTCGTTAGCATCACTACTGACCGAGCTGGCCGAGTCCTAAATGACATAGCTGCTAGACTGGGTCTGCAACAGGTGGTGAGGGAGCCAACAAGAGGGAAAAACATACTTGACCTCATCCTCACCAACCTGCCTGCCACAGATGCATCTGCCCGTGATAGTATCGGTAGGAGTGACCACCACAGAGTTGTTGTGGAGACAAAGTCCCACCTTCACATTAAGGATACCCTCCATCGTGTTGTGTGGCACTACCACCGTGCTAAATGGGATAGATTTCAAACAGATCTAGCAACTCAAGACTGGGCATCCATGAGGCGCTGTGGGCCATCAGCAGCAGCAGAATTGTACTCAAACACAATCTGTAACCTCATGACACTTCATATCCCCCACTCTCCCATTACCATCAAGCCATGGGATCAACCCTGGTTCAATGAAGAGTGCAGGAGGGCATGCCAGGAGCAGCACCAGGCATACGTAGAAATGAGATATCAACCTGATAAAGTTATGACACAGGACTAATTGCGTACCAAACAGCATAAGCAACAAGTGATAGACAGGGCTAAGCGATCCCAAAACCAACAGATCAGATCTAAGCTCTGCAGTCCTGCCACATCCAGTCATAAATGTTGGTGGACAATTAAACAGCTCACTGGAGGAGGAGGCTCCACAAATATCCCCATCCTCAATGATGGAGGAGCCCAGCACATCAGTGCTAAAGATAAGGCTGAAGCAATTGCTACAATCTTCAGCCAGAAATGTCGAGTGGGATGATCCATCTCGGCCTCCTACGGAGGTCCCCAACATCACAGAAGCCAGTATCCAGCCAATTCAAGTCACTCCACGTGATCAAGAAATGGGTGAAGGCGCTGGATACTGCAAAGGCTATGGGCCCTGACAATATTCCAGCAATAGTGCTGAAGACTTGTGCTCCAGAACTTGCCACAAGCCCTAGCCAAACTGTTCCAGTACAGCTACAACACTGGCATCTACCCGTCTATGTGGAATATTGCCGAGGTATGTCCTGTACACAAAAAGCAGGACCAATCCAACCCGGCCAATTACCGCCCCATCAATCTATTCTCCATCATCATGGAAGGGCTCATCAACAGTGCTATCAAGCAGCACTTGCTTAGCAATAACCTGCTCACTGATGCTCAGTTTGGGTTCCACCAGGGCCACTCAGCTCCTGACTTCATTACAGCCCTGGTTCAAACATGGACAAAAGAGCTGAACTCCCGAGGTGAGGTGAAAGTGACTGCCCCTGACATCAAGGCAGCATTTGACTGAGTGTGGCATCAAGGAGTCCTAGCAAAACTGGAGTCAATGGGAATCAGGGGGAAAACTCTCCACTGGTTGGAGTCATACCTAGCACAAAGGAAGATGGTTGTGGTTGTTGGAGGTCAGTCATCTCAGCTCCTGGACATCACCGCAGGAGTTCCTCAGGGGAGTGGCCTCGGCCCAACCATCTTCAGCTGCTTCATCAATGACCTTTATTTCATCATAAGGTCAGAAGTGGGAATATTTGCTGATGATTGCACAATGTTCAGCATCATTCATAACTCCTTAGACTGAGGCAGTCCATGTCCAAATGCAGCAAGACCTGGACAATATCCAGGCTTGGGCTGACAAGTGGTAAGTAACATTCGCGCCACACAAGTGCCAGGCAATGACCATCTCCAACAAGACAGAGTCCAGCCATCGCCCTTTGATGTTCAATGGCATTACCATCACTGAATTCCCCACTATCAACATCCTGGGCGTCACCATTGACCTGAAATTAAACTGGACTAGCCATGTACAAGAGCACGTCAGAGGCTAGGAATCATGCGACGAGTAACTCACCTCCTGACTCCCCAAAACCTGTCCACCATCTACAAGGCACAAGTCAGGAGTGTGATGGAATACTCCCCACTTGCCTGGATGAGCGCAGCTCCCACAACACTCAGGAAGATTGACATGTCCAGGACAAAGAAGTCCACTTCATTGGCACCACATCCACAAACATTCACTCCCTCCACCACCGACGCACAGTAGCAGCAGTGTGTGCCATCTACAAGATGCACTGCAGGAATTCACCAAGGCTCCTTCAAAAGCACCTTCCAAACCCAGGACCACTACCATCTAGAAGGACAAGGGCAGTAGATAGATGGGAACACCACCACCTGGAAGTTCCCCTCCAAGTCACACACCATCCTGACTTGGAAATATATCGTTCCTTCACTGTTGCTGGGTCAAAATCCTGGAACTCCCCTCCTAACAGCACTGTGGGTGTACCTACACCACATGGGCTGCAGCAGTTCAAGAAGGCAGCTCATCACCACCGTCTCAAGGGCAATTAAGGATGGGCAATAAATGCTGGCCCAGCCAGCGAAGCTCACATACCACGAATGAATTTTTAAAAATACATTAATCGTGCTACCTGCACTCAGAAAGGTTGCAGTCTTTGTATATCTGTTGTCCCTAATTGAAAGAGCAAAGCAATTTGAGTTACCCAGAGAGATTTGATTGAGGACTGATGGAGCAGTAGATTGGCAAAGAGTCATCTTGAGCTTTCCTTTCACATGTTGTTGGGTCATTTTAAAGACTTTAATTAGATCACCCCTCAACTTCCTAAACTCAGTTGTCCTCAAACTTTAACCTTAATTTGTTCCCCCACCCCCCGAAGGGAAAAACAGTAATACTGGTCCAACCTGGTCTTGTATATCTTAAAATGGAACACCAGTAAAATTGGGAAATAAGAGTACTGGTCCGAACTGTTTATTCCTTCTGGGCCTTCCCTAACCAAGGCCAATACATCCTTCTTGAAGTGCCGTGCTCAAAAGTGAATGCTACAGTCTGACCGAGCTTCTGTACAACTGAAGCTGAACATCCACCAATTAGGATAATCTTTCCCTACAACGTCACTCGGCTGTACAGGCTCTTAACATGTCACATCGCTTCTTTTGTCAGCCATGGCCCAGTGGGTAAAATGCCTCTAAAATAACCATGGGTTCAAATCGCACCATGGGTTCAAATCTAGACAGACACTCCAAAGCAGTACTGAGGGTGTGCAGCACTATCAGAAGTGCCATCTTTCAGATGAGATGTTAAACGAGCACTGCACGTGAACATAAAGGATCCCACGGCACTATTTCAAAGAAGAGTGAGGAAGTTCTCCCTGCGTCCTGACTGATATTTATCACTCAACCGATATCATCAAAACAGATGACCTAGTCATTAACACACTGCTGTCCGTGGGAGCTTGCTGTGAACAAACTGACTGCTCCATTTCCTACATTTCAACATTGACTGCACTTCCAAAATACTTCATTTGCTGTAAATCGCTTTGGGACAATTTGAAGCCATGAAAGGGGCTATATAAACGCAAGGTCCTTCTTTTTAAATTTTTTTTCCTATCAAACAGCAAAGCATCCCTTTAGCAAATATTCCCAAGGCTACTGCTATTTAAAATGTATTTTTGAAGAGTTATTAACACTTACAAAATGTACCACACAAACTGAAAAAAAAAAAGAAATGCAAGATGTTCTGAACCCCAGCAGTGATATCACTTAGCTAGATGAGCACATGGAAAAAAATCTTTATCTCTATTGATTCCAATTGGAAGAGAGAATGGGGAAATATTGGTTCAATGTTTAAGTGTTTCTACTAGATACTCACTGGTGTGGTCAGCTTATAAGAGGCTCTTCAATCAGGAGAGACACAATTACATGTTAAAACCCATTACTGCTTTCCGATTGTCAAACAGAATTAAATTTTGCATCCGTAATAGAAACCCATTAAAAAAAGTCCTGACAAGGGCAGTGGGAGGAGAGAGAGTGCACAGCTATTGTGGTAAGCCATCTAGGAACCTGGTTTTAGCTGCCTCACCGAGCTGAAAATGAAAACTGACAGATTTCTGCTGTATTTTGGCACATGGCGGAGACCATTTAATTCAGTATGCCACTTTAATTTATTTTTGTTCATTGTTAGCAAGCGGATTTCGCTGGCAAGGCCAGCATTTATTGCCTTTTCTTAAAGCTCTTCAGAAGTTGCAGTCCGTGTGGTGCAGGTACACCCACAGAGTTCCAGGATTTTGACCCAGTGACAGTGAGGGAACAGCGATATATTTCCAAGTCAGAATGGTGAGGGACTTGGAGGGGAACTTCCGGATAGTGGTGTTCCCGTGTATCTGCTGTCCTTGTCCTTCTAGATGGTAGTGGTCGTGGGTTTGGAAGATGCTGTCTAAGGAATCTTGGTGAGTTTCTGCAGTGCATCTTGTAGATGGTACATACTGCTGGCACTGTTCGTCGGTGGTGGAGGGAGTGAGTATGTGTTTGTGGAAGGGGTGCCAATCAAGCGGGCTGCTTTGTCCTGGATGGTGTCAAGCCTCGTGAGTGTTGTTGGAGCTGCACTCATCCAGGCAAGTACACACTGCCATCACTTTGCATCGGCACAGTTTAAGGTGATGGATGATGTGCCAATCAAGTAAGCTGACTTGCCCTGGATGTTGTCAAGCTTCTTGAGTGTTGTTGGAGCTGTGCTCCTTCAGGCAAGTGGAGAGTATTCCATCACACTCCTGACTTGTGCCTTGTAGAATAGTGGACAGGGTTCTGTTTCAACCAGAACAGAGAAAGCTGAGAAATTGCACACATTCTACAATATCAGCCATTCAGATGAGCTTCTTAGCTGCTCCATCTGTTCCATTATTAGTACCTCCTTGTTCTGTAAATCTGGTCAAAGGTTATCATTGGTTCACAATTTAACAATTGGACTTTGGAATCAAAAATGCAATTTTTAAATTTGTGGATGGCACCAAATTAGGGGGGATAGTCAAAGCTGAGGAGGAATGCAACAAATTACAGGACAACATTAATAAACTGCAGAATGGGCTAATGAAGCTCAACACAGATAAATGTGAGTGGCACATTTTGTTAGGAAGAATAGGGAGGTCACTTGTTACATGGAAGGTGCAACTCTAGGTGGGTTAGAGGAACAAAGGGATCCCAGAGTACAAATACACCCGTCACTAAAAGTGGTGCCATAGGTTAGCAAGGCCTCACAAAAAGCAAACCAAGCACTGGGCTTAATGACTAGAGGGATAGAATTGAAAAGTAGCGAAGTTATGCTAAACCTGTATCAAACCTTGTTAAGACCACACTTAGCGCACTGTGTGCAGTTCTGGATGCCACATTATAAAAAGGATAGAGATCCTGGAGAGAGTACAGGGAAGATTGGGTGATACCAGAGATATATATCAGGAAAGGATTGACAGGCTGGGCCTCTTTTCTCTTGAAAAGAGAAAGCTGAGTGTGACCTTATCAAGATCTTTGAAATGATGAAAGGTTTTGATCGATTGGATACAGAGAGAATGCTTCCTCTTGTGGGGAAGAGCATAACTAGAGACCATCAATATAAGATAGTCACCAGAAATCCAATAGCGAATTCAGAAGAAACTCCTTTACCCAGAGGGTGGTGAGAATGTGGAACTCACTACCACAGGGAGCGATTGAAGTGAATAGAATAGATGTATTTACGGGGAAGATAGACAAGCATATGAGGGAGAAGGGAATGGATGGCAGATTTAGGTGAGGAAAGATGGGAGAAGGCTTGAGGGAGAAGGGAATGGATGGCAGATTTAGATGAGGAAAGATGGGAGAAAGCTTGAGTGGAGCATAAACAGCAACATGGACAAGTTGGGCAGAATGGCCTGTTCCTGTCTTGTATATCTTATGTAATCCTATGTACCCTAGCTACACTGATAAAGCGTGTTAGCTTTTTAACGTTTCTTAACTTGCAATGAAATAGATATGGCCAACGTACGAGAATCTGCACTGACCCATCAAATGAGGCTTCTGTAAGAAGGCCTGCATTATACACAGCGCTTTTCATGGCTTCAGGATGCATCAAAGCAAGACGCAGCCAACAAAGTGTTTGTGAAGTGCAGTCATTACTGTAAAGTAGGGAAGTAGAGCAGCCAATTTGCGCACAGATAAAGTCCCACACACAGCAATCAAGGCAAACAACCAACCAATCTGTTCTTGATGGTGTTGCCTGAGGGAGACAGGTTGCCCCAGATACCAGAACTCCCTGCTCATCTTTGAATGGTGGCGTGAAATCTTTAAATTCCAACCTAACCATCAGAATAGGCAATGAGGGTCTCAGTTTAATGCCTTATCCTAGGATCCCAACAATACAGCCTTGCATCAGTACCACACAGAGTTCAGTACAGAGAACATTCTCAAATCCTTTAACTATCAATCTGTGAACTCAGAGCGCAACCAGCATATGGTAAACCCTTTAATAGAAAATTAGTGGATGAATCTACATTCAGTTGTGCATTAGCTGGCAGTTTTCTTCTGGACACTTAACCTTTATTTGACCCGCAATTCCACATAAGGATTGAAAACGTTCTGCTTTAAATTACCATATGGCAATGAACACAAAGGTCCTCCTCGGGGACATTTAAAAACATAAGAATATAAGAATGTTTAAAAACAGAAGGTCTCAAACAGGGCTGTTCCATTTTCATAGATCAATCCCCAACCACTATCTGCTCACCACGCTCTTCAATCTTTTTTTTCTCTCCAGACCTACATGTTTGATTGCTCCTTAAGGCTATTTATGCCATCTGGTTTGATAATTTTCTGTGGCGACATATTCAACAACTCTTTATAACTTTTGGGTTAAAGGTTCAATCTGAGTACAGAAGGAGTGCAGCACTGTTGGCGGTGCTGACTTTCTGATGTGACTTTGAACTAAGTCCCAGCTTCCCTTTTTAAGATCCCATGCCACTATTTTGAAGAAGAGCAGGGAAGTTCTTCCTGGTCAGTATCTATCTCTTAATCAGCATCAGATCATCTGATTAGTTACCCCATTACTTTCTTGTGGGAGCTTCCTGTGTTCAAAATGGCTGCCAAATTTTCTGTGTTGCCACAGTGACTCCACATCAGAAATAGTTCCTTTGTTGTAAACCACCTTGGGATATCCTGAGGTTGGGAAAGATGCTATACTAATGCAGCTTTTTTTCTGTCTACCTGCAATTAATCGAAGGATTTGGGAAATGGAATCTGTACAATCTGTGCCATTTAAGCATTAATAATTGAACTTCTGAGAGAGGAGCTCTAGTAAGTGCCTCTCCTCTCCTTTCTGGGAGTTAATTGAAGTTTCAGTCAGGCAGACTGGAAGAGGTGAACAGCAGTCAGTATAAAAAGTAAGTGCAGTAGCTAGTTTGAATTCTGGCCTTTTTCTCAAGGAGATTCAAAAGCGAGGAACCGATGCTTCAGTTGTACACAGCCTTGGTCAAATCCGATTGGCATCCTGCGTTCAGTTTTGGGCACCGCACCTCAAGGAGATATATAGATCTTGGAAGGGGTGCATCACAGATTCACACAATGATACCAAGCTAAAAGAGCTAAATCACGAAGACAGATTGTACAAACCTAGGGCTGGATTTCCTGCCCAACTCCATCCCTACTCCAGGCCACTTTTGTTGAGGCGGGAATGGGAGCTGGCAAGGCTACTTACCCCCAATCTGTGGGTAGTCAACCAGACTCACTGATAGCCTAATTAAGGGCAATTCAAGGAGGCCAACTGGGACTTTCCAGTCACCTCCAGGTTCCCGGAAGCAGCTGGAGCCAGTTTAGATGCCTGGAGGGGGCTTCTGGTGCCAGGCTGGGGCCCAGCACGCCAGGCAGACCTAGAGGCCCACCCTGCCTGTCTAGGTGCAGAAGCAGCCACCGGCCACCCCGTAGAGGAGTTCTCCCCTACCACCCCTCTGCAGAAAGCCATTATTTAATTTTTTAAAAGTTGGTGAGAGGGCATCTCCATGTTGAAGCACTCTCTCTATAAACTTACCTTCCATTACATCCTGCTGGCTCCTTTTAAACTGGAAGGCCTCTGATTTGCCTTCCATTGCTGAGAATCTGCCCACCATCTCTGTAACGGTGAGCATGTAACTAGCGTACTGTCATAAAAATCCATCTGGTCCACCTGCAACCCACCTACTGCCCACCTTCCAGATCAGCACCCCATATGGAGCATCCTTCCTGAGTAAGATCAGAACAGCCATCCTTTGGATCAAGGAATGGGAAACACGGAAAGTCACTAACAAATTCCTTGTGACAAACTCCATCTTGTTGAATGGCAGGCTTCGAACAGCCACCGGGAGTGTGGTCCCTACTAAACAGGCTCAAGACAGGCCAACGTCCACCGCTGATGCCTCAGTACAAGCCCCGTATGCACTTATAGAAAGACACAAACAATGCTGCACGTTGCCAAGGAGTGTCCCCTGTACGGGCTAAGTGGCACTAATCACCTTAAACTCAGCAAATGAAGAGGCTATTGCTTGGCTTCGGGGATTTGCATTGGCTAAATAAATAATACTCTGGTATACAACTGACTTTTAGGGAAGGAAATCTGCCACCGCTACCTGGTCTGGGCTATTTTTGACTCCAGATTTTCAGCAGTGAGGGTTATTCTTAACTGCCCTCCGAAATGGCCTAGCAAGCCTTTCCATTGACAAGGAGGTGGCTCATTGAAACTCGCAAAATTCTTACAGGCATGACAGGGCAGATGTAGAAACGATGTTCCCCCTGGCTGGTGAGTCTAGAACCAGGGGACACCACCTCAGAATAAAGGGCAGGCCATTTAGGACTGAGATGAGGAGGAATTTCTTCTCTCAGAGGGTGGTGAATCATTGGAATTCTCTACCCCAGAGGGCTGTGGAGGCTCAGTCATTGAGTATATTCAAGACAGAGATCGTTAGATTTCTGGAGACTAATGATATCAAGGGATATGGAGATAGTGGGGGGAAAATGGCGTCGAGGTAGATGATCAGCCACGATCTGTTTGAATGGTGGAGCAGGCTCGATGGGCCGAATGGCCTACTCCTGCTCCAGTATCCTATGCTCTCAAAGGCAATTAGGGATGATCGAGGCCCACAATCCTTGAATGATTTTTTTTTAATGGAGTTGAGACATAGATTAGCCATGATCTAACTGAATGGCAAAACAGGCTCGAGGAGCCAAATGGCTTCACCTGTTCCTATTCCCCATAGTGATCAGTAAATTGCAAGAAAACATTGACCTGGGAAGTCAAGGTGAGAAAATCATTTATAGGCTGTAATGGAATGTATGCAGCAAACATGGAGCCAGCTAAATAAAACGTGCCTACGTTTACCTTTTTCTGAAGCAGCTGTCCTGGAAAATTCAGGAACAAAAAGCTCTTGTTCCCATGGCAACTGCTCCTTCTCCTTCTCCTTCTGCTTCCTCCCACGCTTTCGTTTTAACTGATGAGCCAAAATAGCGAGTGAAGCAGCCCCCACGACGGAGATCAGCAAGAGTTTCCTCACAAGAGGAGAGAGCTTTACCTAAGGCAGGCAGGAAAGGAAAACTGATTTATTCATAAATCTATTTATTAATTAATGCAAAAAGACATCTTGCAGGGGATTTCTGAAATCACTGGTTCTGAAACACTGCAATACAACATTCCTTCTGGGGGGAAATGATTGGCAAGTCACACAAATGGCCTCCTTCTATTCTGTAAGGTTCTATAATATAAGTCTTGTTGGTGAAGGTGATGTTGGTGGTGAAGATGCTGATGAAACCAATGGTGCCCGACAAACAACTCCCTTGGCTTTACTCGGCACTGAATCTATGACCTTCCTGATCTGTATGGCTCAACTACACACTGGACAAACTCACTACGCAGCCAGGCAGAGCAAGAGCTCACCTTCTGTTTCCATTCAAGAAAGATACTGGCTCTGACAGGCTGCAACTTCTTAGGAACATAAGAACAGGAGTAAGTCATTTACCTCCTCGAGCCTGTTGCACCATTTAATGAGATCATAACTGATCTGCAACCTAACGCCACATGCCTGCCTTTGTCCCATATTCCTTAACATCTTTGGCTATTAAAAATCCATCAATCGCAGTTTTAAAATTAACAATTGATCAAGTGCCAATTGCCATTTGCGGAAGAGAATTCCAAATTTCAACCACATTTTGTGTTTGCTAATTTCATTTCTTTATTATTAAGTGCACCCATCAGTTACAAGATACTTTTAAATTAGTTCTTGTTGGTTTGATGAGCTGCAAACAATCAATTATTACAGCTTCTAGAAGCAGCAAATAGTCCACCTCTTCAATTAGGTCAGTATTGCTATGGTCTGTACTCCTCGAAACTTCCACCTCTGCTTCTTCTGAAGCAACAGGACAAAGCAGCCCACTTGATCAGCAACCCTTCCACCACCTTCAACTTTCACTCCCTCCACCACTGATGCACACTGATCTACCAGATGCAAAACAGCAACTCGCCAAGCCTCCTTCCAAACCTGCAGCCTCCGCATCCTAGAGGAACGAGGGCAGCAGATACATGGGAACACCACCACCTGGAAGATCCCCTCCAAGCCACTCACCATCCTGACTTGGAATGATATCACTGTTCCTTCACTGTTGCTGGGTCAAAATCCTGGAACTCCCTCCCTAACAGCACTGCGGGTGCACCTACACCATATGGACTGCAGCGGTTCAAGAAGGCAGCTCAACAACAGCTTCTCAAGGGCAATTAAGAATTGGAATAAATGCTGGCCTAGCCAGCAAGGTTCACATCCCACAATTGAATAAAAAAAACTATTCTGCACTACATACTCAACCTCCTTCCTATATTCTGACTGTGTTGAAAGCAAGATGCATTGTACCCTCTCCCACTTTAACTCATTCTTTACCAAAATCTCAGAACAGCCAACTGGTGAGAAAATTCATCCCAACTCCCCAAATCTCCCCTTCCTCCTTCAGGCTTTTAAAAACCAAGCTTAGTGTCACCTAATTTAAATCCTCATAATTTAATTCTTTTAGTCCGAGTGTCATTTTGATAAACCTGTGTTGTACCCATCCAAAGCCAATACATCCTTTCAGAGGTGCAGTGGCCAAAACTCAATGCAGTCCTTCAGATGGAGTCTAACAAGAGCTTGATACAACTGCATAATTAGTAGGATGATTTGGGAAGTCCAGAACAAGGGGGCAGAACATTAAAATTAGAACGAGACCTTTGATGTCAGGAAACGCATCTTCACACAAAAGGGTAGTGGAAATCAGCAACTCTGTTCTACTTCTGGGGGTAAATTGAAAGTTGCAAAACTGAAATTGATAGATTTTGTGTTTGTTAAAGACATCAAGAGTAATATAATGCAGCAAGACCTGGACAATATCAAGGCTTGGGCTGACAAGTGGCAAGTAACATTCGTGCCATACAAGTGCCAGGCAATGACCATCTCCAACAAGAGAGAATTTAACTATCGCCCCTTGACATTCAATGGCATGACCATTGCTGAATCCCCCACTATCAACATCTTGGGGGTTACCATTGACCAGAAACTGAACTGGATTAGTTGTATAAATACTGTGGCTACAAGAGCAAGTCAGTGGCTAGGAATCCTACGGTGAGTAACTCACCTCCTGACTCCCCAAAGCCTGCCCACCATCTACAAGACACAAGTCAGGAGTGTGATGGAATACTCTCCACTTGCCTGGACGAGTGCAGCTCCAACAACACTCAAGAAGCTTGACACCGCCCAGGACAAAGCAGCCCACTTGATTGGCACCACATCCACAAACATTCACTCCCTCCACCACTGGTGCACAGTGGCAGCAGCGTGTACCATCTACAAGATGCACTGCAGGAACTCACCAAGGCTCCTTAGGCAGCATCTTCCAAATGCACGATTGCTACCATCTAGAAGGACAAGGGCAGCAGGTACATGGGAACACCACTACCTGGAAGTTCCCCTCCAAGCCACTAACCATCCTGACTTGGAAATATATTGTTCCTTCACTGTCACTGGGTCAAAATCCTGGAAGTTCCTTCCTAACAGCAATGTGGGTGTACCTACACCATGTTGGCTGCAGCAGTTCAACACGACAGCTCACCACCACCTTTGCAAGGGCAATTTCAGATGGGCAATAAAAGCTGGCCTAGCCAGCAATGCCCACATCCCATAAACGAATTTTAAAAAAAGAAAACACTGGAAATGTTGAGCTGCTCAGGCAGGTATCGAGGGATATGGAAACAAGGTGAATAAATGGAGTTGAGATACAGATGATTCATGATCTAACTGACTGATGGAATGGGTTTGAGAGGCTGAATGGCGTCCTGCTGGCTCTACGTTTCCTAATTGCAACTTCCTGATTAACCTCACCTCTTTTCAACTTGGGGTGGTGTACTCCACGAGGGGCCTTGGTGCTTCAGACCTTAAGATACTGGCTTAGCAGCAACCAATCAAGTTGAATCACATCCCCAAGGGCAGGTCTGCTCCACAAATGGGCTAGGCTGGAAGGTCAATGCACCCTGAGCACTGCAGGTCTACCTGGCTGAGGAACCGGAGGACTGAGTCAGCCACTTGGGCTTGACTTAGTTCCCAACTTCCACCATCAGGTCAGTCACTTTGACCTCAAGGAGATCTTGTTTCACCTTCTCCAGGAAGATTATGATCATGGGCGCTACGAAAATATCACCCACCCCACTGGGCTCAGTATACACCCAGTTTCACCATGCTGTTCTGTGGCTTCAGTACGCATGGTCCATGGGATTAGACTGCAGTAACGTACTAAGGTGACTTTGATTACAAACCCCTTTTACCATGCACCATCATCCCTTTCCATTTAATCCCTCCTGCCTTCCACCCTCTCACAGGCTTTCCCATTTCCCAGCCTCTCTCTCTTTCTCTCTCTTCAGGTAAAATCCTCCATCGAGGATCGCCGAACCAGGGCTTGTGCTGTGATGTTACTACAGAGCAAAACAAAGAGGTAGGCCCCTGATCTATGTCAGCCAGAATGAGGATCGGACCCTATGCTGTTGGCAATATTCTTAACCGCAAGCTAGCAGTCTGGCCAACTGAGCTAACCTGCTCCCCTCCCAGCCTTGAGCACTTGCTTAAACCTGTTACATCTGCAAGTTTTTCTGGTTCTGGCGAAAAGTCATTGGCCTGAAACGTTAACTGTTTCTCTCTCCACAGATGCTGTCTGACCTGCAATTTCAAGCATTTTTTGTTTTTATTCCAGATTTCCATCATTCGCAGTAAGATTACTTCAATAACATTTCCCACTCTTATGACCTATTACCACCGTGAAGAACAAAACACTCACTCCCATCACCACCGACGCACAGTAGCAGCAGTGTGTACCATTTACAAGATGCACTGCAGGAATTCACCAAGGTTCCTTCAACAGCACCTTCCAAACCCATAACCCACTACCATATAGAAGGACAAGGGCAGCAGATAGATGGGAACACCACCGCCTGGAAGCTCCCCTCCAAATCACTCACCATCCTGACTTGGAAATATATCACCGTTCCTTCACTGTTGCTGGGTCAAAACCCTGGAACTCCCTTCCTAACAGCACTGTGGATGTACCTACACCACATGGACTGCAACGGTTCATGAAGACAGCTCACCACCACCTTCTCAAGGGCAACTACAGATGGGCAATAAAAGCTGGTCCAGTCAGCGAAGCCCACAATCCATGAATGAATTTTTAACAAAGGAGCAATGCTGCAAGAACACTATCACCTCCAACTAATGTACCATCCTGACTTGGACATATATCACTATTCTTTCATCACTGGTAGGTCAGAAACATGCAATTGCCGACCTAATATCATTGTGGGAGCATCATCACACAAAGTCTGTAGTATTTCTAAGGCAAGTTTCTCAAGGCAACTAGAAATAGACAAATAAATGGGCACATCATTCCATGAACAAATATAAAAACATTACAGTTCAATGGCTTAAACTCACAGCCAATGCAGTTTATGGAAACACTTGAAACAAATGCACCCTACAAGTGGCTTTAAAATTCCACAAATACTGACACGCTCCCCGGGGACCCCCTGTAAATGCTGACACACTCTCCGGGGGCCCCCCTGTGAATGCTGACACACTCCCCGGGGACCCCCTGTAAATGCTGACACACTCCCCGGAGACCCGCTGTAAATGCTGACACACTCCCCGGAGACCCCTTGCAAATACTGACACACTCCCCAGGGACCCCCTGTAAATGCTGACACACTCCCCGGGGACCCCCTGTAAATGCTGACACACTCCCCAGGGACCCCCTGCAAATGCTGACACACTCCCCAGGGACCCCCTGCAAATACTGACACACTCCCAGGGACCCCCTGCAAATGCTGACACACTCCCCAGGGACCCCCCCTGTAAATGCTGACACACTCCCCAGGGACCCCCCCTGTAAATACTGACACACTCCCCACGGACCCCCCCCCCCACCCTGTAAATACTGACATGCTGTTGGGGACTCTGGAAAAGCACTGGCACATTTCGGTGGGTGTTGCCTGAACCTCTCTCTCTAAGGGCAGTGTCACAAATGCGTGCAATTCTGCTAATTGCAGGAATAAAGCGTCAGGAAGTCAACAAAAAACAGAATTTTTCAGAACTGTAGCCTGATAAAAGCTGATGAGCTTGCAGAACTCACCCACCCCCAACCTCGCCCACCAACCCCTTTGTAGAACCTAAATACGGGATGGGGCAGCTTTTTTCCAGTTTGGGTGCCTACGAAGACATTCGATTGGAGGGTGTGAGAAGTGGCCTGACCTCGGACAGGGAATTGTACAGAGACACCGGCAGATCAGCTGCTCGCAGCGCCAGGTTCTTCAAATGACTCGCTGGATCCTTAAGCTGTCCCTCGGGTAGATCTGACATATCTTCGATTTTCCATCCCCTTTCAGCCGCCAGCCGACCTGTTAAGGGGCAACCTGACAAATGCAAAACACGGGTTATTCGACCAGAAATAAAGGGGCCGGATCATTTTGCAATCCCAGCAATAATTATTGTGGCATTTTCCAGCCAGAGAAATTCGGGAGTAACATTTGGTGCATTTTTTTCTTCACAACCCCTACCTTGATATTGCAACACCCAGCCAACCTCAGCCTCGGTTTTCTGTTCATGGGCAAGAGAGAGAGGAGAGAGAGAGAGGTAAAATAAAGAGAAAGTTGAAATAATTTCCTATTTGGTCGGAAAGGTGTGCAAGTTAAAAGCTGGATTCTTTCAGACGCATTAATGCACCGAGGTGCCTGTCAGATACACTTACCAACCCTCAGAGGAGGAGAAGGAGGGACTTCAACCTCCTCCACCTTGTGACTGTGTCAGGAAGAGGTGGGCAGAGAATGCAGCCGGTCGCTGTCCGTGGCTGGGAGGGTGCTGGTTTCCTGCTGCGGCCGAGGGAGTGAAGCTATCTGCTTGTCACTGCTGCATTCAAAGCCTCCTCCTCCCTCCCTCCCCTCCGGCTCTTTGTCCGTTCCCCTGATATGATTGACAATATACCAAAACTCACCACTTCCGGGTTCCAAATGCTTCACCACATGTCACCCGGCAACGATGGGAGAGAGAGAGAGAGAGAAAAAGACTTGCATTGATGTAGCGCCTTTCACGACCACCCGCCCTCTCCAATTGCTCTGCAGCCCATGAGGTACTTTTGGAAATGTTGTAATGTTGGAAATGTGGCAGCCAAACTTTATCCCAACAAAGAGCAATGGGGTAATGATCGGATCACCCCGTTTTTGTGATGTTAACTGAGGGATGAATATTGGTCGGGACATTCTTCTTCAAGATAATTCAGGGGGAGATGTTGGTGTAGTGCTACTGTCACTAGACGAGTAATCCAGAGGCTCGGGCTAATGCCCTGGGGCCATGGGTTCAAATCTCACCAACAGCAGCTGGTTGAAGTTAAATTCAATGAACAAGACTGGAATATAAAGCTACTCTCTTAATGGGTGACCATGATATAAAAACCCATCTGGCTCACTTTTGGGGAAGGAAATCTGCCATCCTTAGCTAGTCTGGCCGACATGTGACTCCCGACCCACTGCCACTCAATTCAAGGGTAATTAGGGATGGGCAACAAATGCTGGCCTTGCCAATGATGCCCACATCCCATGAAAGAATAAAAAGAAAGGATCTTTACCTCTACCTGAGAGGGCAGTCAGGACCCCCAGTTTAACATCTCATCCAAAAAGTACTGCACTGGAATGTCAGAATAGATTTTCATGCTCAAGCCCTGGGCTTAAGACATGAATGTACTGATGTAGAGGGGAGAGTGCTACAAACCGAGCCACAGCTGATACACAAATGCAACAAAAAGATGGTGCCGATGTTGATTAATGAGGGTTGCATGTTCTGACAAGTGAAAATTCAAAGAAAAAACTTGTGATGGAATTTGGCAATGATTTTTCAACTGTTTGTCATATGCTGATAACCGATATCTGACAGTTAGCAGACCTCATGCTGTGGTGCGGCCTTATTACAGCCTATGCTACGCCCTCCGTCTGAATGACATCAGATGCAGCAACAACATAGCTTGGTGTGACATGCACTTTGACCTCTGCCTGGCTAAGCAACTAGTTTCTGAGTGTGGGCAGGAGTTTTCACTTTAAAATATTAAATGGGGAACATGCAAAAATCTGTTATTGGTAAAAGTGACCAACTACCAAGCTTTCTGATTGTTGTAAAAACCTAACTGTTCACCTCTATCTTGTTCTGAAGAAGGGTCACAGGGACTTGAAACATAGAAACATAGAAAATAGTAGCAGGAGTAGGCCATTCGAGCCTTCCAACCTACCATTCATTATGATCATGGCTGATCATCCAACTCAATAGCCTGCTCCCGCTTTCTCCTTTGATCCCTTTCGCCCCAAGAGCTATATCTAACTCCTTCTTGAAAACATTCAATGTTTTGGCCTCAACTACTTTCTGTAGTAATGAATTCCACAGGCTCACCACTCTCTGGGTGAAGAAATTTCTCCTCATCTCAGTCCTAAATGCTCTACCCCGTATCCTCAGACTGTGACCCCTGATTCTGGACTCCCCCATCATCAGGAACATTCTTCCTGCATCTACCCTATCTAGCCCTGTTAGAATTTTATAGGTTTCTATGAGATCCCCCTTCATTCTTCTGAACTCCAGCGAATATAATCCTAATCGACTCAATCTCTCCTCATATGTCAGTCCCAGGAATCAGTCTGGTAAACCTTCGCTGCACCCCTTCTATAGCAAGAACATCCTTCCTCAGATAAGGAGGCCAAAACTGCACACAATATTCCAGGTGTGGTCTCACCAAGGCCCTGTAAAATTGCAGCAAGGCATCCCTGTTCCTGTACTTGAATCCTCTCGCTATGAAGACCAACATACCATTTGCCTTCTTTACCACCTGCTGCACCTGTATGCTTACCTTCAATGACTGGTGTACGAGGACAACCAGGTCTCGTTGTACATTCCCCTCTCTCAATTTATAGCCATTCAGATAATAATCTGCCTTCCTGTTTTTGCTACCGAAGTGGTAACCTCACATTTATCCACATTATACTGCAGCTGACATGTATTTGCCCACTCACTCAGCTCGTCCAAATCACACTGAAGCATCTCTGCTTCCTCCTCACAGCTCACCCTCCCATCCAGCTTTATGTCATCTGCAAATTTGGAGATATTACATCTAGTTCCCTCATCTGAATCATTAATATATGTTGTGAATAGCTGGGGTCCCAGCACAGATCCCTGCGGTACCCCACTAGTCACTACCTGCCATTTGGAAAAAGACCAGTTTATTCCTACTCTTTGTTTGCCGTCTGCCAACCGGTTTTCTATCCATCTCAATGCACTACCCCCAATCCCATGCGCTTTAATTTTACACGCTAGTCTCTTCTGTGGGACTTTGTCGAAAGCCTTCTGAAAGTCCAAATAAACCATATCCACTGGCTCCCCTTCATCAACTCTACTAGTTACATCTTCGAAAAATTCCAGTAAATTTGTCAAGAGTGATTTCCCTTTCATAAATTCATGCTGACTCTATCCAATTCTGCAACTGTTTTCCAAGCGCTCAGCTATTAAATCTTTTATAATGAACCCCAGAATTTTCCCCACTACCGACGTCAGGCTGACTGGTCTATAATTCCTTGTTTTCTCTCTGCCTCCCTTTTTAAATAGTGGGGTTACATTAGCTACCCTCCAATCTGTAGGAACTGTTCCAGAGTCTACAGAATCTCAGAAAATGGCCACCAATGCATCCACTATTTCTAGGGCCACTTCCTTAAGTACCCTGGGATGTAGATTATCAGGCCCTGGGGATTTATCAGCCTTCAATCCCATCAATTTCCCCAACACCATTTAAAACAAAAAGGGGTTAGTTTTCATTGTGCAAAAAAAACCCATAGGTAAATATATAAAAAATATTTAAAAGGGTAATCCCACACGTTTCAACCTTTGCAACACACTCACACACACACACAAGCATGCAGAATTACAAGTTATATAGTAGGTAGTTACTTTCTTAGCCAAATTAAGGTTGTGAGGAACATTATAGGTCATGGAATAAAAGGGACAGTAGCAACATGGATACAAAATTGGCTGAGCGATAGGAAACAGAGAGAAATGGTTAATTGGTATTTTTCAGGCTGGAAGAAAGTTTGTAGTGGAGTCCCCCAGGAATCGGTATTGGGACCCTTGCTTTTCCTGACATATATAAATGATCTATATTTTAGTGTGCAGGGGACAATTTCAAAGTTTGCGGATGACACAAAACTTGGGAGAATTGTAAACTGTGAGGAGGTCAGTGTAGAACTTCAATAGGACATAGACACATTGGTGGAGTGGGCAGATAGGTGGCAGATGAAGTTCAATGTGGAGAAGGGTGAGGTGATACACTTTGGTACAAAGAACATGGAGAGAAAGTATAAAATAAAGGATACTATTCTAAAGGGTGTGTAGGAGCAGAGAAACCTGGGTATATGTACATAAGTCATTAAAGGTGGCAGGACAGGTAGAGAGCAGTTTTTAATGCATACAGTATTTTAGGCTTTATTAATAGGGGCATAGAGTACAAGAGCTGGGAGGTTTTGATAAACTTATCTCAGACACTGGTTAGACCTCAGCTAAAGTATTGTCTACAGTTCTGGGTGCCACACAACAGGAAGGGTGCGAATGCATTGGAGAGAGTGCAGAAGTGGCTTACGAGAATGATTCCAGGGATGAGACACTTCAGTTATGAGGAAATATTGGGGAAATTGGGACTGTTTTCCTTGGAGAGGAGAAGGCTAAGAGGAGATTGATAGAAGTTTTCAAAATCGTGAGTGGTCTGGACAGGGTGGGTAGGGAGAAACTGTTCCTGCTCGTAAATGGATCAAGAACCAGAGGGCACAGTTTTAAAGTGTTTTGCAAAAGAAGCAAATGCAAAGTGAGAAAAAACATTTTCACACAGTGAGTGGTTAGGGTTTGGAATGCACTGCCTGGAAGCGTGGTGGAGGCAGGTTCAATTGAGGCATTCAAGAGGGCATTGGATGATTATTTAAATAGAAACAACATGCAGGGTTACAGAGAAAAGGCAAGAAATTGGCACTAAGTTAAAATGCTCAGAGAGCCAGTGCCGACACGATGGGCTGAATGGCCTCATTCTGCACCATAATAATTCTGTGATTCAATGCTGAGAGGTAAAAAAATTGAGAGTTCACTGTTTATGTGCCCTTGGCTGCAGAACTTTTTCTCCAAGGTAGTCTTGAGATTTCAAGAATTGAAGCCCATGTAAAACTGCAATTGCCGGAGACATTTTCCTTTAAAACATAATCCATCTTTTCCAGAAGTCAATGATTTTTACCGCTGCGGCTCCTTTCAATAAAAAATTCTCTATCTCCGTGCTGGATTTTAAATTGGAATAGAGATTGGATCTTAACTTGGAAGTGAAGAGAAGGGAGCTCATTACTGCTTCGTTGACAGTTTTTCCAGACTACTGTTGTAACAGCTTAAGTGCTGTACTAAAAGAGATTTCAAAAATGGCTACCCCAGTCACTTGACCTCTCTCCGCATAATGATTTCAGAAGCCATTTGCTTAGCTGATATCTGGACAGACCGTGGCTTTTGTTTCATGGCCTAGGTTGTTTCATGTCCCAGCCATTAACTCCTGAATATCAATTATTCATCTTGAGTTTGGAAGAACACCTTTCCATGTAGCTATTTCCCAAGTAGACTTCCTTTCTCCGCTTGAGAGGTAGCCTTCTGGAAAAGCAAATGTGAAGTCCAGTGCAGTTTCAGTAAATATTTTGAAGTAATTCTTGACATCAGCAGATGTGAACATCTATGAGGATGTTGTGGCTTGTCTAAATTGTAATTCACATTGGAACTTTCCAGAAACTGCCAGACATCAGGTGACTTGTGGCAACCATCTTAAGTTAGTGTATTTTCTTGCTTTTTAAAAGTCCTTTTTAAACAGTTCAATATATATTTGATCAGCCGATGAAATTACAGATTGATATCGCTCATGCACAAGTCACATCATCATGACAGTTCCACCACACTTATCTGTGGTGAAGTTCATTTGCCAATTGCACATTCATTCTGCAAATTTATTAATGTCTTCCTGTATTTTGTTGCAGTTCTCCTCTTTATTAACTACATCCCCCTATTTGGCATCATCCACAAATTTTGAAATTGTATTTCGGATTCCCCTGTCCAAATCATTTACATAAATGGGGAACAACAGTGGTCCCAAACCTGATCATTGTGGAACACCATTTCCCACCGTTTGCTAATCTCCTGCTCTCTGTTATCTGTTTCATGGCCAGCTTGCAATTCATAATCAAAAAGGCTAACAGAACCTTTATTGAAAGGGGGTTGGAATACAATAATGAGGACATGATTACCTCAGTTGTGCAGAGCTTTGGTCAGACTCCAGCTAGAGAACAGCATACAATTTTGGGCACTGAAATTCAGGGAGGATATATTGGCCCTGGAGGGTCTACAGTGGAGATTGGCCAGAATTATATCAGACCTTAAAGGACTAAAATATGAAGATAGGCTACATAAACTTAGATTGTATGCCCTCAAGTTTAGAAATTTGAGTAGCAAGGTGTTTAAAATGATAAAGGCATTCTGTAGAGTAGAGCAGTTCATCACCACCTTCTCAAGGGCAACTAGGGATGGGCAATAAATGCTGGCCCAGCCAGCGAAGCCCACATCCCATCAATGACTTTTAAAAATATATGGAAAAATGATTTCCTTTGGACAGAGAATCCAGAACAAGAAGGCATAATCTTAAATTAAAGGATTTGATTTATACCAAATTTTTCATAGAGTACTTTTTAATTATAGTCACTGCTCTAATAGAGGGAAACATCACAGCAAATATGCACACAGCAAACTTCCACAAACAGCAAGGAGATGAATGACCAGATAATCTGTTCCATGGTATTACTTAAGGAATAAATATTGTCCAAGGCACCAGAAGAAGTCACCTGCTCCTCAATCACGGCAACTTGCATTTGTATAGTGCCTTCAGCTGAGTAAACATTTCAATGAACAATTATTAAACGCAATTTGACACCAAGTCACATCAGGAGATATTAGGGAAAGTGAGGGTAGGTTTTAAGGACCTCCTTAAAGGAGGAGGGAGATTGGGGGAGGGAGGGAATTTTAGAGCTTAGAACCTAGGCAGCTGAAGACACATAGTCTTCAAATAGTACCATGGAATCTTAATTTTCTATTTGTCGGGGGGGTCTGGGGGTCTGGGCCTTGCTTTAACATTTCACCTGAAGCGTTAACACCTTTGACAGTGTCAGCCTTGATTAGAATGGGCGTTGAAAGCACAACCTTCTTGGATGTGAGACTGTTGCCACTGAGACAAAACTGATGCCTCAAAATTAGGTCTAGGTCTTTTTGGGGTGAAATCAAGAAAGTTAGTGGAATTCTGCCCCACCCCCCACCCCCCAACCCCCACCATCACCCCCCCCCCTCCTCACCACTCCCCTCCTCAACCCCCCACTCCTCACCCTCCACACCCCCACCCACCCCCCGACCCCCACCCTCACCCCCCTCCTCACCACCCCCCACCCCCCCCCATCCCACCCCCCCCTCCCCAGCCCCAACCCCCCCACCCCCCCACACTCCCCCCCCCCCCCACACTCCCCCCCCCCCCCAAACTCCATCAAGGGAAAGGGGAGTTTGGTAAATGGAATTAAGATACAGATCACCAATGAGAAACCTTGATGGTCTGAATGGTTCAGTGAGACAGAAAAGGGGGTGAATCAAGAAGCAGATCCTGGGAGCGCGACTCGGTGATTGACAGTTGCAGCTGGGGGCGGGGCGGGGCTCGCTGATCGACAGGAGGTAGGGGCGGGGCTCGCTGATTGACAGCCTGGGGCGTGCCGGGGACAGAGGTCGGTGATTGACAGGGGAATAGGGCGGGGCTGTGTGATTCAGGTTGGGGTTTGGGGACTCGGTGATTGACAGGGGATAGAGGCGGGATTCGGTGATTGACAGTGGGATGGGGGGGAGGGGCTCGATGATTGGAAGGCGAGGGGGACTAGGGCGGGGCCTGGTGATTGACAGGCTGCGGGTGTGTGCGGGCGGGGCGGGGCGCGATGATTGACAGGCTGTGGGCTGGATGATTGACAGGCAGGGGGCGGGGCGGGGCTGGCCTGGCCTGGGTTGAGTCAGTGGCAGACGCCCATCTCAGGGAGGTTCAGGAGCTGGTGAGTGAGAACCGGCGATCGGGGCTGGAGTTCAGGCCCATTCCCTCAGTGTCCTTCCAGGTGGAGGTGAGGCTTTGGGCCGGAATGTGCGGGTCTGGAGTCTCTCTCTGTGTGTGAGAGAGAGTGAGTGTGTAGGCCCGGGGAGGGACAGAGCCGGCTCCCCAGCCTCGGGCCCCGGGGAGGGACAGAGCCGGCTCCCCAGCCTCGGGCCCCGGGGAGGGACAGAGCCGGCTCCCCAGCCTCGGGCCCCGGGGAGGGACAGAGCCGGCTCCCCGGCCTCGGGGAGGGACAGAGCCGGCTCCCCGGCCTCGGGGAGGGACAGAGCCGGCTCCCCGGCCTCGGGGAGGGACAGAGCCGGCTCCCCGGCCTCGGGCCCCGGGCCCCGGGGAGGGACAGAGCCGGCTCCCCGGCCTCGGGCCCCGGGCCCCGGGGAGGGACAGAGCCGGCTCCCCGGCCTCGGGCCCCGGGGAGGGACAGAGCCGGCTCCCCGGCCTCGGGCCCCGGGGAGGGACAGAGCCGGCTCCCCGGCCTCGGGCCCCGGGGAGGGACAGAGCCGGCTCCCCAGCCTCGGGCCCCGGGGAGGGACAGAGCCGGCTCCCCAGCCTCGGGGAGGGACAGAGCCGGCTCCCCGGCCTCGGGCCCCGGGGAGGGACAGAGCCGGTTCCCCGGCCTCGGGGAGGGACAGAGCCGGCTCCCCGGCCTCGGGCCCCCATGCCCGGTGAGGATGCCGCTCTGGCGGTCGGGCTGGGAGCCGCGGGTTGATGCTGAATGAGGCCGACAACCCGAGCTGGCTGAATACAGGGGACAGGGTCTCCAGGGATCGGACCCCCTCTTCCCCCCCCCCCCTCCCCCCACTCAGGCCCCCTCCCTCCCACTCTTTCCCCCCCCCCCACTCAGGCCCCCTCCCTCCCACTCTTTCCCCCCCCCCTTGTGAAGCAGAGCAACTTGAGCACCCACTGGAATTCCACATTTAATTGCACGTGTGCAGATTCTGGATTTTGCTGTCCAATTTAGCTCCATAATAATAGCGAGTGCTGATCGCCTCACTGTTAATCTTAACACACAACCCAGGCCCATGTTTAAAACATGCTGCACTAGTTCTGTTTGTCGGTGTGCAGGCGCAATATAACATAGGTGACCTGTCGGCCTGTCAGTTGGTAGGACTAAATATTTCCATCTAAAACCAAAATAAACTACCATTTTTGGCTATCAATAAAGCACCATTGATATGGGCTTTAATATTTCTGATAGTCACTTTAGAATCACTTGGCTGATAATTAGTTTGTGTAACGTTAAATTCATTTAATGAGGAGTGGGTTCAGCCAATTCAGAGAACCTCATACAATGTGTCTTTGTGCCCAGGTTTTCAGTCAGTTTACAATTGTCCCTTATCCTTTCACATTGCAGTACCATGGGCTAGAGTGAAGGATGTCACCAAGGTTGAGAAGTGTAGGATTGATAGATCGAGTGGTGTGAATTATTTCTTCATTCTGGGGATATTGGACATCGTTGACACTGTGGCTCAGTTCATAGCACCCTCGCCTTTGAATCAGAGGGTTGTGGGTTCATGTCCCACTCCCGGAAACCAAGAACTGTGATTGTACTCGAAAGAGTTGCAATCTGTGACTGTTGATAACTCGAAAGAGTTTCACTGGATACTTTTGAGGTGTCAGCTGTGGCTCGGTTCATAGCACCCTCGCCTTTGAATCAGAGGGTTGTGGGTTCATGTCCCACTCCCGGAAACCAAGAACTGTGATTGTACTCGAAAGAGTTGCAATCTGTGACTGTTGATAACTCGAAAGAGTTTCACTGGATACTTTTGAGGTGTCAGCTGTGGCTCGGTTCATAGCACCCTCGCCTTTGAATCAGAGGGTTGTGGGTTCATGTCCCACTCCCGGAAACCAAGAACTGTGATTGTACTCGAAAAAGTTGCAATCTGTGACTGTTGATAACTCGAAAGAGTTTGACACCTCCTCCCATTGTCCCAGACCCAGAGTCCTCAATATCCCCTTGAAAAGGTGGTGGTGGGCCTTCTTGAACTCCAGTCCATGTGGTTAAGGTCCTCCTACAGGGCTGTTAGCTAGGGAGTTCTAGAATTTTGACCGAGTGACAATCCGTGTCCGGGACAGGATGGTTGTGACTTGGGGGGTACTTGGGATGAATATGGAACTCGCTAGCGCAGGGAGTAGTTGAAGTGAATAGTATAGATGCATTTAAGAGGAAGCTAGACAAGCATTTGAGGGAGAAGGGTTACGATGGATTTTAGATGAGGAAAGAGGGAAAGAAGCTCATGTCAGTATGGACTGATTGGGCTGAATGGCCTGTTTCTGTGTCGTGTGTCCCATGTAATATGATGGTTTTCCCATGTGCGTGTTGCCCTTGGCCTTCTGGATGGTGGAGGTTGTGAGGTGACTTAGTGACAAGCTTGAGTTTTGAAAGTGTTAGGGTTTGTGTGAGGAATGGTAGGCTCAATTCCTGATCCTTGACAGTTTTGAGACATTGGGAATGAATGGAAGAGGAGACCGGAATGTACAGAAGTGATTCACCAGACTGATCCCTGGGATTGGAGGATTGTCGTATGAGGAGAGATTGGGTCGACTAGATCTGTATTCACTGGAGTTTAGAAGAATGAGAGGGGATCTCATTGAAACGTATAAAATTCTGACAGGGCTGGACAGACTGGATGCAGGGATGATGTTTCCCCTGGCTGTGGGGGGGTCTAGAACAAGGGGTCACAATCTCAGGACATGGGGTAGGCCATTTAGGACTATGATGAGGAGAAACTTCTTCAATCAGAGGTTGGTGAACCTGTGGAATTCTCTACCACAGAGGGCTGTGGAGGCCAAGTCACTGAATATATTTAAGAAGGAAATTGATTTCTAGACTTTAATGCATCAAGAGGTATGGGAGAGAGTGGGAGTACGGTGTTGAGATAGAGGATCAGCCATGACCATATTAAATGGCGGAGCAGGCTCGAAGGGCCGATTGACCTATCCCTGATCCTATTTTCTATTTCACTGATTATCAGCAGCTTAAGAGGAACAAGGAAGAAAAATTCAAAGAAGTATGGATCACTGATAATGTTATTCATAAACAGGTGCTGCTGCGGTTGTGTTTATCAGAGCATCCTATATTTTGTTGTCTTTGCTATTCCCCCCCACCCACTGCTCTGAGGTACAAGTCCAAGGGTGGCAGCAGACCTCTGGCATTTCACCCACTCGGCCAGGGAAGTGAACAGTGGCAGGTCACCAGCAGATTGCTGATTCTAAGGGGTTGATGGATGGCAAGGATGATTGAAAATCGTGGGCCCTGTGGGGGTTCTGGTGATGTTAGGGCACCTGTACTCAACACATATCAGGAAGCGAACCTGTGTTTGGCTCAGTAGCACACAGGTACTTTACCTAATCAGCCCTGGGAGGAAGCTGTTAATTTCCTTGCATGATCACACAGCAGTTTAACATTTGGAATTTTGTAAATTTGACAAGACTTGGGTCTTAGTTTCAGTGGTTAGTGTTAATTGGTGAGGGGT
Organism: Cetorhinus maximus; assembly: GCF_964194155.1. Classification (NCBI taxonomy): domain Eukaryota; kingdom Metazoa; phylum Chordata; class Chondrichthyes; order Lamniformes; family Cetorhinidae; genus Cetorhinus; species Cetorhinus maximus. The sequence goes on from NC_135895.1 coordinate 12,361,120, forward strand.
ATTGGCCATTCTTATCTATACACCTCAGCTATAATCTCATTCTGCCCCTGAAATAATGGTCATGTGTGGGAGCAGAGGAGCCTCAACTTTTAGAGCATATTAAATTACTGATGAACATTCGGTGGGAACTGACGTAAGAGATTTTTCTCAGCTCAATTTTGCAAACGAGGGGTAGAATTACATTCGATTTTAGCATCAATGTTAAGTGGCTCCAAAACTGCATTGTGCAAAAAATAGCGGCATAGATCACAATCTGACTTTAGCTGCAGCAGGAGACCCCTCTGTGCAGCTGCTACTACTTGTATTTGTCATTCGGGAATACAACTCCATTGCCCCTCCCTATCTCTTTTTACAGTCTCTCAGAATTCTGCATTACTCCAACTCTGGCCACTTACACAGCCTCCACTCCCTCTGCTCCACCATTGCTGCCATGCCTTTGATTGTCTAGGCCTTAAATTCTGGAATTCCCTCCCTAAATGTTCTGCCTCCCTCTCCTCTGACACCCTCCTAAAAACTTACCTCTTTGACCAAGCTTTTAATCTGCTGTCCTAATACTTTCCCCTTTGGCTCGATGTCAATTTTTGTCAGATTATATTGTTGCTAAGGACCTTGGGATTCTTCTTCTGTTGAAGGCACTATACAAATATAAGTTTTTTTTTTAATTGTATTAAAGGGTAATTTCAGAGGGTAATTTTAACTTCTGAGATCATTCACAAACTTCCAAGCTTTTAATGTTTGGGAAATGTAGACAGCCTTTCCTGCACAATCGTCAAACATTAACACGTTACAAGCTAGGAGGCAGGGTTGCAAGAACAGGTGCCACTATGTGCCCAGAGAGATATGCCCTTGAGGATAGAATGTGATTTATGATCTGCGTTAAAGGATGCATGTTATGGCCAAGCTTATGCAGACTACAGTTGCTGACCTCGTGTAATATAATGGCAGCCTTGGATCTTGATTAGTGTTCCAATACAAAATCAGTCACCCTTTGTTGGTGAAATGGTTCTAAAAAATTATTTATTCGTTCATAGGATGTGGGCATCACTGGCTATGCCAGCATTTATTGCCCATCCCTAATTGGCCTTGAGAAGGTGGTGGTGAGCTGCCACCTTGAGCTGCTGCTGCCCATGTGGTGTAGGTACACCCACAGTGCTTTTGGGGAGGGAGTTCCAAGATTTTGACCCAGCAATACTGAAGGAATGGCCATATAGTTCCAAGTCTGGAACAAACTCCGGAGAGGATGTTGGAGGCAGTTTCGATCGAGGTATTTAAAAAGGCTATAGAAACATAGAAAATAGGAGCCGGAATAGGTCATTCGGTCCTATGAGCCTGCCCCGTCATTCAATATGATCGTGGCTGATCGTCTTAAAGGAAGTGGCAGCGGAGTTAATGGATGCATTGGCTATAATATTCCAAAATTCCCTGGATTCTGGGAAGGTTCCAGTGGATTGGAAAAATGCTAATATAACGCCCTTATTCAAAAAGGGGCGGAGGCAGAGAGTAGGAAACTATGGAACAGTTAGTTTAACTTCTGTCGTTGGGAAATTGTTGGAATCCATTATTAAGGAAGTAGTAATGGGGCATTTGGAAAGTCAAAATGTAATCCATCAGAGTCAGCATGGTTTTAGAAGAGTAAATCGTGTTTGACTAATTTGCTAGAGTTCTTTGAAGATGTGACAAGCAAAGTGGATAATGGGGATCCTGTAGATGTAGTATATCTGGACTTCCAGAAGGCCTTTGATAAGGTGCCGCACATAAGATTAGTGCACAAGATAAGATCACATGGAGTTAGGGGTAATATATTAGCTTGGATAGAGGATTGGCTAACCAACAGAAAGCAGAGAGTCGGGATAATTGGGTCTTTTTCTGGATGGGAAGCTGTAACTAGTGGGGTGCCACAGGGTTTGGTCCTTGGGCCCCAACTATTTACAATCGATATTAATGATTTGGATTCAGGGATAGAAGGTACTATAGTTAAATTTGCAGATGACACCAAAATAGGTGGGAAAGTAAGTTGCAATGAAGAAATAAGAAATTTGCAAATGGATATGGACAGGTTAGGTGAATGGGCCAAAATTTGGGCGATGGAGTTTAACGTGGATAAGTATGAGGTTATCCATTTTGGTCGGAAGAATAAAAAGGCGACTTATTATTTAAATGGAGAGAAACTTCAGAATGCTTCAGTGCAGAGGGACCTGGGTGTCCCCGTGCATGAATCACTGAAAGCTAGTATGCAGGTACAGCAGGTAATAAGGAAGGCAAATGGAATTTTGGCATTTATTGCTAAAGGAATAGAGTATAAAAATAGGGAAGTGTTGTTGCAACTGTAGAAGGCATTGGTGAGACCGCATCTGGAGTACTGTGCACAGTTTTGGTCCCCTTTCTTGAGGAAGGATGTAGTTACATTGGAGGTGGTTCAGAGGAGGTTCACTAGGTTGATTCGAGACATGCGGGGCTTGTCTTATGAGGAGAGATTGAGCAGTTTAGGCTTATCCTCGCTAGAGTTTAGAAGGATGAGAGGAGATCTAATTGAGGTATATAAGATGCTAAAGGGGATAGACAAAGTAGACGTGGAGCGGATGTTTCCCCTTGTGGGGCATTCTAGAATGAGAGGCCATAGTTTTAGGCTAAGGGGTGGTAGATTTAAATCAGAGATGAGGAGGAATTACTTTTATCAAAGGGTTGTGAATCTGTGGAATTCACTACCTTAGAGTGCAGTGGATGCCGGGACGCTGAATAAATTTGAGGAGGAGATAGACAGATTTTTAATTAGTAATGGACTGAAAGGTTATGGGGAGAGGGCGGGAAATTGGAGTTGAGGCCGAAATGAGATCAGCCATGATCGTAATGAATGGCGGGACAGGTACGAGGGGCTGAATTGCCTACTCCTGCTCCTAGTTCTTATGCTCTATCTATCTCAACACCATACTCCTGCGCTCCTCCCATACCCCTTGACTCCTTTAGAGTCCAGAAATCTACCTATTTCCTCCTCAAATATATTCAGTGACTTGGCCTCCACAGCCTCCTGTGGCAGAGAGTTCTGTAGGTTCACCACCCTCTGAGTGAAGACGTTTCCCCTCATCTCAGTCGTAAATGGTCTACCCCGTATCCTGATACTGTGACCCCTTGTTCTAGACCCCCTAGCCAGAGGAAAGTGCCTGCCTCTGATCCTAGAGAAAAATATGTCTCAGGACATCCTAAATTATTGGTCACCTTATTTAAGGAAGGATGTAAATGCGTTGGAAGCAGTTCAGAGAAGGTTTGCCAGACTAATACCTGGAATGGGCTGGTTGTCTTGAAAGGTTGGGCAGACTAAGATTGTATACGTTGGAGTTTAGAAGAATAAGAGGCGACTTGATTGAAACATATAAGATCCTGAGGGATCTTGACAGGGTGGATGAGGAGAGGATGTTTCCTCTCATGGGAGAATCTAGAACGAGGGGTCACTGTTTAAAAGTAAGGGATCGCCCATTTAAAACAGATGAAGCGAAAGGTTTTCTGAGGATTGTCAGTCTTTGGAACTGTTTTCCTGAAAAGGCGGTGGAAGCAGAGTCTTTGAATCTTTTTAAGGCAGAGCTAGATAGATTCTTGGTAAGCAAGGGGTGATAGGTTATCAGGGGTAGGTGGGATGCAGATTTGAAGTTACAATCAGATCAGCCATGATCTTGTTAAATGGCAGAGCAGGCCCGAGGGGCCAAATGACTTACTCCGCCTTGTTCTTATGTTCTGGCCCCTTGAACATCCCTGGTTTTAACTGCTCCACATTGGTGACTATGCTTTCAGCTAGTTGCCCAAGCCCTAAGCTCGAGTTCCCTCACTAAATGTTATCTACCTCTCTATTTGCTTTGCACCTATTAGATGCTTGTTAAAACACAACTCTTTTTCAGTGAACAAAACCAAAAAATGCTGGAAAAACTCAGCAGGCCTGACACCATCTGCGGAGAGAAAGACAGAGTTAGCATTTCGAGTCCGTATGTACGGAGTCGAAACGTTAACTCTGTCTTTCTCTCTGCAGATGCTGTCAGGCCTGCTGAGTTTTTTCCAGCATTTTTTGGTTTTGTTTCAGATTTTCAGCATCGGCAGTATTTTGCCTTTATCTTTCAGTGAACAATTGGCTACCTGCCCTAATTTTGCCTTATGTGGCTCAATGTCCAATTTTTCATAACGCTCCAGCTAAGAGGCTTGGGATGTTCCATTATATTCATAGGTTATGTGAATATGATGTTGCTGTTGTTGAAGTATAGCTACTGTTTTGTAGGCAATCAGGCAGCTAATTTGCACACATGGTCCCACAAACAGCAAATGCAGGTAATTGACTCGCTAATCTATTTTTAGTGATGTTGATGGAAGATTAACTGTTAGTCAGCGCACATTGGGAGAACTTCTCTGCCATTTGGATTCTCTTGTTAAGCATGAATTTGAGTTTGATTTTGTAACCTTGTTATTTTCGCACCCTGTGAGTGTATGGGGAAGGTAGCCCTAACAGCATGGCAGTTCTGAAGAGTCAAACTCCTCAAGATCAGTTTGGAGGAAGAAAAGCCATTTTATCACATCCTCCTGGATTGAATGTAAGCCTGCTGCCTTGCCAACATAGCTTTTTCTTTTCCGCCCACGCAGGCACAAAGATTAACATCAGAGGTGTTCTTTTCATGCGATGCAGTACTGTACTAGACTGGAATGTTAGCCTAGGCCGCACGCTCCAGTGATTTAGGGCTCAAGCCCCAGAACCCTTCTGACTGAAGCAGGAGTGGGACCAGCTAATTCAACCTGATATTAGGACTGCATCAAACACCTCCCTTCACTTTTACCTTTGTTCTTTTAGATGTGTTTCCACTCTGCAGTTTTACTGTGACATTCCGTTAAGCTACATCTATATTTCTAGAAACAGGAAACAGCCATACGACCCCCAAAAGCCTATTCCGCCATTCAGTTAGATCATAGCTGATCTGTATTCTAATGCCTGTCTGCCTAGGTTCAGTAACCCTTAATATCCTTGCCAAACAAAAAGATTAGGCAGCAATTCTGTTCTATGATTGAATATAGAACCAATTTCAGAGCGCATTCAGCAAATCTCGCCTATTCTAGCTCGTTGAAAGAATTATCCACTTTTTGTCTCGTTTCCCACCCCTTTTCCCCAAACCTTTTTTTCCATTCTCTTTTTTAAACTTTATCCGCATATCTTAAAAGCTGCTGCGGTTTCTGTTTTTGCCATTATTTGTGATAGGATGTTCCATGCCTAAACAGCCCTCTGCATCTTCTACCCTCCTAGGCTGATGAATTTATGTCCTGTGGTGTTTCACTCTCTGACCATGTTGCTTTATTCCCTGTTTACCTTCTCAAACTAAACTAGCTTATTGATCTTGTTCACGTGAAACAAACTCAGCAGTGCTAGTTGGGAGCCCTCCAGACTGTGTAGCTGTCAAATATTCATAGGAAGAGGAGGAGGCGGTTCAGCTCCTTGAGCCAGTCCTTTGTGCAGGAGATGACAATGTCAATGGCTTTCATAGCGATAAGGCTAGCACATCTGCACTGCCATTGGTTGGTGACTAATCTGTGCTTTTATTGTTTCAAGGCTGGATTTCTCCAACTCTTCCTTTGCTGGTCTCTCCCCTCCATAAACTACAATCTATCCAGCACTGCAACTTGTTCCCTCACTTGCACTGGGACCGAATGCCCATCCTTCCAGGACTTGGTAAGTTCCACTAGCTTCTATATCCCCTTTTTTAAAAAAAAAGAGGTGATTTGTAGTTCCTCATTTGTCCCTTGCTGCTAATGAGAAAAATGTGAGATGATTCATAGGTTTTTTTTCCTTTATTCATGGAACGTGGTAATGCCAGCATTTGTTGCCCATCCCTAATTGCCCTTGAACCATTTGCCATGCCATTTCAGAGGGCAGTTAAGAGTCAACCACATTGCTATGGTTCTGGAACCACAGGTAGGACAGATCGGGTAAGGATGGCAGATTTCCTTCCCTAAAGGACATTAGTGAACCAGATGAGTTTTTACAACAATTTATGATAGCTGTCATGGTCACCATTACTGAGACTAACTTTATATTCCATATTCATTAATTGAGCTTAAACTCCTCCAGCTGCTGTGGTGGGATTTGAACCCATGTCCCCAGAGCATTAAGCCAGGCCTCTGGATTGCTAGTCCTATGACATTACTACTGCGCTATTAATTCCCCTCCGTGCCTTTACATGAATGCATTAAAATTAGTCACTTTCTGCTTCATTGATGCAAAATTTGTCGTGTGAATCTAGAGTCGAGGGTGTGGCATTTTTCTGAAGCAAAGTAAGAACACCTAAAAAAAAAAGCCTCATGGTGATGCTGGAGTTATAGAGTCTCACAAGCTGCATTGGCTTGAATGTGATCTTTTTTTTAAAAAAGTAAACCCACTGACAATACTCATTGGTTAAAAGTTGGTGCAGTATCCTGTATGGTGTAGGATCATTTGTGGAGCGAGTCTTTTGATTTTTTTAGAAACTGCAGGAGGTGATAGTCTCACTGCTAGGTGGCTTGCATTGAATGGAGTGCAATTATTTCAGCCTTAAGGTATTGTGTTTTTCTGAAATCACTGCTGCCTTTCAACAAGCGGCTGTATCCTTCTCAAAATAGCACTATCTACTTAACTGCAGTTTTTTTTTCACTGTTGTGTAGGTAGCACTGAATCCAGAGCCTACAGGAGGGTGTTGCTGTGAAGATGTCGCATCTCGCTAGTGATTGCATACACTTGGAATCGGTGGGTGAAGTAACGAAAGACGAACTGATTGAGAAATCTCATGTAAGTTGCACTTTTAGCTCAAATTGTCTTTTGATTTCAGGAACAAATCATTTCTCCTCCCACTCCACGCCCTCCCAACGCCTAGTGAATTTAATTTTCTTTTGCCGATGATTTGTGCTCCCCTTGTGAAGATGTGGACCCCTTGCTGCCAAGCAATCTGTTTGAGTCCTCTTCCACTATGTTGTGTGGAGGGCGATTAGCAGTTCCACTGGAGCAGAGTCATGCCTGACGCCCCAACGCTCTGTGATTCACTGATCAGCACTCTGGAGTAATGTGGACTACTGCCACTGTCCCAGCTGCACATTAGTAAGTTGCGCGGAGCCATCAAGAGCAGACAAATGGTGACTTGCTTTATAATGTTGTAAAAATGTCAAACCAGCCTGTGGATTCATTTATAATAAAATGAAAATCTAACGTGAAAGTGTACTATTCCACAAAACACTTAGTTTGTTAATTTGATCAGGTTTAAATTAAATCTGAGGTGAATGAGTTTCCTTGTGCAATGTAGATTCACTGATTTCTCTTCCAAACACTTCTGCTGAAGTGAGATGATTAGGACTAAGAAGGCACCTTTCTTAACCTCAAAATATTGCTATGTGCTTTCCTCCAATGAAGTGTAGTCACTGTTATAATATATGAAATGTGGTAGCCAATTTGCACACAGCAAGCCCCCGCAAACAGCAATCTAATGTCAAGGCTATCTGTGTTAATGGTGTTGGATGAAGGATAAACATTGGGGAGAACTCTGCTACTTATATTAGAATAGTGCCATCTCTTACCATCATTTATGCCAATCAGAGAGGGTAGAGGGGTCCTTAAATTATTGTCTCATCCAAAAGACAATATAGCACTCCCTCAGTACTGCATTGATTGCTGCCCTGGGTGGGGGGGTGTCAGGGATTAGGGTGTAAAAAACATTGAAAAAGCCAAGTGCTAGGCCAGGACTCTGTGCAGGTCACCATTGAGAATAGAGTCAGGGATGAGTTTAATCAGGAAATTGCCTCCCCCACATCAATCCCAAATTTACCTTTTAAAATTCTGGAGGAAAGGGAAAAAATCAGGAGCCCCAATTTTGTGGATTAGAGGATAAAGAGTTGGATTAAGAGAGCATGAAAAAAATGGAAGCTGAGCTTTTTGAAAATACTCTTGATATAGATCAGCCCCACCGCAAATGGAAACTGTCTTCTAACTTTAGCACAAGACTAGATTTTACATCCCTATTTTTCCTCAAATGATGCCTATATTCTCTTTCACTCTCTTTTCCGAATAGGGTACTTGTCAAGACTGTCAAGTTGGAGGGCCAAACCTATGGGCATGTTTGGAGGTAAGGTGGTAAACAATCCGTGCTTACGATACATTCTGAGTGACATTAAAAGTGTTTTTTTGTTCTAATTTTTGGGCTTCTTTCCTTTGCTAACAGAATGGGTGTTCCTATGTTGGATGTGGAGAATCTCACTCTGACCACAGCACCATTCACTCCCAGGTAGGCATAAAGTTTTGCTTTTTATGAATGAAGAAAGCCATGCATTTCTACACTGTCTTTCACAACCTCAGGGGATCCCAAAGTGCTCTACAACTATTTGAGCGCTTTTTGACATGTGGTCACTGTTGCAAACTCTCTCAAATAGCAATGTGATAAATGACCTGTTCGTATAAATATTGACCAAGCCACCAGGAAAAACTCCCTTGCTCTTTCCAAAATGGTGCCTTGGGATTTTCTGTATTCACTTCAGAGAGCAGATGAAACAAAATAAATGGCTCATCTGTTTTTAAAAGCACTAACAAATGTCTAGTACACCATTCAAAGTTAGCATTGATATATTTTGAAAAATGTGTTTTGAAGCCGCCTTTTGTAAAGACTTTGTAATAAACTCCTGGGGGACGTTGCGCCAGTTTCATGTTAATATTCTGTGGTGTATTCCTAGAATCATAGAAGCTCACAGCACAGGGAACGGCCATTTGGTTTGCCTTGCCTACGCTGGCTCTTTGAAAGAATAATCATGCTTAGTCTCATGCCTCTGCTTTTTGTCCATTACCCTTGAAGTTTCTCGTCCTCAAGCCCCTGTCCAACTCCTTTTTAAAACTATTTATGTAATCGGCTTCCACCATTTTTTCAGATACAGCGTTTCAAATCCTGACAATTTAAGTGGAAAAAAATCTCCTCATTTTCCCTTTAGATCTCCTGCCAATGATTTTAAATCTATGGCCTCTAGTTGTTAACCTACTCGCCAGAGGAAATCATTTTTCTCTTACCTACTGCGTCAGAGCCTCTCACGTCTTAACTGGGTCACCTTAGCATCTTCCCTGTTCCGGCGAAAATCTTTTCCAACCTCTTCTCATAACAGAATCCCTCATCCCTGGCAGCATCCTGGTAAACCTCCTCTGTGGTCTTCCTGAGGCCTTTGCACCTTTTCCAAAGTGCGATGCCCACAATGCTCCAGCTGAGACCTAACTGCTGATTTACTAAGTTTGTGCCAGCTTGACAGGACACTTGTTAATACCCCTTTTAAATGTAATTTAGGAGCTAAACTGATTTATTTTAATGCCCTTTAATTTTTAGCTCTAAAAGGAAAGATTGATGTCTCTCTTGTCCTCAAGCAGCATATCTTCCAACTTTGAGAGCAGCATGATGAGGGGAGGATTTCAATACAGAACTGCCAAAGCTTGATGTGGATGACGGCCACCTTTACTTAAAGCATTAGAACATTCATAATTTATTTTTCTTGATGCTACAGTTGGCAGACTGAAAGGTCATCTAATTATTCTTGGATGCAAAAACCTAGAGAGTTTCCATTCTACCACTTAGAGCAGCACTGAACCAGATCCCTATTAAACTGAGATGACGCAGGTGGATCATTCTGATTTTTTTTCCCTCCCCCCTCGCCTGAGGATGGTGATTGTCACTGGATTGTAGGTCCGTGATGCCCGCTGATTTTCTATTATCCTGCTCAGTTCTTTGACTATCAGCTGGCTGGCTGACCTAGGGTGGGGAGGCGGGATATCTCTCTTCACCTATAAGTAGCTGAAAGTAGCAATAAAGGCTAATAATCTAACTGCTATAGTCAAATTCCATATATGTTCCACAGAGTTCTGAATGTTTTGAGGGGTGGATTCTACATTCAAGTCTGCTGGTATTGCTATAATGAGCGAGGGAATTGTTGTTCCTTCTGATCAGCACCACTGGTTTGTGGTCGTTCACTCTATTCCAGTTGGTTGCAGTTTGTGGGCGGAACAGTTGCTTTCAATGATTCTTTAAGTATTTCTGTATAAAGGAATGATCTTGCAAATGCATTAGAATATTATGCAAGGCAGTGTTGGCAGGCTCTTTGGCACAAAAGGGGACAGAGAGCAGAGCTGAGTCTGAGCCTGCCATTACCTGTCATTGATCTCACTTTCCAGCAGGGGTCAGTGGATAGTTTTCAGTTGTAGGGACTTTTGTTGATTATTTTTTCCATGGCAGGTGCAGTTGGCCTTTTAAAGGATTCTTCTATTTTTGCCATGGTGTTGCCCAGCCCATGCTCAGCATTTGAATTTTTTTTTTTATTCTTTGAGAAAAGCACCTCTTTATCCTTTGCATTGCAGCTTCACGGGAGTATATTTTTGTTATTTTCACCTGTCACACTGTGACAAGGTTAGGAGCTGTCTGATCAAATCGTTCTCAAGTACAGCCCGTTTTGAGGCACGTTGTTGAACATTGGTGCCCTCCTGGGGCATGTTAAAACCCGAAGTGACCGTATTGTCCAGTATTTGTACAAGTGAATGACACGGCAACTATTGTGGCTCACAAGCTTGACGAGGTGTAGACGGTGCTCCTGTGCAGATTGAGCTGGCTGCAATTGGGTAGCTTCTGTGCAGGCTTCCCCTTGGCACGTGGAGAGACGCATTCACTTCTGTACAGCACACCTGGGGAGCCTGTTTAAGGCCAAACAAAAATAAGGCGGCAACGTGTTTCTGAACAGCATGTTGCGTCACCTTGTGGGAGATCAGCGTTACTGCTGCTATGGGAGATAAAAACTAGGAGTGGCCCAGGAGCAGTGGATGGGAGTGAATTCACACACTAGCCAGGGAAGGGAGAGTTCCTGTTTTTTGTACAGATTTGTTGTGCAGAGTGTTCTACTGGTATTTGGCCAAACTCAATCTTTTACTATTTTTTTTGTTTAGAAGAGTGAGGGGTGACTTGATTTAAGTATATAAGATCTTGAACGGTGTTGACAAGGGTGGGTGTGGGAAGGATGTTTCCTCTTGAGGGCGAGTCCAGAACTAGGGGGCACTGTTTCAAAATTAGGGGTTGCCCTGTTAGGACAGAGATGGGGAGAATTTTGTCCTGAGGGTTGTGTGTGGCTTTAGAACTCTCTGCCTGAAGGCAGTGGAGGTGGAGTAATGGAATATTCTTAAGGCAGAGGTAGATTCTTGTTAGGCAAGGGAATCAAAAGTTAATGGAGGCAGATGGGAAGTAGAATTCGAAACGCAAACAGATCGGCCATGACCTTATTGAATGGCACAGCAGGCTCGAGCGGCTGAATGGCCGACTTTTGCTATTTCATGTGTTTGTATGCTTGGCGAGATGAATTAAAAGGCAGCATTTGGTCTTGGAATTTAAATGGAGTCTGATTTTCCTTTTGAATTAAATGTGGCTCATGCTTTTCTAGGACACCAAGCACAACCTCACTGTTAACCTTACCACCTTGAGAGTCTGGTGTTATGCATGTGGTAAAGAAGTGTTTTTGGAACGGAAGCTTGGCCCTCCACCAACACCGCAACGTGGGAGATCACCGCAGGTACACGAACGCCAGGTAGGACTCCATTCAAATGATGCCGCAGATATGAAAGAGCCAGGTACGGCTGATTTTAAAAATTACAACAGGTGCATGAATGCCAAGGTGCATGAATAGATACTTTTCTTGTTAAATATTACAGCAGAGGTATTTACTCCAGGCACAATTCCTGTTTTACCCTGTTTTGAAATATTTGTCACACTGAAACTCTGAATCTGACATATTTGCTGCTTGGGCATTTTGTTGAGGGGAGATAAAACGTATTTCATGAGTGTAAACTTATCAGTCAGGCTCTCAGTTTTATTGAAATTTGATGGCTACTTTTACACTAACTAAAGTAGCCTCTCCAATAGACCACAGCAAGATTGATAAGATTCAAAGCCTGCTGACCACATGTTGGATATTTTTGCAGAATTAAATTTGTTCCTAGGTGGGACAATGCTGATGAGGCCAAATCCTTAGTTGCTCTGAGAACATGATGGTGACAATTGATTTGCAGTGTAAAGTTGCTTGCTTTAATTGTGTGTACTTCGTGAATTATAACGTGCTGGTCATTAGCTCTCTTATTTCTAAGTTGTCCTTGACTTTGCTTCTGCCCTTCTGTGTGTTTTGTATTCTAGGACTCCCCTCCTTGTGACCAGATACTGAAAGCTCCTATTACTATAGTGGGACATGATCTAGATGCAGAATATGATGACATAAAGACAAGAGGTCTGACATTCAAAGTTGCTGCTTTAAGTTTCCTGTGTGTTCCTCTGTTAGTCTATTCCTACTTTTCCCCTATTTCGTCTGTGAAAAGCCCCCTGATTTGGGAGGTAAAATTGTTTTTTTTTGTTTAAAAAGGAATGGGCAATCACAGTGAAACTGAGTGTAATATTCTGTAAGTATAAAACTGTTCATGCAAAAGAAAGTTATCTTGCAAAGGATATGGATTTTGAACTTCTTGTGTCGTTTTTTCAGGTCTCACTGGATTGAAAAACATTGGAAACACTTGTTATTTGAATGCGGCTCTTCAAGCTCTTTCCAACTGGTAAGACTAGCTTCTGACAAGTTTTATCTGAGCACCCTAACAAATTTCATGCTAGCTTCTTTTTCCAAAGTGGATATTATAGAATGCACACTGTTAAGAGTTTAGCTCAACGCTTCTTCCCTGTACTCTGTTTACTTTAATGTTGTTTGTTTTGTTATGACCTTTACTGCTCCCCTCAGTTGCTAAAGGCCAAAGACTAGCTGAGCCATAAAGAACTGGCTGTTCATAGCATCAATCCCAGTCTGCTGAGCAAGCTGTTTTCAGTTGGAACTACTGTGAGAGATGCTAGATTTTGGGCTCTCTCACTGACCTATGTAAGAGAGAGTCGAATGGGATCACAGCTCCTGATATGGTCGAGAGTATATGTTTGAATGTTTACATTAGTCAAACCTCTGTTGCTCCTGTTCACCCCAAAAGAACAACCTGTTGCATGACTTGCATCAGGATACCTGTTGACTACAAGTATTCGTTCACTTTCAGGAGATGATGGGAAAGTTTAAAAAAGGATTTTTCTATTCTGCAATTCATTGTCCTCTTTTAAAATGTCATAGTTATTTGTTGTTTGTCCTCTAAACTACTAATTGTGAGGTTCCTTTGGGGGAAAAGTCATTGCCCAAATCATGAAATTTCAATCATTTTTCTAATTAATTTTTTTTTTGTTCTTGGGCTGTGGGTGTCAATGGCACAGCAGCATTTATTGCTCAATCCTAGCTGACTAGGAGATGATAGACCTTCCCCCTCGAACTGTAGGAGTCCTTGTGCTGGTGCTCCTGTAATGGCATTGGGCAGGGACGGTGAGCAATTTTAACCCAGCGACAGTAAAGGAATTGCAATGCATGTCACTGTCTGAATGGTGGGGAAATCGAAGGCAATGGTGTTCCCATGATATTGCTACCCTTGACTTTCTCTGTGGCAGAGGTCATGGGATTGGGAAGCATTGTTGCAAAAGGACAAACTGGGGATTTCCTGATGATGATATGTAAAGAATGTCATTTTTTTTTTTCCCCAGCCCTCCCTTGACTTTATTTTTCCTTGAATGTGGAGGCTTGGTGCAAACAGACAAGAAGCCAGCTCTGTCAAAAAGTTACCAGAAGCTGATGGCAGAGATATGGCACAAGAATCGGTAAGCCATGTGACACTTACTACAGTACCCACATTTAATGGTACATCCCAGAATTAATGGATTGTCTTGGAGCACCTTAAAATAGGGAGAGAAGGGTGCTGGGCAGATTGGAAACAGTATGGTCAGAGAGAAGGTTTTTTTTTTAAATTGCCTTTTGAAGTAAGAAGTGGCTTGGAAAAACTTCCAAAATGACCTTCAATAGTGGAGCTAGGGGAGTGGGAATGAATTGTAATTTAGAGGATGTGGGATGGGCTATAGCCAGAGCAGATCAGGACAGTAAGTGTTGGAAGAACTATAGAAACCTACGTACATACTTTGGCTGCACATGTAGTTGCCACAATTTATAAATAAAGTCTCCACAGCTTAACTGACCAAATCTAAAATGAGCAGTCGCTTATCTTGGCCGAAATCAGCAAACCATTGTATTTGCATTAAATTCTGTTTTCAAAGTTACTAGTTGTAATGTCTTAACGCACTCCATTTATTTGGGAAAGGAGGTGCTTACTCACTTGTTTGCATTTCATTAATGACAAGGGTTCACCGTCAGCTATTGGCGCAGAATCGATTGGTTCCTAGAAACATCCTCGTTATATTGTATGGATGAAATGCATATAATAAAACTAATGCTTGTTTGTTAAAATATATTTACATTTAACTAAAGTAACGCTTCATGCACAATAATTCCAGTATCTTAAATTTAGTATCCTCATCAGGTGTTTGGGTTGTTCAGTGAAGAAGTTAAGAGTTGTGTATTCGTTCGTTTCCTCCCCCCCCCACCCGGATCTTGCCATGATGCTGTACCTGCTAATGACTTGTTTCTGAATGACTGGCCCTACTCTTCCAGTTTCCTTATGTCCACAACCGGGGTGAGGTTGGCACTTCGAAGCTCGCGGTCAAGGGTCCTTCTGTAGGCAGGTTAATTCGGGGCTGGGGAGACAGATGTAGAACGACACTCTTGTTATATAGAGTTACTGCTCTGGCCATTGTGTATAATCAGTAAACTGCATTCACTTGAACACACCAGTCATAAGTGTCGGGGCCTATATATAAAATATAGTTGCTTGGTAATACAGAGCTTGAATATTGCTGACAAAGAGACATGTTGTCAAAGGCTTGCACTTATCAGAACAGACACAAGAATGCCAAATTTCAATGGGTGCAGCAATTTATACTGCATGAGAAAAGGGTACTGATTGGTTTGCAAGTTGACTCTGGTAGAAGTGTTGCCATGGAAAATGCAGCAGGGAATTGTTGTCCCCCATGATTTTGTTTAATTCAAAGAAGGCACAATGCTTGCACATGTTTCTTTTTGCCTGGAGAGTACAGGTCCCTGTGTCTGAATATATGTAGCTTCCAGCAAGCATAAGTGAGCCACATTGCAAACCCGACTGATAATCTTAAATTGGTTGTTGATGTAGTTATTAGCACACTCGAGACTGTTCAGCAAGTGCTGTCCAATGCAGAATAATATCTAACATTGGACGCTTCTGAATTTTGCAAGCACAGGCTGGTTGGGTATGGTCAGTACTCTGCCTAACTATATATATATATACATGAGGTAAATTAACCAATGTTATTCCTTATGATTTGTATGACATTTCTCCAGCCCCAGCTACGTTGTGCCTACAAGTCTGTTCCAGGGAATTAAAACTGTGAATCCAATGTTTCGGGGGTATTCTCAACAGGTGAGAGCTTTATCACTGGCAAATGTTTTCACTGAATTTTTTGTGGTTGTTGAATAAGAAAATGTTCAATTACAAGCCCAGAATATATTTAAACTATTTGAAAACAAAAAGAAAAAAACAGTTACCCTCTTGTATGGACTCAGTCTTGGAGACCAGGAAGGAAGATTCCAAATTCAGTTCCATATCAGTACAAAGTTAGCTGGTCTTAATGAAGTGATCAAATGGTCAGCACAATCCAGTTTCAGTTCACTGCTGTATCACCGGAAACTCACTCTAACATCACCAAAACATATCCCAGTTTAATGCATAATTCTCTCTCATTTTCTCAAAGCAGCTGTCTAGAATTTAGTTCACCAGCCCTGCTTCCTCTCACAGAAGCTTCACCTGTACAGCCATTATATTCAGCCCTAGTCACTTTGGCCTTGGTCACTTTCATAAATGGGCACATTCTCCTTTTGATGTTGAAATCTTTCTAACTGTTTTAAGTACGAGTGGTTTTGCAACCACATCAAAGTTATGAGCACAGCTGCACAGTGTGCCTACTGCTTTGTATGTAGTTTGACTCCATATTAATATCAGACTAGTACAGGTAATGCTGCTGTGGAGTTTTATGTGGCAAACGGATTTGATGTGCCATTAAGCATGCTACAGAAAGGGGCTATGTTGGTTGTTGGATAAGAAATTGAAAATGTTCAATTACAAGCCCGTGCAGAAACTAGGCTTGTATTCCCTGCATTAGACGAGATTGAGGGGTAGACCGATCGAGGTGTTTGAAATGTTCAATGAATTCAATAAGGTAGATGCACAGAAACTATTTTCTCTGGTGGGGTAATCAATAGTAGAGGAAAATATTCTTAAAATTACAAATAGGCCATTCAGGAGGGAAATCAGGAAGCAAATTTTCTCTCTCAACACAAGAAATAGGAGCAGGAGTAGACCATGTGCCCTGTCGAGCTTGCTCCACCATTCAGTATGATCATGGTTGACCTTGGGCTTCAACTTGATTTTCCTGCCCACTCCCCATATTTCTTGATTCCCTGAGACATCAAAAATCTGTCTATCCCAGCCTTAAATGTATTCAGTGATGGAGCATCCACAGACCTCTGGGGTAGAGAAATCCAAAGATTCACAACCTTTTGATTAAGTAATTTCTCCTCATCTCAGTCCTAAAGGGTAGGCCCTTTATACTGATACTGTTACCCTGTGTTTTAGATTCCCTGACCAGTGGAAACGATCTCTCACCCTATCAAGACCCTTCAAAATCTTATATGTTTAAGATTGCCTCTTATTCTTCTAAACTCTAGAGAATATAAAAAACAGAATTACCTGGAAAAACTCAGCAGGTCTGGCAGCATCGGCGGAGAAGAAAAGAGTTGACGTTTCGAGTCCTCATGAGGACTCGAAACGTCAACTCTTTTCTTCTCCGCCGATGCTGCCAGACCTGCTGAGTTTTTCCAGGTAATTATGTTTTTGTTTTGGATTTCCAGCATCCGCAGTAGTTTTTTGTTTTTATCTAGAGAATATAGGCCCGGTTTACTCAGCCTGTCATCATAAGCCAACACTCTCATCTCAGGGACCAATTTAGCAAACCTTCACTTTGCCGCTTCAATGCAACTATATCTCTCCTTAACTATGGAAGCCAATACTGCACACAATATTCCAGATGTGGTCTCGCCAAAACCAGTTAAAGCATAGGACAAATGGAACACTTGTTACCCACAGGCTGTGGATGCTGGGACAAATTGGAACTTTCAAGGCTGAGATCGATAATTTTTTATTGGGTTAAGGGTATCAAGATATGGATCAGAAGTGGATAAATGGAGTCAAGGTGCAGATGTCAAGCAAATAATGCGTACCAGTCACTGACTTGTTTGGGAGTTGAGTTATTTTTATTGCATGTTGCTGTGGAGACTGACATGTCCCCAGGAAGTAGCTGTTTACAGTGAGGTTTGGAATACATACGCATGTAACAGCTACACGTCAGAAATTCAAGCTTTGAAGCTAATGGAAAGTTGAAGTCCTGTGGGGAAAACACAGACCTTTTGAGGTAAAAATCAAGAGGGGAGACCAGAATATTTTTTAACCTGGTGAGTTATGATGGTCTAGAGTGTACTACCTGAAAGGGTAGATTTAATAGCAATATTAAAAAGAGAATTGGCTTTTTAAAGGAAAAATTTGCAGGGCAAAAGGGAAAGAGATGGGGAGGGAAGTGAGACTAATTGCATAGCTCTTTAATGAAGCAGACTCGAGCACAATGGACAAAATGACTTTTTATGGTGTCAGATCCTCTGTGATCAGCGATGATCTAATTGATTAGCTGAGCAGGCTTGGGGAGATAAATGGCCCAATCCTATTGCTATGTTCCTACATGAAACAATCTGTGGCAGTTAGCTTCATGCACTCACACCCCCCCCCACCCCAAACAAACCATGATCTTGGGTTTGTTGAGGTGCAATACTTTTGCAATTTATTTTTATTCCATGAAAGGTTAACATTTTAAATTGTCTGTGATTGAAATACATAGAACAAGCCACTTATACAAATGCAAATGACTACGGATGCTGGAATTTTGAAATAAGAGCAGAAATTGTTGGAAATACTCAGGTTAGGAGGAGAGAGTGTGTTAACTTTGCAGGTTGAGTACCTTGCATCACAATTTCTATTAGAATTCTGAGTAGCCATCCCAAGTTACTACATTGTAGACTTAATGCTTCTGACCTGTCAATAGTTAGCTAAGTTACGATGCTGTTATTTTCCAGGATGCCCAGGAGTTTCTGCGCTGTTTGATGGATCAACTTCATGAGGAGTTGAAGGAACAAGTTATAGAACATATTGAAGATGCCCTATGTGCAACCATGGAAGAGCAAATGGAAGAAGAAAACCTGTCGGATAATGAATTTCAGTCTTGCGATTCATGTGCTGGCAGCGACAAGGTTGATGCCGACATCAACTCTAAGATGTCAACAGAAGACTGCACAGAGGCAGAGATGCTGGTGCATGAAGAAGTGAAGAATCGTGCCTCAGCTAAAGGCTGGCAACGAGAAAGGAATCTGCTACATAAACTTTATAAGCCCAATTCAGGAGATGATTTGGATAAAGACATGGACACTTCGCCAGCTGTTGATCAAATGCTAGACAGTGATGGGACAGTCAAAGTGCAGATACAAAGCAGGTTGCCAGGTAAATGGTGTATTCTTGTTTACATTGTGTGGATTTAATCCTATTCTCCTGTTTGTACAAAGCAGTTCTTAATCTTTTGTTTAAAGTTGGATAATTCTGCCACTCATAACTAGAGGATTCCTGATTTAAAAATGAGAGAGATGACTAGACTTTATGGTTTCTATTGTTTGATGTTTTATGTTGGCCAGACTTGAGCCTTTTGTTTTATAGTAGAATTTTTTAACTTTTTAATAAATGTTCAGCTCAATGTGCTAACTCGAGAGGTGTAGAAAATGGCAAGGAGGACTGTGCAAGACTTGAGGAAGACACAGAGGCGGGTGGCAGATACAGTTTAATGTGACAATGTACTAGTACTCTTTGGGACGAAAACCAGGACTGCGAGTATACCCTCAACAGAGAAATACTGAAGGTAATGTAAGAACAGGGATTTAAATATCAATATTCTGGAAGTACGACAATGGACAGATAATGCCATAACACAAGGCAATAGCAATTTGTTTTATAAATAGTGATCGAGCACAAGAGTTTAAAAAAAAGTTACATTAAATGCATGCAAAATCTAGGTTAGGCCACAGTCAGAGTACTTTGTGTCCTTTATAGAAATGACATTGCATTATGCTTACAGTGTAGAGTTACCAAGATGATGCATGGGATGGGAAAGCAATAAGCGTTGAGAAGAGTCATACAGACTCAAAACATTAACTCAGTTTCTCTCTCCACGGATGCTGCCAGCCCTGCTGAATTTTTCCAGCATTTTCTGTTTTTATTTCAGATTTCCAGCACCTGCTGGAAATTTTGCTTTCATCAAAGCGTTAGGAGAAACTTGAGATACTGAGACTATTTCTACTGGAGAGGGTTGAAATGAGATTTCATAAAAGTTTTTCAAGAGTTTTGATAGTGAATAAGGAAAAGTTGTTTCCTCTTGGTGAGTGGGTGACAAGGATTCATCAATTTAAAGTGTTGTCAAAAGTGAGGGGCACTTTCTTTCGATCAGGCTGTTTGAGCAATTCTTTGTCGAGGAGCATTTGGAGCAAAGAGTAGTACATCTTGTAAGGGAAAGATGGATAAATATTTGAAGGAGGGGTAGACACAGAGCTATGGGACGAGAGCAAGGCAGTGAAATTAGTTCTGTTTTCCTCTAACACAGACGTGACTGGCCAAATAATCACCCTCTGCTCTAAGTGTCCGTTCCTCAATAGTGAATGATTGGTGAGTGCTGGTAACGCGAGTGAAAATTAGATGAAATATGACTTTGGTGTCATATTTGACCCTGAGATGAGCTTCCAACCACATATCTGCACTGTCACGAAGGCTGCCTTTTCCCATCTCTGTAATGCCGCCTGACTCCACTCCTGCCTCAGTTCATCTGCACAAACCCTCAACCATGCCTTTACTACCTCTACACTTGACTATTCCAATATACTCCTGGCTGGCCTCCCATGTTCTACCCTCCACAAATTTGACGTCACCCGGACCTCTACTACCTTGCACTCTTGCTTGCACTAAGTCCCGTTGACCCATCATCCCTGTGCTTGCTAATCTGCTTTGGCTCCCAGTCAAGCGACATTTGGATTTTAAAATTCTCATCTTTGTTTTCAAATCCTTCCATGATGTTGTCCCTCCCGGTCTCTGTAATCTCCTCCAGCTCCACGATCCTCTGAGATAGTTGTGGTCCTCTTGAGCATTCTTGATTTTAATCAGTTGACCTTTGGTGGCCTTCATGGATGAAAAGCTCTAGAATGCCCTTCCTAATACTCTGTCTCTCTACCTCTTTTCTCCCTTTTTAGATGCTCCTTAAAATCTAACTCATTGGCCAGCTTTTGACCTGCCGAGTGTTTCCAGCATTTTCTGTTTTTATTTAAATTTACAGCTTCTGCAGTATTTTACTTGCCCGAACATCTCCTTTGTGTGTTTTGGTGTCAAATTTTACTTTAGCATTCCTGTGCCGTGCCTTTGAACATTCTACTACATTAAAGGTGCTATGTAAAGTTGGTGTGACTGCAGTGTTTGTGACTGGGCTTTTTGAGTGGAATGTTGACATTGGGAGGCTGCAGGTTGAGTTCAAGCATGTTGGTGAGCGCGCATTGTATGCTTTATATGCAATGTTTTGCACATCTTACCTGACGAACACTGAAATGTACGGAGAGTTAAATCTCAACTGCGAGATTGTGGATCGAAGAAGCATAAAGAAGTTTGGGTTTAATGAAAGGTACAAAGAAAACAATAAGCTTGTACAAAATGGTAAGTTAGGCCACAGCTGAAGAACTTTGTAGAGTTTAGTAGAATGGACATTATAGCCATAGAGAGCATAGAGTTACCAAGGTAATACCAGGGATTGATAGTTAACTAGTTACGTGGATGCTCCCTGTGACAGAATTTCACATGGCAGAATAATTGATGTGGAATTGATTTATAAATGATTTTTATCGTCTGATTTCATAAAAGCAAATATACAAATTTGTGGGGTTTTTGCAGGGGAATCAAATGAGAATCTGAAGCATAGGAAATATATACGATACCTGAGAATCACCAAAACAGCCTACTGAGAAATTCACAAGTTAACCTTCTGTTACCTGATATGAAGGACAGGCTTTTCAATAAGGCCATATCTCCCCCTTTAAGTAAATTCAAAGAATTTAGACCGGGTTTGCTTGGGGATCCCAAAGGATCCATCAGTGCACTGTTGGAGTTTTAATGAGGGAAGACTACACAGTTAACAAGCACAGAATTCTGGCATAGATTCCAGTTGCTGACTAGGTAGAATCACTGCACTCGTTAAAGGAGTGATTGCAGAGCTAAGCATCCAATGATGGGCGTACTTTTTTAAAATTCATTCACGGGATGTGGGCTTCGCTGGCTGGGGCAGCAGTTATTGACCATCCCTAGTTAACCTTGAGAAGGTGGTGGTGAGCTGCCTTCTTGAACCGCTGCAGTCCATCTGGTATAGGTACATCCACGATGCTGTTAGGAAGGGAGTTCCAGGATTTTGACCCAGCAGCAGTGAAGAAACTGTGATATATTTCCAAGTCAGGATGGTGAGTGACTTGGAGGGGCACTTCCAGGTGGTGGAGATCCCATCTATCTGCTGCCCTTGTCCTTCTAGATTGTAGTGGTCATGGGTTTGGAAGGTGCTGTCAAAGGAACCTTGGTGAACTCCTGCAATGCATCTTGTAGATGGTACACACTGCTGCTACACACTGCTGCCACTGTGTATCGGTGGTGGAGGGAGTGAATATTTGTGGATGTGGTGCCAATCAAGCGGTTTGCTTTGTCCATAAGACCAAAAGTCATAGGAGCAGAAATTAGGCCCTTCAGCCCATCGAGTCTGCTCCGCCATTCAATTATGGCTGATAAGTTTCTCAACCCCATTCTCCCGCCTTCTCCCCGTAACCTTTGATCCCCTTACCAGTCAAGAACCTATCTATCTCGGTCTTAAATACACTCAATGACCTGGCCTCCACAGCCTTCTGTGGCAATGAATTCCATAGATTCACCACTCTCTGGCTAAAGAAGTTTCTCCTCATCTCTGTTCTAAAAGGTCTTCCCTTTACTCTGAGGCTGTGCCCTCGGGTCCTAGTCTCTCCTACTAATGGAAACATCTTCCCCACTTCCACTCTATCCAGGCCTTTCAGTATTCTGTAAGTTTCAATCAGATCCCCCCCTCATCCTTCTAAACTCCATCGAGTATAGACCCAGGGTCCTCAAATGTTCCCCATATGTTAAGCCTTTCATTCTCGTGAACCTCCTCTGGACCCTCTCCAGGGCCAGCACATCCTTCCTGAGAGACAGGGCCCAAAATTGCTCACAATATTCTAAATGTGGTCTGACCAGAGCCTTATAAAGCCTCAGCAGCACATCCCTGCTTTTATATTCTAGTCCTCTCTAAATAAATGCCAATGTTGCATTTGCCTTCCTAACTACCGATTCAACCTGCAAGTTAACCTTAAGAGAATCCTGGACTAGGACTCCCAAGTCCCTTTGCACTCCAGATTTCTGAATTCTCTCCCCATTTAGAAAATAGCCTATGCCTCTATTCTTCCTACCAAAGTGCATGATCTCACACTTCCCCACGTGGTATTCCATCTGCCACTTCTTTGCCCATTCTCCTAACCTTTCTAAATCCTTCTGCAGCCTCCCCGCCTCCTCAATACTACCTGTCCCTCCACCTATCCTTGTATCATCTGCAAACTTAGCCAGAATGCCCTCAGTTCCTTCATCTAGATCATTAATGTATAAAGTGAAAAGTTGTGGTCCCAACACTGACCCTTGCGGAACTCCACTAGTCACCGGCCGCCATCCTGAGAAGGACCGCCTTATCCCCACTCTCTGCCTCCTGCCCGACAGCCAATCTTCTATCCAAGCTAGTACCTTGCCTCTAACACCATGGGCTCTTATTATCTTACTGAGCAGCCTCCCCTTATGGTTTTTTTTACCTTTTGCGGTTCCTCAACTCTACCCACACAGATTCTACATCATCTGACCCTACGTCTTTTCTTGCTATCGATTTAATTTCATTTCTTACTAACAAAGCAACCCCAACCCCTGTGCCAACCTGCCTATCTTTTCGATAGGATGTATATCCTTGGATATTTAGCTCCCAGTCCTGATCCCCTTGCAGCCATGTCTCCATGATGCCCACCACATCATACCTGCCAATTTCAATCTGCGCCACAAGCTCATTTACCTTATTTCGCATATTGCGTGCATTCAGATACAACACCTTCAGTCCTGTATTTCCCATCCCCCTTCTCATTGTCGTCCCTTTATCTGATGTGCTTGAAGTTAGATTCCTAGCCCTTTCCAAACACTCTGTCCTATTTTGTGTTCTGGAGACTTTAATAGCCTCTCCTGGGCTTTCCTTCCTTTTCAGTTTTTTCATAATTTTCCATGAAGTTGAATCCACCCCCCCACATGCTAACCTGCTGCTTTGTTTCCCATTAGTCGTACCTCTTGGAGTTTTACCCTTCCCTTCCCCCCAACTTTCTAGTTTAAAGACCTGTTGACCACCCTATACACCCTTTTCGCTAGAACATTGGTCCTGGACGGTGTCAAGCTTCTTAAGTGTTGTAGGAACTGCACTCATCCAGGCAAGTGGGGAGCATTCCATCACACTCCTGACTTGTGCCTTGTAGATGGTGGACAGACTTTGGGGAGTCAGGAGGTGAGTTACTCATTGCACGATTCCTAGCCTCTGACCTGTTCTTGTAGCCACAATATTTATATGGCTAGTCCAGTTCAGTTTCTAGCCATTGCTAACCCCAAGGATGTTGATAGTGGGGTTTCAGTGATGGTAATGCCATTGAACATCAAGGGGTGATGGTTGGATATTCTTTTGTTGGAGATGGTCATTGCCTGACACTTGCGGCACGAATGTTACTTGCCACTTGTCAGCCCAAGCCTGGATATTGTCCAGGCCTTGCTGCATTTGGACATGGACTGCTTTAGCATTTGAGGAGCTGGGAATGGTGCTGAACATTGTGCAATCATCAGTGAACATCTCCACTTCTGACCTTATAATGGAAGGAAGGTCATTGATGAAGCAACTGAAGCTTTTTGAGCTGAGGACAGTACCCTGAGGAACTCTTGGAGTGATGTCCTGGAGCTGAGATGACTGATCTCCAACAGCCACTACCATCTTCTTTTGTCTAGGTATGACTCCAACCAATGAAGAGTTTCCCCCCGATTCCCATTGACTCCAGTTTTGCTAGGGCCCCTTGATGCCACACTCGGTCAAATGCTGCCTTGATGTAAAGGGCAGTTACTCTCGCCTCACCTCGGGAGATCGGCTCTTTTGTCCATGTTTGAATCAAGGCTGTAATGAGGTCAGGAGCTGAGTGGCCCTGGTGGACCCCAAACTGGGCGTCAGTGAGCAGGTTATTGCTAAGCAAGTGCCACTTGATAGCACTGTTGATGCCTCTTCCATTACTTTACTGCTGACCGAAAGTAGACTGATGGGGCGGTAATTGGCAAGGTTGGATTTGTCCTGCTTTTTGTGTACAGGACATACCTGGGCAATTTTCCACATTGCCGGTTAGATGCCAAAGTTGTTGCTGTACTGGAACAGCTTGGCTAGGGCCGCGACAAGTTCCGGAGCGGAAGCCTTCGGTACTATTGCTGGAATGTTGTCAGGGCTCATAGCCTTTGCACTATCCAGTGCCTTCAGCTGTTTCTTGATATCACGTGGAGTGAATCGAATTGGATGAAGACTGGCATCTGTCATGCTGGGGTCCTCTGGAGGAGGCCGAGATGGATCATCCACTTGAAGCTTTTGGCTGAAGATTGTTGCAGATACTTCAGCCTTATCTTTTGCACTGATGTGCTGGGCTCCTCCATCTTTGAGGATGGGGATATTTGTGGAGCCTCCTCCCCCAGTGAGTTGTTTAATTGTCCACCACCATCCACGACTGGGTGTGGCAGGACTGCAGAGCTTGGAGTTGATCCGTTGGTTGTGGGATTGCTTAGCCCTGTCTATCACTTGTTGCTTATGCTGTTTGGAACGCAAATAGTCCTGTGTTATAGCTTCACCAGGTTCGCACCTCATTTTTATGCATGCCTGGTGCTGTTCCTGGCATGCCCTCCTGCACTCTTCTTTGAACCAGGGTTGATCCCCCTTGCTTGATGGTAATGGTAGTGTGGGGGATATGCCGGGCGATGAGGTTACAGATTGTATTCGAGTACAGTTCTGTTGCTGCTGATGGCCCACAGCACCTCATGGACGTAAAGTCTTGAGTTGCTAGTTCTGCTCTAAATCTATCCCATTTAGCACGGTGGTAGTGCCACACAACACGATGGAGGGTATCCTCAATATGAAGTTGAGACTTTGTTTCCACAAGGACTGTGCAGTGGTCACTCCTACTGATACTGTCATGGACAGATGCATCTGTAGCAGGCAGGTTGGTGAGGATGATGTCAAGTATATTTTTCCCTCTTGTTGGCTCCCTCACCAGCTGCCACAGACCCAGTCCAGCAGCTGTGTCATTTAGGACTTGGCCAGCTCAGTCTGTAATGGTGCTGCCATGTCACTCTTGGTGATGGACATTGTCCTCCACCCAGAGTACATTCTGCACCCTTGCCACCCTCAGTGCTTTCTTCAAGTGGTGTTCAACATGGAGGAGCATTGATTCATTAGCTGAGGGAGGGAGGTACGTGGTAATCAGCAGGTGGTTTCCTTGCCCATGTTTGACCTGATGTCATGAGACTTCATGGGGTCCCAAGTTGATGTTGAGGACTCCCAGGGCAACTCCCTCCCAATTGTATACCACTGTGCCGCTACCTCTGCTGGGCCTGTCCTACCGGTGAGACAGGACATAACCAGGTGGTGTCTGGGACATTATCTGTAAGGTATAATTCTGTGAGACAGCTCTCCCAATTTTGGCATTAGCCCCCAGATGGGGGCCATTTCAGAGGTTATTTAAGAGTCAGTCACATTGCTGTGGGCCTGGAGTCATGTAGGCCAGACCAGGTAAGGACGACAGATTTCCTTCCCTAAAGGACATTAGTGATCCAGATGGGTTTTTACAACAATCGACAATTCATGGTCATCATTTCATGCTCACTGTTAGACTTTTAAGTCCAGGTTTTTATTGAATTTAAATTCCAACATCTGCCATGGTGGTATTTGATCCTGGGGCCCCAGAGCATTACCCTGGTCCAGTGACAATACCACTACCCCATCACCTCCTTTGATGCCTTTTGGTTTAAACTGGAGTTTCTAGGTATGGTCTGTGTTCATGGGTTGGGTTGATCTCATAAAGTTCTGAGTGATCAGTAGAAAAGGATTTGGGTTATTGATGCATTTTGCAATTCCTGCCCAGATTCTTATTATTTGAACAGAAAGTGCTGGAAAAATTCAGGCTTGGTAGCATCTGTGAAGAGAGAAAGAGTTAATGTTTCAAGTCCAATATGACACTTCTTTTCAACGGTTCTGAAGATGAGTCACGTCAGACTCGAAACGTCAACTCTGTTTCTCTCCCCACAGATGCTGCCAGACCTGCTAAGTTTTTCCAGCACTCTTTTTATTTCAGATTTCTAGTATCCACAGTATTTTGCATTTATTCCTATTTGAAATTCACAGCCAATTTATTTTATATGAGAATTGAACTCATGGCCAGGTCATCTGCGTTTGGATGAAATATTTCATGTTGCCTATTCTCAATTTTTGGGCTCTCTTCCAAAGATGTACTGAGTGTGTTTTGTGTCGCTAAACTTCCGGTGCAGTGTCAGTGGAAGCAGGGATAGATAAATTGAGTGCAGAGGTGAGCACAAACTGGACACTAAGCTCCCCAGCAGCTCTCCAACCTGTGTCCCTATTGAGTGAAGCTCTGTGCCTGGAAGGCAACAAGGTGATGAATTTTTTTTAAAAAAAGCTCATGTCCAAAAGCTCCACATTTCATTGGTTCAGTTAAGTCTGACATGTACAGCGTCATAGTATTTCATTAACCTAGCCACAATGTCTTGAAGATGCAAGTCACACTGTTCCTTTTGTGCTGCTGTTGAGCAGGTAACAGCAGATCAAGAGTAATGACATAACTGGGCCAAGTCTGACTCAGTTCAGTTCTCCGTTTGGCTATGAATTTCAAATTTGTATCGCTTGGCTCCTACTGCACTTAAATGGTCACCCTACCAAGAGCTGTGTGATACACCGATAGCCGTTTAGAAGTACAGAGCTTGAGTATTGATTTTAAAAAAAGAGACCTCGAAGCTTTTTGTCTTGCACTCATCAGGACATTTCGCAAGAATACCAATATAAGGGGGAAAAAAGCAGTTTATACTGTATGAAAAGAGAGTGTTGATTGGTTGGCAAGTGGACTTTGTTAGCGGCATTGCCATGGAGAATGCACCAGTTGATGGTGGCTGACAGTTAACTGCCAAGCATTGTTTGAAATTTAAATCCGGGTCAAGCTGCCTGGCTTAAATTTCAAGTGTCCTGATGAGTGCAAGACAAAAAGCTTCGACGTGCCTCTTTTTCAGCAATACCTCAATAGCTCTGTATCTCTGCCTATAATTGACTTTGGAATACTATATAGAGAGACCCGTTGGGGCACTCAGGCTTGCCTGGATTGGGCTTGATAGCGTTGGAGCACAACTCCACCCTGGGGTCTGCCTGAATTTAATAAACTACAGAATGTTTTTTCTTGGTTTTCTTTTGTATGGGGTGCTCAAGCCTGCACTTTGGAAGCATTTAACACTTTCTAGTCAGAAACAGAGTTTTGCGTGCAATTGGCAGCCTGCAGCATTATTCTGGTGTTTTTGGCTGCAAACCGCCTTGATTATTGATTTCAGACTGGTTATATAATATTGATTTTAGAACAGCTGAATTCCCTGAGCAGAACGTTTGGCATTCTTGGAGCCTTAAATTAGAACAGGAGACATTGTCCTCAACATACTCTTGGTAGCGCTACTGCCACATCAATACTCTAATCTATTTCCTTGCCCTATTTCTGTACCTTGTAATATTGTCCCTCTTTGAAATGCTAATCAAATTCCCTCTTAAATGTTTTTTGATTCAGTAGCCATTTGTACTGATGCCCAAAAGATTTTTGGCATTAAAAAAGTTCCTTCTCACATCTCCTTTAACTTCTAGTTCCAATCCTAATTTTATATTGCATTAATATTTATCCACCAACTGGTGGAAGTGATATTTCGTAATGTATCCATAAACTCAACATTTTGAACACTGATTTTAGATTCCTGTATGCCATGCCCACTGCCTGAGTTTTTCAAATCGGTCACTTTTCAAAAGCACCACTGCCTGGAATGACAAGGGAAGCAGGTGTATATGGGATTGGCATCCCCTCCAAGCCATAAGCAACCACAATTTGTCTTCATATTGAGCCTTTTAGAGGGCCTTTAACATTGTAAGATGCCCAAGATGCTTCACGGGTTATCTGACCAAGCCACTTAAAGAAATATTGGGACAGATGACCAAAAGCTTAGTAAAAAGGAGGTTTTAAGGAGTGCCTTAAAAGAGGAGAAGAGGCATGGAGAAGTTTATGGAGGGATTTCCAGAGCATAGGGCTCTGCACAGCTGCCAGTGGTGGCCAAGCTTGGGCATGTATTGCTTTTTCATCATTGGCTCAAAGTACTTGAATTCCCTGTCTAACACCATTGTGGGTGCACATGGACTGCAGCTGTTCAAGAAGACCTCGCCCACCACCTTTTCTAGGGCAAATAGAGATGCCCAGTTAAATGCTGGACTTGCCAGGGATGCCTATTTCCTGAAAATGAATTTCAAAATATCACATCTCAGTGCTTTTTCTCCACCTCCCCATGGCTTCGATACCCTTTCTATAATGGTCTAGTCACAACTGCATGCAGTATTCCTCCTGTGTTGTAACCAGTTTCTTCTACAGTTTGTCTTTTTTTTTATTTTAGTAGTCCTGTTTTTAATCTCTCAATTTTATTTTCTGCCCTTTTCCTTTCCATCTGCTACCCTTTTAAAACTACTTATCAGGTGAGTCCTGTTCAACTGTATTTGGCACATATCTGCCCATCCACTAAGCTGCTTTATATCTTCCTGCAGTCTACTAAATTCCTTGTTTCTCTGCCTCCGCCTTTGTATAGTTGACAAAAATTTAATATTCCTTCTATACTCGCGTCCACATCATTTATCAAGAGCAAGACTATTTTGTGGAGCATGGCACTAACTACAGGGTATTATCAAATTACTTTCAAGTACAGTACAACCAAAATGTATTTTTCTTTCTTTTTTAGAAGTTACCTCTGATGTGTCTATGCGTAGCCCCTCAAGACCTAGCAGTCCTATGTTTGATGAAACCGTGAATTCAAGGCTGCCCAGCAGTCCGCCCAGATCCGCTTCAGTGTGGGGAGGCCTTGTTTCCTCACATAAAAAAGGTATGCTCTGTTTTCGGCTGGAGTTGAAAATTGTCACAGATATTATCCCCAGTGTGTGGGATCACAGTCTACTGTGTTGCTGAGCTGTACAAACTTGAAGATTCCAGGTTCTCAGGATGAGCTGATTTCATCCCAGGCAATAATTGGAGATCTAGAGTTGTCATCAGTGCTTCTAAACTAAGTTTGCACTGGGGGAGAGGATGAGGCTCCCAATGCTGATCGATCGAACTTGGCTAGGATAGTAGTAGTTCCTTTTATTCATTCGTGGGATGTCTGCGTCATAGGCAATGCCTGTGTTTGTTGCCCATCTCTAATTGCCCTTGAGAAGGTGATGGTGAGCCACCATCTTGAACCACTGCAGTCCATGTGGTGTAGGCACCCCTAGCACTATTGGGAAGGAAATTCCAAGATTTTGCCCCAACGACAGTGAAGGAACAGCGATATAGTTCCAAGTCAGGATGGTGTGTGGCTTGGAGGGGAACTTGCAGGTGATGGTGTTCCCATGCATCTGCTGCCCTTGTCCTTCTAGATGGCAGGTCACGTCTTTGGAAGGTTCTGTCGAAGGAGGCTTGGTGAGTTGTTGCAGTGCATCTTGTGCACATTGCTGTCACTCTGCATCAGTGATGGAGGGAGTGAATGTTTAACGTGCTGGATGGGGTGCTGATCAGGCAGGCTGCTTTATTCTGGTTGGCGTCGAACCTCTTGAGTGTTGGTGGAACTGCACTCATCCAGGCAAGTGGAGAGTATTCCATCACACTCCTGACTGGTGCCTTTAAGATGGTGGATGGGCTTTGGGGAGTCAGGCACTGAGTCAATCACCACAGAATTCCCAGCCTTTGATGTAGCCAAAGCCTCTATACCATAGTCTAGTTATATCAATAGTTCATTTGAGTTTCTGGTCAATAGTAGCTCCCAGGATGTCGATAGTGGGGTATTCAGTGGTGGTAATGCCATTGAATGTCAAGGTGAGAAGGTTAGATTCCCTCATTGGAGATGGTCATTGCCTGGCACCTGTGTGGCATGAATGTTATTGCCCCAAGCCTGAATGTTGTCTCCAGGTCTTGCTGTATGCAGGTACAGTCAATATCAGTACCTGAGGAGTCATGAATGGTACTGAACACTGTGCAACCATCAGTGAACATCCCCACTTCTGACCTTATGATGGAGGGGAAGGTCCTTGATGAAGCAGCTAAAGATGGTTGGGCCTAGGACACTACCCCGAGGCACTTCACAAAGATATTCTGGAGTGAGGATTATTGGCCTCATAAAAACCACAACCATCAGTTTTCCCTGATTCTCATTGACTTCAATTTTGTGAGAGCTCCTTTATGCTGCATTTGGTCGAACGCTGCCTTGATGTCAAGGGTAGCCGAGCTCATCTCAGCTCTTGAGTTTAGGTCTTTTGTCCATTTTTGGACCAAGGCTGTAATAAGGTCAGAAGACAAGTGGTCCTGGCAGAAACCAAACTTGGCATCGGTAAGCAGGTTATTGCTGAGCATGTGCTGCTTGATAACATTCTCAACAACACCTTCCTTCACTTTGCTAATGATAAAGAGTAGACTGATGGGGCAGTAATTGACCGGTTTAGATGCTAACACTCATTGAGGTTCATGTAGGAAGAAAGGCCATTTAGACGAGGTACTAGAGAGCTGTTGGCATTTGAGAATTGTACCCCATCATGGTGTCTGTATCTTAAAGGCAATCAGTCAGTTTGATGCTAATCTCATCAGAATAAATAATAGGAAAGGTTTGGAACACATGTTTATTTGACAGTGATCACACAATTGCGCAGTGTAGAAGAGGCCCTTCGGCCCATCGAGTCTGCACCGACATGGGGGAAACACCTGACCTAATCCCACTTACCAGCACTTGGCCCATAGCCTCGAATGTTATGACGTGCCAAGTGCTCATCCAGGTACTTTTTAAAGGATGTGAGGCAACCCATCTCCACCACCCTCCCAGGCAGCGCATTCCAGACCGTCGTCACCCTCTGGGTAAAAAAAGTTTTTCCTCACATCCCCCCTAAATCTGCCCCTCACCTTGAACTTGTGTCCCCTCGTGACTGACCCTTCAACTAAGTGGAACAGCTGCTCCCTATCCACCCTGTCCATGCCCCTCATAATTTTGTACACCTCGATCAGGTCGCCCCTCAGTCTTCTCTGCTCCAACGAAAACAACCGAAATATATCCAACCTCTCTTCATAACTTAAATGTTTCATCCCAGGCAACATCCTGGTGAATCTCCTCTGCACCCCCCCAGTGCAATCGCATCCTTCCTATAATGTGGCGACCAGAACTGCACATACTGCTCTAGCTGTGGCCTCACCAAGGTTCTATACAATTCCAACATGACCTCCCTACTTTTGTAATCTATGCCTCGATTGATAAAGGCAAGTGTCCCATATGCCATTTTCACCACCCCACTAACATGCCCCTCTGCCTTCAGAGATCTATGGACACATACGCCAAGTTCCCTTTGTTCCTCAGAACTTCCTAGTCTCATGCAGTTCTTTGAATACTTTCTTGTCAAATTACTCCTTCCAAAATGTATCACCTCTCACTTTGCAGGGTTAAATTCCATCTGCCACTTATCAGCCCATTTGACCATCTCGTCTATATCTTCCTCTCTTGTTCCTGTCAACTCAACCTCACTGTTAACCACCAGGCCAATCTTTGTGTCATCCGCAAACTTACTAATCCTACCCCCCAAATAGTCATCTATGTTGTTTATATAAATGACGAATAATAGGGGACCCAGCACAGATCCCTGTGGTACGCCACTGGACACTGGCTTCCAGTCACTAAAGCATCCTTCTGTCATCACCCTCTGTCTCCTACAACTAAGCCAATGTTGAATCAAATTACCCTGTATCCCATGTGCATTTGCCGCCTTTATAAATCTCCCATGTGGGACCTTGTCAAAGGCTTTGCTGAAATCCATATAAACTACATCAACTGCACTATCCTCATCTGCACACCTGGTCACCTCCTCAAAAAATTCAATCAAATTTGTTAAGCATGACCTCCCTCTGACAAAGCCATGCTGACTATCCCTGATCAAACCTTGCCTCTCCAAGTGGAGATAGATTCTCTCCTGAATTTTCTCCAATTGTTTCCCTGCCGCTGACGCGAGACTCACTGGTCTGTAGTTCCCTGGCTTATCTCTACAACCCTTCTTAAATAGCGGAACCACATTAGCTGTTCTCCAGTCCTCTGGCACCTCCCCCGTGGCCAGAGAGGAATTAAAAATTTGCGTCAGAGCCCCTGAGATCTCCTCCCTTGCCTCCCTCAGTAGCCCGGGACACAAATCATCCGGACCTGGAGATTTGTCCACTTTTAAGCCTGCCAGCACCTCCAATACCTTGTCAATCCCTATATCAATTTGCTCAAGAACCTCGCAGTGTCTCTCCCCGAGTTCCATACCTTCATCCTCTGATGTTTGAACGATTCTTATGCTGTTTGACAAGGGGAAAGAAAGATGGACTTACGCCATGCGGAATACTGCTTCCAGGTATGTTTACATAGTGACCAACAGTGCAACAAATTCTGCTGACTTAAAAACGCAGAATGCAACCATCTGGTTTTTAGTTAGTTTCCTTTGTGAAAGTTTGTGTTTACTGCTAATGGGCCACTTTTCTGTTTGAGCACCGAACACTCCCAGATCAAGTATGGTTTGGTTGCAGAGTATTCTGCCCTAACTTCAGCTACTACTTCACAGGTACCCTCCGCCACCATGCCTGCCCAACTCACCAACTGCAGCAATTTCCATGCCCACCATGCATCTTCATGGGGGCAATGGAATCTTTCCTTCTACCCGCCTCTGCTGGATTTGAGCTCAGGTGCCAGAAGTGAAAGGGAAACCTTTCTGAAACTCAGTCTCTTGGTAATGGTTACCCAGCCAAAGCAACTGGAGTAAAGAGTGTGATTCTATTTTAAAATGTGCATTTCCTAAAATCATTTGAATATTGAATTCCTTCCCATTGACATTATTTTTGTGTCTGTCTTCTTTTATATTTTAGTTGCCTCTTTCACGTCTTTTAAAAAGAGAAAGCAGGTGAAGTACAGGAGTGTTATCTCTGATGTCTTTGATGGCACTATTGTGAGCTCGGTGCAGTGTCTGACCTGTGACCGGGTAAGTGTGCAACTAATGGCGACTCCAATATGACTTGCAGCCTATGTTTAACAAAATTGAATTTGGTAAGTTTGTTTGCAGCACGTAACCTTTAACAGCTTGGAGAGATCTAACACCTAATATCTAATGTGGACAGTATTGGTTGTCTTATTTAAGGATGGATATAAATGCATTGGAAGCAGTTCAGAGAAGGTTTACCAGATTAATACCTGGAATGGGTGGATTGTCTTATGAGGAAAGTTTGGACAGACAAGGCTTGTATCTGCTGGAGTTTAGAAGAGTTAGAGGTGACTTAATTGAAACATATAAGATCGCTAGGGGTCTTGACAGGGTGGATGTGGAGAGGATGTTTCCTCTTGTGGAAAATCTAGAACTAGGGGTCAGATATGATTTGGCCAGAGTGGACTGGGAGCAGCTACTTTTAGGTAAATCTGCATCAGAGCAGTGGGACTCATTCAAGAAGGAAATAGGAAGAGTACAGGGCCAACGTATTCCAGTAAAGACACAGGGTGGGACCAACAAATCCAGGGAACCCTGGGTGTCGAGGGATATCCAGGATTGGATAAAGAGAAAAGAGGAGGCTTATGGCAGATACCGAGGGCTCAAAACAGCGGAAGTCCTAGAGGAGTATAGAATGTGTAGGGGAGAACTTAAAAAGGAAATTAGGAGAGCAAAAAGAGGGCATGAATGAACATTGGCAGGTAAAATAAAGGAAAATCCAACGTTATTTTACAAGTACGTTAAGAGTAAGGGGATAACTAGGGAAAGAGGGCCCATTAAGGACCATAGTGGTAATTTGTGTGTGGAGCTGGAAGATGTAAGTAGGGTTCTAAATGAATACTTTGTGCTGGTGTTCACAAGTGAGAGGGACAAACATGGGTACGGAAATCAGGCAGAAGGACTGTGATATAATTTTAAAAATTAACATAGAAAGGGAGGAGGTTCTAAGTGGTCTGGCTGGCTTAAAAGTAGATAAATCTCCGGGCCCAGATGAAATGTATCCCAGGCTGTTGAGTGAGGCAAAGGAGGAGATAGCAGGGGCGCTGGCAATAATTTTCAATACCTCTCTGGCCACAGGAGAGGTGCCAGCGGACTGGAGGACAGCCAATGTGGTACCTTTATTCAAGAAGGGAGGAAGGGATAAACCTGGGAACTACAGGCCAGTCAGTCTAACCTCAGTGGTGGGGAAACAATTGGAAGCAATTCTGAGGGGCAGAATTACTCTGCACTTGGAGAGGCAGGGATTAATCAAGGACAGTGAGCATGGTTTTGTTAAGGGGAGGTCATGCCTGACCAATTTGATTGAATTTTTCAAAGAGTTGACCAGGTGTGTAGATGAGGGCAATGCATTTGACGTAGTCTACTTGGACTTTAGCAAGGCTTTTGATAACGTCCCGCATTGGAGACTGATAACGAAGGTAAGAGCCCATGGGATCCAAGGCAATTTGGCAAATTGGATCCAGAATTGGCTGAGTGGCAGGAAGCAGAGGGTGATGGTTGAGGGGTGTTTTTGTGACTGGATGCCTGTGTCCATTGGGGTCCCATAGGGATTGGTGTTGGGTCCCTTGCTGCTTGTGGTTTCTATAAACGATTTAGACTTGAATGTAGGAGAATTGATCAGTAAGTTCGCAGATAACACGAAAATTGGCGGGGTGGTAAATATTGAGGAGGATAGCCTTAGATTACAGGAGGATATAGACGGGCTGATCGGTGGCAAATGGAATTTAATCCGGATAAGTGTGAGGTGATGCACTTGGGCAGGACAAACAAGGCATGGGAATACATGATAAATGGTAGGACCCTGGGAAGTACCGAGGATCAGAGGGACCTTGGCGTGCATGTCCATCGGTCCCTTAAGGTAGCGGGACAGGTAGATAAGGTGGTTAAGAAGGCATATGGGATACTCGCCTTTGTTAGCCGAGGCATAGAATATAAGAGCAGGGAGATTGTGCTGGAACTGTATAAAGGCTGGTTAGGTCAGAGCTAGAGTATTGCATGCAGTTCTGGAATCCGTATTATAGGAAGGATGTGATTGCACTAGAGAGAGTGCAGAGGAGATTTACCAGGATGTTGCCTGGGCTGGAGAGTTTGAGGGGAGATTGGATAGACTGGGGCTATTTTCCCTGGAGCAGAGGAAATTGAGGGGGGACATGATTGAGGTGTATAAAATTATGAGGGGCATAGATAGGGTAGACAGGAAGGAACTTTTCCCCTTGATGGAGGGATCAATAACCAGGGGGCATGGATTTTAGGTAAGGGGCAGGAGGTTTAGAGTGGATGTGAGGAAGAATTTGTTCCCCCAGAGAGTGGTGGGAATCTAGAACTGACTGCCTGAAATGGTGGTAGAGGCAGAAACCCTCATAACATTTAAGTATTTGGATGTGCATTTGTGATGCCATGGAATACAAGGCTATAGGCCTAGTGCTGGAAAATGGGATTAGAATAGTTAGGCGCTTGTTTGACCGGCGCAGACTCAATGGGCCGAAGGGCCTTTTTCTGTGCTGTAGGCCTCTATGACTATGCTTTAAAATAAGGGGTCACCCATTTAAAACAGATGAGGCAAAATTGTTTTCAACTGAGGGTTGAGAGTCTTTGGAACTCTCTTCCTGAAAAGGTGGTGAAAGCAGAGTCTTTGAATATTTTTAAGACAGCGGTGGATAGACTCTTGGTAAGCAAGGGGTTGATAGGTTAGGTAGGTGGGATGCAGATTTCAGGTTACTATCAGATCAGCCATGATCTTATTAAATGGCGAAGCAGGCTCGAGGGGCTGAATGGCCTACCATGCTCCTTGTTCGTATGTATTATTGCAAATGGACCTTGTGCCTTTCTTTCCCCAGTTTTTGTTGGTGTTGTATTGACAAATACAGACTGGAATTTTCTTGCCAGCTTTCAACCCATCCCAATTTATCTGCATCAAAAAAGCATTGCTGTATGCTTGCATATCAGTGAGCGAGGTTGGAGGGAGAGTGCCCACTGTTTGCTGCAATTGAAGATTGATCTATCTGTACTTTAAGATTCTATTTTAAAAAGTCCATTCAGCCCATCTACTTAGCTCCTTCCAACCTGCCCTTTCTCCATGCTCTCTCAAATTTATCTTCAAATATTTACCTACTTTTTAAGTTCTCTAATGGATTTTGTTTTCACCATTGTTTCTGGTAGGGCATCTCATGTCCTAAAAACCATTTTTTTAAACAAAATAATCACTCCTTTCATTCTTTAAAAGCCTTAACTTTCTGCCCTTGCTGATCTGTGGGTAGATTTTCTTTTCCAATTTGCTGTATCAAAACCCTTCATGATTTTTGAAAAGTGCTGTCACTTCAGTTGGCCTTTTCTGTTCTAATGCAAAGAGCCCAACTTTCTCCAACACCTCCTAACTAAAGCTTTTCACCTGTGGTACCATAGTGAATCTTCTCTGAATCCCTTTCATGGACTTAACATCTTTGCCTTCAGTTGTAGCGTGCTATAGTCAGATTCCATCTAGTGTACTGCATTCTGTATTTAGGCACTGCCCCTCAGGGAAGTGCTATAGTGCAACTTCACTGACTGTTACCAGGTCTTAAAAAGTTAATTTTAAATGGACTCAATGGTACAGAAAAACTATTTCTTCTAATGAGGGAATCCAGAACAAGGGGATATAATCGTAAAACAGAGCTTTTTAAAAATTATTCATTCATGGGACGTGGGCTTCACTGGCTAGGGCACGATTTATTACCCATTCCTAATTGCCCTTGAGAAGGTGGTGGTGAGCTGCCGTCCATATGGTGTACGTACACCCACAGTGCTGTTAAGGAGGGAGTTCAGGGTTTTGACTCAGCGACGGTGAAGGAGCGGTGATATATTTCCAAGTCAGGATGGTGAGTGACTTGGAGGGGAGCTTCCAGGTGGTGGTGTTCCCATGTATCAGCTGCCCTTGTCCTTTTAGTTAGTAGTAGTTGTGGGTTTGGAAGGTGCTATTTAAAGAGCCTTGGTGAGTTCCTGCAGTGCATCTAGCAGATGGTACACCCTGCTGCTACTGTGCGTCGGTGTTGGAGGGAGTGAATGTTTGTGGATGTGGTGCCAATCAAGCGGGCTGCTTTTTTGACCCAGTGACAATGCTGGATGCTGATCCATTTAAGGGTGAACCAGGAAGAACTTTTTCATGCAATGGGTATTTTCATGCAAATCTGGAATTCACTTCTCCCAAGCACGCACACACTCGCTCTCTCTCGCCCCCACACGCTCCCCCTCGCTCCCCCCTCTTTTTGTTGAACAAGATTTTCAAGGGAAATGGAAGCTAGGGGCTGAATGGC
This sequence comes from Cetorhinus maximus, assembly GCF_964194155.1. NCBI lineage: Eukaryota > Metazoa > Chordata > Chondrichthyes > Lamniformes > Cetorhinidae > Cetorhinus > Cetorhinus maximus. The sequence goes on from NC_135895.1 coordinate 12,398,972, forward strand.
CTATGTTCTTGGTGCCCAAACTGCATGCAGTATCCTGACTGGTGATTTGCATCGGTTTAGCATTGCATCTTTATTGCTTGTACTTGTGCCCTTATTGATATAACCTAGGATCACAAATGTATTTTCTTTCTATATAGCTTCATCAACTTGGTTCATCTCTTGTCTGAGTTATCAGAACTGCTGACCGTCCATAAACTGGACTGTTCAGTTCAAAATTGGCCATTCCATCTCGTGGATTAATTCTGCGAGTAACCATGGAGACACGCTGCCCTCATGCTAACTATTTAATTGGGCCCACTCCACTGAAGAACAAGTAGGGATCCTTAATTTCTGAGACCTGAAAAGCGAGCTCTAGTCAACATCAGATGTAATCCTGCTGATGAGAGTGTAGAAATCCACTGCCTCTGTTTTGTATAAGATGCTTTTAATTAGAAGAACTGGATTTATTTTATCAAACCAATTATCCTCGGCCAGACTAAATTGATTTGGAATCTAAATAATTGGCTGGAACAGATGTATTTAGTCTTTTGCTGTAATTTGGGTAATTCTTGTGTTAGCAAATAACCTGTATTTTGCTGGGCCAAAACGTTTTATATTTTTTTAAAAATTTACCAATTGGTGGTTAACAATAACCTAGGAGCAGTTGGATATCACATTCAGCAGGTGTTTAGAGTGGAGTTTGAGGTATCTTAATGGTATAACAATGATCATGAAATTTGGTTTGAGAGATCCTGTTGACGTGATCCAGGGAGACCTGTGCACTGCTTATAATGTGAAGCGGGATCAAGGGACTTAATGCATAATGTGTACAGTTACCACACGTACTGTGATTTGTTGCTCAATTTTGTATACGGTCACAGAATCTGTGAAAGTGCTGGTGTCTAAGCAGGTGAGTAATAAGTAATTTGCTCTTGGGATTGCTTGACACTGATGCTGACACTGCTTGTGGAAGGGAAGTGTTTGATTGTTCAGCATTGTCATTCCTCTCACCACAAAAACCCACAGTGAATTATGTTTGTTAATTATATCATGCTTTAGTATATAATGTACATTTTTTATATTAAACCCAGGTAAACATTGCGTGCAGACATTAGGGATGCAAAAAGCTGTGAGATATATGGGGAGGGTTGGGGGGGTTGAAATTAGTTGCTGTATAAATCGTGAAATTATAAGCTTTAGTGCAGAATATGAATGCTATCAATTAGCATCTCCTGTTTGCATCAGTATATTTGGCTGACAGCCTCTCTCCCTTCCCTGCCCCACCCCCCACTTTTCGTTTTGGTTGCCTCTGTAAAGGGGCTGCCCTCTCTGAGCTGGGTCAGTACTGACAAACGGAATGTTATCTTGTCTCTTTTCTTAGTGGCTGGCAATCCTAATGTGTAACTGTGGCATTTGTTCATTTCATATTTTCAGAATTTATACTATTTTTTTTTAATCCTTAGCCTTTTTCCTGTCTGGGTGCTTTTGCCTGTAGGTGTCTACCACCTTGGAGACCTTTCAGGATCTCTCTCTGCCAATCCCGGGTAAAGAAGACCTGGCCAAGCTGCATTCCTCAAGTCACCAAATGTCCTTAGTGAAGGCAGGGTCATGTGGTGAGGCATACACTCCACAAGGTTGGATAGCGTATGTGATGGAGTACCTGAAAAGGTGCGTGTCAAATTTTGGGAGGGAGGGAAACAAAAGTTTAATTAAAACATTTTTTAAAGCTGCTTTCCTACTGAGAGAGGAATGCAGTTGCAACCTCTTGAAATTAATATTTCTGTTTGTTATCTCCTGTGTTCCTAGTTGGTTCTGGGGTCCTGTGGTATCGTTGCAGGATTGTCTGGCTGCCTTTTTTGCTAGAGATGAACTTAAAGGTGAGTAAGGATCCTGAATACTATTAAAGTGCTTTTATAGTTGGGGAGGATAACATGTGGGGTGGACATAATGGCCTCTGTGCGTTGCATTAAAAGAGAAAATTACACCAGCTTTGTTCATCTTTGAGCTGTCTTCTGAATCAACTATGTCAACAGCAGATGTGTTGTGCTATATTACAAAGATTATATCAAAGAATATGTTGTGATTTGGCAGCACAATGTGTTTACATTGGCTCAAGTGGACTGGTACATAAAAGCACAGCCTAATGTAGTACTGTGCTCTACAGGCTTGAATGTTGATATGTCAGTTCCTGTTCTGTGCTGATCCCATTTGAAGAGGAACTGGGTGAGACGCAATCAGTCTTTGTGTCTTTCTGTCCCTTTTTGTCCTGCTACTTGCTGTCTAGAGATGCCTGCTGAAAAGTGTGTGCAGAAACTTTCTCTTATTCATTGGATGTGGGCTTCATTGGTAAGGCCAGCATTTATTTCCCATCTGCAGTTCTCCTTGAGCAGATGGTGGTGAGTTGTCTTCATGAATGCAACAGAGTGGCTTGCTAGGTCATTTCAGAAAGGATTAAAGAATAAACCTCATTGTGCGTCCAGAGTCATGTGTAGGCCAGACCCAGTAAGGGTGGCAAATTTTCTTCCCTAAAGGGCACCACTGAACCAGATGGTGTGTTTACAACAATCCAGATGGTTCATGGTCGCCAAGTACGTGCGCTTACATTAGGTCAAGGCGAGATCAAGCTTATTATGAATTTCTTATTGATCAAATGATTTGCCAACTCTTGCAGTCAAGACAGAATTTGAGGTCCTGCCAGAGGCACCCATTCAAATAGATTCCAGCAAGGGTGCTATTGGGAGGGAAAACTATTGATTGATATAGCTTTGCATACTGATGTGATCACTGCTCTCTTATGGCACGGACTTGGGCTAAATGGCCTCCTGTGCCATTAATGACTCGAGGCCACAAAGTTTAGTATCAATTGCTGTTTTTGGTGTCAGGGAGTGGATGGTAAAATCTGGCTGCTTTCAAAACCAGGACATGATTGCTTACAAATGGCAAAGAGGAGGAAGTTTTTTGAATCACTGTTTTACTTTGTTACACACCTTTCTATTTATATCCTTTGTAAAATTGTTCTAAAATATTACAGGTGATAACATGTACAGCTGTGAGAAGTGTAAAAAGTAAGTACAGTACATGTTTCTGTTGTCTGTGGTCCAGCTTGAATTAGATTTATGTTATACAGCCTATTTGTGCCTCTGTCCAATAATATTCTAGCATCTTAGTCATTTGAACTTGGCTCGTGGGTTTTTAACGAGTAATTATCAAGCCATTTTTGGTTGATTATCTGGAGCTTTTTGAATTCATTTCTGGGGGTATGGGCATTCCCAGAAAAGCCAGAATTTATTGCCCCATCCCTAGTTGCCCTTGCAGTGGTGAGCTGCCTTTTTGAACCAGTCTGTGTGGTAGAGGTGCACCAACAGTGCTGTTGGATAGGCGGTACCAGGATTTTAGCTTGGGTTGTTCGTGCATTTCATGCATCGTGACCAGAACTATGTAGAGTAGCATCAGAAAAGCGCTATGAGGAAAGAGCTAAGCAAAATAAAAGCGGGACATTCTGGAAACCACAGCACGTCAGATGGGATCTGTAAAGAGAAAAGTCGGGCTCATTATGTATTGGCTATATAGCCCTTCATTAGAACTGAAGATTAACAGCAACAAACACAAATGGGACCAAAGAGGAGCATACTTCCAGGCTGGCATTCCCCTAGGAGAAGCAGCAGTAAAATAAAAAGAAAAAACTGCAAAAGCCAAAAGTCTGAAATACGAAGAAAACAGTGGCAGTACAGCAAGTCACCCCTTGAAAAATGTATTCGTTCTCCACAACAACAACTTGAATTTATAAGACCCCTTTAACATAAAACATCCCAAGGTGCTGCCCAGCAGCAAAATTTGACACCGGCCTACATAAAACAATATTAGGGCAGTTGGCCATATGTTTGGTCATAAACATAGGTTTTAAGGGACATCTTAAAGGAGCGAAGAGAAGCGGTGAGCCGGAGAGGTTTAGGGAGGAAGTTCCAAAGATTTTAAGGCCTTGACAGCTGAAGGCACTGGATGTGGGTATTTCTGGCAAGGTTGACATTTATTGCTCATGCCTGGTTGCCATCCTCTTGAACTGCTGGTAGCAGGCTTGACCCAATCAGAAGCCTACTAGGCCAATTCAGAGGGCAGTTAAGAGTCAACCATCTTGGCGTGACACTGCAGAATTATGCAGTTTATTGCTGTTCAGCTTTGTATCCCTTTGGTGAAACTCAGGACTAGGGCAACCTTGAGTCCTGAAAGGAAACAACTTTAGAGGGGGAATTCCATTTATATACACAAGGTAGATAGCGTTTGAAAATTATAAGGTGCTTATAAACTCCTTGTTTAACTTTTAAACTTTAATAACATTGGATGTACTTTTGCTAAAAGCAAAGTGTAAATAGCATATGAAAGCATTATTCATGAAGTTTTGACACTTCACAGTTCAAATTTATAGATTTCAACATAACAGCCATCTTTTGTGGTACATTACTCAATCCAATTTTCCAACAGTTTAGCTTTCCTTCCAGAGTTGCCATTTTTGATTAGTTTCAACATCATTAACATAGCATTGCAATATTAACATGTAAAAAAGCTTTGATTTATGCTTTCGTATCCCATTTACAGCTTCTATAATATATACAGCCAAAGTTATTGAAGTTACACAAGGACTTTATGAACACCCTGTATATCTGAAATATTCGCTCAAGTTAGTGATCATAAAACTAGTGAACACTGGTTCACACTGGCAAAAGATAAAAAAATATAGAATCAATATGAGGAAAATCTTCACACAAGACTGAACAGCACATGCAGTTAACTTCCAGATGGGTAATGGAGGTACGAACCTAAGAATCATTTAAGACTCAGCTGCATGTGAGGTAGTCACTGTCGGCTCTTTATCAATGGATGAGCAAGTGTCATGAAGAGATATTAATGTCTATAATGTTGTTGGAAATTATTTTTAAATTGGAATTGGGTCTGTCAATGTGTGTGTCAGTGTGTGACTTAACTAGATTAAAGCCAGCTAGTCTGGGTGCTTTGTATAGTAGTTTGATAGAAGGTAAACAGTATATTTGCATTTGTTGAATAAAACATTCAAAAGAATGGGTAAAATCTTGCGCCTAACTGGGAAACACCAAGCATTGTGTTTATATTACTAATAAAATTGGTGGAATGAAAGGATTATTGTTAGGAGAGGTAAAATTTAAAAAACCTAGTAATTCAATGGAAAGTTTACATTCAAAGGGATAAGCTAGGTATAAACAGGAGTTTGTGTGTATATGTCAGAGGCATGTAAGATCTAACCAGCCTGTAAGCCAACAACTGTCTGCAAATTGCAAGGGACCTCATTTTGAATTTGTACAGTCAAATGTGTTTTGTCTGGTGTCTGTTTAAAGTCTATGGGTTATTGTTGCCTTGGTGAAGATTTGCCTGGGGATTAATTTGGGAATTTGTTTAAAAGTTATTATGGTAGTAATTTGTAGATGTGTGTGTTTAATTTGTTGTTAAATTAACAAATGTATAATTTAGTTCCGTATTTAAAAAAACCTTTTGAGGCTCGGTGGTCTTATTCCTGAATTCAGAGCTGCATCTCAAACATACCAATTGAAAATATAGGTTATGACAGTTGTTCAAATTTCCCTCTGGGACTTAAACAGCTCAGCCTTTACCAACTGCTGTGTCATAGCAGCAAGGATGTGACAAATGGCCTTCCTCATCCATAGCTATCTTGTAAACAGACTTCCAGCTAAAGTAGTTATTTTTCAGAGTTCAGGATGGTGTTATCTAATTGGGACTGGAAGTGATGTGGACAGGTATAGACTGAGGCGATCAAGTTTTCCACAGGTTACTATGGTTCCTGTATGTTCTGAGGGCTGTGAGGCAAAGGGAATATTTATGAAGGGAAATTCAGACCAGTGTTGAACATTGAGCTGTTTGGGTAAGTTGATATTTTGTTGTTTTGTTTGATCACTTTGGAGGGGAGTTGTGGGATCAGTTGAGAATTTAGGTAGATCTTTCCCTCAGATGAACTGAGTGATAGAGCCCATGAAACAGTAAATTGTGTGTGATCTGTGCAAGATAGCCCTTCATGATTTTGTGCTTTGTTATCTTGGCATTGAACAGTTAATTTATAACTTCTTTTTCCAGATTGAGAAATGGAGTGAAATTCTGCAAAGTGCAAAAGTTGCCAGAGGTAAATTCTTTCAATCATGATTTTAAATCCCAGGTTTTCATTCTTAAAATTTGGCTAATTAATCCTTTGAACTTTCAATAACTTATTCCAGGGAATCCTGAGCTTCTGCTCCTCCTCCTCCTTCAACAAAGGCTAATCCACGTGATTTCCTTACCAATTATATAATTGCAGGAATATATCTATATTAAAGGAACATAGTAGGCACTCACCTGCTGACCTACAGAGTCGAAGCGCCACCAAGTGTTGCCCCGGAGGCCAGAAATTCCAAGGTTCAATCATTGGTCTCAGACAATTTTCTAATTGAGTGGTGCAGTTAGTTCTGTTAAGGGGGGGAAGGCAGCAATCAGTCAGAGCTCCTACTTCCGATTGCTTTCCATGGACTCCTATCGGATGGGTTAAATGGTGGGGCTGTGATATATCCACTGGTGAAACTGATTGTCGGGTATCCAATTGATTCAGTGGTAACGTTCTTCCATGAGTCAGAAGGGTGTGGTTTCAAACCCCACTCCAGGACTTGAACATTTAATCTAAGCTGAGGCCATTTATCTCGCTGCTGCTGGGGGATCTTGATTTAAATTGAATATCTGCCATATCTGCGCCAATAAATCATTGAATTTTAAACTAATTAATTACATGTGAAGCACAAGACGTATCAAATAAAATTGTAATTGTATGTTTTTTTTGTGTTGTAGATTTTGTGCATTCACTTGAAGAGGTTCAGACACGAGCTCATGTTTTCCACCAAAATCAACAGCCATGTGTCATTCCCTTTGGAAGGGCTTGACCTTCAACCTTTCCTCGCTAAAGACAGCTCTTCTCAAATCACGACTTATAACCTTTTATCAGTTATCTGCCATCATGGTACTGCCAGTTGTGAGTATCACAAACAGATGTTTCAATGTAATGCATCACTCTTCACTGAGCTGTTGCTTTGTTGTGGAAGTTTTTAATGACACCAATTTTTTTTTTAGTTAAAGCAGTGTATTTTTCTTCAGATGGAATGCTAAACCGAGGTCCCACCTGCCTGTTCTAGTGATCCAATTGTGATATCAAGTCCCATGTCATAATTGGAAGAGCAGGGAGTTCTCATGTTGTCTGGTGTTCGAACCAGGATGGGAGAAGATTGCGAATTACCAAGCTCCACTACTCCGCAGGCTGCACCATTAATTAAATGAAATATTTAATTTTCTCACCGTAATGGCCAATTGTGTATCTATACCTCAAGCACCCAGAAGAGAAGAGACTCTGACCAGGCTTCTTTCAAAAACTCAATGATTAATTTATTTTAAAATAAAACTTCTTTTAACAAGTTGCAAGTACTGGTTAACACACAGTTGTAATCAGGAAGTATAACTATCTATCTCTTAAAAGAATTCCCCCAACACACACAGACACAGGAGGGCGCACACACGCACAGGTGCGGATGCATGCGCAGACGCACAAAGGACAAACAGATGGTCTCTCTGCAGAGATGGACTTTGGATGATGGGCATTGTAGAATAAAGGATCAAGTCCACAGGGCCTCAACGCTGTTGACCTGGAGTTCTCTTGTGTTCCCAGTAAATGCCTGGAAGTTCCCACCAACTGGTTCCTTTGTAGGCCCAGATGCAGACTGGTTACACTCGGATGAGGGTTCTCTGGCTGCAGGTTGATAGCCACATACAATTTTAGGCAAGGTTCAGAGCCTTCTTTCCTCAGCTTGTTCTCCAACAAGACTGCATCCAAAACAAGCAGGCTCACAACTGAAGTCCCCCCCTCACCTCACACACACACACCCCTGTCTCCCCCCCCACCATCCAATGTGATTTCCAGCATGTTATCAATCTTCCTTTTCAGATTTTTTTCATTAAAATGATTGCAGTTCAAAACAAACAATCAGATCTTCCTCATGCACCATCAAGGTCAGGTGATTTATTAAAAGAGGCCTGCTTGTTGACAGTTCCAAGGTGAATTTTTGACCTTTGTTTTAAAAAAAGGTCCCAGATTAACACCCAGATGATCAGATCATGCCAGTTCCTTCCGTTGTTTAAAAGGAAACTTCAGTCTTGAGAGATATGATTCTAACACTGGCTAATAACCTTTCCCTCCACTAGTTAAATTTTTAAAAGTTGGATTGATCATCTCATTGCTGTTGACAAGATATTGTTCTCACACAGTGGTTGCTGCATTGAGTTTTTATTTAAACATAAATGTTAAGTTAATGCTATTCTGAAGGTTTTCTTCAACATTCAAATAATTGAAATTTGCTTAGCATGAGAAACAATATTTTGCACCACCATTACTTTATCCTGCAACCAGCGTCTCTCAGACAGATTATTTAGTCTTTGTCTCACTACTGTTTGTAGGGCCTTGCTGAGTACAAATTACTTGCCATGCTTCCTACATTTCAACAGTGACTACGCTTCAAAAGTACTTAATTGATTGTGAAGTGTTTTTGAATGTTATATGGTCATGGTGATTTATAAATGCAAGTCTGTTACAGTGTAGGATAACAGGATTTATAGGTGCATAGAAATTCCAGAGGTAGTTTCGCTCGTTGTGCCTGTTTTACCCTCCATTCTAATTGTTGCAACCTATGTCCTAATTGCAACTTGTGGTAAAGGATTGTATCTTCATTTGACGCCTCCTCTAACATCTCCCTTGAATTCCTAATGATTATAAGTCTTGAGATTTTGACAGTCCGTCACTGTTGAACCCCTCCTAAGCGTTTCATAATTTCAATCTCTCTCCCCCCCCCCCCCCCCCCCCCTCCTCGTTTCTGGTGGAAAAGCCCTGAATTATTTTGAGTCTGTCTTCATAACAATTTAGTCTTTGCTGTATTTTCCTTGACTCTGATAACCTTTTATAATGATGAGTGCAGTAGCTGAAGTGGGACCTAATTGATGCCATGCACAAATTCAATATCTCTCCGTCTTTTATGTTCAGCATTCCTTTGTATAAATCCAAGAGTCCCAACTGCTTTTTAATGATTCTTTTCAGCTTTGTTCAAGCTGTTTAAAAGCTGCCATTTAGTGCAGCGTTGTCTACTAGAAAATTAACAGAAAGAGGAGCTGGGGGGAGGAGAGAAATGGGTTGGGGGTGCAAGCGAGATGGTGGGCATTCTTGCTTTCTCCCAGAGGGTAACGCTTGCAGAATGAATTGCTAGAGATGTTGGTTGAAACTGGTGGTGTAAAAGTATACTGGAGACAGTTGAAATGTGTTGCTGGAAGGAGAGGAATTGATAGATAGGGTGCAAAGCCTAGAAGGTAGAGTTAATCAAAATTCTTAGGATCATGTAGGTTATGACTCTGTAACCTGCTCTGTGAAAGACTCATGTGAAAGAAGAGAGAGAATATGCTTACTGCATACCACCTATGGGGGAATGATAGCTGCTGTATATATTGCCAGAAAGGTCATGGTTTTCAGGACTCCCAAAATTCTGTTAAAGATTCCCCAAAGCAATAACAATATTAAGCTTTTCTGTTTTTATAGGCCAGTGGCCCTGGTTTATAATATATGATCTGTCAGTTCATCCAGGATACCTTTACAGGTGTTTGTGTATTTTTCTAACTTCAGATGGCCATTATACAGCTTATTGTCTAAATGACCTGAATGATCGATGGTTTGAATTCGATGACCAGAGTGTTATGGAAGTGTCTGAATCCACTGTGCAGAATGCAGAAGCTTACGTGCTCTTCTACAGGTAAATCCGTTCTCTTGATGAAAGCTACTGGTTTTTGTTTTCCATGGAAAGGGGCGTAGAATTGTGGTTTCCCCCCCCCATAATAAGAATAGAGTTTGACTTATCCAGACCCTGAAAACTACTGGACCTGGCAGTTCATGGCTTCAAATGTTATTATTTAATATGTCAGCCAAGTCATAACCTCAATTTCAATGCAGTCCTGCTTGGCTGAGGAAACCTAGTGGCCCTGCTTGTGATCTTGTGGTGCAAACAATGATTCAGTAGTAGCACTAGCGCTTTGGTCAGAAGGTTGAGAGATATAGTCCCACCAGTAACTTGAGCACGAAATCTAAGCCAGCACTGCCACCTTTAGCATGGATATTAAACAGAGGCCACATCCGCCCTCTTAGATGACCCTATTTTAAAAGAGTGAGGGAGTTCTTCCGGCCTCCTGATCAACATTTATTCCTCAACCAGCATCGCTAAAGCAGATTATCTGGTCATCGTCATATAGGTGTTTGTGGGAGCTTGCTGTGCATGATCCTGTCCTTAACTGGCCGCTCTGGCTCAGTTGTCCGTATGTCCAAATTAATTCATTGAATGGACATTTATTTATAATCTTTGCGTATTTCCTTCTCGTTCCACACTTCCTGCTTCCTGTGCTGCTTGGATCCTCCTTGAGTGCAACGGTTTGGGGTTTTTTTGGTCTTTGTGCTGTGACCAAGATAGTGACATCAGGATCAAAACCACTGTGAAATTATCGTCACCTCCCTCCCTCATAGCCGAACTTGTTCAAAATAAAAGCAAAATGTGAGTCTGAATGGTCCCTGAACAAAATGTATGCATTGTTTATATATACTAATTCCACAATTTTGATTTCTGCATTGTATTTTTCTCTCCCTAAAGTTCTTTATAGCAGCAGTTTTATTTAGTGTCGTGCATGTATCGTTTAGCATGCAAATCTTCAGTAATCGTAGATTGAGCTACAGTTAAGATCTAACCTCTGCCTCTTTGCATGGACAGTGGACGTGGATGAGGAAGGACATTTTAATCCTTCAGAGCACTTCCAATCAGAACAGTCTGACTGTCGTTCCCCCTTCCCTCTGCCCCCCACCACCCCAGAAACCAACTGCTGCTTAAATGATTCTGCGCTCTTTGCTCTCACTACATAACTTTGGTCACTTCCATCCACTGAACCCTGTTTATGAAGTTTTTCCTACTATTGGAGCTGACTTTGCATTTTTTTTTGGTTAGAACTTGCCCTGGTGTCACTGCTTAATTTAAAGTAGGATTCTGCATTTGGTATTTCCATACCTTTTGCATCTTTCTATGCCTCTATAAAAATCACACTGCAGCATTTGTTAAAGCACTATAATGGTTCTCTCCCTGCGATGAACTTTGGCAGCGAGCTGACTTTGTTACATGTATCATACTGGAATGCCAGACACTGTGTTAAAATGAGTTTATTGCACTCTTCTTATTCAAACACCAAACGTTTATACAAGACTGTTGTGGAAGTCAAAAGGTTATGAATTTGCTGCATCAGGTCCAGACAATTCAATTTACAATTGTGATCGGTAGCGCTGCAGAAGGGAGGTAATTGTGAAGTCGACTCACCTAGCAGCAACTCAAATTTTACAATGCAAATTCACTGGAACCTGCCACGTAGCTCTGCAGTAAAAACCGATCCAATTCATATGCAGCTGCTGTGAATCGGGATGCCTTGGGGGGAGTGCATAATTAACGTAATTTTCACAAATATAATCTGTTTATTCCCAACTTCCAAAAGAATTTTTAGTTCGAAGTCAAATCAACACTGTATGTACTGTAGATGGTTATATAAATGGTGCAGTGCAGTAACATTCTTCCTTTTGCTGCAACCTACAAGAATGATGAAAATGATAAATGCCACATTTTAACGCTCCAAGTACTATAAAACTTATGCTGCAGTTCATAATTGCTCAGTCAAACCCCTGAAAACTCTCCCAATTTAACATCTCTTGTTTAAAGTACAAAGCTAACTTAGATTTGAGCACAATACTGGAAGAAAAAGCTGTTACACTTTTTGGGAGCCATTTTTTTTAACCTGTATTTACTACGAATATTTTTGTCTACCTGAAACTACTCTTTTAGGCGATCCTAGCATCAGTGTTTTAACTTGCCAGGATATCTTTAAGTTTGCAGTATCTCCAGGGAACAAAGAGAGCCGCCTTCCATTTTATTCAGCTACTGATTTTATCATTTTCCCTTGCACGATTAGCCGTGTCTTCGGAAGACAGTAGAATAACATTACTAATATCATTACACTTTGATTTGGGCTTCAATTGGAAATTTGTAGTAAATAAACCGGATTAGAACATATTAATAATAACAGTTAAATTGAAAAAAGAGCTTCCAATCAAAAATAGATTTGAACAAATTACACGCAATGTTTGTATTTGAATTGAATTTCTCGCCCTTTGGGCACCAACTTAATAACAACCACTGATTGAATAACAATTGTACTACAGGAGATAAAATCAATTTTCTATGTGGAACAGTGCAGCACAAAGGAGACCATTTGGTCCATTGACTGCGACAATATGGCATGACAAACTTCAAGATTTTGTTTAGTATCTTAACAGAATTGCTTCATTTTTGTAATGGTCATTTCTTGATGTTTGTTCTCTTATTTCATGTAAAAACAAAGTGAACACTTGGCCATGAAATCATACCACAGCAGAATCAATGCTATTTTTGTAGTAACTGGAAATTAGAAGCTCTAGATAAGGCAACTTGGCGGTGGCACAGTTAAGATGAAATATCATGTGGTATGAACTGGTTTCCTGATAAACTTCTGGAAGACTTGATTTAAACTGAATATAATTCTAAAGATCCCACTATTCAAAGAGCTGAGTATTCTCCTCATCTCCTGGCCAACATTCCTCCTTCAACCAGAATTACCAAAAACAGTGAAACCGGTCATCCATTCCCATTGTTGCTTGCAGGATCTTGTGTGCAAAATGGTTGCTGCATCTGTCTATGCAGCAGTCATTACACTTCAAAAGTAATTCATTGTATATTACACATACATTCACTTTTTTCTTTACTATTGTGGTATAATGTTTAAGGACATTAAGTGTCATTAGAACATGTATTAAGATTGCAAAATACCATTTAGCATATCTTTGCTAGAAAGAACTTGTACTGTACTTTTCATGAGTGAGTCCCAAAGTACTTCATAGCCAATGAAATACTTTTGAAGTGTTGTTGCTACTGTAATGTAGGAAGTGCAGCAGCCAATTTGCATGCAGCATGTTCCTTCAAACAGCAATAAGATAATTGACTCAACAATCTCTTTGTGGTACTGATCGAGGAATCCATGTTGGTCATGATATTGGGATAATGCCCCTGCTGCCCTTTGAGTGGTGCCCTGGGATCTTTTACATCTACTTGAGACCTTTCTGGCCACAGGAGAGGTGCCAGAGGACTGGAGGACAGCCAATGTGGTACTATTATTCAAGAAGGGAGGAAGGGACCAAGGAACTACAGGCCAGTCAGTCTTACCTCAGTGGTGGGGAAACTATTGGAAGCAATTCTGAGGGACAGAATTACTCTACACTTGGAGAGGCAGGGATTAATCAAGGACAGTCAGCATGGTTTTGTTAAGGGGAGGTCATGTCTGACCAATTTGATTGAATTTTTCGAAGAGGTGACCAGGTGTGTAGATGAGGGCAATGCATTTGATGTAGTCTACTTGGACTTTAGCAAGGCTTTTGATAACGTCCCGCATTGGAGACTGATAACGAAGGTAAGAGCCCATGGGATCCAAGGCAATTTGGCAAATTGGATCCAGAATTGGCTGAGTGGCAGGAAGCAGAGGGTGATGGTTGAGGGGTGTTATTGTGACTGGATGCCTGTGTCCGTTGGGGTCCCATAGGGATTGGTGTTGGGTCCCTTGCTGTTTGTGGTATATATAAACGATTTAGACTTGAATGTAGGAGGGTTGATCAGTAAGTTTGCGGATAATACGAAAATTAGTGGAGTGGTAAATAGTGAGGAGGATAGCCTTGGATTACAGGAGGATATAGATGGGCTGATCTTTGGCAAATGGAATTTCATCCGGATGAGTGTGAGGTGACGCACTTAGGCAGGATAACCAAGGCACGGGAATACACGATAAATGATAGAACCCTGGGAAGTTCCGAGGATCAGAGGGACCTTGGTGTGCATGTCCACCGGTCCCTTAAGGTAGCGGGACAGGCAGATAAGGTGGTTAAGAAAGCATATGGGATACTCGCCTTTATTAGCTGAGGCATAGAATATAAGAGCAGGGAGGTTATGCTGAAACTGTATAAAACATTGGTTAGGCCACAGCTAGAGTATTGCGTGCAGTCCTGGAATCCGCATTATAGGAAGGATGTGATTGCAATAGAGAGAGTGTAGAAGAGATTTACCTGGATGTTGCCTCGGCTGGAGAGTTTTAGTTATGAGGAGAGATTGGATAGACTGGGGTTATTTTCCCTGGAGCAGAGGAGATTGAGGAGGGACATGATTTGAGGTGTATAAAATTGTGAGGGGCATCGATAGAGTAGACAGGAAGGAACTTTTTCCCTTGGTGGAGGGATCAATAACCAGGGGGCATAGATTTAAGGTAAGGGGCAGGAGGTTTAGAGGGGATGTGAGGAAGAATTTTTTCACCCAGAGAGTGGTGAGAATCTGGAACTCACTGCCTGAAAGGGTGGTAGAGGCAGAAACCCTCATAACATTGAATGAGTATTTGAATGTGCACTTGCGATGCCATGGCATACAAGGCTATGGGCCTAGTGCTGGGAAATGGGATTAGAATGGTAGGTCCTTGTTTGACCGGCACAGACTTGATGGGCTGAAGGGCATTTTTCTGTGCTGTAGACCTCTGACTCTGAGACAGGGCTTCTAATATCTCATCTGTGAGGCAGAACCTCCAACAATGCAACACTACACTGAAGTACTGATTTGCAGTGTTATTTTACATAATGCAGCCCTTAATATTTAACATTGTGGCGACCTTTAACCCAGAAGCAATACAATCAGGAAAATTTGTAATTTCTTTAAAATGCTTGTGGAATCTGTAATTGTTTTTAAAAAAACATTTGGAAAGGACTTTTGAGAGTTTGCATCAATTGTAAAGGGATCAGTTGTAAATTTCTTGGATAAGAAATACTAGCCCATGTGACCAGGCAACCATTGACCTTGAAGCAGTGCCAACAGGAAGGAAGTTAAGAAAGAAACAAAAACAAAAATAAAAATACCTGGAAAAACTCAGCAGGTCTGACAGCATCTGCGGAGAGGAACACAGTTAATGTTTCGAGTCCGTATGAATCTTCAACAGAACTAAGGAAAAATAGAAGAGAAGTGAAATAAAACCTGGTTTAAGGGTAGGGGGGTGTGGGACAGGTAGAGCTGGATAGAGGGCCAGCTATAGGTGGAGACAGCCAAAAGATGTCATAGACAGAAGGACAAAGAGGTGTTGACAGTGGTGATATTAGCTAAGAAATGTGCTAATAGGTGACATTAAGGGTAGAAAGTAAGACGAGCAAGGTACAGATAGCCCTAGTGGGGGTGGGGGGAAGGGATCGAAATAGGCTAAAAGGTAGAGATAAAACAATGGATGGAAATACATTTAAAAATAATGGAAATAGGTGGGAAAAGAAAAATCTATATAAATTATTGGAAAAAAGGGGGATCGGAAAGGGGGTGGGGATGGAGGAGAGAGTTCATGATCTAAAGTTGTTGAACTCAATATTCAGTATTGAGAATATTGAGTTCAACAACTTTAGATCATGAACTCTCTCCTCCATCCCCACCCCCTTTCCGATCCCCCTTTTTTCCAATAATTTATATAGATTTTTCTTTTCCCACCTATTTCCATTATTTTTAAATGTATTTCCATCCATTGTTTTATCTCTACCTTTTAGCCTATTTCGATCCCTTCCCCCCACCCCCACTAGGGCTATCTGTACCTTGCTCGTCTTACTTTCTACCCTTAATGTCACCTATTAGCACATTTCTTAGCTAATATCACCACTGTCAACACCTCTTTGTCCTTTTGTCTATGACATCTTTTGGCTGTCTCCACCTATAGCTGGCCCTCTATCCAGCTCTACCTGTCCCACCACCCCAAACCAGCTTATATTTCACTTCTCTTCTATTTTTCTTTAGTTCTGTTGAAGAGTCATACGGACTCGAAACGTTAACTGTGTTCCTCTCCGCAGATGTCGTCAGACCTGCTGAGTTTTTCCAGGTATTTTTATTTTTGTTTTTGTTTCAGATTTCCAGCATCCGCAGTTTTTTGCTTTTATCTTCAGAAAGAAGCCATGTGGCTGACAGACATAAAGTGCTGCAGACAAAAAGGAAAGCTGCAAGCAGAGGAGCAGGAAAGTGAAGGTGATTAGTGCACGAATGCAGAGACAGAGGAAGCAGATAGTGACAGAAAGAGGACCACAAAGAATTCTTGAGGGGAAGTAGTAAATCACTTTCAGGAAGAGGTCAGTTTTTCTGTTTGGCAGAAAAGGAGACATAAGCCCTTGGAGGTATTGTCCGAGCTGGCTTAAAAAGTCTAAAAACTGGAAAGCTGTGAGAGTAGCTGGGAGACGCTAAAGAGGTGGGTGTTCTCCCAGAAGTGGCCAAACCAGGAACCAGGATGTTATTGGTCAGTTGAAAAAGAACTCTGAAACATCAGGATTGTCATGAACCAGAGAGAGAGAGAGAGAGGATTTGTAGAAGTGTGACTTGCTGATGATGATTGTACCTGTGAAACTTGAAGTGAAAGCTGTTGTTGGATAGGACTCCTGACTTACCCTGCATGAATAAAGAACACCACTTTGTGGGACTGTACCACCTTTGTGCTGGGAGTGATGTGAGTGCTTGTGGTTTGGTAAAACGTATCTTTGTATTGACTATTTAAAGTGAAATTTACCTTTTGCTTTGAAGTATCGTTTGCCTGTTAATTTAAGTTTAATTTGGGTTTGTTCTAATTCGTGTTAAAGTAACAACTACAAAAAGTGGAATCTTGTTGGTAATTTCTTCATTTTGGGGGGCCATTCAGTAAACCCCTACAGCGATCATAAACTATTGATTATTCTTTGCTTCTGAATATAAATTATTCCTACCCTTCAGAAAAGCAGCCTGTAGGAAAGTTGAACTTTTTTTTTACTCGATAGAATGACATTATTACCCCTGATTTGAAAAAAAAATACAGGCTTGGATTAATAGATTTTCCATTTTGCCCAGTTAAAATGTCACTAGGATTTGAGTCTGGTGCCAGCGTTGGAAGCTGGGGCAAAGAGGAGAGGGGAAAGGAAGCCGGGAGAAGAGCATTTTTTATGTAGTGATTTATTGTTTGAAACGCACTACCTGAAAGGTAGATAGAAGCGATGGTAACTTTGAAAATAATAAATTGAAGAAGAAATATTTGTGGGATCGGGTAGTGAAAGAGCAGGGGCATGGGACTAATTGAATAGCTCCTTCCTAAGAGCTGATACAGGCATAATGAACCACTTGGCCTCAATCTGTGCTGTATGATTCTCTGACTTTTGATCGAAATATGATACAAAGATGACTCCTGATGGTGTGCCTCTTGTTATGGAATAATTTGAGCTGACTTTATCGGTTTTTTTTGGGAGTGGATTTGTGCAGATTCCAGCAATATTGCTGATAACACCACAGGAAGAGGATAAAATGATTCTGCAGTGGGGTCAACAGGAAATCAGCTGCTGCAAATTTTCAATGTTGCATTGTCTTGTCGTTTTTATTTGGCAGGAAATGCAGTGAGGAGATGCAGAAGGAAAGACAGAGGGTAACTCATCTGCTGAATGTGATGGAACCTAGTCTGCTTCAGTTCTACATATCACGCCAGTGGCTGAACAAATTCAAGACTTTTGCTGAGCCAGGCCCCATTAGCAACAATGAGTTCCTTTGTGCTCATGGAGGTAAGGTGGTGCTTGAAAGACATTGCAGCCATGCCAACTGTTAGCAACTGGTGTGTTTGGGGAGGGAGGGGTAGGTTAACAGGTCCTAGATTAGATTCCCATTTTATACGGTGCTAACTGAGGTGGCAGTCGGAGATTCTGTTAAAATTAACCTCTGCATTCCTGGGCGAAGTAAAGGGAAAATCCTTATCCAGCAGTGACCTCTTTGAAGAAGACATGAATAGATCTGTTCCTGTTCCTGTTTCTCATTCGAGATTAGATGGGAATGTGGAAATCGAAACACAAGATCATCAGCCATGATCTTATTGAATGGCAGAGCAGGCTTGAGGGCTGAATGGCCTACTCCTGCTCCTATTTCTTATGTTCTTATGTCAGATGTCATTAGGCTTTGTTGTGCAGAGGGTGTCTGTGGAACTTTACCCAGCAAAGAGTCAACATCTTCAAAAGAAGATGAGGGAAGAAAGTCACCATAAAAATAAATTCCTGCTATGACCAGCATTGCATATTTTATATTAAAGAATCATAGAAACAGGGCATTGCAGAGTCAACATATAACATTCTATTCACTGAAACATGTCTGTTGCAGGTGTCCCCCCTCCAAAGGCCAGTTGCATAGATGATCTTGTAGTGATGTTGCCTCAGAATGTGTGGGACTATCTGTACAGCAGGTGAGTAATGTGGCACCTTTTTCCTTCTTCTTCCCTTGGAAGTGACTGTTAGGGTTAATCTTTCCCTGAATAATGTCTCGTGTTCAGTAGTGCCTTTACAGATTTGCAAGGCCACTGCTTTTCACAGTAAACACATAGTTGCGAAAGGAAAACCTAATATCATGACATTCGATCCCTGAAAGAGTTATGCAAGACCATCCAGTAAACACATTCAAAATCACAGAACCACTGAAGTGGAATTTGATATGCTATTCAGTGGGCCATTTGTAAATTGTGTGTAAGGCATTGATTTTCCATTTTCACTGATAAACGCCCAAAATTCTGGTTTTAAACATTCCCTTTTTAAGATGTAAAAGGCTGGGGTGACCTTTATTTGGTGTACTTAAGCTACAAGATAAGTCTGTCATTTCACTTCAGTCAGTATTGCCTTGCTGCCATTACAGTCAAAACATTTTTTGAGAGTTCCCTATAAATTGGTTCAACATTTTATTGATAACTGCCTAGCATTTTTTGGTGTGGCTTTCATTTGGAGACACTGAGTGGGAAGTTCATTGTCCAGATTCCTTTATTATCAGAGTACTATTTTATGGCCTCATGTTTGAATAAGTCGTAGCTTGTTTCAACTTCCCCGCATACTGTGGTGGGACTTTTCTGGCAGCTGATGTGAATCAATGTGTCTTTTGTTTTGAGTTGTGATACCATTCTTCTGGTAAGTCAGTGATCTTGGTATCTTTTGGTTCAAACCATTGCAGGACCCCACCCAAAATGTTTGCATCAATATTATTTTATTAATAAGGGGTCTTGTAGGTTTGTAATAGTCGCACCATTGGGGCAAAATGCACCAATACAATAGTCAAGCTAGTTGCATCCTAAGTTCAAATGTTTACCCTCCCTACACTTGCCACCTCTACCTTTATCTCTTCCTCTTTGGACCCTCCTGAAAACCTACTTCTTGAACCAAATCTCTGGTCACCCATCCTGATATTTCCTTCTCTGAGAGAAACAGAGTTAATGTTTTGTATCAAATATGATTTTCCTTTAGAACAGAAGGAAGGTAGAAAAGTGATGGGTTTTATGCCTTTAATCCTCTCCTCCCTTTTAAAGATCGAAAGGGAGGTTCTGGGATAGGGTTGGGGGCGGGAGAGATTAAATGAAAAAGGTGTCATGGAACACGAGGCAAAAGAGAGTGGTAAAGAAACAAAGCATTTCTCCAGAGTGAGTGTGAGTGGCAGAAGAATAAACAACTCTGTCCAAAAGCAAAAACATGAAAAACAAGCTTAAGACTGGCATGTGACAAAAAAGCAGAATCAAAATGGGGGACAGAGTTCATGGTCTGAAAGAATCCACAAGATTGTAAAGTGCCTAATCGGAAGAAGAGGTGCTGTTCCTCAAGCTTACGTGGAATTTCACTGGAACATTTCAGCAGGCCAAGGACAGAAATGCGAGTGTGAGAGGAAGATGGTGAATTAAAATGGCAAGCAACCGGAGCTCAGGGTCATGCTTGCAGACTGTATCAGTGCTGTTTCCTGCTCTTGCCTGGAACTGGAAAACTTCTTCAACTTTGCTTCCAATTTCCACCCTTCCCTCACGCTTACATCTCCGACACTTCCCCTCCCTTCCTTAACTCCCCTTTTTCCATTTCTGGGAATAGACAGTCTACTAATAATCATTGTAAGCCTACCAACTCCCACAAATATCTCAGCTACACTTCCTCACACCCAACCCCCTTGTAAGAGCTCCATTCCATTCTCCCAATTTTTCCATCTCCATCGCATCTGTTCTGATGTTGCTACCTTCCACGACAGTGCTTCTGATATGCCTTCCTTTTTTCACAATCAAGGATTCTCCTGCACTGTGGTGACAAGGCCTTCAACTGTCTGACCTATTTCCCCCTCTTCTGCTCTCACACTGTCTGCTCCCTCCCAGAACTATGACTGGGTTCACCTTGATCTCACTTCCCACCCCAACTGCCTCCACATTCAGAGGAAAATTCTCCATTATTTCCGACACCTCTAGCGTGATGCCACCACCAAACACATTTTTGCCTGCCTTCCCTATCAGCATTACGAAGGGACTGTTCCCTCTGGCACCCTGGTCTGCTCCTCAATCACCCGCAACACCTCGTCCCTTTCCCATGCAATCGCAGGAGGTGTAATGCCTGCCCTTTTACCTATTCTCTTGCCATCCAAGGCTCCAAACACTCTTTCCAAGTGTAGCAGTGATTTACTTGATTTATTTTCTAACAATTTGGTATTCTGTATTCGCTGCTCGCAATTTAGTCATTTCTATATTGGGGAGAGCAAACGTATATTGGGTGACCGCTTTGTCGAACATCTCCACTCCGTCTGCAAGCATGACTATGAGCTTCCAGTTGTTTGCCATTTTCTCACACTCACATTTCTGTCCTCGGCTTGCTGCAATATTCCAGTGAAGCTCAATGTAAGCTTGAGGAACAGCACCTCATCTTCCAATTCGGTACTTTTACAGTCTTGTGGACCACGAACTTTGTCTCCCATTTTGATTCTGTCTTCTCAGACAAAGCTGTTCACTCTTCTGCCATTCACACTCACTCTGGAGAAATGCTTTGTTTCTTTACCGCTCCCTTTGCCTTGTGTTCCATGACATCTTTGTCATTTAATCTCTCCTGCCCCCAGAACTTCCCTTTTGTTTTTCCTCTTCCTCCTCCCTTTCAAAGGCATAAAACCCATCACGTTTCTATGTTCCTTTGGTTCTGAAGAAGAGTCATACTCAAAACGTTAACTGTCTTTCTCTATCCTCAGATGCTGCCAGACCTGATGAGTATTTGCAGCACTTTCTGTTTTTATTCAGATTTCCAGCACCTGCAGTATTTTGCTTTTATTTCCTTTTTTGACTTGGTGTTAGTTTTTATGAATATACAAACATATGAAATTGGAACAGAAGTAGGCCATTTGGCCCTTTGAGCCTGCTCTGCCATTCAATAAGATCATAGCTGGCCTGTATGTGTTTCGAGTTCTACATTCCCATCTACCCCGATAACCTTAGATTCTTGTTAGGCAAGGGAATCAATCTACCTCTGTCTTTAAAATATTCAGTGACTCCCCACCTCCACTGCCTTCTAAGGCAGTGTTCCAAAGTCGCACAACCCTCAGAAAAAAATTCTCCTCATCTCTGTCCTTTAAGGGTGACCCCTAATTTTAAAACAGTGCTCCCCTAGTTCTGGACTCACCCACAAGAGGAAACATCCTTTCCACATCCACCTTGTCAAGAGCATTCAGGGTCTTATATACTTCAATCAAGCCACCCCTCACTCTTCTGAACTCCAGTAGAAACAAGCCCAGCCTGTCCAACCTTTCCTCTTATGACAACCTGCTCATTCCAACTATCAATCTAGTAAACCTCCTCTGAACTGCCTCCAACACATTTACATCCTTCCTTAAATAAGGAGACCAAAACTGTGCACACAGTTCGAGATGTGGTCTCTCCAATAACCGGAATAACTGATGCGTAACAGCCTTACTTTTATGTTCAGTTCCTCTGGTAATAAAGAATAGCATTCCATTAGCCGCATTGATTACATGCTGTACCTGCATACTAACCTTTCGTGACTCATGCACAAGAACACCTCAATCCCTCTTAATTCTGTGGTCATTTTCCATTTGTTTAATTTTTTTTATTCTTCCTGCTAAAAAGTGAACAACTTTACATTCTCCGACATTATAGTCCATCTGCCGGATTTTGCCCACTCACTCAATCTATCTATATCCGTCTGCAAACTCCTTATGTCTTCTTCACAACATACATGCCGACCTATCTTTGTGTTGTTTGCAAATTTAGCTACCATTCCTTCATTCCCCTCATCTAAGTCATTGATGTAAGTTGTAAAAAGTTGAGTCCCCAGCACAGACCCCTGTGAGACTCCACTCATCACATCTTGCCAATCAGACAAAGACCCATTTATGCATGCTGTCTGTTTTCTGCCAGCCAGCCAATCTTCTATCCAGGCTAATATATCACCCCCTACACCTTGAGCTTTTATTTTCCGCAATAACCTTTGTGATACCTTACCAAATGCTTTCTGGAAATCCAAGTACAGTACAACTACAGGCTCCCCTCTATCCACTGTACATGTTACTCCTTCAGCGAACTCTAATACATTGGTTAAACATGATTTCCCTTTCATAAAACCATACTGACTCTTACCGATTACCTTGAACTTTTCCAAGTGCCCAGCTATAACCTCATTAATGATCGACTCTAACACCTTCTCCACAACAGATGCCAAGCTAACTGGCCTCCTGTTTTCTGCCTCTGTCCCTTCCTGAATAGAGGGGTTATAATTGCTACTTTCCAGTCTGATGAAACCTTTACAGAATCTAGGGAATTTTGGAAAATTAACACCAATGCATTTACTACCTCATCAGCTACCTCTTTTAAGACCCTAAGATGAAGTCCAGCTGGACCTGGAGACTTGTCAGCCCGCAGCTCCATCAGTTTGCTTGGTACCGCTTCCCCAGTGATTGTAATTCCACCAAGTTCCTCTCTCTGCTCCACTTCCTGATTTGCAGCTATCACTGGAATGTTTTTTGTGTCCTCTATAGTGAAGGCAGAAGCAAAATATTTGTTCATTTCATCCGCCGTGTCATTATTATCTATTATTAACTCCTATTCTCACTCTTCAGAGGACCAACACTCACTTTACCTATTCTTTTCCTGTTTAAATACCTGTAGAAACTCTTGCTATCTGTCTTTCCATTTCTAGCTAGCTTCCACTCACACTCTAATTTCTTTCTCCTGATTAACCTTTTAGTCATTCTCTGTTGTTCTTTATATTCTAACAAATCATCTGACCTGCCACTCACCTTGGCACAATTATATGCCTTTTCCTTAAATTTGATGCTTTCTCTAACAACTTCAGTTAACCATGGATGGTGTGCCCTCCCTTTAGAAATTTTCTTTAAAGGAGGAACATATTTATTCTGAGTACTCTGAAATATCCCCTAAAATGTCTGCCACTGCTTCTCTATTGATCTACCCCCTAGCCTAGTATCCCAGTTCACTTCAGCTGGCTCAGCTTTCATGCCCACATAGTTGCCCTTTTTTAAGTTTAAAATACTAGCCTTAGACCCTAGCAAAACTGGAGTCAATGGGAATCAGGGGGAAAACTCCACTGGTTGAAGTCATACCTAGCACAGAGGAAGATGGTTGTGGTTGTTGGAGGCCAGTCATCTCAGCTGCAGGACATCACTGCAGGAGTTCCTCAGGATAAGTGTCCTTGGCTCAACCATTTTACATCCAGTTTGAAAGGGAGAAGAGTGGGTATTTTTTTATTCATTCACAGGATGTGGGTTTCGCTGGCTGGGCCAGCATTTATCGCCCATCCCTAGTTGCCCCTGAGAAGGTGGTGGTGAGCTGCCTTCTTGAACCACTGTGGTCCATGTGGTGCAGATACACCCACAATGCTGTTAGGAAGGGAGTTCCAGGATTTTGACCCAGCGACAGTGCAGGAACGGCGATATATTTCCAAGTCAGGATGGCGAGTGACTTGGAGGGGAACTTCCAGGTGGTGGTGTTCCCATCTATCTGCTGCCCTTGGCCTTCGAGATGGTAGTGGTTGTGGGTTTGGAAGGTGCTGTCTAAGGAGCCCTGTAGTAAATGGTACACACTGCTGCTACTGTGCATCGGTGATGGAGGGAGTGAATGTTTGTGGATGTGGTGCCAATCAAGCTTTGTTATGGACGGTGTCAAGCTTCTTGAGTGTTGTGGGAGCTGCACTCATCCAGGCAAATGGGGAGTATTCCATCACACTCCTGACTTGTGCCTTGTAGATGGTGGACAGGCTTGGGGAGTCAGGAAGTGAGTTGCACATTGCACGATTACTAGTCTCTGATCTGTTCTTGTAGCCACAGTATTTTTCTGGCTAGTCCAGTTCAGTTTCTGGTCAATGGTAATGCCATTGAACGTCAAGGGCCGATGGTTAGATTCTCTCTTGTTGGAGATGGTCATTGCCTGGCATTTGTCTGGCATGAATGTTACTTACCACTTGTCAATCCAAGCCTGGATATTGTCCAGGTATTGCTGCATTTGGACATGGACTGCTTCAGTATCTGAGGAGTTGTGAATGGTGCTGAACATTGTGCAATCATCAGTGAACATCCCCACTTCTGACCTTATGATGGAAGGAAGGTCATTGATGAAGCAACTGTCCCTTTATTGTCATCCCTTTATCACAAGCACCCGATATTTCTTTTTGTATATTTTGCCCTACATTGTGGTTACTGTTAGGGGGCCTGTAGACCAGTCCCACTAGTAACTTCTTTCACCTACTATTCCCTATCTCCGCCCAAACCGATTCCACATCCTGATCTCTCCTCAACCAAGGCCATCTCTAACTATTGCACATATGCCATCCTTGACTAACAGCGCTATCACTCCACCTTTACCTAGCTTCATATTCTTCTTGAAGGTCATATACCCCTCCATATTCAAGACCCAATCCCTGTCGTCTTACAGCCATGTCTCCGTAATGGCTATCAGATCATATTTATTTACTTGTGTGCTCTATCAATTTGTTTACTTTGTTATGGATGCTACATGCATTCAGATAGAGTCTTTAGTCTTTTTATCTTTGTGACATCTAGTCTTGATTCTTTGTGCATTCTTAGGTTTTTTCCCCTTTGTCCCTTCCTGCCATTCCCTGACACTCTTTTCCCATATTACTATTTACCTCTCTTACCTTGTCTCTACTCTTTAATATACCACATCTTTCCACGTTTGATCCCTTGCTCCCACTATTTATTTTAAAACCCTCTCTACTTCCCTAGTTATGTGGTTTGCAAGAGCACTGGCCCCAGCCTAGTTCAGGTGTAGACTGTCCCAATGGTACAGTCCCCACTTTCCTCAGTACTGGTGCCAGTGCCCCACAAACTGGAACCCACTTCTCTCACCAGTCTTTGAGCCACATGTTCATCTCTCTAATTTTAAGTGCCCTATGCCAATTTGCACATGGCTCAGGTAGTAATCCAGAGATTATAACCTTTGAGGTTCCGCTTTTCAATTTAGTGCCTAGCTCCTCATACTCTCTACACAAAACCTCTTTCCTAGTTCTACCTATGTCATTGGTGCCTACATGGACCACGATAACTGGATCCTCCTCCTCCCACTGCAAGTTCCTCCCCAGCCCTTAGCAGATGCCCTGAACCCTGGCACTGGGCAGGCAACACAGCTGTCTGGATTCTTGCTCTTTGCTGCAGAGAACACTGTCAATCCCTCTCACTATACTGTCCTTTACTACCACTACGTTCCTTTTTGCTCCCCCGACTTGAATGGCTTCAATTACCATGGTGTCGCGGTCAGTTTGCTCATCCACCCTGCAGCCCCACTCTCATCCAAACAAGCTGAGAGAACCTCAAACCTATGGGACAATTGCAAAGGCTCTCATTCCTGCGCTCCTGCCTCTGGGTCCTCTTACCTGCATCACTCACAGTCACAGCCACACCCTCCAGTCCCTGACTACTGACCAAATCAGAAGACCCGATCCTAAGTGATGTGACTGCCTCCTGATACAAAGCATCGAGGTAACTTACCCCCTCCCTGATGTGTTGCAGAGCCTGCAGCTCAGTGACTCGTTGCTGAAGTTCCTCAAGCCACAAACACTTACTGCAGACATGTTTGCCCTAGATCACAATGTTATCCAGGAGCTCCCACATGCTGCAGCCCTGACACATCACCTGTCCCGCCATCCTTTAATGTGTTTTAAATAATTACTTAATTATATTAATCGCTTATTTATGTTGCTTTTTTATATATTTTATTAACTTTACCACCAATTTTTATACTATTTTAAACCTCAGGGATAGAATTGAACTTACCCAGTTACCAGATACTTACCAAAAGGTTCGCTCCTTTCCCTGTAGTAGAGCAAGAACCAATTCCTACAGGGTGAGAAAAGTAGAAAAAGGAAACAAATACCTCCTTCCCCCTACTTCACCAAAGCCCCCCACCCACCAAATAAATCTTCACTCGGTTAACTCAGCTGCACTCCATTTCTCAGATTAGGCTGTTGTGAAGCACCTGGGGACATTTTTCCTATGTTAAATATGCTGCATATTGATTGATTGTTGCACTTGTGCTTGATTGGCCTTTTTCTACAAAAACACACTAGCAAGTTATAAAAAGCAGAGAATGGTGCAGAAAAGGTGTCTGGAATCTCCTTGAAAATAAACTATGACAGTTCAGAGAGGAGCACCAGGTAAGTTAATGGAAGATAAGTTTAGAACTGATTTCAGATGACCATCATGTGGAATGGACATCTGTGTGGAGTAGTGAAGTTAAAAACCTTGGCTCCATTTAAGAAGCAGTTGGATGTTTTGTTTGCTGGAGGGGGATGGTAACTCTGGACGGTTATCAGTTTTGTTTGATTATTTTTTAGTTAATCCAGCTGCCTTGCCTCTAATCTGTGGACCTCCCTCCCTGAACCTTTTCATGCCTCTACCTGTCTTTCCTCCTTTAACTTGCTCCTTAAAACCTATCTGTTTGACCAGCCTTTTGGTCACCTTCCACTTTGGCTTGGTGTTAGATTTTAATGCCACTGTATAACACCCAGCACACTTCTTCAATCAACATCATTAAAACAGATTGTCTTACTTATGTCTTTGCTGTTTGTGGGACCTTCCTGTGCGCAAATTAACTGCCACATTTCCCTAGATTACAACAGTGACTGCCCTTCGAAAGCAGTTCATTGACTATAAAAAGCTTTGGGATGCTCTGAGGTCAGGAAAGGTTCAATATCAATACAAGTTATTTCTTCATTCTTGACTTGGCACGCAGCAGTGCAAGTTTTACAGAAACCAGAATTTCAGCTCTGTTCTCCTGTCAGGTATGGAGGTGGACCAGCTGTCAATCATCTCTACACCTGCCAAACCTGCCAGATCGAGATTGAAAAGATTGAAAAGAGAAGGAAGATGGAACTGGAAATGTTCATACGGGTAAGAAAACAAATTGTTAAAAATCTTGACGTTTTGCTTTGTGTTTCAACATGGACTGAAATGTGCCCGACCCAAAATTGAAATCTGTAGAATTTACAGGAGGTATATTCGGGGAATTTGTGTTTTAGTCGATTATCTGGTTGCACTAAAAACTCATTCTGCCATTTTAATTGAACAAAATTGGAATAAAGTCAGTAAGGTCTTACCTGATAGTTTGATCACTTGGGCTTTCGCAGAATGGAGAATTAAGAGAATTGTTAATACAAGATATTGGGACTAAGAGTCAATTTTTCTTTGTGTAGAGAGAAGTTGTCCACTGCAAAAAAAAAAAGAAAGTAGCATTGGGATATCATGGCACATCTGTTATTATCCACAAACACTGATTTCAACATTTTCAAACAGGAGTGATAAAACATCAGGTTTTATCAATTTACTCTGAAAACCTAAAATAGAATCATTCCTGCACAGTGGCAGGCCATTCAACCCATTGACTGTGCTGGCTCCTTGAAATTCATCCAGTTAGTCCCACTCTCTTGTTCTTCCCATAGCCTTGCGAAATTTTCCACTGCTTTTGCCAGTCATTTTAAATCTGTAACCTTCCTATCAGTGGAAAACATTTCTTATTTAATCCATCAAAGCCATGCATGATTTTGAACACCTCTCCCCTTAACCTGAGGGCAACAATCTCAGTTTGTCTAGTCTCTCCATGTAACTGTCCCTCTTCAGTGAAGCTGCTGGAAATACACATTAAACCCATCTACATGTTGAAAGAGGTGGGGGGGGAAAAGCTGGTTTCAGGTATAGACTTTTTTTTTAAAACGCTCCATTGAAGATATCATGAGGCCTTGACCCAACACTCATAATTTTTCATAGTTTCTGAGCATGGCATGATTGACAATTAATTTGCCGCAGAATTAATAATAAAACATTTTCATAAAATTATGTAACGGTTACAGCAACAAAGGAAGCCATTCAGCCCACTGTCCATGCTAGCTCTCTGCAAGAACAAGTCAGTGAGCCCCGCTCCCTTGCCCTTTCCCTGTAGCCCGGAGTTTTTTTCTTCAAGTGCTTATCCAATTCTCTTGTACCTGGATTGCATGCCTTAACCTCTAGCCTCTTTATTGAGTGGATAAGCCTCACCCTGTCAAACTATACTAATCAAACTAAAGCAACAAATTGGATTTATAGCCAGAAGCAAATTTACACAAAATATGCCAACAGATAAACAAGTATACTAGAACTAAAATTGCAGTGTTTCGATTGGGACAACTGCAAGTGATGGTCTAAAGGCTCAGCCACCATAGATAACTGGAAAGCCCAATGCTGTGTTATACCTTGACTTACAAAACACTTCAACTTAAATTCTTCTTTCATGGGCTGAGCACGTCGCTGGCTAGGCCAGCATTAGTTGCTCATCCCTGATTGCCCTTGGGGTGTTGGTGGTGAACTGCCTTCTTGAACCTCTGGTTGAGGTACACCTGATGTTAGGAGGGGGAGTTCCAGAATTTTAATCCACAACAATGAAGGAATGGTGATATATTTCCAAATCAGGATGTTGCCCAAAAGCCTACTACTGGAACTTAAGAGGAGAAATTAAAAGCACAGCCTCGCTTTGGTCTCCTTACCTAAGGAAGCATATACTCCCCATGGAGTGCAACAGAGTCACAAGACTGATTCCTGGGATAGCGAGATTGTCCTAATTTTTCGAAGAGGTGAGCAGGTGTATAGATGAGGGCAATGCATTTGACGTAGTCTACATGGACTTCAGTAAGGCTTTTGATAAAGTCCTGCATGGGAGACTGATAAAGAAGGTAAGAGCCCAAGGGATCCGAGGCAATTTGGCAAATTGGACCCAGAATTGGCTAAGTGGCAGGAAGCAGAGGGTGATAGTCAAGGGGTGCTTTTGTGACTGGATGCCTGTGTCCAGTGGGGTTCCACAGGGATCGGTGTTGGGTCCCTTGCTGTTTGTGGTATATATAAACGATTTAGACTTGAATGTGGGAGGGTTGATCAGTAAGTTCGCGGATGACACGAAAATTGGTGGGGTGGTAAATAGTGAGGAGGATAGCCATAGATTGCAGAAGGATATAGACGGGCTGGTCAGATGGGCTGATCAGTGGCAAATGGAATTTAATTCGGATAAGTGTGAGGTGATGCGCTTGGGCAGGACAAACAAGGCACAGGAATACACGATGAATGGTAGGACCCTGGGAAGTACCGAGGATCAGAGGGACCTTGGTGTGCATGTCCACCGGTCCCTTAAGGTAGCGGGACAGATAGATAAGGTGGTTAAAAAGCCATATGGGATACTTGCCTTTATTAGCTGAGGCATAGAATATAAGAGCAGGGAGGTTATGCTGGAACTGTATAAAACGCTGGTTAGACCACAGCTAGAGTATTATGTGCAGTTCTGGAATCTGCATTATAGGAAGGATGTGATTGCACTCGAGAGAGTGCAGAGGAGATTACCAGGATGTTGCCTGCGCTGGAGAGTTTTAGTTATGAGGAGAGATTGGATAGACTGGGGTTATTTTCCCTGGAGCAGAAGAGATTGAGGAGGGACATGATTGAAATGTATAAAATTGAGGGCCATCGATAGAGTAGACAGAAAGGAACCTTTCCCCTTGGTGGAGGGATCAATAACCAGGGGGCATAGATTTAAGGTAAGGGGCAGGAGGTTCAGAGGGGATGTGAAGAATGTTTTCACCCAGAGGGTGGTGGGAATCTGGAACTCTGCCTGAAAGGGTGGTAGAGGCAGAAACCCTCATAACATTGAGGAAGTATTTGGATGTGCATTTGCGATGCTATGGCATACAAGGCTATGGGCCTAGTGCTGGAAAATGGGATTAAAATAAGTTAGGTACTTGTTTGACCGGTGTAGACCCGATGGGCCGAAGGGCCCTTTTTCTGTGCTGTAGACCTCTATGACTAGGAAAGATTGAGGAGACTGGGGCCCTGATTCTCTAGAGTTTAAAAGAATGAGAGGTGATCTCATTGAAGCATTCAAAGTTCATACATGCCTTGACAGGGTAAATGCAGGAAGGATGGTTCCCCAGCTTGGGGGGGCGTCTAGAACCAGGGGACACAGTGTCAGAATAAGGGGCAGGTCACTTAGGACTGAAATGAGGATGAATTTCTTCACTCAGTGGATGGTGAGTCTTTGGAATTCTCTACCCCAGAGGGCTGTGGAGGCTCAATCATTGAATATGTTCATGACCGAGGCAGATAGATTTCGAGATAGTAAAGATATCAAGGGATATGGGGATAGTGCAGGAAATGGAGATCAGCCATGATCTCGTTGAATGGCGGAGCAGACTCGAGGAACCGAATGACCTTCTGCTTCTATGTTCCTATGAATGGGTAATAAAAATGGCTGAAAATTGTGGTGGGACAATGTGCCTCAGCCTTGGAACTCATATGGCTTCTAATATGCATGAATAGCCTTGAATTATGCATGAATAGCCTTGAATTCAGCAATTCAGTCCAAATGTGTAGAAATATCGAATAGTGCTGACTGACCTGTATGTCTCAAGCGCTTAGCTTTTATTTCAAATTTCTGACTGCTGCAATTTTCGTTCCCTCCTCACTTGGAAAGTCCCAACCACATTACCATTTGTACTGAGTGTCTGAAATTAATTGGCTTCTGTTTCGTTGGGTTTCATGAGCATACTTCATTGCCTTGCACATTTCAACATACATGGCTAATGGTTCATATTAAACTTAGCACAAAGAAAAAAATAAACTCCTTAATTTCGGTAAAATTGCTCTGTCCTGTCATGTCATTCATTTGTACTGGGAGCAATAAAAGGCAAGAATATCACTTGCGTTCATATTTCAGACGCTTGTTTTAAACAAGTTTTCACTCCCCCTTGTGAACTAGCTATTAATAGCATGTCTGCTCCCAACAGTATTTTGACCCATTTTTGACCCATTCCTTAATTATTAACTACAGGAAATCTGAAACTAGCTGTGTGCAGTATCAAGGGTAATCTTTTAGCAGAGTAGCCCATCTGCAAGTATGAACTTGCACAAATCATTAAGATGTTCTTTGGAGCTCTCTGTCATAAAATAGGCTCAAATAACTTGTAGGTTAAATAAATCACTTTAAACGGTTATTCTATTATTGAAAGTGAAAGACTGGTATTTGAGTTAATATTTCTAAATTTTTTTAAATTCTCATTGAAATGCTCTAGTGAATTTCCTCAATAATCTGGCATAGTTAATTTCTTTTCATTTGTTCATGGGATGTGGGTGTCACTGGCTAGACCAGTATTTATTGCCCATTCCCAATTGCCCTTGGGAAGGTGGTGATGAGCTGCTGCCTTAAACTGCTGCAGTCTATGAATCCCATGAATAAATATAAAAAGCTTATCAGCCCAAGGCTGAATATTGTCCAGTCTTGCTGCATACGGACACGGACTGCTTCGGTATAGAGTTTCTGTACAGAGCAGAAGATTCTGCCTTTGATTTCTAGTAACTGACCGCACTGTAGTGTAACTTAGCTTCTATTTAACTGTGCAGGCTATTCTCGTGGAGCTAGTTAGCAGTGATGCATGGCACTCCTCATGTGAAAGAATCCATGGTTCTATCAAAATTCAAGGGGATAGGTCTTTAGTCATGGAAAAATCAACCCCTGATGCCGTAGAGAGTCAAACAGTAATCCAAGACGGGGATTTGCATAAGATGGCAGGGTCCTTGAAATCGCTCTGGGGTTGTCATAGGGAGCTAGTGGAGGTTGTATGAGGATGAAATCATTGAATGTAGAAATCACAGAGGTTTTGAAATTCATTGCCACAAAGGCATGTAACTGACTTTCCTATTAAATTTGAATGCAGGTTAAATATTTTTGATTTTGCTGAAAAGAGAGACATGTTGCTGAAGCTTTTTGTCTTACACTCATCGGTGCAATGGCAGGAATGCCAAATTTCAAACTATCTCAACAATTTATATTACAGGAGAAAAGGGATGCTGGTTGGTTGGCAAGTCAATTCTGATTGCCTTCTCCATGGCAATGCCTCAGCCAGTGGGGAACTATAGGCTCCCAGTGATTCTGGGTAATTCAAAAAAGGCGCAAGGCTTGACATATTCCTTTTGTTTACAGAGAAAGGGTCCCTGTGTATCAATGTATGTCTCTTCTAGCAAGCATAAATGGGCCACGTTAAGAGTTTGCTTGATTATCTTAAGTTGGCTGTTAGTGTAGCTATTAGCACACTCAGGATTGGGCAGCACTTTCTCCATGGCAACGCCTCAGGCACTCAGAGTTGACTTGCCAACCAATCAGCACCCCTTTTATCCCAGAGTATAAATTGTTGTGATTGTTTGAAATTTGGCATTCATGCATTTGTCCTGATGGGTGCAAGATGAAAAGCTGAAGTTCTGGACTACCAAGCGACTTTATTTTTTGATTTACCCCATTTTATAATTACTTATTCAATAATAACTTTCTATCCTCCTTGAGTTCCACTCCCTCCTGTCCAGCAAACTAATTTCAACGTCCTTATTTTTAATTTTGTCTGCTGTTCTCACCACCATTGTATCTGAGCAACACTCTCCAGCTTTGCATCCTTCCATGCACCCTGCACTCTGATCTGTCACTTCACTCGAACGCACTCTCGACTTTTATTGCCACTACACCCCTCAACTCAGTTGAAATCCCTCCTTTTGCTTCGCCACGTTCTTCTGTCCCCTTCATTCAAAACACTTGACTTTTCACTTACCTGCACAACATTTTCTCCCCAGTTTACTGCGCTATGTAAACCTTTCCTATCTTGTTACCCCGTCTGAAACATCTCCATTTCACAAAAGCAATTCAGACATGCTAGTGTAAGATAGAGTGTGGCAATTTACATGTAAGTACATGCATGTGCGTAGACATCTTCCATCCTTACCAGATCTGGCCTACATGTGACTCCAGACCCACAGCAGTGTCATTGACTCTTAACTGCCCACTGCAATGGTCTAGAAAGCAACTCGGTTCGTGGGCAATTAGAGATGGGTAACAAATGCTGGCCTTGCCAGTGACACCCATGTCCCATGAAAGAATTTTAAAAAGACAGCTGTGCCTCAGTGGGTACCACTCTAGCCTCTGCGTCAGAGGCTGTTGGTTCACTTATTACTCAAGAGACCTGCGTGTATACTCTAGGTTGACACACCAGTGCAGCATTGAGAGAACGAATATCACTGTCCATGAGACATTAAATCATCTGCACTCTCAGGCGGATGTAAAAGAGCCTCTGGTATTATTTAGGAGAAGCAGAGATGTTCTCCCTGGTGATTTGGCCAATAATTATTCCTCTTCAAGCATCACTCAAGACCAATTGCAGCACAACATTTGTTATCCAGCAGGCTCTGGGAATGGGTGGTACTGGTTAATCAAAAAGGACTACCAGTGCCTCTACTGGAAGCTTGGCCTAGCCATGCCAAGATGACCTAACAGCTCTCAGAAATGCTGAAAACCAAGTGGTTTTCATAATGAAACTGAAACTCGTTATAAACTTACAGAAAGTGGGTGGATTTTGTATCTGACGCACAGTTACCTTTATCTGTAGGTTAGAGCCATGGTGACTGGTTGTTACCGCTAAACCAACAATTTTATTTCGGTTAGATATAAAGTTAGCAGCAATCTGACTGAACCCGTTTTAAGCATCTCTCATTCCAACACTGGAAGTTGTTGGCCCTGGGTCCGGTTCTCCCGCGCACAACCCGGTCTGCCTCCCGATTCCTCTCCTGCCCGCTGCTGAGATCCTGCTGTGCCCTCAGCAACCGCTCTTTGGAATTCTCAAACATCTTTTCTGGCTCCTAACACTGCCCAAATGCAGAGCTGGGCCACTTGAGTTGCGGTGAATGTGTGACGTGAGAACCGCTGCGCAGGTGTAGGGCAGGTACTACCTCTTTTTTTTTAAGCCCAGCCTTGAAATTCTGGTTAATAGAGCATTCCAGTTGGCACAGTGCCAGATGATGCAGAGTTTACTGTATTTGGTCAGATAGCATTGCTGTTTGTGGGAGCTTGGTGTGTGCAAATTGGCTGCAGCATTTCCGACATTACAACAATGCCAACACTTTCTTTCATCCTTTTTTTAAAAAATTAATATTCAGCGTGTACATGAGTGTTTTTACATTAACTGTTTTCTGCAACCCTTTGGCAAGTTTGTGAAGTGTGGCAAATAAAATATTTGAAACTTTGTTTTTTTTTTAAAATATAGTTAAACAAAGCTTTCCAGGAAGAAGAATCGCCAACTGTTATCTACTGTATTAGCATGCAGTGGTTTAGAGAATGGGAAGGATTTGTCAAGGGCAAGGAACACGGTATGTAAACCACAATGTCACAAACATTTAACATGTTCTACTGCATTGGTTATTTTGGAGGTTGTATTAATTTGTGATCTGGAGATGCTTTTTTTTACTGTTTGCTTTCCTAGCAGGTGAATGCTTTGAGGGTAACTTGGCGTAAGAGTAAATGGGCCAGAACTTCTGAGTAGTGGCCCTACTATACTCCTTTTCACTTTCCTTATTCGGGAGCTGCACGTTTCACACCCAACCTTCCAACTTGAACTGGTTGAGGAAAGCGCAGTGGAGCCGGCTCCTGAGGCCAGTGCCACAGAGTCTGGAGAAAGAAAGCCACATCTTGTTATTACAGCGCCAGCTGTCAGGTGGTGGGACAGTAGGATGGGTCAGGTGGTCAGTCGGGGGTGGGGTAGGATGGGTCGGGTGGTCAGTCGTAGGTGGGGTAGGATGGGTCGGGTGGTCAGTCGGGGGTGGGATAGGGTGGGTCGGGTGGTCAGTCGGGGGTGGGATGGGATGGGTCGGGTGGTCAGTCGGGGATGGGATGGGTCGGGTGGTCAGTCGGGGGTGGGATGGGATGGGTCGGGTGGTCAGTCGGGGGTGGGATAGGATTGGGGGGGCGGGATAGGACGGGTCGGGTGGTCAGTCGGGGGTGGGACAGGATGGGTTGTGGAGGGGGTGTCGGGTGGTTGGTCAGGGGAAGGTAGGATGGGGCGGGTGGAGGAGGGAGAGTAGCTGGGGGGAGGGTGAGGTCAGTACTATAGTTACCCAGGAGTTAGAAGTGGTTTTAATTCTTTTAACCTTTCCTGGATAACTATTTGGTTAAGAGAGTCAGAACCATCTGAAGTCGCCGATTTTAATCGAAGTATCGGATAGCTCCAGGGTAATTGCCCATCGGAAGTTTGAACTTCCCAGGTAATTCCTATGCAGTCCTTGGACCTTGGAGGGTGGGCGATACCAGCACATCACCTGGGCTACCTCCCGTATCTGACCCCACCCACCCACTGGGAATCAGGAGTTATAGGCCATGAATTCAGGAGCAGGAAATGAGAACTTGACTCATCCAGTCAGCGTTCTCATGCAGCTCACGTTTTAGCATCCATTTTAGATGTGTTCGACCTATCCAGAACGTAAAGCCTGCTATTTGGCTTAGATTTCACACTTCTACATCTGGTGCATGTCTGACAGGGTGGTCACGTATTGAAGATTTAGTCCAAACATCTTACAAAGTATTCACGGTGTAAAAATAGACTGTTCGGCCTAACAGGCCTATACCAGTGTTTTATGCTCCCCCTCTCTCCATTTAACCCCATCATCATATCCTTCTATTCCTTTCTCCCTCATGTTTATCTACCTTCCCTTTAAATAGAAACATAGCATAAATTTTTCTATGTTCTATTTGCCTCAACCACCCCTTGTGGGAGTGGGTTTCACATTTTCACCACTGTGAATGAAGAGGTTTTTCCTGAATTCCCTGTTGGATTTATTAATGACTACCTTACATTTATAGCCTCTAGTTCTGGTCTCACCTACAAGTGAAAATATCTTCTCTCCATCTATCCTATCAAGCTCTTTCATAAGTCCTCTTATCAGGTCACCCCTCAGTCTTAAATCTTCTGGAGGAAAGAGCACCAGTCTGTTCAAACTTTCCTGATGGGTATAGCCTCTCAGTTCTAGTATCATTCTAGTAAATCTCTTTTGCACCTTCTGTAAAGCTTCTACATCCCTTTTATGATATTGAGACCAGACTATATTCTGCCCAAGGTCCATTTCCCTCCAGTTCATACCGAATTGGATTAATGAGGGATCTCGTTCAAAGGCTGTAATGCAGAGCAATACAAGTTACAAAAGAGTAATTGAATTAATAGCGGTTGGAAGTTGAGAAGCCTGTATTCTAGATGCCCCCAGGTTTTAGAAATTTTCTTTGGAATATTTCACTTTTAATCTGTGTTTACATTCTGACTGGGTTGGAACCCAGACTCGCTGGAGCTCCTGTACTCCAACATGTTCGTTCTCAGAAGCTCAAAACTGTGCCACTTCTTGCATCTGTCACCCTTATCTAGTGTAAACTTCAGCTTTTCAAAAATAAAGCTTGATATCAACTTTACTCCACCTTCTGCTTTATCCCGTTTCTCTCTATTTTCAACCTGCTCTGCAGACTTTGGTCCACAATTTATTATGAAGTATTTGCTGGCAGTATTTCTGCCTCATTAATTTATTAGCACAAGCAAGTTGCTTGTTATCCTGAGATTAGTGTCCGGATTTCTCAATTTAGTCTTTGCAGCTCTTCTACTAGAAAATATTTTTTAAAGAATGTACAGAACATACATTTTAAAATATTGCCATATTAAATTATGATACCATGGAAACCAAATGTAAAATAAACCTGTTTAATGTTATAAAGCAGTTAATTATGATGTGTTATAAACCAGGTGTAGATTTCCAAACCTGGTGAGTGTTGTAACTATATGATCAATTTTGACTTTTTTTAAGTATTCGGGTTTTAGGATTTTGCTTAATTATGACAGAACTTGTCTTGAGGAGCAGTTGAACATAATGCTGATGGAGTGTAATACTGCTGACCTTTTATATGTCTATTTTTTTTCAAAAATTGCCTATCTTCACTTCAATAAGATGCTTTTCAACGAAAATAATGCAAAATATGTTGTTTACATTATGTATTTGTAGTGATATCTGACCTGCTTTGTGCCATTTAAATAAATGGCCAGCCAATGGGGATTATGCACAGAAGTGTCATCCCTGATTTAATTCTTTTCATGTCTTAGAACATCCTGGCCCAATTGATAACACAAAGATAGGTGTTGGCAAGAGCAGCCATGTGACTTTAAAACAAGGTATGTGCACATTCTTTATTTCACTAGATTTTTTTTAATAGAACTGAAAAGGAGTATGTTATACTTGTATAGAGCTTGGATTAGATCACACTTGGGATACTGTATGTAAGTCTGATTTCCATATTATGAAATGGATGAAGAGGGATAGGAGAATGTGCAAAGATGATTTAGAATTATGGTAGCCGAACTCTGACAGGAAAGATTGAACATGCTCTGGTTCTATTCTCTA
Source organism: Cetorhinus maximus (assembly GCF_964194155.1). Classification (NCBI taxonomy): domain Eukaryota; kingdom Metazoa; phylum Chordata; class Chondrichthyes; order Lamniformes; family Cetorhinidae; genus Cetorhinus; species Cetorhinus maximus. The sequence continues at coordinate 12,436,723 of NC_135895.1, forward strand.
GAAAACGGAAGACTGAAGGTGACCTAACAGAGGCCATAAAAATAATGAAGGACTTTACTAGAATAGAAATTTTTTAAAATGTTTTCCATATGGGGGAGCCCAAAACTGGAACTGGGTCCAAACCTGGTGTTTTAAACCTAAACAAAGGTCATGAATGGCAGAGCTGGCTAAAGTAGACTGAGAAACTAGATTGAAAGTTAGGACAGTAGAGATGCAGTGGCAGGCTTAAAGAAATATTTAATAACTCTCAGCAAAGATTTACCCCAGTGGGAAAGGAAGACTCTGAGGTGGGGTGGGGGGGTGGGTGCATCATCCACAGCTAAATAAGGGAGTTAAGGATAGTATCAAATTGAAAGAAACACTGTACAAGTCTGCGAAGATTAGTGGTAGGTCAGGAGATTGGATAGCTTTTAAGAACCTGCAAATAATAACTTTTAAAGAAAATGTGGAAGAAAGTAGAGTATGAGAAAAAGTTGGCTGATTCATCAACTGAGGGGGTCAGTAGGTGGTAATCAGCAGGAGGTTCCCTTGCCTACGTTTGACCTGATGCCATGAGACTTCATGGGCTCCAGACTCAATGTTGAGGTCTCCCAGGGCAACTCCCTCTCGACTGTATGTGCCACCACCTTCTGGTGGGTTTGTCCCATCAGTGGGACAGGGCATACACCTCCAAGTTGTATCAGAGATCAAACAACTCGGTAACAAATAGGAATCCAAAGAGCATAGGGGGAAAGTCTGTGCAGTTCATGTGTGTCAAAATTCGAAGGCACCTAAGAAACACAGACTTGTATTTATGTCATTCTTGTTATGACCTCAGTTTAAGCACTTTACAACCAATTAAGCTATTTTAAGCGTAGTCACTGTACTGTAGGAAGTTTGCATATGTTGTAAATACAGAAGTTGTAATTTAACAAGTAAACTTCTCATTCACATAAAGGAAGACTATCTGGTATGTCCATAATGCTAGTATTTTATTCTTCCATGGGATGCGGGCATTGCTGGCAAAACCAGCATTTGTTGCCCATCCCTAGTTGCCCTTGAACTGAGTGGCTTGCTTGGTCATTTCAGAGGGCAGTTAAGAGTCAACCACATTGCTCTGAGTCTGGAGTCACATGTAGTCCAGACCAGGTAAGGACAACAGATTTTCTTCCCTAAAGGACATTAATGAACAAGTTGGGTTTTTACAACAATTGCTGATATTTGTCATGGCCATCATTACTGAGACTAGCTTTATAGTTTAAATTTATTAATCAGCTGCCATTGTAGTAGCCAGGCAAATCAGGCTGATTTTTGGGGAGTCCAGAATAGTGGACTGAACAGCCCGGCCATGCGGAGGATTCCGTTGTCCAGGGGAGCCTCCAGCCCTGTACTGGCGAGCACAGAAACTCTTGTAAATGTTTTGGTTGTTTTGACCTGGAAGGGTGCTCTCTTACCCGTTCCACGATCCCACGTGTTGAGGGGGGCACCTTTTGGGTAGTGACGCTCATCATGTTCTTTTTTTTTTAAATTTCTCAATCCAGGAGCTGATTCTGGTCAGATCTCAGAAGAGACCTGGAACTTCCTCTACTCTATCTATGGAGGGGGCCCAGAGATCACTCTGCGGCAGAACGTTGGTCATCCTGACACGTCATGTGTAGAAGAGAAAGTTGAGGTTGAAATACGTCCAGTGCAATAATGTTAAAGGAAATGTTAGAAGTTGAATTATGCTGGATTCGAAGCATTCCAGGGTGTGATATATTTTCTGAAAACAATTCCTGAGGTGGCATTAATGTTTTGTGTTTTAGGGACAATCACAAAGTTAAACCCCTGTTATGTAATATAGTTTGTAGGTTCCTGGCTTACCAGATAAGCTGTACTGAAGGGTTGAAAGTGTTTTCTAGTGGTATGTGATGTAGCTTTGATCTGTGAAAGGCCCACACACTGGAAGTGTACTGGTGTGAAACGGGTTGCTTATATTAAGTTGACTCACGAAAGCACTGATATCTGTTTGCACTGTACTGTAGATGAAAAATCAAAGATTTCAAAGCTCTTGTCCGTGCTACTGTAAGCGGCTAAAGGAATATTCTCAGGAGAATTTGCAAAAATTGTAAAGTTGAGTCTAAACGTAATGTGGGGGACAGGCTAACTCCCAAGTATTGTGTTCATCTAAATTACAAGCAACATAGAAAGCCATTCAGCCCATTGCATTAGTGCCAGCATGAGGTCTTTGACTCCAGCTACCATCTAATCCTCTCTCCTACCTTTTTTATAATTTTCAATTGTTTATCCAATTCCTTTTTTCTATGTCTCTGCCTCAGTAACTACTTGTAATAAAACATTGCATGTTCTGTGGAGAAAATGACTTTCATCTATCCTCTAATCTGAATTACTGCTCTCATTTTACAAATTTGAAACAGCAGTAGAAATCATTCATCATTTACCCCCTTTCATCTTCCGTAATTTTGTTCCTGTCAGACTGTCAACTCTCCTCAGTTGATAGCACTCGTGCCTCTGAGTCAGAAGTTGTGGATTCAAGCCTAACTCTAGAGACTTGTGTACGTGATCAAGAATGAGATTACTGAAGAGTGCTACATTGTTGGAGGTGCTGTCAAGTTCCTGCCTTGACACCTCGTGAGGCAGAAGGTTATAGAGTCAACCCCACATAAGGACTTAACACACAATCTCTGCTGGCTTTCCCATGTACACCTGAGGGAGTCTGATGTGGTGTTCACTGAATCAAATGGTTACAGCACAGAGGGAGACGATTTATCCTGTCCAGCTCCTGCTGGCACTCTACAAGAGTAATTTAGCTGGTCCCACTTCCACCCTCTTACCCCGTTGCCCTGTAAGTTTTCCTTTTAGGTGCTTATCCAATTCCTTTTCAGAAGCCACAATTGAATCTGCCTCCACCACCAGTGCATTGCAGATCACAATCACTCATTGCATTAAAAATGTTTTTCCTCATGGCGCCTTTGCTTAATTTGCCATTCACTTTAAGCCAGTGTCCTCTATTTCTCAACCCTCCTGCCAACAGGAGCAAGTGAGATGAGAGTGACTGCCATTAACATCAAGGCAGATGAGAGTGTGGCATCAAGGAGCCTTGATAAATTTGTAGTCAAAGGGAATTGGGGAGAAAACTCCACTGGTTGGGGTCAATGTCACCACAAAGGAAGATGGTTGTGGCTGTTGGAGACCAACCATCTCAGACCCAGGACATTGCTGTGAAGTTCCTCGGGGTAGTGTCCTCTGCCCAACTATCTTCAGCTGCTTCTTCATCAATGACCTTCCTTCCACCATAAGATCAGAAGTGGGAATGTTCGCTGATGATTTCATAAGTGTTCAGAATCATTTGCAGCTCCTCATACTGAAGCAGTCTGTGCTTGCATGCAGCAAGACATGGACAACAATCAGACTTGGGCAAGTAACAGTTGCATCATACAAGTGCCAGACAATGACCATCTCCAACAGGAGAAAATCTAACCATCTCCTCTTGACATTCAATGTCATTACCATCGCTGAATCTACTAACGTCAACATCCTGGGGGCTACCATTGACCAGAAACTGAACTGGACCAGCCATATAAATACTATGCCTAATGGAGCAGATCAGAGGCTGGAAACTCTGCAGTGAGTAACTCACCTCCTGACTCCCCAAAGCCTGTTCACCATCTATAAGGCACAAGTCAGGAATGTGATGGAATACTCTCCACCTGCCTGGATCAGTGCAGCTCCAACAACACTAAAGCTCAACACCATACAGGACAAAGCCACCCACTAGATTGAAACCCCAGCCACAACCTCATAAATTCACTCACTCTATTGATGCACAGTGGCAGCAGTGTGTACCAGATACAAGATACACTGCAGTAACTCACCAAGTCTCCTTCGACAACATCTTCCAAACCTGCAACCTCCACCTAAACAAGTCAGGGCAACAGTCGCAGGGAAACACCGCTACCTGCAAGTTTCCCTCCAAGTCACACACTGTCCTCACTTGGACCAATATTGGCCATGCCTTGCTTTTGTACACTCTGCCTTGATTTATGGAGCCTAGGATCCCATCTGCCTTTTTAATCACTTTCTCAACCTGCTTCTCTTCTTCAACAATTTATGCACATTCCCCCTTATGTCTCTCTATTCCTGCACCCCCTTTAGAATTGTACCCTTTGCCTCTCTTCATTCTTCCTGCCCAAATGTATCACTTGGCACTTGTGTTAAATTTCAACTGCCCTCTGTCTGCCCATTCCATCCACCTGCCTATGTCATCTTTGACGTCTCTCAATATCCTTCTCAGAGCTCGCAATACACCCAAGTTCTGTCTCATCTGCAAATTTTGATACTGTGCCCCATACGCCCAAGTCCAAGTTAATATAGATTGATCAGCAGTGGTCCCAGTACTAACTCCTGGGGAGCCTGCTATATAAAACCACTATCCACTACTACTCTCCAGCCCCTGTCACTGCCAACTTCATATCCCTATTGACCAGGTGAGATATTAAACTGAGCTCTTGCTTACCTGCTCTAAAGATCCCACTGTGGTGTTTGATGGGTAGGCAGTGTTTATATGGCCACCACCATCAAAATTTGATTTGCTATTTCTGGGTTCTTGCTGTGTGAAAATTGTCTTCGGCCTCCAGTGAGCCACTTCACTTTAAAAGCAATTCGCTGTAAGCTAAGCGTTTTGTTGTGTTTGGCAGACGCTATAAAATTCTATTGAGTTATTATTCTAAATTTTGAGACCTGTGTCTCCATCTCAATCTTCCCACACTGAGTCTCTGAACGTTATTTTTACATGCCACAAAGCGACAAAAGGCTCCTATCTCCTACCTTCAGTAACGTGCCTACAGCTGAACATATGGAAGTGATGGACCAGCTGGTCTTTTACTACCCACCAAGCCTGGCCCCATATTCCATGACAGCTGGAGCATCGTAACTCGAAATACCCAGTCACTGCCAACCAGTTGAAATAAAACCCAATTATGTTGTAATGAATCCATGGGCTTCCTGGCACACGGTCCAATGAAGAAAGAGAAACTCCTCAATGCAGTAATGGTGTAAATTTGAACCTGCAGCAAAAGGAGGCTATCAATTGGGTTTAGACTGAAGTGTGATTCTTGCCTAACTTCATGGGAGTATTCCACTAAAAGCACAGCTGATTATTCTCTAGGGTAAAATTATGTAACTAATGCAAAAATGGTCCTGAAGCTCGTCGGACTGACTAATTGCTCTTGTGCAACAGTCTTATTGAATTGATCATTTGAAAGGATCTCTTTAGCATGTGCCTCAAAGGAATGTTCCATAAAATTGAAACCATGCATTAGCCAGAATGTGACTTTTCTGTCTCTTAACAGGATTTTCCCTTGAGCTTTTTTGTATTAATTTATTTTTTAAATGCGCATGCAAATCTCTACTGCAACTGTGGCTGATTTAAGTTGAACTTGCACTTTGAAGAAATGATGACTCTAACTATCTCACTACGTTTTTTTTTTAAAAAGGAATCATTTATGTAAGGAATGTACAAGAGTACCTTGACAATTTAGTTGTACAATAATTGCAATTAACAGAACCAGGCACCCTCAACTCTTAGAATGAAGCACTCACTCTCATACACCTGTGCATGTTAACTTTGTCACGTTAGAATCATGAATGTGAAAATGTGCTGCACTGTTGCAGAAGTACAAAATTGTGGAAGTAAAGTTGGAATGCATAAAAAGTGGAAAATGTTCTCTTAGCCTTTTAATGCTGAATAGCAATAGGGACCTGCCTCTTTTGTTCAATAAAACAATTGACTCGAAACCTGTTACAGATTTTATTTTTTTCTCTATTTAATATTTGGTAATGTCAAATATCTGTTCACTTTCCTGAGGTTCAAGGGAGCTCCTTTGACGGTCTTATCTTTTTTTCAGGGGCTTGTGTTTATCCACAGCTGGTCTGCTTTTAGGCAGAAATGCTACAATAAAAACAGAACGCTAGGAAACACTCAGCAGGTCAGGCAAATCTGAGATGAGAGAAACAGCCGAATGTTTCGGATCGATAACCTATCATCACAGCAGGAAAACTTCAGAGAGGAAAAGCTTTTAAGCAAATAGAGGCTGGGAGAAAAAGGGGCATTACGGTGTCCATCTTGGCTTAATGATAGCACTCTTGTCCAAGTCAGAAGATCAAGGGTTTGAATCCCATCCAGATAGATTACACTGGCTGGTGAGAGAGCCTTGTTTCCGTATACACAATTCTTGTTTCCTTTCCTTTTCCTGAAGGCCTGAGTCCTTGCCTGTCAACTTTCGGCACCTTGTTCAAGATGCCACTCGACCTGTACAAGCCTTGGCAGTGAGTGTTGGAAGGCTATTTCAAAAAAAGAAAGACTTGCATTTATATGGAGCTTTTCGTGACCTCCGGACATCTCAAAGTACTTTTTGAAATGTAGTCACTGTTGTAATGTAGGAAACGCAGCAGCTAATTTATGCCCAGCAAATTCCCACAAATAACAATGAGCAGATAATCTGCTTTTTGTGATGTTGATTGAGGGATAAATATTGGCCAGGACATCAGAGACAACTCTCCCGCTCTTCTTCGAAATAGTGCCATACGACTCTTTACATCTGCCCAAGCAGACAGGTGGGGCCTCGGTTTAACACCTCACCTGAGAGGCTGCCCCTCGGACAGTGCAGCACTCCCTCAGTACTGTTTTCTGTCCGTTAACCAAATACATTATCCCGAATCCCATGAGCTGTAATCTTGTGCAACAACCTCTTGTGTGATGCCTTCTAAAAATCCAAATAGATTTCATCCATTTGTTGAAAATGATTTCCCTTTGATAAAATCATGTTGAATCTGTTTAATCATGTGATTTTCCAAGTGCCCTGTTACCATATCCTTGAGAATGGATTTTGGCATTTTTCAACTACTGACTTCAGGCCAACTTATCTATGGTTCCCTGTTTTCTCCCTCCTTCCTCGTTGAACAGTGGGACTATATTCACTACCTTCCTATTCATTTAATAAAAAACCGCCAACATATGGAACATTCTGCCCAGGGAGGCAGTGTGTGTGTGTAGGGAAAAACTTAAGAACTGGATTCATATTCATAGTGGACAACTAGGGAGTACTCTGTTTTTGCCTCTATTATGTATTAATAAGCAGGTGAATAATCTTTATCTTAGATCTAAAAAAAGCTCCAAATACAGTTACCAAACGGGAATTGAAACACATTAGCTTTATTCAGATTAATCCAAATATGCTTCATTTGAAATGTTTAGTCCTCAGGTTGAACACGGTATCTCAGGCTCCTTAGTAAACAAACTGCACCTTTGAGGAAAAACAGATCCAAATGTGGCCTGGATTCAATTCATATTCTGGACCGATCAATTTTGCTTAGATTTTTGCCCAGCTTTAGGATCAGGTTTCAAAAATGAAAGGTCTATCTTATCAAAGTAACCTCAAAGAAATGTTCCTTTCACCATTTAATGCAACCTATCCCTACAGCTCATAGTGTTACTTCAGTCATTGTTCCAAAAGCTGGATGCAATGGCTTCGGCTCTCAAGTCTTTATATACCAAAGGATGACATCAGAGGTCACATGACCATGGCAAACCACATTGCACAAAGGCATTTCTCCCCTTCTCATAAAAAGAAAAAAAATCAGCCTGCATACATTATCATTTGTAGTTTCAAGTCAGGGACATACATGGTCTACAATGAAAATCATCACGTACAGAAAGCTGGTCATTCTAATCTGACCCACTTTCATCTGTCCCTACACACACACACACACACACACACCGCGCAATCTTAAAAGCGTTCAGCGTAGTGGTGCACGTGTGGGTTGCTATTGACTTTGTCGTGTCTGCTCATTCTTGGTGTGATGTGTTCCCTCTGGAGGATGCTGTTGCCGTGGTAATTGCTGCTGCTGATGCGTTGCCTTTGCTGGGAAACGGTTGACCTCTGGGGACTCGCATCTTCCTCATCGGCTGTCTGCTGTGAAGGAGCAGCTTCTCGAGTTGCATGTAGGTGTCTGCAGTTACGATGATAGATCTGGTCATTCATTTTCACCATGTACGATCGGGGTGACAACTTCTTTACACAGGTCCCAAGTTACCAAGTGGACTGACTTTTGTTGAGAGCGTTGAATGTTTGAACTCTGACCAGCACTCCAATTCTCAACTCTGGCAATGATTTGGCAGCTTTATCAAAGTGAAATTTGCCTTTCTGTCAGTTCACTTTGATTTTGTCACTCACTCCTGTTAGTACTTCTGGCCTCAATAGTTTTTTTGCTGTTGGAAGAATAGTCTGGGTGTGGTGCGACATTAGTTGCTGGACTGGACTGCTATCCATGCCTTCAGAGGTGTATTTCTCCACTCTAAGATTGCCTTGTACACATCTGTGCTGGATCTATTCGATTTTTTGATGATCCCTTTGACAATTTTCACCGCTACCTAAGCCTTTCCATTTGACTGGGGGTCTGCATTGGGTGGAGGTGGTGTGTACTGCTGAATTTCTCAATCATTTATGAAGTGTCTGAATTCTTCACTCGTGAACTGTGGGCCATTGTTGCTCATCATGATGTCAGGAATGCCATGAGAACTGAAGTGTGTTTCAGGTGTTCTACAACATCTCTGGTGGTCGTTGACGTCAGCTTATCTAACTCCATTAGTCTGAATAGTAGTCAACGGTGACGAGATAGTCAGTTCCAAAGGGAGTGAAGTGGTCTATTCCAAGCTTCATCCATGATCTGTCTGGGATATCATGCGTCATGAGCAGCTCTTTAGCTTGCTTAGCTTGATGTTCGTTACAAACACTCTACTGGCTGATGTGCTCCTTAATCTTCCCTTGCCTTCCTCAGACGAGACTTAATTTCTTGATGGCGTACATGGATGTGCTTCAACATCTCATCTCTGATCTCTTTAGGGGTAATGACTCTAGTCCCATTGTACAAAATGCCACCTTGGGCAATCACTTCATCCCTGTATGCCCAATACTCGCTCCTAGCAACAGAGCTGTCCTTGATGGTTTCTGGCCATCCTTTCATCACTACTTCCTGTAACATTTGAAGAGTTGTAACTCATTGTGTAGTTTGCTTGATCTGAGCAAGACACTTGTCTGTCAGATTCAATGTCTCTGCTGGGTTGGTGACATCCAGCGCATGTCGTGCTGTTGTTTCTCATTGAATCGGAAAGATTTTGTGCTCTGTACTAACGTCATCGACTTTCTTCAAAGGGAGTGAGGTTCTCGACAGCATGTCAGCGATGTACATCCCCTTCCCCTGCTTGTGCTTCACTTCCAAATGATATCGCTGCAAATGAAGTAACATTCTTTGCAGATGCTTTGGAGCAAAGGGAAGTGGTTTGAGAAAGATGCTTTGAAGCGGTTTGTGGTCAGACTCTATCGTCACTTTCTCCCTCCCAAATAGTTACTGATTAAAATGGTCACAAGCAAAGACGATAGCCAGGCACACTTTCCCAACCTGTGCGTAGCGTTGTTCAATTTGTGTTAATGCTCTGGATGTAAATGCAACTGGTTGTCCTTGCTGCGTGAGGGTTGCTCCAAGACCTGTCTCACTGGCATCACACTGCAGGGTGACCTCGCCTTCCTGACTTGGAAATATATCAGCTGTTCCTTCACTGTCGCCTGGTCAAAATCCTGGAACTCCCTCCCTAACAGCACTGTGGGTGTACCTACGCCACAGGGACTGCAGCGGTTCAAGAAGGCAGCTCACCACCTCCTTCTCAAGGGAAACTAGGAATAGGCAATAAATGCTGGCCCAGCCAGCAAAGCTCACATCCGTGAATGAATAAAAAAAAACCTCATTGTTAACATTGTAGTATCTCAGCACTGGCATTGCCACCAGTAGTTTTTTGAGGTGAGTGAAAGCTGCTTCATGTTCTGTGCCCCAATACCACTGAACATCCTTTGCAATGAGCTTGTGTAGAGGTTCACACTCTGATAACAGATTGGGCAAGAACTGGGCTAGGTAGTTCACGGATCCAACAAATCATTGCACCACCTTCATATCTGTTGGTTGCTGCATCTCTGGTACAGCTCTCACTTTATACTGCCAGTATATGACCTATGTACTTGACTTCAGTCATCTTCAGTTGCAGTATTTTTCTTATTCAGCTTCAGGTTCGTCTGGTGAGCTCTCTCTAGCAGTCTCACTAGATTCCAATCATGGTTTATGATGGCTTCTTCCATCATATATCTACATCATAGACCAGCAGATCACCCACGATCGCTTCCTCTCCTGGAAGATCATTGACTATCTCATGCTGTCTACGTGAGCAGTAGAAATGGCAAACGGCTTGCAAGGCCATCGGTATCTCCCAAATGCCGTCCTGAACATAGTCAGGAAACTGCTGGTTTCATCCAACTTCACTTGCCAGTATCCACCCTTCACATCTCGGGTAGTAAAGACCTTTGCCTTGGCAAGTTGGTGCAGGATTCTTCAATGGTCAACATAGGGTGGTGAGATCTCTCCAAAATTTAATTGAGATCCTTTGGATCTGCTTTCCAGGTTGTTTCACTGCTGCCATGCTGCTAATCCAGTCCGTAGGAGTTGTAATTTTCTTGATTACTCCTGTCTTTTCCAGCTCCTCTGTCTTATTTTTCAGGGTGGAGTTGAGGGCAGCTGGAACTCTCCTCGGGAGGTGCTGAGTTGGTCTCAAACTCTCTTCTACTTTAAGATAATAATTACCAGGAGGACATCCAAAATGCGTGGAAATATCTTTGTAATCTTTTAGGATCTGTTCAGCAGCCAATGGTTTGGTGCCGTGCAAAACACTGCAAACTTCTCCTGGTACTTGGAGGGTAACCAGTCCAAGCTTTTGACTTGTTTCAGCTAAGATGAATGCACTTTGCTGAGTGTCTACTATTTGAAACTGCACATATTCTTTCTTCCCATTGCATTGGGCTCTCAGCTTACTTTGTCCCCTTTAGGTGAGCGTCGTTCCATCATATAGCCTCACCTTTACCTTCGAGGGCTTCATTATCGGGTCACCATTTTGAGCCACTTCACACAGGTCTGTGAAGCTCATGATGTTGCACATGGCACCAGTGTCTGTCTGACACTTCACATGAACTTGACGCTCTCCTTCTGCAGTCATCATTCCAATAGTCACAAACCACTTTTTTCCCTTCAGACTTGAGGATGCCAACCTGTTCTAGGATGTAGAGTGATTCATCCGGATCATTGTCCGACGCCTCTCCAGCAACCACCTTTATAGGCTTGCTTTCCTTCTTTCCAGCAAAACACTTGTGTGCCAAGTGATTCAGCTTCTTGCAGTTAGAACACTGTTTTCCCCATGCTGGACATGCTTCCTTTTCTTTCGTGTGGTTTCCTTCACGATATTTACATCCAGTACTCCAGCTGCTGCCATTTCTGCTGGCCACTCTGCAAATAGTTCTTCCTTCTCTCCATTGTTTTGTACTTGGAAAGCCAGGACTGTCTCGCAGCAGAGTGCAAAGCCTCATCAATTCCCCCATCAATACTCCGCAGCTGATGATTCATCACTTCAGAGCTTCTGCACATGTCAAGTAGCTTTCTTGAGAGTAAGTGTCTCTTCTCTCAGCCGACGTGCTCTCATGACAGGATCTCCTGTCCCGAAGACAATCCTACCGGATCATCCTTCAGTTGCTCAGACTCATGAGAATCAGCCAGACGTGTTAGTGCGGTCATATACTGACCAATATTCTCGCCCTCTTCCTGATCTCTGGTGTTGAACACGTAACGTTCATAGCAGAGGGCTCAAAGTGGGTCTTCAAGGCCTCCAAACTTTCACAAGACTGGCATTTTTTGGTTCTCAATGAGGTCCAAGGTGTAGCTTGTAACATTCTTTTCCCGGCACTGATAAGAGAGTTGCTACACTTATTTGTTCAGGTTTCTTGTGAAACTCTGTGGCAATTTCATAGTCCTGCCATTGAGACTGGAAGACTTTCCAATTTATTTTCAAATCTGCCCTTCCTCTCAATAGGAGTCGGTACTGGGACATTCAAAGCCATACTGACTCGCCCAGTGTCCAAAGAGCTGTACAAAGTTGCAGACTGCAATTTTAATTGTTCTCTGCTGTTTCTGACAGCTCCTGGCTCTCTTACAGCTACCAAAATCCCCTCAGTTTCAGCTGCATGGTCCTGACACCATGGGTGGAATCTTCCATTCTCGGCGGGTGTCTCACCCGCTGCCTGAAAAAGCGACAAGACGCCCAGGCTGACTCTGAGGAGGAATGCCCGCCATATCTTCTGCCCATCAGGCAGTTATGCGGACACTGGCGGGGCCTTCCTCCAGGCTGAAGACCCCAGAAGATGACTTCCCGCCTGCCAAGAGCTGGCCAATCAGAGGACAGCGGCTCTTGCACTCAGCAGCATCACAGAGGAGGCCATGGCTGCTGCTGGATAAAGACCGCCTGGAGTCCCAGGATCGAGAAGCGATCTCGGAAAAAGTTGAGTGCTGTTGGGGGGGGTGGGCGGTCTCATGAGGCGGAGGTCACGGGGAGATTCGAAGGGTCATGAGGGTTGGTGGCAGGAGCAGAGGGGTGGCTGTCAGATTAGTGTGAATCAAGGGAGTCCCCCCCCACCCGCAAAGTTGCAGGCCCATGTCAGCGGGCCCATCTGAAGCTGGGAAGATTGCAACAGAGGCAGGAAGAAGCCTTTAAGTAGTCGTTAATTGGCCACTGAAGTGACTCAAGTGGAGGTGGGGTGGCAAGGTCGAACATGGGCCTTCCCGCCCATGAACTTACTTCTATTGGAGGTCGGAAAGTCCCAACACCAACCCTCCAAATTTTCAGACCCACCTGCCTCCTTCCTCACCTCCTGCAGGGACAGACGATTCTGGCCCATGTTCCAAGTGGTGAATGAAATGAAATGGTTTCTGTTTCCAAAGCTTTCTATAGCAAGGATGACTCAGAGGTCACATTTTTTTTATTCATTCATGGAACGTAGGTGTCACTGGCTAGGCCAACATTTATTGCCCATCCCTAAATGCCCTTGAGAAGGTCGTAGTGAGCTGCCTTCTTGAACCACTGCAGTCCATGTGTTGTAGGTACCTCTGCAGTGCTGTTAGGATGGGAGTTTCAGGATTTTGACCCAGCAACAGTGAAGGAACGGCAATATATTTCCTGGTCAAGATGGTGTGTGGCTTGGAGGGAAACTTGCAGGTGGTGGTGTTCCCATGCATCTGCTGCTCTTGCCCTTCTAGGTGGTAGAGGTCCTGGGTTTGGAAGGTGCTGCCAAAGGAGCATTGCTAAGTTGACATAGCTCATCTTGTAGGTGGTACACACTGCTGCCACTATGCTGGTGGAGGGCGTGAATGTTGAAAGTGGTGGATGGGGTGCCAATCAAGCAGCTGCTTTGTCCTGGATGGTGTCGAGCTTCTTGGGTGTTGTTGGAGCCGCACATGACCATGGCAAGCCACATTGCACAAAGGCACTTCTCCAAACAGTCACCCTGCTCCTGTATGAAGGTCTCTATTCCTTTGTACTTCATGATGTTATTGTGTCAGACATTGTCACTGTCAGATCACAAGGTCAGTACAGGTGAAGTCAACTCACCCACGCTCCTCCGGCAAGGAAAAACTCACAACCCCCTCAATTTCAACAACTGCAACACTCAATCTGTACATGATGATTTCTCATCTACAGTGCCAACCAAAAACACATGTTTGCTCACAACACTCAGCTCTACACCACCATCACCAGCTCTCTGGACCTCTCCACTCCCTCTGATTTGCCACACTGCTTGTCCAATATCCAGTTTTGGATAAGCAGAAATTTCCAACAATTAAATATTGGGATAACTGAAGCCAATGTCTTCTGTCCCCGCCACAAACTACATTGTTTAGCCTTTGACCCTCTCCCTCTGTGTAACCGCTGTGTAAGGCTGAACCAAACCACTTGCAACCTTGGCATCACGTTTGACCCAGAGCTGAGCTTCCGACTCCATAATCTCAATGATCAAGATCTGTTTCCAACCCCGTAACATTGCTGCCTCTGTCTCAGCACATCTGCTGCTGTAAAAACTCTCATCCATGCCTTTGTTACATGAAGACTTGATTATTTTAATCCTGCCCTGTCTAGCCTCCCAACTTGCAGCAATGTTCCCGCTAAGGTGCGCGCATACTCATGTGCGTGGATGCACAGCAACCCAGAAGGTACTGCACAGGCTGCTCACAAGCTGCCCCATTCAAAATAACGTACGTGCCGAGCCCCACACAAAATTTAAAGGTGCCATGTATTGAACAGATCAACGAAAAAAAGTTAGAGGGAAAATCGCTTAGCATTCTCTATAAACTTGAGTTCATCCAAACCTTTGCTGCTTATATCTAAACTCACAGCAAGACCCAGTCAGATATCACCCCTGTGCTAATTGGTTCCTGGTTCAGTAACACCACAATTTTAAAACTTTCATCTTGTGTTTAAAAGTTCATCTGCAGACTCCTGTGAATTTGTTCAGTAACTTTCCTCCACGGTTTCTAAAGAAAAGTTAGGATCTATCAAGCCAGGTTTACCTCTGGGCTCTGTATCCAGTATCAACATCAGCTGGGATCGTAACAGATGGATACTCTCCATATTTCTGGTTGAGTGGAGCTCCAACACCCTAGGAGGTCAACAGTATCCAAGACAAAGATTTGATTGACATCACAACCACTAGCCTAAACAGCCACACCCACCACCACTAGGGAAGTGTAATTTCTGTTTGTGCTACCTACGAAATGCCCGGACTTCCTTGGTTTCCTTTAATCCAAGTTGCACAACATCCCAATTTGGACTGTTCCTTGAAGATCAGTGGATCAAAATCCGGAGCTCCCTACCTAACAACATTGTGAGAGGTTCTTCGCCACATAAATTGCAAAGGTTCATGATGAAAGCCCATGACCACTTTCTCAGCAGGTGGGTAAGAAACTCCAGCCTTGTCATCAATGCCCACATTCTAAGACGTGGCTGGGGAGATAGCTGAAGATGGCATTGGGGTTGGGAACGAATTTGGAGTTGAGGTTAAGGTTGGGCTTGGAGTTGAGATTGAGAATGGGGATTGGATTAAGAATGAGCTTGGATTTTAGGCTGAAGATGAGTTTGGGATTGGGGATGTTTGTTGGGATTGTAAATTAATAAAACACAGGAGTAGACCATTCAGCCCCTCGAGCCTGCTTTGCAGGGAGTAAGATCATAGCTGAACTGATAGTGGCCTTATTCCTGCCTGTCCCCCATCACCCTTGACTCCCTTGTCAATCAAGAATCTGTCTAACTAACCCTTGAATATATTCAATGATCCAACTTCCACTGCTCTCTGGGGAAGAGAATTCTAAATACTAATGACCCTCTGAGAGAAGAAATGAGATTGTGTTGGGCCTGGGGATTAGATTAAGGATGAAATTTTGTTTGGGACTGATCAAGTTTAAGCTCGAGTCTGTGATTGGAGATGAGACTTGGCTGGGAATGAGGTTGAGTTTATGGTTCAAGGTGATGCTGAGGTTGATTTCTTGTGCCCAACAATCTCTCTGAAATTCAGACTGGAACCTCGGCGATCCCTTCTGCACCAGAATTCAATTGTTGCAAAGGTGTTCAAGGTGCAGATAGATCTCAGTAATGAGACCTGATATTGGTTTGAGACATTCCATCTCTTCCTACATTAGAACTTAGTCAGATATGTTGAGAATAGAAGGGAGTTACATTTCTGATAATGATATAGAATCTATCCTCTATGTAGCAGAGCAAAGAATGCTTTAATCCCCAGTTAAGTGAGTTATTCCATGGGCATTCTCTCCCCATTTCTTTAGGATCTTCTTCATGATGCCCCAGTCTCTTTTCTTAAATATCCTTCAGGTCGGCCTCTTCTGGGACTAAATTCTTAATAATATTCTGGTCTTCTCGATCAATAAAAGAATACAACTGAGGGGCTATTTTACTCTCTTGTGTTTAATTCCCAAAACTTGTAAGTACACAGAGCCATAGCTACGTTGAGATATATAGCCAGAACAGGAGTACTAATCTACTGAGAGTACAATGTATTAATCAGGCTCCAGTCATTCTGACTGCCCCTGCTTATTATAGAATCGTACAGCACAGAAAGAGGCCATTCTGTCAATAGTGCCTAGTGTTTGTGCCTCTTTGAAAGAGCTATTCAATTTGTCCCATTCCCCCGTTCCTCTCCCATAGACCCACAAGATTTTCCTTTATCAAGTATTTATCCAATTCCATTTGAAAGTTACTATTGAATCTGCTCCCCCCCATCCCAGTGCTTTCCAGATCATCATAACTCGCTGCATTAAAAAAATAGGAAAGCCCCCTGGTTTTACCAATTATCTTAAACCCCTGTCCTTGGTTTACTAATAAACCCCATCAATGGAACTTGTTTCTCCTAATTACTCTATCAAAGCCCCTAATAGTCAGATAAACAAAACTAGTAAACAGGCATAAAGAAGAGGCAAAAAAGGGCGTCAAAAAAGTTCCCAGTGGATGAGTGTGAGGAAAGATGGAAAATCTGCTGTCTCTATATAAGTTTTAATTACCTTATAAATCTAAAAACCGTATCAAGGTGTTTAAAATATTAAATAGCAAGGATAAAGTGAAGTAAGTGACGTTGATCAAATCAGAGGGCATAAAATTCATTAAAAAAACATAAACGTTTGCAATAATATGACAGGCAAGGTCGTAGAGAAAATGAGAGTAGGGGTGTACAAAGTGCGGTTGGATGCAGAGGTGGGAGAGTTGGGATTCTAGATGGTCAGGATTCAAAAGACCTTGTTCTTCACTGTTCTAATGTTCAAAGTGCACTCTTGCTGCATTCCTTGTGCTAGACCACTGACTGGTTTGAAGCAGGCCCTTATGTAGCTGCCTGAGCCCTAATAAATGTTTCATTGTCACAGCTTGGCAGGGTGTCTACAACTGTACAATCCCCCACAAGAGGCCTTTGTTCTCTCTGTGTGCTGGAGAGACCCTGTTCCTACTTATGATTAACCAGAGGACAATACTGATTAAACATATTTCAACCTTCAGTCAGAGCTTACACTTCATGGCAAGTAGTTCTGCTCAGATCAATGCAGAGACCACTCCTTCTCATGCAGTCCAAGAAATATTGCCTGAACTGCTTTCATGCTTTCACAATCTTTGGATGTGTGTGCTGAATTACTTCAGTATCATGTCAACCCAACTAGACTTTTGTTTAACCTCAATAGGAGCCAAGTGTAGCTTATGAACGAAGACAATACCATCCTTCAGTGATATCATGCCCTCAAGTGAACGGAAAAGACACAATGGTACTATTTTGAAGAAGAGCAGGGAAGTTCTACCCAAGTGTCCTGGCCAACCAACATGACACAAGAGATTATCTGGTCATTATCACGTTTGCAGTTGTGGGACCCTGTTCCTCTTCAAATATTCTTCTAGAATAAGCAGGTTAGACCACAGTTTCACATGCCATCCTAAAGGCAACACTCCCTCAATACTCCACTGCAGTGTCACTCTAGGTGGTCAAGTCAGTAGGAGTTTCAATCTACAACCTATTGACCAAGGAGTGAGAATACGACCAATCAACCAAACTGTCATAGTAAGTCTGCTGCTTTAAAAATTAGTTCCTGCCTCTCCACTTCTCTGCTTGCCAAAGGTCATGTGTCACCATGGCTCAGTTACTGGCACTCTCACCTGGAAGCTGGAGGCTGTGGAAACAGGAATACTAGGAAAAAGAATAGGCCATTCAGCTCCGAGTCTGCTCTGCTATTCAGTTAGATCATGGATGACCTGCACCACAACTCCATTTCATAGAATCATAGTACAGTTACAGCACAGGAGGAGGCCATTTGGCCCATTGACCCCGTACAAGCTCTCTGGAAGAGCAACTCTGCTAGTACCATTTTCCACGACCCCCCAACCTTTTCCCATAGCTCTGCAAACTTTATCCCTTCAGGTTCTTCTCCAATTTCCATTCTAAAGCCACCATTGGATCTACCTCCCCCATGCCCTCAGGCAGTACATTCTCAACTGTATCACTTGCTGCATAAAAATGTTTTCCCTCATATTGTCTTTAGTTCTTTTGCCAGTCACTTTAAATCTTTGTTCTCTGGTTCTCGATCATCTGTGAAAGGGAACAGCTTCGTCTTATCTCCTCTGGCCGGACCCCTCGTGATTTTGAACACCTCCATCAAATCTCCTCTCGGCTTCTCTAAGGAGAACAGCCCAAGCCCCTTCTCTAATCTATCCATGTAACTGAAGTTCCTCATCCCTTAAACCATTTTCATTAATCTTTCCTGCACCCTCTCCAATACCTTCATATCCCTCCCAAAGTGTGGTGTCCAGATTGGACACAATAGTTCAGCACCTCATCTTCTGACTAGGCACTTTACAGCCTTCCGGACTGAATATTGAATTCAACAACTTTAGATCTTGAACTCCCTCCTCCATCCCCACCCCTTTCCGTTTCTTCCCCCTCCCTTTTGTTTTTTCCAATAATTTATATAGAATTTTCTTTTCCCACCTATTTCCATTATTTTTAAATCTATACCTTTTATGCCCTGTCAGTCTTTCCACCCCACCCCCACTAGAGCTGTACCTTGAGTGTCCTGCCATCCATTCTTAATTAGCACATTCGTTTAGATAATATCACCACCTTCAACACCTCTTTGTTTCTTTGTCTGTGACATCTTTTGATTATCTGCTCCTATCATTGCTTGCTTGTCCCTACAACCACTGCCCCCCCCTCCAACTTCTCTCCCCCCCCCCCCACCTTAAACCAGCTCATATTTCACCCCTCTCCTATTTTTACTCAGTTCTGTTGAAAGGTCATGAGGACTCAAAACATCAACTCTTTTCTTCTCCGCCTATGCTGCCAGACCTGCTGAGTTTTTCCAGGTAATTCTGTTTTTACAATAGTCCAGTTGTTTGTTCACCATAACTCCGTTACTTTTATACTCCATGTCTCTGTTCATAAAACCCAGGATCCCATATTCTTTATTAATCATTTTCCCAACCTGTCTTGCCACTTTCAATGATTCATATCCCCACTAGTCCATCTTTTGCTGCACCTCCTTTAGTATTGAACCCTTTAGCTTAGATTGCCTCTCCTCACTTTTCCTACCAAAATGTATCATTCACACTCCTCTGCATTAAATTTAATCAGCCACATGTCTGCACATGCCCTTGAGAAGGCGGTGGTGAGCTGCCTTCTTGAACCGCTGCAGTCCATGTGGTGCAGGTACACTCACAGTGCTATTGGGAGCGGGGGTGGGGGGCGGGAGTTCCAGGATTTTGACCCAGCGACAGTGAAGGAACAGGGATATATTTCCAAGTCAGGATAGTGAGTGACTTGGAAGAAGATTGCAGATGGTGTGTTCCACACATGTGCAGTCCATTGTCCTTCTAGGTGGTAAAGGTCACGGATTTGGAAGGTGCTGTCAGAATACCCTCGGTGAGTTCCTGCAGTGCATCTTGTAGATGGTACACACTGCTGCCACTGTACGTCAGTGGTGGAGGGAGTGAATGTTGAAGGCGGTGGATGGAGTGCCAATCAAGTGGGTTGCTTTGCCTTGAATGACATTGAGTTTTGAGAGCGTTGCACTCATTGAGACAAGAGCATTGATTGCACTCCTGACATGCATCTTGTGGATGGTGAACACACTTTGGGAGTCAGGGGTTGAGTTACTCACCTTAGAATACCAAGTTTCTGATCTAGTCTTGTAGCCACAGTATATATATGGCTGTTCCAGTTCAGTTTCTGGTCAATGGTAACCCCCCCCAGGACGTAGATGGTGGGGAATTCAGTGATGATAGTATTTTTGAATGTCAAGGGGAGGTGGTTAGACACTCTGATTGGAGAGTACCATTACCTGGTACTTGTGTGATGTGAATTTTACTTGCCACTTACCAGTCCAAGCCTAGGTGTTGTGCAGATCATGCTGGACATGGGCCTAGACTGCTTCAGTATCTGACAAGTCGTGGATGGTGCTGGACATTGTGAACTCATCAACAAACATCCTCGCTTTTGGCCTTATGATAGAGGGAAATTCATTGATGAAGCAGCTGAAGATGATTGGCCCTAGAGCACTACCTTAAGGAACTCATGCAGTGATGTTCTGGGCTGTGATGACTGGTCTCCATCTTCCTTTGTGTTTGGTATGACCCCAACCATTGCAGAGTTTTCCCCCAATTCCTATTGACTTCACATTTGGCGAGATGCAGTTTAGTTCTGGGGTGTATGTCTTCAGCACTCCTGTCTGGATGTTGTCGAGATCCATAGCTTGTGCTACATACAGTACTTTCAGCCATTTCTTGATATCACATGGCCTGAATCTAATCAGCTGAAGGCTGGCATCTGTGATGGTGGAGACCTCTGGAGGAGACCAAGATTGAACATCCACTCAGCACTTCCAGCAAAGATGGTTGCAAATGCTTCAGCCTTGTCATCGGCACTGACCAGCTGGGCTCCACCATCATTGAAGATGGGGAAGTTCATGGAGCCACTTATAGAGTCTCTAATAATAGCTACTGAGCTCGTGTGAAAAGAGCTATGTAATAGTGATGTCACTCACTGAGAGGAGATGAGTGAGAAGCACCTTAGAGAGGAGCTGTAGTGATGTCCTGATGTTCTACAACCTTGTAAGTAGTTAGTGACGTAAATAAAGGCATTTTGAATGAAAGACCATTGCTTGCAGCAAGATCTCTTCTAGAGTAAAGAAACCAAGGGACCCCGTGACAAACCCACAATGACAGATTGTGGCAGAAGTAGTAAACAGATGGAAAAGCCTGAAGAGAAACCAGCAGTACAAAGCGGTAGGTGAAGGACTTCGAGGCCAACCCAACAACCACACAGGAGAGGAAAAACACAAGGACAGCCCAGCGACTAGCAAGACAAGGAGCGCTGGAAAAGGGAACCTCCACCCAGGCTACTGCCTTATCTCTCCTGGAATTGTTATAAAACATAGAGGGCCCCAGACAGGCTGAGAGATGGAAAAATTGGTGAAGGCATTTCACCCAGTGCCGCAATGCTTCAGGTCTTGCGAGTAAAAATAACAAAGACCAAGTCAGCACTGCATTATACGCTGTCAGGAGCATCACGGATGACGAGCTGGCCAGACAGGGGGGCAAAAGAGGATACAGCCTCCTACGAGGATAGGATCAGATTCTTTGACTCATACTTCAGTCTCTGTAGAGATATTGTGATGGAGAGGGCAAAATTTAACCAATGCAGTCACAGATCGGCTCATTCATCAATGAATTGTACTAAATAGCTGATAATTGCGAATACGGAACATTAAAAGATGACCTGATCAGAGGTAGAATAGTTGTAGGTGTTTCAGATGAAAACCTCTCTGACGTTTTACAAACTTGGGAAGATTTAATTTGAAGTAAAGCTGTACAACTGGCCAGGCAGGCGAAAGAGCAGAGGCAGAAGAGAGTCTTTGTATGGAAGGCAAAGGAAATCCCCACAGGATGAAGTTCTTAAGTTTGTGGGTTCTGTATACCGAAAGCTTAGCAAGGCTACAAAGGCGCCAAACGCCATTTTCCAATGTTCCCCATTGTGGCGGGAAGAGGGTTCGCAGGCTGGAGGAATGCCCCGCCTGAAATGGGCTGCGCCATGGGTATGGCAAGGTAGGCCATTTCAAACTGATTTGCTGATCCAGGAAGTCTGTGCTTACAAGACTGAAGGCAAAATCTGTCAAAGGGGACGTCCATTGAAAAAAATCCCAGACTCGGACAACTAGAGTCACCTTCTGAGGAGAAATAAAAGAAAATAAAAGCCAATATTGGAGTGCTAACACTGAAGTCGAGGAACATCCGACTGAATTCACATTGGATGCGGGAGCTGGAGCCTCAGTTTTATTGGACTAGAGTTTCATGGCTGAACCAAATAGCTTCCTGTTTTCAACTCCAAGCTCCAGGTGGAATCAAGCTAAGTGTTAAAGGTCAGCTTGAGGCAGCACTAAAATACAAAGATAGGAACATTTCTGAAATATTGTACGTTATTCAGAACCAGGAATGCTCTTTGTTGAACAGAAATGTCTGCAGAGCTCTGAAACTGCTCATGAAAGTTGAAGTCAACGAGCAAGCACGCAATGACATTAGGGGGAAGTGATGGTGTAGTGGTATTGTCGCTGGACTTGTAATCTCAGAGACCCAGAGTCAATGCTCTGGGGATCTGGGTTCGAATCCCATTGTGGCAAATGGTAGAAATTGAATTCAATAAAAATCTGGAATGAACCACCACAATGATGACCATGGCATCATTGTTGTAAAAAAAAAACTTTAGGGGAAAGGAAATCTGTCTGGCTTACATGTGACTCCAGACTCTCATGAAAAATGGCCTTAACAAGCTTACAAAAAAAGGAATAAAACCAGATGGACCACCTGGCATCAACCTAGGTGCTGGAAATGGCAATTGCAGCCCCTCCTCTCCAACATCTGGGGCTAGTGCCAAAATTGGGAGAGCCGTCTCACAGACGAGTCAAGCCAAGCAACAGCCTGATGTTGCCATCCCAATGGACAGAAAGTGTCTGAGACACCACCAGAGGTGGTGGCACAGTGGTATACAGTTGGGAGGGAGTTGCCCTGCGAGTCCTCAACATCGACTCTGGGTCTCCTGGCATCAGGCCAAACATGGGCAAGGAAACCTCCTGATGATTACCATGTACTGCCCTCCCTCAGCTGAAGAATCAGTACTGCCCCATGTTGAACATCGCTTGGAGGAAGCACAGCAAGGGTGCAGAATGTACTCAGGGTGGGGGACTTCAAATGTCAACCACTGCTGGCTGAGTCCTAAATGACATGGCTGTTAGACTGGGTCTGTGGCAGGTGGTGAGGGTAAAACATACTTGACCTCATGCTCAGCAACCTGCCTGCCGCAGATGCATCTGTCCATGACAGTATCGGTAGGTGTGACATTGAGGATTCCCTCCATCATGTTGTGTGACACTGCCACCATGCAAAATGGGATAGATTTTGAACAGAACTAGCAACTCAAGACTGGGCATCCATGAGGCGCTGTGGGGCAGCAGCAGAATTGTACTTGAACACAACCTGTAACCTCATGGCCTGGCATATCCCTCACTCTACTATTACCATCAAGCCAGGGGGTCAACCCTGTTCAATGAAGAGTGCAGGAGGGCATGCCAGGAGCAGCACCAGGCATACCTAAAAATGAGGTGTCAACCTGATGAAGCTATAACACAGGACTACTTGCGTGCCAAACAGCATGAGCAGCAAGTGATAGGCAGGGCTAAGTGATCCCTCATCCAACGGATCAGATCTAAACTCTGCAGTCCTGTCACATCCCATCGTGAATGGTGGTGGACAATTAAACAACTCACTGGGGGAGGAGGCTCCACAAATATCCCTATCCTCAATGATGGAGGAGCCCAGCACATCAGTGCGAAAGATAAGGCTGAAGCATTCACAACAATCTTCAGCCAGAAGTATCGAGTGGATGATCCACCTCGGCCTCCTCCGGAGGTCCCCAGCATCACAGATGCCAGCCTTTAGCCAATTCGATTTACTCCATGTAATATCAAGAAACGGCTGAAGGCACTGAATACTGCAAAAGCTATGGGCCCTGATAATATTCCGTTAATAGTACTGAACACTTGTGCTCCAGAACCCGCTGCGCCCCTAGCCAAGCTGTTCCAGTGCAGCTACAACACTGGCATCTATCTGGCTATGTGGAAAATTGCCCAGGTATGTCCTGTACACAAAAAGCAGGACAAATCCAACCCAGCCAATTACCGTCCCATCAGTCTACTCTCCATCATCAGTAAAGGAATGGAAGGGGTTATCAACAGTACTATCAAGCTGCGCTTCCTTAGCAATAACCTGCTCACTGATGCCCAGTCTGGGTTCCGCCAGGGCCACTCAGCTCCTGACCTCATTACATCCTTGATTCAAACATGGACAAAAGACCTGAACTCCCGAGATGAGATGAAAGTGACTGCCTGTGACACCAAGGCAGAATTTGACCAAGTTTGGCATCAAGGAGCCATAGCCATAGTCAATGGGAATCAGGGGGAAAACTCTTTGCTGGTTGGAGTGATACCTAGCACAAAGGAAGATGGTTGTGGTTGTTGGAGGTCAGTCATCACAGCTCCTGGCCGTCCCTGCCGGAGTTCCTCAGGGGAGTGGCCTCGGCCCAACCATCTTCAGCTGCTTCATCAATGACCTTCCTTCCATCATAAGGTCAGAAGTGGGGGGGTTTCGCTCATGGTTGCACAATGTTCAGCACCATTCGCAACTCCTCAGATACTGAAGCAGTCCATGTCCAAATGCAGCAAGACCTGGGAAATATCCAGGCTTGAGCTGACAAGTGGCAAGTAACGTTCATGACACACAGGTGTCAGGCAATGACCATCTCCAACAAGAGAGAATCTAACCATTGCCCCTTGACATTCAATGGCGTTACCATCACTGAAACCCCACTATCAACATCCTGGGGGTTACCATTGGCCAGAAACTGAACTGGACTAGCCATATAAATACTATGGCTACAAGAGCAGGTCAGAGGCTAGGAATCGTGCGATGAGTAACTCACCTCCTGACTCCCCAAAGCTATCCACCATCTACAAGGCACAAGTCAGAAGTGTGATGGAACACTCCCCACTTGCCTGGATGAGTGCAGCTCCCACAACACTGAAGAAGCTGGACACCATCCAGGACAAAGCAGTCCACTTGACTGGCACCACATCCACAAACATTCACTCCCTGCACCCCAATGTACAGCAGCAGCAGTGTGTACCATCTACAAGATGCACTGCAGGAATTCACCAAGGCTCCTTAGACAGCACCTTCCAAGCCCATTACCACTATCACCTAGAAATACAAGGGCAGCAGATAGATGGGAACACCACCACCTGGAAGTTTCCCTCTAAGGCACTCACGATCCTGATCTGGAAATATATCGGCCGTTCCTTCACTGTTGCTGGGTCAAAATCCTGGAACTCCCTTCCTAACAGCACTGTGGGTGTACCTACACCATATGGACTGTAGCGGTTCAAGAAGGCAGCTCACCACCACCTTCTTAAGGGCAACTATGGATTGGGAATAAATTCTGGCCTAGCCAGTGAAGCCCACATCCTGTGAATGAATAAAAAATAAAGATAATGAATTTAGAAGGGAGTTCACCACACTCTTCAAAGGCTTGGGTAAATTGAAGAAATTAAGTACAAGACAGATGTGAAACCCATTTGCCATTTACACCCAGGAAGGTCCCACACCCACTTCAGAAAAGTGTCAGGAGTGAGATAGAGGTGATGCTTCAACAAGGGATCATTGCACCCGTTACTAAACCAACCAGGTGGTGCTCTGGTTTGGCACCAGTCCCAAGAAACCAAATGGCTCAATCTGAATCTGCATTGACCTGATGCATCTGAACAACATGAGAAATACTTCCTGTGGCATTGGTAGATGAGAACGTAGCCAAGCTCCTGAGGAGTACCATTTTCACCAAACTCAACACCAACGGCAGTTATCATTGCTTCAGGTGTCAAGACTCCGAACCACTTTCGTAACACCCTTTGGATGGTGCAGTTTCAACCGTCTGCTGGTTGGCATCCTGTCCGCCCAGGAAATTTTCCAAAGGACCATATCCAACTTACTATCGGTCATGGAAGGCATCGTGTGCCACATGGATGGCATTTTAATCCATGGCCCAACGAAGGAAGAACATGACTGCTAATGTTGCAAACACTGTGACCATTGAGTGGATGCCCTTGTTGTGATGAAGGCAGCAGCTGTTACAAACTGGGGAAAGGTTAACGCACAGATATAAGAACCACCTGTGTGCGGGAGAAACTGTGTAGAAGGGAAAAGGAGTCTGAAGTTATACTATGAAGTTATGTTGTGAATACACCTCTGGTGAAGTCGGACTGGCTCCAGTTTCTTCCTTTACCAGGTCGATGTTCATCACATTAACACGACAAACAGGTCAGAGAAGCCTTACAAACGCTGCAAGATGCTGGCTTGCCACTCAATGACAAACATGAGTTTTCTAGGCCCACAGAAAAATTCCTAGGCACATCATAGAGTCTGCAGAACCACATGACTGGGATCAGTGCTGACTCACGCAACTGGAATCACTGCAGACCCACACAACTGGAATCACTGCAGACCCACACAACTGGAATCACTGCAGACCCACACTCCGGGACCAGTGCAGAACCAGTCAACCGGGATCACTGTGGACCCCAGAACCAGATTCACTGCAGACCTACACAACCAGAATCACTGCAGACCCACACGACCGGGATCCCTGCAGACCCATACAACTGGAATCACTGCAAACCCACATGACCGGGATCACTTAAGACCCACTGAATCAGGATCCTTGCAAACCCACACAGCCGGGATCCCTGCAGATCCACACAATCGGGATCAATGTAGACCCACACAATTAGGATTACTGCAGACCAACATAACCAGGATCACTGCGGACCCATACAACTGGGATCACTGCAGACCCCCGCAATCACAATCACTGCAGACCTACACAACTGGAATCACTGCAGATTCATGTAACTGGAATCACTGCAGGCCCACACGACCGAGATCACTGCAGACTCACACAATCGGGATCCTTGCAGACCCACATAGCCGGGATCCCTACAGATCTAGACAATCGGGATCACTGTGGACCCAAGCAACCAGAATCACTGTGGACTCACACAATCAGGATCAATGTAGACCCACACAATCGGGATCACTGCGGACCAACATAGCCGGGATCACTGTGGACCCACACAATGGGGATCGTTGCGGACCCGCACTCCCGGAATCGCTGCGGACCCACACTCCTGGAATCGCTGCGGACACGCACTCCCAGAATCGCTGCGGATTCACGCTCCTGGAATCGCTGCTGATTCACGACCCCGGAATCGCTGCGGATTCACGCTCCCGGAATCGCTGCGGATTCACGCTCCCGGAATCGCTTTGGATTCGCGCTCCCGGACTCGCTGCGGATTCATGCTCCCAGAATTGCTGCAGATTCACGCTCCCGGAATTGCTGCAGATTCACGCTCCCGGAATCACTGTGGACTCATTTTCCTTTTGTTTGCTGAGAACAGGTCCCTCTGTATCAATGCATGTCACTTCTATCAAGTTTAAACGAGCCACATTACAAGCTCGACTGATTATCCGAAATTGATTGTCAGTGTATCCATTAGCACATTCAGGATTGTTCTGCAAGTGCTGTCCAATTATCTAACAGTAGACATTTTGTTTTGGGTTTTGCAAGTGCGGGCTGGTTGAATACGGTCTGTACTCTGCCTATTACGAACAACCTAAGGAAAATGCTGTTTGATTCGAGCAGCTAAATCACTGGGATGTACAGCCTGCATACCTGGCATCAAACCCGCTTTGAAATTCATACAGGACGTTGTTCAATTGTTAGGCGTTAGGCAAGAACATCATTTTGGACTTACGGCAGCATCCTGTTAGTCGAAGATACCACTCGTGGCCACTGCATAGTAACAGCATGAAATGGCTTGCCTGACCTGTTGTTCAAAATTTTTGAGATACTTTGCCTTTCCAGGGTAATTTGAAGAGGAGAAGTTAAAGGTCAGGGATCATGATGAAAGGATTTCACCTCAAACACCCATCTGCCTTTTCTCAGCTATGTATTTCCAGCGTCTTTGGGTCAGATTACCAGCCTTTGGGTCAGATTACCGGCCTTTGTACGCATTCTTTTATTCTACTCATGTGAAGAAGAAAGCAGTCAATTAGAAATTGTGCACAGACTGTTCAGGATTCCATGTCTCTGATAAGTGAAAAAGTTTCTATTTCCTCATGTTTTATGGATGCATTATGGAAAGTGAGATATTCCCAAAATAAACCAATCTGCAGCAGAAATATTTTTTTTAATCTTTAAGTTTGCACACTGGTTATTTAATGTGAAGTGTATAATTACATAAATTTAAAGCTAATGACTCCCACCACACACCCTTTCTTACACAGGTAATGTCAGGAGTGAGATTTTATTCAAAGTGATTGTGCAGATTAGAGCTGATCTTCTCCACCTGCAGTGTAGGCAGGGAGCCGGCTGAATATAGAATATCAAGGACTTGCTACCCTCCCTTTTCCAGCCATTGAAATTCCTGCACAGATTCCTTCCATGGCCTTACCCCAACCCTATATCTGTGACCCTTCGCTAGCCTTATGTTCCCTCCCGTTCCTGACAGACTACCCCAACCCCCACCCCATTCCCCCCTCACAGGCCCTTTGTGGCCCATCACTGGTGGCAGAGAACAAAAGGACAAGGGCAGCAGATGCATGGGAACTCCATCACCAGCAAGTTCCCCTCCAAGCCACACACCATCCTGGCTTTCAAATATATGTCCTTTCCTTCATCGTTGCTGGGTTAAAGTGAGCTTTTCAAAAAAAAAATCTGGGAACGCCCTCCCGGACACCAAAGTGGGGAGGAGGTGGTGGCATAGTGGTATTGTCACTGGACTAGTAATCCAGAGACCTAGGGTAATGTCTCTGGGGACCTGGGTTCGAATTACTCTTTTTTAAAAATTCATTCATGGAATGTGGGCTTCGCTGGCTGGGCCAGCATTTATTGCCCATCCCTATTTCCCCTTGAGAAGGTGGTGGTGAGCTACCTTTTTGACCCACTGCAGTCCATGTGGTGTAGGTACACTCACAGTGCCGTTAGGAAGGGAGTTCCAGGATTTTGACCCAGTGACAGTGAAGGAACAGCAAAATATTCCCATGTCAGGATGGTGAGTGACTTGAAGGGGAACTTCCAGGTGGTGGCGTTCCCATCTATCTGCTGCTCTTGTCCTTTTAGGTGGTAGTGGTCGTAGATTTGGAAGGTGCTGACTAAGGATCCTTGGTGAATTCCTGCAGTGCATCTTGTAGATGGTACACACTGCTGCTACTGTGCGTCAGTGGTGGAGGGAGTGAATGTTCGTGGATTTGGTGCCAGTCAAGAGGGCTCCTTTGTCCTGGACGGTGTCAAGCTTCTTACGTGTTGTGGGAGCTGCACTCATCCAGGCAAGTGGGGAGTATTCCATCACACTCCTGACTTGTGCCTTGTAGATAGTGGACCGGGTTTGGGGAGTCAGGAAATTAGTTACTTGTCATACGATTCCTAGCCTCTGACCTGCTCTTGTAGCCATAATATTTATTTGGCTAGTCCAGTTCAGTTTCTGGTCAATGGTAACCCCCCAGGATGTTGATAGTGGGGATTCAGTGATGGGAATGTCATTGAACGTCAAGCAGCAAAGGTTGGATCCTGTCTTGTTGGAGGTGGTCATTACCTGACATTTGTGTGGCGCGAATGTTGCTTGCCACTTGTCAGCCCAAGCCTGGAATTTGTCCAAGTCTTGATGCATTTGGACATGGACTGCGGAACATGGACATGGAACATGGTGCAATTTGAATTAATTAGAAGTCTAATGATGACCCTGAAATGATTGTTGTAAAAACCCTTTAGGGAAGGAAATCTGCCATCTTTATCTGGCCTGGTCTGCATGTCACTCCAGACCCACAACAATGTGGTTGACTCTTAAGTGCCCTCTGAAATGGCTGAGCAAGCCACTCAGTTAGCTCACCACCACCTTCTCAAGGGCCATTAGGGATGGGCAATAAATGTTGGCCTAGCCAGTGACAGCCACACCCTGCAAATGAATAATTTTTTTTTAAAAATGGCGGTGAGTGCTTCTCAAGGACAGATTTTTATTAATTTATTGTTACATGGGAAGTGGTGTCGCTGGCTAGGCCAGCGTTTGTTGCCCATCCCTAATTGTCCTTGAGAAGATAGTGTGAGCTAACCTCTTGAACCGCTGCAATCTATGTAGTGTATGTACACCCTTATTGCTGTTAGGGAGGGAATTCCAGGATTTTGACCCAGCGACAGAGAAGGAACAGGCGATATATTTACAAGTCAGGATGGTGTGTGACTTGGAGGGGAATGTGCAGGTGGTGGTGTTCCCATGCATCTGATGCCCTTGTCCTTCTAGGTGGTAGAGACCATGGGTTTGGAAGGTGCTGTTGAAGGAGCCTTGGTGAGTTGCTACAGTGCACCTTGTATGTTAGGGATGAAGTATAAATTTTGGCCTTGGCAACAATACCTAAATCCCATGCATGAATAAAAAAGATCAGCAACTCGTTCTCTCTGGACACCACCCCCTCCCCAACCTCCCCTTTCTTTCCACATCTCTTCATTAGTTGCACTCTGGCCTTTGAGCCTGAAGGACATTTTTTTTTATTTGTTCATAGAATGTGTGTATCGCTGACTAGGCCAGCATTTATTACCCATCCCTAATTGCACTTGAGAAGGTGGTGGTGAGCTGCCTTCTTGAACCACTACAATCCATGTAGTGTAGGTACATCCACAATGCTGTTAGGAAGGGAGTTTCAGGATTTTGACCCAGTGACAGTGAAGGAGCGGTGATATATTTCCAAGTCAGGATGGTGAGTGACTTGGAGGGGAACTTCCAGCTGGTGGTGATGTTCACATGCATCTGCTTTCCTTGCCCTTCTGGGTTGTACATGCCATGGGTTTGGAAGGTGCTGTCAAAGGAGCCTTGGTGAGTCGCTGCATTGCTTCTTGTAGATGGTATACACACTGCTGCCACTGTGCGTCAGTGGTGGAGGGACTGGATGTTGGAGGTGGTGGATGGGGTTCCCATTAAGCAGGCTGCTTTGTCCTGGATGATGTTGAGTTTCTTGTGTGTTGTTGGAGCTGACCTCATTGACGCAAATGGAATGTATTTCATCACACTCCTGACTTGTGCTTTATAGATAATGGACAAGCTCTGGGGAGTCAGGAGGTGAGTTGCTCACTGCAGAATTCCTAGTCTCTGACCTGCTTTTGTAACCACAGTATTTATATGGCTAGTCCAGTTCAGTTTCTGGTAATTAGTAACCTCCAGAATGTTGATAGTGGGGGATTCAGCAAAGGTAATGCCATTGAATGTCACGGGGTGAAGGTTGGATTCTCTCTTATTGGAGATGTTCATTGCCTGGCACTTGTGTGGTGCGAATGTTACTTGCCACTTATCAGCCCAAGCCCGAATATTGTCCAGGTCTTGCTGCATATGGACACAGGCTGTTTCAGTGTGGGTGTTGGTTCAAGAGGCATTAGCAAAAAATCTAAGTTGACATTCTAATGCAGTACTGAGCGAGTGCTTCACTGTCCAAGATAGTACACAAGATAAGGGCCCATGGAACTGGGGGTATCATATTAGCATAGATAGATTCTTGGTTAACATACAGGAAGCAAAGAGTAGTGGCTAATGGGACAGTTTCAAGTTGGCAGGTTGTGGCTAGTGGAGTGCCACAAGGATCAGTGTTTTGATCCTAGACAAGACCCTCAAGTTTTTGGTAAGATCTGGTTAGGGACCAATAATGTTTTGTTTAAAGTGGACAAAGTTTGAGATTCAAGATGCTTACAAAGAGAAAAAAGCCACAAGATTCCATAAGCTTTGAAAAAAGCAAAAATAAATTTTACTGTACAAGATCAGAAAGATAAAACAAGTTACAAAATCTATCTTATACTCTAACATTCAGGGCTAATATGAGGTACATGTGAATTAACACGTAACCTATGGTTAAACACACCGCACTGCACAATAAATGACAGTTGTGACCAAGTCAGATTCCATGGATTTCTCAACAACCAACCCAGACATCAGTAACACTGTAAGCCAACCAATCTTGTTGAAACTCTTGTCTCACTCACGACAGACTCCGGTCTTCACCTTCGAGGATCTAAACTTGGAATTCTCTCCAAAGGTCGCTCCAACCCAGATGGCCTCAACGACAGATGCCTTGCAGGCTTTCAATCTCATCTCCTGAGACTCCACCCTCCTTGATTCCTTAGTGTGCACTCAAGCACCAAATTTCAAGCATAACTTCAGCTCTTCAGCCACACCAAGCAGAATACTAATGCTCCAAAGGATTAACTTTGCCACAATGGCTCACAGCACAGAGTCACCAACCTTCTTAAACCTTCAGGCTTCTCCGGACCCCCTTCGATTGCCATGGCTTCTCCTGAGCCCTCACCACTTAAAGTCTACCAACTGCAGCCCTCTCACTGATTGGAACCTCCTTCTCTTCTCCTCTCTTTTTTTCCTTAACTTTACTGGGATCTGTCTCCGTCCCCTGTCTGAGACTCCTCTTTTGGAACCTCTCCATGTCCCTTCTCCCCTTGGGACCTCTCCTTGTCTCCTGTCCCTGTTCCCTGCCTGGGGTCCTCTTCTCTTCAATGATCCTCAGTTCCCGGTCACATGACCTGGGTTTTCACGCCATTTTCTCTTTCTGCTCAGGCACGCTGGACTCATCCTCGGCCTGAAGAACTTAAAATGCTGAACTGAGCATGCCTAGCCCGCTCCCAGTCCGCACATGTGCGGAAACCCTGAAGTCTGTTGGATCTTGGAGTTCCCGACCTTTGCTCTTGACGGGAAGGCAAGTTGGCTTTCATAACACTGTATCAATGAAGATGCCGAGAGTAATGTATCTATGTTTGCAGATGGTACAATGGCCGGTGGGAATCTAAGCTGTCGGTAGATCAAAAAGGCTGCAAAGAGATGTTAAGTGAGTGAGTAACAAGGTGACAGGTGGAGTGTTATTTAGGGAACCATGAGTTCATTCACTTTTGTAGGAAGAATATAAAATCAGAATATTTTTAAAAGGTGTGAAACTTGTAAATGTTGATATTCAGAGGCACACTCATAAAAGGAATCCCAAAGTTAGCATGTGGATACAGCAAGCAGTCAAGAAGGCAAATGGTTTGTTGACATTTATTGCAAGCTTGGAGTAGAAGAATAAGGAAATCTTGCTACAATTGTACAGCACTTTGGTGAGACCACACCTGGAGTACTGTTTTGGCTTCCATATTTAGGGAAGGATATGATTGCATTGGAGGCGGTAAAGTAAAGGTTCACTATATTGGTCCCTGGGATAAGAGGGTTGTCCTATGATGAAAGGCTGCGTAAATTGTCTCTATACTCTCTGGCGTTTAGAAGTATTAGAGATGACCCCATTGAAACATACAAGATTCTGAAGGGGCTGGACAGAGAGAGGTTGTTTCTCCTGGCTGGGGAATCTAGAACAGTTGCAGGATAAGAGAAGGATCAGTTAGTTCTGAGACGAGGAGTAATTTCTTCACTGAGAACCTTTGGGATTCTCTACCCGAGAGGATTGTGAATGCTCCATCACAGAGTATGTTTAAGGCTGAGTTAGACAGATTTTTGGTCTCTCAGGAAATCAAGGGATATGGGGAGTGGGTGGAAAAATGGAGTTAGTTGAGACAGAAGATCAGACATGATTGTCTTGAACGATGAAGCAGGCTTGAGGGGCCCGATGGTCTATCCTTGCTTCTAATCCTTGTGTCCTTATGTTGGCCATCAGCTGAGATGTTAAATTCAGGCTCCGTCTGACCCTTTGAGTGGACGTAATTGACACTTTTTTGATAAAGTGAAAGTCTTTCCCACCTTGTGAAAGACTATCTGTTCAACCAAGCTTTCAGTCAGTTCTCGTAATCCCTCCCTCCATGGATCAGTGTCAATTCATTGGCTTCCTATGGAGTGCCTTGGGATATTTTTTATGTTACAAGCGCCAAGTAAAGTTTTGCTTTTTATTTGACATGCGTGGCTAACAGTCAAATCAAGTGAGATACGTGTACGTATTAAACTAGCCTATATCTTTAAACTAATGAGCAGTTCATTTTAATAGTTTTTGATATAATTGTTAGGAAATAGAGATAGCTTAAGTAAGTTATACTTGTATTTATGGGTGTTAGGAATGGGTTTCAGCTTTAAAGTTTAAGTTTGATTTGTATTTCTGTGTCTGTGTGTTAAGAAAGGTCAAATGGCATTTTAGTTTCACTTTAAAAGGCTGCTTACATTTCTAATGAAACATTTATGACCCCTATAAAGTAAAAGTAAACACATAACAGTAGGAAAAACAGTGGTGTTGCCTAGCAACAGGGGCTAGATAGGCAGGTTCCTCCCATAGACGCACACACAATAATAGTTTTGATTTGGAAGCTGTGGAGTTCAGCTGTTTTTTGAAAGTTGTTGCCAGGAGAGACTGGAGCTAAGGGGACAGATAGAAGTCCCAAGCTAAGAAAAACCCCAAAGTTCAGGGGAGTCGAGGAAGGGAAAGTCCAAAGAAGATTTTCTAGTTAAAGGAAGGACAGGAACCTGGGAAAAGGCCCTGTTAAGTGAAGTTAAGAGTGAAGGGCAGAGAGAAAGGCTCCAAGCTTCAGATTTAAAGTGAGACCAGCTTGCAAGAAGCAAGAAAGTTCAAAGAGACAACTGAAGGTCTGTAATTCTTTGCTCTGGGCATGTGAAGCAGTGGTGTACTGTTAAAGTTGAGTTGGTGAGAGAGCGTGCATGGAAGGCAGCTTGAGTGCATGTGGTGACCCAGGGAAGAGGAACATCAGAAGGAGAGTTCAAAACCCTGGAGGTGAACCCTTTCGCAAGGCGTCTGAGAGAAAATGTCAATTTGGGAGAAGGTTCCAAGGTGAGGCCCTGGAGAGTGGAGATTGGAATCCCTCGTATGAAAGACGGAATTCATTTAGACTGGCTGGCTCATGGTGTGACAAGCATCCAGGGGGAGTTGATGAGGGATCCATAGCGTCTGTCTGGGGTGGCATCTGTTACTTGGTTTCAGAGTGTGCTGTGTCTGACCACAGGGTGCCATAGGTTTACATGAGCTGTGTACTTACTGTGAACATTAGAGTATAAAATAACTTTTGTAACTTGCGTTATCCCTACAAATCTGTACACATCTGTAAAGGTATAGTTGTGGGTGAAGGGGTATTGTAATATAGTTCATTTTTTCTTGTTGAATAAATGTTTTATTCTTGTGTTAAAAGTTCAGCAGCTGACTCCTATGCCTCTGTTCAGTAGCTACTCTCCATGTATCTAAACAAACAAAATAAAAGTTAGGATCTATCATGCTGGGTTCCACTCTGGGATCAGGCTTGTCCAGGGGTAACCTCAGCTTGGATCATGACAATAATGAAATTTTAAAACCAAAAACATTTAATCTTTATTTTGGCATAACACTGATTGATCATTTGCAGCAAAATTGTTAAAACATGTTGTAACTGTTTATCATTATTTCCAATGGAATATTACAAATTGCTTTTAGATTTACAAATAATAGATTCTATAAATAGCCAATAAATCATTATAATTCCAATATTATAACTGGTTATACTGTATATAAATTCCCAATAGATGTATGATTCCAATATAATAAATGCAAATTATCCAACAGCAGATAGGGAACAGATGAGGAAGGAGTGCAGACAAGCCCAAAGAGATTTGGTGAGTCTGAAAGAGGAGGAGAGACTGGACAGAATGGGGGGCCTGATGAGAGAGCTGGAGACACTCAAAGTAGGTGGCAAGTGGCAAAAAGCAGGTGACAGTGAGGTTGGTGTCTGCAGGCCAATCAGGTGGTGGTGAGGGTCCTCTAGTCTGGGAGTACTTTATTGGCATGTAATTTTGGAGAAATAATCTTTCATTCGCACCTTACATGACCTCAAACCAATGAAGTACCTTGAACTATAGTCACTGTTGTAGGAAATGCAAAAGCCAATTTGTATACACCAAGACCTCGCAAACAGTTTTGTGATAATAGCCTGACAGCCAGTTTTTGTGTGTTTATTGTGGGGTAAATAATGAGCAGGACACCAGGGAGAACTTGCCTGCTCTCTTCAAAATAGTGCAGTGGTGTCCTTTACATCTATCTTGGAGAACAGAAGAACTTAAGAAATAGGAGTAGGAGAAGGCCATTCAGCCCTCGAACCTGCTGCAACATTCAGATCATGGCTGATCCGATTGTGGCCTTAACTCCACTTTCCTATCTGCCCCCCAAACACTCGACTCTCTTGTCAATCAAAAATCTGCCTAACACAGCCTTGAATATATTCAATTACGAAGCCTCCACTGCTCACTGGGGAAGGGAATTCCAAACACTAATGACCCGCTGAGAGAAGAAATTCTATATTATCTCCATCTTAAATGGGGGATCCCTTATTTTGAAACTATATCCTCTAGTTCTAGAGTCTCCCAGGAGGGGAAACATCCTGTCAGCATCTACCTTGTCAAGCCTAACAGGATTTTATATGTTTCAATAAGATCACCTATCATTCTTCCAAACTCCAATGAGCATTGGCCCAACCTGTTCAGCCTTTCCTCATAAGCCAAACCCCTAAATGCTGGAATCAGCCTAGTGAACAATTTCTGACCTGCTCCCAATGCAAGTATGTCCTTCCTTAAGTAAGGTGACCAAAACTGTACACAGTACGCTAGGTGTGGTCTCACCAAGGCCCTGTACAGTTGTAGCAAGAGTTTCCAACTTTTACACTCCATCCCCCTTACAATGAAGGTCAACATTCTGTGTGCCTTCCTAATTACTTGCTGTACCTGCATTTTGTGATTCATGTAGCAGGCCCTCTGTGCCACAGCATTCTGCAGTTTCTCACCATTTCAGTACTATTCTGTGTTACAACTCTTCCTGCCAAAGTGGACCAACTCATATTTTCCCACATTATACTCCATTTGCCAAATTTTTGCCCACTCGCTTATCCTATCTCTATCCCTTTTCAGGCTCTTTGTATCCTCCTTACAACTTGCTTTCCTACCTATCTTCATATCATCAGCAAATTTGGCTACAATACAGTTTGTCCCTTCATTCAAATCAGGGCCAGGGAGAGAAATCATGGGCCCTGTTACATCTCCTCTTTCCAGGCCCCTTATTCCTTCCCCCCAACTTTAACTCTCTCCCTCAATCATGCATATTTTTTCCCCTTTCAAAATTCAATCAATTCACCAAATAATCACAGAAAAGTCCTAGGAAAATCATAGTACCCTTTGTTGACATCTGGTTACAAATATTATCTGATATATATATGCATCATATAATCATATAGATTGTAAGTAGGTGAAGCCCCACCACTGATCCTTGTGGGACTCCACAAGTTACACATTGCTATCCTGAAAATGTCCCATTTATCCCTACTCTCTCTTTCCTATTAGTTAGCCAGTTCTTTCATGCTAATGTATCAACCCCAACACCATAAGCTCCTATCATGCATGTGGCACCTTATTGAATGCCTTTTGGAAATCCCACTACACTACATCTACTGGTTCCCCTTTATTATACGCCCTACTTGTTACATTGGCAAAGGGCTCTAATAAATTTGTCAAACATGATATCCCTTTCAAAAAACCAAGTTGACTCTGTCTGAGACCACAGATAGCACGTCAATTTATTGCCTCATCCAAAAGACAGTACCTCTGACAGTGCAACACTCCTTCAGTGCTCACCCTAGATTTTGTGCTCAAGTGTCTGGAGTAGCCATGGCTGACATTAGTAAATTAAAGTGCAGTGTCAAGAGTTTTTATTTGACCCCAGGGCTCACCACAATTAACTGGATATTGGATGTGTAAAGATACCCTATGAGTTGTTGAAAGTAAGTTTTTACAGGAGTGAACATTGCCAATGATGAAAATGAAAGTATCTGAGATAAGAGTCTGAGAAAGTAACAGGTGGGCTTAAAAAAAAAGTTTCAAGTTATTATTTACAGCTCAAAGATTTTGCTGTTTATTGCTGTTCAGTTAATTAGTAAATGGAGGTTTGTCAAAGTACCTACAAGAGCCTAGAAAGACATTTGAGGTCAAAATACTAAAATGCAACAGGAATGTTTATCTATGCGCAGTCTCAGCAGATGTCATTAGTTATAAATAAGTGTGAGCTTGGTTAATTTTCCCCTCCCTGGCCTGGGGGGCTCCAGGCATTTGCAGTGTCACTGCTCCAGTTTAGATTAGTTAATTCATAATCTGCATGGCTTGGTTTTTCACTGAGTAAACTAATCGAACCATCAGTGGAGCAAACAACAATTAGTTTTAAATATTTTGAAAAAATATGCAGTGATGTTTGAGCAAGTCATTTCAATTTTTTTAAGAGTATCTTCACAGACACTTTTCCCTTTGGGGAATATTGGGAAAGTAGTGGAAGGATTCGCAGGCTGATTATCGCAGGTTGTACCGTGTCATGAACGCTCCTTTTCTGGCTAACAGTCCTGGTAATTGTTATGAAGCCTGTTGGTTAGTATTATCACAGAGAAACAAATGGAATCAAGGAATGTGATCCACAAAACTGGTAACATGTCAAGAATTCCATGTGATCAAGAAGTAATTTGACCTATTTAGTGACTGTTAATCAGTGACTTTGATTTTTCTTCATTTTAATATACTAGTATTTTCAAAACAATGATTCTTACTGAAAATTATTTTGAAAGCAAAATACTGCGGATGCTGGAAATCTTAAATAAAAACAAAAAATGCTGGAAAAGTTCAGCAGGTCTGGCAGCATCTGTGGAGAGAGAAACAGAGTTAACGTTTAGAGTCCGTATGAATCTTCTTCAGTGCTAAAGAGCAGTAGAAATGTGATAAACTTTATACTGTTTAAGAGGGGGTGGAGCAAGATAGAAATCAGGGATAGGTGGGAGCTAAGGAGAGATTGACAAAGATGTAGTGGGCACAAGACAAAGGGAGTGTTAATGATAGTGTTAAAGACTAAAGAAGGTGCTGATAGTGGCATAAAGGTAAGAGCGGAATGTGTGGATAGCAGAACAATGGTCAGTGCTCTGTGAAAGCACTACATAGAAGCCAATGACAGGTGGGCCTGTTTGGGGGGTGGGTAGGTGGGGCGGGGGGGTGTGGAGTTTGGGGGAAAATGATTAAAATATGAATAAATAAATATAAATAAATAATAAAAATTATTTTGTTTAATATTGTAAGTGAGTTAATCTAGAATAAATACTTTAATTTTAAGAAGGACATTTTAAGCCAAAATGGGTGAGACACTAATTATTATTCTTAATATGGTGACATTTTCAAATCAAATTTCTGATGGAGGTTACACATCCATAATACTAGTCTGTCTTACCTCTTTACGGATGCTGATTGGCCTTTTGTGCATTTCCCGCATTCTGTTTTGAGTTTTGAATTATTTTAACATTTCTGTGTGACTTTTAAAAACAAAACCCGTCACTTGAAAAAGGCATCTTAAATCGAATGTGCAAAACTCTTAATAT
Organism: Cetorhinus maximus; assembly: GCF_964194155.1. Classification (NCBI taxonomy): domain Eukaryota; kingdom Metazoa; phylum Chordata; class Chondrichthyes; order Lamniformes; family Cetorhinidae; genus Cetorhinus; species Cetorhinus maximus. The sequence goes on from NC_135895.1 coordinate 12,475,713, forward strand.
CAACTTCATCAATTTGCATATGTTGACTTAACACATGCAAAACAAATGAAATAATATTGAAACAAAATATTGTGAATGCTGGAAATCTGAAAAGAAAGAAAGGCTTGCATTCATATTGTGACCACCAGATGTCTCAAAACACTTTATAGCCAATGAAATACTTTTTTTACATGTAGTCACTGTTGCACTGTAAGAAATACGGCAGCACACAGCAGATTCCAACAAAAAACAATGTGATAATCTGCTTTTGTGGTGTTGATTGAGGGGTAAATATTGACTAGGCCAACAGGGATAACCCTGCTCTTCTTCAAAATAGTGTCAATGAATCTTTTACTTGCACTTGAGCAGGCAGATGGGGCCTCGGTCTAACATCTCATCCAAAAGAAGGCATCTCTGACGGTGCAGCACTCCCTAGAGGGTAAGCTTTGATTTTTGTGCTCAAGCCCTGGAGTGGGACTTGAACTTGGAACCTTGCAACTTAGAGGTGAGAGTGCTACAAAGCCATAGTTGATACAAAAAAAACGCATACTTATGGCTCTGGAATTTCTGTGGAGAGAAAAATAGAGTTAATTGGCCTGATTTTAACTCCATGCAAGTGAATGAGTTTTGAGCGAGTTAAAACCTTTCATCAGAATGAGAAAGTAAACGACCCGAAACATTAACTCAAGACATAATATTAAAGTAAATTAAGAGTAAGATAATTTATTTCTAAAAATGGTATTTTAAACTAAAATGAATGTGTGATTTTAACATTAAGGCATATTAAACTAAGAGCAGCAAGCCTATTTTTAATAGTTATTGATTTTGAATATTGCTGAAAAGACAGACATGTTGCCTTGCAATCATCAGGACAAATGCAAGAATGCCAAATTTCAAACAGTCACAATAATTATAACTCAGGAGAAAAGGGTGCTGATTGGTTGGCAAGCCAACTCCGCTTGGCCGTGAAATGCCACGGAGGAAGCAAGGAGGAACTATAAACTCCCCAAAGCTCCCAGGTAATTCAAAAAAAGGCGCAAAAGGTGAACGCGTTCTTTTCGTTTTCAGGGAACTGGTCCTTAGCGTAAATTCCTTTGAGCAAGCGTAAACAAACCATGCTTGCAAGCTTGACTGATTTATCTTAAATTAGTTGTTTCTGTAGCTATTAGTGCACTAAGGAAAGTTATTAGTATAAGCTGTTGTGATTGTTTGAAATTTAGCATTCTTGCGTTTGTCCTGTTTGAAATTTAGCGTTCTTGCATTTGTCCTGTTTGAAATTTAGCATTCTTGCGTTTGTCCTGTTTGAAATTTAGCATTCTTGCGTTTGTCCTGTTTGAAATTTAGCATTCTTGCGTTTGTCCTGTTTAAAATTTGGCATTCTTGCATTTGTCCTGTTTGAAATTTAGCATTCTTGCATTTGTCCTGCAAGACCAAAAGCTTTGACAACATGTCTCTCTTTCCTGGCATTTTGAAACTGCAATGAAATTCATTTTTTATCATGAGTCTTTAGTTCCAAAACAAAAATGAAGGTCCCACTGGGTGACAAATCCATGGGCAGTGGTGGAGTAAGTTGTTGGTTGACCCTGCCTCTGGGTCTCTACTGCACTGCAGAGGGGGGCTGGGCTGGGCCGAGCCGAGCCTGGCCGCCGCCCCCAATGGATTCTGGGAGGCTGGCAATGGCCAGGGCAAAGATGGCGGCCGAGCGCGCTGCGGAACATTGCGGAAGTGAGGTAAGGGCACGGGGGGGGCCCCCCTGATTCATGGCCGCCGCCGAGCTCCCTCAGCAGCGAGAGCGAGAGACAGACAGAGAGAAGGGGAGAAAAGGGCCCGAGAGAATGTAAAACCGAAAAGGATCCAAAAAGGAAAAGGGAGGAGGAGCGGGGAAGGGGGGGGGGGGAATTTATAATTTTTTTTTTAAAAAAAATTAAAGACACAAGCCAACGGAGGAAATGAAGCAGTGTGTGCGGCGGCGGTGGCCGCAGAGGCGGCAGCAGCAGAGGCCGAGGCGGCGGTAGCGGGCAAAGAGAGAGTGAGTCTGAGGGAGCGGGTGGTGTGGGAGGGGGGGGGGGAGGGGCGAGAGGTAGCGCGAGCGAGCGAGTGGGTGGGGGAGGGGGAAGAGGTCGGGGAAAGCGAGTGGGGGAGGGGAGGAGGAGGAGGAGGGGTGGGGTAGCGCCGGCGAGCGGGTGGGGGAGGGGCGGAGGAGCGCGAGCCTCGGGAGGGGAGGGGGAAGCGAGCCGCGTTGTCTGTGTATGTGTGTGTGTGTGTGTGCGCGTGTGTGCGGGCGGGCTCCGGTTCACTTCCATCACCTGCCGCCCGAACGGCGGATCTGTCGGTCGGGGCGGGGGGGCGCGGAAAAAAAAAATGAAGAAACATTGTTTGTAAACACTTATTCACCCAGAATAATGAACTGCACCATACTTCACTAAAGAATGAAATTAAATTCTCCTGCGTCTCTCTCAACCACCCCAGCAATAGACACGGTGCAATGTGAGTTGAGTTGAGAAGGGGGTTTATTTTATATTCATTTAGAGTTGCCGCTGACACCCTCCCCCTCCCCCATTTCCTCCTCCATTTTATTCCCATCTCGGCTGTTTTCTCTCAGTCACTTGAGGGGATTTTGTTTTCTGACCCTCTCCTCCTCCCAGGCCCACTGGGTGAGGGCTGAGATGGAGGGCTGTGTGTGGGGGGTTGTGGCAGGAGAGGCCCAGGGTGGTCTCATGCTCCAAGAGGCCTCTCTCCCCCCCACACCCCCCTCCCCTGTTATTGTTTT